>NC_132855.1:18749346-19950283 GCF_048164855.1 Canis lupus baileyi | reverse complement strand
CAGCCCTCCCCGCCCCCACTCCCCTCCAGTCACGCGAGCCACTGCACAGAGGACAGATGGCATCGTGACAGTAACCAGGCAGGGCTTCTGTCTCCACATCTCGTTATCAGTGCTCCGGACTCTAGCTGGCTGTCCCGAATCTGGGGGTTAGAAAACCGCATACGCCTGGGTTGTGAAACAGTTAATCCACGAGGAGTCCCAGAGCACAAGTAAACAGGAAGCTGTGGCTTCTGCACAAGACCTCTGTCCCTCTGTCATGGGAAGAGGGGCATGAAGATGGAGGGCTCACCCACACCACGACTGTAAGGCCTGACATTCATCCGCAGCCACGGCAACCTAAAGGCTGGTCCTGGAACAGGAGGGAAGAACGAAGGAGGTGTGAATCCAGTGTGGACTGCAGTAGGTTGTCAATTTGGTTCATCGCTGCGACAAACATACCACAGCGCTGTAGGATGGTGGTAACAGGGAAGCTCTCCACCATCTGTAGCTCTTCTGCAGGTCTAAGACGATTCTAAAATAAAAGGGCGTTGGGCAGCCCGGGTGGCTCAGCGGTTTAGTGCCTGCCTTCGGCCCAGGGTGTGATCCTGGGGTCCCAGGATCGGGTCCCGCATGGAGCCTGCTTCTCCCTCTGCCTGTGTCTCTGCCTCTCTATCTGTTGTCTCTCATGAACAAATAAATAAAATGTAAAAAAAAAAAAAATAAAAGGGTGTTTAAACAAATTAGGAACCGTGGCGCTGAAGCATCGGCAAGATGGCCAATACACAGGCGGGGGGTCTGCAGGTTTAAACTAGTTTTGAGAGATTTCATAATTTAAAATATTTTACAGTTCGAGACTATAAAAATTACACATATACACCCCTGTTTTGGCCCCAGAAAAGGACTGGTGTTGTGTTCAGACAAGCTGCTGTGCCAGGAGCAGGCCTGAAGCACACCCTCATGAGATAGTTCGCTACGGATCCTTTCAGTCCGAGGTCCCCAGGCACTGCTGGCCCTGTCACCATGGAGGGGACACCCCCTCAGGATTACCCGTGGAGGAAAACTGTGGAGGACATGAGCTTGGGCCCGCGTCCTCCCTGGACTCCAGCCTCTGCCTCGCCTCTCAGCCCGACTGCGGCTGGTCCCTCTCTTTCCTACTGACGTTCCCGGGGGCCTGCGGCCCAGCTAGAGTGTTCGAATGTTAGCTGAGCACTGCCCTGGAGTGCCCCTCCTCCAACAGCACTGGCAGCTTAGTGAGGGCAGAGGAGGGCCACTGGAGGGAAGAGAGCGGTGGAATTCAAGGCACTGTGACAGCAGAGAGCCACCTCAGACCAAGCCGCATGGATACTGTCCATGTGTCTTCTTTGCTTCAGACTGGACCGTGCCTGGTCAGAGGTAAAACCCATCCCCCTGGCCCCAGGGGCCTGTCTCACTGAGTAATGCTTCCATGCCAATCCAGAACTCCTGATGTCGCAGAAATTAATTAACACACTGGTCCTCGCATTTTCCAACCTCCAAAGGAGTTAGAAACAGGTGATGAGCCCACCAGAATGGGAATGCAGGGGAAAGGGGGCTGAGAGGCCTGGACAGCCCATAAGCTGAATTCTAATCCCTGGAATCATGGACGTTCATGGCTGCCCACATGTTCCTGAGGCTGGCTATTTTCGCTTGGCTGTTTCAGCGCCAATACCAAGGAATGTGTGTGGCGGCCAGCCTTCCCCCCGACACCTCTGTCTTGGGTCTTGCCCAGACCAAATGAGTGAGGATGAGGGGAAGGGGGGCCACGGGACATCACCTGGGAGTTCCATAAATAAAACTTGAAAGCTTACTGGTTTGTTTTCTACATCAACCAAGTCAGCATTTCTACCTACTGGTTGTTCCTTCCTCTTATCTGTGCCATTATCTCATCCTGGGCTCTTCCCCCTTCACCCCACAGTGGAGTCAAATCCAACCCATCCCTAGAGGGCCCATTAAAATCCTAAATGCAGCCAGGGTTTCTCTGCTCTCTTTTACCCAACTCATTCTTTCTCTACACAAATATCTATTGAACACCTACTATATGCCAGGTCCCATTCTAGGCACTCGAGATAGAGCCATGAACAGAAAAGAGAAAATCCCTTCTGTGTGGAGTTTACATTCTGGGAAGGGACACTGTCAACGAGGAAATATGTGCATATATACTACTACGCATACTCTCAGGAGAAATCTAGCACACAGGTTGGGAGGCTGGAGGGACAGTTCTGGTCTCTTAACTGGAGCTTAGGATATATCATTACTCATCCTGGTTAATGTTTCTGGGTCGCCTCTTCAGCTGGATACCCCACATGCAAGAAGGACGGGGGCTGTGTTGGGCTTCCGTGAGCACAGGGCTGTGCACTCAGTAGATGTTCAGCCCATTCTGTTCAATGAAAGAATTTATATAAATCAGCTCATTCCTGTTTTCGAACCTTAGCACTTCTGGCAGCAAAGGAAAGTCCAGAGATGAACGAGGTGCGGGGAGTCCTTCCTGCTGCACAGATGTATGGGTGCAGCACTCGCCGAGGGTGAGCTGCCACTGAATTGGCCAGACGTGATTCCTGCCCTCATGGTGTGTATACGTTTTGGTGAACAGTAGCCAAAAGATATAAACAAATTGGAAATAATTTCAACGTGTGGCCAGTTCTTTGAAGGCAACAGTATGGGAGATGATGAGAGCGACAGCGAGGAGGTCGGGGACGGTTGTTCCAAGAAGGTGAGGGATGACAAGGAGCCAGCCCGGCAAAGAGCAGGGACAGTGAGAGCGAGGCTCCTGGCGGAGGGGACAGCCCGGGCAAAGGCCCGGCGGTGGGAATGTGCTGAGTGTGCTCAAGGAACTGGATGAGTGCGGGACCCGGGCAGGGAGGCGGGCAGGAGCCAGTTTTCACAGGCCCTTCATGGCACACTGAGGAGGGTGTGGGTTTTCGTCTAAGTGCCATGGGAAGCCACAGAAGCAGGAGAGAACATGAGATTTATATGTTAAGAAAATTACTCTAACAAGGTACCCTCAGAATCTGAGTGACTGTAGGTTACAGTCTGTCGGGGACAATGTCATTTTATGTGGATTGCCCCGGCAGATTATTAATAGCACCCGGTTTCATTCTCCAAAGTGTTGCAGACTGTAAAAAGCTATATGGCCATCCTCTCCAGAACCCATTATTATAATGAGTATGACTGAGTATTAGATGAAGCCCTATATTCTCTGGGCCAATCATGTCCCCTCAAGCCAAACATTCACAGCCTGGGGATGCAGAAGAGTCTATAGTGTCAAGTTAAGCCTGTCCTCCAGCCAACATAATTATAAAAAGGGTCTACTGTATTCTGGTTTGTTTCGAGAAAGGAAGAAAAGAAAATTCTATAAACTTCTCTCCATGATGTAGCCCATGTTTCACAGCTGCTGCACAGGGAAAACTTTTCCACGGATCAAATCTAACAATTTTCATGGCTCAGCTGGAGTCTGTACTCACTCGATATGGACAAACAGGGCCAGTCACTGCTCTCTGTACTGAGATACTGAGAGTCCTGTTCTCGAAGAAGCCTGCCAAAGTCACCTCTGAGCAGCTCCAGGTTACATAACCGCTGTTTCTCTAACCTCTCCTCTCAGGTCTTATTTTTCAAATGTTCAGTCATCCTTGCGGCTCCTCTGTTTATCCTCGCCAAGCTCTTCACACTGACACAGTACTTCTAAAGTTATATTCCAGAAGCACTCTGCTATTTCCCCTACCAAATCTTTCCAGAAGCTTCAGATCTGCTCTCCTCTGCATCCAAACCATGGACTGGGAAACTGGAACTGGTCCGGCCATACCATGCTAGCCCTCCTGTCTTGCTTTCACCTGTCCTCCTTGGACCAGACCACCTAGAGAGAGGATTAAGTATAATCTTACCGTGTCTGGTTTACAAAGGCAGGCATGGGTGGCAACCTCTGCTGGCTTGGATTATCCACCCCCTTCTCATGTTCCATCTTAGAACCACAGAATGTCAGGATAGAGGCAATCTTAGCGACCCTCTCTTCATTTATCAGATTTACTTAAGGTTGATCTAATAAAGAGCCCGCAGAAGGGCTGGAACTCATTCTGGACTGGAGCTCTGCCCTCTGCTTTGCCATCTCTCCACTATTAGAAGGAAATGTCACTGCCCTCTGATTGTTTTCAATTGACCCGTGTATACATGCCTTTTCCTGTCTCCTTCCTTGGCATTATTTTGCATCTTGAGGGGAGAAAACATATTTAATAGGTCTTTGTATTCTTCACAACGTACCTTCTGTGGGGCCAGGACTTAACAGATATTTGCCGTCCAAGGCACACATGGATTCTCAAGGTTCCTACTCGTTTTTTTATGATAACTACCTACTTCTCTCTGCAGGTTAAGGAAGCATGCCTGGGTCTCCGCACATGTCTTCTTCCCCAAGCACCAAGCACCATTCTCTTCTTTTCTTTAGCTGATACAAGCTCCTACCTTGTTCTCTCTAGGTTAAGCTTTGACAAAAAGAGAGAGAGGAAGGAGAGAAATCCAACCCCAAATGTACTATTACGAGAGATACTACATTTTCTCCCATCCCGAACTTACTTAAAAACCCTCCTTGGATAAGAGATAAAACTACACTGTCACTTATATCTTTCTGGAAATTTTTTAAAGTGCTGAGAACATCAAAATGGGGGGATTCCTGAGGTTATTTGTGACCTAAGTAGGAGTTAGGAAAGCATTTAAATTTAGAGCGAGTGCTAAGAAAAGCCTCCTGATGAAGTGTGAGCCAATGGAAAACTGCACAGGGAAAATTAATAGGAAAGGCAGTATTTAGGCTAATACTGCAGGAGAAAAAAAAAGGGTGAGGCAATCCCAGGGCCTCGACGGTGTGTGTCTTCCTCTTAGGATTTATAAACCGAGGGAAGCCCCATAGACATTCTGACACCCAGGACTGATACCATACTGACATCTTGTGGCTGCAAGTATCATGACACTTAGGTGGCCCCAAAGCAAAATGGGCCTACATAGTAATATTCCTACCATCTGTCAATTCTGCAGCATTTAAAAAACTTCAAATGTTTTCTCAAGTGCAAGCTCACTGTTTTCACACCATGGAAACAGCAGTGAGGAAAGGTAGCCGCTGCTGTACCAAGGAACACGTATACCGGAGACGTTGGCATTTGGGCTGCGACTGTGTCAGTGTCGGTGTTTCTAATAAATGTCACTGTTTTCAAGCACGTGCAACTCTTGGCTGAGCATTTCTTCTTATCTGGCACCTGAGGCTTCGGGCAGGAGAGTTCCTGAAACTTAATGGTTGTTTTAAAAGTGAAATGAAAACGGCAGCTGGAGCTTTCAAATACCATCTCCCCTGCCCTTCCCGTTCTCACCTCCATGAGGTCCAAGAGAGGAAGGAAGGAAACAGAAAAATAACCTGGTGCTTTGGAATTTCAAAATGAAATTTCTCTTCGCAACCATACCCAAGGAGCAAACCCGGTCGTGGATGTGCGCCAGCATTCCTCCCGCTTGCAGAATCACACACTGTAGAGTGTCTAGCTGCATTCAAGCACCTGGGGGCTCTCAGACAGCCCGTGGCCCAGGAGGAGGCGGCCATGGGGCCTGGTACCAGAAAGCAAAGAAGTGGAGAAAGGCCGACTTGGGCCAGGAGAGCCCTGGTGTAGGAGACACCAGGAAAGGCTTTTGTGCTGCCCTTATCCTATAGGATGAGATTTGGGGGCAAATAAAGATGGGCATGTAGGTGTTCACAGCAGAGTGGCTGAAGTCACGGGTCTGGGGAATCAGACACGATGGGAATCCTAGGCCTGTTTCTTCCCAACTATACATCTGTGCATGTTCCCCAAGCTCACAAAAACCTTCTCCACATCTGAACAGCAGAGATGCTACTTCCTTTCATACTGTAGCTTTGAGGAGTGAATGAAATAACATGTAAAGTGATGGCTCAGCACACAATAAGGACACGCAGATGACCATTGTTATCAGCTGGAGGGAGCCACACGTGCAGAGAGATGGATGCAAAGGCAGAGAGGGTGTGTGATGGTCAAGGACATGAGTGGGAGGCAGGGGGAGGGTAGGGGATGGAGGTCACTGAGCACCAGGCTAAGGCATCTGACCAGCTCTTGCCTCCTCTGTGCTCCCCAGGTGTCTCCTGACTTCATCACCCGGCCTTTTCATCTCTGTGTTCTCTCTCTCCAGAGGTTGTTTCGGCTTCCTGAGGGCACGGGCCACATGTCACAAAGCACCCAGCAGAGGGCCCTGTGCACAGCAGATGCTCAAGGACCATTTGGCCTGGAGCCTCACTGTGCTGGGTCACTTTGGGCAAATGAACTAACCTCTTTTGGTTGCAGGTTCCCCATCAGTAAAATATGAGTCAAGAACAATACCTGCCTCCTTTGTTTACTGTGAAGATTCAGATAATGAAGTGAAGTGACATGAGACAGACTCAAAATAAGACAGCTGCTATCTGAGCCACACCTCATAGCCACTGTTAGTTTCTATGAAATCCAGTCCCAAAGACCTAAGGACATGCTTAGGATAAATCAGGGAGAAATGGCACAAAACCTCCACACAAATGTTTATTTATAAAGGAGTTGTTAAGAAAATTGGGTTATCATCTTATCCTCAGCATTATGTAACTTCTCAGTTCTTAAGCACAGCTCCAGAAACACACCATGGCAGCACTGCTCTTAACTGCTTTTCCAGACTAAACCTTTGCAAATTTCTACCAAAAGAATGTGGTTGGCACCACCTCATCCCAATCGTCCTCACAAGTGGGTAAATCATGTTGCAATAAGATTGTCTAGCCCCAAATCTTTTCCTAACAAGGTTCTACTGATAAATAGGGCAGAAAAGTATCTTCTTTACAAAAAAATTTTTTTAAAGATTTTATTTATTTATTCATGAGAGACACAGAGAGAGAGAGAGGCAGAGACACAGGCAGAGGGAGAAGCAGACTCCATGCAGGGAGCCCAACGTGGGATTCAATCCTGGGACTCCAGGATCACGCACTGGGCTGAAGACGGTGCTAAACTGCTGAGCCACTCGGGCTGCCCTAAAAAAATTTTTTTTGTGCATAATTAATGATATGACTTAGATACAGTGGGAAATGTAGAAAATGATAGAAAATAAAAGTTACCCATAATCAACTATCCAAACATTGTTCCACTTGTGCATTTTGCTGTGTTTCCTTCTAGTTTTCCTTGCAGCATATATATATCATATATATACACACACATATATATATTAAAAGATTTATTTCAGAGAGAAAAAGAGAGCAAGCACACAGAGGGAGTGGGGAGGGAGAGAAAGAATCTTAAGCAGACTGTGCACTGTGGGTGGAGCCAGGCCCAGGGCTTGATCTCCCCATCCTGAGATCATGACCTGAGCTGAAATCAAGAGTCAGACACTTAACCAACTAAGCCATCCAGGCACCCCTTGCATATATATTTTTCAATATGGGGTCAATCTTATCTTTCCACATATTATAACCTAAAGATTTTGCTTAATATTTAATTCATAAAAAAACTACTGAGCACCCATTTAGTACATAAAGCTGAGCTCAATGCTAAGTGGTATTATAAGGCATGTGAGATGAAGTTGGTGTTCACCAAAAGCCTATGCTTTAGCTGAAGATACATGACAACACAAAGGAAAAATAAATAACGATCTACTGTACTGATCGCAGAAGTAGTGGAAACAAGAATGTCTGTAAGGGGCTCAAACCAAGATGAGCTTACCATGGCCTAGCATGGTCTTGAGGGGGTGTCATGGAGGAAGACCTGAGTCCAACCATGAAGCACTACCATTTCACAGATAATCTGAAATTGCTAATGAGTCTACTAATTTATCCCCCCCTTTCCCCAAAATACAGAAATATAGTTTCACTGAAGTCATTTCCATTGCTATGCCTCTGCCATTATGGACAAAACTGAGTTCCTGCAAATGCTATTTCTTAATACACCATAAGTTTTTATTTTATTTATTTGTTTGTTTGTTTGTTTATTTTTTATTTTAAAAGAATTTTTATCTAAATTCAACTTAGTTAAAGCAATTTTTAAATTATGTTTTTCTTCATGAGGAAAACCAGACCTTCGAGTGGAAATCAAGAAGTTACCTGAGGAATTAGAATTTTGAAATTATTCTGAAATCCCAGATTCCTAGTGTCTAAATAATAACTGATGTGAAAAATCATATATGCAATATTAGCAAGAATAAAATTTGTTTGGTAGACACAACTCTATTCCATGTATGATTTTCAAGTTTGGAACCACTTATCAGCCAAACTTAACCCCTGGGGAGAGACTTTAATGCTTAGCTTGTCTTTACCCATTCATTCAGAAAATACTGGTAAAGTATCTGGTGGTTAATAACTCCAGCACAGGGATAGACATTGGATATGCAAAGGTGAAGGGAACCAGACTGACAATGTCCCTGCCCTCCTGGAGCTGATGGTTGAGTAGAAGAGGGCTGATAAGTGAACAGATAACTATAACCCCATGTGATAAATGCTAGGCTACAGAACACAAATGCTGTTTATAAAGGATAGGTGAAGGATGAGGCCGTAGAAGATACACTATATTAAAACAAGCTTGGAGAATTAGTAAAGACTTCTCAGAAGGGATGTTATTTAAGTTGAAGGAAGAAGAGGAAAGAGGTGGGGCAGCCAAAGAGGCGGGTAGAGGGTTAGCATGTTAAAAGTGCTAGTGTAGGGAAGAACCATGATGAAATTGTGGAAATGATCCATTTAGAATGGCAGGGTCAGAGTGTGGCAAAGGGAGGATTCTGGTGAGAGATGAAGCTTGAGGGGAAGATGTATGTACACGTGTACGTCCATCTGTACATACAGGTGCATATAGACACATATACACTCCTTCAGACCCCAAAACAACCCTCTCATGATTAGCCTCATTTTACAGATGAGGAAATTGAGGCATAACAGAGCACTACCTGATGATGAGCAATAAAGTAGCCAAAAGATCCTGAACAGGGGAGGGACATGATGAATGCCTCGTCATTGGAAAAGTACTGTCGATGCTTTGGAGAGGTACAGAGTAGAGGTCAAAGAGGCCTGTTAGGGAGTGGTGATGAAATCTTTACCAAGCTTCCTGGAGAGACGAAGGGCTCACATTCTTTCACCTGACATATAAGGCTTTGAGTTTCCACCCTGAGAGACTCTAAGATAAAACAGAATCTTAGTCCTCAAGGATTTCTAATCTATAGGGCTAACACACACGTTGGGGCCATGGCCCTTGGTGGAGATGCCACAGCCCACCTGAATCACAGGTTGGGGTTCCTTCCTTCTTTGTAAGATGGCCAAGCTTGGTGCAGCTGCGAAAAACAGTGTGGAGGTTCCTCAGGGAGTTAAAAATAGAGCTACCTTATGACCCAGCAATTACACTACTGGGTATTTACCCCAAAGATATAAATGTAGTGATCCAAAGGGGCACCTGCACCCCAATGCCCAATGTTTATGGCAGGAATGTCCACCATAGCCCAACTACGGAAAAAGCCCAGATGTCCATTGACAAATGAATGGATGAAGAAGATGTGGGATATATATTTAGTGGAATATTACCCAGCCATCAAAAAGAATGAAATCTTGCCATCTGCAACAACGGGGTTAGAACTAGAGGGTATTATGCTAAGTGAAATCAGTCAATGAGAGAAAGACAATTATATGATTTTACTCATATATGGAATTTCAGAAACAAATGGAAGATCATAGGGGAAGGGAGGGAAAATAAAACAGGGTGAAACCAGAGAGGGAGATTAACCATAGGAGACTTTTAATCATAGGAAACAAACTGAGGGTTGCTGGAGGGGAGGGGGTGGGGGGATGGGGTAACTGGGTGATGGACATTAAGGAGGGCACTGGGTATAAGACTGATGAGGGCAGCCTGGGTGGCTCAGTGGTTTAACACCGCCTTCAGCCCAGGGCGTGATCCTGGAGACCCAGGATCGAGTCCAACATCGGGCTCCGTGCATGGAGCCTGCTTCTCTCTCTCTCTCTCTCTCTCTCTCTCTCTGTCTCTCATGAATAAATAAATAAAATCTTAAAAAAAAATAAGACTGATGAATCACTGACCTCTACCTCTGAAACTAACCATATACTGTATGTTATTTAATTGAATTTAAATTTAAGAGATAATTAAAAAACAAAAAGATGGCCAAGCTTCTGGCAGGAAAAGAGAGTCCAGACTGTGGGCTGGGTGATGAGAGCTACGGCCTCAGTACTTCCCCAGAACTGACAACCTCTGGATGACAGGACCGTCCCCTTACACCTTCCTTTAGCTGCATTGGGCTGCCCTGGTCTCCCATCAACAGTGTCCACATGGCACCACAACTGTCCAGGGCTATTCTTGGCTTGACTTCACTCCTCACCTCTTGGGACTTAGCTACTTTGTCCCCTCATTGCTGAAAAAAATGCCACTTACAATGAAACCTTTCTCTAGACATTTATTCCCATTCTTAACATTAAGCCGGGCAGTGTTAGCCCCATTCCCTCATAGCTGTGACTAAGGAGGAGAAACGAAACTAAAATAAAACTGGAAAGTATATCTAACAGGCACTGTATAGCAGCATCATATCTAAACCGCTTACAACAACCACTGGTGAGGATATGCTTGTCCTCATAAAATGGATGAGAAAACTGGAAAAGGCACACTGTCCTGCTGTTGTTCACGTGGCTGATGAGGGCAAAAGGATAATCAAGCCCCACTGGGTCCAAACCCATCCACAGACTCATTCTACTATATCATTTAAAACTATTTTTTTTTAAAAAAGGTCATTTGAAAATGTATAAACTCTGGCAAGTTGGAAGATACTCTTTGCTAGAGAAGATTGGTCAAGAGCCCAATCTGGGGTTTAAGATTCTACTTTGAAATCATACCCTCAACTCCCAAGCCATCATTTCTGGTTTGGTGGCGTACTTAGTCTTGTTGGTATGGTCCTCACACCACCAGACGTTGGACTTACGTGAAATGGAAAGTTTTCTGGCCAAGTTTCTGAAATCCTAAATTCTAGACCAGCCTTCCATAGTGGCTACAGGTTCATGAGAGACGGGGTGGGGCTGGGGTTACTCTAGCCAAAGGCACACTGTTACTATTCTGAGCTTTGGCACCAAACTTCACACGGGTCTGGTAAGACAGGGTGGGTTATATGTCAGTGACTCATAAGTAGAGTGATCATATAATTTATTGTCCAAACCACTGGGACACCTCTGAGAGTGAAAGGGGACACTATTAATAATCACGCCAGGACAAATGTGTAAACCAGGTCAGGCCAGGGCAAAGCAGAACTTACGGTCACCCTGGTCATGAGGAGCTCTTCTCCCGTCTAGCTGAAGGTCTAGATTACAGCCAGTCTAGAGGCTGGGTCTGGTCCCAAGCCTACAACCTCATCCTGTTGCCAATAGCAGCAAGTGGCTTCTAAAGATGAAACTAAGGAAAAGTGCTCCAAGGGAGGAATAACTACAAAAAGCATTCTTCCCTGAAGCCCAGAGCCAGCCTAAACCACCTGCTCTAAGCCTGAGAGCCGGGTGGATTGTAGTGGAAGCAGTCTGTTTTTCTCACTACATCTAGGCCGAAGGCCAAGAGAATATCTTCCCCCAGAGAGGGATAAAAAAGTAGGAGGCTGTAGTGCCGACACAGAAACTTCTAACCTTTGGGGAGCCAAACTGACAGTCCGTGGCACTCGGGGCCCAGTGAGAGTCCTGATTTAGAACCTGTATCAGCAACTTTTCCCCTCCGAGAGACTGGAATTCCTCCAACACATGCACGGGATGTATGCTGAATAACGTATCCTTCTAGAATGTGCTGGTCATGCCAAGTTCTCACTGCAGGGGAACCTGACCAACAGCACTGGTATCATTAGTGTAATGATTGGCAGCACCATGCAAATGCTATTTTTTTTTTCAGGCACAAAAACATAAGTGTCCTTTCTCACTTGTCTATTTGTAAAAAGAATAATTCTCAAGGAGACTGGCAGGCATGTGAAGACCCAATATCCTGCCCCTAACATAGAACTCTATACCTAGTAGTCAT
Source organism: Canis lupus baileyi (assembly GCF_048164855.1). Classification (NCBI taxonomy): domain Eukaryota; kingdom Metazoa; phylum Chordata; class Mammalia; order Carnivora; family Canidae; genus Canis; species Canis lupus. The sequence continues at coordinate 19,938,272 of NC_132855.1, read as the reverse complement.
TTACTAAATGTCCCCTCAACTGAACAGAACCAAATGAAGTATTTTTCAAAGGATCAGCATTAGAAATGGGAACAAGCTGCTTCTTACTGCTGACTGGTTAAAGAGAGATGCCGGGCAGCCCCAGTGGTGCAGCGGTTTGGCGCCGCCTGCAGCCCGGGCTGTGATCCTGGAGACCGGGGATCGAGTCCCACGTCGGGCTCCCTGCATGGAGCGTGCTTCTCCCTCTGCCTGTGTCTCTGCCTCTCAGTCTCTCTCTTTCTCTGAATAAAATAAATAAATCTTTAAAAAAATTAAAAAAGAGAGAGATGCCTACTGAGTAGCTGAAGTCGCAAGACTTACTATCCACCCCTTACCTCGGTTTTCCACTCCATCAGGTCAAAAACTGATGTGATTTGCTGCTCCAAGTGGGCTTCACACCTTCCCCCATATTTGCCAGTGTGTCTTTTTCCATTACCCATGTTTAAAAACAGACTCTTTAATTTATGAGCATTTAGGGCTGGTGAAAGTCTCCAAGCCCCGGGCTCAGCACAGACTCAGGCCCCTAAATGGTAACAGCTGAGCGGGCTCATGTGGATGTTCGCGTGTGTGCACGTGTGTGCATGTGGTGTGACGGCCTGTCTCCTGTCCCTGGAGAAGCAGTCTCAATGGACAGGCCAGCTGACCCATCCCCACGCCAGTCTCAGGGGCTGCTCTAAGTAGGCCTCACTTAGAGAGTCCCAGTGCTTCTGTGCTAAAAAAGGAAATCATCGGGGTACCTGGGTGGCTCAGTGGTTGAGCATCTGCCTTCGGCTTAGGTCGTGATCCCAGGGTCCTGGAGTCAAGTCCTGCATTGGGCTCCCTGAAGGGAGCCTGCTTCTCCCTCTGCCTATGTCTCTGCCTCTCTCTCTGTGTCTCTCATGAATAAATATAATCTTAAAAAAAAAAAAGAAAATCATCTTTCTTTGTGTCAATGTCAGGAGAAAAGAGGTTCCTATTCCTAAATGCCTGTCCCCAGACTGTCTCTGCTTTCTAGCAAGAGGCAAAACATTTTAAGGACAGTCCTATGCTTGAAGGTCATATTCTGTTTAGGTTATAAAAATATCCTGCCTTTTGTGAAATGATGTTGACAGTCGATGGCATTACTTTCTAAAGTCTTTAACTGGCAAAGTAAAAAGTTAGCATCAGTATGTTGATAGGTTTTTTTTGGTAAAATTTTACTGGCCCATGAAATGCAAAAGTGTAGGAAACACTGCCTTTGACTGCATGCCAGAGCTCCTGAAGAGGGAAATGGCAGGGCGCCTGGCTGGCTCAGCGGGTAGAGCTTGCGGCTCTTGATCCCAGGGCTGTGAGTTCAAGCCCCAACTTGGGTGTACGGATGGTTTAAGTAAATAAACTTAAAAAAAAAAGGAATAGGGGAATGGTAATGGGGGTAGATGGGGTGGGGAAGAACACTGTTCCTTCAGAACGTCTGAGGCAACATAAACCATACACCATGTAGGGGAAGGCAGGAAACAAGGATGTGTTAACACCTACTCTACAACAGGCTCTACTCTGTACTTACATTATCTCAGTTAATCCTCATAACTGCAAAGCAAATACTGCATTTCCATTTTGTAGCTAAGGATTTAAATGGGCATCGATGCAAGTGACTCATCCAAGGTGATGCTACAGGATTGGTGGGAGGCTGAGATTCAGCCCCAATGCCTGTTTTCTTTCCCTTACAGTATGGGATGTGAAGCAGGAAGGCAGGGTTGTCAGCCCTTGATTGAACAAGCACAATAAATCTTCCAGATTAATCTTTGAGTAGTGAGGGGAGCCTATTTCTAAATTGAGCCTGTTGCATTATAAAATCCAGATGATGGCAAAGACATTACAATGGAATTTTGTTTACTCTCTGTATTTGCCAGTTTATTCGAAAATTACTGCAAAAGGCCCTGGCTAGAAAGGACCTTCATCAAAACAGGCCCAAGTACAATATGAAACAACCTAATGTCAGATGTTACTCTGCAAAGTAATGTTATTCAGCCAAATCTAAATTACCCAAGTAGTACTCATCCTTTTTTTCTTAACCTTTGAGTATTTTATTGCTTGCTGTCTTCTCCAAATAAATAAATAAATAAATAAATAAAAACAAACAAACAAACAAATAAATAAATAAATAGAAAAAGAAAAGAAAAAAGGCTAGGGTGGGCTCAAATGATTGTTCCTTTAAACTATTCGAGTTTAAGTGGAAGGATTTTGCAAATATGAGGACCAAAGGGTTCACTTGAATATTATCTGTGGATTTAATTTAACCATGTGTTTGCTTTTCCAAAATGGTAGGAATCACACTATAGCTTCATTCTTAAGGTTCATATAGTATTTGGTATTAGTGTAATAGCCTCAGTGAATATCATTGTGGTCACAAATAATGATGGGATTTGGCATCTCATTTGGAAAATCTCCTTTGCCTTAACTGTATCAAATGTTGGTGAATAATACTTGGCACTCATTCCTACAACAAATATGTAGAGTGTCTATTAAATGCTAGCCATTGTTCATGGCGACAGGATGCAGAGGTGAATTAAAACACAGACAAAAAAAAAAAAAAAAAAAAAAACACAGACAAAAATCTGTGCCATTATGGACTTTGTGTTCTAGTAGGGAGGCGAATGATGACAAACTGTGAAAACTGTACTGCTTGAAAATAAAAGGGAAAATTTTAATTTAAAACAAGAATTTAATTTAAAACAAGCTGTAACACAGAAACCCGTATGAGTTGCTCAAATTTCTTTATTTTTCTTTGGTAAGTTTACGTATTTAAGTAATCTCCACATCCATTGTGAGGCTCGGACTCACAACCCGGATCAAGAGTCACGACCTTCTGACTGAGCCAGACTCTCAAATTTATTTCTTCATACTAAGAGAAAAAATTATTTTGCAAAGGATTTTTAAACAATATACCCAACTTGAAGCCAATCAATGCAGACATCTTCTCTTAATATCCATGTTCCTGAAATACCCTCCTTGCATTTTTTCACTTCTGGGGAGTGGAGTGATTCAAGGGATATTGCTGAATCCTTTTATTTTTAATTTTTTTTTCTTTCTTTCTTTCTTTCTTTTTCTCTCTTTCTTTTTTTTTTTTTCTTCCCTACTGCATTCTTTTAGAGAGAGGATGGCTACACGGAGGAAAATAGTTCCCAGCATAGGACTCTCTTGCAATGTCCTGCCAAGCCAAAGTTATGCGTATAACACCAACCATTCTTTTTGACGCTTGACTGTTAAATAACATGGCAATGCCTTATTCAGAAAACTTTGGCAGAAACTTATGAAATATTCCTTTTTTATAAGATTTATTTATTTTTAGAGAAGGAGAGAGTGCGTGTGTGAGTAGGAGGAGGGGCTGAGGGAGAGAATCCACAAGCAGACTCCCTGCTGAGCATGGGGCCCAACACAGGGCTCTATCCCATGACCCATGAGATCATGACCTGAGCCGAAACCAAGAGTTAGACGCCCAACTGACTGAGCCACCCAAACACCCCAGAAACTTATGAAATATTCTAAGAATGAAGGCAAAAGAGTGACGATGAGGCAATACAATCAAGAGTGAGTGTATGATACACGATACTTCTTTTGTTGTTAGGAATTGCTAACAGATGAAAAGTCAGTCCTCTAAAAATCCCCTCTTAAATAATCATCTATCACATACATGCAACAGAGTGTACTGGGATCATCTGGGAAGTCACTACAAAGGCAGCTGTAACTTTCATTACCCCAAACAGACGCCTGGTGGATAAAAAAGGCTGCAGACCATGGTAACACCTAAGTAAAGGCTTCAGAGGGGAAATCCATGAAATTCCATGGAAGTAAGTTGCTATATGAAATGAAGCTCATTTTTAAAATTTGAGGCATAAAGAAAATATTTTTCAACTTGCATTGAGATCTTTCCTTACATTTTACAAGCTAATTGTGAAAATGCTTAAAAAAAAGAAAGCAGTGTCACTTTTATTATTTTCAAGTAATTATTTTTATTTTCAAATACTATTATTATATATGTAATTATTTTCAAGTATTATTATTATTACTTTGAAGTAATCAATTTGCTGGCCAGGTGAAGATTTATTTATTTGCCGGCAAAGTGAAGATTTATATGATTACACAAGTACTGACTGGAGTTCATTTCTAAGTGGAGAGCAGATCATAAAAATCAGTTGGAAGATTCATCCTTAAGTAAAGCACATGTTCCTTGCAAGTTGGATAGTGGCAATGGGACAGAGCCTTTCCTGGTGGAAGTGCCGACCTCCGGTTCTATCTAGTTTAAAGCACCTTTACTTTCTTTTTTTCTTTTTTTTCTTTTCTTTTCTTTCTTTCTTTCTTTCTTTCTTTCTTTCTTTCTTTCTTTCTCTTTCTTTCTTTCCTTTCTTTTCTTTCTTTTTTTTTTTTTTTAGATTCTATTTATTTATTCATGAGAGACCCAGAGAGAGAGAGAGAGAGAGAGAGAGAGAGAGGCAGAGACACAGAGGAGAAGCAGGCCCCATGCAGGGAGCCTGATCCTGGGACTCCAGGATCACGCCCTGGGCCAAAGGCAGGTGCCAAACCGCTGAGCCACACAGGGATGCCAAGCACCTTTACTTTCAAGAGCTAACAAATAGCAAGACCATAATACAGCTTGGCTGCATTACAAAAGGATGTAAAAGCATGAGATTCGGAGAAACTAGACAAGGACTCCTTGGGGGTTTGCATCTCTAGATTCAGATCTGAGCAAACCAGAAGAACAAGATCCCTCTGAGCGGTTGGTGCAGGGGTGGAGAATGTTTTTAAAGAACTGAGGAGGAGTGATCAGTTTAAATATACATACACAGAGTGCAGCCTCAGCGCTGACTCGTGCAACAGCCGAAATTTCACAGGCTTGTGGAAGGCAGGCATGGAGCACAAACAAATCGATGCGGACAGGAGTGAGAGATAAACAGTTTTAAAGGTCTTGTACAACTAAGATGTTTCTGCAGCCAGGTTTGCTGCCAAAGGGAGAGACTTGGATAATTTCAGGTCTGGCTGTTGCAGTTAGCGGGGCTTTGTGACACCACACGAGATACAGCGGTGCCTTCCTGAGACAAGCAATGATGCCCTCGTGCAGGTAAATGTCCAAGGTGAGTGGATGGTCTCGGACAGCGCTGCCTAAGTAGGGCAACGCTGGTAACACTCGCAAGGTCTGGCTTTCATTCTTTTTGGAAGGGGGTTAGGGAGGTCTTGTAAATTTCACATTGTCTATTTGTCAGTTTGAGACTTGCGCTGCTAAAAAAAAGTGCATGAGTTACTATGAACCTTTCTGCTATTTATAATGTAAAGTACAGGTCGTCAGTTACCATCTTGACTTTAAAATAGTTCTTGTTTCTCTTTGTGCTGGTTTTAAAACTTTAACTTTAAATAATGTCTCCCTCTCTTCTGGTTGGGGGGGGTGGGGGAGAAGAGAACAAAAGTTTTGATTTCTATTTTGGTCTTGACCAAAAGTATTTCATAAATATTTACTAAGAAGATTGTCAAATCTGACCTAAACTGCTCGCATGATAAAGATACGAACCTTCTTATAATACATTCAGATGAACGTATTAGTCATTTTCATTTTTGTCTTATGAGTCATACCAAGAAGGGCAAGTTATCATTAAAAGTGACCAAGAGTTCACTGACACCTCTTTTTTTTTTTTTTTCTTAACGACCTATTGATTTATTTGAGAGAAAGAGAGCACAAGCTGGAGGGGCAGAGAGGCAGGGAGAGAAAATCTCCAGCAAGCTCCCCATCGAGTGCAGAGCCCGACATGGGACTCTACCCCTGGATCCTGAGATCATGAGCTGAGCTGAAACCAAGAGTCAGACACTTAACTGACAGCACCACACAGGTGCTCCAGACTGGCACCTCTTTAATAACCCAAGGTACCTATTCTTCGTAGAGCTTGGCTACTGTATGTGAAGGGTATTTACATCTACCAAGTCCATAAATATCTCCTAAAATTCCTCCAATGGATAAGGTATGGAGCCTTCGAGAGCTATAAAGACACCCATCCCAGGTCCACTTTCCTTTCTATCCTTTCCCTCTTGATGGCAACTTCATTCATTAGATCCTAAAGCTGAAGTCAGTCACACTTTCTGAAGTCTTTAGAAGCTGAAAGGGGCAAGAGGGGAAAATCCTGGTGATGGCCTTTCTCTGCCACACGTACAGTGAAAGACCACAGAAGGCAAACCCTGGCAGACAGGGAGGATGGATGGGGAGTGGATGATGGGCAGGGAAGCAAGAAGGCATTTTGCAGGAAGACAGCCCCACCCTCCCCATGCCCCACCCGTCAGCTCCTGACAGCTTCTAAGGATGGGAAGCAGAGGGCTGGATGAATAGTGACCCGGGTAAGACCTTACTCTGGTCACAAGCACTGTACTGTAGAGTCTGCCATTTATGTGTGTGTGTTTGCATGCGCATAATTTTTCCATTTAGACCTGGGCTTCTTTTCTCTGATAAAGATCTTCTGGGGAGAGGCAGGCACTTAGCTTTGTTACATGGGGGGAGCTTTCAGGGGGAGCAGGAGGATGTTCTGCACGTGGGAAGGCTCTGAGTATCTCACATATCCAGAAGTGAAGACTGGGGGCTAGTTCTCTAACTAATCTTTACAACATATCTAAAAGTAAGCTCTGGGGCTGGCCTATGTCAACGTTTATCCTCGATCGGTAAAAATAAACTATGTGAAACCTATCATTTACAGTGTGATCCTACCTCTTTGCTTACACGTTTATCTTCTCCTTTCTGTCTTCTTTAACCTGTACATGGGCACAGGGAATTCCCTGTAAGAATCAATAAAGAGTCTCCACGTTTTGGATAGAAACCAAAGAAAGAAAACATATTCCTTGAGAGAACGAGATAGGAACTAAATACATAGGCCTGCAATTTGAAAATTAAAAAAAAAAATGTTATTGGGCATTCTTTGTTAAGAACCACAGAAAATAAACACGTAAGTTTGGGAACTGATGAAAGAGCAAGGAAAACTGAAGCTCTGGGGTGCCCTGCTGAAAGCATTCTCTGCTCTGGTGTGTTTGTAAATAGCACGTTTTCCTTTGCTAGTGCGAGTGAGCCACAGCTTGAGAGTCTGACCCACTACCTCATTCACTGATCAGGTTTCCTCTTCTGTTTGTGATAAGTGAAACCCGATCTTTGCTTTAACGAGAATCTGTCTGATATGTTTAGAACATGAGGTAAGGCTATCCCTGGAGCAACATAACTGTCTCTGTACTTCATGCATTTCAAGCGAGGTCCAAGAGCCAACTCAAGGAGATGGAAACTTTACTGGAGTTAAGATAATTCTGATGAAGGTGAGACTCCACGACCTGGCAAGTGTCATTACCAGGTAAGGACGCAGGGTCATCATAAAGGGCCTATTCTTTGACTCTCTGCTACCCAAACGTATGTCCTTACTATGTCCCTGTGTCATCCCACCCCATGCCTGGCACCTCTCGTCAGCCCCTCACCTGATTACAGTCACTTGAGCACACTAGACGATGAGCTTCTAGCTCACCTGCTTTTTTTTTTTTTTAATTTTTAATTGGAGTTCAATTTGTCAACATATAGCATAACACCCAGTGCTCATCCCGCCAAGTGCCCCCCTCATTGCCCATCACCCAGTCACCCCAACCCCCTGCCCACCTCCCCTTCCACTACCCCTTGTTTATTTCCCAGAGTTAGGAGTCTTAACCCCCAGAACATAGGAAAGTACTTGGCACGCAGTTGATAAAACGTTGACTGAAGTGAAAAGACTGACTGAACTTTTTAAAAAATATTTTATTCATGAGAGACACAGAGAGAGAGGCAGAGACACAGGCAGAGGGAGAAGCAGGCTCCATGCAGGGAGCCCGATGTGGGACTTGATCCCGGGACTCCAGGATCACACCCTGGGCCAAAGGTGGCGCTAAACTGCTGAGCCACCCAGGCTGCCCTGAACTTCTAATATGGGATCAAAGTTCACAAAATTGAAAACATTTCCAAAGAGCCGAGGAGAAAAACTCTGGATTTGGAGACTGCTGTGCGGTGGGGAATGAAACCTCGCAAAATGGCAGAGGACAGTGGCAAGAGGGCTGGTAGCAGCAGCAGATGCTGGGGCAGAGGAGGAGCAGCTGGGGGCTCTGATTATTTACGAGACACCCTAGGACCCAGACCTGACTTGGCGTTGGTGACAACAAGGCTACACACATTAAGCCGTGCCAGGCATTCACAGAGTTAGCAGGGGAGCAGAAGCCTTGGAAAAAAAGAGGGTGTCCTACTAACGAGCACTGAGGGTTTAGAGCACTGAGACGGGGAGAAGTGCTGTAATGTGACCACAGGGCACCCCTCCTCCCCACCCACTTAGCTGATGAAGTCAAGAATACACCAGCTCCGTGGTTAATGCTGTCCCCAGGGCTTGGTGGAATTCGTTCAAATGCCATACTGCAGTAATTTACCCTCGTTTCTTCCTGATTTTGAAATCGTCCTGATTTCTGAATTTATAATTATGGTGCTCTGTAGGGACTTTTAATTCTTTTTAAAATCAGCTAGTCTTGACACATAAAAAAATACCAGTATCTCTCCCACTATAAAAGGATTCTCTTTCACTTAATTTTCTGAAATAAAACATGACTGTATAAATTTCAAATTGGTTTGTGTGCTATCGTTTCATGGCAAAACACAAGCCAACAAACCACACACGCAGTCGAAGTTGATATAGATCTTTTTTAAGTGACTGATTCCATGAACTGAGAAACTGTAATTCTGTTTTTACTAAAAAAGCATCTAAAGCCAAGTCCACTCCCAGAGCAATGTTGATGAATTCTCTTCTGGGTTAAAGGGGGATTTTGCTCCTTTCAGCCAAGACCTTTGCACACAAGGGTCCCAACTGCCTTTAAAACAAACAGCAGGGGGAAGAACATTATGAAGCACAAAGAAATACTTTCAGTTTCTTTTGTGACCAAATAAGTATGCCTCCCTGCTTGATATTTTTAATATTAGTAGGCAGCCTTTGAGGGTGGTCAGTTACAACTGAAAACTGAATTTGAAAGAAGATAACTAACATATACACAGTGATTTATGATTTATGTAATGTAGCATGTAATAATCACAACATCCTTGTAGGAAGATATTCTCATTATACCTAATCTTGCCCAATTCCAAAAAAGACTTACAAAAGAGACAGGCTTCTTGCCTTTACTTCACAGATAAAAAAAATTGAGGCCAAACCTTGAAAGTGATTTGCCTCTGCTCACATGCCCAGGTGTATGGCCAAGTGGGAATCTGGACCCAAGGCTTCTGAATTCAAATGCCATCATCTTTCTAGAACAGTACACAAATGACACCATAGCCCCTTTAACAGAAACACGGAACTGGATGAAATACCAAAAGAGAAATCGTCCTTCCCCTACTCACTCAGAAAGGAATTTGTTATTGAATAAAAGGTAAACATGCCATGGCCTCTGCAAACAAAGAATGATTTTTTTACTAGCCTGCGTATTAATGAAATATCATAGCTAGTAAGACGGGAACAATGCAACAAGAAGCAGACGACGTGAAGGCTGAACAATTACTGTCCTCATAGACATATATGTATCTAAAAAAAGAGACAGGCCCAATTTATCTGTTAAACAATTGAAAAAGATCAGGGTGGTATTAATCTCAAGTAAAGTAAGAAATCAGAAAAAAAGAAAGAAACAAGAAATTTAAGAGATTAAAAAGAGCATCATCAAAACTTTTTTAGAAAACATTTTCTGAGAAAAAAAATAAATAAACTCTTTAAAGCAAATGAGCTGTTCAGTTAAGGCATAGAGTTCCTCTTCCCTAATTGTTGATTTTGTTTCTTGTTTCCTCTTTGGGAAGGAGGGTACAGGAAGAAAAAAATAGAAGATAAAGTACAGAGGCAGAAATTATGACTGGCTGCTTAGACATCATTAGCATGTGCTCATTAGACAGTCCACAGAATGACAACATGTAAGTCAGAAAATATGTAACTGGATACACTTTCCTTCAGGGTTTTAGACTCTACCGAAGCTTTCAAATATTGTTCTGAGCAATGCTTGAATTCAACTCTAAAGTAACAGCAACTGAAACTCTGAGAAAAGACCAAAGACATGCAACAGAAAATACATAAAAATAAAGAAAAATGGGAAAATTTAAAAAGGTGGTTGTCAAACCTCACATCTTGAACCAGGTGGAGGTGTATATGTAACAATTTGGCAGGAAGACCATCTTTTCTTCTAACAGTGTAACATTCAGAGTCCAATAGAGTCCCTCTAGCCTCCTTATAAGTAAATATATGTGAGATGATCACTAAGGACCTTTGCAACTTCGTTCAGTAAATTACAATCCTTTCTTTGTCTCCATGCGCATTAGTGTGTAAAACGTGAGGGAAAATAAAAAGTCAATCAAACCTTCCCCAAACCAGTCGTTTTAACATGTTGCTCTTTGCCAATAATTACAATTCCATTATACACTAAGTTCACTGGGAGAGCAGCCCAGCCCAGAATGAACTGCAGATTAGAGTCCACTTGATAAATATTTATTAACAGGCCACTGACATGGTAACAGACTGAAACAGAGATCTAACCTTCTTAAGGTTCCTACTGTTATCAGGGACATTCATATTATTAAAAGAATATCAGTGGGATCCCTGGGTGGCTCAGCGGTTTGGCACCTGCCTTCAGAAGCCCAGGACACGATCCTGGAGTCCTGGGATCGAGTTCCGCGTCGGGCTCCCTGCATGGAGCCTGCTTCTCCCTCTGCCTGTGTCTCTGCCTCTCTCTCTGTGTCTCTCAAGAATAAATAAATAAAATCTTTTTTTTTTTTTTTTTAAAGAATATTAGTAACTGAAAGTTTTCCTTCTTGCTCACTTCTCATCTGCTATCACAGTCCTGGTTCATTTTGGGGGGAACAACCAGGATACAAATCTAAGCAGTAAATTAATGCACCCCTCTCTGCAAGTTGACTTTGGACTCTGAGGGCACCTTGAGGAAGGCTCCGTCGCTTAGAGACAATAGGATCATTCTGCTTTTCTCTTGGTATACAAGTTTATTCTAAGGCCTGCCCAAATCGGGGGGAAGGAAGGAGAACTGTCTTCCCAATGTGGGCCAGTGGCTTTTCTCCTTTATTAGACACCTAGAGGTTTCTCACTCTGCTTTGGCACTCTGGACTATGGAATTTTGGAGGTGAGGCTATGCTCCCAGAGAGGGGAAGGCAGTAGAGTCAGGAGTAGAGAGAAGCATCTGGAAAGAATATACATAGCTCTATGAAAGACAGCAAACATTTTGGCAGCTCCCGTAACAGATCATCTATACCTAAAGAACACACTCTCTTTATGTGTAGTGGAAACCAACAGACACAGCTTCCTTTTGACTCGCCTAGGTGCACAGTTCAGTGGCTCATGTGACTTCAAGAAGAGTCTAGACTTGTGAGACAAGAGCACACAGCTGAGTATATCCTTAGCAGGGTACAGAGAAAATCAGTCTTCTGAGAATTTAATTTGGGTACACGCAGACCTTGCTTAAGATTAATTACAACGTAATTATGACCATAAGGAAAGATAAAGCACCAAGACTCGATGTACTCAGATGCAACAAATATTATGTTTTCTTGCAAGTGAACTCTACAATGAGATACAGAAGCTGAGGAATTTAAAGAAAATACCTGAAAGATCTGCTTAGAAAAAAATTGGTGACTTTGTTTTTCAGTTTTCTAGGCAGGACTAATGAAGCCAATTTTAATTTAATTCTCAAGCAGTTCTTTCCTGATTGATCTGCGCAACATTGCAAGAGCTCCTCCACGTTTTAACCTCAGTGGGGTTTTGTGATTTATGTAAAGTGTTCTGAAAATGATTCAGGGAAAGAAGGGGGACACAGTGAGATAAAAATGGAAGAAGGGTCGTGAATGAGATCAGAGTCTTATTATCAAATTCAGGAACTAGTCATGTGGCTTTGGACAGGTTGCTTTACTTCTCGGGGGCTCATTTTCTTTATCTGAGAGACAGGGAAGGAATTCTCCATTTTTGTTGGCATGTGTCTATTCCTTGCATCTTAATTTCATTAGAGACTGAGCTCAGGTCAGTCAAACACACTTGGTCAAACACACTTGGTCAAACTGAATCCTCTTTCTACACTTTGATTCACAGGCTGCTTGAGTGTACAGTTATATGGGATGAAGAGGTTTCTTCAATTCAATTCTTATTAATAATGAACTCCCCAAACTCTAGGACACCTCCAGCAATGCAGAACTTTTCTGCCAGCTAATTCACTCCCTTTTTGGATAGCGTAATTATCACCGAGGTCTTCTGATGATATGCCTCCCTGTAACCTCTGCCTGTCCCTCCCTCCCCTCTCCTCCATGCACATGCATATCTATGATGCTTGACTAGGAATGGACAGAGATTTGGGAATTTTAACTTCCAACATCACGATGTCACAATCTTAAATAGAAAAAGAAAAAAAAGGGGATCCCTGGGTGGCTCAGTGGTTTGGTGCCTGCCTTCAGCCCAGGGCCTGATCCTGGAGACCTGGGATTGAGTCCTACATCAGGCTCCCTGCGTGGAGTCTGCTTCTCCCTCTGCCTGTGTCCCTGCCTCTCTCTTTCTGTTTCCATGAATAAATAAATAAAATCTAAAAAAAAAAAAAAAAAAAAAAAAAGCTCTTTTCTTCCAGTGGAAAAAACCCTGAAACTCAGCTAATCCTTACACATTGTACCCCACACAGCAGGGGAAAAAAAACTCAACCAGAAATGATCCATCAGGTCAATGTCACACACAGTGTGGGGAGAATGGGAATTTCCATGCAGTGGGACTGTCCAAATTGATAATTCAAGACCATAATCATTCCCCACCCCCCAAGTTTATATGCTATAGGTTTTCTTTCAACTGACCTACTCCTATATTATTAGTGTCCATGTTCACTTCACTGGCCAAAAATAGGCTCACCAATGAGGTTGGCAGCTGTCCTTTTAAACACCAGATCAACAGCCTAGTTTAAGGGAAGCACCCTGGCTACACAATTCCCAGCAGAGGACTTCTTAACGTGCTTGTGTTAATTAACATAACTCATAGATAAACACACATTTTTCAGGGACTTATGGTTCCAACATGAGAAATCTATGTAGATTTGAACTTGTTAAGCAAATGATTCATAAAATTTTATTTGCATAACTGGACTAGATGAAGGAAGGAAAAGAGGAAAAGATAAAAACTGTACTATTGAATTTGTTAGCTTCTTTCAAACATTTATAAATAATGTAGATAATCTTCATTTTTTAAAACATAACTGTTTAACATCTGCTTTTTATAATATTGTTATTTCTTGTGAAACTCTGTTTGAAATTCTTGTTTCCAAGAATTACTTGCAAATATCAACTAAAATTCCAAAAAAAGAAACATGTGCACACCTCTAAGTTCAATAAATTCTTGATTAACTGAAAGCCCTAGCCCAACCACAGAATTCCAGATTTCCTGGAGCTTGTCCTGGCACATGATTTTATAAGAAAGCAGGAAACTGGGCAGCCCTGGTGGCTCAGCGGTTTAGCGCCGCCTTCAGCCCTGGCATGATCCTGGAGACCCAGGATCGAGTCCCACGTCGGGCTCCCTGCATGGAGCCTGCTCCTCCCTCGGCCTGTGTCTCTGCCTCTCTCTCTGTGTCTCTCATGAATAAATAATAATAAAAAAAATCTTAAAAAAAAAAAAGCAGGAAACTACAAAAAATATATAAATAATAAATATATATATATTTAAATACATATACATATTTAAAACAAAAGACTTCTTGAACATTTTACAGGTCAGTTTATACCTACCTTGTCTTTATTTGATACACTTAAAGTATTTATTGTGCAAGAAGAACAAATGTTCATGATGAACATCTACGTCTACTTTAAATCCTTTTGTGGAACAAAATAGGATATAAATCTTTTATCTCTGTAACTCTACTGCTTAGCACACTGATTACAATTCCATAGTGAAATATCTGCGCCAACAAATGGATAAATAGTGGTGAATTGGAGGCAGGACATATTACATTTTAAAAGATTCATGATTGTACAGTATAAGAATGTAAGACTGAAGAATCTTAAGGTTTAAAGAGAACTTAGAGCTCAACCTAGCCCTCCTTAGTGCAGAAATCCTCCAAGAACATTCCAATATTAAAAAAAATAGTTTGGTATCCAGCACTATACTGGACACACACACACACAATCACCTTATTACCTCAGAATATTCTTATGAGGAAGACATCTTGCAAACAGGGAAACTGAGGCTCAGAAAATAAAGAGAAGATGAGGAAGCAGAAGGAAAATCAGAAAAAGTGTCACAAGTTTTTGCCAATTTTTTTCCAATGACCTAAGAGTCAAGGATAAATAAGAAATAAATCAGAAAAAATGAGAGAAGATGAAAATGTGCCTCCCCTCCCCTGTGGCCAACTGCACACACCAACATTTCATAACTAATTTACTAAGAAATATGTAGTAAGCCAAGCCAGCCCCTCCTGGAACACACTATACACATACATGTGATACATGTGAGCTTCCTCTCAGGATGTTATAGCACTGCATCAATATAGGTATTTGGGATCTGCTCCCAACTTTGCAAATTCAGTAATTATCACATACTAAAGAGAGTTACGAAGAATGCTAAAACCCATTCTCCTAAGAATAATGAGTTCAATTGTGTTTTTTATTTTAACTTAAAATTTAATAAGTACATGTCTCCCCCTTTTCTCCAAGGAGATAAATAACTAGAAAGACTAAATCCTGCACAAAATCCAGACATGGGAAAAAGGTGGCAGTTTTAACTTTGAAATTCACCAATCTTGTCAGTTAAAGTCAGACCTAAAACATTAATTTATTCTGAAACATTAATTAACTGGAGCTTTTTTGCATTTAATTTTCTCTGGCATTTTGGAATCTATTCTAAGCCCTGTAGAAATGGCAGGTCTGATGTTATTAAAGTTAGCCTTTCAGAAAGTGCTCGAACTGAAGCCTCTAACACATTAAAAAAATGCTGAGAGTCCAGATAATGCAAATCTAAAGTATTATTAAAGGGTATTCTTTACACATGAAAGAAAAACTTTAATTTCATTAAAAATGAATGTTAACTTTTAGCTTCCATTTTATATACCACCCGGGCTCTTCAAACTCCTCTGAAGAAAAATCTAAAGACAGTTTCATTCCCTTTATTCATTCACTCATTCAAATATCTACTGAGGGATCCCTGGGCGGCTCAGTGGCTTGGGGCCTGCCTTCAGCCCAGGGCATGATCCTGGAGTCCGGGGATCGAGTCCCACATTGGGCTCCCTGCATGGAGCCTGCTTCTCCCTCTGCCTGCGTCTCTGCCTCTCTCTCTCTCTTTCTCTGTGTCTCTCATGAATAAATAAATAAAATCTTAAAAATAATTAAAAAATAAATAAATAAAGTTATGTAGTAAGTGATTTCTTAAAACAAAACAAAACAAAACAAATATCTACTGAGTGCCAAGTACACACCAGGCAGGTACTGTTCTGAGTGGGGCTAAGAAGGTCCTGTTTTCATGCTGCTTACAGTCTAGGTGGGAAAATGACAAACAACAAATGAACAAAACAGTTTTTAAGAGTGTTAGAACAAGGATCCCTGGGTGGCGCAGCTGTTTGGCGCCTGCCTTTGGCCCAGGGCGTGATCCTGGAGACCCGGGATCGAATCCCACATCGGGCTCCCGGTGCATGGAGCCTGCTTCTTCCTCTGCCTGTGTCTCTGCCTCTCTCTCTCTCTCTCGGTGACTATCATAAATAAATAAAAATTTAAAAAAAATTAAAAAAAAAAAAAAAAGAGTGTTAGAACAATAATGAAAGTAAAAGGGCAATAGGGTCAAGAGTGCGGGGAGGGCCTTCTCTGAGGAGCAAGCATTTATGTTGAGTCTTAAGTTGCCGCACAAGGATCTAGGGAAAAACAGCTCAGACACAGAGATGTCTGCTGCCACTGTGGGAAGGCCAGACTTAGCTGGGCAGGTGTGAGGGGCTGGAAGGTCACAATGACTGAGCCACAAGGCAGGGGATGGTGTCACCTACTGAGAGGGAAGCCTGGGAGAAGAACAGGTGTGTGTGTGTGTGTGTGTGTGTGTGTGTGAGAGAGAGAGAGAGAGAGAGAGAGAGAGAGGGAGGGAGAGAGTGTATGAGTGCCTCTGTGTGCGAGAGAGTGTGTACAGGGGAAGAGGATCAAGAGTTTTATTTTGAACATGTAATGTTTTAAATGCCCACCTAAGAGAATGGTTCTAATTAAACAATAAATTATGGCAATTACACGATCACCCAGCATCAAGGGAGAATTTGGAACAGATGCCACTTTTTATGGCCACATTGGGTAAAAGACTGTGGCTCTCTAGTAAGCTTTGTTCCATTCCATGAGTTGCTTTAGATACTCATTTTAATTAAGTGATATTTAATTTCATATGCCCCAAATTCTATACAATGGGTCATAACAACTATTTAGAAAGCACGCAGATTACTTCTTTTTTCTTTTTTTTGAAGATTTTACTTATTCTGGTGGGGGGCAGAGGGACAGAGAGACTTAAGCTGACTCCACACTGGACTCAGAGCTGGACACAAGTCTCGATCTCACAACCCCGAGATCACGACCTGAACCAAGAGTCAGTCACTGAACCAACTGTGCCACCCATGCATTCCCCACACAGATTGTTTCTATTTTATAGCTAGAGTATGTTCTCAAAGCCACAAATTCTTTTATAGAATGAAAAGTGACCAGGTGGCAATTTTTTTTTTTTTTAATGAAAATGCGTGCAACAGAAGTTGTGTAGTAGAAAACAGAGGTAGAAGATGTGGTTGTGGTTCACATGCCAAGAACAAGTTTCTGCTGATCACGTCAGCGTGAGAGCATGTTCGTGTGTGTTTGCAAGGGTGAGTCGATGTTGGCTGACCGTGGAAGGAAGGAAAATTCACCTCCTTTCCAAGCCAGACTGTCCCAAATGATTATACTTCCTTACTTGGGATTCTAGGAGCTTGAATGTAGATGGATTTGGTATAATCTATAAAAAAAAAAAAGGTGACACAGACATGGGAAAAATGAAACTAGACATCTCACTAAAGTACCAAATTATGAGGCAGCACAGAATTCCATGACCACATCTACTTCCCAAGCCTCAGCTCTCCAGAGCCAGTAAAATCTCACTGCATCGTGCCTCTCCACAGTCCAAGACATTTTTGTGTCTGAGCTTCATCAGTCTGAGGGCAAGACCTACATACTTCAGATTATTTGAATTTAGAGATTATGACTATCATACACACAAGGGCCAAAAGTTTTCATTCTGAGTGTCCTTGCCAACAATTAGGAAAAGGCCGCCTTACTCTTTATTAACAAATCCTCAGAAGAGTGAATTTCCCTGTAACATAGCTGTCTGGCAATGGATAGGGCCTAAAAACTCATAAGCATCTCAGAAATAGTATTTCTCATACTGACTAGTGCTACTAATGATTGTGTTCTCTGAGAAACTGCTAAGGAGAAATTTTAACAACTGTTGGACTTTCAAGGAATGGCTCCTTTCCCGTGCTATAGGAGATGAAGCCTCTCTAATTAGGTTCAAAAATCTAGATCATCCTAGAAGTGCTGCCTTTAATCATGTTTACTGGTCCAGTCAAAGACGATGGGGTCACCCCATGAAAATAAAAAAGGTCCTGGGTGAATGAAAAAGATTGTCCTCTTGGGGGGCAGAGAAGTAAACCTTTACAGTCAAGAAGAAGAGCGTGTTGAAGGCACACAGGATGGATTCTGAAGAATGAATAGAAGTTAGGTTAAGAGGGTTGCGAGTTGGCGAGAACATCTCAGAGAAGGAGCTGACAGTGTGTCGGTAGGAGGCAAGATGGAGTGTGACATTTGGGGAACAAGGTGCCCCCTGGGATTACAGCATAGGGGAGGGGGAGGGGAGAGGACAGACTGAGGCTGGAGAAGACACTGCTGTCAGTGCCATACTCCCAGGGAGCCTTAGGGGATCCTGCTAGAATGTGATGATTACCCAGAAGGAAACAACGACACACTGAAGAATTATGAGTTTAGAGTGTGTGACATGATCAAATTTACATTTTAGAAATAGCCCTGGGAGGAGCTAGAGAACGGATCTGGGTAAGGCTGGGGGCTGGGAATATGCCAAGACTGGCAAGACACAGTAACAAAGATAAAGTAACTAATTGCTTTATTTATTTTCATTTTTTAAGATTTATTTATTCATGAGACACACACACACACACACACACACACACACACAGAGACAGAGACAGAGACAGAGAGACAGAGACATTGGCAGAGGGAGAAGCAGTCTCCCTGCAGGGAGTCTGATGTGGGACTCGATCCCGAATCCTGGGATCACGCCCTGAGCCTAAGGCAAACGCTCAACCACTGAGCCACCAGGGGTCCCTGTTTATTTTTTTTAAAGATGATTTTATTTATTTGAGAGGAGAGAGAGAGAGACAAGAGAGCACATGAGCCCGGGGGAGGGGTTGAGGGAGAGGGAGGAGAAGCAAGCTCTCCACTGAGCAGGGAGCCTGACACCTGGCTCAATCCCAGGACCCTAGATCTAGATCATGACCCAAGCTGAAGGCAGACACGCAACTGACTGGGCCACCCAGGTGCCTCAAAGTAACTAATTTATGTAAAAAACAAAGAAACAAAAACCAACCACCCTTTCACCTGTGCTTGGCAGGGGTCCTCCTTGGCTAACACTCTTCCTGCTTGGTTCATGTGTCCTGTACCATATTCTACTGTTAAGTATATCTATTTGTTTAGCTGGCAGGGGCTCCTGGGGTCCTATGATCCTGCAAGAACATAAGATGCATGTGTAACTGCTGCAAAGGCCCTGAGTACCACTGGGAAGTAGCCTGGAACAGTGAATGAAGGTTCACACTAAGAAGGGGAGCTAACTTGGTAACGAAGGCAGTGAAGAATAAAATTAGGGAACCAACAATCTGGCCAGCAGATGGGCTTCTATAAAAGATGGCTGCTGTTAATGGCAGACCATGACTGTCCTTACCCCCAGAAGATGTGCTCTTTCCATGCAAGAATCCAAGTGTTGTGAGTGCATCTCTTCCCATGTGACCTAACACCTCTGACTTGCACCTCGTGGCACCTCCTCCGAGAGCCAGAGCTTGAACTGCTCTCTCGTCAGCCCCACACCGCCCACCTTCAGCAGGTCAGCCCAACAATATTTCCATGCGCGTCTTTGCTTATGGAGGAGGGCTGCTTTTTATTCATCTTTGTGTTCTCACTGCCTGGCACATAACATAGTGTTTACTTTAAGAAACACTGTCAGTTAAACATTGCTTTAAAAATGTTGCACAGCCACTATAAAAAAGTCTGGCAGGCCCTCAAGAAGTTACCCATAGACTTACTGTATGACTGGCAATTCCACTCCTAAGTACATACCCAAGAGAACTGAAATCAAGTGTTCAAACAAAAACTTGTACACAAATGTTCAAAGCAGCCTTATCCATAACAGCCAAAGGTGGAAACAACCTACACGTCCTTCAACTGATGAACAAACAAAATGCGGTACAGTCATACAACAGATTACAATTTGCCCATGAAAAAGAATGAAGTCCTGATACATGCTACAACACGAATGAACCTCGAAAATATTGTTAGGTGAAAGAAGCCAGTCACAGAAGGCCAGATATTGTAGGATTCCACTTACTTGAAATATCCAGACTAAGTAGACCCATAGACGCAGAAAGCAGACAGGTGGTTTCCAGGGGCGGGAAGAAGGAGGAATTGGGAGGCGCTGCTTAAAGCAGTTGGATGGGGTTTCTTTCTGGACTGATGAAACGTTCTAAAATTAGATAGTGTTGATAGTTGTACAATGTCGTGAATGCACTAAAAACCACTGCATTAGACACTCTAAAGTGGTTAAAACAGTGAATTTTATGTCACGTGAATTTTACCTCAATTCAAACAATTTCATCTTTGTAAATTTAATCTCACACCTAACCCAAATAAGCGAACCTTCTAAGCCTGTGTGAGTGTCCATCTGTCCTTCCTTCCTCCCTCTACTCCCACACCCCTTCCCACACCTCCTTCTCTTTATTCTCACCTTACTAGGGACTTTGGACAAAGTCAAGCAAACCTTGCAGTCCTCAATGTCATCTGCAAAATGGGATTTGCATGAACCCAATCGTCGTACAATTTTTTCCTGCTCTAATGTTTGAAGGACAATTTATTGGAATGATGTAGGTCCTATGCGTGTGGGATGCCCCTAGCAGAGAGTGGGCACAGCAATGAGAGTCCCCCTTCCTCTGCTGAAGTGTTTGCACTATCCTACCTGATGAGGTGATGTGCTAAAGAATTTTAAGAGTCTGTCCATGTTCTCTCAAAGTTCTGCAAGATAGCAGTAGTTATAAAGAAAGCTAATAACCTATTCTTCTAAGGTAAAAAAAAAAAATCCACAAAACGTATTTTTCTTTGGTTTTTAATTAAAATTGACCTTTCTGAATCTATGGCTTGAGGCAGCTATAGTAATGAAAAACGATGTCATTTACTGGTGATACTAACAGTGTGGCAGTACAGTGAAAAAGGTTATAATCATCATAGAATTCCTAGGTCTCTACATACCATCTAATTGTTGGGGCGAGGGCTGGTAGGGAGGGATACAGATTGAGAGACATTATAATCACACTCAAGCAAAGGGCTGACCCAACCTTATTTGAAACCCATTTTGGAATTCTCGGAATTTAGTGTCAGTTTTTCCTTTAATGCTTCCAACAACCAGAAAAGCAAGGGGGAGGGAGTTCAACTGTCCAAAAGAGATGAAATTTTGACACCAAGGGTCCCCAGCCTCTTTAACTCTGAATGAGGTGAGATGGATGTCTCCCCCCATGGGGTGAGTAAGTAGGAAGGAAGGAAAGAAGAAAGGCTGGGAGGAGGACACAGAAGGTGAAAATTAGGGAAGCAAAAAAGAAATTGGCTTCACTTCCTCAAAGAAGGGGGGGCTGGGGGTGGCAGGAGTGTGTCCATAGAAGTGCCTCTAGATGGCTAAGTGCCTCAGAACACGTCTTCCCTAAAATTTAAAATGTTTTCTTCTGACACTATCTGCACTGCTTCCTTTCTTCCTCAGTAGACCCATACTGTGTAAGAGATGAAGGGGAACTGCCAGGAAAGGAGAGACTTCCTAAGGGACTCTTTGAAGAAAAGCTCTGCTGAACTGAGATTAAATGATTTCTCTCCTCCTCCTCCTCCTGCATTCTGGACTATTCCAAACTCAGGGGTGCAGAAAGGGATTACATTCAGAATAAGAAATAGCGGTAAGTGTAGTGACCACAGTGTAGACGGATTGTTACATAGAATGAGAACCAGTGGTGAGGCTGATGCTGTCAGGAACACTTTGCAGTAGGTGTGTGGGGTTTTTTGTTTGTTTGTTTTTTACCATTTTATTCACCTCCCCACCACATTAATTACTTACAACCACTGGGACAGCTATCCTTCCCCAATTTTTCTAACAAACACACAATCAAATACAAAATTGCTTGTACTAAACATTTTATATCTACTTTTTAGTGAGTGCTTACTACTGTGCCCAGCATGATGCATGGGGTATTGTATCCCAATTACCTCCCACAAAACTCTTAGGAGGTATCATAAAGAGCCCCATTTATGCAGAGAGGAAACTAATGCTTAGAGAAGTTAAGTAACTTGCTCAGTCACTCAGCCTTGTAGATACCCAGTCTGCTCCAGACCTGGGCTCTTCACCATTATGCTGACATATGGCATCTATCCATGTCAAATTATAGAAAACTCGCTTGTTGTTCTTATTGTGTTTTATTTTAAAGATTTTATTAATTTATTCATGAAAGACACAGAGAGAGAGAGGCAGAGACACAGGCAGAGGGAAGCAGGCTCCCTGCAGGGAGCCCAATGTGGGACCCGATCCTGGTACTCCTGGTACCCTGGAATCACGACCTGAGCCAAGAACAGGCGCTCAACCACTGAGCCACCCACGTGGCCCACTGGCTTGTTCTTTTTAATGGCTGCATGGCATTACACATAATGAATCCTCCAAATTTTATTTCACCTGTTCCCTTACTGAGGGAACTTAAGCTGCCCCCAGGTTTTCTGTACATAAATATTGCTCTGATGAATTTCTGTAGTATAGCAGCAGATGGACCTGTCAAGGGTCAAAAGTAGGTATGTTTTACATTAGGAGAGGTGTGACTGTATAAATCTAAACTTTCAGTAAGAGTGTAAGAGAAAGCTCTTCCCACCATACCTTCCAAAAAATAAGACATGATCAGTTACTTTAATTTCAGACATTCTCGGTCATTTTAATTTTTGGCTATCTGATAGATGAAAATTGAATCCAAGAGTCACTTTCCTTGATGGTAAATGGAGGCATTTTGATGTTTATTAGTCATTTGTATTTCTTACGTGATTGTTCATAACCTCCCCACACTTTTCTATAATTTTTTTTAATTCATGAGAGAGAGAGAGAGAGAGAGAGAGAGGGAGAGAGAGGGGCAGGCAGAGACACAGGCTGAGGGAAAAGCAGGCTCCATGCCGGGAGCCTGATGTGGAACTCGATTCCAGGACTCCAGGATCGCACCCTGGGCCAAAGGCAGGCGCTAAGCTGCTGAGCCATCCAGGGATCCCCTCCCCACACTTTTCTATTCCCCCACCTTTCCTTACTGATTCGTGCGAGCTCTGTATACAACACTACACCTGTTAGCTATGTTTCATATACTTTCTCCCACTTGGCTATCTATACTTTCATTTTGTTTATACTTTCTTTCACCATAATTTCATGAAACTGAATTTGTTAAACATTTTAAGACTTCGGGGCCCCTTGTCATGCTTCTATAGACCTTCTCCACAATTATAAAAATATATTGATTTATTTTCTTCTAGAATTTTATAGATTTGAAATGTAGTATGTGGCATGAAATAGGGATCTAAATACATATTTCCCCAAAGAAAGGGTTGACCCTTGGATAACATGGGTTTGAACTGCATGGATTCACTTATACACAGATTTTTTTCAGTAAATGTATTTAAAGATTTGCAACAATTTGAAAAACCTCAAACTGTGTGATACTAATCATCTCCCTGTGAGCAGTTCATCTCTCTAGCAAGTTGCATATCAGAGTAAAAAGTGATCTCTCATGGTTCTCCCTATTAGTAGTTAAGCTAATAGGGAGAATCAAAAGTTATATGCAGATTTTTGACTGTGCAGAGAGGTTGGCACCCCTAAGCTCCATATTGTTCAAGGGTCAACTATAGATGTTAAATAGCCCATCCTTTCCTACTGATTGGAAAGTTTTATTTTTATCATATACTAAATTCTTATGTACACACAGACCTATTTGTAGATTCTCCCTAGCATATTGTAAAATCTCATAGGGCAAATGCCCACAATGATTTTTTAGATATATTTCCTTGCGATTTTTGCTTATTCTTTTATATGAACGTTATAAGCAATTTGTCAAGCTTTAAAAAAATTCTATTGGGGTTTTATTGGAATTGCATATAAGTATTCCATCAATTTGGAGAAAACCTGCTTTGTAATAATTCCTAGTCAGAAGTGGAACATATATCCATTTATTAGCATCTCTTCATACATTTCAGTGAAGTTTTCATTTGTTTCTTATACATTTTTTTGGTAATTATCTTCCTCTTTTTACAGATTGTGATATCATTGTGAGAGGTGTCATTTTTCCCCCATAATACTGTAGATGTAGTTAATGCCATCATACAGGAAAAATACTCATTTTTGTTGATTCATATTCTTTTTTTTTTTAAAGATTTTATTTATTTATTCATAGAAGCAGAGAGAGAGAGAGGCAGAGACACAGGCAGAGGGAGAAGCAGGCATCATACAGAGAGCCTGACATGGGACTAGATCCAGGGTCTCCAGGATCACGCCCTGGGCTGCAGGCGTCGCTAAACCGCAGCACCACCTGGGCTGTCCTTGTTGATTCATATTCTAATGATGAAACAATCTTGTTGAAGCTATCTTTCTTTTCTGATACGTATATCACACATAGAGAATTATGTGAGCTTTAGTATTTTATCCTATTAACAGTGCAAATTACACTGGTTTCCTAATATTGGACTATCCTTACCTTCCCACACTAAGCATACAAAATCATGGAGTATTATTCTGATAATGATGTGTATCGTACTAACAGGTGAGAGGATTCCACATATTCTCGGTCATATTCTCGTCTGGTTTACTTAATGAGACTTACGCTGATCTGTAGAATGAACCTGGATGCTTACTATCTTTCTTTATGCTTTGGCATTTCTCTCTGCCAATCTCAAAATGTATCATCTGGTATTTAGGAGGAAGGAGACTGGCTACTTTTATAAAGGAACTGAATGGTTGGCTAGGATGGAAATGAAAGAATGGATATAGATGGATGGCCAGAAGAGTAATTTTCACCTGCAGTTGTTTTCTATTCATGTGCTCTCTCTTGAGTCAATTTTGATAATTTAATAATTGTTTGAATTTTTTCAAATTCATTGTTAAAAATAGAGATGCATAAAAATGCTTGTGAACCTTTGGTTGTCTTCTTCCTTTCTCCGATTAAGCTTGCCAGAGGTGTCCTTATTTTATCAATGGTTTCAAAGAAAAGTTTTTTCAATTTTATTTATCAAATCTGTTAGGTTTTTTCCTTTACTCTTGTTTCATATAATTTCTGAATTTATAGTTATTACTTATGTTGTTTGACATTTGGGGTTAATTCTGTTGTTCTTTTTCCTCAAATATTGATTTAAGTACTTAATCTATTTTCAGCAATTCGAAGTTTCTTATAAAAATCTTTAGACCATCATTTATACTTTAAGGGCTGCCTTGGCCACAGCTTATAGGTTTCTATGTGAAGTGTTCTCATTCCCAGTGACTTCTAAATTGTCTTTCATTCTAATTATGACTTTATTTAAATTATGATTTTATTCTTTAACTCAGAGTTTGAAAAATGTTCATACAAAAAACTGAATGTTCGCAGCATTATGATCATGATGGCCAGAAGGTGGCAACAACCCAAATGTAGATTGATGGATGAATGGATTTGAGAAAGTGTCATCATTACATGATGGAATATTACTGAGCCATAAAAATAAATCAAATATTGATTCATGTTACAACATGTATGAACCATGAAAACAAGCTAAGTGAAAGAAGCCAGATACAAAAGGACATGCATTCTATGCTTCCATTTATGTGAAATGTCAACAACAGGCAAATATATGAAGAAGGGAAATAGGTTAGCTATTGCCAAGGGCTGGGGACAGAAGTGAATGGAAAGGGAGGCCTAGTGGGTTCAGAGCTCTTTTAGAGGTGATAAACATGTCCTGAAATTATACAGTGTTTATGGTTGCCTAATTCTGTGAATATGCTATTAAAAAAAAAACAAACAAACAAACACTGAATTGGGGGCACCTATGTGGCTGAGTCAGCTAAACATCAACTCTTTAAAATCTCAGCTCAGGTCTTGATCTCAGGTTCGTGAGTTCAAGTCCCATACCTGGAGCCTACATAAAACAAAATAAAACAAAACAAAACAAAAAACCCCACAGAATTATATACTTCAAAAGGGTGAATTTTATGGTAGATGAGTTGTATCTCAAATAACAGCAATAGTTAAAAAAAATAGTATTTTTAAATTTCCAAGTTGTTAGATGGGGGGAAGGCTGTCCTTCCAGTATTAGCATATCTCATTTAAAAAACCTGAACTATGCACGGAATCCAACTTTCATAATGTGTGCAAATCTTCTTGGTGGTCTGGTCCACTCAATTTTTGTGTCACAGGAGTACCTTGAAAGAGTATGTGCTTTCCTTCTGTTTGGAATTACTAGTGTCATTAAATCAAGTTTATTACTTGAGTTACTAGTATTTTCTATATACTTTCTTTTGTTATTGAGTCTCTGGACAAATACTGAGAGAGACATTATGACTATGTTTTTAAAAACTACTGTAATATTTTATTATTTTTATGTTTTTATTTAAATTCCAATCAGTTAACATACAGTGTAATATTAGTTGCAGGTGTACAGTATAGTGAGTGATTCAACACTTCCATACAACACCAGGTGCTCATCACTGGTTGAGCACCTTAATCACCATCACCAATTTCACCCACACTCCCCACCTCCCCTCTGATGACCATCAGTTTGTTCTCTATAGTTACAAGTCTTACTGAAATATTTTAAATGAGTATAATTTACTTAGGATAAATAAAGTCACTAATATAGTAAAATTCTACATATTCTCCTGCAAACCGGCTTCTGAATACTAATTTTTCCAGCTCCTTTTGTATACTTTTCATCTGTTCCACTTCCAAGGAATACATCTTCCTGACAAGGCCCTCCTCACACTATTGCTGGAGAAAAATGTCCTGAGATTCATATGCAAACTCCCTACAAAGATCAGTGCCACAAAAGAGTGTTTTAAGTGGCACAGTCAATCAATATTTAAAGATTGCAAATAAGAACAATTAAAAACAACAAGTAACTCAGAGTAAAACAAAAACCACAAGGAAAGAAATTACACCTAAAATTGATCCAGATGGGCATTTAGAAACCCTACCATGTGATTTAGTGACAGAAACTAAACATTCTAGTGTGGCCTAGTAGAAAAGAAAAACTACTGTCATTTTTTTTTTTTTTCCCCGTGTGGGAGCTGATGTACTGAATCTTTGAAACTGCAGGTTCACTCTGAGGGCAGGCCTCATGTGATGTTTAAAGGGGAAAAAAATTAACCTTCTGCACACCTCCTATATTCAAGATCATTAATGAAAAGCCAGAATGTTTAATTTGCTCTGATGTTTCTGCTTTCTGTCATTTTTGTATAGTTAACAGGATCATAATTTAAGTAAGTCACACATTGTAAATAACCTGGCTATATCATTCTCTCCTCCTTAGTAATTAGACCACCTTTTGTTACAAAGAATCCTATAAACCATTTAACCATGAGTGGTTGTAAACTGCTCGTATTAAAAATTGGGTGCTCCCCCCCTCCTAAAATGAATAGCACCAAGGAAACTGTGTACCTTTTTGTCTCTGCATCATTTTCATTTTCCTTGAGTTTCTGGAATCAATTTGATAATTTGATAATTTTAATACAGGCATAAAAATCTACCATAAAAACTTTTGGAAGAAAACAATTTCTACTGACACTGTCACTTTACATCAGTGCAAAGGAGAGGTGAGTGTTGCACGGATTTGTAATCTACTCTCCAGGCCCTCACCATACAAGCAGTTTCTTTAGCTTCTTTAGTTTGAAAATGATGAAACCATTTGGCCCAGTAAGAACCGTAGAAGTATTTTAACAAAAAAATACAAAGAAAAAACTCCCCGGTCATCTCTCCAATTTCACAAGGGGAGCAAAGTAACCTTTGCTTTGTGTTACTTGAGATTACTTGAAATGCTGATCAGTCAGCATGTTAAAATCAAACCTGCAAAAGTCATGCTAAGGCTTCCAGTCTTAGAATAAAGGAAACTCACAAAGATCAGAAATCATTTTTTATCCAAAGAGAAAAGAACAAGTATGGAGACTATTTTCTTTTTATTGTGGTAAAAAAATATGTAGCGTTAAATTTATCATCTTAACCATTTTTAAGTGTACATTTAGTTGTGTTAAGCATATTCCCATTGCTGTGCAACAGATTCTATGATTTTTGGTTACTTTATTTACTTATTTATTTTTAAATATTTTATTTATTCATGAGAGACACAGAGAAAGAGGCAGAGACATAGGCAAGAGGGAGAAGCAGGCTCCCAGCGGGGAGCCCGATGCAGGACTCAGATCCCAGGACCCCAGGATCATGACCTGAGCCAAAAGTAGATGCTCAACCACTGAGCCACCCAGGTGCCTCTGATTTTGGTTACTTTAAATACTTCTGAAGCTCACCTGAATGACACAATCTTTGTCCACTTGTGACTGGTTTATTTCATTAGCATAATGTCCTCAAAGTTCACCCATGTTGTAGCATATGTTGGAATTCCTTATTTTGAAAGGCCTAATAATATTCCATTGTATGTATAAATCACATTTGCTTTATCCATTCATCTGTCAATGAACATTTGGGTTACTTCTACTTTTAGGTTATTGTGAATAATGCTCCAGTGAACATGGGTGTGCAAACATCTCTTCAAAATCCAGCTTTCAACTCTTTCTCCTAGGAATGGAAGTGCTGGATCATGTGGTTAAATTCTACTTGCAGGTTTTTGAGGAAAATTCATACTATTTTCCATAATGGCTGCACCATTTTTCATTTCCACCAACAAGGTACAATGGTTCCAATTTTCCACACCCTCATCAAACATTTGTTGCTTTCTTCTTTCTTTCTTTCTTTCTTTCTTTCTTTCTTTCTTTCTTTCTTTCTTTCTTTCTTTCTTTCTTTCTTTCTTTTCTTTCTCTTTCTCTCTCTCTCTCTTTCTTTCTTTCCTTTCTTTCGTTGCCATCCTAATGGGTGTGAGGTGACATCTCACTGTGGTTCTGATTTACATTTCTTTCATTAGTGATTAGCGATATTGAGCATCTTTTCAGATGCTTATTGGCCTTCTGTAAATATATCTTCTTGGGGAACTGGCTATTCAAATCCTTTGTCTATTACTCAATCAGGTTATTTGGTTTTGTTGTTATTGAATTTGCAATTATTTTCTCCCATTCCATAGGCTGCCTTTTCATTCTGTTGATTGTTTCCTTTGACATACAGAAGTTTTTAAGTTTGACGCAATCCCACTTGTCTATTTTTGCTTTTGTGGCCTATACCTTTGGTGTCATATCCAAGAAATCATTGCCAATCCAATATCTTAAAGCTTTTCCCTATGTTTTCTTCTAGGAGTTTTAGGTCTTCAATACACTTGAGTTATTTTTAAAGGTAGACAAGGAACTCTAAAAATTATGTTGTCTGATATCGGAACACATTCCTGAGAGAATCAATTCACTACATCTGACATTCATTATGCTTTCAGGTCTAGGTTTCTAAATTAGATGGACTGATGTGGTAAGACTATGACAATTATAGTTAGGAAAAAACACTCTTTTTCAGGGGTGCATTCAGGAAATAATCAAAGAAGTTCATTCTGCTAGCTAACAAAATAAAATAGTACATAAAACAGTACTTTCATATCTCCTATCAATGGCAAAAGTATTCCAAAGATCCAAAATATGCTATAACCCTAAATGACAGATTGTAACAGATAAGAGTTTGAAATCAAACAGCTTTTTAACTTTCATCACACTACCAACTGAGTTTTAAGCAAAGGAGCAGAATGGAGTGGAAAGAACTGGAGAGTGTTTTTTAATCTATTGAATCAAGTAGAAATAAAAGGACAAAGGAAAATCACTCATGTTTGAGACCCTCCCAGCATTAAAATTCAATTTCTTCAATTAAGAGAGGAACCAATATAATTCTTTGTCTGCTCTTCTCTAACTTTTCATTATGCCTTCTCAAGAATAATTTGCCAAGTCTATTTTGAGTTCTTTTTTTTTTTAAGATTTTTTTTTTAATTTTTATTTATTTATGATAGTCACACACACAGAGAGAGAGAGAGGCAGAGACACAGGCAGAGGGAGAAGCAGGCTCCATGCACCGGGAGCCTGACGTGGGATTCGATCCCGGGTCTCCAGGATCGCGCCCTGGGCCAAAGACAGGCGCCAAACCGCTGTGCCACCCAGGGATCCCTTTTTTTTTTTAAGATTTTAAGTAAAATCTCTACACCCCATGTGGGGCTTGAACTCACAATCCCAGAGATCAAAAGTCGCATGCTCTACCAACTGAGCCAGCCAGGCACCCCTTCCCAAATCCATTGTGAAAAGCATACGTGCCATCAACTGGTTAGTAAGGGAAAACAAAAGTTTCAAATACTATCTACCTCAAGTAGATATTCCTAAATATACTTCAACACACAAAATACAACTTTGATAACCAATACTATTTATCTAGAATGACATAAAACTGACCACATCATAGTTATAAAAGTTGAAGAACTACAATTTAAAAGAATCTATCCTTTAAAATTTGACCAAACTCGGTGGTGGGGGGGTGGCGGTGGGGGTGAGGGTGGTGGTGGTGGTGGTGGTGGTGGTGGTGGTGGGTGTCTTTTGTAACAACTGATACAAAGCTTTTTAACTATTAAGTTGCAATGTCATAATCATCAATGGAACAAAAATGGGTTCCTTCCTGTGGGTAAAGAGAAGGCTGTACTCCCACCTGGAGAGGAAGAATGGCCAAAGGCTCTGAGGTGAGGGCCCCCCTGTCCCTTGGTCGCACCTGAGCTTCTGGGACCCCTCCCCTTAGCGCACTGCTGACAGGATCTCTATTTGTGGTTTGTTTGGGTATGTTCTGGCCACACTAAAACTAGCTGTAAATATTTCTACTGTTTCCCTTTAGGGAAACCCAAAGCTTGGTATAAAATGTGATTCTCTCATGCTTGGGGCCATTAGGGTAAACGTGCTTCGTGTATCCCACTAAAAAAGTTAACTCAGGAAGAGGTGCAGACTCGGGTAGACACAGTCTGCCTTTCTTCCTGCTGTCTGGTTAATGTAGCAACTGGCTGCTCAGGAAGGAAGGGGAGGGAGATGGACAGCAGAGCCCAAAAGACTGCTGGCTGGCTAGAGGTAGGATTTACCCCACAGACTCACCCACCATCCCTCCCTGAAACTGGCTACAGCACATGGTGCCCACGCTGCCTTCTGAGTTAATAGTCCCTATTATAGGTGCTGGCAATGTTCTGTATCTCAATATACATGGAATCCACATGAGTCTATATGCAATAAACATTTGTAAAAAATTAATTGGGTACACTTAGGATTTCTGTATTTTATGTCAATAAGACTTGGGAAAATTAAGGTTTCTAAGTTCCCAACATAGGCTTAATAAATAACAAGGGATGGCACCAATTCATTCCCTGTGGGTTTTTTCTTCACAAAGCTTTTGCAGTGACCTGACCTTTCCACTTCCAGTCTCTCTCCCTTCCAATATCCTTCATGCAGCACTAAAATATTAAAACTTCCTAAAGTCCAGATCTGGTCTGGTCAAATTCCATACTTGCTTTTAAAAAAAAAAAAATCCCTGTTTTGTTGATTTCGGTTACTTCCAGTCTATAAACTCCTCAGCCTGGTACTCAGGCTGCCCACTCTTCACCCAGGGTCAGCCAGGTGTGCTGGCCCAACACACTCCCCAGAGGTTGTCACTGAGCCTATATCCTCTGCAAATTTTCCACAAACATACACTTTGGTGCATGTTATTCCTTCTCCCATACTTCCATCCCTGTCCAGATTTCCATCTTGGACTGTTAAAACTCCATTTCTTTCCAGATTTCTCCAAATGGATAAAATAATAGTACCAGGGGGAATCCCTGGGTGGCTCAGCGGTTTAAGCACCTGCCTTGGGCTCAGGGTGTGATTCTGGAGTCCCGGGATCCGGTCCCACATCGGGCTCCCTGCATGGAGCCTGCTTCTCCCTCTGCCTGTGTCTCTGCCTCTCTCTCTGTGTGTCTCGTGAATAAATAAGTAAATTCTTTAAAAAAAAAAAAAGTGACAGCGACAAATACTTGTTTACTATGTTTGTTAGTCAATAACGCTTTAATACTTTTTATCACATAGGATATAAGCTCCACAAAGACAAGACTCATTTTTCTACTTGTGTATCCTGTGGGCTTGGAACAGTGGCTGGCATGTAGTAGGTGCACAAATGTTTACCAATTTGATAATAATAACAAACAATTGTTTACTGTTTTATTAATAATAACTTTCACGAATAAGAGCCTGTTTCCCATACATGGTGCTTTACACATAGTTCTATTCCTGAAAACACCCTTGCAATATATATAGTACAAACCCTCCAATCTAGATGAGGGAACTAAATGCTCAGAGACGGCAATGAACTTGCCTGAGGCCTCCCAGCTCAGAACAGTCTGGATTTGATATCCTCTTTCTTCGAATTCTCAGAAAACGATGTACCCCCACCGTGGTGTGCATCCCCTGCCTGAGACTGCATTTACGGAAGAACCTGTCCTCTCCTGCAAGTGTCCAAGCTTTATGAGCAGAGGGAGGGTTTACCAATCCCAGGCTCCTCCGACGCACCCAGCCTGGAGCTCCATAATGAAGGAGGGGGCTCCAGAAATACCCAGTGAGTCACTGAATGGCAGATGATAAAGGGGGTGGAGAGAGTATGATTTAGACAGTCTCCCTAAAAAAAAAAAAAAAAAAAACTGTTTTCAAAAGCGGGAGCTCACCAAACACCTACATGAGCACTCATTAGTACAAGGAGGAAGTTAATGAGGGAGAGGAGGCCGTTCACAGCACGTGGACAGGACAGCAGAGAACAGCTCTGAGTTGGATGGGGCTCCTGGGGCTGCAAGGCTTTCGTGTATAAAAGTGAACCGCAAGGCTCAAAGGGCAACGGTACATTGAAGGCAGCTTATTTTCTTGTACTATTTTGGAAAAAAAAAAACAACAAAACCTGTTTAGGCTGGACTGAAAGTATTATCTGAATGTAAGCATGAAATTTCACCGAAGAAAAAGTCATTCCAAACGTTTCACTCCGTAAAGAACCACATCTACCGTATCACAAGGGCTAAACTAGTGGATTAGACTGAAAGCCAACACAGCTTAGGAAGTCAAGGACGTTCTCCCGCTTTGGCCTCAGATGGGGCTCGGGTTACCTTGTGGCCATGACCCGCGGGGCTGCGCACTCCTGCCTCCCAGGCCCTGAAGCCCCTTCTCCCGCCTGCGGCCCCCTCGTCTCCACGACTCAGGAACCCACCTACGAGGATACTGTGGAGCACACTTGTCTCTAATTTGGGGGGGGGGTGGTGGTGCCTGTACCACCCTCTATTAAAAAATACATATACAAAAAGTTTTGTGCCTTTAAAGGGGTAAGATTTTAGGCTGCTCTTCTAGAACACGCCAAAATGTTAAGACACTAAATTCATTCCGGAGCACTTGAAGAAAAAAAAAAAAAATCACACTAATTTGGCCATTTTTCTCAATTTCTCAACAGTAGAAAGTAAGATTAAACCGCCGCGCTGTGCCTCTCACCACTGAGGTAACCCTCAAGTCCAGGGATTATCATACATCAGAGAGGGGTTTGCCTCTGGTGGGGAGACAGTGAATTTTATTGGTGACCAAGGGTTTGGTGAAAACTTCACTAGATAAATGAATGGGTAGTATAAGGAGATTTTTAGCCTATTACATAAGTACAGCAGAGAAAAATGTTTGACTTTAACCTACGTGTCTGGCTCTATGAGGTTTTAGGACATTTTTACATTTTACCTTTATTTATTTATTTATTTATTTATTTATTTATTTATTTATTTATTTATTTATTTATTTTAAAAAGATTTTATTTATTCATCAGAGAGAGAGAGAGAGAGAGAGAGCGCAGCAGAGACACAGGCAGAGGGAGAAGCAGGCTCCATGCAGGGAGCTCGACGTGGGACTCGATCCCGGGGCCCCAGGATCAAGCCCTGGGCTGAAGGTAGCGCTAAACCACTGAGCCACCCAGGCTGCCCTACACTTTACCTTTAGACCTCAGTCCAAGCTAAGCAGAGATCCTCTGGATAAGCTGGTAACAATGACAACAGCTAACATTTGCTAAGCACTTGGCACCACTGTGCCAAGTACTATCAAAGCACTCGATGTGTATTATCTCATTTACTCCTTAGCCATCCTAGGTGTAAAAACATCTTGGTCTAGTATGTTTGCTATGAAAAGATTTAGACTTCTGTTTTTACTCTTTACAGGCTATTCAGGTTTTTTGTAGCTTCCTGAATTAGTTTTAGTAAGTTAAGGATTTGTCTATTTCACCTAAGATTTTTAAATGTACTGACTGGCTTCAAATTTGTTCAAAATATTCTTTTATTAGATTTAAGGCTCTGGCCTAACTGCAGACAGGCAGTTTTTCCTTCACTGTGTCTGTTTATGGCTTTTCTCTTGTTTTTTCTTGATCAGTCTTGGGAGAGGATTATCAACTCTATGAATCTCTTTAAAGAACCAACCTTAAAAACAAACAAACAGGGCAGCCCAGGTGGCTTAGCGGTTTAGTGCTGCCTTCAGCCCAAGGCCTGATCCTGGAGACCAGGGATGGAGTCCCACATTGGGCTCCCTGCATGGAGCCTGCTTCTCCCTCTGCCTGTGTCTCTGCCTCTCTCTCTCTCTCTCTCTCTCTGTGTCTCTCATGAATAAATAAATAAAATCTTAAAAAAACAAACAAAACCCCAAAACACCACCAACTTTTTACTTTCTTGATCCTGTTTAGTGTACAAATTTTTAAAATTTCCTCTTAATCCTTGAATTTCTTTCACTATCTCCTTCCTTCTATTTTCTGTGAGTTTAACATGTGGTTCTTTTCTTTTTTTTTTTTTTTTTTTTTGTGGTTCTTTTCCTAACTTACATTGGATGCTTATCAGTCAGGGAAACAGAAGCTCAAAGCCACGAGAGAAGGAATACACTACAAGAAGTAGATCTTCCGGGAAGCCCGGGTGGCTCAGTGGTTTAGTGCCACCTTCGGCCCAGGGCCTGACTGTGGAGACCCGGGATTGAGTCTCCCTGCGTAGGGCCTGCTTCTCCCTCTGCCTCTCTCTCTCTGTCTCTCATGAATAAATAAATAAAATCTTTTTTTTTTTTTAAAGAAGTAGATCTTCCTAGTGGGGAAGGTGCTGGGGGAAGTGAAGGCGGCCATCACTCCTCCCTCTGAAGCCCCAGAGTGGGAGGACCAGCCTGAGTCTGAGGGCAGAGAACTCAGAGGCCAGGCTCACTCTGCACCCACATGGACCTACGTGGGGGAAAATACGGGGCATGGCCTCTGGATCCCTGTGGGTCCAGAGTGAAGAATCTGGAGGTGGCCACCCAAGGAGAAGAGGAACTGGATGCACAGAGGAAGCACTCCTCTGCCTGCCACTGTGTCTCAGCAGAAGGCCTGTAGAGAATAAAGGCCCCTGCTTCCCTCACTCCATCTCCCAGGCTCACACAAGTTCTTCTTTGGGCCAACTGACCTAGAACTATACAAGGAAGGATACTCAGGAAATGCAGCTCAAGCTGACAACAGACCAAAGTAGAACAGATGCTTTCATCTCATGAATTTCCAGCCCTTTCTCAATTCTAAGTAAGCAAGTAAGGCTACGCATTTCTAAGTGTCATTCAGCTGCATCCCACAAGTTTTGGTATGTAAATATTTTCATTGTTATTTCTAAATCTTTTATAATTTCTGAGCTCCCTGCTTTGTTCTGTGACGTATTTGAATGCGTGTTTCATAATTTCCAAACACGAGGCTTTTTTCTAGTTAACTTTTGTTACTGGGTTCTAAATGTATTGCAGACTATTTGGTTTGTATGATGCCAGTCCTTTTAATTTGTTGTAAATTGGTGCAATTTTCTTAAATATTTTATGTGTCCTTTAAAAGTATGTACTCTTCAGATGTTGGACATGGGATTCTTTATATGTCTTTTGCATCAAGCTACATACTGTGTTCATTGTGTTCCCATTTTTTGCCTCCTCATCTACCAATAAGTGAGAGAGAGAGAACATGTTAAAATCTCTCCTTATGATAAAGGACTGTTTTATTCTTCCTTTTTAGTTTCAATTACTTTTACTTTGTATATATATTTTTAAAGATTTTATTTATTTATTCATGATAGACATAGAGAGAAAGAGAGAGAGGCAGAGACACAGGCAGAGGGAGAAGCAGGCTCCATGCCAGGAGCCCGACGCGGGACTCGATCCCAGGACTTCAGGATGGCGCCCTGGGCCTAAGGCAGGTGCTAAACCACTGAGCCACCCAGGGATCCCCTACTTTGTATATTTTGAAATCATCATATTAGGGTATTAAGTGTATAAAAGTTTAGAATTGTTTTATGTTTCTAATAAATTGTACCTATTATGACTGTCTTTATCACTAATAATACTTTTGCCTTAAATTCTATTACTAATATACCAGCTTTTTTCTTTTTTTTTTCTAGCTTTCTTTTAATAGGATTCTATCTGGTGTATAATTTTACATACTTTTACGATGTATGTAGATGTGATTCTTTTAGTAAACAGCATATTGCTAGAGTTTCTAAAAATCTCATAATCTTTATCCCTTGGCTATAATAATTTGTCCATTTACACGACATAATTACGATTATATTTGTATTTGCTTCTACCATCTTATTTTGTGCTATTTATTTTATCTATTACTATGTTTTTAAAAAGTTTTGGATTGATCAACTCTTTTATTTCCTTTTTGCTTCCTCTACTGGTTTGAAAGCTAAACACTTTGTTTAGCTTTATTTATTGATTATTCTAGAATTCGTGAAATGTATACATAATGTATCTAAATTTTAAATCTAATTTCAAAATTTAAAACTCAAATTTTATCCATTATTTTACCTTCCTCCAAGATAACAGGTTATGTTTAATCACTTCAAAACTGATAGCGCTATATTGACACATATTTCGTTTATTTTTAAGCTCATAACATAAGAGTTAATGTTGGTTCAGATTTACTCATACATTTACCACTTTCTTTGGTTTTGCTCCTTTTTAAGATTCTGATATTTTTATTTGGGAGCTCTTTCCTTTTTTGCAGAGTTCATACTCTAATTTAGAAATTCCTTTTGTGAGGATCTGATGATGACAGATCTTTTCTCACTTTTTTTTTTCTCAATCTAAATATTGCTGTTTCACCTCCTTTTTGAGAAATAGATTTAGCTGGGGAGAATCACAGATTGACGTGATTTTCTCATAGCATGCTGAAAACATTGCTCCACTATTTCATGCTTCTATCATTGTTAAACTGAATTGTTCCTTTGAAAGCTATCACTTCTGACTTACTTGAGATCTTTATCATGGCATTGTG
The DNA here is from genome assembly GCF_048164855.1 of Canis lupus baileyi. Taxonomy (NCBI): domain Eukaryota; kingdom Metazoa; phylum Chordata; class Mammalia; order Carnivora; family Canidae; genus Canis; species Canis lupus. The sequence goes on along the minus strand of NC_132855.1, from coordinate 19,901,480 downwards.
CAATTTTACTATGTCATATCCAGGTATGGACCTCTTTTTAAGAAGTTTAATCTTGCTTGGAATTTGCTGGGTGTCCTCAATCTGTGGCCTGATCTCTTTCATTTCTGCAAAGTTCACTGTTCTCCTTGTCTCTTAGCCTTTCTTCTGTATTTTCTCTCCTTTGCCCATAGTACTATATTCTGAACACTAATTCAATCTTCTTTTCAAATTTATTAATTCTCTCTTCAATTCTAATTTATCATAAACTGCCTTTTAGGCTTTTAATTTCAGTTATGTGTTTTTTATTTATATAAATTATATTTGCCTCTTTCTCAAATTTTGTCATAGTAATAGTCTTGCTCCTTAGACATACTTTCAATCTCTTCTTCCGTTTTTTTTAAAGATTTTATTTATTTATTCATCAGAGACACAGAGGGAGAGAAACAGAGACACAGGCAGAGGGAGAAGCATGCTCCGTGCAGGGAGCCGGATATGGGAACTTGATCCCAGGACTCCAGGATCACACCCTGGGCCGAAGGCAGAGGCTCAACCACTGAGCCACCCAGGCGTCCCTCTTCTTCCATTTTTAAACACAGAAAACATACTTATTTTATATATGTGTCTGATAAATTCAATATCTAACCTTGCCGTTTGATTTTGCTGACTCCTTCATGATGATGTATTTTCTTGTGTTGTGTGATTTTTTTTCTTTTTAATGGGAGTTAACATATTTTAGGAACTCTGTAAGGGTTTTTTATGATCAAATTAACATGAGTTCCTCCACAAAGAATCTTTATTTGCTCCTACTGAGTGCTGGGAGGGACTACCAACCTACTACCATTTTAATTTTTAGTTTAATGTTTTTCTGACCATCCAGCTAGTATAAATTCTAGCTGTAAATCCAGGAACTGTCTTGAGGTGACAAATTTTCTGGTTTTATGTTTGCTCCACCACATAGTTCTAAGGTTCAAGACAGAAAATTTTCCTTGGAAGAACCTGGGCTTTTGTTATCCTAGCTCACCATTACCAAGAGAATGTAGCTTTAGGGTTCTAGCTCCATAAAGAGAGGAGCCTTTGCTAATAACATCAAGGAACTTGGGTGGGTCCAGGCTTTTGCCTTCTGTGGCCCTGGAGGTTATGAAAACCTAAGAGCAGGTTTAAGGTAAGTCAGCCTGCCGTGTTCAGCTTAACTTTCTGGGTTTCCAAATTTCACTTGGTATTTAACATCTGAGCATGTCTTCCTATCTTGTCAGATCAGCAGCGTACTGAAAACTAATCCCTTCCATCAGCCCTGTGGGCAGTATTATATACACGGGTTCAGAATGAGAGTTCTGAAACCAAACTGCCTAGATTCAAATTTCTGCACAGTACTTATTAAATAGGTAGTCTTGGGAAGTTTTTTCAGTTCTCTGCCTCAGTAGCCCCACCTGTTAAATGGGCATAAGAACAGTATTTGCCTCATATGAGGGTTTTTATGAGGATTAAATGAATTAATACATATAAAGCACTTACAACAATGCCTGGTCAGAACCAGCACTCAAAAGAGAAATATTGCTATCATTATCATTACGGTTACATGCTAGTGCCATACTGAGACACTACAATACAGATACTGACTTCCTACTCCATAATACTGTTCCCTTATACTACCACTTTAAAAAATCAAGTTCTGTAAAATGTAACTTTATATTAACATTTTTGCCAATGCTTTCATTTTTATGAAACTGCTATTTAAGAAAATATATAATACATATAATAATGAATGGCAGACACATTTCACTGAACATTTCTACTTAGCCACTCTTGTAATTTAAGACAAAGAGAGAGCACAATGAAATTAAAAGGCATAAATTTTAAATACCTAAAGGGTAATGTTCATGGTGTCTAATGGATGGAGCCAGCTGTTGCCATCAGCTGTAAAGGTGAGCAACTACGCTATGTTGATATGAGTGTGGCCTGGAGCTTGTTAAATATGGTTATCCTTTGCTCTTAAGCCTCATGAGATATAGATACCCAAATAAGAGTCACAAGAGTTTTGGGGCCCTGAGTGACTGTGTTTAGAGGTGGAAAGCTACTATATTACAAATTATGTAAAAGGCACATACTATGCAATCTTTGATCTTTTAATAATCAGAGAGATCATTTTATAAGACAAATATTTCATGATTTTAGTAGGTGCTAATTTTGAACATAAAGTGTCAAAATCAATCTATCATAAGTTCAATTTTTAATTGAGTACCCAGCTTATTACACTGCCAGCATTGATGGGTTCTTTCAGTTACAAAGTACAGAGAGTCCTCAAACAGAAATCAGCTACTTTTGATTTATCACTGTTCTTAACGACAACAAAACAAAACATCCTTGACTAAATTGGAATTTGAGGCTGTGCCATTATCAGTTTATCATGGCTCAATTCCAAATTCACCCTTTAACACCTGCTCTGTGATAATGAACCAGACTCAGCATTTCTTCTTTGCAGGGAATTCAATATTAGGCTTTGTCAGTAGAGGGCACTGCAGGGACACTGCAGTGGTTCCGGCGTACAGTTTTTGCATCTTGGTCCCTTAGCACTGCACGCATAAGAAAACATCTGGTGATGTTCTGTGCTCCAGGCAGGAGTCCAGGGCACGCAGTCTCTCAGTGACCATGCAGGACTGTTCTGGGCCCAGTAACCACCTCTTCACAGCCCTGCTACACCCTGCACACTGTAGCTGTTCCACCCACAGCCGTACTCCAACTCCCTTTGCATGTTGGCCCATCAGCCTCAGCCTGCCCATGCTCAGAATGTTTTTTTCCTGCTAGTCCAGCAACTGTGGAGCAGTGGCCCATGTAACCTACAAACCTGCCATCCTAGTGGGCTTGTCTGCATCCTTGCCAGTGAGCTCTGAACCCTAGTCATAAGGAAGGGCTCCCTTCCAAGCCTGTCCTTCCTTAGGTACTCTTCTTTAGCTTCCAAGGATCCTTTGGTGTTCTCTTTATATCCTATGGTCACTCACCTATCTTAGCTTAATAATTCTTTATTTTAGATTTTTTAAAAAAGTGATCTCTACACCCGATGTGGGACTCAAACTCACGATCCCAAGAGTTCATCCCCTAAGAGTTGCATGTTCTACAGATTGAGCCAGCCAATCACCCCAATATTTCTTTATTTTAAACGTTCCCTATTTGAATGATGGTGTGGTTTCTGTCCCTGGTTGATCCAAACTGATACAGTGCTTGACACTGCATTTCTAAATTTGTATAGTCATGTATTCTTTTCTCAACATATACCACTTCCTCTATCAATTCAAAAAACTGTCTTTTCATATGCATTACAGTTAAAATGTGGGCCACCCATACTCCTTAGATGTTCTGAAAATCCCTGCATAATGACAGGAAATATCTTCCAAGCTTATTTCATTCTTTTCTAATATCATATGAAAGAATTCCAAGCTTAGCACCTCACCTACCCAAGGATTTCAAGTCCAATTATTTATTTCATCCTCTTTATACACCCTGGTCTTCCTCTCACAAAGAAGGGATGGTCTTTTGTTCATAATTTCAAGATAACAAATAGAAGATTACACCATGCCTTATTCTAAAGCATCTTATTTTGACAGAAATTTGCAGATCCTAATCACTTCCTGGGCAACTAACAACAAGCAACTAAGATACTAAAAGTTATTGAAAAGTACAGGCTATTTGTCCATTTATTTAGCATTCTTTGAAGGTCCAATATGAGACAGGTCCTAAACCAGGTACTATGGCATAAAAAGATGAATGAGGCACAGTCCCTTGTGTTCAGGGGAATAGGACCAAAACATAGGTGGTGCAAAGGGGCACCCGACTGGCTCAGTCAGTGGAGCACATGACTCTTGATCTCAGGGTTGTAGGTGTGAGCCCCACATTGGGTGTAGAGATTACTTAAAAATCATTTTTTTTAAAAAAAGAATATAGGTGAAAAAGAGAATGAAAAAGAGGAGAGATATAACAATGAAAGATTAAAAAGTACTCCCAAAGAATCACCCTTGCAATCCCACTGTTAAACAGTATTAAATCCCTCTTAAGTATTACTGAATACTCATATATTCAGGGGGGAAAAGGATCAAATATCTTCAAGAGTGAAAATTTTAAAGTTCTATACCATATCCATTGGGAATCAGATTCTTAAATGAAGAAGCTGAATTAAACTAAAAACAACAACAACAACAACAAACTGCCTATAACATAGCAGTTACTGTACACAAACGGAAAAGGAAAAAAGTGTTTCATTTGTGGTATTTCTCCATATTCCTTGGTAAGGAAAACAAGCAGATATTAAGGATTACGAAATTTTTTAGGACACTCAATTCACCAGCATGCAAATAACTTGACATTTTACAGCTGTATATTCAGTAACATTTGAGATTCCCTCAGTAAATAGTTTCCAATCTATATGCCTCTCCTTGACATGTGAGGGAGGCCTCAAGAAATGCCACCGTCTGAAAGTCATCACAATGGAATTTCAAATGTAATGAGCTGCATCTCGTGTCTATGTAAAGAGCTTCAACAGGGCTGCAAGAAATGTTCTATTCTTTCTCCCCAAAAATAATTCTCAAAGGTCATACCAGTCTAATGGTGATAAGTAACTGCCAACAATTTTTTAAAATTAGGAAATCTTATAAATTATAATTTTTAAAAAATAGAAATGACTGAGGCAAGCAAAATTTATATGCATCAAGAAAAACTAAAGATACAGAGCTAACACCTCTCAATGACTAGAAAAATCTGGCCAATATATTCACTTATTTCCATCTTTTAAGTCACTTCATTTCCCACAAAAATATAAATATATTTCAACCAGCAGCATTTTCTACCTTAAACAGCCAGCAGGAAACCAACATAAAATTTAAAAGAAGGAAACTATGTAAAAAATACTGTATAAGCAAGGCGCCTGGGTGGCTCAGTCGGTTATGTGTCTGACTTCGGGTCAAGTCATGATCTTGGGGTCCTGGGATCAAGCCCCACATTGGGCTCTGGGCTCAGCAGGGAGCCTGCTTCTCTCTCCCTTTCCCTCCCTGTCTCCCTCCATTCATGCTCTCTCTCTCTCTGAAATTTTAAAATATTAAAAAAATATTATATAAGCAAATGCTTTTTCAATTCATATCCCACCATGTGAGCAGAAAGCAACATTTCTGTAAGCGATTATTAACTAGAAAAGAATGAAAAGAGATACAGTCCTACTCATCATCCACTTGGTAAAGAACTAGTCTTTAAAATGAAAAAATAAAGCAATGCATTCCAAAAAGTGGTTGCAAAGGAAATTCTGTAAATTTTCAAACAAACCTAATGACAGTTGAGAAAACAAACTGTCGGCAACACTCTAGTCACACAGAGCTTCTCCATACCTCATGTTTGCCAAACAAAGTATCATAAATGTGGGATAAAACAGAAAGAGATCTTATCATCTAATTCAGTCTCCTTTGACAAATTATGAAATCAAAGACCAAATAAATAGTTTTTTTCTCCTAAAAACTGCTCTGTTACTGGGTTTATGCGCAGGTGGAAGAAATAGAGTGCCATTTGAGAGGCATCCTACTTAGGCCACCTAGGAGATGACCGTACCTTTCCAATTTCTTGACCAGCCTAATGGGATATCTGAAATGGTCCCATTAAAGATTCCTTCTACTGGATTATGTGTCAGATCTAAGAATCTAGAGGTTATGAGGGCATCTGTATAGATCACTGGTCTAAGCTCATTCAAGAAGCATTATCTGAATTACATTTAGGTCAAGTTCTTTCAGGGAAATGACTGTGTTCTTTGGCCTCTGTAACTCCAGAGAGCCTGGCAGACTGTAATAATGCACAAATTGATTATAGTGTTGGTGAAAATGGCCAAAGAATCGGTCAGATGCCTTTCTCCCTGAGCACTGACTTAGAATCCTCTGGGAATAGGAGTATGGAGAGGTGGTTTTTAATAGTAGGAGGGACTAGAAGGGAACCTCAAGAGACATAGCTTAGAATTCTCACAAATGTAAGCAGAGTAAAAGCTCCAGGTAGAGGAGGGGCGAGGGAAGCTGGGAAAGCCCCTCAAGAGAGCATTCTGGAAGGTGAAATGAGGGAATGGAAGAAACACGCTTTGTTTATTGCACAATGTTTCCCAGACCTCCCCTGCCAGACCGTAAATGTCACTATCCTGTCCCAACATGTGCTGTTAAGTCAGTGCAAGATGACTTAAAAATGTTCCAACTATGTTAAAAAGATTACCAAAGATGTTTTAATTCTTAAAATCTTGTTAACTAGGTTAGTAAAATCACAACAGTTTAATGTGATAGCTGAAAGAAAAAGGAGAATCACCAAAACATCTCATGACTTTTCTTTTCTAAGAAATTGTATTTTATAGGTCTTCTTATTTGTCCCTCTTTTTAAATGGGGGGGAAAAAGCAGAGAAAATAAAACTACAACATGTTTTATTTTTGTGTTAGCTATACAGCCTGGGGCTATTTTTTCTTTCTTGTTCTTTCCAAACAGTGTACCTTTTAGATCTGACACAATAAGACGGAAAGGGGGAAAAAAAGTTGAGCTCCATCAGGCAAATTTTAACTTGTGACAAAAAATACTGGACCAGATGGATTGCACACTTGCCAAGAGCACAGTTAAGTGTTCACAGGAGGACTGCTAGCATAAGCATAGAACATGCTAGTTCTTCTATCTCTGTTTTTGTTTTTATTCCGCCAAGAACCAAGGGCTTAGCGATGCTGAGGAAATTACCCCCAGGCAGCTTCAGTCTCTTGCTTAGCACATTACCTAAGTGTTAACACCTTGGATGCGTGGTATTCTAACACAAACAGTTACAGAAACAAATTTCGGAGGCTACAGAATTTCACCAGAGGTATTTCCCAGACTGGATACTTTCTAAAAGAATGCTAAAAAGGCTCTGACACAGGCTGGGTCAGGGCTGGGAGTGCGAAAGCATCGACAGCAAATGATGGGAAATGTCAGACCGCAGAAGATTGCTCCCCTTAAAGTCCTGCGGGATTCCTGTGCTCTTCCGTCCTTAACTCTCTGAGCACACACGCAATACTCTCCAGAGGATGGCCGAGCTTGGCTGATTCTGCTCTTGTTGTTTTAAGATTCTAATTGGGAAAACCAGTTTGTGATTCCATTTTATGACCCAAAGAGATGAATGGCCTTTTTACGAAAGGCTTTCCCCCCAAACCCTACAGAATCCATCCGAATGATGCCTCCACTCATCCAGAGCCAAGAGAAGCAGCAAGTACCTACAGAATCTTGGCAGGGCTCCAGACCACGTTCCAGGCCCATACTTCTGCCAGTTAACTCCTTTGTGCCTCCTCACCCTTGAACACGAGGGCCTCTGACAAGCGGCTGCCATCCGTCCTCAGCTGGTGGGACCACCCAGACATAATCACAGGCTGGAGTCTGTGTCCCCTTCAGCGAACGAAGCAGAGCTTTATCACGGATGAGGCCCACGGCAGAGGGAGGTAGAAAAGGCTGGGTTCAGACAAAATTGAATTGGGAGAGTCGTCACTAAAAATGTTTCCCTGCCCCTTTAGTGTTATCTGGAGGGAAGCTTCCAGGGGATGGTGACCTGGGCATGAACAGGACTGAATGCCACTGTTACGGTCGTTGAACTTGTGGACCCCTGCTCCCTCACATGACAGATGCTGCTGTGCTCACATCCCCCAAACAATCCCTTGCTGCTTCTGCCCTTTCCCGGGGGGCACCTCGGCCTCCCCATAATCCTAGGGACCTCAACACCGAGACTCCAGCCAGCAAATCAGCGGGGGCTGCCCATACTATGCCAGGCATTAGCTCCCTGGGGAACTCTGGAGGACAAGTGATGGAGAATGGGTCAAGCAAACTTTTGTTTTCTGCCTAGCTTAACAAAATGGAAAAAAATAAAAAGGGAAATTGGGGTTTGGTCACTTAGACAAACATAATGAATTGGAATCAAGTGGGGAAATCAGTTTCAATTGGTGAAATCTCAGTGTGGAAAAGGGCTGGAAGGGATTTAGAAGTGCTCTATCCAATCTACAAACTTTACAGATGGGATAAGAGACATTCAGTCACCTGCTGGTCAGCTTTGGCCTCAGTGGCCCAGTCTAGCGGCCCCTCCCCTGCCTCACTCTGCCTCTGTTACTTAAAGACACACTCTATTACTTTCAAGTATGCTAGAAACTGGGCTAGGAGATAAATGGTATGGGCTGTTCTTCCATTAAAAAAAAGAAGGCTCTGGATGGCCCGGGTGGCTCAGTGGTTTAGTGCCGCCTTCCGTCCAGGGTGTGACCATGGAGACCCGGGATCGGGTCCCACGTCAGGCTCCCTGCATGGAGCCTGCTTCTCCCTCTGCCTGTGTCTCTGCCTCTCTCTCATAAATAAATAAATAAATAAATAAATAAATAAATAAATAAATAAATTCTAAAAAAATAGAAGGTTCTCTAAACAGCATGCAGATGATCAGTAAACACCTATACGTTTTGTGATGTATGCAAAATGAATTGGCTTAAGTTAAACATTCCTCTTATATTAATTATACTATTTACCTCACTAATAAAATCTTTCCTAAATTACATAAAGGCAAACCTCCCCCACAGGCTTTGCCAATGATCCCAGTGCCCAACTGTTACAATGCCATTAATGAGATTTAACTCGACTATAACCAAGGCCACATGAAATTCTCATGAACAAGGTAAGTACAGAAAATGTAGGTTTCAAGATATCTATACATTTACTCAACGTAAAAGAGAGAAGCAGGCCTAGGAAATGTCACTTTAAGAAAAAAAGAGGTGGAGAGAAAAAGAAAACATGAGTCATCGATAAACAATCTGTTGACAATTCTGTTTTAAACCATACAAAGCGTTTTGGGGTATTAACAATTGCCCATATTTTCCCTTGGAATTGCAGAGAAGCTGGCTCTGGTAGCAAAGACAGATGGCCCAAGCTATTAACTGAGTCATCCCTGTATATGGTTTCAAAATGCTGCCTGATATCATGGCAACTGCACACCAATGAATGTCGCACAAAATGTGATCAAGGCCTCCATTGGGGAAGTCCCATGGGATTTACTCCATTGCTAAGATGTTTCCAGGGCTCTGGAAATCCGGTCCTCAGCTCACAGATTCTCAGAACAGGGTAAACTTATCCACCACCCAACCTGCTTCTGTACGAGGCAGACGTGGGGGACAGAGTCCCAGCAACTGAGGCACCAGCGCAGTCAGTGTTGGAGCAGAGAACAGAACCGGGCTCTCGGGGTTCCTTGGCTCAGCGCCTTCCCCCTCCTCTCCCTGCCCAATCTTTCCAGTTTTAGTGAAAACTGAAATTGCTCACCACTCAGCTGTTTTCACAAGGAGACTCATGCTTCATGACTATGTTATTTTTTCATCTGGAGACCTGAGTACTGCACATAAATTGGATATCTGCGTCACATGGATTTTTTGTCTTGTTGATTTTTAACCTTTTAAATAAAAAAATTTTTTTTTTTTCTGGAGGAGCTGAGTCAGGATTGTTTTCTTGTTTTAAGGAGACATGAAGCACCGCGGATCCCACTTTCCACTTGCCCAAAGATGGTGCTGAGGACGAGTGCCTCATCCCCCCTGGTCCTCTAGCTCCCCGCCTGCTAAGTAGTGTTAACAAAACAAAGGAAAGTGTAGTGGCGTTGTTGAGGAGCCTGAGCCATGTACCTAAGGTGAGACCTATACTGCAGGAGAGGCCTGGTTTCCTGTGTCTGGATCACATTCAAAATACCTAAAAAGCTTCTCTCCATGCCCGAACTGGAATCACGGAGGAAATAAAACTGTGCCTCGGTGTCTCCTCTCAGACGTAGGGCTTATGGAGACTGTAAACCTCACGGTTCCACCCACCTTGCAGATGACCCAACCACCTTTGATGACGCCGCCACAGAGGGGGCCCAAGTCCTGGGCGTCTGGATCGCATCTAAACTCAAACCAATCAAGGGAACCGAAGCTACATGCTCTTACAATTAATTTCCAATTTAAATCCCTGGGGGCTTTTCCAAGGCATTGTTTTCGTCTTTCTGTACATAACTACACAAACAGAGGGAAATGAACTTATTTTCAACCCAGCTGGTTCACTGATAATCATGTGCAGAGGCCTGTGGCCTTAGATTGGGGCACCGTCTTCTCTGGGCAGCGGCTTGACGCCGGGTTCACAGCATGCACAGGGCTAGGAGTCGAGTGGTTTGCTCGAAACCTCATCCCCCTCAAATTTTAACAAACTCACTCAGGTCCCAAAAGAAGTCCCCACTGGCCCCGTCTGTCTGGCCTAAGCCTGAGGCCCGCAAGCCTGGAGTGAAGCCAGCACTGAGGCTTCTCACCTACAGACACCCCTGCGCCACCTCCCCGGGGCGCCTTTCCCCCTCCCTGCTCACTGCACAGGGAGACCCTCCGCTCGGAGGTGGAGCGCGGAGCCCTGGCAGTAATCCCGGGAAAGGGGAGCTTTTCTGTTGCTCTGTCCTTGTCCGATCCTCACCCTCAAACAGCTGTGAACCTTTCTCTTCGTTTATTTTCAAGCAATTAAAACTACAGCTTGGTATCATTATCGTCATCTCTCTACATCGCATCTAGGGGGCTTTGTCCTCAAAGATTCAGGCTATCTATCTGAAAGAGAAAAGTCTAGAGGGCATTGCACACCTCAGGAAAATGATACCATGGGTGTTCATGCCTGAAAAGGCCAAACATTTGGAAATGAGAAGTTGGAAACATACATGTGGCCACATTTTTCCTCTCCTTTGCTTCCATGTCCATGTGGAAAAGAAGAAAAACTGTAGATATTTGCAAAGGTTTTATGAAATATGAGCTTTGGCTAAGCTGATGGTTTTGAAAATATTTGGACCATCCAAACAGAACAGATGTTTTTGCAAAATTTTCCATCGGTCCAGTCGCTGCACCCCGCCCCCCACACCCCGTGTGATTTTGCCCCATGTAGAGCCCCTGGGCCAGCTCTCGGTGGCAATGGAACTGAAGTGTCCCAAATCACCTTGCCTTTCTTACGTTTAGAACAAGCCTCTTTCCCCTCCCAGCCCGTTGTTTCTCTTGTCTGGTGAGAGCGGCTCTGGCATTCCCACAGCGGGAGGCCAGAGCAGTGCGTGGGGGCAACACAGCAAGACACCAGATTCTCTCCACAGCAGTCATCAGCAAAGCCTAAAATTTCACAAGTACGATGCTTACTTCTTACAGGACATCCCAAACTCATGTTAAAGTATGAGCTCCTTGAGGGCACAGACCTGTTTTTCTATCCATCTCTGCACACTCAGCACACTTGCATACTGCACACACACAGCTGACACTCAAGAGATCTGATGAACCAGAATTAAAGCTATGAATAGCTTTGTGGGAACAGGGCCATGACCAGCAGGCACCCTAGCCACAACTGGCTGCCAGCTAAAAGTGAGATGAACAGAGAATTCCTACATGGTAAATGCGGTCGTCTAATATGGAATTGGTTTTCCCAGCGTATGAAGAGCCAGCCTCCTCATCTGCAGTGAAATATCCTCAATGTCAACAAGCAAAGCACCATGACACTACAGGTTCCAAGTGACCTGCAAAATCAAGCACTTGAGTGCACAGGTAAGGCCTGACACCAAGGAGACTCAAAGTGTGTTACAAGGTGCAGGAAAGGCCTTTGAAATGTTCTGAGAAGTTCAAATCACAGCATTCTTCTTCTTTCTTCTTAAGATTTATTTATTTTTTAGAGAAGAGCAAGCACACGAGAGAGAGAAAGAGAGAGCACTAGCGTGCAGGTAGGGGGAGGGGTAGAGGGGGAGGGAGAGAGAGAGAATCTCAAGCTGACTCCCCGCTGAGCACAGAGCCCAATGCAGGGCTCAATCCCAGGGCCCTGAGATCGCGACCTGAGCTGAGATCAAGAGTGGGACACTCAACTGCCTGAGCCACCCGGGTGCCCCACACAGCATACTTCTTTTCAGCTTTTATGACCAGGACAAAGCTACAATTCCTAGCTAATATGCCTTGATCAACCACAACCAGGAGAGTCTATGGTTTCATCACTAAGTTCAAATTCTAAAAATCCTGCCTCAACTGTCCCGGAAAAAATCTTTAATCCTCCTCCCAAACTCTGACAATTAAATGTCCATTTCTTTCAAATTGGACCATTTGGAAAGGTTTTTGGTTTTTCAATAAACGTATTAATACACAAATGTTAATACTTTCCATAAATGTATTTTTAACCCAGCTCCCAACCTGCCAAGATTTCTGCCAAACTTTTCACTTACAATTTGCCACCCACGTGCAGCCCCCCAGACGGACCTTCCATCCAGGGACGGCACTTAGAGCTGATTAAAGGGTTTGGAGGTGATGACAAAAATACGTGTGGTTGACAACAACAGGCAGCAAGGAAGGGCACATCTGTGATCAGAAACAGCACAAGTTTGCAGAGGAAGCTGCTTTCGATTTGCATTCTGACCGCCGGTTTCAAAAGGAGAGGCTGGCTGTTCCAGATGCTCACATGGCACAGTGTCCTAATATGCTTTTAGCAGTTCTCATTCCAAAAATACAGAACAGAACCACCAATAATAAAATGGAGCAGATTTCAACCTTTTCTCTTGTCAGAAGACAGAGTACGTTAAAGAAGGAATTAGTGATCCTGTAACCTTAACATAACAATCTGAAATCACGAGAGAACACAGTACCTGCATTAAACACGTCTCCTGTTCTAAAATCTGCCAAAATGAAGAACTTCGGAGAAGACGCATGAAGCAAATCCATATTGCTTGCAAAACTGAGTTCCACTATGAATATGGTGGATACACTTCAAACACAGTTTGCACCTTAACCCTGCATCTGTGATAACTGCCCTGGAGCACTATCCCGGCTCTTTCATTTCAGCGAGAAAGTGCGATAATGTTGTCCACCCAGGGTGTAAAACTGACTTGAAACAAACTGCTATAATCAACTTCCCCCAGACCAACTGAACTGTATGCGTGGTAGTATGTAATAAATAATTAATGCAATTAAAGAAATGGCATGAGCCCACTATAGAATTTAATCTGTTCAAGCTGAAGAATAAAGTTCATTTAAAATAATTGTTACCATATTTCCTTATGGATATGACTATATGCAACTCCATGATTAAATAGCATAAAACCACTCCTACAGTCTGGTCTTCAATGTAAATTGGCATTGCTTCACCTTTGAGAGAAATATCCCCAAACATACAAACTTTTGCATATAACTTTAAGAAAAAAAAGCCCAGAAATAATTTGTAGAAACAAGAAAATAAAGACAAACAAAACAAAGAAAAAATATATATCACTCATCATTCAGTTCCCTTCCACCCCACAGAAAACCTAATGGTAATGTTTAAGAAGTAAAGATATAAACTCTTTTAACAGAACCTGTTTGACAAAGTTGGAATGGGTTCGGGGATCACAGAAGGATGAACTTACCTTTCTTTGTATCATCTAAATTATTTTATCACACGCATGTATTATGATTTTAATTTTTTGAAACTAGTTTATATGCACATGCACATACCTTCCAGACTTTTCTCTGCGGATATATATATATATATATATATATATATATATATATGCTAAAAAGGCAATTGCGCTGTGCAAATGACAGAAAAAAAATTATATTTCAGAAAAACAGAAAGACAACCTTTCTCACCTTGTTCCCCACGCCTTCCCAACCTCAGGGAAAAAGAAATTCTAGCTCTGTCCCAGTATGAAATATGACTTTTATAATTGGCATTATCTGTAGTTTGTTTTGGGGGTAGGGGAAATATGGGATCTGCAATCCTTCTTTCACACAAAATCCAACACTATTGTCTTCTAGATTTCACTCACAGGGGTTAGAGAGGATCTGTTGGGTCCTCCAGATTTCTAAACAAGCAACCAGTATCCACAAAGGTTACGTACGCAGAGCTGGTCATGCCAGAGCCGGGCTGGGGACCTGGTGTCCCACCCTCTACCCTATTCCAGCGTGGCTGTCTGTTGTAGGGCTTTTATATATGCAGTTTCATTTGTGAGATGGAGGGTCAGTCCTCAGATGTGCCCCACAGTGTGGTGACTCTGGGCTGCCTCCATACCCACCTTGCAATGTAGCAACGCCCAAGGTTTGCAAATTGAAGTCACAAACATTCTCCCCACAAGGCTCTTTGGGCCTGAATCTTTGCATTTTGCTTTATTTTCATTTCCAATCAAAGGAGTTTATTTGGGCTCAGTCTCTTGATGGTTTTGCCTAAAGCATTCTCCCCTCCACAGTGGACAATTTTACAAGGTGCCCTGAAAACCACCAAAGTCTACTCCCTTTTGAGGAACACCGAATCCTCACGCCTCATCACGCTGAATATACAATATACCTGTTTATGTCCCTGACTTCATGTCTGCATCATTCTCCCTGCCTGCAACCCCAGGAGGGATAACTGCTGTGCTGTGGCTGGTTTCAAAGTAACTAACCTTCCACAAGCAGAAGTGCCCAGGTCGCCCAGGTCGGTGAATTCTTCTCAACCACAAAGGGAGAAAAGTTGAAAGGCAACGTACATGGTCAAAGGGGTTGGCAAGGTACGAAACATAATCAGATAAAATAATCACAATTGGGAAGAAATTGTATGAGAAAGGAACCCAAATGCCAAATAAAATCACTTCAGTTGGAAAAGATGCTCAAAAAGAATAGTTATTTCTTCAGTTAAAAAAAAAAAAATCAGAGGTGAGGCTTTTCCCCTCCAATGTATTCTATCATTTCCTATGCTTTATAAAAATATAGTTAAGTAATGGTATTATACAGGTGTCACTGCAACATTTCAAAGTGCCTCATGTTTACCTATGCAGTGATATTTTTCTCAGGTTCTGGGAGAGGATGTTTAAATTATTTGGCCTAAATACATTACTTTGCCCCAGATAAGTTAACAAGCAGTGTCACGATGTCAAAAGAAGGGCCATTAAATGTTAGTTCACCGGATGAGGCTCACTTGCGGCTAAATTTAGTAATTTTTTTCCAGTGTTTTTTATTGTGGTGAAATACACAAAACATAAAATTTACCATCTTAACCATTTTTAAGCGTACAGTTTAGTGATACTAAATACATTCATAATGTTGGACAAATATCACCACCATCCACCTCCAGGTCTCTTTTCATCTTGTAAACCGAAACTCTATTCCCATTAAACAATAACTCCCCCAGCCTCTGGCAACCACCATTCTACTTTCGATCTTAGAGTGATTATTTCTTTTAAATGAGTAATTCCAAAATTTGTAGGGCTCACAAGAAAAAAAAAGAAATGGAAATACGTATATGTACATATACACCTATCTACACACACTCAAAGAGAAAGATTTGTACCCTATGGAATAAGCTTCATATTTTTATGGAATACAAAAGATTCATGGCTTATTAAATAATAAATGTTAGAAGAAATGACTAAGTAAGCTACTGTTCAGCAATCAGGAGCTAATAAAAGAATACTTAATTACTACAATCCTTACATTATGCATACTATTTGCTATTAATGAGGACATCGCCCACCTCGCCCACTCTGTGAAATTATTTACTTTTCAGCTGCAATTGAACTGATGTTATTATCACAGCATCATGTTAGGGCAAAGGCTTCCACTCACTAGAGTATCCACTGTGAATTCCATGGGCCCGGAATGACTTTTTAATGACTGGTTCAAGTGTTTACAGAAATGTCTTCCATTAACAACAATACTACCATACAACAACGTCTACTCCTGAAGTAGGTCTTCATTTTCTGAAAAGAAATCAAATCTGAAGGGATAGCGTGACCCTGGAAATAAAATCTGCTTTTAAAAACTCTTCTCAGAAACCAAGCGCAGGGAAGAGAGAGGATTAAGAGCATATAGCCTTTGGAGCCAGGCTGATAAGGGTTCAAATCCTGAAACCTCTCTTCAAACTTGTGGCCTGGCAAATCACGGAAATCTCCTTAAACCTGCATGTCCTCAGGTATCAAATGAGTATCTGTGGAGGAATGAGTATTTGAAATGACAAATGTAAAGCTATTTGGTAAATACCTTCTCTCATTACTATAACCCAGCATCTCAAGTAGTAGGAGAAGTGGGTGCTTCTCCCTCACAGAACTTCCTACTCCACAGAAGCTAATTTATTTGCTTACAATAAGCCATTGGCTTGATAGTGAACTGAGCTACCCCAAGAATATAAAAATTATTGGTTAAATAAAAGAGAAAATAATTTTAAAAATACATATATAGAGAATGTCAAAATCTTAACCTATCTTCCCAGCCCCACTTCCCCTTATTGATTTGGTATGTGTTCTTCTAAATCTTTCCTACGTACCTATACATGTATATTATAGTTGGTTGGTCCCCCACCTCCCCCAAGCAGGATTTACTTTACTCAGTAATATATATAGACAATACTATTCCTTTTAATGGTTTCCTATAGTGAGTATACTTTACTTTAGCACTCCCCATACTCATGGGTGTCTTGGAGAATCCAATTTTT
Source organism: Canis lupus baileyi (assembly GCF_048164855.1). NCBI lineage: Eukaryota > Metazoa > Chordata > Mammalia > Carnivora > Canidae > Canis > Canis lupus. Next base: position 19,885,064 of record NC_132855.1, on the reverse strand, counting down.
CTTTGCTATTAAACAGAAGTTGAGCTAAGTGGTCTTACTAAGTCCTTGACTGATGTGAAGTTTAATTTGATGCTAGCTATCATGAGCCCAATGACATCAGACCATAAATAAGGTCACAATAACATAACAGGAGGGATGAAAGATAGAGAACTTCCACCGGCATTCGGGGCTTTTTTTTCCCTCTTTGACTCAAAATGGATCCATTGTAGAGGAATGCCTTCTCCCTATACGCAGTGCAGAGACAAAGCTCACGTGCTTAAATGTACATGTTTAGGATTCTAGACTTGGTTTAACTCAAATGGCCTTGATTGGATGGGGTCCCTCCGCAGTATTAAAACTGCTCTAATTGCATTCTTCAAGCCAGCTGAAGGCTGACAGCTTCCGCTCCCGGCTCATTATCAGAGCACTTCAAGAGGCTCCATTATGAGCAGAGCACCTGGTCCAAATTTATTTCAACGGCCCAGGGCAAAATGGGAAGGTGCTTAATGTTCAACCACAATGGTGACATTTTTATGAGATATCCAAGGTTCAGAAACAAATAAATGAAAGGTTTGAAAGGAGCACGAACAGAAACTGTGACAATAAAAATTCAACATTAATATATCAATTTTAAACCATATACCACCCATACACTTGGGGTAAGGCCAAAGGTTCAATGCAGGCTAAACAGAAAGAAAAAGAAGAAAAGCCAATACCCAACTCCTCCCATGACAGGCTTTGCTAAAAAGACTGATCGTATGTTTAATTTAAGGACTTCAGAATGAGATTTGGATTCTGGATTCTGGTTAGGATAATAATCACTTCGTCTATCTGCACCGACATGAGAAGGAATGGAAATTCTGCCAGAAGTGAGTGTTAGTTCTAAACGTATTATGTCCATACCTTTTTTTTCTGTGATTTGCTGACACAATTGCTGCATTTCTGCATTTAAAAAAAAATTCCCTTTTGGAAATAAGTTAAAGATTCCTTACACAGATCTTTCCATAAGAAAATATTGTGCAAATATGTATTTAGAACTTTTTAATAAAATATCATAGGAAAAATTTCCCAGGTAGATCACGGCGGGTCCAAAGTAAACATTGCATCCTATTGCATAAATCCATATCTAGAGGCTTCTTGTCAAGTGGGATTTTGCTCTCTGCGGCTGAGTACTTGCAGAGGACTTGGTATGCAGACGACAACCAATTTTAAAGCCCCAAAACCCAGCTGCATAGCATTAGTGAGCTCTACCCTCCACTAAGAATCTGTTTAAAGAAATGTTTAAAATAAATATTTGTGTTCTTTTACTAAACACAACAATGACACTCATATTGGAATCTAAGAAAATGATGAAGGAAAAATTATAACACTGGCATTTTACAATAGGAATGCTGACTTAACTGGAACTCTCGGATTTACTGAATGTTTAGTCTGTTAAGAGAAAAAGAGGAGGAAAAAAAGAGGAAGAGAGGAGGATAATTAATCAACTACACTTGGAAATGTTTTTCAGCTATTAGATGCTTTTGGTATTGTAATTTTATCTTTCTCAAGCTTTTCCTTATTAAGCCAACCATACAGATGTGCAAACATTAATTGGCCAGGCTATAAAGGCTTTAATTATTTTACTGATTTAAAAAGGCAATTAGGCAGCACCTATTTTTCACATATTGATTATACCTACTCCAGGTTTTAGATCTGAATGCATGAATCATCGGGCAACTAGAATAACCACAGGCTGCTATGTGAGCCTTTTATTTTTTTCAACAAATGAATAAATGCACTTGAAATTAATTACCTGATAGAATCACTCTAACTACCAAAAAAAAAAAAAAAAAAAAAAAAGGCAAAATCCCTTTAGGATAAATTCTGTATGTAAGCTGCCCAGCAAAGCGACCACTTGGGTAACTGCCTGCTGGCCCTTCAGTATTAGGCTTTGGAATTTGGGAGCTTAGAAAAATCTTCATCTGCATGTTCAATAATGGGGTGTTTGGTTTAGTGCTGATTTAGCCTGGCTTGTGCCTTTCCTGTGTTCCGCTGTCTCCTTTGAAACTACTTAAGGGGGTGGAGCTCAGGGAGTCCACAGGGAATTTCCAAGTTCACCATGGAAACTGAGCAGTCATTTGGATCATGCACATCCGGGTCCCAGTTTGTCCTTCACTTCGACCTCTCTCATTATCCTCTCCATCTTCTATCTAGTTAAGACCCTCTTTCTAGTATAGATCAAAAGAGCTGGCACTGCAATGACGGCTGCTCGTGGCGGTACTCACGAGGCTAACATTCCCAGCCTTTCCCATCTTTCTGGGACAGCAGGACACGTAGGGGTCTGGAAAGTCTCCCACAAGATGCTGTGTCCACTGGAAAAAATCTGAGAACCGCTGCCACAGAACAGATGGTTTTCTAGCTTTTGGACAACCTCTCAGCTCTACTTTAGGAGGTCACTGGGATGATGATAATGACCATTTGTGGGCAGAGAGGTGTGGTGGAAAGAGACCTAGATTCAGGTAGGACTTGGCTGGATTCAAGCTCTAGAGGATACTATTAGCTGTACAACTGTATGCTCTAAGCCTTTCTGGTTTGTTTCTCCATCTGTTAAATGGGAATAATTATGCCTACTTTCCCTATCACAGAGAACCACTAAGACCGTCACACACACACACACACACACACACACACACACACACACACACACACACGAAGATGCTTTGTAAAATGGATGCTAGTACAGCAAACACTGTCCTTACTGGTGCACGAGCCATTTCCTTCATTCAGTCACCTGCACTGCCCTCTTGTGGTAAGAAAGCTACAATGCTACTCAAAAGGTAAAGTTATTTCGTGAACCAAGGAGGATATGATTATATGACTGCTGGATTATTTTTATGTAGCTAACTCCTGATTGTGAGGCTAGTGGACAAAGGGGCACTTGATATGGAATATAAAATTCAAGCTGTTTTATTTATTTTTTTACCTTGATGCCATAACCGAGCCTGAATTTCAGTGACAGGATGGAGAGAGTTTAAGGAAAGAATCCTAAATCTGTGAACAGTAAATCCAGATACAGCGCTCCTACCCACTTTTTGGGAACCATTAGATAATGATAAAAAAATTGTGGGAAGTAGAAAGCACTGAATGAGAAGAGAGCTTGTCTCAGGAGGTCTGCTGAGCATTGGTGGGAAGCCTTGCCCTCCTCCCTCCTTGAACATAGATATTCAAAAGCCAGTGGAATGATTTGCAAATTATAGGACCAAAATGCCAACCACACATTTGCCTGGACTCTAGAACTAGAAAAATCGACTTTTCAAAATGGTAGGGACCTAAGATGCCATGTCATTCCACTTTCTTTCTCTACAGTTAAGGAACCTAAGATCCAGATCATTTAAAAGACCAGCCTCACTTGGGCTGACTGCTGAATCCAACCACGGCAGAGCCATGTGTATCACCTCTTCATTCACAGCTCAAAAACCACCTCATTCCCATTTTCCTGTGATGCTGGTATAGAGCAACGAGAAACACTGAAAAATACTGAAAAAACTAAGCCAAAGGGAGCAAAATCAAATATCGATACTATCATTTAAAAGAACTCATTATGCGAAATCATGGAAGTATCAAGTCTCCAAACAAAAAAACTGCCTCAGAGTTCATCTGTGAGTTAGCAAATATTAAAATAACACCGACGACGGACAGTCAGCTCACAAGCAAATCAATAAATGCTTGTGGATGGGTGGAGTGAGCACTCGAGAACCTAGTTACTCGCTAAAATGTTTAATTAAGAAATATTTAATTATACTCACTATGCAGCAGGCCCTGAGCTTCAAATGCTTTGCTCCTTATAATCTCATCATAACACTCAGCATGCTGTTAACAACCTTTATTAACTACAGCATCAGTTTACAAACCACAGTGAGCACCATAGATCAGAGAAATGACCTATTAATGAGGAGGAAGATGTCAAGAAGAAATTGTGAGTAAGTTGGTAATTGGGGGAAAAGTCAAGCAAACCCTGTGGAGAGCAGCATATGGAGAAATAACGAGAAGCGCTAAAGGATGCTTTGCATTCCTCTTACCTCAATGCAGTAGAGAACACCAGCTGGAATGTGATCAGGTTAAGGTTTTGGGGACAGACTAAGCTGAGAGTCCCCACTCATCAGTAAACCTGGAACATGAGAATGGCTTTATGATGAGAGAAGATGCATGTGGATAAATAGTAACTAGAAGACAGAGCAAGTTGTCTAGCTCCAACTTAAAGGAAGGTCAGGGAAGGAGTTTGGGGGAGTGGCCAACACCTGCAGAGGATGAGCATGAAGAGAAGAGTCAACAGCTCCGGTCATAACCAGCACCAACAAGGCAAGTCACTACCCATCCACACTGGCCCATGGTGGTTGGTTTTAGGGAGTAAGAAGGGACCTGAGTCTGGAGAGTGCAGTGCCCATGCTCTTTGGTAAACTGGTGTGGCCTGGAGCACTATCATGGCCTCTGCTCTACCCCCAAGACTTGGTCAGGAGCCTGACCCCACCTGGAGAGGGATGTGGGATAAACTGAGGCATCAGTGACATGCAGGAATTTGGTAAAACGTAAAGGTCAAGGAGTGAGAGGTACTCATCAAAACCCCACAGAGAAAGATTCAATATGCATTTATATTTTGTCTTTCCTTCTTCCCAAAAAGGAAACAAACAAACAAAAAAACAACAAAACAACAAAAGTTTAACACAGATCGAACTTTTTGTATTTCTATGCATTTACATAACATTCTTACTATGACAAAACTCTGCACTCCTATACTTTCTTAACAAAATCAATACAGTAAAACTCCTATTAATCTATATACCTGGCTAATAATAGAGTTTAATAAATGTTTACTGAATAAACCAATGACTAAAGGTAATATTAAGGTCCTAGACAAGTTGATCTCAAAAATTACTTTCAACCTTAGGGGCACCTAGATGGCTCAGTTGTTTAAGTGCCTGCTTTCAGCTCAGATCATGATCCTGGGGTCCTGGAATCGAGCCCCACGTCAGGCAGGAAGCCTGCTTCTCCCTCTGTACCCCCACCCCACCCCTGCTCATGCTCTCTCTCAAATAAATAAATAAAATCTTTATTTTAAATTTTTAAAGATTTTATTTATCTATTCATGAGAGAGACACAGAGAGAGAGAGAGAGAGAGGCAGAGACACAGGCAGAGGGAGAAGCAGGCTCCCTGCAGGGAGCCCAACATGGGACTCAATCGCGGGTCTCCAGGATCATGCCCTGGGCTGAAGGTGGCACTAAACCGCCAAGCCACCAGGGCTGCCCAAATAAAATCTTAAAAAAATTTTTTTTAGAAATTACCTTCAACCTAAAAATGGTACGTTTTGAGATAGCAGATATGTTTATTATTTACAAGTCCCTATGCTATTTTAGAATAGAGTATGTTTGATAATTATAAGAAAGTATATGGAAACCTAAAACTTAAAGTACCACTAACGTATTCTTTAGGTCTCTGACGAAATGAAATGAGATGATAGAATCTTTTCAGAAAAAGCATCCTGGGGGCACCTGGGTGGCTCAGATGGTTAAGCATCTGCCTTTGGCTCAGGTCATGATCTCAGGGTCCTGGAATTGAGTCCCACATCACATCAGGCTCCCTGCTCAGTGGAGAGCTGCTTCACCCTCTCCTTCAGCCGACAGCTCCCCTTGATTGTGCTGTCAAATAGGTAAAATCTTTTTTTAAAAAAAAAGCATGCCAAAGGACTGCCTCCTTCAAGACAAGTGCACATGTGGATGTGTGCGGGAAGGTGGCAGATGTCACTCACCTTGGCAGCCCTTGGACTCTCGGCTTCTCTGCAGCATTCAACTGCACCAGCCAACATTTCTCATTGAAGTCCTTTTTTCTGGATTTCCCCATCTGTCTTAGTCCATTTGGGTTGCTCTAACAAAATGCCATACTGGGTGACTTACGAACATGAGAAATTTACTCCTCACCATCTGGAGGCTGGGAAGTCCCAGATCAAGGTGCCAACAGACTTGGTGTCTGGTGAGAGCCCACTTCCTGGTTGATAGCCAGCACCTCACAAGGCAAAAGGGGACTAGGGAGCTCTGTAGGCCTCTTATTAGGGCACTAATCTACTAATCTCACATAGAGGGCTCCACCCTCATGACCTAATCACCCTCAAAGTTCCCACCTCCTAATACCATCATGTTGAAGGTGAGGATTTCAACATATGAATTGGGTAGGGGAGACACAAATATTCAGACCACAGCACCATTATTCTCTGACCTCTGGCCATTCGTTTTGTTCTTATGCAGGCTCCCCTTTCTTTGTCCAACCTTGGAGGGTCCTTGTCCTAGAGGATCTTCCCATGTGCTCCTCTCACTCCACCATTCTTTCCTCTCCTATAGTTTTAGTTAGTATCTGTATAATAATGGCTCTCACATCTCTTTCTCTAGCCTCAACTGCCTATCAGAGGTGTGTACTTGGAGACTCCCCAGGCTGCAACAGGTTCAAAATTGTAGGCATCACCTGCTCCCTTGCACCCGGCTGCTGGCTCTGATTTTCTCTGGTGAAAAGCATGGCTTTCCACCCAGCCGCCCATCAGGGTCTCATTGCCCACCAATCACTGAGGACCCCTGGCATCTGTGCCAGATCTCAGTCATAGCAATTGTGACTGGGGCTCTGGCTCCAGTGCTCTCAAATCTACTCCATGCTCTATAAGGCAGTCAGGGCCAGCTTCCTAGATGCTAATGTGATCACCTAATCCTGGCTCAAAACCCTCCAATGCCTTCCTTCCCATAGCTCTTAAGAGAGTCAAACTTCCTTAAACTCTGTTCATAGGCCCTTCAGGGCCTGACTATTGCTGAGGGTTCCAGCCTTTCCCCCAATTAAATATGTTTCTTACCTACTTTGCATTTACTGTCCTCCCAGATTAAAATGCTTTCCCTATCTCTCTGCCCCCCTCTCCCACATCCCTGCCATCTGGCTAATGTCAACCCCTCCTGCAGCTTTGTGGTTCTGGGGAAGTTTTGCCTGAAGCCCTAAATCTACATCAGGTACCCTTTGGAGGGGCTTCCTTAGTGTTGCCCTATGCCTAATCTGCAATCTCCTCATTTACTCCTTCGTACCCCCACCTCATTTGTTTATAAACTCTGGAAGGCTCTAAATTCTCTAAGGCTGTCTTGTTCACATCATGCCCCTGGACTGCAGCACAAGGTTTATTTATCTCAGGAGAGGTGTACAACCAATATTTACTGATGAATTCATGAATACTTGTTCCTATTTCACTCGTGAGAACTTGATCTCTGAGTTGTTTGTGCAAAATGGTAACACCATGAGCTTCAGAATGGGACAGACCTGGGTTTCCATCTAGCTCCACAGCTCACAAAAGTTATGTGATCTTAGAAAGTGTAAAGGGGCCTTCTAAGGCCCAGTATCCAAACCTGCAGAGACAGAATAAACCACTTACTTCATAGGGTTGTTGTGAGGATTTAAATACACCAATCACATAAAGCAACAAGTGCAGCATATTATGTTGTTCCCAAAACTCAGTGCTACCAACTTATCACTGTATCAATTAACACTATTGCTGCCTTAACCTTTAGGCTGCCGGTGCCTTTATGTGAACACTTACACTTATTCCAAGCAGTAAGGCTTGCCCAGTGGCCCAGTACATTCATTCAGCGCCCTGCATTGTAACTCAAGCAAACCACTAAGTCTAACACCTGTGAGCCTAAGAATGATGCTAATGCGTCTATACTTTACATGTTACAGTAGTAAGACTAAAAATATAAAGAGAATGATTCGTTCCTGCCCAGGATGACCGAATGAGAGAATCAAGAGCATATTCTGAAAAATAGATTGGGCACTACACAGAGTGCTGAAACACATGCCAGTCCTATAAGCACCACACTGCAACCCTCTCCGCTGCCTGTTCCAGATTCTGGAAAAGCCCCCTGCTGCTCCAGGCTACAAGATCTTTTTGTCCTTTTAACGGTTTGGTACTGATGCCTTAAAGGGCATATCCTATTTTCCAAAGGAGGGAAAGAGGAATGGAGAAAGGAAAGGTGGGAAGAAGTGGGAGGAAGGAGGGAGAATGGGGAAGAGAAGGGAGGCAGGAAGAAAACCTAAAACTTGCCCATCATTGTGAATTCAACAGTCTTGTTTTACTGACTTTATGGCACAACCAAGCCTTTCTATCCTCCTCCCCCAAGCCCCAAGACAAAACAAATTAACAACAACAACAACAAAAAACCCTTTTGGTCAGGTCAACTAGTGGATTTGGAACCAATCACAAATTCTGTAAGATGACTTTTTAAATTAAAACTCTTAAGCTGTCCAATAAGTCAAGTACATTGTGGTAGCTGAACACCCACTTCAAAAGTTTGGATTCTAACCACAGCCTCCCATCCAACCCTCCGCCACTCCTCCCCCCTCACCACCAAATTCCAGCAAAGTTAATCTTGGCTTCCTGGCCTGCACTCACAAACTAGAAGAGAAGTATGGCACAGTAACAGCCAGAGGGCTCCTTTGGTCCTTTCTTGATATGACATAAGAAATCCTGAATTCCTGGGGCACCTGGGTGGCTCGGTCGGTTAAGTGTGGACTCTTGGTTTCAGCTCAGGTCACGATCTTAGGGTCCTGAGACTGAGTTCCACACTGGGCTCTGCACTCAGCACAGCCTGCTTGAGATTCTCTAAGAGATTTAAGATTATCTCTTAAATAAATAGATGATAGATAGATAGATTAGTAAAAATCTTAAAAAAAAAAAAAAAAGAAATCCTGAACTTCTGAGAGTGACCCCACTCCTCATGATACTGGGTAAACATCACCATGCAATCACCATGCTTCAGGAGGTGAAAAGGGGCTGGCCTTGGACCAGGTCTTGGCAATTTCCTCTCACTTTAACACAAGAGAAAACGTATGTTCCAATTCAGGAGAGATGTTTGAATCTTACACAAAGTGACCCAGTTCATCCTATACCTTCCAAGGCTCACCCAGTTCAAGCTTTGTCTTGGAATTCTAATTGATTTTGACCTAAACTATGACTTTATGTGGCTAACTGGCATGAAATCCTGAAGACATCAATACTGAATGATTTTTAAATGTCTTCTGATATGTGTCATAACCATGCTTAAAATATTCCTTCCTGGTTCAAAATAAATGACCCAACAGCTAGGTATGGAGTTATTCCCTTAGGAAAACATTGAACAAAATGAGCAATAAGAAATCCTCTTTGTTATTTAAATATTTTCTCTTTAAAGAATATAAAACTTGAAATTTGTATATGCAGCTTAGGTCTTCATAAACCTATAAAATTAGGTAAATGGAACACTTAAACCTATCCTTTTATATATCTTCATCCCCCAGGACTAAGACCTCATATTCAAAGTGTCATCCCGAGTGATTTTTTATGACCACGTTATAAACCCCTCCAAAAACAGGGTTTACAATGGAAGTGTTGACATCATGTTAACTATTGCTCTGCAAACAGAGCCCGGTAATCAAGGCACATTATATTTATGAGGCAGGTAAAAGTCTGTGCCCATTAATCACAGGGCCATATTGACAGATTCTAAGTTTGAGGTCCAGCAAAATTAGTGTAATCCCTTTCTTGCATCATCGAGACCAAGATGAAAATAGGTAGGCATTTTTATAATTGTAAGGCTCTGACATTTTTACAGAAATCAGAGAAGCAGCCTTGATGAAACATTTCATTGTATTTACACCTGCAATGGTCAGTTTTTGCACATCTGCAAACTAGTGGAGAACACTTCTCTTTCCCATAGATAATTCATGAGAATGATATGCATATGCACAAACATGGCCTTTAATGCAGGGCTGTTACAATCATGAATTTTCAGCAGCCATGCGCCTAACCTACACTGAGGCCACACCAAATTGTGATTAATTACCAAAGGAATATTCCACTCCTAAATTCTAATTCAACATTCCTATATAAAACAATCTAAAATGTCAGCACTCTGTCTTTATGACATCATGCCATCCCAATAATTCTGTTTTACAAGTAAATTCCTATTATACATTAATAAGGGCTGTTAGTGGCTAAACATCTTGCCTCCCCAGTAATGACTTGGTTGAAGGCAATTAGGGAAGCCAGGTGCAGCTGAGCTGGGTACTCATAAAAGTTTTTAAATTTTACTATTTCCGTTTGATTTTAGGGGAGTGCATTCCAATCTGCCCAAATTAAAGAGGAAGCTACGGCCATGCTTTCAGCTGTTGTGTGTTCTGACGGATAACTCCCTTTAATATTTCTTTGCTTCTGAGAAGCCGATGATCTTAGGAGTTCAGGTTCCACCCAGAGCATCAATATTTCACAGCCTGTCAGAGCGGTTACACGCGCGCACACACACGGTCCCAGGGTAACAGAGCAGCACCTTCCTTTAAGACTTTCTGGGGCAGCCCTATGTAGTAAAATTGATGCATGAAAGAAAGAACTTTACTCACTTTGTTAACATGTTTTTGTTGTAATTAGCTTGGGTCAGTGAAGGAGACATCAAATTAAAGTTTTATGTCATAATAGGAGCGATGATTTTCCCATTACAAGAAAATCAATTTCCTTCTACAAACTACAAACACTACATAAAAGAATTAATAAGTGTAAAGACTTAACACATCTGAAGCAAGAGAAAAGGTTACCTCTGATGATGACAACTATCCTTAGAAGTAGAATTTTAAAGAGTTAACAACTTACCCATGGTCCTATTATAAGGGTGATGTGACCTTGGAAATGTGCCTGCCAGTGTGACATGTAGAAAACACAGATTTCTTCATCTAACCTTTTATGATTTCCTTCTCTTTACTCTGTAATTCATAGTAGTCCGTTTGATTTAATTCATTTAAAAAAATACTTGAATGTTATAAACAGTTTATGACACCAAATGTTTGATTTAATGAGGTTTTGTCTTTTGTGTTTCAACAAGTTACATGCATCTTCTATATGTTATATGTTAATGATCAAATGGACGAAAGTAACTGTGTACCAGCTGTGTTAATCCAAGGACCAACATTATCCTGAAAAGCTGCATAAATCCTGTTATTGACAATGAGACAGGGTCTTGCTTTGATTTTAAGAATACGCTAGCCAGAACCATCCTAGGAAGCAAACTTGGAGGGATGACTTGGTCCCAAGGCCCCCCTTCAAAATACAATCAGATTCCATTTAATTTCAGAAGGCAAAATGGATATGCTCAAATCTGAACAAGAACAGTCTTCAAAAAAAAAAAAAAAAATCAAAAAAAAAAAAAAAAAAAAAAAAAAACAGTCTTCAAAAGTGATCCCAGGGGCTCTTAGGTGCTCAGTTGGTTAAGTGGGCAGATTCTTGATTCTGGCTCAGGTCGTGATCTCAGGATTGTGGGATCAAGCCTGGCATGGCACTGGGCACTCAGCAGGGAGTCTACTTCTCACCCTCTCCCTCTGCCCCCTCCTCCACTGGTGCTCCTGCGCACATGTGGGCTCGTGCACTCTCTCTCAAATAAATAAATCTTTAAAAACTAATAATAAAAAATAAACTGATCCCTAATTTCCTTTCTTGGCTTTTTTGCAGGTTTTCTTTTTTGTTTGGTTTTATTGTTTTTTTTTGAAAAATCCACATTTACCAGAACAGGGTAAAAAAAAGTAGTTCAGCACCATTTCAAAAAATAACATGGCTCAGAACTGTAGTTAGTTGGCATTAATGTCCCATTTCCCTATTTTCTGGGGGGGAAAAGCCACAAAAAATGAAGACCCTCTGCATACATTTAACCATTTCTTGCTTCTTAACTGAGAAAATTTTACCAAGGACTTGTTTACTTAGGATATTAAGTTTCAGAATGCAATCATCTTACATGTTTTTTAAAACTTACCAACAGAGAGAAGGCCAATTGTTTACACGAAACAAGAAGTTTGTCTTGGGGCACCTGGTGGCTCAGTGGTTAAGCATCTGCCTTCAGCTCAGGTCATGATCCCAGGGTCCTGGGATTGAGTCCCACATCAGGCTCCCTGGAAGGGGTTGGCTTCTCTCTCTGCCTAGGTCTCTGCCTCTCTCTCTGTGTCTCTCATGAATAAATAAATAATTTTTTTTTAAAAGAAGTATGTCTTTGTCATGTTTCCTTTCTTTTCTTTTCCTTGATCAACTACTACTCCCCCATGGAAGAACTTTTAAAATGCCAGTTTTAAAAGAAAAAAAAAAATCAACAGTATTCTCAACTATTCTTTTGCTCCTCCCTGATTTTTTTCCTAGTGGGAATGGAGGAGGTAAACAGAGGATTGGAGGGAGATCTCTGCTCCATTCAGGCAGTTACCCCGACAAGCTCGTTTCCAGATAGCTATCTTCCTGCCACCTGTGGAACTTTATCCAGAGCCCCTCAGACAAGTTAGATGCCTTATGGTGACAGACAGAGCCTTAAAACCAGGAGGGGGTTCAAAACGTGCCCATTAATGGAACTTTTAGGGACACACAGGGTATCCTTTGCTACAAAAGGGGCTGCAATTTGCTGTGCAAGGAGCAATAATGTGGGAGCACGGCAGCCAAGAGCAGCTCCAAATGAAATGGTGTTCCAAAAGTTTCATCACTTCTTAAAGCCCAATTTCTTCATTTTTCTACAAACCTCTCTTCCATCTTGCTAAATCTTGTTGTTGTTGCTGTTGATGATGCTGAGATATTTTTCTGTTAGGAACTAGTTTCCCCATGTCTTGTAAGGAAATTCAGCAATTCGTTAAGAAATGCTATTGGTGGCTCACCTCTTGCCATCAAGGTACAGCTAGGTTGTGAGTAATTAGAGCGGAGGCTTCATCGTGGAACATGTAGAGAACATGTTCTCTAATTACACGAGGAAGCCTCAGCAAGTCCCAGTTTTAATAGGAGTGCTTCCTGCTGCAGAGATCAAAGCTGGAGGTGAGTGTGATGAAGTCTAGCTAGATTTGTTTAAGGGAGTCTCTTCCCTCTACTTCCGAACCCTACCCTACCATCCCTTAAAGGCCTATTTCTGAGGAATGGTCCTCTGATCCTCCTCTGCGGGAACACTCAGTTATTTTCATCTGCCAGACCATCATTATTCCACTAAATCACTATTTGCATCCTCTTGCCTCATGTGTTTCTTTTGTTAGCAGGGATGGTTGTTTACGTGAGTTTATATAATCTACAGACAAACTCCTTCTTAAACTACTAAGGGGCTTGATTCCCATATTAATCCCTTTCTCTTAGGTCATTTTAATTTAACATCTCTGAACTAGGAAATCTGTCAAATTATTAGCACTATGTATATTCATCATGTTGTCAACAACCACCAATTTTCAACAAGAATGAAAATGCTATCCATGATATAGATCCCATTTGGATACATTCCAGGGAGCAACAGTGGAGAAGAAAATAATACAGACACTAAAGCAATAATAGTATTGGATATTTACGGAAGCTTAACACATATTTAAGCAGCTACAGCCTCTTCCTTACACGCATACCAACCAGTTGTCAAAACTATGCTCCTATAAAAGACGAAGAAAAAGAAGAACGAGGAGAAGGAGGAGAAATAGTAGTAAAAGAAACAAATTCAATGTTCTAATTATACTATTCAGACCAAAAAGCCCATTTTAGATTTGGGTCCCCAAGAATATAACCACAGGCAGGCACCCCCAAATCCATTGTGGTGCCAATGCCAATCAAGAGTTAGGGCTCCGGGGACACCTGGGTGGCTCAGCGGTTGAGTGTCTGCCTTTGGTTCAGGTCATGATCCTGGGGTCCTGGGATCGAGTACCACATTGGGCTCCCTGCGTGGAGCTTGCTTCTCTCTCTGCCTATGTCTCTGCTTCTCTCTCTGTGTCTCTCATGAATAAATAGAATAGAAAGAATAGAATAGAATAGAATAGAATAGAATAGAATAGAATAGAATAGAATAAAATAAAGATAAAGATAAAAATAAAAATAAAAATAAAAATAAAAATAAAAATAAAATAAATAAAATAAAATAAAATAAAATAAAATAAAATAAAATAAAATAAATAAAATAAAATAAGTTAGGGCTCCAAAGTAAGCCTGCCAGGGCTTCAGGTCCAACATTCATTGTGGATACTGAGTAAATTACCCAACCTCTTAACTGTCAGTGCGTTTAATGATGAAACCTTCTTCATCAGGCTTTAGTGAGTACTAAGTAAGACACTGCCTCTATATGGTTACAGGGCCTAGCACACCTTATGAACTCAGTGGACCTTCAATGTCACCATCATCTACATCATGATGAAAACAAACTGCTCTACTTATCAAAGATGCTTATGTCCAATAGGAATGCAATGTGAATACTGGGGTTTCCTCAAATTAGTTTCTTCTACAATTACTTTACTTGCCCATTCTTTATTTTATTGTTCAGACTTTAAACACTGCCAAATCAAGACATAAGAATCTACGGTTGACTTTTAATGTAAATTCTAAGCCAATTTACTCGCCAAAAGGAAGGTTATTTCAGGGTTGCAATGCACTCTTAACATTTACATTTTCTATTCTATGTAGGCAAAGACTAATAAAAACTCTAGATGTGAATCACCCCATCTGAGCATCACAATACCCTTTGAAACAAGTATTATTACTCCCTTCCCACAGAGGAGAAGACAAGGCCTAGGACCCAAGGCTACAAGGCTAGTCACTGATGGAACTGGAATGAAGCCAAGTTGCCTGACTTTTCACCACGCCTCCTCATCTCCTATTTGTCTTCCTCTTTTGCTATTCAAGCCATTCTTTTTTTCCTATTTCATGGATTTTTGTGTGCATGTTTATCTGTTTTATTTAAAAATTAATTTGAAAAAAAATTAATTTGAATTATTTTTCTAATTTTATCAGGTGAAATAACAGTTAGTATTCATATATACTTTTGAGAGTTGTACTTTATTCCCTCTCCCTAAACTTTAAGTTTTCATTATGTCTCAAACACAAGTCCATATTTCCATGAATATTTAATGTTTCCCTCTAACAGTCATGTTATTTTTCCCGATTATTAAAAACCACAGTTGTTAAACGAGGTATTCGTGAAGCGTTTTCCCTTGCCCCAAATGTACTACCATAACAAGTTTCACCACTCAGAGCATTTTTAAAATAGTTTAGATTTTTTTTTAAATGTAGGTATTATTCCCATTAAATCCACTTTTAGAGACAAGGAAATAAAGTTTTAATTTCTTGTATGCTCTTAAAATCGTAATATTAACCTGAAAAAAATGAATCCCAAATGAAGATTTAACACACGTATAATAAGATCAAAGGGAAATACACTTAATATAAAATTTATTTTAAAAGGGGTTTTAAAATTCAGAAATATACTGCAACATCCACATCTGTCAGCGTGTGTGTGGCCCAACCAAGAAAATATTCTCTTGTTTTAGATTATAAGGGTCCTTGGATCCTAGATGATGGACTTGAAAGGACTCATCTTTTACCTCAGCATGCCAGTAGGCAAAAAGCTTGTAAAATCAGTTTAGCAAAATAATGTTTCATGAAGTTCAAGTGCTGTTGCTGCAAGAAAGAAATTTTTTGCCAGAATGCCTTCATTACACAAGAACACACAGCAACATGCAATTTCCAGTTAGAAGGAGTTAAGATTTTAGGAACTTCTTTGTCCTCTCCTCAGGGGCATATGTGGAGTGTTTTATGTGGCCCTATGTATATAAGTAAATATTGAGTTACACACATATAAAGGACATCCAGTGGATTGGAGTTAATATTTAAACTATCAACTTCAGTTTCTTTTTAAAAAAAATTTATTTGTTTATGTGACAGAGAGAGAGAGAGAGAGAGAGATTGAGAGAGTGCACAAGCAGGCAGAGGGAGAGGGAGAAGCAGGCTCCCCACTGAGCAGAGAGCCAGACAAGGGGCTCAATCTCAGGACCCTGGGATCATGACCTGAGCTGAAGGCAGATGCTTAACCAGCTGAGCACCCAGGTACCCCTCAATTTTAGTTTCTAATATATATATTTTTTAATCTGGCAACAATACTCTAAATTCTAAAGGAACTAAACAAATCTTTAAAAAAATAAATTCTAATATCCCATTTTATGGAAAAGAAAGCTGAGTCTACCAACCATTGCCAAAGTAGGAAAAAAAGGAAATGAAAAGATCTCATTTTCAAAAATGATATCTGCTGATTTAAGCTTTCACTTAGTTAATATATGGAGTTTGAACTTTGCCATTCTATTGTGTGTTCAGAAAGTGTTTTAAAATATTATAAAAGGTGGGGGGATAACTTAAAATAGCTCATAGAACTTTTTTTTTAGAAATTTCTCTCTGGGGACACCTGGGTGGCTCAGTGGTTGAGCGTCTGCCTTTGGCTCGGGGCGTGATCAGAGAGTTCTGGGATCGAGTTCCACATCGGGCTCCCTGCATGCAGCCTGCTTCTTCCTCTGCCTATGTCTCTGCCTCTTTCTCTGTGTCTCTCATGAATGAATAAATAAAATCTTAAAAAAAGAAAGAAAGAAAAAAAGAAAAAAGAAATTTCTCTCTGGAAACTTCCATTCTTAGGCCAATAATCGATGTTTATTCACATCATTTTAACCCCTTTATTAAAAAATGTCTCTTGAAGGATTTCTATAGGATGTTTTAGTTCCAGGTAGCTCTAGTTCTAGTTACCACATGTATTTGAGGAGGAAGATAGAAGGGCACATCCTTTCAAAAACATTCTTTAATGTGATGTTTCGATATCTGACATCACCACCGCCCCCTATCCCCCAGCTCCCACCACTAGTTAGAATCAGTGGTGGTGGTGTTGCAAACAAAAAACTGATTAAATAACTGATTAAATAACTTCAAACCTAACTCTTTGAAAAAAACTGATTCTTCTTTTTTTTTTTTTTTTTAACTGATTCTTTATTGGTCATCACTTAGCTATCTTCTTTCCAATTGGCTAAAAATTTCTCCTGGTGTATGACCCTTTCACATGGCTAAAATCCAATCAGGTCTACCAGGCTGTGAGTTCATGGGTTGTTTTGCTGGCGAGTTGTTAAGTCAGCAGGCCCCAGTATATTCCAGGGGAAATGGAGGAGCTCAGTGGCATATTCTACTTCTCTCTGAGCCCAGAGCACACCCCCAACGACAGATGCTGCTCCCTTCTTTTTGGGTGCTGTAACCCCACCCCATGCCCCTCTTGCCCCCATGGTCATGCCTACAAGGAAGCCAATAACACTGACGCCTTTTAGAATGGGTTCCTGACAACACAGCAAGGAGTGGGTGGCAGAAGCAGGAGAGGAAAGATTGAATTCAGTGTCCAGTAAAACTTGCTCCTTCCTCTTCACTATGCCATCCGTTCATTCGCAAATATTTATCAAGCACGACAAACACGTCACAAATGTGGAGACACCTGCAAGGCCAACCAAGGTCCCCTCCCTACTGGAACTTACATTCTTGTGCAATGAAAGCAGGAGACCATGTAAACACATAAATAAGATCATGTCAGACAATGATAAATGTCCTCACATTGTGGAGGTAGGAAAATTGTGTAAATATCCAAAATGTGGCAAGAAGAGAAAACACGATGATACGTGAAAGTCAGCCCATAGTCCTTTGAAATAGAAGTCAAACTTTTATTTGCATCTATTGTGGCAATAGATGTTCATGTTTTTCTTTTTTCATCAAGAAAGAATCTAAAAGCTAATAGCTGTCTGGTTACTCACTATCCATCCCGCCCTTTCTCCATTAACACAGATCCCTAATGTTTGCCCAGAATAAAGGCCACATTTGTCTCAAGGTTCCCTAGCTGGTAACCAGCAGGGCAGAAACTGAAGGACCAGGTTGCCAAACACAGCGGTCACGCTCTTTCCAGGCCCCATCTCTTAGCCCACTGTCTCTAGAGACAACACTGCAGCTTGAAAGGCCTGAAGAGGCTGGGGCTGGGCCTGGGGTTCTGTCCTAGAAACACAGCTACCTTGTTTGTGAGCCTACACATGTTAATAAACTCTTTCTAGATTACCATCTGCTAAAAAGCAGTCACCTAACGGCCATGTGGGAAGAATGAACCATTCAGCGCAGAGCACTTTCTGGAAGAAGGAAATCGAGACAAGCAGATCCAAAGCCTTTCCTTCCATGCAAGGACACCACGTCCACCCTCCCTTTCTTCATGTTTCTGTTCACGGTCTTCTAACAAAGCCCTGTTTCCTCCACTGCTATTGACTAAAGAAGGCAGAAGGGAATAAAAACCCAGAAATATATCTGAAGTCCCAGGAAGGAAGAAGTCTATCCAAAAAACTCAAAAATGACCTTTAACTTTATTCCCTTGTCATAAAAACAGTGGAACAGGCGTCTGGGTGGCTCAGTCAGCCAACGGTCTGCTGAAGAAAAACTCTCATCAAACCAAATATTATGTTTTCTAAGTGCATGAATGAAATGATCCCTAGAAGGACTATACCTTCCACGTAGTCACACATACTGGCTGATGGAAGAATCAGGAAAAAATTAAATTCATAAAATTACAGCTCACATCTGCTCTAGACAACTTATTTTCTTACTAGAGGACAGTCAACAAAAGACTTTTAAAACTTTGTCATTATCAGTCATTTAAAAAAATCCTCAAGTCACATCTCTCAAATAGATTCGGATCATTCTAGCTCTCCAGTGTGGAAACCAAGCAGCAGGTTGGGGACTACGAATAAAACACTGACTTACACTGCCCTCTGCTGGTACGATGACCACATTTCAAGTTCCTTAGTTGACAAAGTTATCAAAAGGCACTGCAGTATTTTGAACCAGCAAATTCAAGCCTAATTACTAAAAACAGGTTGTGGAAAATATTACTAAGTGGCTTAAATACCATCTGCACCACATCAGGCACACATTCCTAATGAAAAGGGCACATGTGTGGGAAGAGGTGGTGCCAAATCACATCTGCTAACCTAATATAAAGGGTTTTTTTTAACCAACTCTTTAAAATATGTATTAAACTCACAATAACGCCTTTAAATTGCCCCGCTTTCCTACCTACCCCTGTCATGCCAACCAACTCTTCAGAAAACAAAGTCAGTAAAAAAATTAAATGTTGGCTTCACCACCGCATTTCAGCCTCTGCTTAAATCAGCTTAGCAATAAATAACTGCATGTTACTGCAGTTTACAAAATTCATTTTCTAAGTATAGACTTTTTTTTTTCATTTAGAAGCTGCTAATTTGCCAGAATGTTGCTGGAAAACATGCCATTTGTTTAAACACACACACATCAGCCTCCATTAAAATGATTACAGCATCATTCAAAAGTCTAAAGCATTTATTAGGTGTCTCTCATTCCACAGAGCATTTTACTAAGCTCTGTATAAATGAGTTAAGCCAAATCCTTGCCTCAGAGCTTGTTGCCTAAAATAGATGAACTAAAGCACATGGACACAATGGAACAAACAGCACAGGTACATGAACTTACATGCATGTACCTACATTTTGTTCTGAAGTAAAAAATGGGAGAGTTCTGTGAGCTGGATGTTTATAGAGAATAGAGCCAGAGAAAATCACAGGTATCCAAAATTTGCACAGGAATGGCTCTGGAAGGAGGGGGGAATTCCAGGTACCTTGAATGAAAAGGGAGGAAGGCAAGGTGTGGGGAGATGGGAACAAGTCTGAGAGGTCTCCTGGCCAGAGGACTGGGACAATGACATGAAGGAAGTAAAGCTTAGAAATGCTATGCCCCCCAGTGGCCACATAGCAACTTTCCTTAACTGAGCTGGGGCACCAAATGCTTCTGCACAGGCATGATGGGCTCCCCAGTCTGCCATGGGCTCCAAAGCGTTCAGAGTTCCAGATGCAGGTGCAAAGTTGGTCCCAAGTCACAAGCCTGACTTAGTCACTGACCTGCTTTACAGGCCTTCTTTTTTTTTTTAAAGTAAGCTCTAAGCCCAATGTAAAGCTTGAACTCACAACCCTGAGGTCAAGAGTCCTCTGCTCTATTGACTGAGCCAGCCAGATACTCCTACAGGCCATCTTTGAAGGAAGTTTAAACCTTCCTTCATGCAAATAGGCAAATTCCTTACATTCTCCCATGACTCTCTGATACATTAATTTGTTTTACTCAACAAACGACTCACCATAGCCCAAGCCTCTTTACAAACATTAACACATCACATTTCATAACCATTCCATACTATAGGCATTATTAATAAATTCCCAATTTTACATATGAGAAAACTGAGGCACACAGCAGTTAATGCTTTACCCCCAGTTCACACAATTAGTACATGGTGGAGCCAAGAATCAAACCCAGGCACTCTGATTCTGATTCTGTGTTTGGGCTCTTAACTACTGTGCTGTGTCATGTAACATAATACACATTATAATCTCCAAGTAGAAAAAAGAATACTGCACAGTCAGGAGAAGTTTTGGCAAAGAAACAATCCCCAAACCCACAAGGGTTAGCTATTTCTTGCTCACGTTACTTGACCACTGAGAGTTGTCAGTTACCAGACAAGAGAGAGAAGGGGACCCCACAGAACCTCATATTGGTGATTATATGCTCTTGCCTAGATGGGGTACACATCATTTCCTAACTCACTGGCTGGGACCAATCATACCAACCCAGCCACCTTGATTCAACTAATCACATAATACAATCCCAGCCAAGTGTGTTCCTACTATGTGCCCAGAAGGAGACAGAAATGGAAATATTGAGCAAACTACTATAAAAGACTACCCTAAAACAAGTGACAACTCCAAGAGTAATGTCACATTTCTGGTAAACAAAGATGATATCATTCGCCCACTCATAAATGTCAAATCATTTTTCTACTTCCAGTAATGGATTTGCATGGAGTTAGGCATCCAATCAAGCAACATCAGCTCATTCACACATTCACTCATCTATTCCAAAAGCAGTTACCAAGTGGTACTACTCAGTCTTGCTGGGAAAGCCCACATGCACACAGTGTGCAAACACTTGGTAATAACAGCAAACAAACATATAAGGATTCTAACTGAATACAGATAATGCACACATGGGAAAAGATTAGTAATCAGAAAGAGATATGCATTTTGAAGGAAATAAGTCTTTATGCAGCTTTTATGATGGAAACCCAGAACCACAGACAAACATCTGAGCAGGGAGAAAGAGGCTGGCTGGTAGGCCTAGAGCAGAGAACATTCCCTAGAGAGAGCACTGTTCAGAAATGGTGTCCCTATGGCTGGAGAAATAAAGAAGCCAACATGAAGGCTGCTAGTCTCATGAACTTGTCTCACCAGCACCATGTTATAAAATACTGAATTAACAGAGTTGGGACTAAACCTCAACCTTTTAGGTTTTCATTAAGACCGACCAACCTACTGACCTACTTACTGGTGAAATGCAACAACTGCTGCCTGAAAAGGAAGCTTTCATGAAACAATGTGTCAATTCACGAAATATGTTGGACACTTGAATATGAAATAAAATCATATTGCCATAGGAGATTAAATTCCCCCCCCCGCCTCCTTTCAAAGTTGATTATGAAATTTGAATTTTTTTAAATTTTTTTTTTATTGGTGTTCAATTTACTAACATACAGAGTAACCCCCAGTGCCCGTCACCCATTCACTCCCACCCCCCGCCCTCCTCCCCTTCTACCACCCCTAGTTCGTTTCCCAGAGTTAGCAGTCTTTACGTTCTGTCTCCCTTTCTGATATTTCCCACACATGAAATTTGAATTTTTAACTAGAAAATTTCTAGTATGTATTTTAACACATACTAGAAAAGAACCAGCACAGAAAGGTTCAGATTTTGGAAAAAAATATTTATATTTGAGCAGTGCTAGGTTTGTAGACATTTTTTTTTCTTTAAGTCTCTGAGCTATTTTATAAATTGAAGAATCCTGTAACTAAAAAATATATATATATATAAACCAAAAATCTAGTCTGGACACAGCTTAGAGAAAAATGTTAACACAGAGAGGTAAAATTTACCTGTTCAAGGCCACACAGCTCATTCGGAACCAGAGGGGACTTGCACCCAGCTCCCCTGATTACTAGCTCTATGCTTTTTCCTCTATTATGCAACTATTCCCAAGTAAACTTAAGTGTGACCTTAAATGGTGGCAGTAAATGTGAATAAACATGTGACAAAGCTGACTTCAAAAGTGTTGACAACCTGGGCAGCCCCGGTGGTACAGCGGTTTGGCGCTGCCTGCAGCCCAGGGTGTGATCCTGGAGACCCTGGATCGAGTCCCACATCAGGCTCCCTGCATGGAGCCTGCTTCTCCCTCTGCCTGTGTCTCTGCCTCTCTCTCTTTCTTTCTCTCTCTCTGTCTCTATGAATAAATAAATAAAATCTTTAAAAAAAAAAAAGTGTTGACAACCCCAGATTTTGCACGAGTGGGAATGACCACTATGTGTCTTCTATTTTAAATCCTCTTGTATCAAGAAAACATAAATTTTCTATTGTGTCATTTAACAATTAGGTTAAAAACCAAGGGTAAGCTAGTGTTTTTCAAATACTAGGTCAATCAAGTTAGCAGGTCACAACCAATGGTATTTTTTCTTTTTAAAATAAGATGGCATACGTATTTACGTAGGCTGTATTTTCATTTGCCAAATACAGACTAATTTTCCTTGTTATAGCCTTTGCCCAAGACTCACAAGCCATGAACAACTATCTTTTACTGTCATTTAAGTAAAACACTGGTTTTATGCGCAAACAAGTTGCGAGAGGATTCAGTTAAGGAAAGCCTGTGAGAAATACACTGGGTGTTGCCCCTTCTAGCTTCTCTCCTCATTGACATGCCCCAAAGGTTGGAGTGAGTGGGGCAGGGGTCTGAGCTTTGGGATTCGGAGTTTAGAATCCTGCAGAGATGGGAGTCTGTGGCTAAATGGGATACCTCCTGGAATGCGTCTGGGGATAAGGCTTTTGAGTGAAGACCAAAGTCAAGGCAAGCTGGTGAGTTACCACCCACCTGGCAGAGGTGGAGGGAGCAAAGAGATGAAGGTTTTAAGCTGGAACCCAGAGTTACAGTGGAGATGGCAATTCTTTCTTTCTTTTTTTTTTTTTTTTAGCTTTCGTTTTTTTTAATCATGACATGATATCAGCTGTGTTGGGATGGGGACCTATGCAAACGAGAAGTGCTAAAGGGGCAAAAATTCAGGGGTACACGTGCAGCCAGTTCTATTTCTGAATATACTTCTTCTCTGGGTAGTTACAGGTTCCCTGTCTAAAATATTTTCTTTGTACTGGGTGATACTGCACCAGTTAGATACTGAATAGAGGCTGGCAGGCAAGGTTTCTTAGGGAAGTATTTAAGAATCTGCAGGGAAGCTCACCTGTGGCTTAGTTGGTTAAGCATTCAACTCCTGGTTTAGGCTCAGGTCATGATCTCAGGGTGGTGAGAACAAAGAGCCCTGAGCCCCAAGCCCTGCATCGGGCTCTGTGCTGGGTATGGAGACTGCTTGAGATTCTCTCCCTCTCCCTCTGCCATGTACATCCTCTCTTTCTCTCAAACAAACAAAAAAACAAACAAACACACAAACAAAAAATCTTCAGGGAAGGGGAGCAGTTTAAAAAAAAAAACCTATATTTTTAATAAATCTGGATTTTTTTGTTTGGTATGCTTTTAATAATAGAAATCAAAGAAAGTAAAGTTCAATAATACCTTATTGGCTGGAGAACCTTGGGGTTTTTAAGGGTTAACAAATCAATCAACTCTACCTTAGTTTAAAGTAGTTCCATCAGGTTGCCTTCCTTCTAATAATACTGCCCACATCCCTCCACTTCTTGGTTGGATCCGCTTCCCATTCTAGGCAGCAGGTATTAGCAATCTCTTCCACTCCCGAAAATCTGACCTCACTCTATCTTCAGCAGACAACCTTGCTGCCTACCAACCATGAAGAGTAAGCCACTAGATGGCACGTTCCTCAGTTCTTTGCCCTACGCTTGCACCATTCCAGCATCTACACCCTGCCTTCCTTCTTCCTGCTGTCCTTCAGATGCTCATCTCCTTCCACTTCCTCGGGGGCGGTGAGGCCCCATCAGCATCTTTTCCCATCCATATTTAAACCCACCTACTAGCTCATCTTTAAATAAGCAAACAAAAACCTTCCCTATCTCTCTACTTCCCAGCCTCAATTCCAGAGAGCACGGTCTACACGGCTGCCTGCCTCCCAGTCCTCCCCACACCCACTGCACCTTCTACTTCAGATTCCAAGTCCACTGAATGTGCTCTAGTGGAAGACACCAAATGACCTCATTTTTACTAAACTTCTCAGCAGAGTGCAGTACACTGAGAATCCATCAACCCGTCCTGAAACCCCATTTATCCTCAGCTTCGTGCATATGCTCCACCATTTCACCCTTCAGCTCTGCCATCTTCCTCAGTATCCTTCCTCTTCTTCCTGGTTTTCAGCTGTTGGCTCTGCTCTTCTGAGTGCACAGATTCTCCCTTTGGGCAAGTTTATATGCTCCTACAGTGTCAGTTCCCACCAGTGTGATGCTGTTGCTCAAAGCTATGCTTGGATTCTACTGGAAAGTCACAATCCACATGATCTCTCATTATTTCCAATCACAAGTTTGCTCTATCGTATATTCCCCATTTTAGTCAAGGCCATCACCATCTACCTGAATGCCCAGGCCAGAGACCAGGCATCACTTTTGTTCACCCTCAATCTTCATGTCAGGATCATCAAGCCCTATTCATTCTTCCTCCCAATGTGTCTCCAATCCAATCAAGAACAGTCTCTTGCTATTTACAATTATGTGACTGGGCAAGTTCCTGGCCCTCAGTTTTCTATCTGCCCAATAGAATAAAATATTTTATATATTCATAGTACACACCCCCAAAGATAGTTGGGAGGATGAAATGAGTTAATATATATATGAGCACTCAGAACAACGCCTGCACAGTAAATGCTATGTAGGGCAGATGATACCCTGGAGGTTACTGTGTTCATCATTCATCACCCTCCTGGCTCAAGCTCTCATCAACCTCTCACCTAGGCACTCAAACACCTTCTGACTGGTCTCTCTGCCTCCAGTTTGCCTCCCTTCAACCCAGCCTCCACAGGGTGGCCAAAATGATCTTTCTGAAATGCAACCCTAAATGTGGCACGGCTCTACTTACAGGTATTTACCTTCCCCTCTCCTTAGAAAGGCTCCCAAACTCCTGTGCTCCCTCCTCTCCTACCTCTCCCTGCCCCTGACCTTACACTCCAGCCTTACTGAGGTCCTTTAATTCCTCCAATGTACTGTGCTCTCTCAGCTGTAGGCCAAAGCTCAGCTTGCCTCTGTGCTAGACTATTCCACCCTCCTCCTCTCTCCTGCTTCCTCCTTCAGGTCAAAGCCAAAGGTCCAGCAAGCTTTCCCTGACTTTCTGAGACTGAGTTAAATGCGCCCATTAGGCACCAGAGGATGCTGTACCTTGCAATTACTCAGCAATTGCAACTGCCTCTTTACTACCTTTAGTGCCAGGCAAATCTAAGCTCCCTGAGTGTGGGACCAGATCTATCTTCTTCATTTTCCTATGTTGAGCACTTAGCTACATGTCGGCCCTGTAAAAGGTTCTCGGGAATTACCAACTGACATTAATAAATGAATTCCACTAACCATAATCTCTCTAGTAGAATGTAAATTCCATTTTGTAACAAAACAGAGTTCACTTTTTATTTCAAGATCCCTTTTAACTAAAGCATACCTAGATTCTTTTTTTTTTTTTTTTTTTTTTTTTTTTTTTTTTTTTTTTTTAGCATACCTAGATTCTACCTAGATTCTAGTTCCTTTGAACGTGGGAATGCTTCACACTATGTCCCACTGGATAAGGAAATGCCAGGATTCACGATATAGCATTTGATGGTAAAAAAATGATGATGATCCTGGCAAAAGCTAACACTACATATTTACGTCCCGTCCAGCACCATCATGCTAAGCATACCACACAGTACTTCACCTAATCATCAGGAAACTCTGAGGGCAGCACTTACTGTTCCCAGTGCTTCTGGAAGGTCCATAAAGGAAAATCCCCTAGTCATGCCCAGATTCCTTTCTTGATATTGTTCACAAACCAGAGCTAAATGTTCTTAACTAAATGTCCAATCTCTGACTCTCTCTCTCCATCTCACTCTTGCTCTGTCTGTCTTGGCCATGGTAAGCAGCCATGAACCACTCTAACTTTTCCTAATAAGCAATAGGGCAAAGTTAGGACCAGAACTGAGGGCTGCTAGCCCCACTTTCCCCTGATTTGGTTACTGCTGACATGTTGGCCAACACGACTTAGAATAACATGGGAATTATCTGCATTGATGGAACTGAAATTCTCCTATTCAAAAAGTACACTATATACTTTATCCAAATGTCCAATGTCCAATGTCTTATTTCTTTTTTCCTAAAGATTTATTTATTTGAGAGAGAGAGAGAGCATACATTCATGAGCATGGGGAGGGGCAGAGGAAGAGAGAGAGAGAGAATCTCACGCAGATTCCCCACTGGGCATGGAGCCCAATGCAGGGCTCAATCCCATGACCCATGAGACCAGGACCTGAGCTAAAACCAAGAGTTGGATGCTTAACTGACTGAGCCACCCAGGTGCCCCCAATATCTTGTTTTTATCCTATATTCAGCCAACACACCTTCACACCCAAATTTCAATGCTAAAAGATTTGGGACTTAAAAAAAGAAAACCTGTATTTGGACTGACTGAAAAAAGTTCTATGTAATTTTCACTGTCTATTCACAACCTCAGCAAGACTAAAAAGCATTTTTTACAGCTAATAAATTCCAGTTTAGAAAGGTTAAATTTTCTAAGCTTTGGAATCGTACCAAAATGGGGGAGAGGGAGTATACAAGATGGAACAGCTTTTTAACATATTTTCAAAAGCCACCCAGTGACAAAAACAGAACTGATGAATAAGAAAGGGGTCTTCACTTTCCTACAAAGAGACTCGGCTTTTTAGTCTCCAAGATTTTGGTGCTTAGAACTCTACTTGGCCGGCCTTAATATTGGGAACAGCCAAGAGAAGTTTCTGTGCTCCCTAAGGGAGGAGAAGCACACTAAACATCCTGTTCTTTTTAATAGTTCTGATGATATATATCCAAGTACTTAAAGTCAAGTTTTTGAAAGATGTTTGCTTCATTCTGTTAATTAGTCTGAAATCCAATGTTGGAAGGAAGAGAAATAGACAGTATGTTCCATACTCCCAATTTACTAAAAGGGAGAAAGTCAAGTTCTAAAGAGAGGATGAGTGGAGAAGCCCATCAGCATTAGTAACTGAGAGTTAATACTTCTGTTCATAAATCAAGTTCAAAATAAACTATAAACCAGGACTTATAAAACAACACATGAGAGCACTGCTATAAACTACAATCCCTACATGAACTCTGGGTTTTAGATTAGCATCTTGGGCTCGCTGAAAACTTCTGTAAAGTAAACTCTACAAATCCACATTAAAAATGTTTTCTTTCTGAAACTATTGATTGTCAAAGTGGAACTCATGTACATGTAACTAGCAAGATATATTTCTTACTGAATGAGGAGGTTTCTGGTTTATGAACATTCAGAGGCATTGAAGTTAGGTCTCATTCAGTACCCAAATGCAAAGGATGACTCTGCAAGTTTACTTTCATTTATTGGCCCATATTTTAGGGATGGCATGTTAGGTTCTATAAGCAGCATGACTAGTTTCCTAGCAAAGAGCTCAATTTAGCTTAATCTGCCACAGAGAAAAAAAGAGAGAGAAAAAAATCCACCACAGAGGTGCCTTTATTCTCTGACCACTCTGGTCACAAACCTAAGGGAGTAGGAGAATGGAAAAGAAAACAGGGTCACAAGATCATCACAAACATGACTCCTTTTAAAATATCCTGCCAATATTCTGAAAAGCAAAGGTCTGCCTGGAAGTGAAGAATTACGAGAATAACTAGACCAAGTTTGTGCAAAGTGATCAGAGGTACACCAATAAGCAGGTATGTATGGGGCATCTGTGTGGAAGCACTGTGTTCTCTGCTGGGTGAAAAACTGGAATGGATGAACTGAACCCATAAGAGTTGGTGGTAGTAGTTCCTTAGAGATTCTGAGCACCTAAAAAGAGAATAATACTGAAGTAATCTGTATGAAATTTTGCATTTTCAGTATTGCTTTGAAGTGTGATGTTTAATGACTTAATGAACTGAACAATCAAGTCCCCCAATTTTGCAAGTAACAACAGGGGTACTGGAAATACAGGAGTTCCCCTTTTATTCTCACTGTACCACATTAATTTTGCAAATAATACCAGAACTGTGATTTCAAACACAATTAATCTGATATGCCTGCCACTGCAGCTTGTCAACATTTTAACTACTGCTATATGCTATATGAATCACATCTGTATCACAGACACAGGGTTATATGCCATCCATACCCTATGCATTACTTATTTACATAGATTACATGTTATATATTATGTTTATTTCACCACAAGGATATCTAACAAAATTGAGATGCACAAGAAGGTTTGAAAAAGAAATCACAGAAGATATTGACATAATTTAAGTTCAAGCCCGCTCAAAGTGTGTGCCTGGTATATTTGACAATCTGCAAAAAAACCAAACACATATTTAACTAATGAGATGAAATGTCACTTTTTTTTTAAGGCCTAAGGGAATCAACAGACTAGGGATGCTGCAAGACATAGAACTTTTTAGCATAGTAAACCTCAAGGGATAAAATCCTAATTTACTACATGCTGTCTTATGAACCACAGATGGACAAACAGCACCTCAGCAGACATATCTCAGTGACTGGGGTGGGCAGTGGTGCCACTCTGGGTGGGAAGCGGGTGTCACCAAACCCACTTCCAGCAGGTGCTTCCTCCAACCCTCCTGCCTACACAGCTCCCCTGAGAAGTCAATAGAGAGGCAGGCAGCTAATGGCCTAGCTGAGCAGGGGGTCAAATATGAAAATGCAGTGAGGGATGAGAGATGGATAGTGCAGAATGCTGTAGGCCCTAGAGCTGGATGGACTGGGCCCAAGCCCATCTCAGCTCCAATCCTTGCTGCATCCCAACCATGACCAAGGGTCTCGCACTTGGTGTCTCAACTACAGTAACAGAGATAAAAGTATCTCCCCCTCAGAGGACTGTTGTCAGAAATAAGTGACACATTACAAATAAAATGGTTGGTAGCAGTGCCTAACACATGGTAGGGCTCACTGAGCATTCCCATGATCATCATTTCCCATATCTGGGTTGAATAATTCCTATAGGTGATCTCTAGATCACATCTAGATCATATCTTAACACCACAGCCCTGGCAAACTATAATAGATATCTAGGCACAAAATATATATAAAATTAAATTAATTAATTTATTTGACAGAGAGCCGGAGAGATCACAGAAGGAAAGGGAGAAGCAGACTCTCCACTGAGCGGAGAGCATGACACGGGGCTCCATCCCAGGACCTTGGGATCATGACTGAGCCAAAGGCAGACACTTAACTGACTGAGCCACTCAAGCACCCCACGATACTAAAAAAAGATATAAAACAACTACACAATATGTATACCATGATGGATACTCATGACAGACTATGGGTTTCTAAAAGCTTCTAAAAAAGGTAATATATTTAGCACAGAATCAATCCTTTGAAAAGAACATGTATGTCCACAATCTATGGCTGGAAAAAAGCACAGAAGGACATACACCAATTTGTGAGTATGGTCACTTCTGAGTGGTGCAATTATTATTAATTATATTAACTTTTTTTTTCCTTTTGCTTATCTGTTTTTCCAATCTTCCTACAATGAACATCCATTCCATATTTATATAAAAGATTTGAGAGAACAGAATATTCATATTAAGCCTGGGTTACAGCGCCGAAAGAACTGTGCAGGACTAGTGCAGGGTTGACAATACAACACACCAAGTGCATGATGACCTCAAATAAGCACACAAAGGTCAGGTACAGCCAGAGGCCTCTCCTGGCAGAAAGAAACTGGACTTGACTTTGAGCCCTAGCCCAGCTGTCTCCCCACCATGGCCCCTGGTGAGTCATTTATTGTGGTCTCCGTTTATGACTGATAGATGGAATCAGATCTGACCTGCAGTAACTCTGACAGGGGATGATCATCCCTCCTCCTTGCAACACTCTGGCTTGGCTTCCAGCTGGTCCCCTCTTGCTTTCCTCCCACTTCCCTGGCTGCTCCTTCTCCGTCTCCATTACTGGTTCAGCCAGAGTCTTGGCTCCTTACTGTCCCAGTATCTGGGATTCGACCCCTGACCTCTTCTCCATTCTGTTGAGTCTCACCTCCGAGGAGCTCTGTTCACCCTGTGGTTTCAGTTCCACCTATACCCCCAACTATTCCTAAATGTCTATCTTTAGTTCCAACCTTTCCCCTGAATTCCAGACTGGAGTATCAATAACTGCCCACTGGAGGTAATCATTTAGAGGACTCATGGGCATTGCAAATGCAATAGCATGGCCCAAATGAAGGTCATCATCTGCCTCTCTAGCCCTCAACCTATTTCCTAGTCACCCTCTCAACATTAATGGTAACCAAGTCCTTCTAGTTGCTCAGGTCAAAAACCCTGGAGTCATCCTTGACTTCTTTCTTTGTCTCATGCCTTAAACCCAAACCTTTTGACTCTACCTCTAAAATATACCCAGAACCTTACCACTCCACACCACCTTCAAAGCTACCATCCTAGTCCAGAACCAGTACCTTTGTTCTGTTATGGCAACGGCCACCCGCCTCCCCAGTCAGTCTCCTGCATCCACCCTTGTCCCCTCCAATCTATTCTGAACCCAGTAGCTGGAATAATGCTATTAAAGTGTCTGTCCATCATGTCATTCTCTTGCCCAAACTCCCAAAGGCTCTCCATCTCCCACAGACAAAATGCCAGAATCCTTGCGCTGGCCCACATGTGCACACCCCCACCTCGTCTCCCACTTCCTTCTTCTTCATTCACTCCAACCCCCCTGGCCTTCCTGCAGATCTCCCTCCCTACCTTCTTATCTCCTTCAGGCCATTACCTCAATGTCTTCTCACCAAAGTGATTTCCCAACCAGGCTATATAAGTCTGGTGACAAAGCTCCCCCTGCCTCCACACATGCCCTAACCCCCTGTCCTGTCTTACCTTTCTCCATAGCACTTCCATTGCCCAACATAACTTCCTTTATTTTTTGGTCTCCCTACAGTGAGGATAGAAGTTCCACAAAAGTGGGAATTTGTTTTATTGTTTTGCTCCTAATTGTATCCTCAATACCTAAAACAGAGCCTGGCACATAGTAGGCACTGAATAAATATTTTTGAATAAATAAGCAGTATTAAAGGGTTCCTATCCTCACCTCCATCAGGGTTATGTGAGGAACACATGAACTAAAGCATGTCAAACTAACTACTAAATAATCTGACACTTTAACAGGTGCCTGGGTGACTCAGTTGGTTAAGTATCAACCTTCAGCTCAGTTCATTATCTGAGTCCTGGGATCGAGCCCTGCATCAGGCTCCCTGCTCAGTGGGGAGTTTGCTTCTCCCTCTGTCCCTCCCACCATTCGTGCTCTCTCTCTCAAAAATAAATGAAATCTTAAAAAAATAATTTGACCCTTTGATAACTAAGTAAATGGTGTTATTATCATCACTGTTATGTTGAAGACACACCCCAATCCTATCAGAATGACCTGAATTAGGCATGCTTGAACAATGCTTCCCCAACTCCCTTTTTACTTATCTATTTCAAGGACAGAGATTAGTAACTGAGAATTCCCACAATGCTAGGATTCTGGAAAGAATTCGGTTCAGAAATCCACTCAATGTCTAACCCTACAAATGATGATCTTATAGGCTGGGATTTTTGCCTTCCCTTGGGGAATAGGAGGAAAAAAACTAAGAGTGCCCAATCCCCCTCTGTTGTGTCAGAAATACTGCTGAACACAACTCAAGGGGACAGGACTCTGTCCTTGACTTTTGCTTGGCCTTGATGATATAATCAGATTTCACCCATGGTAAGTTTCTGTGTAAATTCTCAATGGACAAAAGTCTGGGTTCAGCTCAGTGGTCTCCATCAGGAAATCAAGAATATAGAACATACTCTATGAACTCTAGGAGATACAGACAATAGCATGTTTCATTATAACACCCCTGGAATTACTTAATTACTCATGGTGGCGCCACACAGAAATGATACAGAGTTAGACCTCTCTTCTCCATGCAGATGTTTCACAGCCAGTAGAAAACTCAGCTTGAGGACAGATTTACTAACCTCTACTCTGTCTTGGGTAGAATGGCTGTTAAAAATTCCTCTACATGAGTTCTAAAGAAACCATGGCCTGTTAGAGGCCAGTAATAGTAACTTCTACTTGCAGAACTAACAGTTACTGCAGCTAAACTGCAAAGCATTGTGAATTCTGGTGAGGAAGGCAATTAATCTAATTGAGCTGAACGTGTGAGGGTTTTCAAGCGAGTAAAACTGCATTCTGGGACACCTGAGCCCAGCAACAATGCCTGCTCCAGTTAGGGAATGCACAGAGATGAAGTAAAGCAGTTCCATCACATTCCATCTTTGACTTTTAGAAAAGGATTTCCATCATCTTCTCTCCAGCCCCTTTTAGAAAGAAGCAACTTATAAAATTATATCCCATTAAAGACCCTATCCTCAAAGCTGACCAATTAAATACTTAATCAGCTTAATTGTAAGATTTTGCTTGTCAGGAACATACCAAGCCTGACTTGCTCCTCTCCTCTCATCATGTTGAGACTGCATTACCTAAGAAGCAGGATGAAGATAGTTTCAACCAAAAAGAATTAAACAAGTTTCTAGAGAAAAAGCTTTCATTTCTCACTTTATGTAAGTGACTAATTAGTTGACAATACTATCTCATCCTCATCAAGCTTGGCTTTTTCTTCTTCATTAGACACAAAACAAAAAATCAAATTATTTTGCATCTGGACTCTCTTCCAGGGCAAACAATGCATTCCCAAGAAGAATCAGAAGTATTGTTTTAAGGACATGTTTAAGGACACACAGGCAAGCCTATGATCCATTCTGCTAGGATCCAATCCAAGCATATGTGGAGGTTTTCAGCAGGTATCAAGAATAATCTTCACTTGGATGGTGTCTTAGAGTCTACTTCAGCATATGAAATACTTTATTTATTATAGTGAAACTAGAGAAAATGAATGAATCTATATCAGCACACAGAAATCCTCTAATATTGCTGACATGACATGTTTTTCTTCCAAAGAGCAATGATTTTTTTTTTCTCACTTGCTTTTGACTCCACACTGGATTTGAAATTTTCATCACACACAAGTCAGGAAATCTGGACTTAATGTTCCAATGGCCACTCCCTTTATCAGCCTCTCACGGAGACTTGCACCTGGCTAGGTATGCATCGGTGCACCCATGGCAGTGTGTCATCATTTCAATAAATAGAACCCAAGTGTTATAAGACAACACCAGTTTCTAGGGAGAAACAAGATCTGACACATGTTAATACCTCATTATACATCCAGGCCCTCTGCCAAGCAGAAGGAACAGAGGATCACCTTTTAACATAAACATTACAGGCCTCTCTTGCTATGAGGATCAAGTCCAGTATATTTATTTCATTTACCACATGGTCATTTTCTCTCCACTGTAAAGAGAGCCAGTGAATAAAATCCATGTTAGTTCAGCATTATGCTTGAAAATTTTAAACAAACCAGTGAGGCAAATCACTTATGGTTTTCATACCAGGCATACCTCTGAGAGGCTCCATATAAATACTTCTTTCAGCTCAGAACACTATACATACCATTATGAAATACTGTACTCCATGTGAGCAGGAGATACAAAATTATCCCGAACCCAGGAAATACAAGTACACATGTTTGCACTTCCATTTTCCGCAGAGGCCCAGTGGTCTAGTGGGCTAGCACAGACTGGGACTGGAGAAATCTGAGGGTTATAGGGTTTCGGGTTTAGCAAAGTCATTTAAATTATACCCCAGTTGTTTTGTCTCAGGAAAGGAGACTACAAATCTCTAACTGCGGCAGAAGCATCTAAACTGAAGCAATTCCAAATGACTCAAGCTACAAACATCAAATTAATCTGTCACCTAAATCTCCCAGTCTTACAGGTGTGCTTTTTTATCTGTCCCTTAAATACCAACGAAACCACAAACCTCCCTCCCAGGAGAGTACGCTTCCAGCTCTTACTGAGTGAGGCCTCTTGAGGCATATCTCCTCATGTGCTGAGTTCTTCAACCGGTCTCTTGAAGCGCTTCTGTATATTTTAAAAGCCACAGACACACTACACAGTCTAATTTAACAGACTATGTTAGACTGTAGTGGAGTCGAGCCGAGTCACCTGCCGAGAATGCAACCAAGAATAGTGGTCCTCTTTGTGCCAGATGACCCAGAGGAAAGAAAAGAGCTGTGGAGGGCAGAGAATGTTCTGGATACCTGTAGTCACGGTGCTCCTCACTCCAGATTGATGAGACCTTCACTGGAAGATGTGGTTTGTCAGGTGTAGCACAAAGGAGCCAGGAATATGGGGATCTAGGGCTTGACTAGCCTCTCAATCCAAAAATTCCAGTGTAGAGTTGAAGCCAGAGGCTGCCAGGGCAGACCAGCAGGAATAAGACAAGACACAAGATTCAGTAAAACATAGGCAACCCTACGGAGGAACGGCAGACGTGAATGACCTCAGGGGTTATGACACCATCAGAGCAAAATGCCACTACAACAGTGATTCAAAGGAAGGAATACAAAGTCACCATTACCAGCACTGGACACACATGCTAAGTTTACCGTCAAAGGATGCACACAAAGCTCCACTTTTCAGATCCTAAAATAGAACTAAAACAATTTCATAGGGATGATTTATTAGCGAACAGTGGCCTGCAAATTAAAACAGAGAGACATAAGACTAAAGGCTTATATATCACATCTTACCCCAGCACATCTCACTTCACTAGGCTGAGAAAAAAAAACAAAAACAAAAAAACAAACCATGTGCTCTGTAGAGGGTAAACAATGCCCTCCCTGGGCTATAGAGGCTCCCTCGGGTGGGATGCAAGGACTCCTTCCTTTAGGGCTTTTTCAGAAGGCAGTGGGAAGGTTAATCTGAGATTACACCTCAATTCTGCAACTGGTTCTCTATACCACCTTTATTGTGCCCTTTTACTAATTCGACAAATATTTACTCAGCACTTACTCTGTGCCAGGTACTGTGCTCTGAGCTTTGCTTTTCTCCTAGCGCACACAGTTGTACCCGGGCCCAATTCATTTCTTGGTTGGATTAACTTTCCAACCTCTCTTCATGTTTACCTTTCCAGCAATGCCAAATACATTCAGTCTCCAAGGTCACCAGCATCCTACTTTCAAACTAGGAGCCTGCCCATGATGCTCCTTTTTCTTACATTTTGTGACAAGAGAGCCTGCACTGTTGGTTTTGGAGCTCATCTCTCATCACCCTGATATCAACAAACCAGCTCATGTTCTATGTCTTCCCTCTTTCTTGCCAGTTCTCTTTGTTCCTGTAACATGCACTTACTCAGCCGCTCATTGGTCTGATCATCCCACGAGGTGCCTTGATAGGGAATGGCTTATTCCTTTCCTCATTCAGGCAAATCTTGAAATCCTACCTTTCCTGCATGATTCATCTGATAATAATCTAAGCACCTTCTTTGTATATCAGCCACTCTTCTTGAAAGAGCATCTGCAATAATAGTAGTAAATATGTTGTAAAGCACTTCCAACGATTCCATCTCAATCAATCCTCAACAACACTATGAAATAGATCTTAACTCACTTTACATACAAGGAAACCAAGGTGTGTACGAATTAACCAACTTGTCCTAGAGAATACAGCAAGCGAGTGGCTGAACTGGGACCCAAACCTTGTCCATCAGCTACTAAATCAGAACCTTTTCCATTCATTAGTCTGTCTCTGCCAAGCCCTGCTTAGGAATCAGCCATGAGAAACATGGGAGGGAGGGTACTTACCTTGCATCATCTGTTGATGGCCAAACCGGGCCAAAAGGTGAAGAAGGAATGGGCCAACCCAAAAGAGGGGTTTGAGGTCTGGAAACTTAAGTGTCCTAAGTGAATTTTACAAGTAGGATCCAACAAAGTGTCATCAGGAAAGAACCTCAGATGAAGCCCACAAAGGTTAAATCACAAAGTATACTAGATACTTTTTAAGGACTCTTGCATATTACACACATTAATTAGTAAAAAGGCAAACATCCATTTGGCTCCTGAAGAGCTAGAATTTTAAAAAGCATGATCAAGAGGAAAGCACAACCAACTACAAGGAACTATAATTGGAAAGCTTCAGAGAAAATTAAGAGCAAGGGTTCCAGGATTTCTCAAAGGTGGCATTCTGTTGAGAAAGGGATGTACTTTTTGTTTTTGTCCCACTATCCTGAAAGATTCATATTTGATGGTGTTCCCCCACATGCCAGGCCACAGGGTTACCAGACAGCTACCTGAGATCATTCCCTCACCTATGAGCCTTGCCTCACAGGGCCTTTCAGTTCCACCCCAAATTTCTGTCTTCCCTTTATTCTTGTAAAGAGTACAGATGGAAACACAACTGGTAATACGTTGTTGTTTCTAAAGCTGAGTGGGGAGAATGCTTGAGATCTATTTGACATGAGGTACAACCACCATGATTTTGCCAGCAGCTTCCCAAAGGCTCTCTTGCTAGGGACCTACACCTGGTTGAAGAAAGTAGGAAATTGGTTGTCTCCACTGGTTTCATATTTGGTAACAATCCATGTAACAAAGTATTTACCTATGTAAAAGAATATTCTCCTACTTTTCTATTTAGCTAATAATGCCAATTCAATGAAATTCAATTATATCTTTCAAATCTACTGCAAGCCTGTCTGCATCCTTGCCAACTCCAAATACAGGCAAAGAAGTAATACACAGGAAAAAATACTTTTTTGCTTCCATGTTTTTACTACCTGACTCCTGAGGATATTTCTCTTTAGTGTTTTATTTGCTAGGATTTTATTTTGTTTCTTCATTTGTTCATTCATTCGCTCATTCATTCAGCTTTTTATTAAAGTAGAATGTGTAGTACAGTGAGGGAGACAAACCATTAAGAGACTTAACTACAAGGAACAAACTGAGGGCTGCTAGAGGGGCAGTGGGTGGGGGATGGGGTAACTGGGGGATGGACATTAAGGAGGGCACATGAAGTAATGAGCACTGGGTATTATATGCAACTGATTAATCACTAAATTACCTCTGAACCTAATAATACACTATATGTTAATTAAACTGAATTTTAAAAATTTTAAAAAGCAGGTGTAGTACAGGATTATCCTTACATGTCATACAGGCTTTGTGATAAAATGTAAAACTAGGCCTTTATAAAATATCATTTCTTCCTACCATATGACAGCTGTAGGTTTTGACTCAGCCACAGAACTTCTTTGAGGAGGTTCCTCACTTGTAAAAGAAGGATAACAGGATCTACCCTATCCATCTTAAAGTGGTTTTCTGAAAGTCAAATCAAATGATGAATCTGAAAGTGCTCTATAAATATACTCAGCATTGATACCCGTGGATCAGAAAACCTAGTAGCAAAAAAAATGTATTGGCTGGGACGCCTGGGTGGCTCAGCAGTTGAGTGTCTGCCTTCAGCTCAGGGCGTGATCCTGGAGTTCAGGGATTGAGTCCCACATCAGGCTCCCTGCATGGAGCCTGTTTCTTCCTCTACCTGTGTCTCTGCCTCTCTTTCATGAATAAATAAATAAAATCTTTAAAAAAATGTATTGGCTTTCCAGAGACTTCCCAGGCTTGTCTCTGTGCATGTTATATGCTTGTGTGTTATCAGTAAGAGTAGCAATAGTGGCTTTGTACCCTCCACATAGTATTATCATTACCAGGTACCACTACATTTCTGCAAGCATTAGGATTCAAGGTAGAAACAAGTTGGGTACAGCTGCCTACCTAACCATGAATTGTATGGAAATCATGGTGCTATGCCAACATCTAATCTTTCATCATTCTAACTCTAGAGCTCCTTTTTGCCACTTTGCTCTTGTTCCAAAAGCTTGACTGGTGGAGAAGATACTTGAAATGTCCCAAACCTATGATTTTGTGATCCTGGTGTATCATCACCTCCACCCAGCTGGTGACAGAAATAGTGGCTGTCTGAGAGTTATTTAAAACAAGTACCACTAGGAACAAACTTTCTGAAAGAAACCTTACTGGCCTCCAAGTGGGCAACTGAAAAGAACCAAATGCTAGTGACAGAGAAGTCAATGATACAACAATTGAGGGCAGTTTTATTAGTTTCATTCAATGAAGCGCAACTTGGACAAAAAAATTCATTATTCAAACCAGATGCTGTTTTTGTAATATTCATCTCCATGATGAACTGTTTCAATTCTCTTTTATTTTGAATATGTAATATAAAGCAGGCAAATCATTACTTTAAGAAAGGCACACTTGAAATTTGTAAAGTTGGTCTGAAAAAGAACTGAATGTAGGAAGCCTGTTTGCCAAAGTTTATTGCCAAGAGCATTTTTGTCTTTTTTAATCATACGACAAAAGAAATGCAATAGTGAGTTTAAGCAAGACCAATTATGAACAGCAACGAAATTACCCTTTAATGATAATCAGCCACAAATCTTGATTACTGCCAGCTCGAATCATCTGGTCATTAGGCATAAAAAGTGCTGTGTTCATCTATCTCAAGCAAGAATGAAGGATAGGCCCCTCAAGGTGTGCAGTCAGATAAGATGGGGAGGCAGGGAAGAAAGCAGAGGAGGCCAACCTCTGTTTGGTAAGCGCCAAACAGAAAGCAGAAGGCTCATAAAAATGTTTACTAAGCACAAAAGTTACTTTTTAGAAAAAAAGCCTGATGATGATCTTCCTCTTAGAAAAGATTAATCTTTCCGTTGTCAGAAGAATGACGAGGAACAGATCTCATCCCCGGAAAAAAGTGAGTGTCTGTAGCCAGGTGGATCCCAGGAGAAGATGAGAGCAGACTGTGGGGAACGGAGCCCAGCCAGAAGACTGTGGCCTTGAGATACAAACTGAAGACAAAGGGGAATGACCCTCCGGTATGGGGCTGTTGGGAAGTGTCAGAGCTTGCTGGGCAGTTTCTAGGTTCGTGGATGGAGTCCAATGCAGTAAACTGCTACCCTAAAAACAATGTAGTAGATAGAACCACGAGCTGCCCGTTTCTATTGCTTTATGGAGACAGGGCTGGAACATTTTAGACATGGAGAAGATCAACACCTTCATTTTACAAACAGAGACTCAAGGCCAAGGAGATAGACAGCAATCTTGTGGGACTAACTAACGGCAAAGCCAGGACTCCTTACCCACCTGCTCACTCCCTGAGGTGATGGAGAGGCTCTGAAGAGCAGCTAGTGAGGACTGCCACTTTGGAGTGGTCACTGCATTCTGGCACAGTTACGAACAGATACAGTCTTCTTCTGCCTCGGGCATGCTCATGTGCTCACTCAACACCAGACAAGTAGCAAGAGAAAAATCTATATTCATATTGGAATTGTAAATCCTATTTACCAAAATGCACTTTGGGCCAGACACCCCGTTAGGCACCAGCATTCATTCGCCTCTTGTAATGTTCACAACTCAGGAGGTGTTGATAACCTCATTCTACGGGAAATGCATCTAAAAGAGGTGACGTAACTTGCTTATGCTCACACCACTAGGTAAGTGGCAATCCTGGGTTCAGACATGTTTTCCTAGTCCCTTGAAGACACTGTGCTTTCTACTACCCTACCAGCCCTCAAAGTTTTGCAAAAGAAAGAACTCCTCATTCAACTGATTTATGAGAGCTGCACAAGAAGCTCTGCCTAGTGAAAATATCTGAATCATTATATAGGAAATAAACATTCTGAACAATGAGAAGGAAGCTTCTAAAATCTGGGTGTAAACATGAGCCCTTTCAGGTATTTCACTAAGGAGAGAAGTTTCTTGCAAAGTTTTTTCCTTCTAAAAACTCTTTGCTTCCCAGATCCTGAATAGTCCATTTATTACTCTTCTTTTCTCTTTCAGGCCAAAGCTCAAGTCCCCACAAGTAGAAGAGAAAGACAATGGAAATCTTGACAAGCAGGAATGACTTTGAACAGAGATGGTCACTGAAGAGCCCGTGGACAAGACCGTGGAGAACATTATCCCAGCTCGCAGCCTTCTTGTGGCTGGCAAGGCTCCACCAGTGCTTTCACCTCCTGGCAACCACCTGCTACCTTTACCTTCTGGAAACACGGGCATGCCGCCAGGCTGGAGATTTCTGCTCTCTGACTGAACACAAACACCTCTCAGCTTCCAGTCTGAACACAACCCTGAAGACCAAGACTGACTATGAGTTTGGTGCTACTGATGTCTCTGCAATTTGTAATCTTCTGCCTATAGGTAGGCTGGACTGTTAATTCAAAACTAGAATATTCCAAAGAGGCCTATTCTTAACTAAGAGAAGACCAACGAGGTTTGAACTTGATTTTGTTAATATACAGACCAGACAAACAGAAGCACCAGCCAGGCAAACGGGGCATGGGGTGCTCTCAACGAAACACAACCAACCTCATTATCCTAGTGATTTTTTGAAGTTTATTTCCTGGCAGTTTCAGGTTCCGGGAATACAGAGATGATGGGTTCTGTCCCTAAGGAGCTCACAAGTCTGGTGAGGGAGACAATACCTTGAAAAAATTAATGGCAGTATTAGGTGATAGGTGTGAGAACACAGAAGGACAAGTGTTAGAAGGAAACAGGAGAGAGGAACCAGGGGGAGATTTCATTAAAGAAGGGGCCATGTGGGGCAGTCCCAGTGGCTCAGCAGTTTAGTGCTGCCTTCAGCCCAGGGCCTGATCCTGGAGACCCGGGATCGAGTCCCACGTCCAGCTCCCTGCATGGAGCCTGCTTCTTTTTCTGCCTCTCTTTCTCTCTGCATCTCTCATGAATAAATAAATAAATAAACAAACTTAAAAAAAAAAGAAGAAGGGGCCATGTGAACTAGCATTACAAAATGAGTAGAGAGTTTTTAAAGCAAAGAATTTTTGAGATTTTAAAGCAAATAAAAAAAATTAAAGATTTTGAGATTTTAAAGCAAAGAATTTAGAGATTTGGGAACATTGCAAGCAGAAGAGACAGAGCATTCAAAGACTCACATTTATGAAGGAGCCTGCAGTCCAAGCAGTGAAGAGAAGCAGTGTTTATGTGTGAAGGGAGGTGGCGAGCTGGTAAAGGAAGCATCTCAGAGATCATTACAAAGGGTCTCTATAGGCATCTCAGAGTCAATGAAAGTTTTAAACCATGTTCAGTTGGTTTTTTGTTTTTGTTTTTCTTTCTTTAAGAAAGTAATTCTGGCAGACATGCCAAGTGTAGACAGGAGTCTATGTCAGTGCTGTGCAAAAAATAATAATAAAATGCAAGCCACAGAGCCAGGCCACATATATAATTTTAATTTTTTTAGCAGCCACATCTAAGGTAAGAAAAAAAAGTGAAATTAACTTAATAATATATTTTAACCCCCAAATCCAAATTACTATCATTTAACATGTAATCAGTATATTTAAAAATTATTAATGACATAGTTTACATTCTTTTTTTCTTGTACTAAGCCTTCTAGATCTGGCAGGCTTAACAGGATACCTCAATTTGAATGAGCCACACTTCAAGTACTCAGAAGCCAGAACTGGCCAGTGGTTACCATTTTAGACAGACAGCTCTAGATAAACCAAAATGCAAGACCCACTGAGGATACTGCAGCCAGGAGTCCAAACAAGGGACTTGTAATAAAGCTCTGAGCAGATATTTCCAGTCCCTGAACATAGGTAAACTGCCACTGAAATGACATTTTGCAAATATGAAACTTACTTTTTGTTTTGTTTTTAAAGATTTATTTATTTAAGTGGGGGAGAGGCAAAGGGAGAGAGAACCCTTAAGCAGACTCCCACTCAGTGCAGAGCCTGACACCAAGCTCAATCCCAAGAGCTCCAGGATCCCAAGATCATGAACTAAGAGTTGGCTGCTCAACCGACTGAGCCACCCAGGCGCCCCACTTTTTGTTTTGAATAGGCAATAATTCACATGGTTCACAAGTAAAAATAACACAACCAGGTATCTAACAAATAATACCGTTCCCACCCTTTTTCTGTCCACCTCATTTGCCACCAACCCATTAAAGGCAATCATTTCTATGGACTTTGTTTATCCTTTCAATGTTTCTTCATGCAGATACAAGCAGATATGACTGTAGACTCCGATTTTATCCCCTTTCTACACCAAAGGTAGCATACTACATAAAATGTTCTGTACCTTGCTTTTTTCATTTAATCACAATCTTGAAGATTTTTCCATATTACTGCATAAAGAGTTTCCAAGTTTTCTTTAAATGCTACACAATATTCAATTGTATGAATGGGTCACAGTTTATTTCACCAGCCTTCCACTGATGGATATTTGAATTGTTTCCAATCTCTTCTATTACAAACAATGGTCTAATGAAAACCTCCTACATACGTCACTTTATATGTATTCAGATGTACCTGCAGGGAGAAATTACCAGAGCCAAACTGCTGGGTCAAAGGGTAATTGCATTTGTAATCTCGATAGATACTGCCAAACTGGCCTTCATAAAGGCTGTGCTATTTTGTAA
The DNA here is from genome assembly GCF_048164855.1 of Canis lupus baileyi. NCBI lineage: Eukaryota > Metazoa > Chordata > Mammalia > Carnivora > Canidae > Canis > Canis lupus. The sequence continues at coordinate 19,842,618 of NC_132855.1, read as the reverse complement.
TCTTACGAGAAGTACACTGACAATTTTTCCACATCTAGTCAATAATATATAATTATCACACTTTAGAGTTTTTGCCAATCTGATGAAGTGAAAAGTACTACTTCAACACAGTCTAAATTTGCATTTCTCTTATGTTGGAGTTTGAAGATATTTTCTTTGGTCTAAAGACAACCTATGTTTCATGTTCTGTGAACATGTCCTATGCCCATTTTTCTATTGGTCTGACAGTCATTTTCTTATTCATTTGTAGGAACTCTTTATATACAGATTAGTCTTTTGCCCACTATAAATGTTTTTTTTCCCTGACTGTCATTTGTCTTTTGAATGTTCTTATTGTGGTTTTTACCAGATAAAGTTTTTACCCAAATTTATCAATTGTTTTCTTTAATGGTTTCTGAATTTTAAGTCATAGTTAAAGGGCCTTATTTAAGGTTACAAAGGAATTTACCTATGTTTTTTCTAGTCATTTTATGATTTTTTAAAAAAGATTTATTTATTTGAGGGGGAAAGAGCATGCATGACCTCCAGAAGGGGACACAAGGGAGAGAGAGAATCTCAAGCAGATTGCTTACTGAGTGCAGAGCCCAACACAGGGCTCAATCTCACAATCCTGAGATCGTGACCTGAACTGAAATCAAGAGTCAGATGCTTAACCAACTGAATCACCCAGGCACCCCTCTAATCCTTTTATGATTTTAAGCAGATATGAATATATACTCATATTTTGAAATATTTATTAGAAACATCATTTTTCACTTTTTCCAACTGAGGTAGACCATTTTATAAATTGCCTTCCTGATTTCTTGTTCCTTTCTCTGTCATCATTCTTTTGAATACCACATTAATCATCATATAAAATGAACTAAATCAAGATGGAATTTATTTGAATGGTATGAGATATAGAACAACTGCATCTTTCTTTTTTCTTTTTTTTTTTTAAGATTTTATTTATTTAATGAGAGACATAGACACAGGCAGAGGGAGAAGCAGGCTCCATGCAGGGAGCCCGACATGGGACTTGATCCCAGGTCTCCAGGATCACACCCGGGGCTGAAGGCAGTGCTAACCTGCTGAGCTACCTGCACTGCCCCAACTGCATCTTTCTCCAGATACCTACCCACTTGGCCCAATACCATATACTAAATATTTCATCATCATCCCATTGGAAACATAATTTTTAAATACTTTTCTATTTGTATAGATAGCAACCTGAATTTTTATAAATTCATGGTTCTAATTCTTTAGTCTAGACACCAAAGAGGTAAATACAATTTATGTTATTCAATTTATTTATGAAAACTGCCAAGTTTCATGAAACTGCACTTATACAGCACTATCCTTCCTCCCCCATCATCAGTATCTTTTCAACAGATGCTTGACTTGAAGAGATATACAGATGCAGACTGTCATTGAGAAGTTTACAATTTGGAAGTTGCTAAATTATTTTTCACAATAATTTGTTTAAAAGGCAAGTAGTACACCAAAATTAAAGTTTGGCAAAACTCTGTATCTCTTGATCTCAGGGTTATGAGTTCAAGCCCCATGCTGAGTATAAAGCTTAGTAAGTAAGTAAAAACAATATAATATCAGATTTTTCAGGATGCCTGGCTGGCTCATTTGGTAGAGCATGTAACTTTTGATCTCAGGGTGTTAAGTCTGACACCCCACATTGTGTGTAGAGATAACTTAAAATCTCTAAAAGGTTTGACAAAACTGCCATCAATGACAGAATTCTGGTTTTTCCAAGTTCATTTATATGCTCCAAGTTCATATGCTCACCAATGTGACATCCAAAAGATTTATGAAAAAGAAAGAAAGGAGAAAAAAAACCCAGAAAGGCAATTCAGAAAATATCTGATTCACCTCATCTGGAAAAGCGAAAAGTGATTTTATATATATATAAGTGTGTGTGTTTTCATAAAGGTAAATAGAAATATGGAATGCTTCACAAATTTGCATGTCATCCTTGCAAAGGGCCATGTAATTTTATCTTCTCTGAAATGTTCCAATTTTAGCATATGTGCTACTGAAATGAACATGACAAATAATATTCTTTAATAAAGACTTAACAGTCCCAATTATTTCTATTCAAAAGTTTCCAATAAACTGGAATTTTTAAGGTAAAATGAGAAAAGTATAGTATTTTATGTATTTATAGTCCTTCTCCAATATTAATTCATATCATGTACACCAGCCTTCAAGTTTTATCCAATCAATGCATACTGCACATATTTCCCTGCCTCTCGAGGTTGTAAAATTAGTTATTACAGTTCAGTTTCTAAGAGATTTATTCACACACACACACACACACACACACACACAGAGTTATAAGCAGCATAACCTTCAAAAATAGCAAGAGGATCAGTTCCTACAGGGATGCTCATGTATTAGACATGAACTATAAAATCTTACATAGGGGATAATAGTACCAGGAAAATAATGACAGCAACAAAATGATCCCACATAGGAAATAAAGGAAATGCTGAGGAAGTGGGTCAGGAGGATCCTATGGAGTAAAAGCTCCCCCAGACAGGAACGACACATAGCTTCTGAGAGCTCTGTGATGTTTCTTTTAAAAAAAAATTATTTATTTGAGGGGGTGGGCAGTGGGGAGGTAGGAGTTGAGGGAGAGGGAAAGAGAATCTTAAGCAGATTCTGAGCGGAGCACAGAGGCTGATGTGGTGCTTGATCCCATGACTTGAGCTAAAACCAAGAGTTGGGTGCTTAACCTACTGTGCCACCAGGCACCTTGACCTCTGTGATGCTTCTAAAACACACAGAGCTGAAGTAGAGGCCAACAGACCTGTGAACACAGAGGCTGTACTCCTGATACTTCTGAGGTGGCCTCCCTGTCTCCCTATATCCTCCTCCCCTCAAGCTGTTGTTTCCCACGTCAGCCTGCAGACTCTTGAGAAAGGCTCACAAACCTGATCTCTGTCCCCGAGATGATGTTCTTGAATTTCGACTTTTTTTAATTCGCAAATGTCTAGTGAAGGCAATTCACCCGCATATCATACCTAAGTACTTAAAACTAACCATTAATGCCTATCGTCCTCCCCCCCAACAAAATTCTGTTTCCTATCGGTATCAATAATATTGTTATATTCCAATTTAGTCAAACTCCTTCTTCATACCACCTTACACCTTAAGCATCCTCTGATTCTTTTCATACCCTATGACAGCCACCTATCTAGTATTTCTTTGTGATATCCCCCATCTTGCCCTTCCCTTTTGTTTCCAATTTCAGACCGTCTTCATGACCAGGTCTGTGCCTACTTCATATACTCTGTTTGTTTGCTTTTTTAATTTTACTTACATTCAATTAATTAACATATAATGTATTATTGATTTCAGAGGTAAAGGTCAGTGATTCATTAGTCTTATATAAGGCCCAGTGTTCCTTATATCACATGCCCTCCTTAATGCTCATCACCCAGTTACCTCATCCCCCCTCCTCCTTCTCCCCTCCAGCAACCCTATTTGTTTCTTATGATTAAGAGTCTCTTATGGTTTGCCTCCCTCTCTGATTTCGTCTTCTTTTATTTTTTTCCTTTCTTCCCCTATGATCTTCTGTTTTGTTTCTTAAATTCCACATATAAGTGAGATCCTATGATAATTGTCTTTCTCGGATTGACTTATTTTGCCTAGCATAATACCCTCTAGTTCCATCCACATAATTGCAAATAGCAAGATTTCACTTTTTTTCTTTTTTAAATATTTATTTATTCATGAGAGAGAGAGAGAGAGAGAGAGACAGGCAGAGGGTGAGTAGGTTTTAGCTCCCATGTAGGGAGCCTAACATGCGACTGGATCCCAGGTCTCCAGGATCACACCCTGGGCTGAAGGCAGCGCTAAACCGCTGAGTTCCACCCACCCCTCCCGCCGGGCTGCCCAGATTTCACTTTTTTGATGGCTAAGTAGCAGTCCATTGTGTGTGTGTGTGTGTGTGTGTGTGTGTGTGTGTGTGTGACTATTGTGGACATTGCTGCTATAAACATTGGGGTGCAGGCACCCCCTTTGGGTCACTGCATTTATATCTTTGGGGTAAATACCCAGTAGTGCAATTGCTGGGTCATAGGGTAGCTCTATTTTCAACTTCTTGAGGAACTTCCATACTGTTTTCCAGAGTAGCTGCACCAGTTTGCATTACCACCAACAGTGTAAGAGGATTCCCCTTTCCCTGCATCCTCGCGAACATCTATCATTGCCTGATGTGTTCATTTTAACCATTCCGACTGGTGTGAGGTGGTATCTCATTACGGTTTTGATTTCTATTTCCCTGATGCCAAGTGATGTTGAGCATTTTTCATGTGTTTGTTGGCCATTTGTATGCCTTTTTTTTTTTTTTTTTTTTTGAGAAATGTCTGTTCATTTCTTCTGCCTATTTCTTGACTGGATTATTTGTTCTCTGGGTGTTGAGTTTGAGTTCTTTATAGGATTTTGGATAGTAGCCTTTATCTGATGTGTCATTTGCAAATATCATCTCCCATTCGGTAGGCTGCCTTTTGGTTTTGTCAACTGTTTCCTTTGCTGTGCAAAAGCTTTTTATCTTGATGAAGTCCCAATAGTTCATTTTTGCCTTTGGAGACGTGTCTCATGAGAAGTTGCTGCAGCCAAAGTCAAAGAGGTTTCTGCTTGTGTTCTCCTCAAGGATTCTGATGGATTCCTATCTCACATGTAGGTCTTTCATCAATTTTGAGTCTATTTTTATGTATGATGTGAGGAAATGGTCCAGTTTCATTCTTCTACATGTGGTTGTCCTCTTTCTAGGAGGCCAGCATTATCTTGATCTTAAAACCAGACAAAGACCACCCCCCCCCAAAAAAAAAGAAGACTTACAGACCAATATCCCTGATGAACATGGATATAAAAATTCTCACAAAGATACTGGCCAATAGAATCCAACAGTACATTAAACGGATTATTCACCAAGACCAAGTGGGATTTATTCCTGGGATGTAAGGGTGGTTCAACAACTGCAAATCAATCAATGTGATATACTACGTTAATAATACAAAGGACAAAAACCATATGATCCTCTCAATAGATGCAGAAAAAGCATTTGACAAAGTACAGCATCCTTTCCTGATTAAAACTCTTCACAGTGTAGGGATAGAGGGAATATACCTTGATATCATAAAAGCCATACATGAAAAGCCCACAGTGAATACCATTCTCAATGGAGAAAAACTGAGAGCTTTTTCCCTAAGGTCAGGAACACAGCAGGGATGTCCACTCTCACCACTGTTGTTCAACATAGTTTAGAAGTCCTAGACTCAGCAATCAGACAACAAAAAGAAATAAAAGGCATCTGAATCAGTAAAGAAGTCAAATTCTCACTCTTGGCAGATGACATGATACTCTATATGGAAAACCCCAAAGACTCGACTCCAAAATTGCTAGAACTCATACAGGAAATCAGCAAAGTGGCAGGATATAAAAAATCAATGCACAGAAATAAGTTGCATTTCTAAACACTAACAATGAGATAGGAAAAAGAGAAATTAAGGAGTTAACCCCATTTACAATTGCACTCAAAACCATAAAATACTTAGGAATAGACCTAACCAAAGAGGCAAAAGATCTGTACTCCGAAAACTACAGAACACTCATGAGAGAAATTGGGGAAGACACAAAGAAATGGAAAAATGTTCCATTCTCATGGATTGGAAGAACAAATATTATTAAAATGTCTATGCTACCTAGAGTAATCTATACATTCAATGTAACCCCTATCAAAATACCATCAACTTATTTCACAGAGTTGGAACAAAAAATCCTAAAATTTGTATGGAACCAGAAAAGACCCCAAATAGCCAAAGGAATGTTGTAAAAGAAAACCAAAGCTGGGGGCATCACAATTCCAGACTTTACCCTCTATTACAAAGCTGTACTCATCAAGACAGTATGGTAATGGCACAAAAACAGACACACAGATCAAGGAACAGAGAACAAAGAAATGGACCCTCAACTCTATGGTCAACGAATCTTTGACTAAGCAGGAAAGAATATCCAATAGAAAAAAGACAGTCTTTTCTAACTCATATACTTTTAACTGATTTCCTTCTTGCTTCACTCCCCATTTATAAACAATTCTACAAACAATTGCCATGTACCTTTCTTAAATAGTACCAAAACCTTCAGTGTTCCCCATTACTTACATGATAGCCTGGAACCATATCACTGATCATTTCATTCATTTGACAAATATTTACTGAATCCCCCTTTTGGCCAGGCACAATTCTAGGCATTTGGGGCATATCATTGAACAGATAAAACTTCTATTTAATCTTACTTTAACCTATTTTTTTTCCAGCCTTTCATCTCACTAGCCTCCTAGATAATTATAAACATTATCTATAAATAAATCTATACCAGAAGTTATATTCTGGCATAATTATACATTCAATGATACCTTAAAAAACCCTACTACGTGTTGGATCCAGTCATGAGCAAGAGCAGCCTTTTCTGTATGTCCCACTCTGGCCTCTTTTCACTTTTCTGCTCTGAATGCCTTCTCCTTTCCCTGCCCTCTAACTCCTGCCCACCCCCAAACACTCAATCCAAACCCTCTAACTTCCCTAAAGCTTTTCCTGGGCACCTACACCCACAGCAAGGGTCCTTAGTACTTTGTGTGACATCTTTTGTGTGTGTGTGTGAGACATCTTTATCTCATACAGTGCTTCTGGGATGTGGGTGTGGGTTTTCTTTTCATAGGTTTAACGAAACTCTTTAATTAGAACAGAGGTCTCTGAAGACTAGATACTTTTCCCTTCTTTGCACTTCCTAGTAGGATTCCTTAATCACAGAACATTACTGCCAAAAGAAATGTCGGACACCAGTTCATCAAACCCATCTTGCCCCTTGAGAAAGCTGAGGCCTAGGGAGGTTAAGTCATAGTATCAAGTGTTTAAAAAAAAGTGAATAAATATTAATTGCAGACTGGCAGGCATCTTTTTCTTTGTCCCTAGAGATGGGGGAAGCTGGCTGAACTGCTGGTTGTGTGCAGTTCTTTCCTCCTGGAATCCACACATGTGCTCCCAAGCTGTCTGACAAGTTGCTGAGAGCTACTGCCCAGCTGAGGCCTAACTAACCTCACCCTGGTGGATTTGCCTAGTTCTATACAGTTGCCCTCTTTCCAATTATCTAACTGCAAGCAGGTAGCTGGAGATCTCAGTGATGATAAACAATGAGGCCCTAAGCACACAGATTTTCCAGATTCTAGACTGCTCTCCCTCTCTGCACCCATGAAATCCAAGGCTTCCTTTAGCCTGCCATATCATGCTTCACCTTTCTGCACTGGCCAGGGGCTGCCCCGGCTGGGAGCCAGAGCTCTCTGAAGGAGAGAGCTAGTAACAGCAGGAGCACACAGGGAGAGGTTAATGGAGCCATAATTAAAAGTATCTACAGGTGCAAAATCAGCGTAGCCCTGTGGGAAGTACAATTTGGAATGGGCTAGTAGAGTCCAGGTGTCATCTACAAAGCAATGAGATGTAGCATAATGTAGAAATGCCAGGATTTTTAGCATGAGCCCCATTCCTATTCCCTATCACCTGGTCATTCCCTCTGCACTCTTCATACGGAATTCAGAGACATGTGTGGTCCTCTCCTACTCCTCCTACCTACTGAAATGACAATGGTGCTCAATAACGTTTCCTGAATCTCCCACAAGTGAAATCTACCCTTTGCTTGAGCTGAAAAAAGTCAAATTTAACAGAAGCAGTCATGCACATGTGGCCAATGTAGATAAGAACGGCTCATGTTTGTATGTTCTCTGGGGGCCCAGAAGGACTGACAGTACTTAATTGGCCACAGATTATGAAGCCCACGTTCATCAAATTAGACTGGAGGTAATTGCCCTTCACGTGTTGTTTTAGGCAGCTGTTCCTTTATTCAGAAGTAAAAATCTGTGCCCTCAATTTATAATAATCCCTCGATGTCACGGTCTTTTGGTATTGCCAAATCCCGTAACCTTGAAAGTCACCAATAGTTCTTTCTCAAGTTATCTCTGGACCTGGAAGGATAGTTTGGTGGGAAGAAAGTCCTGGTTTTCAAGATCAAAGAACATTCCTTACCTTTATGCAAACCTCTGAACTATAGAGGTACCTACCTAACAACAGCTAGCAAGTAGCATTGTTTGTTTCTATCTATGTAAATGAATTGTTAAAAATTGACAAAGAAAAATATTCTAAGCTCCAAAATCATCTTCTATCTGATTTTAGCTTCTTGGGGGGAAAGAAACAAAGATTCATGCCTAAACCCAGACCACATGACATCAATCCATCAGAGATACAGTTGCCAGAGTTTTCACTCATGTGCCCCCTCTTCTCTTTCCTGTTGCAGCTTTTCCTCCCACTCCTCCTCTGCAGGCAGGACATCTTCCATCCAGTTTGGACTGCCCACCATATCCGGAACATGCTCTGCAGCTCAGCTGATGTGATTATCTGAACCTCGCTTACCAAAACTGGGCCACCATGACCCAGGTCAGCCTAACATTAACTGCTGACCCAGACCGTGGGTTGGAAGTCTTTCTGGTCTCCCGTCTCAAGCTGGGACTGATTCAGGCAATGAGGGTGATGATGGGCCAGTGATCAGTATTCAAGAGGTCTTCCCAGGTCTTGCAGAGGAGGAAGAGACAGAGGCTGGGGGCCTGACATGTCAATGCAGCCAGACTTCTATCAGCCAGACTCAAGCAGGTGAAACACCAGTGTATCCTTGCCTCTAAGGTTATATCAACCTTGGCACCACCTACTCAGTACACCGCATGTGTTTATTCATTCATTCCTTCCTTTATTCTTTCACTATTTAATGAGTCCCTGCATAGATGTAGGAAGATACATCTCAAAATTGCAAATCTAGTAAATTAGTAGTTAGCCTGAACCCACTGAAGTATGAACTTCCATTAACTGGAATGATGGGTTTCCTTCATAGAAGCGACATTCAAGTCACACTGAACATACCAAGTCACTGATAGTGTGTCTAAAAATAACTCTCCCTCTTCTCTACCAGAAGAACTCAGCTATATTTATACTGAAAGATACAGATGTCACTTCCCTAGAAAGCCTTTCCCAACTCTTCTGGTCTTCTTAGAAGGCTTCCAGGTACATCTCCCACCACATTTTCCTTCACTCTCCTAGCTATACTGATGCTTTCTCACTTCCTGCCTTCCATGTTAAGTCCTTTTATGTCCCAGGGCCTTTGCATATGCAGTCTGTGATGCTGAAATATTTTTGTCCATATTCCAACTCATAACCCCCAGCACCACAGTCCTTACTGCTCCCCTACCTTTATCTAAGTAAGCCTCCCCACCCTTCAGATCTCAGTTGAATCAGGAAAGCCATCCCTGAGCCCCACCATTATTCACCCTCATAGTCTCAAATGCCTTTCCTCACATGCACTAATCAGAGCTGTATTGTTAGAATTTTGATACTCTTTGGTTAAAGTCTATTTCCTCATTAGACTATAAATTCCATAAGAGCAGGGACCATGACTATTTTCATTCATCACTGTAACCACAGTGGCACATAATAGGTGGGAGTATTAGCTGAATGAACGAGAGACTTTCTCTACTTGTGTCACTGAATTCCAATTGCCTGTTTGTGTATTGGCCCTAAAACCAGGCTCCTGCCAGCCACCCCAGAACCAAATACTTTTCTACAATGTCCTTTTTAAATGGACATTTATCCAGGGAAATGAACATTTATTCCTATCACTTACACCTTGTATATCCACATTTAGCAACAATGGAGATAAAAATTAGGATCTTAAGATCCTAAGGTTGAAGATCCTCATGTATACTGAGATCATGAAAACAGGCATAGAATATATCCAAAAAAGGGGTGCCTGGCTGGCTTGGTTGGTAGAGCATGTGACTCTTAAACTCAGGGTTGTGAGTTCAAGCTTGCAACTTGAGTTGGAAAAAACAAAACAAAACAACTTGAGTTGGGTAGAACTTACATTAAAAAAAAAAGAATATATTCTTTTTGGTTGAAGGTTGATATTAGAACCAAAAATGAATGGATGGGGGTGTTAAATATTATCGAGTGTTTCTGATCAACTCTGATCTAACCAGAAAAGTCATAACCAAAGAACTCACTTTCTGACTCCTTTTTAGTAGATGTCTTAGCTGTTTTGACCACTGAGTAGGACCCAAACCGAGCAACTGGAGACAGCAACATGCCATATGCAGCTTCTTGGTTAGTGGCCGTGATGAGCTAAATTGTGTCCCATCCCCCTACAAATTCATATGTTGAAGTGCTAACCCCCAGTGCCTCAGAATATGACTATATCTGGAGACAGGGCTTTTAAAGAGGTGTTTATGTTAAATGAGGCCCTTACAGTGGACTGTAATCCAACAGTGACCTTATCGCAGAAGAGGAGATTGGGACATAGACACACACAGAAGGAAGAGCATGTGGCCATCTGCAAAGCCCAGGTGAGCAGCCTCAGAAGAAACCAACCCTGTCCACACCTTGATCTGGTACATCCAGCCTCCAGAGCTGTGAGGAAATACATTTCTATTGTTGAAGTCTGAGGTAACCAATACAGTGCCCCAGCAGTCCTTGAGAGAAAGGGAAGGAATGTTTGCCATGTCAGTAGAATGTTATCTACTTCCCCACCTCAACTTTGGCAATCTGAGGTGATGGGTCATCTTCTCCCCACTGCTGCTGTACTTCCTTCTTATTTGACAAATGAGGACACTGAGGCAGAGTCACAAAGGAGGCTGAGCCATATTTTGACTCCAGGGCTATCTGCTTCCAAATTCCATATCCTTTTTTGCACTAGACCTTCAGACCCAAAGGACCAAAGTGGAGTTTATGAAAGCAGATCCTGGTTTGCTTAATTTAGCTTGAAGAAAATGGGCAAGATCACGATTTTAGCTAAGCTGAGGAACCAGATGCATTTGTATGCATCACCCAAATAAAGCGATTGAAAAACTATGAAACAGATGTGAATAGGAACTAATTTTGCTCTTTGATGAGCATTTTGACCAGATCAATACTACAAAATGCTGAACGGCAAAATGTCATTACAATTTAAATACACCTGCCCGGTTGATTGAGGCACTTACAGCAGCTAAAACTGTATTTTCTCCTCTTAAGAGCAGGAGTCTATTATGTAAAATAAAGTCATGAAAATTTTAATTTCACTGCATCAAGGACAGAACCTGGTCTAGCCCACAAACCATGGAAAAACAAAAAGAAACAAAATGCAGCTGAATGCTTCATCAGCTGTCTGTCACTTTCTGAATAGTGACTAATATTCTAATTATTAGTCACCACACTGGGAAGGGGCAATTAGAAGACAGGGACGATTGCTTTAATTTTTGTTGTTGTCGTTAACCCACAATTTGTGAGGCCTGCATGAAAATATGATTTAAGTTCCCACCGTCTTATAAAGGGAAAAATGATTACAGTTAAAATTCAGTCCCCACCCGCTCCCCAGAATTTAAAAAAAAAAAAGCTTTGAAGTTGTATTGACAGATGTGACTAACAACTGTAATCACAGAAATAAATTCAGTAAAACGATAATTTCTCTGTCACAATTTACTAAGAAAGAAAAAAATGCAGCACAAGCAGCTGAATTGTGAAGTTAAATGAAAGCAAAGATAGAACCCAGTTTTTAATGAAATGTAGAGCATTATTAATTGGTTTCCTAGCAACAGCCAGGGTAAAATGACTTAACATGTCTGCTCAATCATATGCAAATATGAGTGTTATCCCTTAAATGTTGATTATAGTTGGTCTTTTCAAATGCAAATCCAATGTGTAAAGTGACTGTAAATGTTGACAATGCTGACCAAAAAAAATGCCCTGATTAACATCATTCTGGTGTTCAAAGCACCAGAGTTCAGGATTTTCCCTTTGGAAGGGCTGCAAGCAGCTTGGGACACCATCTTCCCTACCCACCATCTCACCTTACTGGTGCCCTCCTCCTACCACTGGTATTAGAAATGACAAAATATTGCTGGGTCTTACTGAGTGGCACTGCAGAGATTTCTCACAGCGCTCAATGATGAGTGGACGAGGCTCTCAGTATACAATTCAATCGGGTGACACAAGGGCTTGCCAACCCAAGATCAAGATTGGTCAAAAGTTTGGTTTGCACACAAAATCAGACCTTCAGATGACTCTTTCAGAGCCTGCAGAGTAAAATTCCTTTCAAAACTGCCAAGTGAGGTGCTCTTGACTTCAGCCTGGTCCTGCCATTCAAGAGCCACCTGGGAACAACCACGTTCCACCAGCAATAGGCATCAAGAAGGGGTGCCTCTAGCCCTGTCCTCACCACCTCAATGACACATCACTCAAGCTAAAGCAATGTGCTTGTCATGCTTTCATTTATTCATGCAACAAATATTTATTACATAATTACAATTTGTCATCTACGTGCTAGAGAGACAGCAGTGAATAGGAAAAAATCCTTATCTTCACTTATCTTGGTGCAGGGAGACACAGATAAATCAAGAAACACATAAACAGTAACATTTCAGGTAAAACACAAAACAAAACAGAGAAGTAAAGTTGGCTAAGGAGGGGAGGGGAGAAGGGAGGGTTCAGCAGACCACAGCACAGTAGCCTTTCACAAGGTGACTTCTGTACAGATTTAGAAGAAAAGTGAGGACCCAGGCCCAGGAGGGGGTAAGTAAGCATGCTTCCTGGAGCAGAAATGAGCTGGGAACAACAGGAAGGCTGAGGTAGTTAATGCCAAGGACAGAGAGAGAGAGAGAGAGATGTGACAAGTGCAGCTTTGAGCTAAGTTCCTAGACCACCTTCCAACAAGACTGCATCCCTAAGCCCCAGCCTTACAGTATTTCCAGGATGCTGCTGTCTCTAGGTTCATCTTAGGAGTTTTCTTCAGGACTGAAAGAGCCTAAGTCTGCTAAAGGAGGGTCTGTCCCCCTGAACCCTAAAGGTCTCTCCTCTCTGGGTCAAGTCTCAGTGCTCTCCTGATCCCTGAGAAATTTCTGAGCCAACTGGAAAGTACAATCTTGAACTGATGTCCCCTAGATGAAGTGGGTTGGGTTTTTCTGGCCAAAGCCCTCTGCCTGCAAGCCTTCAAAGGTTAGGTGCTAGAAAGTTCGTTCCAGACACCCAGTTAGGACTCCAGGATATGCCAGCCAATCAGTGGTCAGAAACTCAGGACATATATTACAAGTCCTGAAGCTTCCTTATAAGGAGAATTGACAAAGATGATACGGACAGCTCCATACCAAGTCTAGGATCCCCAGACTAACCTTAGGAGTGTTGGGCTAAGGGTGGGCAGATTCTTCTTCCAACACATCACCCTCTGGCCTTATAGGTCATGCCTTAAGTCTTTGAAGGCTTTAAGAGTTAGTATTAAATGCAAATGACCTTAAGAGAAACTTGTGAAAGCTTACCTGCAGTTCACCTGAGAGTGGGTGGGCTAAGAGCTTAGGCTGAGCATCTAGATGCCCCAGAGGAACCTACAACTGGGATGAGGCTTAATCTACCTGGTTGGTAGAGAATGGACTTGCTCTGGGAATGGTGTCAACAGCATGGTTTGCCAGATGCCATACAGGTCTGTACAATACAAACATTGTACCAGTCTTGCCTTAATCCATGTTGAGCCTTAACAAGAAACACCACTAGTGCTTCATTTAGCCTGGAGTCTAGAAAGGAGGTAAAAAAGGGAGCAGTTTAGTTTCATCCAAGTGGAGCTAAACGTCAAAAAGCAAGAAAAATTAGGAGGATAGCCCTCTATTTGCAACTTCTAATGACAGTTCAAGGAGGCCATAATAAATTTTGAGTGACAGATCAAACAGGTTGTACATGTGACTGTAGTCCTGGTCACTGAGCTGTTTCTTTTAGGCCAGTGGTTCTTGAAGCAGCACGAGCAGTGCCTGGGCCCTTATTAGAAATGCATATTCACAGGTCTAGCCCCATACTTACTGAATTAGCAATCTGGCAGTGGGCCCAGAAATCCTTTGTAACAAGCCCTCCAGGTGATTCTATGCATGCTAAATTTGAGATCCAGTTTCCCAGGGCAGTTCAGCAGGATGGCGTGTCTCTGAGTTTATGCTTAGCACCATCTTGCTGCAAATTATTTCAATCAACAGGAAACCAAGGATAGCTGCACTGTACCTTCAGCACGTGGCATGCATTCAAAATAAACACACTAATTGTGTGAATTCCTGACACAGTAACTTTTTCCAAAGAATGTACCACTCAGAACACAAGATGCTGATTTACTGATTTCTTAAAGATAACCGATTTTTCTGGCAAAGAGAGAAATGGAAAAAAAAGAAAGTTATTATTTAGGAAACTCCAAGTTTGGTGTAGGCTTCTGGGAGAATCTCTGATGATCACTGAGTTCTCTGATCTAATGCTTGTCTCCCCTCCCTTTCCAGACCCAACACACTGTCTGGGCTCCATCGTCAACAATGGGAGCTCCCTAGGGGTACAGAGAGTCTTACAGGAGGACTCACTGTAAATACTCCAAAAGCCCTTGCTGAATGGAGGACTCCCTCTCATCCTTATATTTTAGAGAGAATACTCAACCTTTTAGGGTTCCTGACAATAAAATGGATGTTATGCAGCAAATGTTTATCAAAAACACTGAAGATGAAAAATAACCTAGAAGATGTTTTAATCATTGTAAATATACATGAGGAAGCCTACAATCAGAAGGGTGAATCTCAAATTTAATTGTGCATCAGAATCACTTGCAATGCCTGATAAAAATGCAGACTTCTGGGCCCCATTAGCAAATTTACTTGAGATGGTGTCCAGCATTCTGCCTTTTGAATAAGCATGCCCAGGTGATTTTTTTTTTTTTTTTTTTTTGCCCAGGTGATTTTGATGCAGGGATTTGTATTTAAATTACTGACATGGAGGGGCACCTGTATGGCTTAGGCTTAGGCTTAGTCGGTTGAGTGTCCCACTCTTGGTTTTAGCTCAGGTCAGGATCTCAGGGTCCTGAAATCAGGCTGACACCAACCTCCCTGCAGGCTCTGTGCTCAAGGGAACTCTGCCTGAGGTTCTGTCTTTCTCTCCCTCTGCCCCTACTCCCAACCCACCCCCGTTCTCTCTTGCTCTCTGAAATAAATGTCTTTAAATAAAAATAAAATAAAATAAAATAAAATAAATTTTAAAAATTACTGGCATGATAACTTCTCCAATTTGCAAGGGGTATTAATAAGGGGACTGAGAAAGGGGATTTTTGTTTTTTGGAAAATAAAGCAGTTCTACAGCAAAAGAACTACAAATTCCTTTTTTCTCTCTGGGGGTGCCAATGTTGGAAAATTGTAGCTGAGAAAAAGTTTGTATGTATCTGTCATTAAGGTAACTTTTTAGCAAGTAACTTTTTTCTGATTACAAAAGTTATTCATGTTCATTGTAAAAAAGATATTAAAAAAGCAAAAGGGAGAAAGCAAAAATACTTGTTATAACCTCACCTCTGAGATAACTTGGTATATTAATAGTCTTCCAAATAACTTGTTCTACACACACACACACACACACACACACTTTCCGTTTCTCTCTCTCTCTCTTTTTTTTTAAAATAGTAGGGTCAGGGGCATTTGGGTGGCTCAGTTGGTTAAGCATCTGCCTTTGGCTCAGGTCATGATCCCGGGGTCCTGGGATGGAGCCCTGCATCGGGCTCCCTGCTCAGCGAGGCGTCTGCTTCTCCCTCTCCCTCTCCCCTTACCCCTTCACTTGTGTTCTCTCTCTCTCTCTCTCTCTCTCTCAAATAATGAATAAAATAATCTTTCAAAAAAAGTAATAGGATCAGAGTATATTTATAGTAGTAGGATCAGAGTATAGTTATTATATGTTTTTTTACATCTAACAACACTGTCAACATCTTTCTACCACTCCTTGATTCTTTCAGATAGAACAGAATGTCTAAATATCAACTCTCTACTGGTTATGAGTTTTTAAAAAAATAGTCAAGGAATTAATATTCTCTGTGGCCAGTACATAAATATGCACAATGAACACATAAATACAAATATTTGTGTCATTTGTACAAGAATGCTAGAAATCTCATCGTTTTAAGTGATTTAGCATTGATAGAGTTTATTAGCAATTTTTATTAGCTCCTTAGTTCACTTTAATGAATGTGTACACATTACTTAAAGGCCTCTAGACATATATATATATAATATATTAACACAACAAGTATTCACTTTAATGAAACTTATTAGACCAAGGTTTTTCTCATTAAATTCAAAAGGAGCCAAAAGACTCTACTGGAACAAAATTGAAATCCAAGAAAATAAATAATTTTTTTTTTAACATGCCCTGGGAGTCTATAAACTTTAATTCTATTCAACCGGGAAGTGGCCAAAACATGAATGCATTTCACAGAATACACTCATCATAACTTGAAAGGTAAATTCTTGCATGTTTTATAAACAGGGCAGAAAGAATGGGAGTTTGTATGACTAGCTCACATTCACACTCTCCTGCAACACTTGGTAGCAGAACGCTTGTAATGGATTTAACACTCAGACATGGGAACTTAAGTAAGCCACTAGATTTTTCTGTGCTTCCAGTCCTTGTCTGGAAAATGAGGATGCTAATACATAATATCTGTTACTGGTTTCCCAAGGGTTTTCTGAGGACCAAGTGGGATAATACAAGTGAGGTTCTAAAGTACTATGCCAGTGTTACCTGGAGTCTAGCTGGGATCTAGCTCTCTGAAATACTGCTCATCCACCATTTCTTAGCCTACTAACATACCCTTCAATCTCTCAAACACAACAAGAGATTAGATAGAATGCAAAATCTACGTGTGTTAGCCCAAAGAACAGGAATAATTTAACCTTTTAATACTTGGCCTGAGAACTGCCTTACAATGAAATCAGACCCAACAGTCCCATACTATGACCATGAAAAGTCCAAGTGATATATTCTTCATAGCAACTGTTCTCTGAGAGTTATGGGCATGGTCCTACCCCAGGCTTATCATCACCAGTACTTGGGGAGCATTTAGAAACAAAGACTCTCAGACCCCACATCAGAGATTCTGGTGAGTGTTTAACAAAACTACATATGAAATTTTAAGATGCCCTGACCTTTCACAGTCAATTATTCCTGACATTAAAAATTGCTCATTAGGGGATCCCTGGGTGGCTCAGCGGTTTAGCACCTGCCTTTGGCCCAGGGCGTGATCCTGGAGTCCTGAGATCGAGTCCCACGTCGGGCTCCCGGCATGGAGCCTGCTTCACCCTCCTCCTGTGTCTCTGCCTCTCTCTCTCTCTCTCTCTCTCTGTCTATCATAAATGAATAAATCTTTTTAAAAAATTGCTCATTAGTTTCCAGAAGACTAGGAACCCTATGGATAACATACTGAACCGCATGTCAGTGACTTGTATATTTGCGAGGCCAGAAGGCCCTCAGAACTGTGCTCCGTCACTTCAACAAAAACTAATATAAATGACCACCTGAAGGTCTGCAATGAACTTTCCCCTTATTATCTATCTAACAGAGGACAATAGCAAAAGACTGCCAATCCCCTTCCAAAACATTTTTTATTTTACCACAACCTTTTCTCCATACAAAAATAAACCACAATGTGCACTAGAAGAGTAGATATTTTAAAAATATCTTCAAAATCATAATTATCATATCTCTTCCTATAAACAAACAAAAGGGACAGACATTTGGCCCCTCCAACCTGCTCTTTGAACATACTGACAAAGCTCTGGACACAACATTCTTTTATTCATTCAACAAATGACCAAAACCAGCATTCCTCAGCACCAACCACAAATCTGCAGAGCTTATTCCAGAGGCATATCCTACAATTTGCATCAAGTTCGGTTACCATTCTTTTAGTGAGTCAAATATTGCCTGATTTTTCTAACCTCTGGCTTGGAAAACCAGGCTGTCATGTTGCCACGGGCATTCTTTCTCAAAAGCTTTTCCTCTTTTGTGGGAAAAGCAACAGCACAGCTCTCTCTGTTTACTATTGTTAGGTGCGATTCTTGAAATCCAGTGGGATTAAAAAAAAAGTGTATTCAAAAATCTCACCTGCAACATGTAGGTCAGAGACTGACTACATAAAATATTGATTAAAATGAAAAACTCTTTGATCACACTGGGCCCATGATCAGATGTTTCTTGGCTAAAACATTTCTTAGTTGAAATCCCAAGGAGAATATCATTATATGCAATTTTCCTGCTATAACTGATGGAATGGAATGTAATAAGTGCTTATTTTGAAAACATGTAAGTTATTGGTCACTTGATTACCATTAGAGAATACTAATTAGGGTAAACAGTATGTGGCAGTCTTGGCCTGAAAGATCGTCAGCAATGAATTCATTAGGGAGACAGAGGATCAGCAAGGCTCAGCTAACTTATAATATTGACCACAACATGAAATCAACTTGTGTTCCAGAACCAGAACTCATTAACAGTGCAATGGGAGAGAAGAGAGTAAAGACTGTTTTGCCCACAAGCTAGAAGACTTGTGGGAACAAAGATCAGGATATTCATTGCTTAGGGGAAACCAAGACTCCCCATAAAGCTTTCAAAGGAGTCAACTTCAAGGACAAGGAAAGATTCTTAAGGGTGGTAAGGAGAGGATTAACTAGAAGTTATAAAGTGAAATTATTGCAAATGCAATTTGAGCCACACATAAGGAAGCAATTTCCAGCCATAATTTTAATTAGGAGCACAGAATGATCTTCTTTGTAATGATGGCCCTTCATCATTACCATTATTCAGAATTACCCTGCCTCTACATGCATAAACATAGCGTGGAAATGAAACATAGACGTGGAAGAAAGGTCAACTATATCAATTTTTTTAATCCTCCAACTGCAGGTGAAATTTTCCAAATAAAATACCCGAATACAGTCAGCTTTCAATTTATATTTAATTTACAAACAATTAATGAGCCCAGAGAGCCAGCCCTCTCTCCCACTCTCAACCCCAACCCATTTCTGATCCTTCACACTACACCCAAACATGGAACTTCCTGCTGATGCCACACAAGAATCTTTAAAGATATACATGGAACTCTTGAGAGGATCTGTGAGTAGAGGGAAGAAAGAAGCCATAAAAAGCAGACACTACTTTAACCCCAGAGGCAAACTCCCAAGCAAGAATCTCCCCTGTCCAAAAAAGATCATCCTCCAGACGACTCATATGGTTCACTCATCTCTAGTTTACCATTTATTCATTAAAATGGCAAATTCATGAGGCTTCATACCCTTAAACATGCAAATAATTTTATAAGCAGACCAGACCATGTCAGTTATTCAGACCATGAATCAGATTTGCTTTCCTACCACCAGCTAACATTGGCTGCCTTGAAGAAATGAGAATTTTGAATTGCAAGGGTTAAATGGGGAAGAAAGGTAAAATTAAGTTTAGGAAATGAAGTACCATAGGGATATGGCAGGAAAAGGATACCACAATGGAGAAATAAAATTAAAGAATCATAAGAACACCTGCTGCCTCGATAAAAGGACATAGATAAAGAGAGAAGACGACAATGTACAAGCTCTGTTTACTTTTTAAAATCTGCCAGAAGGGTCCAAGGAAGAAAATTCTCCATTTTTGTTTATCTAGCAGCAACTTACTTTCAGGACCCAGAATTCACCCTAGCATTGCGCTTTCTATATGACAGGCCCTTAATGAACACCAAATAAATGCATGGATGATATTCCCACTATTATTCAAAATGAAGCAAGCAAACTCTGAGTTATCCTGCCTGCAAGCAGCAGCTTTCCTAAGTGATAACTAGGTAAGTGGGGTGGAGGGGGGAGGATGACTAATATATTCCCTATATAGTAGCATCATCAATTACTTGAGAAACAGATTATTTGAAACACAAACATGCACATGTTACACTGCATGCACCCAGAGACACAGGCTCGAGTGAAAATTAAGCATGGAAAATTCTAGTCCTAATGTTTGTGTTCCCCCAAACCAGAGAGCCCTTTCTCCTCAACAGGCTATGTGCCTAACAACAGAACTGTGTTGCTACTACAAACATGAACTAAAAGGCAGATGTGAGACAGAGCTTTCACCATGAGGTACAAAATACACTGTTGAAGATGTAGGGGTTGCTACATGCTATGAGTTTTACAATTGTTCTTCTGTCAGTTAATTGCTTCTAAGAGCAAACAGCACCCTGCCTCGTGCTCATAACTACATGCTCTTTGGCTATTTTCATAAGAAATGGTTTGGATTTATAGCAAAATAACTTTACTTAGGACTTTCTGCCAAAATCTTATCTTGATAAACGCCCCCCACACGTGGACATCTGGGGACGGCATTTTGAGGCACTGCTCTGAGAGAACACGGAGGAGAGGTTTCGAAGGGCAAGAGAGAGCTTCAAAAGAAGCAATTTCCTTTTTAAGTCTGATCAATAGTGAGGCACATGTACTGTTAAACGCCTCTGAACTCTTTTCAGGGTGAGGCGAAGTGACATTTACAGCAACAGCGAGAACAAAACACTTCTAAACAACTCGGTGCTATTCTGGCTAAGTAGGTGGCACCAGCACAAAATTCTGTTTGTATCTATGTATCTAGGTAGAAGGAGGTTATCAACAGATTCATCTCTAGTCCTCTTCCTGCACTGGCGTCTTGAGCTATTGGACCGGCTCTCTTCTTGTAAGCAACACCATGTAATGAAGTTTCTGCAAGCTGCTGAGATTGGCAACCGTACAAATACCTTTTTTCCATTCTCCCTGTTTCACCTCAGGAAAAATACTCTTTTTTTCGGAAATGTATGGGTAGCACTGCCAATCTATAATGCTGCTATGGAAGCCAAAAACATAACAACAATGATGATGACAATCATAGCAGGGACTAATTATTGAAAGTTCACAAGAGGCAGGACTCGTGCTGGGCCTTCTGCATTTACTCAGTCACATAACACATAACCCTTCCAGCTCCGTGAAGAGGTATACACTTCTTATCTGACCGGTGAAGAAACTGAGGCACAGCCAGTTTAAGTGACTCGTGTGAGGTAGTACCGCTAAGAACACATGGCTGAACTGGGATTCAAACCCAGTTTTTCTAACTCTAAACTCAAGTCCTTATCTGCCACACTCACTCTTGTCTGCTCTTGGAATTTCTTAGGTGGGAAGGCAGCCTCTCTAAAGGGGGCAGGGGGTAAGGAGAAGTAATTTGAATACAGACAAGGATATGGCCTGTGTTCTCCAAGAAAGATGAAACCAGAAACAGTAGTGTGTTTAGAATTGAGACAGAGCACCACACCTCAGTTGAGGTGGGGGAGGCTGGAGGCCTTAAGCAGGCAGTCCAGTTGTGGTAGGACTGCACAGCCCAAATCCACTAGTGTTTGGTGAGCACCAGCCACACACCAGCCACACCAGCCACGTCAACCCATGCCAGAATTTCTGAGGTCAGAGACCTTGTCTTCACGGATTTGCAGTCTAGTTAGAGGGAAAGACCAGCAGGAGTAGCAGTTACAACACATGATCAGACCCAATGCTGATGTAAGTACCAATTATTCAGGCACAGGGTTACCCCTTCAGGTGAGGAGGACAGAGGGACCACCAGGAAGGTCTCCCAGAGGCGCTGGGCCATGAGATAAGCCACGAGGGAGCCAACAGAATGAAGTAGGCTATCTGGAGGGCCAGAGGCTAGGATGGGCCCTCCACACCAGCAGTCTGCAGGAGTGAGGCCAAAAGCTGGAAAATAACAATGACGAATACTGCATGCTGACCCTGTTCCAGGTCCTGTGCAAAAGCATTCAACTGCACAACAACCCTATAAGTTGGGTACCCTTTAAAAAAAAAACTTTATTTTTAAGTAATCTCTGCACCCAATATGGGGCTTGAACTCACAGCCCTGAGATCAAGAGAGTCGCATGCTCTTCCAGCTTAGCCAGCCAGGTGCCCCACTAGGCATCCTGATGCATTTTACTAGGGAGGCAGCGAAGGCATAGAGGAGGGCAGCGCCTAGCACTAAGTGACTCAGCAAAACAGTGGGGCTGGAAATGAAACTTGGGACATCCCATCCCAAAGCCCACAGTGGACCCTGTGCTATGTGGCCTTTCGGGCCCAGTAAGCTCTTGAGGGCAGGAGGGGTTTACACAGGGGAGTGACTCAGAAAACCACTCTTCCAGCTATATGAAAAGTAGGGGCAAAGAGGTGGGCTAGAGGCACAAGGCCAATCAAAGCTAAGACGCAGCATTTTCTCTGCAGCCAAACTTCTCCACCTTATTGGTATCTTCTCTGTGCCACTGCCAGCCGCTCTTCACAAAGCTGTGGCATTCCGAAACAGGAGGGTCAAATTTACATGGGGAAACTGATCTGCAGTAAACCAGAAATACCCCTTTCCCCACTGCTCTGAGCTCCTCCACAGCATTTATCACAAGCATCAGGAATACTTCCTTGCAAGTCCCTTTCCTGCCCCTGAATGGTAAGCTCTCAGATGAATTATGTATAACTTGCCTTTGTGCATCCCCAGGATGTAGATGGCAGTGCTTTCTGAATGGCACCTCCCCCTCTCCACAGGTGCTGTTTCTCAGTACTCATCGCGAGAGTGGTGTCTGCAGTAGAGCCAGGAACTCAGAGTGGCCAACTTGGATCCTTTTAGACCATCTGGCAAATGGAATGACTTGGTAACAAGCAAAAGAATACTATGGCAGTATTTTTAAAATGAAGAGCAACTGGGATACCATTTCTAGTGCTAACATTTCCTGGTACTCAGAACATATTGAGCACTCTTCTAAGAACTTTACATGTATCAAGTCATCTAACCGTCATGACAACCTTATAGGGTGGATACAATTATTACCCATTCTCCTGATAGGGAGACTGAGGCACAGGCAGGTTACACAACTTGCCTAAGGCCACACAGTAGGTAAGTCGTAGAGCCAAAACTCAATTCTAGGTGATCTTGCTCAGAGCCACAGTTCTAACAACTATCCTCGACTAACCACCTCTTAGGAGGAAAACTAAAGAGGGGAGATCCGTATTCCAGAATCATACCTAGTTCATGTCACAAAGCAAGTAGATGTAGCCTTTCTGTAGGGTTTACGTGTTTATTAAAAGGAGAGAGTAAAATACAAATAGAACAGCATACATTTTGAAAATCCTGATGCTGGTAAGACATCCTAATGGAAATAGAGCCAGAAGGTACTCTCATTTCTACAACTCTATGAACAGATCCAGCCAACTCAGAAAGGCACAGAGAACAAGTTAATAATGGCCTAAATACAAAAGCATAGCTTCAAATCCAACCTACTATTAATTAATTTATGTATTGCCACTAGGGAGGAGGCAGTTAGTATTAAGTTAGATTAAATTATGGAGAAGCTTCAGCATTGCTGTGACTATTTCAACAGTAATTATTAAGTTGCTATGCCTTCCTTCCCTAATAAAAAAAACCCCTTTATTCTCATTCTCAGAATGCTTTACCATTCACCTGTAGCTTCTTTTGACAGGCATGACAGCTTTCAGATTAGACTAGACTAAAGACATTTTTCAAAGAGAACAAGGAAATCTGATTCGTAAATCCTACCAGGCTTCTGATCCAAACTTGGTCTTTGAAGAATATTTGTTTCCAGTTTTCTCCGAAGTGTCCTGGGTCTCATTGCTGTGCTGAGTATACATACACCTGTTGGGACTGACAGGCCTCAAGGGAACTGTGGACATCCCAAGGGAAGAGGGATCCCTCAAGGGAACAGGGAAAGGGGCACTGGATTGGCATTGCAAAGGCCTAGGCTCACTCCTTAGGGGCTCTGTGAATCTGCCCTCAGTCTCTATGTCTATGACACAGAGGCACCCACACTTCTTCCCAGGGTCGGCAGGAGATGCAAAGGAGATAACCCACGTGAAGGTTGTTTGCAAGCTATAAACCACACAAGCGTGAATTGATTCACTGATAACTAATTTGTTGACTAGATAATTGACTAGTTCAGTAGTTAACTGACTAATTAATTAGTTCCTAGTAAACCTCAAGTGGAAGGGCTGAGTTATTACTACCCTGTGGCCCAGGTCTGATGACCTCTATCAGAGGCAAATTTCCACTGTTACTAGAGTAACACCTCATTCTGATTCACATTCTGCCACAAGTACTGCTTTTGTTTGTCCCTGTCAGCATTTTGAGGACATGAAGGGTCATGGGCCTGCCCCTGAAGGGGCCAAACCCTTCCAAGGAAAAGACCAGAGGAAATCCTGAGCAAAGGCTCATTCCATCCCATGCACCTGCTGGAGGGCCAGGAAATACTTAGCAATCACTCCTTCTGTTGCCCTGAACTCAGTTACTCATTCATTCAATGTATTTGCTGAGGACTCACTATGGGACTAGGCCCTGGACACAAGGATAAGACAGGAGCTTATTGTGGAGCTGGAGGCAACAGCCTTGTGGGTAAACCCGGGTGTACTGAGAGCCTGCTGGCAATTGAGGGGGGTGGGGGAGGGTAGAGATAGAAGCCATGGTTCTTTCAGGAAAAGAGGAGGAGGTGGGGAGCAAGACTAGGAATAGTGGAAGGGCACCCCTAAAAAAGCCTGAATGATGTCACTATAAGCCCCAGTTGCCCAGAAAATACACAGACAGCAATGTGCTGAGATGTCAAAATAGGGAGCTCTAAGAGAGATAAAAATAGCTATTATGGTATTTTTACTGCAGTCTGGGAAACCTGTCTGCCTGCCCCTCATCCCAAACCCCAGCAAGATTCTGATTCAGAGGACCTGAGGTGGGGAGAGAACATGTATGCCCTTAAAAGGTTCTACAGATATTTAATATACAAACCCCAACAGATTCTGTTGGTTCTTCCAATATTTCTAGAAGCACATACAAACAATAACATTTATATAACCCATTGAATTAACGTAGAGGTGACTGGCAACACCTATGTACGGACTGGTAGGAAAAAAAATCAGTTTTCTTTCTTTAAATTACACTATTATAAGAATAATTATTACATTATTATAAGATATTATGTTACATTATTATGATTATTATATTACATTATTATGATAAAATGCTAGGGAAGATATTAAACAATGGGTTTTGATAAATATTCCAAATACAATCTTTTGAAATAGCTAAATGCAAGAAGTTTACAAAGGGAACTATACAAGTGAGGTTCAAATATGATTTGAATTGGTATAGCTTTTTGAATGGTTGTAGGAAATATTAAATGTTTTACCACAGTAAGAACTTTATAGCCATGAATATGTGGTAGCACATGTGAAACCCACTCCCAGCATGTAGTTTTAGGAAGCTCTCAGTTGGTTATGTTATCCCAGCTTCTAATTTGAGGTAGAACAAAAATTCACAGGCTCAGAAGATGCAGCCACAGCCTGAATCCTGTTCCAGTGAAATCCCAAGCCAAATGTTAAATAGAAAGTTGATCTAGACACAACTCGGAGACACGTGACTTCTAGAAAGTTTAAGTTAACAAACAAAATGAACAAGCAGCTCCTACATAGCCTGACAACCAGAAAAGAAGGTTTAAGAAAAGAATTTTTTAAAGGCTCAGCTTTCTGAGCTTTAGAGGTGGAGTCAAAGAACTTACCCTATGTTCTTTAGGTACACAGTGATGGCATGCCAGAAAATTCCTGTAAGGTGTTGGGAAGAAGCCAACACTACTCAAAGCAGGCCAGTTTCCTAGGTAAAAGGGCTGTATTTAGAGCAGTATCACATTAATTCCAACAAGACTCTCAATTTAACTTTTATGTTGTTATGTTATCTACAGTCCCAAGATCCAACTAGACTTTTCCAACAAAGAATGCCTTAGGAACTGGAGGCTTCATTATAAGCAGGCATAGGCCAAGGCTCTGTGATGCCTTAGGCCTTTGCAGTGCTGTTTCTTGCTTGGAAAGTCCCTAGCAACCCTTGTGTATGTCGTTAACTCATCCATATCCTTCTAGTTCCAGTTCAAGGCTATGTATTTCTCTGGTTCAGCCTTCCCCGACTCCCCCAGGTACAGCTTCTACCTATTACATCTTGAACAAGTGTCTTGCTGAACCGTAAATTTTGGCAAGCGTGTCTGTCTCTCTGTTAACAGGTAGAGACCACATCCTTTGATGATGATATTCCACTCACCACAAGGTACTAGGTGTGTCACTTGCTGTTATTTACTGAAGGAACTAATGCGTGGATGATCTCTTTCTTCTACCCTCTAGCAATTACTGAAGATCCCCCATCTGCTTCAAGAAGAAACATTACCTACTCCCAGTCTTAAGAACTATAGAAGGATCCTCCAAGTATGAGAGAAAAAGATAGCATCCGTAAAAGGAACCTATGGTACAGTTTCATCAATGAGGCCAGAGTGGTCCCTTAAGGACATAAGCCATAGCTTATTTATTATTCTATTATCTGTCTTTTCCTGCTAAAATGTAAAGCTCCAGAAGGGCAAAGTCATCTTCATTCACTGCTGAATCCCCCCAGGGCCGAAAACACAACACAGGCCTCCAGTAGGAGGGCCGCGGCTCCCGGGCAGCCCGCCTTCTCCTGTGGCCGGTGTCCCCAGACCTGGAGCCCGACGGCTACGTGTGTGGGACACGTGGGGCCCAGGCAGGCACGAGGGGCTTCCAGCGGGACCACCACCAAAGAAGCATGTTAGCCCTTGCGGCCCTGGCCTCACGCTTCCTCGTGCTCTGAAAGGATGCTATGAGGCCCCTGTTGGGGTCACGACGCACCCCGCACAGTGAAAGCCAGCCCGGGGCGGGGCTGCTCTCAGCCCCTCGATGCAGATGCCGGTGGCTGTGCTTCCACAGGTGTTTGCAGGGCATGGAGCCCGGTGGATGCTGACGAGCGTGCTTTCTTACTCTGCAGGTCTGGTCAGTGTGCAGACCTGCGAGGAGAGGGACGTGCCTTGTGGTTTGGGTCAGAGTCGGTCTGCGGAGCTGCCTTCCTGGGCTCTTGGTCCGGGTGCCAGCGCAGAGGTGCGCCGCCGCCCACCCTTGCAGTGAGGGGATTTCAGGGTTGCCTAGGGTCACACTGGCTTGAAACCTTCGAGGGTCTTAAGAGGTGCGAGGAGGAGCTGGCCGTTTGCACAACATGGTTGCGGTCTGTGGCTCGGGTCGGGTTCCTAAGGCTGTAGCTCAGGTGGGGATGCAGCAGATGGTCCCAGGCAGTCCGCGTGCAGCCTGGTGACCGACAGGCCCCCTGGGTGGCCCTGGGCTTTGTGGGCACAGGTCAGTGGGCTGGGAGCACAGTCCATGGGCATGCAGTTTGGTGGGTGGTTGTGTAGCATTATATGGGCTTGTTACCAAAAAGAAAAAAAAAAAAAAAGAAAGAAAGAAAAAGTACCTGGAGAAGGTGCTCTGTTAAAAAAAAAAAAAAAAAAGCTGTTGAAGGAAAGAATGAATGAATGAACAAACTAACAAATGAACCTCTGAAGATAAAGTTCCGAGTAGGAGGACTAAGAGAAAGGAAAGAACTTGGAACAGCTTGTGCACTGCTAAGCATGTTTACAAATTGCTTTATAATCACTAATTAGCTTTTCTAAACCACATCCCTTTGGATGCAGGCAGTACTATCCTCCCAAGTTTAAGATAAGGGAATTCAAACCCAAGGTCACGCGGCAAATCAGCTTCAAGTTCAATGCTTAGCCCCTAGCTGGTAATAAGAACAAGATTAAAGATACTGCTGATTTGTAAAAGGTTGAAATATTAGAGGAAATAAAACAGCGGAAGGCATGGGACCAAGAACGATTTGCACATATTCTCAACACACTGCATCAAAAGAAAAACAGACTGTTCTGTCTGGAATCGTAAGTTCTCAGTGTGTGTACACTGCATTATTCAGTCATCAATTTCCATGGCCCTGAGAGGCAGACATTTGCAGGAAACAATGGGAGCTGCAGTCTCGCTTTGAGTCTCAGGCCCAGCCTGCCAATCAGCAGTGACACCACTGTCACTGGGCGCTTGGGGCTGGCTCTCACCCGGGCTGGGACAAGCTTACAGAGGATGGCCGGGAAGGAGACAGAATAAAACACCTACCTTAAAGAGAGAGAGAGAAAGAGAGAGAGAGAGAGAAGAAAAGAGTTAAATCAAACAATAGGATTAACATCAAAAATAAATATATATAATCACAGTTTAGTCACAGTATAATCATCTAGCAGGAAATATGCTCATTTATATTACAAATGAGACTTTAAATTATACTCCCCAAATAAAGGAAAATGGACAGATGTAAAGAGTCCTAATTTACTTCAGGTTTTTAAAATCAAAATTAAATTTGCTGAAAAATTATACTTGCTTTCCCCACATTATTACTCAATTTCAAGAAGGGAGAATAAAACATAAATTTTGATGAAACCTAGAAATTAATTTTGATTGGTCTTTTTCAATTCACTTTTTATTGAGCTTGGGAAATGAGACCAATCACCTCTCTTCTGATTTAAATATTATTTTCCACTAAAAGACACCAACACACTCAATATTACAAGAAGGCCAGAGGCCATAGTGAGTCTGTAGTGTCATGTGGGGAATGAAGGACCCAAGAGTGTCACGAAACAAGATAGCTCCCATCCTTGACATCTTCCTCAAGCCTAGTCCACATTACCAGCAAATATGAAAGCACATCTGAGCACATATTGAAATGGAGACAAGGAAAACTCAAAGCTGAGGATAAATTCTACCCTGACCTTGCAGTTTAATCAATCACTCAAACTCAACCCTAAGTAATGTCAGGTGAAGCATTTTTTTTTTTTTAAGATTTTATTTATTTATTCATGAGAGACACACACACACAGAGGCAGAGACATAGGCAGAGGAAAAGCAGGCTCCCTGCAGGGAGCCCAATGAGGGACTCGATCCTGGATCCCGGGATCAGGACCTGAGCCAAAGGCAGATGCTCAACTGACATCCAGGCGTCCCTGGTGAAGCATTTTTAAACACTGAGCACAGGAGTTTCTTGTAGACGCCCAAGAAACGTTAACAATACTGAAAATGGTTTCCTAAGAATTCATCTTCAAAGGAGCACAAAAAGTGATCTGAAGCTCTCTGATCTGAAGCTCTCTCCGTATTCACTTTTTAAAACCACTTTAATGAGATAGAATTTGTACAAAATAAAAGTCATCCATTTTTTGAGTATACAGTTTGATGAGTTTGGGCAAATGTATACAGTGTGTAACCCACCACAATAAAGAGAGAGAACATTTGCATCAGCCCCAAAAATTCCCTGGTGCCTATTATGTAGCCAAACCCCATTCCTCCATCCCAGGACCCAAGGCAATCACTCATCTATTTTTCTGCCCCTGTAGCTTTGCCTTTTCTAGAATGTCGTATAAGTAGAATCACACCGTAAAAGCCTGTGTCTTTCACTTAATGGTTCTGAGACTTAGGCAAGTCGCCGAGTGGTTCAGGAGTTCCTTCTTTTTCATTGCTGGGTAGTATTCTGTTCCTTCACGTCACGTGTACATTCTTCCTAGAAGCCCTAACAGAAGCCCTAGTGGAACAGTGTGCTAACACTCCAAAGGCTATTTCTTCACTTTCCTTGAGTCCGTCCTCCAAAGAAATGTCAACATGGCTTTAGCTGGTCACTTGACTCCTCTTGGGAGGGTCATGCTGGGCAAGTCAATAAGAACTTAAGCAAAGAGTTGGAAATGACTACGTAAGCTGAGGAAACAAAGCCAGAATAAGAAGCCAACATGCTGATGAAATCACTTATGTATAAAAGATTAGACCAACACTAAGTTAGAGAAGGCCGTTCCCCCCACTTATTGATTGAACAGTATTTCTACATTATAGAGAATATTGATATATTGGACGGATTGCCACCCATCCAGTGTGAGGGGTACCCCCATGATACCTGATGATTCAGGGTCTTCAGGTGTTTTGCATGAGTGAGTTTTCAGATAACTGAAATTTATCTTATTAAATGCTGTTAAGTACTAATTAAGTACTAAAAAGGTACTAATTCCATGCCTTATTAAACAGAGTCTACTGAACATAATTAAACGTTTACTTGATGATGCAGAATCATCATTACAAACAGTCTAGCTATTGTGCTGAGCGCTTAAACAGAGATGGTCTCAGGGCTTATCAAGTTTTGGCAGACTTGTATCTTCCTATTCAAAATAGCCCAAAACAATTGCCATTCTTATTTATTCATTTATTTTTTTAAAGATTTTATTTATTTGAGAAGAGAGAGAGAGAAAGAGAGAGAGAGAGAGCACAAGCAGGGGAGGGGCAGAGGGAGAAGTAGACTCTCCACTGAGCAGGGAGCCCGATGCAAGGCTTGATCCCAAGACCCCAAGATCATGACCTGAGTTGAAAGCAGACCCTTAACTGACTGAGCCACTGAGGCAACTCAACAATCGTCATTTTTAAGTAGAAGTTTCAGTCTTCTTCCAAAAATATTACCTTGCAGTCTTGATACTATTATGTTCTTGCTGCTAACCTACTACTGTTTACCCTTTAAAAATTAATCAAAAAACATTCCCATGATTCAGAAAAGTTTAGAAAGTATCCAAATAGATACTTACTTAGAAACTGTTCACAGCTGATCTATTTCTTTCAGATTTTTTTCTACTAGTAAAATATATATATAATTTTTTACATTCTAAAACCAGTTTGGCTACCTCCCGAGGCATAAGGAGAACAGAAAAAAGAAATCCCTCATAAAATACTATCTGAACAACCAGTCTTCATATTTTGGTGAATTTCCTTTTCTTTCTTCCTGTGCAACTGGGTTTCCCAAATATTTGGAGGATACATATAATTTGGATACAATAATTTGGCCACTCCTAGGACCACATCTTACCAAATGCGTTTCTTGAATTTGCTACATAACCACCATTTTTTGGAGGCTACCAGCAATAGGGCCAGTCCTATCTCATCATTAGTCATTTAGGATATTTCCAATTTCCTGCTGCTGTACATAGACTTCAGAGAACATTTTACACATCAAGAAGTCTAACTTCCTGATGTTTAATCTTCTCAGAAAGCATACCTGAGCATTATATGACTTGAGAGTAACTCCTTGGTATCATCAAGGTGAAGTCTAAGAAATGGTTTCACTCATTAACTCATCCATTCACCTATTCATTCTTTTAACAAACACTCACCATGGCAAATGAATATTACTCCTGATACCTGCCACCTGGGTCTTAATCAGTGATGGAACAATAGTCTCAGGACTGTTTGTGGGGCGCCTGGGTGGCACAGTCAGTTAAGCGTCCAATTCTTGGTTTTGGCTCAGGTCATGATCTCAGGGTCACAAGACTGAGCCCCACATTAGGCTCTGTGCTTAGTGTGGACTCTGCTTGAGATTCTCTCCCACCTCCTTCTGCCCCTTCAGCTCGTGCTATGTCTCTCAAATAAATAAATCTTAAAAAAAAAAATGAACGGTTTGTGTCAGTTGGTTATTTAAGTTTAATAGTAAAAGACTGGTTAATAACAATGCATCATAAAACCTTCAGAAGGAAAGGAGGATGTTTCATGGACCATTTGTTTTGTGTGTGTATGTGGTGTGTGTGTGTCAGTTTTAAGCTATTAGTTTTTAAAATCAGTACTTTTTAATGGAAACAACTTGACCAAAAATTTGTCACAGAATTTTGAGACCCATTAAAAGTTTAATGAGAAAAAAAATACACTTAACCAAGTTCCCAGTTGATGTTAGAGATCTTTTTTAGTTAAAAAGAGTCAGACACACTCCCTGCCCTCCCTAAGTTCACAAGTTGGCTGTGGGGACAAACTTGTTGCACTTGAACAATTAGAGCAACAAAGGAACAGGCATGAGTCACAGATTTGCTGCTAAGCTGCACTGTACTGATGATACATGCATCTCGGAGTCTGTGGGAGGATAAACCTTCCTTGGCTAATGTGGTCAGAGAGGGGTAGGTGAGGGGCCTTTAGTATAGGTAAGGTTGTCCCATCCACTTACACCAGCTTCATGTACAATACTGTTCTAATATTAATGAAAAGATGAGATCCAAGTCTTTTCTCCAATCCAAAGTCATGCATAGCAAAAATGATAATGTTTTCTTTCTTGACATTAATTGCCATTTGTGTGAAGGAATCAAGACCTTATGATGTCAGGGAGCATTCACACATGAGCTAGGCTGTGTTGCCTATGAACAGCCTCCGCTCCCCAGGTCAAGCTCTCAATTTAAGCCACCTGAACCAGACAACCATATCCCCTCTCCTGCTCTGTCAACAAATGCATGAAAAGCCTTTTTTTTTTCTTCATGCCTCTTCAAACTGGAAACAGTACCAAAGAGGTGTGTCACCAGGGTCAGGAAAAATGTCTACGGAGAAAGAAAGGGCAGTGGTTCATCTATCTTTTTCTCTGAAGATCAAATGTGAACAGGGGGGTTCACAGGTCCCCACCCCACCCAAGTCTCTCAGACATATGGGGCCTTGTTTTCGTGGTCTATGGCAAGCCCTCCTGGGCATGCCTCCCTTATTGGAGAATTTCTCAGTGTAAGAAACTGGGAGGAGAATCTAGTTGTAAGAGCAGAAATAAAGAACTAATGGGAAAGCCCAAACCGGTGAGTTCAAATAAATTCCTACACAAGTGACATTTTTTTTTTCCATTTGAATCAGTGGGAAAGA
The DNA here is from genome assembly GCF_048164855.1 of Canis lupus baileyi. Taxonomy (NCBI): domain Eukaryota; kingdom Metazoa; phylum Chordata; class Mammalia; order Carnivora; family Canidae; genus Canis; species Canis lupus. The sequence goes on along the minus strand of NC_132855.1, from coordinate 19,810,151 downwards.
AAAAGTTCACTTGTCTTTAAACCCAACATTTGCCTCAACAAATGTATTTGCTGAAAAGCATCTGATATGGCAAGGAGCTAAATAATTACTAGATTATTCACTTGTTTTTCAGAATCATCTTGTTTTCTTCACACTGTTAATTTTCTTCTTCCACTCTCCTCCTGCCATGCTCCTCCTCTGGTGAAATAAGCACACTGTAGCAGTCTGAATTTGACTGCAACACCCTCAACACTCACACCAGAGCAAATGGAGCACGCACATGTTCACGAGAGACCCTGCGCTGTTGGCTGTGCACCTCCATGCCCAGGCCAGAGCCCGAGGAATGTTCCCTGGCTCCTTCAGAAAGGTCTTTCAGCTGTCTCAAGGAACATCTAGACTCTTCCAGAAAGCAGTCAAAGAACTGAGGAAGCAGAATGAGGATTACACAAAGAGGAGATGATCACTCCACCTGACAGAAGAGCATGTCTGGAGACTTTAGAGGGTGGTCCTTACAGGGACCCTACCAGACTTTCTGTCCTGTCAATGGTTGGACGAGCACCCCAGGAAGAGCAAGAGAGGTGAGCAAAGATAGGCACAGCTGAGGAACTGCCAACCAATTTGGCACAGCTGGCTGGCAAGAGTTGCTCCCAGACTAGGATTTCAGAAAGCAGGACTTTAAAGACAAGTGAAGTGCCAAAGAAGAGCCCAGAAAGTTATTTACTACTATCATCTTCCTATCATAAAAGAAACACAGGTTAGTGCCCACTCTCACCAAAGGGCATCATCTCAGAATAAAGAACGCAAATGACGTACTAACTTGAAGAGACAGTGTCTCTGTATTTTTTGTCACTTGGCTGCAGACCAATGGAAATGGGTGTGAGATTTGAGTGAGAGTACTACACATTTGAGTCAGATTACTACAGAGCTTAGGTGGACCTTCTCTCTCCTAAGAGGCAAATAAGCTTTCTCAAGGTTCAGAGTGGAGTGAGATCAGGAGGTGCTCAGGAAGGGACAGGAAGGAGGCCTATGTGGCTGGAAGGGCACATACTTCTCTTGTTGCAGGCCCCTGAACCCTGAAGTGTGTGAAGTGTACTCATCAACTGTTTTAAAACACAAGTGCACAGATTCAATATAAGGGACTGTTAAAATTTTCATGTACAAAGAATTTGTACTAAAAGTAAAAATGTTTACATTGTAAGGTTAATGGAAAAAGTATGATATATATTACACATAGTAACTTAACGAATTGTGCAAATAAAGACTGAAAAGAAATACTTGCAAATGTTTACAGCCATGGCCCTGGGAGGAGATATTATGAATGTGCTTTTTGTATATTCTCTAAAGTTTCTATAATTTATGTTCATATTTTTCTTTATCTTCTTCATTTTCTACAATACTTTTAAAACCAGAGGATGGGGCATGTGGGTGGCTCAGTGGGTTAGGCATCTGCCTTCAGCTCAGATCAGGATCCTGGGGTCCTGGGATTGAGCCCCACATCCGGCTCCTTGCTCAGCGCGGAGTCTGCTTCTCCCTCTGCCCCTTACTCTGCTCGTGCTCTCTCCTCTTGCTTTCTTACTCTCAAATAAATAAATAAAATCTTTAAAAATAAATAAAAATAAAACCAGAGGATAAAATATGTTTACTTTTACAAGCATGAGGGTCAAACTTAAATTTTTAAAAATTCTGCATTTTGAAATTGTTATAAATTTGCCACAATTCAGTGAAAGTTTCGCAGTAACACTCATTACCAGTAAAAAACAGAGTTGCGGCTCATGTTGACATACACTTATTATTTTTATTTCTGTTTAGAATATTTATCACATTATCATTTAACTCACCAATTTCTCAAAACAAATCAGCAGGTTCATGTCTTTATGAAGTTCCATTCTGACATGAAGTAGGAGTTTCAATTTGACTTAATTATTTCATCACCTAGAGGTGACATCTAGCCAGATCTATTGATTAATGATGTTCTCTTCCACTCACACACAAAAAGGCTACAGGTCAGCTACTGATAAATAGATTTAAAAGGAAATGAAGTAGCTTTGATGAAGTCATGACAGAGTTGTCATATCTCTTCTGTGTAGAATTTTCCCACATTTGACCACGTCTCTCCAACAAGTTACTAAGATCCACTCAAGTACCCTAAAGTTCTATACTTAGTATAAAATTCCACAAGTATGAATCCCAAAATGGCTTGCTTTATTACTCATGAAACCTTGAGTCTAGTTCCTGATATAAGTTGACCCTCTGGAGCACCTGGGTGGCTCAGTGGTTGAGCATCTGCCTTTGGCTCAGGATATAATCCTGGGGTCCTGGGATCAAGTCCCACATCAGGCTCTCCACAAAGAGATTGCTTCTCCCTCTGCCTATGTCTCTGCCTCTCTGTGTCTCTCATGAATAAGTAAATAAAATCTTAAAAAAAAAAAAAGTTGACCCTCTGACCCACCAATAACCCATTCACCAATTACCCACTATACTAACCACCTGTCAGCACATTAAACACTCCATGTAAGACATTATATTAATTTCGTCTACCTCCCACTGACTCAGAGAGAGGGGGAAAAAAATCAAAGGCCACATAAGTAAAATAAATCTTGATTTGGTCTTCCTTTAAAGAAGAGAAAGATAAAAATAAATTCTACTCAGGAAATAAGAACAAGAGTAACATGTTGAGTTAATGAAGAACAATAGTTGGGGAAGCAGTGACTGGAGAAGGGGTTACAGATACAGGAAAAGTATCTGGAAGGTCAAAGGTGTGAAAAGGGGAGAGACCGTGAGAAAAAATGACACCAAGGAAGCACAAAGAAGATACACAGATAAACAAATAGAGATACGCAAAGATGACTAAAATAAAAAGTTTTTTAGAACTATCATGACAAAGTTTTTTAAACCTGTGTAAATCTGTGTTGCATTTTCACAACCACAGGCATGTAGGAGGATAGGTAGTTCTACGCAGAACATTAAAAATGTGTATCATATAAAGGTTTGTTGAGCTATGGCTAACTTCCCACTTCCAAGGGCCAATTTCCAGTTTATGACAATTTTCCCTTTGATTCAAAAGAAAAGACAGAGAAAAATGCTTGGGCAGAGAACAGCCTGGGATTGTCTCCAACCAAACAACACAGCCTGGGACACAGCCTGGGACTGCCAGGCCAGCAGCTCCACCCCCACTTTCTAGTTTAACAAAAGAGAAGGAAAAACCAAAACTACACAAGCCTTAGCTCCCCTTCTCCGCTTCCCTGTCCCATGGTCCCCGAGTCCCACACAGCACTAGTCCCTGGGAGCCAAGTGCAGCCTGCTCTTCCCCCACCCATGCCTTCCCACACACAGTCACCGGCTCGGAAACATCTGCCCTTCACCTTCAGACCCCTCTTCCTTCTAGACCCTGTTCCAGGGTCACCCTTAAGTTTGGCCTTCTTCCAGTAACTACCTTATACCCATGCTCCAGCCCCTCCCACTCACCTCCTCTGAAGCTGTGTGGGCAGTGTGGGGCCACCAGTAACCCCAAAGAGACCTTGGTAGGCTCATCTTTGAGCACAGTTCCCAACACAATGTTGGCCAGGGAATAGCCTCTTAGAAAATGTTTGCTGAAAAAAAATTAATTAAATGGAAGCATCTGTCTCTTCTGTAAACGAATTAAGCCTAGACTAAAAGCATCACTTTTACACTTAAAAAAAAAAAAAAAGAACAATTTATTTAAAGTCTCTTTTTTTCTAAACTCTACATTCAGATCGTGATCTAAAAAAAGAAAGAAAAAAGTAAGAAAGAAATGGTTTTAATTTTTCTGTTGGGAAATTTTCATTTAATGTCCAGATTGTAGGGACATCTGGGTGGCTCAGCAGTTCAGTTGAGTGTCTTCCTTGGGCTCAGGGCATGATCCCAGTTCCGGGATCGAGTCCCACATCAGGCTCCCTATGAGGAGCCTGCTTCTTCCTCTGCCTGTGTCTCTGCCTCTCTCTCTCTCTCTCTCTCTGTGTCTCTCATGAATAAATATATAAAATCTTTAAAAAAATAATAGTATCCAGATTGTAGCTTTTTTTTCAATCATAATAAAAGGCAAGGGGAAAGAAAGAAAGAAAGAAAGAAAGAAAGAAAGAAAGAAAGAAAGAAAGAAAGAAAGAAAGAAAGAGTCCATTCCAGATGATGATACCAGGAAATTCTGTCTAAGGCAAACTTGGGCCATCATAATTTCCATTCTGAGTCTGTCTTCACCCTCCACGACCACATCGAACAAATCAATTTTCTCTTCCTTGACAGGCTTCCTCATATGTGTAGCTATGTTCTCTTCATGAAGCTAAGCATTATGACAATAGGACTCTTCCTTGTTCAAGGTTTCCAGAGCTTTTATTTTTTGACAGCCCTTCCCTAGATACCTATTTCACTAAATGTCACAACCAGAATTGATGTGGTCTAGCAATGCCCATGGTGGGGTGACCACTCACCATAGTCAGGATATGATGATACCTCTACTAAGTCGGCTTTTGGAGGCCTGTGGGCCTTTTCAGTTTTTGAGGAACTGAAAACCCATAACTTTTTTTGCATAGCATAGATCCTCTTCTGCCCCACCCCCACCCCATATTTTCCCTGGAACAGTCAACATGAGAATCTAAAAGTAGTCCCCGTCAAAACTTCACTATGAAAAATCCAGGGAAAACATTGGGAAATGCTGAGAATTCTGAGCATCTGGTCCTTTCATAATGGGATGAAGGAAGTATATGAATGACAGTCCCTAACACTGGCTTCCAAGGTTTGGGGGATTGTTATCCTGCTTGACTTCCCTCCACTCAGGAGGATATCTGGCTTGTATAAGGAAGAACCTGCATAGTACAGATCAGTTTTTGCTAAAATCCCACAATCAGAGCTAACAATAGAATGGACCAGAATGGAGCTGAAAAGAATTAACGTGCCCTTAATCATCACAATGTTTAGGGGCACCTGGCTGGCTCAGTTGGAGGAGCATGTGACTCTTGATCTTGGGGTTTCAAGTTTGAGCTCCATGTGTAAAGATTACTTAAAAATAAAAATCTTAAAAAAAAATCATCACAATGTTTAAGCATGGCAGTGAGCCATTTGTTAGGATTCTTACAGAAGAAATCTTGTGTGAGATTGCTGGATGAGTTTGAGACCTTAGGACCCTTCCAGTATTTAAAATTTGATAATTATAGAGCCTCCTCAAGATCCCTGAGCAAACTTAATCTCATTTCCAATATTCTGGCGCCCTAGAATAAATGCAGGATTCAAATATTCACTTAATAATCAACCAACAACCCAAACCACATTTACTATTTCCTAGATGCCTGTCATTGTCTATCCAGGTGAAACTGTATCCTTTATTATTCTGCTTGTACCTTATTAGTCTATCACTGGGCAGCTTTAGGATACTGATGACAATATTAAACCATTATTTAATGATCTGTCATTCCCAACTATCATTTACTAGTTACAGTACTTAACAATCAATTTCAAAATTTCTGTAACACCAATGACTACAAATGTATTCAATTTCTAGTATTACTAAGGTGACATCTACATACTGAAATAAAAACCTGTGTTCCTATGATAGAAAAGAATGGCCTTTTCTCCTCGAAGGAAATTATATTCAAGATAGACAAAACATACTAAGGAGAACAAGAGCCAAAACATTAAAAAAAAAAAAAAGAAAGAAAGAAAGAGCTTAGAAGCAGATATAGTAATCTATTTGCAACTGCTATCTGCCCTTGTTCAAGAAAACTAAAAATAAAATTGGCCTGTGGTTTACTAAATTTGGTTGCAAGTGCTTTTCCCACCAAACCACTCTGCAATCACATCAATCACTAATAAAAATGACTGGGAGGGGGATGGAAGAGAGGCTATAGTAAAAATATACTGCATATTTTCTGGAATGGATGATGAAACAGAATCACTTCTTGTTTCAACTATTTTAGCACCTTCTCATTTTACTCAATTTCAGGCCCATTAAAGGGACTGGGTATTTGTGCGGAATACCAGGAGAACTCATTTTGGAAGAAGATTAAATCCCACCCTAGTAATAAACTGTCTTCAGTTACTGTACACATCAGTCAAACCAAATAATTCATTCTGGGTTTAACTCATTCTGTAGGACTCTGGAATAATGCATCACTCTTCTGATAGAGGTGCGAGTTCACTAATTACCAAACTAAGCCACCAAGAGTCATACAGTCTTCATCCTTCCCCAATAAAGTGTGTTTTAGTTATGAGGCAAGAGGAGAAATTCAGATGGGAAATGAGCAATTTGGGAACCTCTTACAGCTCTCTGGCCTGCAGTAAGTAATCCTTTCTTCCTCTTTCAGAGTCAATCAGCAAAAGTGCTGAACACAGAAAGCAGGGCTTGGCCACTCATGGCCATGCAGCAAGTAGAACCTCCACCCAAATTCTGAATTATCACACTGACCCAAGCAAAGGAGACCAGGAGAAACAACCACATCCAGGTTGGGATAGCCTAGTATGTGTATCATGTACACGTGCACTTATGTGTGTAACGACAGAAGTACAAACACAAGTACTACTTTTAGAGATTGTGCTTTATGGCAGTAAAGAATATAGTCCCTAGAACCCAACTACCTGGGTTCAAATTCTCACCCTGACGTTTACTGGGTAGAAGATCTTGTGCACAATAACTTCGCGATGCCTCAGCCTTTTGCTCTGTAAAGTGACAATACAAGATACCTACCTCATAGAGTGGCTGGGAAGTTATACAGGCTAATACAGGTAATGTCCAAAGTACAGTACCTAGTATACACAGTATTCATTCAGCCCAAATTGTCACTCACTCTAGCACACTGGCGTTTTGTGGCAGCCAGGAGCTATGCAACCATATGCTTAAATACCAAATCACCTAAATTGTTCAGCCACAGCCATTAGTCCTTAACCAAGTATTGCTTGCGAAAGGTTCTGTTGGCTCTGTCTCCTTTCCAGGCATCAAGCGTCTGTTTTCCTCAGAATCTGAAAGTCACTGGGTCAAGGCTGTCAAGGCCCCTTTTCACACAGAGCAATCAGTCAAAGACTGAGAACGCTCTGTGCAGTCGTGGTGGTGGTGGTGGTGGTCGCCTGGCCAATTTCATGGGGAGTCACTTCGTGGCTTTGGCAGAGCCTGCCACTGTCTGCTGGAATCAATCTGGAGCCAAAATATGATTTGTCTATTTTGACTTGTGTACATTTTCTGAGTACAAGAGACTATTGATAAGGAATCTAAGTAAGAGGAAAAAATGTTTGTTGATTCCCCTGAAAGCACAAAATGTTCATTCAGTGAAGGGAGGGAAGCCATTTGCTCATTATAATTATGGATTAAGGCTATATCTTCTACAGCAGTGGTTTCCAAATGCTGAAACATAAGTTGCTGGGTCCCACTCCCATAGTTTCTGCTTTAATAGGTCTGGGACAAGGGACTTGGTGCTGAGAATTTGCAATTCTTGTACAGTACCCAGAGACAATGATGCTGCTGGTCTGGGGATCACTGCATTTTTGAGAACCACTGCATAAGTAGGAAGACCTACTCGCTATAATAAAGTTAAGTTCAGATCCCAGAACAGAGTATACTACCAAGTAAAGAAGGAGTTACCATTCTCATCAGATATTTGTTGAATGAATGTACAAGTAAACAAGCACGAGTAAGTCCTCTTCCATCAATACATTTCCTGCATTTATTTATATCAAAGCTACTGAACACTGTATATAAATCAAGATGGTCATCACTATCCTTCAACCACAGTGGATTTTAAACAGAAAAAAGATCATATCACATACACACATCCTGTGATGATCTGCTAAATGTTCCCCAACATCTATACTCTCCTTCCTTTTAACAGAAGCTCTAGAGTTGTCACTGGGCAAATGGTTGCCTGTTTGCAAACTAGATTTCTCCACCTCCCTGTAGCCACGTGTGCCCAATGACAACAAAGTCCCTCTTGTCCTAGGCTGAAGATTACCCAAGGCAAGAGGAGGCCAGCGTCATTCCAGAATCTAGGACCATACTCTAAAGCAAAGGTTGGCGAACTTCTGTAAAGGGTCAGACAGCACATTTTTTGGCTTTGCAGGCCATATGGTCTCTGTTGCAACTATTCAACTCTTCCATTGTAGCACAAAAGCAACCACAAACAAGATGAAAATAAATGAGTATGGCTGTGTTCCAATAAAACTTTATTTATGGACATAGAATTGGAGTTGCATATAATTTTCACATGTTAGAAAATATTTTCCCAACCATTTAAAAATGTAAAAACCAATCTTAGTATGTGAGCCACACAAAAACAGAGTACAGGCCAAATTTGGCCCATGGGCCATAATTTGCCAACCATGGCCTAGAGGATGATGGAGCAACAACAGAGAAGGAAGCTGTCCTTAAAGAGCCTCATGGAACAGAGGTACTATCCACCCAAACCACAGTCTGCTTCTGTTAACAACGCAGAAAGAAGCTTCTACTCTGAGTAATGGCATTTCAGGGTCCCTATGAAGAAAGCTTACAGTGTAACTACAGACCATGCAGCTACATATATGAATTAACATTTTGGTGTGAGATAGTCTGAGATATTAGGAATGTTCAAAATGAACAAAAAGTAAAGAAATGGAAGAGTCCTTTTTTAAAATCTCTGATGTAAGCTTCAAACCCATGTTTCTTGCTAACCTTCTAAGGCAGCAGAACCCACAGAGGTCAACATCAATCTTGGTTGCTGCAAACAGAGACTGCCTAACGTCTGTCTACTCTCTCATTATTATTGCATAACTAAACCCGGACAATAGATCCTAAAGATAACACTTCTTAGCCTCCCCAAGCTTAGTTGGGAGTGGGATCCCTGGGCCTAGGAGAAAGGAGGCCACAATGAACACATGTGTGCATGTGCATGTGTGCACATGCTCATGCACGTGCAAGCGCGTGCGCGTGTATACACACACACACACACACAACACACACACTTCCTAATACTGCTCAGGCCTCTCCCTCCCCATCCAGATCTATTGTCTACCTCCCACTGGCAGCCAACGTAATGTAGGCATAGCACAAGGATTCCTAGAAAGCCCTTTTGGTCTTCCTCTAAGCTTGGAAATCAAGGAGCCTCAACTAAGAGCCCCCGTGATCCTGAGGTAAAGAGGAAGAGAACGGTAGGGATCTCAGTTGGCATGAATATCCTGGGTCACTGCAGAAGAACCACAAGCTAAAGCCAGAATTCTTTAACCTAAGCTAAAAGAATCAAGTGGCCCCAGATTAGATCCTATTTGCACAATTAAATAAAGATAACAGCTGCATCAGTACAGTGCATAACTCAAGAGACAGAATTCTCAGCTATAATGGAGCAACAATCACAGGCTCAAGATGATGTCCTGTAAGGGGGGATTCTGGGAAGGCCAGTTTTGCCTGCAGGTCCTCTCACCTTGGGCTTACCCGGGTCCTATTATACCTCCCAACTGTTCCTCTATACCTGCAGCCCTACAGTGACTGCAGCTAAGCATTCAATTTGATGTGCACTTGGAATTAGGCCTAGTGATGTCAAGCCCTCAAAGAGATGTCAAGGAACTTCACTCCTCATTTTGGCTCTCCACTAATGGCTGACAGCCAGCTGGTCAGAGCATCCCAATGTACTAACCTGGGCCCAGGAAATGATAGTACACTTGACCGAGTCTCTGCTTCAAGGAACTCACACCCGGTGAGGGAGACAGAGAACAGTTGAACAAATATGTAAGTAATACGGTTCCAGTAGAGGCCAGTCCTAGGCAGAGATATAACGGGGTAACATGACAGCATGAGGAGGGAGTGCAGGCTGCTCAGTTAGCTGAGGTGGAGGACAAGGAGCCCATCAAGGGTGACAGGCAGGGGTGCGGGTTGTGAGCTCTGTGAGCCCATGTCATCCTTCCAAGTGTAGATAGAGCCTGTTATCATGGATATTGCATGCAAACTGGAGTCTAGTGAATTAGACTTCACGCCTAAGGCCTAAACAATTTTTAAAAATTTTTACCCAAATTTTTGCCCTGATATTCCTCATTCATAAAAACATAATTAATTGGAGGATTTAGATGTTCTTTTAGCGTAGACTGTGATCTTTTAAAAGCAGCTACTTCAGTTTTGTTTACCATAGCAAAAAGAACTTAACAAAGATGGGGTGATACTGCCTCCAAGGTGGTGAAAACGTTCTGAGGTGGAATCTCTCTCTCTTTATACACAAAGCACAGATAGACATACAGTCCAAAACCACACAGGACATGTGTAGTATTACAATTTCACGGGGGTAGGGGGAAGATACGGAACAATGTCTACAGTAGTTCCTGGGGAGGGGCTTCATGAAGAAAGGGCTGAGCAACACTGATTTACATAAATACCTCATCTAAGACTTAACAGCCTGAACTCCCACCGTCATTCTCTACCCCCTTCTGCTTTCCTGTTCTTTCCAGCACTTACCACTACCCGACATAACCATTTTGTTGCTGCTGCTTATCTAGGTCCCCCATCTAGAAGGCAGGCTTCATGACAGTCAAGGCTTTGTTCACCGCTGTGTCTGCAGCACTTAGAACAGTGCAGGCACGGGGTGGTGCAGGCACATTGCTTGTGTGAAAGTAGGCTGTTGGCTTACATGTCCTCAAAGGCTCCTCCTGCTGTCAAGTTCTGTGATTCTAAGATGCCCTTAATAGCAATGTCAGCCACAAAGTATCATTTTTGATCCATCCCAGGAGGCCATTCCTTGCATACCAAAAGCATCTCATGAGAAGGTGGCAGTGACACCCCCACCCCCACCCAGGGCCAGCTGTGTTTTAGGAAGACTTTGGTGTATTTATCAAAGCAGCTCCATGCAGAAACTTCATTGTAACAGAACCTCACACTGCATCAGGTGGTGATGAGCAGATAGGAGGATTTCTGAAATTATCAGCAAGATATGGACCTTTCGGACTCACACTCAGCTTCTAACTATCAAGAGGGAGGTAGGATGGCTTCTTGGCCTTTTGACTATGATCAAGTGAAGGGGAGGGAGTGGGTTTAGGAGTCTTTCTTGGAGAAGACAAATTCCTGAGTTGTCTGTATGCAACACAGCATCTTTAAACCTAAAGGAAACCTCAGAAAGCATTCATTCTTGCTTGAGAGTGTAGCTGTAGATCTCAAACTGTAGATCTCAAAGTAACTGGTTACGTTTAGTAAGTGACAGAGGGCAAGTTATTTATCTATGGCGTAGCTCATCTCTTTCATCTGTAAACTAGGAATAGTAATAGGTCTACCCTTATATGTGAATTAATTTATGTAAAGGACTTGGAATCATAGTAATACCTAGTATACTATAGGCATTCAATATTAGCCACCATCACTATAATTAGCACTTTGGTTTTTACTTCTTTTAAACTTGAAAAATTTTTAATCTAAGAAAAGAACACCCCAAATCTCTGGATGGAAGGGATTAGAACTACTATCTAGTTCTATAGAAATCCTAGAGCCCCAAGAAGCACTCCTGGGAAACCTGTAATTAAGCTCAATACAAATATTTTACTCCCCAGGAAATGGAGACTCAAGATTGATGCGATCGTTCTAAGTCACACTAGAACTCCAATCTCAACTACTGACCCCTCTTGTGTCATGCTACCAGGTGCCTCCTCATTATTAATTAAGTACACAATGTGTGTGCTAACAGGACTTCACCGCTGTCATAGGAATGAAGGAGCATGGGTGACATGCAGAAACCGAGCGCAGAAAGCAGTGCACTTGACATTCACGGAGAATCACGGAAGTTCACCACGACCCACAGTGCAAGGCAAAGTCCTTCTGTGGAATCCCTAACAGAGGGTAATACAGCCGCTGGCTTGAATATTTCCAGAGAACCCACTGCCTTTCCTGATATACTGATTAGCTATAGCAGCCAGAATTAGAAGCAGTATATAGCTACCCTCTATTCCTAAGGACTCTACCATTGCCAGAACGGTATGATGAAGGCTTTGGAGTTAAGCAGGCCTGGCTGTGTAATCCTGACAGTTACTCACCCTCCTCAAGGTTTAATGTCTTGACCTAAAAATGCAGCTAACAACAGAACACCCCTCAAGGCCTTCCTGAGGGAGTCAAATGAGAGAATACATTCAATTGTGAGTCCTATATTTGGAGCTCAATGTATTGTAAATCCTATTATTATTATAAACACCCACTCTTTCTGCATTCATTTTTTTTTTAAGATTTTATTTATTTATTCATGAGAGACAGAGAGAAAGAGAGAGAAGCAGGGACACAGGCAGAGGGAGAAGCAGGCTCCATGCAGGGAGTCCGATGTGGGACTTGATCCCGGGTCTCCAGGATCACGCCCTGGACTGAAGGCAGCGCTTAAACTGCTGAGCCACCGGGGCTGCCCTCTTTCTGCATTCAACTACTAGAATATATATTAGCTAATCAACAAAAGCAAAATTCTCAAAAGCAAACTTACTTGTTGGTCTCAGGTGGGAACCCAAATTAGGCCCTTCCATTCCCCACAGTAAACCATTCTCATTAGGCCTCACTGGGGGCTACAGCACCAGTGTCTCTGCAGCTACAAGCAGCCATGCGATTAAGTTCTCACCAATGGAACAGGGGTGGAATGACGGGTTACCATCGAAGCCCCTGTCCATAACACATTGTTTAAGTGCAATCCTCCACCTTCTTTTCCTTTCTCCTAAAATGAATACAAAGGTTCATCCTCAGGGAAGGACCCTAGAGAACTCAGCTTTTACCATATAGCAGAGGAGTAGACTTTAGGAGAGCAGAGAAACAAGATGGAATGAACTTGAAGCCCTTAAAGATTATATGGAGCTGAGTGGCCTGCCAGCTAGATCCATAAGCCCAGATCCTTATGGGAAAGAAAAATAAATTCCCTGGACCTTTCATCTATGTAATGTCAGGCCTATTTGCTAACAATAGCTGAGTCTTTAACCTGGCATGTCCACTCCTTGGGAGAAATGACTAAGCTGAAAATTTATAATACTTTTGAACAAGTTGATGATAAAAAAATCACAGACGCAATTTGAGAGCCAATTCAGGGGTTAGGACAGGAGTTAGACTAGGAGAACACACTATTCTTTAAATGCCCTTTAAATCTTGTAGACACACCATGAAGATCAGCCTCCATACTGTTTTCAACTGCTCTGTTATAACAAAGAAGCCACAGCTTCCTTTAGTGTGTACAAAGTGTCTGATTAAAGGCAAAGAATGGAACTAACTCAAAACCTTTACATTCCTATGGCTTCAGAACTCTTTATTTCTAAGCAAAATGTGAAAGTGGAAAAAAAAAAAAAAAAGAATGACTAACTCTGTTTTTAGGAATAATCTAATCTAGTCCTTGGAGCTAAAGGCTTTATGGTAGAGGATACTTGTCTGGATACAATTCAGTCAATATCAGTTTACGTTCCTACATCATAAACTTGGTGCTATTGCAGAATGAGGACACGGAGATGAAACACAGAGCCATGAATCATGCCTTTTGGAGGCTTACAATCCAGTAAGGAAACACAGACATACTTAAAGAATAATGGAATGTCGTCTGTAGTACCTGTTACACCACATAATAATAAAGCATTAACAGCATCAGCTCATTATTTATTAAATGTTTAACATGTGCCAGACACTGTGCTAGGACTCACCACTTACTTAGCTCTCATAACAGCCCTCTATGGTAGGTATCACATTTCTCATTTTGTAAATGAGAAAATTATACTTTAGTAAGTTGCCCAATGTCACAGAGCAGCCCACCCAGAACCTGGAGTGTCTGATACCAGTGACCATTCCCTCAGCCACCAGAAGGTGTGATGTACAGTAAAGTTGGAAAGGTCTCAGACTGGCAGGTCAGCCCTTTCCCATCCTCTGGGACAATGGTTTGGAACTGGGGAACAGAAGTGTCCTAAGATCCAGCCCACAAGGCAGTTCCAAAGCTTCTCTGAAGCATTCTGTGCTGGGAAAAGGCATTATAGTTAGGGTCAGCCTTGCCAAACAGCTCAGGAACTTAGAAGACAGGCATATGGGGCCACCCAAATTAAAGTCTTTGAATTCTTTTGTTCATTCGTTCCTTTTTTTTTAGAGACAGAGAGAGTGAGAGCAGGGGGAAGGGTGAGGAGGTGCTGGGATGGGGGGAGGGCAGAGGGAGAGAGAAAATCTTCAGCAGACTCCGCACCCAGTGCAGAGCCCCCACACAAGCTCAATCTCACACCCTGAGATCATGACCTGAACTGAAATCAAGGGTTGGATTTAACCAACTAAGCCACCCAAGCACCCCTAAAGTCTTTAGATTCTTTTTTTTTTTTTTTTTAAGATTTTATTTGAGAGCAATAGAGAGCACAAGCAGAGGAAGCAGCAGAGGGAGAAGAAGAAGCAGGCTCCCCACTGAACTGGGAGCCTGATGTGGGGCTGGATCCCAGGACCCTGAGATCATGACCTGAGCTGAAAGCAGACACTTAACTGACTAAGTCACCCTAAGTCTTTGGATTCTTACATAACCTCAGAATGGAAAAGGTTCATCCCTAACCAGAGGAGATTCCCCGTTTTTTTATGACTAAGGAAAAATAATTTTAACTGCTTGTTACTTTTCTTTTTAATTTCTTTTAAAAAAAATTTTTTTTAAGTAGGCTCCACACTCACTGTGGGGCTTGAACTCACAACCCTGAGATTAAGAGTCACATGGTCTATCAACTGAGCCAGGCAGGCACCCTTGTTGTTACTTTCTTTAAGTCTTACTTTCCCTGTGTGAAATGCTTATTCATTCCTTACTGGGAAATCCCAATATATGCTTCCCACATTCTCTAGGAAGGTGTAGGGACAGTAATCTAATGTTTACACAGTATTATAATCATTTAAGGGGAAATTTATATTTCTGTATTAAATTTCAAATCCTTTTGGACTTTTTCTATTTCTAATAAGCGGTATCTGTGATAATGGATTACTGTTTGCTCACATCTCTCCCCCTCCCTTGCTCTATCAATTCTGGGCTTGGCCACATGACTTGATTTGGCTAAAGGAACATTATGGACATGACATGAATAGAGGCCTTTTATTGAGCTTCCTTGGTTTGGTATTGCACTTGTGCTCCAGTGGTCCACCATGAGAACATGCCCCTAGTAGCTGCTGGCCCTTCAGCCTGGTCCCCAAAATGAACACATGTCAGCTGGCTTGTGCCCAACCTGCATAGATAAGTTGACAGAGCCACCCAGCTGAATCACTCTGTAGGCCATAGAACATGGGAATAATTGCTTATTGTTGACAGCCAATGAGTTTTGGGATAATTTGTTATACTATATTACTGCGGCAATAGCTGACTAATGGCATCATCATTTCCTATCAACTGGAAAAGGCTAAATTACAGGTACAAATCTATATATTTCTGGGTAAAGCACACTGTGATTATTCCCTCAGACTGCACTGGCATCCTGTCACCAAAAACACACCATTTCTCAATTACTTGAAAAAAGATACTGGCAGGTTAGAATGTAGAGAACAGGATCATAGATCCTCAATAAATACAAAAGCTCATTTTGACAGTGAAATGTTTATGCTAATGTCTCCCCATATGATACAGATGTGGGAGAGAAACCAGGATCTATTTTTCATGGAAGAGACCTATAAAATACTAAAATTTCAGAATAGAAAAGGTACTGATGGTGAAATAATACCTTTAGGCTCATGGTCCCTATAATCTCCCTCAGTAACCTTTCTGCCCTTCTGTGAATATGTTTTAAGTTACTATTGCCAAGATCATCCTCTCCTCTCTTCTCCCCATAGCTTACCCTCACCAACAATTCTGCCAATACCCCCATCACTAAAATCTATGCAAGATTTCATGAAGCTACTGAAAAATATTTTTAAAGAAATCTATAGGTGACCAGAGTTTAGGAACTGTACCAAACATTATTGTCTAACATATCATGATTATTGATAATCCTTGTTTTCACTTCCACTCCAAAATAAAATAGCAAATGCTTCATGAATTATATTAGTCAAAAATTTATATTTCAGTATAGATTTTGAAATATTAGGATTGAACAAAAAGTGAACTGGATTTGAAGAAATCTAGAGCTGGTTAATTTCTCAGATCCCTAAGGAGCTTTGCAGGAAGTAATGGAGTCCCTGAGTGACCTAAATGTTACAGAAAGTATAGTGGAAACTATAACCATAATAAACCTGTACAACATCTTACATCATTATTGAGGCTGGAATTAATTTTTTAAAGATTTTTAAAATTTTAAGTACAATCTACCCCCAATGTGGGGCTTGAACTCACCCCCCCAAGATCAAGAGTCACATATTCCAAGACTGTACAAGCCAGGCTCCCCGTGGCTGGAATTATTTTAACTCCATTTGGTGACTCTGGCTGACAGGTCTTCATGTGGAGGCCCTGATGGTGGCTCCCATTCTGTCCCCTACCACTTCCTCCTTTCTCCATCTCCTCCCACTACACCAGCCAGCCTTGTTGCTGGTCCTCAAACACACCAGACACTCTTGCTCTGACCCTTTGTCCTTGCTGGTCCTTCTGCCTGGAACACTCTTCCCTCTGAGACCCAAATGGCTCCTTCATGCCCCTACTTTGTTCAGGTCCCTTCAGAGATGCCTTCCTCTCAGAGGCCATCCCAAACCTCTCAAATAGGCCTCTCAACATGTCTTCCCATCCTCACCTTATGACTCTGAAGTTATCTTATGGATTTGTGTTTTTTCTTACTGCTCCCTGAGCACAGATTCTGTATGGTTCACTACAGTACCCCAGCTCCTGGACAGTGTCTGCATAGTTTGCACTCAATAAATATTTACTAAATATATAAAGGGGAGTCTTAGAAATTGCTTCATGGAAGAAAAAAAAAACAGAAAAAGAAAGCATTTACTTATTAAATCAGATTGTCAGAAAAAAAAAAAATCTTTCAATGCATAAAATCCACAGGGAGGGAGAAAGAAAATAACTAAAGGAACCCTGAATGATAGAGTTGAAAACTCTTTTCTTATTCAACTACAGATAAGTCCCAGAAGCCTGGACCAGCTGGTGAACTCTATCAGATCTCAGCACACTCTTAAAGGGGGAAAACCACTGGCAGCATATTCTGTAGGACTGAAAATGATTTCAGTCATTGTCAAATACCATTTAGAAACAAAGAAGTTCAATATTCTCTGCAATCAGTACACAACTCAACTATTGCCACTCGACCTTCTAAAACAAGGCCTAGTCTGGAACTTCCCAGAGAAGCTCCCAGCATTTGAGTATGTGACATTTCAAGGACTGTTATTAAAGAGATGCACAGCCACTTAACCAGGAGAGCATGGCATCTGGTTAGGTTCCTATAGGCATATTTTTGGACTGCTATATAAAAGCCCCACAAATCCTTTCGAATGATTCACAATAAATCTTTACAAACAATACATACAAAGTCATCTCCTGTCTTTCCATTGCTTACTTGGTACAACGTGAAAAAATTATGTTTTCTGTTTATATAGTTTAATAAACCTCTCTAGACTCTTAAAATGCCTTTTATCCCAAATGGAAAATTGTATTTATCAAATATGGAAGTCATTTTTCTAATCACATGATCTAACATCTCAAAAACTTAAATCTGGATAAACAATACTAAATTAAGGCTGGTATATTTTGAAACAGCAAGAATTTGCGTGTGGAATGTTTTAACAGCTCATGGATTCCTATGACCACTCAGTATGACTTATACAAATACAAACCAAAACTCTTACCAGCAAAATCAAATTTCATCAAATATCTCAAAGTAAAAATGCTTAACAAAAAACAGAAATGTGTAATGTTATGTTGATTCTTCTTCTTCCATCATATTATGGAAACATAAAGAGGACAAGAATCTGCGGAATGTGGCACTGGCGGCATCATCACGGATACAGGAAGATGGTACAACAATATTAGCGTTAATATTTACAGGATGCTTCCTTAGCCGCCAGGCCCCTCATATGCATGTTTGTATTTAATTCTCATAAGAACACTCTGAGATAAATACTATCTTCATCTGACAGAAGTTGAGGTCCAGATGAGTTAAATAACATTGGCCAAGGTCACACAGCCAGCAGGGTTCAGGGCAGTACAGCTACTCACTCCACAGGAAAGCCTCCCACACAGCTTCCTCCAGAAGGCAATGAAGGGGGCCCCACTGGAAAGCTTTCTTCCCTTCAGAATTCACCAGAGTTCCAAAAGCCAACACACCAAATAAATATGGTGTCTCACAAAACCTTGAGATACATACTAGTATTCCCATTTTAGAGATGAAAAAAAAGGAGGGGGCACAGAGAGGTTATAAACTCGACAGAAGGAACAAAGCCAGGATCCCAAGTGAGGTAAGTTGGCTCCAACAGCCACAGGCTGGATCCCTGTTCTACTGTGGCTCTCTCTGCTCCTCTTGGCCAAGCACTCTTACCCATTCATGACTTTAACCTCCTTGGCCTCTTCTATGGAATTAGCTAGTTCGACTAGATCACCTTGAAGTTTCCTTCTGACTTTTCAGTGATACAGTGCTCAAATCCATCTGTTCGAAATCACCTATTTGCCACGAAGAACACTTGCAGGATGGTCCTGTTTCTTTTCCTCAGCAGAAGAAAATGTACCCAATAATGATCCTAATATATTTTTAGGATTAAGGCTCATTTTTTAGAATTTTGTATAAAGGAAGAGTTTGAAATCACAAAGTTTTCATTTTAAAAAAACAGTTAATCATTTCCTGAAAAGAAGTGGAAATTTAAAAACAAAACAAAATTATAAGCTAGATTTTATGTAAAAATCTTAGTTCCTAGCTTCTCTCTCCCAAATAAGGACAAGGATATGCTAACAGATGCCTATACTCCAAACCTAATAACACTGGACTGCAGGTGAGTAGCAGCTGCCTTTGTAAGCAAAGCAAGGTCTCTTTCTGGTTTGCCAGAGTCCCCAGCACTCCCAATTACATCGAATGAATATGGTCATTTCATTCAAAACACTGGGGCACCTGGGTGGCTCAGTGGTTGACCATCTGCCTTCGGCTCAGGGTGTGATCCCGAGGTCTCAGGATCAAGTCCCACATTGGGCTCCCCACAGGGAGCCTGCTTCGCCCTCTGCCTATGTCTCTGCCTCTCTCTCTCATGAATAAATAAATAAAATCTTTAACAAACAAACACTGTATCCTGAGTACATCAACTTTGAGAAGTTTAGGAAAGAGGTTTCCCAGTTTGGGCATTTCTGCTCTGAGTGCATACCTGAGATAGTATCACATCTTCAAAACTGTTCTACACTGAACACTTGCCTCCAGTAAAACTAAAAACAACACCTACAGAACTGAAACCCAAAAAAAGGTCACACACTTTTAAAAGCATTATTCCCTTTTTAAAAAAAATCCATAATCTTTGCACCACTAGTTATTCCATTAGTGTAAACCAATGGGTTCCCAACTTTGACAACAAATTAGCATCAACGTTGACAGGTGCTTGGACCCAGACCACCCCAGGTCAATCACATCATAAATTCTGGGGGTGGAGCCAGGTAACCCTACTCTTTTCCAGGCTCCCCCATGCGATTCTGATGACAACTCATGTTGTCAGCTACTGCCATACAGGGACCTATAAATCAATAAGACTGACTGCCACAAGCCACAGATAAGAATAATCCTCATTACTTTACAATATTTATTACATTAAATGGTACTTAAGGTACCATTATCTTTACAGGTTTGACAAAATATTATTTATTCTAACATCTGATGTGAAATGTACATCTAATGTCTCTTAACCAAATTTCTTGTCTGGTGTTCCCTTTAAACAACAGATATTTTGGTGTGGGCCGCTGAAAGTGCTCAGGGCTGAAGTGAGGCCAACATACAAAAGGGAGTTTCCAACTCAGGCAGACCATTGAGACATTATTTAAAGCATACACTGTCAACCAATGAGTTGGTGCCAAACTCCAGATGTCTAATGTCAGAAATATCCTATCAAAAGATCTACTCAGTACAGATTTAAAATTGAAACTGTCCATAGATTGCTTGGAGCCTATGAAATGCCTGTGAAATATCTGCTGAGCCCTGAAGAAGAATTTTAGTTCACAGTCCACCGGCCTGTCAGTGGGCTCAATAAAGTAAGATTAACTGAAGAAAGGAGAGGCCTAGAGAAGTTCATCTAGAATTTCTGGGGTAAAGGCTTTCTGTAATATGTACTTAGC
Source organism: Canis lupus baileyi (assembly GCF_048164855.1). Classification (NCBI taxonomy): domain Eukaryota; kingdom Metazoa; phylum Chordata; class Mammalia; order Carnivora; family Canidae; genus Canis; species Canis lupus. The sequence continues at coordinate 19,790,049 of NC_132855.1, read as the reverse complement.
TTATGAAGAAACTTCAATACCCCATTTCCTTCATTTGATGTTTGATACTTGAAGAAGCATGGGCTTAATAATTTATGCTCATTGATGCTTCTTACCATGGTGTTCAGTTTACTTAATGGTAAGCTGTACAAATGTCTTTACAGATTTCTCTGCTTTTGCCATTACTTATATAATTACACCCTGTACTGACAATCAGACAGCTGAATTAGCATTCAAGAGACTCTTGCTGAATGATTTAGGTAAGAAAAATGGTGCTTCAATTTAAGTCCAGATGTGCTCCTGCACCAGTTGTTTAAGGCTTGGTGATGAAGTATTATGACCTGAAAAATGCTCTTTCTATGAAGGACACTAGGGAAGTGTCCGGGTTTCAGCTCTTCAGTCACACTGCTTATAGCTGGGTCCTGGTAGTTATCATTGGTCCAAACAAATTTTCTAATTACCATACCTAAACATAATGCTAATACTTTCATTTGGAAATCTAAAGTAAAAGAGAAGTTTGTGTGGGATAGCGTGAGGTGAGTCTCCCATCCCCAGATAATTAAGTATCCGGGAGGGAGGGAAAACTAGTTAGCACCTTTAGACAATTCGATAATTACAACCACTTTAAAACTGCCAAATTATTCTTTCCATTGCTGTTATTGATGATGGATGTTCATGGACCCTCCCAATCACCATAAACCTCTTCTTCAGTAGTCTGGAAACATTTCTATTTTTTCTTTCTTTCATTCTTTCCTTCCTTTCTTTCTTTTTTTTTTTTTTTTTTTTTTTTTTTTGAGAGAGAGAGAGAGCATGTGCATGTGCAGGGTGGGGGAGGGAGGGCAGGGAGCAGCAGAAGGAGAAGAGAGACAATCCCAAAGCTCAGCTCAGCACAGAGCCTGAAATGGGGCTCGATCTCATGACCATGAGATCATGACCTGAGCCAAATCCAAAAGGCGCTTAACTGACTGAGCCAGCCCAGTGCCCTTGTAAACATTTCTATTTCTACCAGAACACATCAAAGTATCTCCCCAACAATCCAAATTGCTGCCTTTGGAAATCCAACGTTTCTTCTGTATGAGTAACACTCAGGCATACAAGAGCCTTTTATTAAAATGTAAATATCTTGTACTGGGGCACAACTAAGGCTGTATAAGCAGGTACTAAGGCACAGGAGGACACTTGAGAGCAAAGCCTACTTCCCTGAGCATTTTACTGGCTGTGTACTATAAGCTACATTATTTGCTCTATGTCTTAGCCTATGTCTCATGTCAAATGGGACAAATGTGGCATTCTTAAGCAATGCATAAAAAGCAATTTGCCTGTACCTCACTAGTAGGTGCTTAATAAACAGTAGCTGTTGTTACTATTCTATACAAACAAGAAGACTGTCAGAACTGTCCAAATTAAAAAAGCTAAAAGGTAGTTGGATTCAAGATTCAAAATCCAGTTCTGGGGGCACCTGGGTGGCTCAGTGGTTGAGCGTCTGCTTTCGGTTCACGGCGTGAGCCCAGGTTCCTGGGATGGAGTCCTGTACTGGGCTCCCTGCACAGAGCCTGCCTCTCCCTCTGCCTCTGTGTCTCTCATGAATAAGTAAATAATTTTTTTTTAAAAAAAGCTGGTTCTGGGGCAGCCAGATAGCTCAGCGGTTTGGTGCCGCCTTCTGCCCAGGGTGTGACCCTGGGGACCCGGGATCGAGTCCCACATCATGCTCCCTGCATGGAGCCTGCTTCTCCCTTTGCCTGTGTCTTTGCCTGCCTCTCTCTCTCTCTGTCTCTCTCTCTCTTTTTCATGAATAAATAAAATCTTAAAAAAAAAATCTGGTTCTGTCCTGCTTCACAGTCCAAGCTTCTCCTGACCCCAGCCCCCAGCCTCCTTTATACCAAACTGCCCCAGGAAAAAGGGGAAGAGGAAGCAACATATGCTTTTGTCCTAGCATTAAGTCCTAGAATGTTCTAGGCAACCACATATGGTAGGTAAGGCAAGAAATCATTTAACTTAAGCTTTATAATATCCTCAACATGGAACAAGCCTAAACAAGTTCAATTCCCAACTGTGAAAATAAAGACATGGATTTCTTTTTCATATCTCCCTAAAAAAAAGAAAGTCTTCTTCAAATTCCCTTAATATAAACCCCCTGGGCCAGCTGCATAACTGTTATTTGTGTCTGCCATACATATATACATCTGAGCACATAAACATATTATTCCTCATATATATACATACACACTTCCAAAGAAGATTAGCTTCAAAGATGTTTTTCACCACCCAAAGTTACCTTGGAACTTACTGTTCTCAACATCCAAAGCATTTCTCAATTTTTATTTTCATTTCATTTCTGAAAACATTTCTTGAGGAAGAGGCTATGAACATGACCAGGCCCATCCTCCAGGAAGGGGCTGTACTTTGGTGGGAGGCAAAGTATACAAGTGATTACATGGAAGTATGGTGAGCAGGTGCCACAGGACAAACATGGAAGGGCCAATGATAATAATGCTATTTTCTGAGGTAAGAGAGGCTTTTTGTTCTGAAGGAAAAAATTTCTGTTTTATAACCTTACCAAAATAAACATTCTGGTTCATATTTCACTAGATAATGTATTTAACTACTATAGTAGTATATTTAACTCCAAACTGGAAGTACTTCTAGGATAGGGTAATGTTTATTTCATAGACTAAAATGAGGGTGAATTAAATATTGTATGAAAATTGGTTAATACAATCTCTAGCACAAGGTAGTGACTCCCTAACTGGTACCAAGAAATGGATCCATGTTTTGTGAGGCCTGCAGCTTTAGACTTTATATGGGAAAAAAAAAAAAAAGTTACAAATACAAAATGATTACAACAATTATCATTTATTTAGATTAAGAAATCACAACAAAATACAAAATTTTAAAAGCTAACATTACCAAAACATCACAAAATCAATATCCAGAATAAGAAACCAGTATGTGAATTAACCACCTGATACACTGCTATAAATACTTCTTTTGGGCTTCATATTCTTTGGTTACTTCTCATATGACAATGATTTTTATTAATATAATTTTCTATAAGGTGCAAACATAAATCAGTCTTTCCCCAAGTGTGGGTGATCAGTACTTATTTTTAATTATTGATAATTCAGAAAAGTTACTTTTAGCCTCACAGCTCCTTTTTGGTAAAGCCGTATACGTTTTTAGGATCACTGGCAAACTTGTAAACACCTTTATTAACTTTCTTTTATATATGAACCACAAGAATTCAGGGCATTTTCAAGCTTTCTTGTAAATGAAAGACTTGACTGACTTCAGATATTCTTTATCAACATAAAGACATTCATTAACCACTTTGTTGCCAATATTTTTTGTTGTTGATACACACACACTTGTATCAAATGAGCAAGAAACTTAAAAGCAGAATTTCTATGAAAAACAATAGTGCATTTATAAATGTATACTAATATCTCACATTGTATTGTATATAATTATATATAATTTTATAATATATAAATAACATAATATATAATATGTGATATTATATATTACATGTTATATTGCATTACTGAGTATATTCCTAACAGAAGGAACTTCCGTGGTAACTTAGATAAGAACTGAACTCCCTACTTAGAATTTTACACATTTAACAAACAAAAGAATTTTCCAGACTAGCTTCTTCCATACATTTCAAACTAATTCCTACTGATAGATATAGTACACATTTATACTACAATACCACCTCAGCCCCACCCCTTTGTGTAAGGGCCCCAGGTGAGCCAGCACAGTGGACAGGTGTTCCTGGGAAGTGATTCCCATATTTGGATGGCTATGAATAACTCAGACACAGAAATGACATGAATCATAGAAATGTATACCACTAAACCCAAACTAAGTATGTCCCAAATTCAACTTCTCCCTAGCTATATCTCAAAAATACTCTCAACTCCCAAGTCACTGAACTCAAAGAGATATGATACAGAAGGGAAGTCAGAGTAGAAAAGAAAACTGTTAGCCAACTGCTGTTAATCTTGCTTTTTCAAATTTTACAACACGTTATGATCTTAAGAACACAGGACTGCACATACTGCTAGGGCTCCTCCAGGACCTTGGAAAGGACTCTGTGGGTCCTAGGCGAGTATTCATCAATGGTGAAACATGGATTATACAAGTGTGGGGCCTCAGGGCTTGAGCTTCATTAGCTTCACAATAAATCTGCCTCTATGGTCTCTATTACTCATCATTTATCTCAGTCTGTATATATCTGATCTTTCCAAATACATTTCAATTCCTTGGAAACAAGGAAGTAGTGTCTTAAGAACTAGCATATAGTAAACACTCAAAAATGTGTATGGTAGGGGCACCGGGTGGTTCATTCAGTTAAGGGTCTGTCCTTTTCTCAGGTCATGATCCCAGGGTCCTGGGATAGAGTCCTACATCAGGCTCCCTGCTCAGTGGGGACACAGAGTAAGTAAAGATATAAATGTATATATGTATTATAAACACACATATAAATACACACACACACATATATGTACACACATATATCCATGTGGGTGTAGAGATATTCATACATGTAAAAATAGATTATTTAGATATGTATTATACACACATATGTATTTTATATACTGTATATGTCATTTATCTGTAGTTATCTATATATTAATTCTCTATATAATACCAAAAAAAAAAAACAAAACAGTGAGATGTGCCATGTTAATAATTAGAACATGGCATCTGGATCTTGTCCCTTCAAAGAGGTCCATCTCAGAAGAAAGTCACCATTATAGCCTGGCAGACAATGAACAGGGCTTTCTTTGGGAGGCCAGCGGCTGAACCAGGCAAGGGCCACTCTGCCATTAGGAGACTATCAATGCTGGACAGAGAGTCTGGAGTTAGTGACCCAAGAACAGTCGCTTTGACTCCTGCCAGAGTGGAGAGAGAGCTACTGGGAAGACTTCATCCTCAAAGAGAACATCCATTAATGCAGTCCCTGCTTGCAGCTGGCCTTTAAAAAATAAATAAATAATAGGTGAAAACCACTGCAACATTGCAGCATTTAGTGCAAGGGGGAAGAGAGAATTTTCTTTAAATCGATTTAGCATCTTACAATTGAAAGGCTTGCTCATTTCCAAACAAACATTCAATAAATTTCTGACATTTGCAGTTTCTGATTTTCAGATTTTAAATAAACAACATGTGCTATTCAACACTTGAGCAAGATCAACATGGAACAAATGTATTACTTCATCATGAAACAAAATGTGTTCTTTTAAATCCAGCAAGTTCAGAAGCATCCAGTCCATGTCAGCACAGTCAAAATCTGCAGGCAGGAGTAAGGATGGGATGGAGGGAGAGAAATGTAAAGAAATGTGGGGTACGGTTCTTGTTCTAAAAGCAAAAGCCAGGAAAAAAGGGAGGATATTTAAGGGGGTTGATAGCATTGTCCTGTCTCTCAGATCTCAGTCTAAAACACAAGGCCTCTGGCTTCGAGACAATGCTAGGAAAGGCCCTCTCATCAAGTGTCACCAGCCTGCTCCAGCCTTGAGGCTTCTTCACTGTCATCAGTGGGGAAGAATCAGGCTTCCTGCAAACAGCCCATCAGTTTGCATCTCTAGTATTGTCACGGTGGGAGAGGTCTCCAAAGTACAAGCCATCTAAAGGAAGCTATTTTCCAAATATGGAGGCTTTGGCCAACCCAGTCAGTCAGTTGCAGGCAGTTTTTCTGTCTGTGCATCTCAGTCACACATCAGAAAACATGGACACTATCACAAGAAAAAAAAAATCAGAGGCTTGTGAAATCTATGAGACAGAACGTTCACCAGCAATGTTCCATAAAGGGGGACAGGACTGTTTACGGCTGAGAACTGGCTAAATGGAAAACTGTTTTGGAGAAGGCTACGAAGTTTTAGATTTCGGGTTCCCCCACATCGTGGATGGTCTGTACATGCACTCACACACACACATGCACTTGAAACCTCGCGTGGCTGTGTACCTGGGCCCTTCTTGTGAACCGTGGGAGGGAGCAGCAGGGCATCTTGCCGGCAAGCCACAGGGTGCAGGCAAAGAGCTGGGCAGGCAGTGACAAGCCTTTCATTCATTCATTTACTCATTCAGTCATTCCTTCTCCCCACAGGAAATGTCCTCATAAAGAATGTGCCCACAAGCTCAAAGCACAGTGCTTCTTTCTAATCCTGGGTTTTTCCAAATAAATACAGGCTACCAGGAAAGGCCATGTTGGAAGCCACTGGCCCTGACACCACTTTCCAGTCCACAGTGGCAAAGGCCTCCGCCAGCATCTGAAGTACCTGTGGCCACAGAGAACAGAAAGTGACCAGAGTCTGCAACCCCAATGCTGCAGAAGGGTTTCTCATTTCCTATTCTCAACCTTTCCTGGGAAGGGCCTGATGGTTTCACATAGCGGTAGATGGACACAACACACATTCTGTTAACCTCTACTGTAGACTTTCATAGCAGGAGACATTTCATGTTTCATAGCAAACATACTTATTAGGTAAATACACAAAATGGCAATAAATTGGGTGATTGTACTGTAATTGAGTACTTTACACTTATTAGCTCACTTAATCCTCCTAGCCACTGCATGGGGGAGGTGCTATTACCATCCTCATTGTACAGAGGCAGAAACTGAGGCACAGTGTTGTTACGCCATTTGTCCCTGGTCAAATGACCGGCAATTATCCGAGGTGTATATTCAAACCCAAACATGCTGTGTTCACTATGCTGCCTCTCAGGTGATCCTCACTTCAAGAGCTCAGAGCTACTTTCTGAAGGTGGAAATACAGACCAATTGTGTCTAGAGGAAGAGTAGAGTTCATCACTCATTTGGCAATTTGGCATAGGCCCAGCTCTGCTACCAGTCTGAAATCCAAATTCCAGTCCACAGTTGGCCAGCCATGGCCAAACTTAAAGCAAGTTTGATAACCTTTCTATGCCTCCGTTTGCTCACCTATAAAGTGGGAATAAAAAGGACCTGCTACTTATTATATATATAGCCATCTATTTAGCACACTATGGTGCTACTTTAAGAAGATAATGCAAATATTTACTAAACTATTGTTAGAGCCAAATTCTACATTATTGGCAGTACAGTAACTACCTTACTTTTCTTCCCAGGGAATTTGATCTTTACTAATTAGGTGGTTTACAAACCTACCCTCTGAAATGAAGCTGCATGGATTTATCACCTTGGTTTTGGAAATGAGGAAACTAAGGAATAGAAACTCACAAGAAACCTGCTGACGTTCAAGGTCAAAAACCACCAAATCGGGGCATCCGGGTGGCTAAGTGGTTGAGTGTCTGCCTTTGGCTCAGGTTGTGATCCCAGGATAGTGGGATCAAGTCCCCCCATTGGGCTCCCCGCAGGGAGCCTGCTTCTCTCTCTGCCTGTGTCTCTGCTCTCTGTGTCTCTCATGAATAAATAAATAAAATATTTTAAAACAAAAAGCAAAACAAAACCCAAGTCTTAGCTACTGCAAGATAGTAGGTCAACAATATTTCATCTCCTAACGTGGCCTCTACAGGAAAATCTGAGACAATGATAGCAAAGCTGAGGCTCCCAACATCTGTGGAATGTTCTATATGACCTTTTAGTTCAGTACCATCACAAGAATAACTGAATTAGGTCAGATTCTCTGTTTCAGTTTAAGAGGTGTGGTCTGCCTCCAGGCCTTTGTGCTGTCTGTTCCCTCTACCTGGATCCTGATGTTCCCTGTATGTCCTTATGGATAACTTCCTTCTGTGAAAGTTTTGGATCACCTTTGGATTAGCTTCTTTGGATTAGTGACCATACCCTGATCAACCAATTAAAAATTGTAACACTTCCTCCTCTCAATCCACCTTAGCCTTGCTCTAATCTATTTCCATAACCACCTTTCAATATCCTATTTATTTTTATGGTGATTATTTACTATCTCCCACCACTAGAACATAAATTCTCCAAAGTTGGGATCTTTGTTCACCAAAAAATACCAAGGGCCTAGAACTATGCCTAGCACAAAACAGATAAATATGTATTTAAATATGTATTATTACATAAATAAACTTAATAAGCAGAGGTACTTTTACAAATGTACCAGACAATCAAATCTACCAGGAATCCTTCCCTTTCTGAGACCAAAAGCCAAAAAAGATTTCCCAGCACTGAGATGCACAGACAGAGCAGGCATTTCATGAGTCTGTGACATTGACCTTCAGTGCTAAATTTAGTGCCCTTGGTGTTTCTGTGATGCCTAGTTACCAGTTTAGCTTTACCTATCTAGGATGTGCATGTCAAGAGTGTTTCTACAAACTCAAGTATCTACTCACAGTAAGAAGCAAACAAATCTTGATCAGCTTTTCCCGTCTCCAGGAAACGGAGCTGGGCTATGAATGAATGGAGAGCAAAGCTGACTGAGAAACACTTCACAATTGCAGGGCTATGGGATTTCTAGGTAATTCAAGTTGAGGGGACGGCTTCAGCTGGGATACCAGGGTTGTACATGGAGACAGGTGCTCCAGTACTAGACCAGAGAAGAAAGGCAAGGACCAACACGGAAATGCAAGTGCTGTGCTCTTCTAGGAGGAAGTGAGCAAAGACAGAGAATAGGGGTAAAAAAAAAAAAATCACACTTCCCTTGGCTCCACAGCCCCAAATCCTTGTTCCTATGGGTACAGGTAAAAAACAGCTAAATGCACATTTTAACAGAACAGACAGCAGCTATTTGCCACTTGATGTTCTTAATTAATCTGCACTAAGCTTTACAATTATAATGAAAACTATGGGCCTTGCACACCAAAGGCCTTGAAAAATCTGTCAAGCAAGAAACAGGCCATAGTCCCACAGACCTTCATGTCACTGCTGGCTTAAGGATTTTGACTAGTGGTTAAGTTGCAATAACTCAGAATGGTCCTCAAGATGGAACTTCCACCTAAGCATTATTTCTAATACTTTTATGATTGCTAAATAACAAGCTCTGTGAAAAAAATCAAAGATAATATTAAAATAAATCTTTCAGTGGTCCTTGCATGCACCTTTTTAATGTGGTCACTCAATAACACGGACACCTGAAAAATAACCATCTGCCTCCAAAACTTTACAGACTGAACCACAAACAATAAATACCGCTTAACAACACACATAAAGAACTTTCACTAAATGCTTGGTCTGATATATCTGCACTCATATGCCCCTCAGCAAGTTTATTTATGTGTCACTGCCTACTAATCAGGATGTTTTTACTCTTCTTGAGGTCAATTCTTATTTGTGCATTCGGGGCTATCTTTAAAAAGCAAAGGGCCTCTGCTCAGCAGAGGCGCTCAATAGTTTTAAGTTCGTCTCTTCACTCTGGGAATTTCAAGTGCTTGTCCATTTTAGCATTTATTTTCCATAAAGCTGGCTGGTTTTAAACTAATTCCAAAGTACAGTCATTGTTAGCCTTGCCACACAGTGTGCCGAAGTCATAACTATTGTTATAAACTTAATTCTTCAATATTTTAATTAAGAGAAAAGAGTAGCCCTTTGGGGATGACCATTACTTAAAAGCTGAGTTTCAGAAAATTTACAGAACCTTTAACCCTCTTTAAAAATGTTTACCCAATGCTAAAGACAATTCCTGCGAGCTTAAAAAGCTCTTTCGAACCACCAACCATTTAAAATCATCTAATTGATTACAAACTAAATCCTCAAGAAGGATAACTGCCTTTAACACATTTTAATAAATATAACTGATATTTTCTTTTAACCACCCATCCAAGTAGGCAGGCAATGTGGAAAAACTATGAACTCACCTTACATTAATTATAGTTTATCCTGAAGTAACTCTTAGTGAAAGTGAATAATGAGGTATGCAATAGCAGCCCTCTCAAAGTCGGGAAACATTATTTATTTATATATTTATATAATGACATATTTATTTGCTTGTATTTATTATTTTCTATTTATTATTGAAAGGAAAGGAACTTGAACTGACAAAATTTCCATTGGAGCTTTGCATTACGGGGGTTTTAGTATTACTTCAAACTGCCCATCATGAAAAATCTGATTTATCCTGTAAGTACCTTCGGTTCCAGCTATTCAATGATGATATGAATCAGCAAATTTGTTACTCCATTAAATTCCTGCTTTCAAGACGACCAAAACTTGCCTCGTTTTCCCTCACACCTCTATCAGAGGAGATGGAGGGTACGGACGTCTTAAAACTTTTTAGGTCTCAAAACCTGGACAATTTACTCATCAGGATTATCAGTTGAAAGGCATTCGGTAGACATTTTCAATGATTCCTTCCCATTCCGGATGCCCCCGCCCTTCATTATCCTATGCTAAACTAGCAATCAACGCTTATTAGGCACCCACTGTGTGCAAAGAGAAAGCATTATCCTAAGCAAAGGGGCAGGAGGCTCGGCCTCATTTTATTCCTGCATAAATACACAGCAGTCGTGATTTATTCTCACAACTTTGCAGAAACGTGAGTTGCATCCACATGGATGAATTCCCCAGCATTCGTTTGGGAATGAATTTCTGGGGTTAATCTACAGGTCCTCGGGATCGGACGGGCCCGATGGGGCACCGCGCGGCCCCCGCACCTTGCAGCCCGCACAGTCGACTCGGGGGCGCCAGCCACACCTTCTGCAGGTGGCTGGACCGCCGGAGCCAGCGGAGCCCGACCCCTCTCCCCTCGCAGGGACTCCGGGTAGGAGGAGTCTGTAAATGCGTGCCGGGACTCGAGCGAATTCAGGGACTTGTTGAAAGCCCCCCTGCCCCGGGCGGGGCGGGGCGGGGCGGAGCGGGGCGGGGCGGGGCGGGGGGGGGTCCCGGGCCGGGCGAGAAGGCGGCGGCGCCCCTCCCCCGCGGCCCGCGAGTCCCCCGCGCCCCGGGCTCCGCGCAGGCCGCCGCCGCCGCTCCCGGGCGCAGCCGGCGCCCCTCGGGCCTAGCACCATTTGAAAGGCAAATCTCCGAGCGGGGCGCCTCTGGATGCCCGGCCCCGGCCCCCGCCCCCGCCCCCGGGGATCGCTCTCCAGCAGACACAGCCGCGGGGGCCTCCGCGGACGCCCGGCCCGGGGCGTTGGGCGCGGCCCGCGGGCGCCCCCGGGACCTCCGCCCGCCGCGCCCCGGCGTCCGCGCCAGGCCGGGGAGGGTGCGCGGGTGCCCGGCTGCCCAGGCCGGCGTCCCCCGCCGCGCCCAGCGAGCCCGCGGCGCGGGGAGACGGGGCTGCAGCCGCGTCCTCCGCCCGCGGCCCGGGCTCCCGCCCCCTCCCGACGCACCACACCTAGCAACCCGCGCTGACAGGACGCAGTGGCGGCGGCGGCGGGAGGAGGAAGCGGAATGGCTGCCGCGGTGGAGCCACCCCCGCCCCCCGCCCCGCTCCCACCTCCCGGCCGCTGCAGCCGCCGCCGAGCCCTGACAGCTCGAGCCCGGGCGGAAGCAGCGGGCGGCGTGCAGCGCCCGCCCCCCCGCCCCCTACCCCCGACCCCCGCCCCCGCCCCCGCCCCCCGGGCCAACTAACTCCGCGCCCCCGCCCGGCGCCCGGCCGCCGCGCCCTGCGCCCCGCGCCCCGCGCCCCCGCCCCGCCGCAGCCCCCCGCCGCCCCCGCCGCCCCCGCCGCCGCGCAGCCCCGCTCCCACCACTTGGCCGCCGCCGGCGCGCACGCCCCCCGGGACCCCCCAGCCCCGCCGGCCGCCGGCCCCGCACCTCCGGGCGCCCCCGCACCCCGCGCCCCGCGCCCCGCGCCCGCACACGCCCTCCCTCCCCGCCGCCCCTGGCCATTCTGGGGTTCTCGCCTGGGCAGGAGTTTCCGCGCGCCGGGCACCCCCGCCCACCCCCGGGCCGTTTACCGATGTGGTTGTCCTCGATGTGCTCGATGAGGTCGGCCAGGGTGGGGAAGTGGAGTCCGCAGCCCCCGAATCGGCAGGTATTGGAGAAGAAGGAGGCGGCGGCGATGCCTGTCATGGTGCTACATCGAGAGCCCCCCTGGTGTCGGCTCTGCGAGCGCCGGGCCGGCGGGCGGAGGGAGGGAGGAGGAGGAGGAGGGAGGAGGGAGGGAGGCAGGGTGGGGTGAGGAGAGGAGGGGCTGGGGGAGGGGGAGAGAGGCGGGGTGAGGGGAGCGGAGAGAGCGGGACGGAGGGAGAGGGGCCGGCGCGGCGGCGGAGAGCGAGGAGAGACCGGGAGCGGCGGGAGGCGGGAGGCGGAGGGCGAGGGCGGCGGCGGCGGCGGCGGCGGCGGCGGCGGCGGGAGCGCGGGGGCGGGGGCGGGCGCGGGCGCGGGCGCGGGCGGGGAGGCCGCCGCAGCTGGGAGGAGGGACCAGGGCGCGCGGCAACAGCTGTGCGGCCCCGACCGCGGCTCCCGGACCGAGGCCTCACCTGCGAGCTCCTGCCACCAACTTTATCCCCCTCGGCCTGCCCTCCACAGTTGGCGATACATGCGAGCTGCTTGGAGCTCCCTCGCTTGTCTATGACACTCGTGATACATACACATCTATTCATTACACGCGCATCCCGCCCTGAGAACTCCGGGAGTCACCCGGGCACCACTCGGGGACATTTGTTTGCACTTGGCCACCTGTCTAGGTGTGACACTGACATTCACAGGGGACCCAGGAAAGGTGATTGTGTGCACCTTACTCTTTAAACCTTTTCTTTTTTTTTTTTTTTTTTTTTTTTTTTTTTAGTCATTTTCTCTGGAGGTTTAGTACTAACTAATTGATTTTAATGAAATTTCCCTCTAGGCCAAAAGAAAATCTTAGCTTTATTTAAATTTCAAAATAGATTTCTCGATTGTCAAGTGCATTTGCCCGTGTTTTACATAAAGTACCACGTTTGTTATCCTCCCTGCTCCTTTTTGGGAGAACAAAAACTAAAATGATTTCGTTCCCCCAAATTGCAGCACCCCACTGCTCCGGCTCAGGGCTGGGAATTGACTCATCCGTGTCCCTCGGAGCAAGACCATCAGCAGAAAGGACAGTGCATTGGTTAAGGCTAAAAGGAGTAAAAACAGGGTCAAGGGACATATTTACTCTTCATTTAAAAGAGAAAAGACTCTTCCAGTCAATCTTGATTACACTGTTCGGTGAACATTTAAACCAAAGCACTGACCACTTAAGCACTTCAGTTGAATTTGGTAGCATCCCCCCAAACTAGTACTTTGCTAAGAATCAATTGCTTTCTGGTCCCCGCACCCCCCCCCTCCAGTTGCACTCATATTTTGACCTGCAGAGTGTGTGATCTCCGATAGCGCTTTTCCAGGTGCCTGAGGAACATTACACATTATCGGCAGCTTACGACCCAACAGTGCATTTTTAAAATTAATACAGGCACACTGAATTTAGCACTTTTCCTTAGGACAAATTTCACTTGCCTCTGGTGCAGATATGTACAGAAATAGTATTTCCCTCTCCATAAACTATATTCATCTCCCATATTATTACTAATAATATGATTGTCAACACAACACTTTCCATATGAGTTTTAAGAGTAAGAACACCACAAAAGTTTTATAATCTGACAGTCACAGCGATTAGGGATGATTAGTTCCCTCATCCATGGCATTTCTCCTCCTCTCCCATTTCTTCTTACCCAGCTCACAGGGTGACAGCCTTGTGCTGAGATGAGAGTTGGGTTGGATGAGGCCCGGGGCCGTTGTGTCATTGAAGTTCAGTTTGGTGCCAAGAATGGTTTCCTGGGCCCATTTGCGGGTGGGGGCAGGGCCTGGGTGGGCCTGATAATGCGCCAGCGACCCGGTTGGCTGGAGACGGGAGCCAGGGCCAGACAAGGGTCTAAAGAGCAGGAGTTAGAATTCTAGATCTTGAATTAGAATTTTGGCAGCTGTGCAGCGCATTCAGCTGCCCAGTCTGGGAAGGCCTTCAGCTGACAGTAGGCAGGATATCTGGCAGACAACACACCCCACCAAGTAACAGGACAGGGTAATGCCCTGCAAAAGCTTCAACCCAAACCTGTGCCAAAACAGCTTCCCCCTACAGATAAGAGTTAGGCACCACCACCATGAAGTATCTAGGAATTATCAAGAGCTTGGGAGAAGTAGCAACTCTGCCCTCCAGGGGAAAAAAAAAAAAAAAAAAAAAAAACTATCTATGTGGAATTATTAACTCCAGGCAAGAGAGTCAGGGATGGAAAGTGCCAGAAATGTGCAGGTGAAAGACAAGGAAGTAAGGGTACTGCATTTCACTAGAGCACTCTAGTGCACAAGTGATAGGCCAAATTTAATAAACAGAGCTTTTTCCTAAGCCAAAAGAACATAAATCAAATTTTTAAGATTTACATTTTTTTTAGCTTGGGCAATTATTAATATTTTGTAAGGACTCATTTTTTCTTTTTTTTTTTTTTTTAATCTTTTTTTTAAACATTTTTATTTATTTATGATAGTCAGAGAGAGAGAGAGAGAGGCAGAGACACAGGCAGAGGGAGAAGCAGGCTCCATGCACCGGGAGCCCGACGTGGGATTCGATCCCGGGTCTCCAAGATCGCGCCCTGGGCCAAAGGCAGGCGCTAAACCGCTGCGCCACCCAGGGATCCCAGGACTCATTTTTTCTTAAATATTTTATTTATTTATTCATGACACAGAGAGAGAGAGGGAGAGAGGCCTCTGGACACAGGCAGAGGGAGAAGCAGGCTCTGTGCAGAGAGCCTGATGGGGGACTCGATCCCAGGACTCTGGGATCATGCCCTGGGCTGAAGGCAGGTGCTCAACCACTGAGCCATCCAGGTGTCCCTCACTTTCTCTTCCACTCTACTAATTCTTATATGAACTGAAGCTCTGCCTATGTGACATTCTGTTTGTTTGTTTTATCTGCACACTCTAGGCATTTCTGGCCTTTATATTAGATACATAATCATGCTCTATTAGATTTGGGAAGATACTCTGGCTGTCAGGCCCACTGATATCGTGCATGTGGTAAATAAGTTGAGGCCAGGGACATGGAGTGTGTTCTCCCCAGGCTCCCACAGCATGTTTCCTCTCTGTATTCATAGTGCATTCAGTAAGGCATCGGTTGACAGTAAAAGAACAAAGATCTAGTAACCACAGGCAAACTTTTAAAAAATTACAGTGGCTTGCTTATCATCATGTACTTACATTGAAAAGTATTTGTTTAAGAGGTGCCTGGCTGGCATAGTCAGTAGAATACATGACTCTTGATCTTGGGGTTGTGAGTTCAAGCCCTACATTGGGCCTAGCTAGAGCTTACTTTAAAAAAAATTTTTTTTTAAATAAATGTTTGTTGCAAGGATGTCCCTTCAGATGAAGTCAACACTAGGCTATAAGAATATAGACAATAAATGTTTCAGCCTATGGTGTTCAAGAGAAAGTGATGGCTGATCTATCTCTACATTTACAAAAAAAAATTGTCTGCCTAATTTGGGTAGTAAAAATATTTCAAAGGAAAGAGATAGTGAAAGAATGGAGAAGTCAGAAGGATAGCATAGTGTTTATGGCCAAAAGTGTTCCCTGGGTTTAAGACCTTTTTCTTACAAACCTTTTCTCAGGGCACTAATGCCTCCTGCTGTGGAAACCTGGACAAAATATGGACCTAGTGGTACTTGATACCACTAGGTACTTAGTATTGGTGGTTGGTACTTAGCATTACAAATGATTTGGGATCCCAAAGCAATCTCCCCAAATCCAGCATTGTCCACAGGCTGGCGCAGCTGCCAGCAATGTGTGGATCCATCGGTCTAAGGGAGCCAACCAGAAGCCACCAGAGGATTCTGTGTCATATAATTGTCTGGCCTCCACATACAGGAATCGGTTAATTTAGGGATATTCTGATAAAAATCGTGTACTTCCTGTACCCTGCATGGTCATCTGTTAGCACTGTAAGAGGATGTGTATGAACATCGGACTCTGTTTTGAGTTTAATTCTCCATACTGCCTTCAATTCTAGCTTTCTTGGCTTTTCTGCATCATTCCCCCAGGTTCCTCTTAAGTTACTTTTCGGGTTTACTGGATGTAAACAGGCTCTTTGTAAGTAGCTTGAGGCATTCCTTCTACAGCCACCACGACATAGACTGAATAGATCACAAGGCCAGTCTTTTTCTGCTTGTGCCAGTCTGTGGCCATTTGTAGGAATGGCAGCTCTTGGGGCACCTGGCTGGCTCAGTCGATGAAGCATGTGACCCTTAATCAAGGGCTGTTAGTTCAAGCCCCACATTAGGTACAGAGATTACTTAAAAATAAAATACTAAATAAATAAATAAATAAATAAATAAATAAATAAATAAATAAATAAAGGAATGGCAGCTTTTAAAGACTCAGGCTACCACTTTTGCCAACAGCTACCACTTTTGCCAACAGTAACCCTTACCTTGACAGGATGTTTTCTTTAGGCTTCACCTTCTTCCAAGGAGGATGATGTCTATTCCAGATTTTCTTGTCTAATATTTATGCAACCAAATCATTAAGCTTTTTGTCTTGATTTTACTCCAGCTCAGAAATGAATCAACTTTATCAGCTCTTTGGTGCTTAACTCTCATTTTGGTCCCCAGTCTTATCTGCCTAGATTTAAGCGTTGACCTCAGGATGAGTAATGGGGGTTCTCTGGTTGTATGCCACTAGTGACCAATCCTCATAAGTGTTACCCCTTAGAACTCTCTACCTGGCTGCTTCTGCCTTACTATCTACATAGTTATGGCATTTTCATTTCCAGCTCCTTGCAGGATTTCTCCAGAACTAATTTTTTTAAAGATTTTATTTATTTATTCATGAGAGACACAAGCAGAGGGAGAAGCAGGCTCCCTGCAGGAAGCCCGATGCAGCCCTCAATCTCAGGATCCTGGGATCACGATCTGAGCCAAAGGCAGATGCTCAACCACTGAGCCAGGTGCCCCTCTCCCAAACTAAATTAATGAAACATTCAACCAATGGCTGGAGCTCTTTTTTTTTTTTTTAAGATTTTATTTTATTTTATTTTTTTCATGAGAGACACACAGAGAAAGGCAGAGACACAGGCAGAGGGAGAAGCAGGCTCCATGCAGGGAGCCTGATGTGGGACTCCATCCTAGGACCAGGATCATGCCCTGAGCCAAAGGCAGATGCTCAACTGCTGAGCCACCCAAGTGTCCCAATGGCTGGAGTTCTAATTGAGCATCCCAGGTTTACTCCCCTACTGCAGTCTGCCACACTGCCACCCAAATGATAGCTGCAAATCTAAATCTGATGGGATTTAGCCATCCAGCCCAAGCTTTCAAATGGACAAAAGAGCAGACAGCCAATCACAATTTCATTTGTTCCTTCAACATATTTTGTTTGAACCTCTATGCAAGGTCCTGCCACACAACCCCAGAAGGCATTATTTATGTAGGCAACTGCAAGGACAGTGACCCCAAGATTTGTACATCCCAGTAGCCTGTGTAGGATACAAAGGATACAATTTGGATAAGACAAGTACAGTCTCTCCTCTAATGAGGGAACACCAAATGCTTTGCAAGGTCCTTCTAAACAGGTTCTTAGTGCCTGCCATGGGTGGCTCAGTGGACTCCACATACTGTCCTCTTGGCTGCTCTGGTGTCTGCCATTTCACTCCTTTCCAACTTGGGCTCATTCAGGTGATCACTCTTGTTGCTGTTGACTATAATCGAGTCACTAAGGCACTACTGCTTGAAAAAGACTGCACAGCTTTTTGCCGAGGGATGTGTCCTTAGGCATTATTGATGCTCACCCAGCAATGCCCAGTGTTGAAGATTTTCTATCCCTTCCAAAGCTGCTAGTATCTTTTTTGTCCTAGCTTTTTGAGGTTTCATCAGCTCCTGCTTTATAATCCTTTTCCCCTAGGACTTAAATGAGTTATCAAGGGAGACTGGGCTAGAGGATCAAGTTGGAAACACTGCTCCATGATCTCCTCTCCCCTGCTAAAATCCCTCAGCGCCAAGCCTCACCATCAGAATAGCTTTCTACTCAATGATCTTCATAATCAGATCCTGCAGAATGCAGTACATATACTGGCAGTTCATGATGAATCAAATTATTTTCGTTTTCAAGATACATTCACTATACGTGACAGGCCACCTTGCCTTTACATGTGTTTGTATAGCCTGCCAGAAACATTCTTCCATCTTCCCCTCTCTTCCTACCAACACTTCAGCAGCTTAGCCTGTGACTTCCTACAGGAAGCCTTCCCAGCATCCTGCCTCTTCTTTCATCCCGGCTAAGCTATATGGTTATCATCTGTGCTTCAGCCAAGCTCCCTCTGCATTAGATTTTGACTGTTAGCTTACTGGTCTTTCTTCTCTAGACCAGTGGTTCTTAAATCTTTTAAATCAAGAACTCTGTTGGGATGCCTGAGTGGCTCTGTGGTTGAATGTCTGCCTTCGATTCAGGGTGTGATCCCAGGGTCCAGGATCGAGTCCCACATTGGGCTCCTTTAAGGGAGCCTGCTTCTCCCCTCTGCCTCTCTCTATATATATCTCTCATGAATAAATAAACAAAATCTTTTTTAAAAAATCAAGAACTCTGTCCATAAAAAAAGTAAACCTTGATCCCATAAATATTTATGTTTTTATTTATAAATTGTATACAGGCACTCCTATTCAAATATAGTA
Organism: Canis lupus baileyi; assembly: GCF_048164855.1. Classification (NCBI taxonomy): domain Eukaryota; kingdom Metazoa; phylum Chordata; class Mammalia; order Carnivora; family Canidae; genus Canis; species Canis lupus. The sequence goes on along the minus strand of NC_132855.1, from coordinate 19,771,551 downwards.
TGTATATTATAAAATAAATCAGACATTTTAAGAAGGTATCTTTTTAAAAAACAGAAATGGAAGGTCTAATATCTTCATTCCACATCCCAGAGTATTGTGTGGCCCCCACCCTGGGATGAATGCATTCTACCTTGAAGGCCACAAGTCCTAGTCTCCTTGAAAAAAGTCTTTCTTTCATCATGCCTGCACATAGTTTTCAGTACAAGCTGCATGGGGGTATAGCTCAGTACTGCGATAAGGCAATGCACTGAGATTTCAGTTTTCAATGCTAAAGCAATTTTTAACAATGTGTTACTGTTCTTCTCTTATGTAGCATCAGGAAAAGATAGCATTCAATCATCTCTCAGCTTGGATAGATTACAGCCATTATACTTTGCCATGATCATGGCCCAATCTTTGATGAGACCTTTTTTTAGGTCTAGTACAGTGTCACTGCCCTGTGCCCCTAACAGGCACTTATGAAATGCTCGTCTCATTGGTTTTGATGGCACTTGGTTTCCTAGTGTCTGCTGATGCAGACAAAGCTGTTCAACTGGACAGAGATAAGCAGGGAGGCATTGAGCCATGACATGAGATCTGACACTAGCTCTCCTTTTATTTGACTGACTAGGATGCCTTTCTCTTTCACAGATGTTCAAGTTCATTATGATGATTATTTTAAATAACAATTACTACCATTCATTGAGTGCCTACTGTTGTGTCAGGCTTTGGATGAGATATCTTAACAAATCAGTTTTTAAACCCTATATCATGCCCAAGTTAAAAAAAATAATAAAGGAGTAAGGTAACTTACTGAGGCCCATAAAGCTGAACTAAAATTTGAACTCAAGTCTGTCTGACTCCAGAGTCTTTGCTCTTAATATAATATTAATATAATATTCATACCTGGATTTGGGTATTACAGATCATTTTCCTTCTCTTCCCTTGAGTCTGAAGAAGTTGGCCTCTTGGCCACAGGCAGGATCCATCACAGACATTAAGATATCACAGACATTAAGACATTAAGATTGAAAGGTAAGAATTTTAGGCTACATTACAAAGCTGTGATTATCAAGGCAGCATGGTATTGGCACAAAAATAGACACAGAGATCAATGGAACAGAATAGAGAACCGAGAAATGGACCCTCAACTCTATGGTCAACTGATCTTTGACAAAGCAGGAAAGAGTATCAAATGGAAAAAAGACAGTCTCTTCAACAAGTAGTGTTGGGAAGATTGGACAGCAGCATGCAGAAGAATGAAACTGGAGTACTTTCTTACACCATACACAAAAATAAATTCAGAGGATCCCTGGGTGGCTCAGCAGTTTAGTGCCTGCCTTCAGCCCAGGGCGTGATCCTGGAGTCCCAGGACTGAGTACCACGTCGGGCTCCCTGTGTGGAGCCTGCTTCTCTCTCTGCCTGTGTCTCTGCCTCTCTCTCACTCTCTCTCATGAATAAATACATAAAGTATTAAAAAAAAAAACAAAAATAAATTCAGAATGAGTGAAAGTCCAAATATGAGACAGGAAACCATTAAAATCCTAGAAGAGAACACAAGTAGCCGCATCTGTGACTTTGGCCACAGTAACTTCTTGCTTGACACATCTCCATAAGCAAAGGAAACAAAAGCAAAGATGAATTATTGGAATTTTACAAAGAGAAAAAGCTTTTGCACAGCAAAGAAAACAGTCAATAAAACTAAACGTATGGAATGGGAAAAGATATTTGCAAACAACTTATCCAAAGTCTATTAAGAACTTATCAAGCTCAAAAAAAAATAATTTATCAAACTCAACAACCAAAAAACAAATAACCCTCTTAAGAAATGGGCAGAAGACACGAATAGACATTTTTCCAAAGAAGACATCCAGATGGCTAACAGACACATGAGAAGATGCTCAGTATCACTCATCATCAGGGAAAAACAAATAAAAATCACAATGAGATATGACTTCACACCTGTCTGAATTGCTAAAATTAACAACACAAGAAACAACAGGTGTCGGTGAGGATGTGGAGAAAGGGGAACTCTCTTGCACTGTTGGTGGGAATGCAAACTGGTACAGCCACCCTGGAGAACAGTTTGGAGGGTCCTCAAAAAGTTAAAGAACAGAACTACCCTACGACCCAGCAGTTGCACTAAGGTATTTACTTAAAGGATACAAAAATGCAGATTCAAAGTGGTACATGCACCCCCAATGTTCATAGCAGCATTATTAACAATAGCCAAAACAAAAAACAAAAAAACCAATGGCCAAACTATGGAGAAAGCCCAGATTTCCATTTCCATCAACTGATGAATGGTTAAAGATGTACACACACACACACACACACACACACACACACACAAAATGGAATGTTACTCAGCCATCAAAAAGAATGAAATCTTGCCATTTGCAATGACGTGGATGGAACTAGAGGGTATTATGCTATGCAAAATAAGTCAGAAAAACAAATAACATATGATCTCACTTATATGTGGAACTTAAGAAACAAAACAGAGGCTCATAGGGGAAGAGGGAAAAGAAAAGAGAGGGAAACAAGCCATAAGAGACTCCTAATAATCAAGAACAAACTTAGGGTGCTGGAGGGAGGTTGGGGGGGTGGGTGGGATGGATGACAAGTATTAAGGAGGGTACCTGTGATGAGCCCTGGGTGTTGTATGTAAGTGATGAATATCTACTAGAAACCAATATTGCACTGTATGTTCACTAATTAAAATCTAAATAAAATTTTTTAAGAAGCGTCCTACTTTGCCAAATGTACTTAGGATTGGGCACTGAGGGTTGGGATGGGCCATTGATGATGGAGAGGCCCTGGGGCCTCCACCAGGTATTGATACTCTTGGCCTGTTTTTCTCCTTTCCTTCTCCTTTGGAATGTCCTTTTATTCCTGTTCCCTAATATCTTATTTTAAAATTGAACTTAGGGGGAGCTTGGGTGGCTCAGTCCGTTAAGCATCCAACTCTTGATTTTGGCTCAGATCATGATCTCAGGATCGTGAGATGGAGCCCCACAATGGCTCCGTACTGCTGAGCATGAAGCCTGCTTAAGATTCTCTCTCTCCCAGGATGCCTGGGTGGCTCAATGGTTGAGCATCTGCCTTTGGCTCAGGGTGTGATCCCAGGATCCTGGGATCGAGTCCTGCATTGGGCTCTCTACAGAAAGCCTGCTTCTCCCTCTGCCTATGTCTCTGCCTCTCTCTCCTTGTCTCTCATGAATAAATAAATTAAATTTTAAAAAAATGATTCCCTTTTTCCCTCTCCCTGTGTCCCTCCCTTGAAATAAATAAATAAAATTTTAAAATTAAATGAAATTGAACTTAATAGAGAAGTAAGACTTTGAGAGGTGCCCTTGTTTTGCTCTCTGGTTCCTGACTTACCCTTCATTGTGTACCTTTGCACCGCTGACTTTGTGGTGGAGCGGAGAACATAGGCATTACCTGTCACGTGGAAAGGTGACTCTGTTTGCTCTTGTAATGCTCTTTCCCTTTGTCCCCGGTCTGTGTCATGACTCTAACCATGTGGCTTCAGCCAATTGTTTGGCATAATCATGTTTTCTGTTGCAGTTCTAATTCCTGGAGCCACAGAGCCAACAGCCCTGCTGGACCCTACCTGGAAGGGGTCTGCCACTCAGGCCCTTCTCTTCTAGGGTTGGCTCCATGCAGAGGCTACTTTTGCCTTTCAGAAAACAGACCCGGATTCCAGGAGTACCCCCAGGAAGGCCTTCTCCCCTTGGTTTTACAACTAAATTTACCTTTCTATAATTTTCATCTCATTATACTTCTGCTGACATAAATGATTGTCTTCTCTATAGTACCTCAAACATCTCATGACTTTTTATTTCTCTTAGAGGTCTCAACTCAGAAGCCTTAAGGACCAGGCAATGAGAGAAGACAGTAGCTTGTGAGTGCACATGTATGTATCGTGTGGATGGTAGGGATGGGGATGAACTGGAGAGCAGTGTTCTCTCAAAACACTGGAAGGCAAACCAGTCCCATCTGCAGGCCACATCTGAGCGACTAGTTGGCAATCTGTTTTTCCTTCCATGCCACAGTGCAAAAATTAGATGACTTTTGCTGTCACAATAGCCCAAGAGTATTGGGATTAACTATTTCTAAACTTCTCACCATCATGAGATTAGACACAATTTAATTATTGGTGCAAATAATTCAGAAAGGACCCTTTGCTCCTTAGATCTCCAAGGTGATGTCAGAGCTGTCTAGGTAATAACCATACCAGAGGGAAGAATAGTTGCTAGGGCTTTCTCCAGGCTCCAACACTTCCTGGTTCTCAGTTTTCCTCTCATATTTCCCATTGCAGATCAGAGTCTTAGGATAATTAATTTTCAACAATCTGAGTATGGGAGTCCTCCAAATTTATCTAAATGAATACTGTATATAAAGATAATGTTTTATGATGCCTGACCAGTCTCTAGCTACAGTTTATTTAAGCAACAAGGGGGCTCCTGGGTGGTTTAGTCAGTTGGGTCTTGACTCTTGGTTTTGGCTCAGGTCATGGTCTCTAGGTCATGGGATTGAGCTCTGAGCTGGGCATGGAAAACGTTTGGTATTGTGTTTGAGAAAGTTGCACCAGAAAAGAGAATTTGAGAAAGAAACATAGGAAGAAGGAAATTGGGAAAGAAAATCAAAGAAAGGGGCACAGGGCAGATGCAAATGTTGAGAAGAGCTTTCTGTCTTTTTTCTCAGGTTCACTCCAAATCCTGCAGCAGAAAAATCCTCCCTTCAGACACCCCCCACTCAGTCTCCCATCCCTCTGATCCACAATCAAATTTGCATCTTTCTTATCTTTCTTACTCTGTTCTCTGGTCCAAAAAACTAATCAGAGAAAAAGTTCAGCATCAAAAAGACCTAGATCCCAATGGTAGCTCTGTCACTTACAAGCCATTGACCTTGGCTAAGTCAGTGGCTTCAATCTGTCTGAGATTTCCTTATCTACAAACTGGATGTAACAGCACAGATCCTACCAGCTCCTGGAGAGGGAATGAGATGCTGAGATGCCACATGTGAAAACACCCTGGAAACTGTAATATGCTAATCAAAGATGAAGTATGATTGTTATTATCCCTGAATCCAGTGCTGCTATGGCATGTGGTCATCTTTTCACCAAATGTCCTTAGATTTCTTGGAGAAGGAGGTGGGTGTTACAGTCTGGTACAGCAGTGAGGCAGAACTTTATGTTTTAGGAGGGAAGTTGGCATTTTAAATTCCTATATATATATATATATATATATATATGCAACTGATGAACTACCGAACTCTGGGGAGGTGGGTGGGAGGATGGGGTAATTGGGTGATGGGCACGTGATATGATGAGCACTGGGTGTTAGGCCAAACAAATGAATTATTGAACACTGTATTTGAAACTAATGATGTACTTACTATATGTTGGCTAATTAAATTTATATTAAAATTAAAAAATTAAATTGCCATATTTTGCTACCTCTGAGATATCATGAGGATATGAAATCATACCTTCTCTGTTCTGGAATGAGCCATTTGAGTAAATCCTATTAGCTACCTAAACAGAGTAAGCATCCATTAGTCTGGAAGAAGGAGGAACACTTGTTTTTGTTTGTTTTGTTTGAAGAGCTTGGGGCTTCAATTCTACAGGCAGATGGGGTCTTGTTGCCAAAGTGAATGATTCAGAAGGAGGGCATGTGCCCAGAAAGTTCCATCAGAATTAAGCTCTGAGCTTTTTATTCAGTGGCTATCTGGATGGAGGCCAGCTCTCTTCTCACTTGAACAAAGAAGCATGTGGCCCAGGTGATGTTAGACATCTTATGACCACAAGGGACACCTGCCTGAGGATAAAACCAATGTAGCAGAATGCAGAGTTGAGAGATTTTAGAGAAACTGAACTGGAGCTCTGACAAAACTCATTGGTCTTAACAGTTACATGAGCCAGTGGCTCACCTTTATTGCCTAAGCCAGTTTGTATTGGGCTTTCTAATTCTAGATACTGATAGCAAAGTCCTCCTAAATGGTATAGGGTCTGCCGGTTTCTGGAGAAAGTGCAGGCATGTTATATAGTGTTTAGTGAGCTTACTGAAAAGAAGATCCCAAGTCTCCTCATCTTTACCACTGACATTCCCAGTTATGAGCATACCTCTGATGGGCTGAGGCAGGCTGAAGGGAGGCGCACTGCTGGAGGGGGCTGTCAACTACAAGACCTGAACTGTCATAAGGGAAAGAAGGCTGGAGTGGTCCTAGCATGGGGACATGGATAAAGCTATCACTAGGTTGATGGACATGACTATGGTCCATGATTATGCCTATGTTCAGTTTTAGTAGATGCTTGCAAACCATTTTCGTTCCTTTTTTTTTTTTTAAGATTTTATTTACTTATTTGAGAGAGTGAGCACAAGCTGGGGGAGGGGCAGAGGGAGAGGGAAAGGCAGGCTCCCTGCAGAGCAAGAGCCCCACCCCACCCCCACCCACCGTAGGACTTGATCCCAGGATCCTGGGGTCATGACCCCAGCCGAAGGCAGACACCCAACTGAACGAGCCACCCAGATGCCCCCAAACCATTTTCCAAAGCAGATTTATCAGTTTGCACGTTCAACACTAATGTTCGAAAGTTCTCAGAGCTTTTTACTTTTACTTTTCCCACAGGCTAGTAAAAAAGGTGTTCGGATTTTACCAGAGCACAGCAGTTTCCAAACTGCAAATATAGAGGTTGCTGCCAGAATAAGACATACTAAAATAGGTATACATACACAGAAACACCAAAAGCATAACAATTCAAGTAGCAGAGCAATTTGGGGGGATGATTTAAAGGTAAATACAGGGATCCCTGGGTGGCGCAGCGGTTTGGCGCCTGCCTTTGGCCCAGGGCGCGATCCTGGAGACCCAGGATCGAATCCCACGTCGGGCTCCCGGTGCATGGAGCCTGCTTCTCCCTCTGCCTGTGTCTCTGCCTCTCTCTCTCACTGTGTGCCTATCATAAATAAATAATAAAAAAAAAAAAAAAAAAAAAAAAAAAAATAAAGGTAAATACATTTCAGTTACCTTAATTAAATTCTAAAAAGTCCAAGTATAACCCAAGGGCCTGAGTAACTATTCGTTCCAAACTGTTCTCTGCAAAAAAGGAGTACCTCAGCCCTCTGTCAAAATGTCCCTTCATTATATACAGTGGGCTTGAGGAGGGAGGGAGAGAGTGTGTGTGTGCGTGCGTGTGTGTGTGTGTGTGTGTGTGTGAGATGGTGAAGGGGTGGGAAACAGCAAGAATATGGTTGTTTTCTACACAAGTTGCAACCAGTTAAAAATATTCCATTCCATTAAATTATTTAGTAAATGTGGATGAAACAGGCAGTGAGATTTCATAAGATCCTCACTAATATTTGGTAATTTTTTGTTAATTGTTGCTTGAAAGAGTGCTTCAGTTATCTGAAAAAGTCATCACGTTAGGTTTAGCTAACTTGTCACACCAACTTGTAACATGTGAAGGGTTTATTTGGAAATGGTGGAGAGAATTGATATACATTTAACTAACATAATATTTTCATTTAAAGATGTATTTACTGAAAACAAACATTCAAACTGACAAAATTCTGCATGCTCATTCAGGTAGTACCGAATTTAGTCCTATCCTATATGACCTTTCATGGGTTCCATCCTTGGAGGAGGGGTGATAACCCCACAAATTGATTTCTTTGTTCCCAATTTAATGTCATTCATCTCCTATTGTGTAGGCTTTCACATAAGCTAGATTGGTGGTATTATCATCTGTCAGTACTAGCTGCCAGCCTTCAGAAGCTAATGAACAGACCTCAGGAAATTCTGGCATCTTCTGTGAGCTTGTTTCTGCTTTATATGTGATCATTTCCAGCAACTCACATTTTCATCCATTCACAGACATCTTGTCGCAGAAACTCCTAGGTACCTATTCAGTGTTCATTCTCACCTTGCTCCTGAATAAATTTTATCAAGGAAGTGGTGTGTCCTGATTAAACCTAACATTCCAAGGCTCCCTTGCACATAGGGGTAGCCATATGACTAAGTTCTTGCTATTGAGATATAAGTGAAGTTGTTGAATGGAGCTTCTGGGAAAGCTTCTTAAAAATCATACTGACTAGGGGCACCTCGGTGGCTCAGTAGGTTAAGCATTTGATTCTTGGTTTCAGCTCAGGTCATGATCCCAGGGTTCTGGGATCAAGCCCTGAGTTGGCTCTGTGGTGAGCAGGGAGTCTGCTTGAGATCCTCTGCTCCTCCCCCAGCTCGTGCTCACTCGCTCTCTCCCTCCCCGCCCCTCCCACTATAATAAATAAATAAATCTTAAAAACAAAAAAGAAGAAAACCTTACTAACCCAACCATTGGGCACTATTTTCACTTGGCCCTTCTTTATTCCTGCTTCCAAGTGCACAACATGATAGCTAGAGCTCCAGCAGCTATTTTACGAACATGAGGATAAGGGTCACACTCTAGGATGATGTCCTAGAACTGCCGCATCAGCTCTGGACTGCCTACCTCTGGAATTCTCATTTTGTGAGAAAAATCAATTCCCATATTACATAAACTACTGCTTCTCTGATTTCTATTACTCACAGTCAAATGCAATTCTGCTATTCTAAATAGTCATTCAGTATAATCCTTTGATTTTTTTTCAACATTTTACAATTGTCTTTGAACAGAAGCCAAGCAACAGAGACGGCTACCACTCATTCAGGTGCTCTGGCCTGGACATTGAAAGATTAAGCTTTAAAGGTTCCACCAAGCTGAATTATGCACTATGAAACCAGGGACTGAGTGGCAGGGCAGGTCCTCCTACTCCAAGGTAGCACTGAGAAGTCCATAGGATAGAATGAAAGGTTAAGGTCTCAGAGTTATCACAACGGAGCTCTCAGCCTGTTGTCATGGCAGCAAGGAGGGAGCCGTGGCAATATGTTGGAACAAATAGGAGGCTTCCTCCAGCCTTTCCACTGCATCTTGTAGGGCTCCCTGCTTAATCAGACCCCCAGAATCTAAATATCGAGATCTTCTGGCAGGTGTAAATTATTCTGTAATCAGCCCATGGACACCTTCTCACTGCATCTGCCTTTCTCACCTGGCTTGGCTTTGGAATGGTTTTTTAGCCCTCAGTCCCACCCCAATACCTCCCACCAGTAGAAATATCACTGCTGTTGTGAGAGGAATGATAGAAAGGACCACTGAGGAGGGCGTCATTCCTCTTCAATCTATAGACCCCCTCACTCCACTCCACCCCTTTTATTTTGTTTCCCCATCCCATCACTTGATTAATAAAAATAAAGTGTTTGCCAATAGGAAATATTTATAGACAGCAAAACAGGTCAACTGCAATCCCGGACCATTTTTATAAAGTACAGCTTCCAGAAACAGTTTACAGATGCACGACTCTAAAGCAAACTCAAGATTAAGGCAGAAAAAGCAAAAGAAAGAGAAGAAGAAGAAAGAAATGAGTTCAAACTTAAGCAAGTCTGACCTACTAGCTTGGCAAATAAATGAGTCTATTTCTATAACAAGAACATTCTCTACGTTCTGTGCCTTATTAAATTAATTACCTGCTCTATGCCCCTTAGTACTACTGTCATTTTGGTAATGGTGTAGCCTTAAACTTTTCACTCTTTTGTGCTTTCTGAAATGGAGCTGGAGCCAGCTTTTCAAACTACATTGAACTCAAAGAGGCCCCTTAGTGTGTCATAGATGTCAATGCGAGTAATAGCAGGTGCCTCCCCAGACCACTGTGCTGGGGCATAGGCAGAGTGCTAATGAGGAATGAGGCCGTTATTCTGTGTCCCAGATCCCACATCTCTCCTCCTTCTGACCCAGACAAGACTGGGAATTGCTAAGGGCCTTATCATGGCTTTCGTTCCTGCTGGTTCAATGTTGGCCCCTGGCAGCCTCGCTTAAAGAGTCCTCTGGCTTTTGTAGAGTCCCTGTGCTGTCATGGTGCCACCTGCTTTGGCCTCTGCTCTGGAGCCACCTCAGGCCCATCCAGGCCTTCTCTGCCTTGAGAGCACAGACGGGAAGTCCCAGCAACACAGAGCTCTTAGCACTGTCTGTGGACCTGTCATCTTTCCAGACATGCTTAGGTGGTCCCTTTCCTCTGACTCTGACCAGCACCCAAAGCCATACAGGATCTGTCACTGGGGCAGGTGACATGCACTTGAATCCCTTTGGTAGGGGCACCCGAGTTCCACACAACAGCAGCACAACTACCGAACATTTGAATCACTTAATCCTTCTAAAGAATGTTTTTAAATTTATTTATTCATGAGAAACACAGAGAGAGAGGCAGAGACATAGGCAGTGGGAGAAGCAGGCTTCCTGCTGGGAGCCTGATATGGGACTCCATCCCAGGACCTCGGGGTTAATGACCTGAGCCGAAGGAAGATGCTCAATGACTGAGCCACCCAGGTACCCCCTTTTTAATACTTCTAAACTTCAGTTTCTTTATGCATAAGATGGGACTAAAAAATGGTCCCTTTGCATTACAGCCATTATCATAATGACAGCTGCCATTTTTTTCTTTCCATTTACTACAAAAGGTGTATAGCTTAGTGGTGAAGCATACAACCTGGGATGCAAAGTTGCTTAGGTGTGGTCAAAGTCCTGCCTCTGTCTCTGAATTCCTGAATAACCATGGCAAGCTGCTTGAGTGCTCTGTGCCTTGGTTTCTCCACCTATAAAATGGGAGCAATAATGACCCTGCCTGGTGGAGCCATCCTGGAGATTAAGGGAGCTCATAGAGTACTATATGTAAGTAACATGAGTGTCCCAATATTTGCCAAGCACAGTGACAAGCTCTGTTAACTTTCACCACAGAAGTATCATTATGGATTCCTATTAACAGGTAAACTGAGGTTTAGAAAGATTAAATGAAATGATTCAAATGTTAAGTAACTGCTTTTGTGTGCTTTTGGGACCTAGGGGTTCCTCTCCTTTTCTTCCTTTGCTTTGAGAAGCCCTGGATCCCTGGTTCTTGCTCACTCTTCCCTTACTTCACCAACTGATGTCAACCTAGAAGTTGCTCCCTCCATTCCTTCACATTTCCCCAAGCTAACTCCCATCAGCCTCCCTAATGAGGCTCCTTCCTCCCAGGGCCACACCAGTCAGGGACTCCCCACTGCCCCCTGCCCAGGCTCTGCAGGGAAATGTATGGGGGCCCAAGGGAGGCACCCCCTGCAAAGAGAGGAGAGCTTAGCAGGCTGTCCCTGCTAAGGGTGGCCTCCAGCCCGGGCAGATTAGTCGGCTGGCCTTGGGTGCTAACCATACCACTGTGGCCGAGTGGTAGTGGACTGTTCCCCTTTTTTCTGCAGTTCATGCTAAATAATTAGCTCCAGCTTCACTACCTTAGGTTTCCTGGTCTAGGTTCCTGGCTCACAAAACCAAAGTCCCCTTCTGACACTTTCTTCTTAGCATTCTTTAAGGAAGAAGTATGACTTCTTCCTTCTGAATGGTCTAATTCTGGACATAGAGTTAGTGTCTGTTTTTTCCACCATGACCTTGGACTTGTTTCTCTCAGCTTCCATCTGACCTTCAAGTCTGGCTTCTTTGGAGCACGCATTAGTGGTTCATTAGTGGTTCTCACACCCAGCAGCGAATCGCTCACATCAGGGGATGTTATTTATCTACTGTTCCCTGGAGTTCCGCAAGAGACACCTGCAAAATGCCAGGAGGGCTTGGTGGTGTTTCTTTATCTTGTCCCCCAAAGAATTTGGTGTGGGAATTGATTTTCTACCAAGTGACAATTCTCAAAACATATTCTGGTCTTGAGAAGCACTGTGAAAAGTAAGTCTCGCTTCTATGACTGACCAGCCGTTCCCCAGCATGCCCCTGGGGGCAATGGCTACTACTAACTTGTGTTTTGTCTTCCAGAAATACCGGCCTTTGTGCACATCTTTTATAACCAAAGGGTACCATGATATACATGTTGTCTTGGACCTTGTTTTTTTTTTTTTTTTTTCCCTTTAATAATATATCTTGGAGATCTTTCCATATGAAAATATATGTTTTCTTTCTTCTTTTTAATGGTTGCCCAGTATTCCACTATGTATGAGAGTACTTGTATTTGTTTCTTGCTGTTGCTGTAACAAATTACCACAAATTTATTATCTTATAGTTTTGGAGGTCAAAAGTCCAAAGTTGGTCTCACTGGGCTAAAAAGCAGGGTGTGGTCAGGACTCCACTCTTTCTGGAGGCGTTAGGCAAAATCCGCATTGGTGCCTCTTTCAGCCTCTTCTTGAGGCTCCCCTGTTTTTTGTCCCATGGCCCCTGTTAGCAATCTATCACCTGACTTTGTGTCTGTCATCACATCTTGTTCTTGCTCACTCTGACCCCCTTGCCTCCCTCTTATGATTATATTAGGCCCCACCTGGATCATCTAGCATACTCTCCCCATCTCAAGATACTTAACTAAATTACATCTGGAAAGTCCCTTTTGCAATTAAGGTAACATTTTCATTGACTACAGGGATTAGCCTGTGAACATCTTGGCAGGTGGGGGTGGGGGTGCGTTTTTCTGCCTACCACAGTTTTTGTTGTCCACTTCCTACATATGGACTTTTATTTTTTTAAAGAGTTATTTATTTATTCATGACACACACACACACACACACACACACACACACACACAGTCAGAGACAGAGAGAGGGAGAAGCAGGCTCCCTGTGGAGAGCTTACTGCGGGACTCCATCCTAGGACCCCCGGATTACTACCTGAGCTGAAGGCAGACTTTCAACCACTGAGCCAACCAGGTTCCCCCATATGGACTTTTAGATTGTCTCCTGGAATGATTACAAGCAGTGCTTCAGTGACTATCCTTGTGTGTGTCAGAATAGAAATCATTCCTAGAAAATGAATTGAAGTTTCAAAGGTATGTTCATTTAAAATTTTGATAGATCTTTGTCATGGTAATTTTTTTAAACTTTATTTTACTTGAGATATTCTGGATGCACAATTATCATAGAATCATGTAGAAGGTAGTATCATTTTACTCTCTTTTGAGTAAATCTATCTATGACTGCTCTTATCTATGATAGCTAGAACTGCATCCTTGACTTTAATGAAAGCTCTGAATCTCAGTCAGTGGTTTTAGAAATAGGGACCTGAATTAATTTATTTGGTTAAAAACCTAATACTATAAAGATGTGGGTACTTCAATCTAAAGTTAATCAAAATGAAATATAATGAAATATGTAGCTCCTCAGTAACCCTAGCCATCTATCAGGTACCCAGTAGCCCCATATGTAGCTAGTGGCTATCACATTAGACAGTGTAGATAAAGAATAAATTCCTTCATCATAGAAGTTCCATTTGACAGAGTTGCTAAGAGTGATCTTTTGCTCCTCTATCAAATTAGAACCTACCTATTGCCTGTCCCTCATTTAAATCAATTCTATCGATTCAATTAACATTTGTTGAATGCCCACCTTATACAAGATACTAGATGATGATTTTTTTTTTAAAGGTCCCTGTCACAAATCACTAGAAGAAAACAGAAGTGTTTCCTGAACTTGCCTCAGGAATGCCAACTAACTGCACTGAGAAAATACCCCATACCATGGTAAATTCCAAGGCAATGTAGGAGCACAAAAGAAGAACATACAGTTTGTGAGGGATCCTGAAAACAAGAATATAGAGGTCATTTTCCCATCTTTGAAAATAGCTTGCTCATTGTCCATTTTTCTAATGCCCCTGAAATATTGACATATTCATTGGTATTTTATTTGTAAATAACAAAATGAGAAAGCATTTCAAAGTCTCTTAATACAGCATTATTGAGAAGAGATTACAGCATTGACTCTGGAGTCAGGCTGCTGGGCGTTAAATTTGCTAGCTGTGTGAATTTGGGCAACTCACTAGACCCTTCTGGGCTTCTGTTTTCTCTTCTACCAAATAAGTACTTCTCTCAGAGGGTTATTGTGAGGATTAAATGAGTTCATGTCTGTAAGTGCTCAGAACAGGGTCTGGCACTAATTGAGTGCTAAGTGTCAGCCATTGTTATTATTTAAACATGAATTACTGTAATACTGGATCTTCAGCCACCTGGACAGAATGTAAGTGTTCACCTGGTTCTGAACTGATCATGGAGGAGTTCAGTGGTCTACCAGAGCACACCCAGGTCTTGCTGGTCAGTGAGGCAGAGGTGACATACACATGGTTGTCCTGGCTCAGGTCCAGAACCCTGCCAGCCCTCCTTGGACCCTGTATGGGACAGTGGCACTGAGGGAATTTGCAACCAGGGAGATTGGCTTTCCTCTCTGAGGTGGACAGAGGGAATTCTACACTCATAGCAGTTAGTTGTGGCCCTATCATTCATAAATTTGGCCAAATACTACCTCTCCCTGTTTCATGTGCTTATTTACAGAGACAAGTGATATGTCCTTTTCTTGATTCTGAAACTTTCCTTAAACTCTGGTAGATAGATACCCCATCTCTACTGTCTGAAAAGTCAGGTTTCTGTGGTGGTAAAAATTGTAGCCATTTCAGTGGTGACTTCATTTGGACTCTTCCAATATTCTTGCTCCTTTGATTTTTGTCCTCCTATAATATTCCCCTCTTCCTGCCTCTGTCTTTCTCCCCATCTCTGTAATGATCTAATACCTACTGGGATTGTCCTCACCAGACGATTACAAGAAATAAAGGTTAACATGCAGAAGAATGAAACTGGACCACTTTTTTACACCATACACAAAAATAAATTCAAAATGGATGAAAGACCTAAATGTGAAGCAGGAATCCATCAAAATCCTGGAGGAGAACACAGGCAGAAAACTCTTGGACCTCAGCTGCAGCAACTTCTTATTAGATACGTCTCCAGAGGCAGGGGAAACAAAAGCAAAAATGAATTATTGAGACTTCATCAGGATGAAAAGGTTTTGCACAGCAAAGGAAACAATCAGCAAAACTAAAAGGCAACTTATGGAATGGAAGAAGATATTTGCAAAGGACATATCACATTAAGGGCTACTATCCCAAATCTATAAAGAACTTATCAAACTCAACACCTAAAAAACCCCCCAAAAAATCCAGTCAAGAAATGAGCAGAAGACATGAATAGACATTTCTCCAAAGAAGACATACAAATGGCCAACAGACACATGAAAAGATGCTCAACATCACTCATCATCAGGGAAATACAGATAAAAACCACAATGAGATACCACCTCACACTTGTCAGTACGGCTGAAATGAACAAGTCAGGAAACAATAGATGTTGGTGAGGATGCAGAGAAAGAGGAACCTCTTACACTGCTGGGGGAATGCAAGCTGATACAGCCACTCTGGAAAACAGTGTGGAGGTTCCTCAAAAAGTTAAAAATAGAACTACCCTATGACCCAGCAATTGCACTACTAGGTACTTGTCCAAAGGATACATACGGTGATTTGAAGGGGCCCATGCACCCAAAGTTTATAACAGCAATGTCCACAATAGCCAAACTATGGAAAGAGCCAAGCTGTCCATCGACATATAAATGGATAAGGAAGATGTGGAATATATATTGAGTGGAATATTACTCAGCCATCAAAATGAAACCTTGCCATTTGCAACAATGTGGATAGAATTAGAGTGTATTATACTAAGTGAAATAAGTCAGTCAGAGAAAGACAAATATCATATGATTTCACTCATATGTGGCATTTAATAAACAAAACAAATGAACATAGGGAAAGGGAAGGAAGAATAAAATAAGACAAAATCAGAGGGGGAGACAAACCACAAAAGACTCCTAACTCTAGGGAACACACTGAGCATTGCTGGAGGGGTGAGAGGTGAGGTAAGGGATAATTGGGTGATGGGCATTAAGGAGGACATGTGATATAATGAACAGTGGGTATTATATGCAACTGATGAATCACTGAACTCTACCTTTGAAACTAATAATGTTAAACTATATATTAACTAAATTGAATTTAAGTTAAAAGAAAAAAGAGAAAAGGCTAGAAAACACTCAGCAGATACAGGGTACTAGATAAATGTGAAATAATAATGCTTTGAGGGGCACCTGGCTGGCTCAGTTTGTGGAGAGCACGACTCTTGATCTCAGGGTTATAAGTTTAAGTCCCACATTGGGTGTAGAGATGACTTGAAAATAAAATCCTTAAAAAATGTATTGAACTATAAAAATGTACATTTTACTGCTTGTATCGTAGTATGGGTTACCTGAATCTTTTGTATTGCAAAGCCTACTTCTCAAGTATTAAATTGTTCATACTTTTGGACATCTATATTATCAGAGCCATTTGCTGTCCTGACTAAGCACTTAGCACCTGCCTGTAAGCACCTGGGGTTTTCATTTATCTCTATGCAACTGTCAACTTCGATCTTAAAGCCAAACTGCAGAACTTTAGATGGTTTTGCCAAAGACAAAGTTAAAAAAAAGATGAGCAAGAAAATAAAACACACCATACCGCCTGTAATTTCCCTAATGCAAATTAGCTAAAAAGCTCTTCAGAAAAGCAGGAAAGATGAAGCAATTTACAGGTGGCCCCACTACACTCTGTATCACTTCTGCTCTGAGGCATATTTGCCCTAAAACTAATGACATTTTGGGGCCCTGAAACTTGCATGGGTCCCCACCAAGGCCCTGGCCTAGTGCTGTACTTTTTGTTGTTGTTGATAAAGTGCTCTCCCCTACAGAGTTGTATAAGTATCAAGCTCCACTAAACCTAACCCCCTCTGTTGGTGCCCTAGTGATTATTACACATGGCCACTAGCAGGGGGGCAGTTGCAATGTGTTCTTTGCTGAGTGTCGATCTCTGCCTTGCTGCAGATTGTGCGCTACTTGGTCCCATTGTTCTAGACTTGCTGACCCAGGGCCTGGAATGCTGTCTGCACCTCCATGAGGCAGTCCCTGGGGGCTGAGAAATCGTTCCCTGAGTTTCATTCCACACATCTTTAGAATCCTAGAGATTTGAGAAGAGTAGCTAATGCACCAGTGAAAAAGGAGGATATTTTGGGAATTCTTCCTTTAATTCCGGGGTTCTCAACCTCAGCACTGTTGACATTATAGGCCAGATAATTCTTTGTTCAGGGGAAGGAGAAGGGAAGCTGTCCTCTATATTACAGGATGTTTAGCAGCATTCCAGGCTTCTATGTACTAGATGCTAGCATCAACCCTCCCCTTCCTACCCAAGTAGTGACAACCAAAAATGTCTTCAGACGTTGCCAAATGTCCCTTGGGGCAAAATCTCCTCTGTTCATGAACAGCTGCTTAATATAACAGTCCAACAAATTCCCTTAATATGGAAACTTCCTTTTTCTCTTGAACAATAAGGTAGGCATGTTGATGTTCACTGGCAAGACTTCTTCCACTCCAACACAAGCAGGACTTTGGACTGGTAAATTAAACATTCAAAAGCCAATTGTTTATTCACAGAAGACATGATCTCATACACAGAAAAATCTAAGGAACTCATACACATAAAAAAATCTAATAAATGAGTTCAGCAAAATTGCAGGATATAAGATCAATAACCAAAAATTAATCGTATTTCTCAAAAAAAATCAATTGTGTCTCTATACACTAGCAATCAATGAATAATTGAAAATGAAATTAAGAAAACAATTCTATTTGGGGCACCTGGGTGGCTTAGTCAGTTAAGTATCCAACTCTTGACTTCAGCTCAAGTCATGATCTCAGGGTTGTGAGGTCAACCCCCATGTTGGGCTCTGCATTGGGTGTGGAGTCTGCTTAAGATTCTCTCCCTCTCCCTTCTCCCTCCTCTCTAGAAAGAAAGAAAGAAAGAAAGAAAGAAAGAAAGAAAGAAAGAAAGAAAGAAAGAAAGAAAGAGGAAAAAAGCTATTCCATTTATAATAGCATCAAAAAGAACAAAATATTTAGAAATAAATTTAACAGAAGTAAGGTGTGGACACAAAAAACTATGAAATTAAACACTGTTCAAAGAAATTTAAAAAGATCTCACTAAATGGAAAGACATTTCATTAGAAGACTCAATATTGTTAAGGTGGAAACACTCCCCTTTAGAGCAGCATTATCAACAATAGCCTAACTATGGAGAGAGCTCAAATGTCCATCAACTGATGAATGGATAAAAAGGATGTTTTATACACATACACATTACATATATATAATGGAATATTACTCAGCCATCAAAAGAATGAAATCTTGTCATTTGAAATGAGAGTGTATTACATACACTAAGTGAAATAAGCCAGTCAGAGAAAGACAAATGCCATATAATTTCATTCATATGTGGCATTTAAGAAACATAACAGTTGGACATATGGGAAGGGGGAGGAAAAGAGAGAGAGAGGAAAACAAACCATAAGAGACTCCTTATGACACAGAACAAACTGAGGGTTAACATGGAGGGAGGTGGGTAGGTGATGGGTTAAGTGGTTGATGGGTATTAAGGAAGAAACATGTTATGTTGAACACTAGGTGTTAAATGTAAGAGATGAATCACTAAATTCTACTACTGAAAACAATATTACACTATACATTAACTAGAATTTAAATAAAAATTTGAGGGGCTCCTGGGTGGCTCAGTCAGTTAAATGTTTGACTCTTCATTTTGGCTCAGGTCAGGATCACATGGGTCAGGAGATTGAGCCCTGTGTCAGCCATGTGCACTTAGTGAGGGAATCTGCTTGAAGATCCTCTCCCTCTGCCCCTCCACCCCCATACACATGCTTTCTCTCTCTCTCAAATAAATAAATAAAAATAAAATTTAGGGGAAAAAAGATGGAAATACTCCCCAAATCAACCTATTGCAATATTACACAGATGGATTAGCTTACTGTCTATCAAAATCCCAGGTACCACTCTTTTTACAGAAATTTACAAGTTGATCCTAAAATTTATGCAGGAATTTATTTATTTATTTAAAAAGATTTTGTTTATTTATTTATTTATTTATTTATTTATTTATTTGAAAGAGAGAGCAAATACAAGTGGGTGGAGGGACAGATGGAGAAGCAAACTCTCCACCGAGCAGGCAGCCTGACATGGGGCATAATCGCTGGATCCTGGGATCATGACCTGAGCCGAAGGCAGATGCTTAACTGACTGAGCCACTCAGGCACCACAATTTTTATGGAAATTTAAAGGGCTCAGAGTAATCAAAACAATTTTAAAAATAAGAAACTTGGAGAAGTAATTCTTTTTTTTTTTTTGAGAACTAATTCTTCCCAATTTTAAAGCGTAGTACAAATTTACATTAATCAAGTCAGTGTGGTCCTGGCATAAGGATACATAAAGATCGATGGAATAGAATTGAGAGCCCTTATTTCTTAATAAAATCGAAAAGAAGTTTATTTCTAGACTCTCAATCCTTTTTCTTTTTCAGTTTTTTCAGAAATATGGGCTCTTGATTCTATTCTATTAATCTATACATATTCTCAATTCAAGAAGAATTGAGAGGTTAGAAATAAACCCTTACATTTATGGTCAAGTGGTTTTCAACAAGGATGCCAAGGTAATTCAATGAGGGAAATAATAGTCCTTAAAATAAATGGTTTGGGAAAACTGCCTAATAATAGCCACATGAAAAGAATGAAGTTGGACATCTACCTCACACCACATACAAATATTAATTCAAAATGTATTAAATATCTACATATAAGAGCCAAAACTATAAAACTAGTATAAGAAATATAGAAGCAAGCCCTTCATGACCTTGAATTATGCAATGGTTTCTAGGATTTGACTCCAAAAGCACAAGCGACAGAAGAGAAAAAAAGATAAGCCAGACTTAATGAAAATAAAAATTTTTTATACTTCTAAGGACATCATCAAGAGAGGGAATAGTTATCCACAAATGGGAGAAAATGTGTGGATAACAGATTTGTATCTAGAGTCTATAAAAAACTCTTACAACTCAATAGTTAATGAATGCTCCAATTTATAAGAAGCAGAAAATTCAAATTGGCATTTCCCCAAAGAAATGGCCAATAAGCACTTGAAAAGATGTTTAAAATCATTAACTATCAGAAACATGCAAATCAAGGGCCTCCTGGCTGGTTCAGATTATGGATTGTGTGATTTTTGATCTTGGGGTTGTGTGTTCAAGCCCCACACTAGGTGTAGAGATTGTTTAAAAAAATCTTTAAAAAGAAAAAAAGGAAAAAAAAAAAAAAAGAAAAAAAGGAGAGGCACCTGGTTGGCTCAGTGTGTTAAGCATCCAACTCTTGATTTTGGCTCAGGTCATGATCTCAGGATTGTGAGATTAAGCCCTGTGTGGGCTTAATGCTAGGCGTGGAGCCTCCTTAAGATTTTCTCTCTCCCTCGCCCTCTGCCTCTCCTCACCACCCCTACTCACAGTCACCCTCCCCTCAAAAAAAGGAACATGCATATCAAAACCACAATGAGATACCATTTCACACTCACTAAGATGGCTATGATTAAAAAAAACAACAAGAAACATACAAAATAACATATGTTGACAAGGATATAGAGTTGGAACCCTCATACCTTGCTGGTGGTAATATAAAATGGTACAGCCACTTTGGGAAACAGTTTGACAGTTCCTCAAAATGTCAAACATAGAGTTATAATGACCCAGAAATTCCATCCCTAGGTAGGAATTAAATTGTTCCACTCCTAGTTCAATTTACTATGACCAATATGAATAAATATTGAAAATATATGTCCATACAGGGCACCTTGCTAGCTCAGTCAGTAGGGCATCTGACTCTCGATCTCAGGTCATGAATTTGAGCCTCACGTTGGGTGTAGATATCACTTAAATAAATAAAACTTTTTTAAAAAGATGGGGCACCTGGGTGGCTCAGTCTGCTAAGCATCTGACTTGTGATTTCAGCTCAGGTCATGATTTCAGGGTCATGGGATTGAGCCTCCAGTTGGGCTCTACACTCTGTGTGGAGTCTACTTGGGATTTTCTCTCTCCCTCTGCTCCTACCCCACTCCCTACTTGTACGCTCTCTCTCTAAAATAAATACATAAAATCTTTTAAAATTTGAGAGAGAGTGAGAACATGAGCAGGAGGGGCAGAAAGAGAGGAGATTTTATTTATTTATTTATTTATTTATTTATTTATTTATTTATTTATTTATTTATTTATGAGAGAGAGCATGAGCAGGGAGGGCAGAAGGAGAGGGAGAGAGAATCTCAAGTAGACTCCACACTGAGTGCAGAGCCTGATACAGGACTCAATCTCACAACCCTGAGATCATGACCTGAGCTGAGACCAAGAGTCAGGTGCCTAACTGACTACACCACCAAGGCACCCCAAATAAACAAAATCTTAAAATATATATATATATATATATATATATACCCATACAAAAACTGTACATGAATGTTCACAGCAGGATCATTCATAGTAGATAAAGTGGAGAGAACCCGAATGTCCATCAACTGATGAATGGTTAAACATAAAGTGGTATATCCATACAAAAGAATGTTATTCGGTGATAGAAAGGAATGAATTATTAATACACACAATGATGAGCCTTGAAAACATTACGCTAAATGAAAGAAGTCGGTCACAAGTGACCATATACAGTATGATTCCATTAAATGAAATGTCCATAATAGGTCTATAGCAACAGGGAGTAGATTAATGGTTGTCAGGGACTGAAGGAAGGAGGCAATGGGTATGGGCACTAATGGGTATGGGTTTCCTTTGGGGTTAATAAAAATGTTCTGGAAATAATGGTAATGGTTGTACAACTTTGTGAATGTACTAAAAACCACTAAATTATATACTTCAAAAGTAAACTAAAAAAAAAATGACCAAGCAATTAGAATGTAAAAAAAAAAAAAAAAAAAAAATAGGGAGGGGGGAATCATGTGGAGAGAAACATGACTGCTAAGAACTTCATCAGAAAGGGCCTTAAGTAGAATGGAAGGCAATGGGAGATAATAATCTAGCACATTTTGGTGGGGGTCAGAGAAGTCCCTTATGATGGATGACAGCTGCATTAAGCCTACCAGAGGGAATGGAGGATATGCTTCCTCCACTCACCCCACATTGTCCAGCCTCTGATTTTGTCTGCTAAAACCTTAATACAGCATAGGAAGGAGCCACTGATAAAACCCACAGAGAAAGGGCCAGAAAAATAAAAACTTGTTTACAAAGTATACACCAAGTGTCAGGAGTGCAAGTGC
Source organism: Canis lupus baileyi (assembly GCF_048164855.1). Classification (NCBI taxonomy): domain Eukaryota; kingdom Metazoa; phylum Chordata; class Mammalia; order Carnivora; family Canidae; genus Canis; species Canis lupus. The sequence continues at coordinate 19,749,492 of NC_132855.1, read as the reverse complement.
AAAAGACCACATTCCTCCTTCGTTCCCATCATGACAATGAGGTTTTTATCCAGGAACTGGAAACACTGTCAACAGTCTATCTGGGTTGCCACACCAGAATGCCATAACCTGGGTGGCTTTTAAACAGAAATTTATGTCTCGCAATTCTGGCGGCTGGGAAGTTCAAGGCCATGGCATTGGCAGATTCAATGGTTTGTAGATGGTGACTTCTCACTGTGTCATCATTCGGCAAGTGAAGGAGCTCTCTGAGGCCTCTTTGATAATGGAGCTAATTCCATGATTGGGGCTCTGCCCTCATGATCTAATCCCCTCCCAAAGACTCCACCTCCAAATATCATCGAACAGGGGATTAGGTTTCAACATACGAATTTAGAAGGGGCACAAGCTTTTGGTCTAAAGCACAGACCTTGTTCCCGCTTCGTGCGTGTTGTAGAAATCTCACTTCCTTTGTGGTTTGCCCCCGTTAATTACATTAGACTCAGGACTGCCCTCTTTGCGGTTTATTTAAAAAAGAGAAAAGAAAAAATGAAAAAGAAGAGGCACCAGAGACACAATTCAGATCCCCACCAGGAGAGCTTCCATTCTAGAGATTAAATGACAAACTGTTTTCTGGGGTTTATATATACTCATTAACTTTTTGTTATAGCCTTATGAGATTGCTATTATTATAATTTCCATCATCCGTGAGAAAAGCTAAAGCTCAGGGAAGACTCATTATGCATCTCAGCTCACACTGTAAGGGAAGGGTCACAATTTGAACCCAAGCAACTAACTCTAGGTATTGAGCACTTAACTAACAATGCCCACAGTTCTCAAACAGTGTGCCGAGGTGCCCCAGAGAGAGCCACAGGGAACTAAAGGCTGCTGCAGGATCCTTTTCATTCTTGGGTGAAACGAAAGATATATATCATAAACTACATAAACTACTGCTATTAAGTTATTTGGAACTAAATGAATGGTTTTATTTAAAGCCATTAGGTATTTCTTTTGATATAGGGATACTGTGAAATATTACTAATATTATTAGCATAATATTAATCCAAAGGTACTGTGAACTGAAAAAGTTTGGGAATTTCTGGATTTTGATATTTACATGTCTGGTACCCCCTCTAGGCAGCAAGCTCTTGAAGACACCCTTGGCATGTAGTAGCCACATCAAAAATGTCTGTTGATTGAATGAATGAATGAATGAATGAATGAAGAGTAGAATAGAACTACACGGTAGGTGTAGAAGTGACTTATAAAAGTCTGGGACAGCAGAGAGAAGAAATGGCAGAAGAGGGTGCACATTTGGGGAATAGGAATTATGTAGGGAACATAATGGCGAAAGGCAGGGTCATAAAGTAGTTAAGCACACGTTCTCTGAAGTCAGACTACCTGGCTTTGAATCTCAGCTCCACCACAGACCAGTTCTGTAATCTTGGGCAAGTTGCTTAACTTCCCTGGGTCTCAGTTTTCGCATCAATGAAATGGAGTTAAAATAGAATTGTTCAACAAGCCGAATGACGCTACATGAATAGACTACTTAGGAGGGTGTCTAGCACATGCTCATTATTTCTTATGGGCTATTTGATATCTTTTGGCTTCTATTTGGCCAGGTTTGTTTTCTCATTCCTTGGGGATGAGATGTTTAATGTCCAAACTGAGGAAGTCCTGAGCAAATGGAGACACCCTAGTTGGTCACACTGGTGGCAGCTCCTCTCAGTTCTTTCGGGAAATTTGCCTAGAGGCCTATTCCTGCATCAGGAGGGGTCACTTTACTGGCAGGCCCAGAGGAAGCAACAAGGAGGGATTCGGGTTGCTTGTGGCTGAGCAACAGGAGGTGGGAAGTGTGCAACTGAAGGCAGGAAGGCATATATGGTTTAGATTTGTATCAGCACTATCACAACAGAGAGGCTCCTTCCAAGAGGCACCATATTGTTCAGTCTAAGTCTTCAGGGGTTTTCAGAGAAGGAGAAACAATAGTTTTAATAGCAAACTCAAAGATTATTGAACCATGTGAATAATAATACCAGAAAGTCTTCCTTTAGTTCCATCCTTAACCAGTTGGCTGCCAACACACAGAGGTCATCCTTCCAGAGTGTGTTTAGCCACATACAAGAAAATACAGTTATGCATTATTATTTCACCTTAATTCTGGCATCAGATGACCTTAAAGGGATGCAAGCCTTCTGGTCACTGGAGAAGCTACACTTTAATAAATGGGCAACAGAGAGCCAATCTCAAAAAAGACTTCACTTTAAGATCCACTGACAAATTGCAGTTTAGGACCTGCAGAACTGGGAAGAATTGAGATAAGGATGACAACTTTTTGCTCTTATTTCCATATAAGGACTGCATTTTTTTTAAAAACATATTTGTTGTCCAGATTCACAATCCTGTTCATATGTTTGGTCCTATCATTTTCAATAGTGTTATTGGTGTTCATATCATTTTCATTCCCTTTGTCACATTATGAGCTCAGGATGTTTGACAACCACCCTCTCCCATGCCTATAGATCAACATCACTGTCCGTTGATGTTATCTGTTTCTAACTGGTGGTTTTCGTTTTGTTATGACTAACTCTGTATTTGGGCACTTGTCGATTCCACTCCCAAAGTGGTGCAGGACAGAGAGAGAAGATGCCATATGTGTAGGCGAGATTTATGCATTCTGTCCAACCCTCTGCCTTTACCTTCTTATCCCACCCCACTTCCCCACCTGCTGCTTGCCATTCTTTTGTCCTCTCTCTCTCTTTCTATGTTTAACTCCTCATGACATCTCACACCTTCCATCTGAGCTCACATACATTCTTACTGAAATACCCTCTTTAGAATTTCTTTGAATGAGAGTCAGCTGGTAATAAATGATCTGTACTTGTTTCCTCAGAAAGTCTTTACAGAAAGTTATTTTTGCTGGGAAATAAATAAATAAATACATTGGTAGCTATTTTCTTTCAGTGCATGGAAAATATAATTTCTATTAAATATACATTAGGCCTTACCACTCTATATTCCATGCCTTCCATTTTCCCCCGTCTTTTTTTTCTTTTGCTATGTTCCAGATACTTTCTTCTGTCTAAGGCTGGTGTTGACATTATCTGCTGCATTTTTAGCCTGAGTTATTAGTTTTATTTCTAGGTATTCAATTTAGTTCACTTTCAGAAAGGGTAGATCACTTTTTACATTTTCCATATCTGCAGACATTATCAAGCTTGTTTCTAAAAATTCCAACACCTCAATTATTTGTGGGTCTGTTTCTACTTTCTGTGATTTCTGCTGTTCTTGTTCATAAGGCCTAATTTTCTTGGATCCTTAGTTATTTTTCACGTATGCTTCTCATTGCTTTTGAAAAATGATAGGTGAGGGTTCTTTGAGGCCATGAGTAAAGGTGCCCCTTCTAGACAGGATTTGTCTTTGTTGTTGCCACATGAATAACTGTACTGTCAGTCTGGGAACACTTCGCTAAATTCACCACCTAGGTTCTTTCAGACCACCCACATGATGTAAATTTGAGGTAAAAATCTTTGTGAGGGCCACTTGGTGGTTAAAAAACAAATCTCAGGGTGGGGTTTCCCCCTACCGCTCAACCCAGTATGAAGGCAACTTCCCCTGGAGTTGGGGTTAGTGTTGGTTTTAGTTCTGGTTCCATCTTATACTGGGGTCCTGTCTTATTGTGGGGGTTTTCTGTTATAGCTCTCCCGCCCCTGGGTGGATTGGGGGCTCTGATTTCTTTTTCACTCCAACATATAAAAGTTCAAAGGTGCTGGGATTGACAAATTATCTCCGGACATTAGTGGCTATTACAAATTCATCCCTCTAGTTTTCTGCTTTTGGCTTAGATATCTTTTCCATTTGTCAGATCTTCCTTGTCTTAAGGGATATATATTTTTTAATGTTTTAGCTAGCATTTTTAATTGCTTTCACTGAAAGGGTTGATCTGAATAACCTAGCTAGCCATGATCAAAAATAGCAATATAATCACCTAGTTTTTATTTTTTTATTTTTATTTTTCTTAATCACCTAGTTTTAAAACAGCTGCATACTTCCCTATCATATCCATATGTTGGAGTAATATAACCACTCTCTCATGATGGACATTTGTTTCTCATCTTTTGAATTATAACTATTACTGTGATGAATCAATTTCTCTACCCATTATATCACTATATATATAATATCAAATATATACATACATTCATTTTTCTGTAGGATAAGTGCTCAGAAGTGGATTTCAGAATCAAAATGTATACACGTTTTTACTTTTTTTCAGGGGGTAGGAGCAGAGGGAGAAGGAGGCAGTGATTCTTAAGCAAGCTCCATGCCCAGCGAGGAGCCTGACATGGGGCTCCATCTCACAACCCTGAGATCATGACCTGAGCTAAAATCAAGAGTCAGATGCTTAACTGACTGAGCCACCCAGGTGTCCTGATACATTTTTACTTTTGACAGCTAATGTCAAGTTATACTCCATTTCACTAGTAATGTATGAGAGTTTCACCAGAACCTTCCTACCTGAGTATTATAACACTGGATTTTGGAAAAGGCAATCCTTTTTTTTTAAATTTTTATTTATTTATGATAGTCACAGAGAGAGGCAGAGACATAGGCAGAGGGAGAAGCAGGCTCCATGCATCGGAAGCCCAATGTGGGATTCGATCCCAGGTCTCCAGGATCGCGCCCTGGGCCAAAGGCAGGCGCCAAACCGCTGCGCCACCCAGGGATCCCGGAAAAGGCAATCCTTAAGGCTAGGTTCTCAAATGCTGTCTTTGCTCATCTAGAAATTGTGGCCATGAGATTGTGATTCTGGTGGGAATCTTCTTAGGTTGGATCTCAGCTACTCTTAAAACCACCATAAGTACTAACAGAGGGCTCAGTCATATCTTCAAGCCCATATTATCTTTTGTTTTTTAAGCCCTATAGTATCTTGACTTAAAAAAAAAAAAACCTTCTAAGTTCACGAAGGATACAGATCAAGTTGGAATAATGACAATGTTGATTTCCCAAAGACCTGGTACAGAGAGATGCCAGGTCTGAATTAGAGGGCTAGGAAATGTGACTTCAGCACTGAAGTTGTCAAGATAACTCTGGCATTATTGGATATGCCACTTTTGAAAATGTGTGGATTTTGCCTAATCCAGGCAACAAAAAATAATTCTTAAGCAATATCTAGTGTTAGTGTTATGGGCTGAAATGTGTTCTCCGAAGTTCCTATGTTGTAGTCCTAACCCTGTTACCTCAGAATATATTTGGAGATAGGGCCTTTAAAGAGATAATTATGATTAAAGGAAGTTGGGGCACCTAAATGGCACAGTGGTTGAGCATCTGCCTTTGGCTCAGCGCATGATCCCGGGGTCCTGGGATGGAGTCCTACATCAGGCTCCCCGGAGGGAGCCTACTTCTCCCTCTGCCTATGTCTCTGCCTCTCTCTGTGTGTTTCTCATGAATAAATAAAATCTTTTTAAAAAAAAAGGATTAAAGGAGGTCATTGGGGTGATCATAATCCTTTTGGTGTTCTTATGGGAAGAGATCAGGATACAGGCACACGTAGAAGGAACACCCTGGAAAGAGACAGGAAGGAGAAGATGGCCATCTGCAAGCCAAAGAGAGAGAGGCCTCAGAAGAAAGCAACCCTGCTGACACCTGGAGCTTGGACTTCTAGCCTCCGGCACTGCAAAAAAATTAATTTCTGTTCTGTAAGTCACCCAGTTTTTGGTACTTTGTAATGGCAGCCCTAGCACATAAATAAGCAAGGGATGGCCAAGGAATTGTTTATAGTATCTGATTTTAAGTTGCCTAAAGCTTTGAGTTAAAGAAAATATGCTGAGTGGAAACTTATCTGCTATCTTACTTGCCTGTCTCTGCTCTTATTCATTTTAATATACTTCTAAGGAGTCCACAAAGTCATTCAATGTCGAGATAAATGAAAAACTTTTTGTGAAACTTTCAGAATGGTGACACTTTTCTTACCTTTGCTTTTTATGAAAGCAGTTTGATATTAAATGGCATCGCAGATATATTGATAACTAGTACTTTTTCTTTTTTTAAAGATTTATTATTTATTTGAGAGAGTGAGTGAGTGGGGGAAAGGGCCAAGGGAGAGAGAATCTTCAGGAAGACTCCCTGCCGAGCATAGAGCCCAATGTGGGGCTCGATCCCAGGACCCCGAGACCATGACCTGAGCCAAAATACAGAGTCAGCCACTTAACTATCTGAGTCCCCCAGGCAATCCTGGTACTTTTTCAATATAGCTGTATGTTAGACAGAGGCAGATCTTCTGCTTCTCTATGTTCTGTGTTTCCCATAATGGAGTGTAGTGTCCGGATTGGCTCTCATCCCTGACAGGGGTAGACATTCAATATGAATCCCTTGCTGTGTGACTGGTGGTGACAGTGGATAGATTACACATGCTGCTGTGGAGAAAAGCAATCTGAGACTGGAATGCAGTCTCTGAAAGCTCACTTAGAGACCAGCCCCTGGACTTAGTAGGCTAAGAGTTTTGAACTCCCTGGTATGTCTCTTTCAGCAGATGAGTAGAATTTGGTCCAAAAGGCAGTGACAGGAGATGTATGGTGGGATTGTCAATGGGATACCTGTTCACTAGCAAGTTGCAGAGCAGCTCTTTTTGGCACAAATTGCAAATGATATGTTTATTGAGAGAGAAAGATAACTTATTTGCTTAATAAAACTTTCTCTTATTTATTTTTCAGACTGCTTATGATAAGAAAGAAAGTAATATTTTACATTTTTTGAGGAGGATTTAGAGAAATCTTTGATGTTCTTCTGTGAAGGACTTTACTTGTGTTAAGCATGGAGAAAAGGCTCAATGCTTGGCGTCTGTTTTTCCTTTACATCTGAATTTAATGGCCTCTTGAGTCATTCTGTTGGCATATTCTTTTGGCATATATTCTCTGGATATCCAATCGAATTACTAAAGACCTGGATGAAAATAATTTCTTGGTAAATTGCTCATATTATACACTGACCTAGTTGCCATCCTGGTAATTCGCTAGAACCGTCAGTTCTTTTTTTTTTTTTATGTTTTATTTATTTATTCATGAGAGAAACAGAGAAAGAGGCAGTCACACAGGCAGAGGGAGAAGCAGGCTCCCTGCAAAGAGCCTGATGCAGGACTCAGTCCTGAACCCCGGGATCATGCCCTGAGCCAAAGGTAGATTTAACTGCTGAGCAACCCAGGCACCCGAACCCCTCAGTTCTGAAAGCATTTAGTGATTGCACATACTTAAATTAGGACATGAACTTAAGGACAAACTTTAAAAAAAATTTAGGGTCCCTAATTTCAGGTACTTCACTAGAAAACTATTCTTTTCCCCTTTATGGTTGTCTTTGGTAGGGAGATATTTTGCAACTATGTAAATATTCCATTTGCACCTAACTTTCACCCACAAATGTTAGCATTCATTGACATCTCTTGCCTGAATTAATTATTTCTTAGAGCGTTGCCTAATGGTGATTTTCTATTTATTTCTTCTATATTTAATAGTTAGCATTCTGCTATAAAAGAGCCTTTTCTTCTCCTCATTTACTTATTCATTTGTTTGTTTAAATCTGCAAGGATATGTATTCAATGGGTTACAATCCATTCCCATCACTGTTTATTTTGATATTCAAATTGTTCCAGATGTGCCCAGTGGTTGGCCTTTCAAATGGGCTTTCTATGTCCTTTTGACATGCCCCTATTGGTTTTTGAGTGCCATATTACTTCCTGACATCAAATCATTCTTCCTACTCATCTTGTAAATTTGCTGCCCCAGCTCTGAAGTCTGTCATTTCTAAGACCTCTTCTAACTATTAATGAAAATCAAGAAATCAAGATTTTTTTAGGTATGTGTACTGCTATGAGCTATTGATGCCTCCAGGATCTCTCAGTAGAAAGAAGTAGGATAGAACATAGATGTATCTATACTCATTTTTCTTTGTGTCTATGTATCCATCTAATGACATAGAGAGAGAGATAGGTATATGCAGGTATCTACATCTCTATGTATATAAAGGATGAGTTCAGAGCAGTACCTCCATTTGAGTTCAAATTTTTTTTTTTAAAAAGATTTTATTTATTTATTCATGAGAGACATAGAGAGAGAGAGAGAGAGGCAGAGACACAGGCAGAGGGAGAAGCAGGCTCCATGCAGGGAGCCCAACATGGGACTCGATCCCAGGTCTCCAGGATCCCACCCCGGGCTGAAGGCAGCGCTAAACTGCTGAGCCACAGGGCTGCCCTTGAGTTCAAACCTAATACTACAGGGTTCATTATCCTCCTTCCATATATTTTTTAAAGATTTTATTTATTTATACATGAAAGACACACACACACACACACACACACACACACACACAGGGAGAAGCAGGCTCCATGCAGGGAGCCTGATGTAGGACTTGATCCTGGGTCTCCAGGATCATGCCCTAAGCCGAAGGCAGATGCACAACCACTGAGCCACCCAAGGTATCAACCTTCTTCCATATTTTTTTTAAGATTTAATTTTTAAGGAATCTCTACACCCAACCCAACATGGAGCTTGAACTCACAACCAAGATCAAGAGTCACACACTCTATCCACTGAGTCAGCCATCTTATATGTATAATTCCCTTATCTGGCAGCAAGAAATCTGGCTCTATACAATTCTTCTCTATGCAAAAAAATCCTCTAACCTACTGTACCACAGTCTAGTCAACTACTTTCTGACTGTCCTTCTTGCTTGGACTCACTTAATGGCTTTTAAAATCAACATTAAGAAGAGGAAGGAAAGAAGGTAGGAAGGTAGGTAGAAAGGAAGGAAGGAAGGATAGGTATTATTTACACTAATCCTGAATTAGTAGGTGAGTAGGAAGTCTGTTGATCAGGGAAAGAAAATATAAAAATCGGGATCTAGCTTATTGAGGAAGTAGTTTTTAGGAAAGCTAGATGATGCTGCAGTAACAAACAACCCTAACATCTTAGCAGTTTTAAATGTCAAATATTTATTTTTTGAGCCCACAAAGTCCACTGTAGGCCCGAGTAGCTCTGGAAGGTGACTACCCTTCACCTGGTGGTTCAGCATACCAGGTTGCTTTGACCTCATTGTCCCTCCATCTTATAATGCTACTATGTCAGCACAAGTCTTGGTTACTCTGAGGCAGGGGAAGAGAGCATAAGATGACCAGCCTGAAATATTTCCTCAAGGAAAGGACACCCATCAATTCAATAAGATATATTTCATTAAATTCCACTATTTATTCATTAAAGAAAGTCACACGGCCACTCCAAATTCAAAGGGGGAACAAGGAATAATCCTCTCCACTGCCCTTAACAGGAGAGCAGAAAATATTGATACACAAAGAGATAATTACACAGTTTTCTCCCAATTGTTAGGAAACGCCAGCAATATTCAGACTATTCAGATGCATCTCTTTTTTTTTAGTAAAGAAGATTTATTATCTCCCCGTAGCCATAAATATTTTTGAACTCCAAGATAATTAAGATAAAAGTCACATTATAGTGACTAAGAGATAATTTTTAAATGATTTACTTCCAAATTTACACAGGACTTAAATCTGTATTTAGAGATGTTTACTTAGTTTCCACTCTGAAAAACTTTTTGGTAACAATGTCAGCAATTCTCAAATCTGGCTGTGCCTTGGAGTCACCTTGGAATGTTTATAAACATGGTTTGCTGGCCCTTACAGAGACTCAGATCAAATTGGCCCAGGGTCCAGTCCACATAACACTAGTTTTAAAAATTCCCCTGGTAAGTCCAACCCAAAGCTGGGGTTAGAATCCATGCATCCCAGTCCTGACGTTATTGTACTCCATGGCTCCTTCAGCCTGCACACCTCCCAAGGAAACCTCCTCAACCCTAGGTCTCAGTTATGTGCTGCTACCTCCCTCTGTTTTCTCTGTATCTTTATATTGTATCCTTTATCACACTGCACTATATTTGCCTAGATTCTTTGCTGTATGTAGCTGTAAGCCCTATAAACATAAGTATGTGTTGGAGTGTCTGGGTGGCTCAGTCAGGTAAGTGTCTGCCTTCAGTTCAGGTCATGATCCTAGAGTCCTGGAATCGAACCCCACATTGGGCTCCCTGCTCAGTGGGAAAGCCTGCTTCTCCCTCTCCCTCTACTGCTCCCTCTGCTTCTGCTCTCTTTGTGTGTCAAATAAATAAATAAATGAACAAATAAATAAATAATAAATAAATAAATTTTCAGAAAAAGATAAGGTCATGTCATTTTCATTTATCGAATATCTAGCTCCTGGCATGAGGCCTAACACACAGTAGGTGCTCAATTAATATGTGTTAGATACATTAGTAAGCTAGTACAGAAAATTAGACTTAGAACCTTCTGTGATATTACTTTCTGTTCCAGTATAAAGTCTATAGGTACAAAAAAAAAAAAAGTCTATAGGTACAGACAGGTAGTTAGGGAATCAGTTTATTTGTATCCTTCGTGAATGACTGACGTTCATCTTATAAAAAGATCCTGGTCTAATTGCATAATGAACATTTATAAAACTGGGTAAAAACAGCAAATAAGATATATTTCATGTTTATTGTGATTATTTGCTCTCATTTGAGGATTAGATGTACTCATGAACTTTTTTTTTAGGAGAGTCAGAAATGGCTTATCTGTTTGCCTCAGCATATTGAATCTGTAAGGATTTGGCTAAGACAACAAGTAGCCACCATACTACTACCTGCAGGGTAAAATATAAACTTATCATTATTCAGAGGCCTTTACAATCTCTCCCCAGCCTGCCTTTCTAACTTCTCTCTGTTGAGTATGGGTGGGAAGAGTAGCCGTTGTGTTTTGAATCCAGAAACCTCAGAGTTCAATTGCTGTACCAGAATATTCTGCGAATCTTAGATTGGTTTCTCAATTTCTCTGGGCCTCAGTTTCCTCATCTGTAAAATGAGGAGAGGGGACCTCCCGTGCCTGATTTGATGGTTAAGTAAGATATAGCACAAGACCATGCTGTGTGGACTGGAGAGCTTTGTCTATGCAAATGCTGCTTGTATTTTTTTAGCTGCCAAAGAGAGCTACTGATAAATGTCACACTCATCTAGTTTCTCTGCTTTGTGCATCCCTTAGCCTAGCAGACTTTTCTCATTTCTGGCTGTCCAGACATTTTGCTCAGTAATTGTGTCTCCTTCCCTTCCCTCTTGAATTGTTATTTCTAACTGAGTCTGGGCAGTGGAACCCAAGCAGTGATGGGGAAAGAGGCAATGTGGATTACCAGATTTTCTGTTGCTCTGTAAGTGGGGAACAACGGGGGTAGAAAGGACAGAGTAATGCCCCCACACATTTGCTCACTAATTTCAACATGCCATTTACTATTAATTATTCCCATAGTACTTCAAAGCATATTTTGCAAAATTAATAAAGTCTGAGTAATTTGAAACCTCTCCCAGTTAGCCTGCCAATACATCTCTGCTGAGAAATGCAGTAAGTGGAATTCTGCGAGAATGATTTGATCTATGGTTCAGGGACAGGAGGATTACTGAGGAATTTTATATGTTCTTAGAGTGCCTTTCTATTTCAGGAGAAAAATAAGACAAATTCCATTTCACAGAAGCAAGTGGAGTTATACCAGAGGATTGCTTATTTAGCAAAGAAGTGAATTTTTGCTCTAAACCACATTCGTTATGTTCATAAATATTAAATATAGAATGCAAACAATTGAAAGCAAAAACGACATTTGCAATTGAATTCTAAGAAACTGATGCAGACATGTGATTGAAAATATTTCAAGTGTGTGAAGGCCCATATCATTTTTTGCATGATTACATTTGTTTCCAGAACTCCCTGTTGAGATTACAGACTTATACCAGCATTTATCAGCATAGCGTTATGGAAGACCGGCTCTGCACGATGCTCTGTGGCGAAAGGTTTCAAGATTAAACCAGTTTGGTAAACCATGCATGCTCTTGTTCCCCTCTTGGAGATTCACAATGCATGTCTGCCTATTAAAACTCTGAGCACTCCAACAGTAAAGATCCTGTTTAATTTTGTTTAACTCTCTCATTCCCAAATTTCTTTTGACTGTGAGAACTTCTGAAGGGTAATCATTATCATGTGTTATTATTAATGGCTAAAAACCTAATGTCCTCTGAGGTACCAACTGGGAAATAATTATATACATGGATATAAATATATCCACTTGCCCAGGTAATGTCCAGAGTGTCTTTTCTCAAATGGAGCTGCAACAGGAATTATGTATATTTTTACATAAAGCATAAAGCAACTAGCCATAAAGGGTTTGTTGTGGTGGGGGTGGGGTTGGTAACAGCTTTATTGAGCTAGAATTCACACACAGTTCACCCATTGGAAGTGTGCAGCTCCGTGCTTTGTGGATATTCAGAGTTATGCAACCCTCACCATAGTCGACGTTAGAATATTTTCATTACTTCATGTCCTTCGTGACTTCATGATTTCATGTCCTTTGGCTGTCACTCCTCGGTCTCCTTCCCCTCACCTCAGCCCTAAGTAATTGCAAACCTACTTCCTAGTTCTATAGGAACTATATTTGTCTATTTATATAAATGGAATCACATGCTATGTGGCTTTTGTGCTGGTTCCTTTCAATCAGCATAATGTTTTCAAGGTTCGTTCATACAGTGGCTTGTGTCAGCACTTCATTACTTCAGCAATAAAGAGTCATGAAGATTGACAGAAGACCAGGAACATAAGAAAGTAAGTGAAGGGTAGGGTTGGGGAGTTGCCATATTGAGAACTACCTGCTTCCTACAGTGGGTGCCATGATGGGTGAGCACCCTGGCTAGGTTAGAAAATGCCCTGCCAGGAGAAGGAGGGCCATCTTCTTGTCTTTCTTTCCTGTCTGCTCCTGCTTTTGGCTCCAAATCTTTTCACACATATTGAATTTACCTCCTCTGCAAAATCTGTTTCCTGAAAATTTTCTGGATCAACACTGATGCTGTTTTTTGATATGTGGGGCTCCAGGCTTGCACCTATTTCTCAAAATGAATATCTCAAGTCAGAGATGGTAGTACTTGTTTGCTGTTTATTCACTGACTTTAGGAGGGAATTTCCAGGGGGACTTGCATGGAGCTTCAGTTAATCCTTTAAAAATGTAAAAATAGTCTGGAGAGATAATGCTGCTTCTCTCCTGAGGCAGCTGCTAGAATCACTATAGGGATATTATATTTTGCAAAGCGTCTCACAGCAATTTTCAGTAATTAGCTCCTAAGAGCTCTGGGGGTGAAAAGAGTTCTTTTTCTTAATGGAGCAGGTGAAGTAGGACCTGGGCTCAGAATTTACCACCCCGTCCTACTGTCCCCAAGAAGAGAAAAAGTGAAAGAAAAAGAAAAGGAGGGGTGGATTGTAATCTTCCCTGCGCAGCTAAGATTTAGGTAGATTTTATGCAGATTCCTTCCATTTTCCCAGGTTGTGACTGTCACTTGCATCCCATTGCCTGCTGCTTATTATTGATGGGTGAGCATAATGGCCCTTTTAGCTTGTAGTTCTCAGGGACCCAAATAACTGTAGGGCAGGTGTTTTGGAGGTTGTTCTGGCACTGGCCTAAGGAGACCCTAATAGCGGTCTGACTGCTCATGTCACTGTAATGGTCTGTACTTAGTCTGGGTTACATTCAGGGGAATATTGATTCTGAGGCACTGGAGCCATGGAACTTGGTCTAATTTTATTCATTCAGTCAGTCAACAGTTCTTTAGTGCATACAGTTTCTAGATAACAAAGAAGACAGCATCTGCCCTCCTGGAATGTATAATCCCTCAGGTTCTAATAAATCATGGTTGTCTCATATCTCTTGTGGATTCCATGAAATAACAAAGGATGTCTCAAGTTCGTTCATTTCTGAACTGAGCTCTCTAGACCCCAAATGAGCAAGAAGGTGCATTTACATGCTATGTGCCAGCCCCTCCTCTGTATGCCTCCTCTCCTTTCATCTTTCTAGCAAGACTGCATGTAGGGCTTTGTTAGGACCCCTTGACCAAAGAAGTTGAGGCAAGGTTTATTAAGAGACAGAACCAGGATTGACTCTAAGACTCTCTGACTCCAGATCCCATTCTTTGTCAGTAAATCAGTGCTACTCCAAAAGCCTGAGAAACTTTGGCATTGGTCACAAAGTTGGGGGATGCTAACAGGTGACCAGAGTGATTCAGAGGGATTTTTGTGTCTTGAATCCTGTGGTGCAGTGGAAAGTGTATGGGCTTTCATAAATCGGTTACTCTCAGTAACTAAAATTCCAAAAATAGTGGCTTAGAAATTAAAACTACATATACTTTTCATGCAAAAGGTTGGTATAACCCCTTGGTCTTCAAGGTAAAGGGCCCTTTCAGCTTTCTGTTTCTTTTTCCTCAGTGTCCAATATCTGCTAGAGGTTCCAGATATCACGTCATAGTCCAGGCATCAGGATGAAAGAAGGGTTAAAAAGAATGTGGCCCCCTCCCTTTGGGAAGACTGTTTAGCATAATGTATTTACTTTCATTTCATTGGTCAGAACTTACTCACATGGCCAATTACTGCAAGGGAGAGAGGAAAATGTGATCTTTTAGCTGGGTGATGTTTCCCCAAATGTGAATTAAGGTTCTATTACCAAGGAGTCTGAATATGAGAAGATAACTAGCACTCCTTGTTCTAATATATTATATCCTTCTTTATTATATGATAGAGTCTTAGCTATAACCTATTAACTGAATTGATTACAGTTTTTCATTCATTCAACAAATACTAGTTGATGCCTACTATGCGCCATGCACTATGCTAAGTGCTAGGGATACAAAGACCAGTAAGACACAATTTGAACTGGATTTCATTATGATAGAAAAATTCTGTGCACTAAGGAACACAATTATGAAAGTGATTCCCAAGGAGAAAAAATTTTTTTTGCAAATAATAACCTGATAAGGAATAGTATCAAAATTATACATATCAAACTCTTACAACTCAGTAATTAAGAGACAACCCAACTAAAAATTGGGCATAGGATCTGAATGGACATTTTTCAAAAGAAGTTATATGAGGGACACCTGGGTGGCTCAGCTAATAGAGCATGTGACTCTTGATCTCATGGTTGTGAGTTGAAGCCTCACATGGGGCTCCACACTAGGAGAAGGCATGGAGACTACTTAAAAAAAAAGTCTCCATTCTTTTTGGCAAACTCCTGAATAATCTTGAAATTTTTAATGATAATCTCTTAAATGGACAAAGACATTTTTGAAAAGAAACATAAATTTATTATGTAAAGAAGAACTAAATCCAGAAATGGTTAGAAGAAATTTCCTCTGACGAGGTCAGGATGGTTTTTTGTTTGTTTTTTGGTTTTTGTTTCTTTAGTTTTTCTTTTCTTTTTTTAAAGATTTATTTATTTATTTGAGAGAGAGAGAGCGCATAGGCAAGCAAGCATGTGTGAGTGGGGGGAGGGGCAGAAGACAGAATCTTTAAGCAGACTCCCCACTGAGCATGAAGCCTGGGGCGGGACTCTATCTCACCACCCATGAGATCACAACCTGAGCCAAAACCAAAAGTCAGATGCTTAGCTGAGCACCCAGGTCCCCCTGGGGTTTTTAATTCTATTAAAGTGTTTATTTGAAAACAACAACTACCTTCTAATATGGCAGATTATACTCTGTATTGATCTGACTAATCTAATCCCTCTTAAAAGGTATTAGATGCAATTTGAGTAAATCTAAAAAACCAAAAGTTTTAAGAAGAAATGACAAAGAATTAAATGTGAGGAAAAAGTTATCTAACCATAACACAAATATTCTTGGGTGTTTCCAAAGCCCCCCAGATTGGTATCTTTTTGGGGCACTGGGGTGGCTCAGTCAGCTGGACATCTGCCTTTGGCTCAGTTTGTGGTTTTGGGGTCCTGGGATCGAGACTCGAGTTGGGCTTTCTGCTCAGTGGGGAGTCTGCTTCTCCCTCTCCCTCTGTGATCACTCTTGCTCTTGCTCTCTCTCAAATAAATAAAATGAAATATTTTTAAAAATTGGTATCTTGCCATTGTGAGTTAATACCACAATATTCTTGATTTTCTAGTTATTTTTCTTGTGTAATTCTGAGTTGTGCTTGCACTCTCTCCCAAGTATGAAACATATCTTTCTATAGATTTATTTCACTTGGTCCACTCAAATCAATAATATCTATTGGTTCCATCAACCTCCTAAATTCTGCATGTTGTTGTTGTTTTAGGATTTTTTAAATTTGTTCATAAGAGAGAGAGAGAGAGAGAGAGAGAGAGAGGCAGAGACACAGGCAGAGGGAGAAGCAGGCTGCACTCAGGGAGCCCGATGTGGGACTGGATCCCGGGTCTCCAGAATCACGCCCTGGGCTGAAGGCAGCGCTAAACCACCCAGCCACCCAGGCTGCCCAATTCTGCATGTTTTTATACTCCACAGAGAAGACGAGGCATCCTCGGATGCCCGAGACACATTCCAATCAGCCTTTCAGCCCCATCATTCTTCCAAAACCTACCTCTTCAAGGTCCAATGACCTTTATGTTTGCAGACTCAATGGTCAATGCTTGGTACACAGGTATATGCCACCTACCAATGGCAGCTCACCATTTACTCATTCATTACCTTCACTTGACTTTCAGGACCCCTCTATTTTGGTTTTCAGACTTTGCTATTTGCTTATTTTCAGTCTTCTTTGTTGATTTGACCTGTAAGCATTGGGTGCCCCAGGTGTCAGTTCTCAGACATCCCCTCCCCTCTAGCCACACTTCCCTACTCATTTCCTAATGAGCCTAACCAAGTCTTATGGCTTTAAATGGCATCCATCTGCTTATAATACTCAACATTGTATCTCCAGCCCTCACCTCTATGAACTCCTGACTTGTGCTTCCAGCTGCCTATAAAGTATCTCCACTTGGGTGATAAATAGTCATTTCAAATGTGACATGTTCCAGAACACTCTCCCTGACAACTCTGATTCTTTTGCAGGCTTTCCCAACTCAATAAGTGGAAACATTTTTCTTCCATTTGCCGAGGCAAAGCACATGGACTTATGTTTGTTCCCCTCACACACTAGTTGTGATCTATCAGCAATTCCGCAGCTCTCCCTTTGGGTATACTCAGAAGACCACTTCTCAACATCTCCATTAACACAAACGGTCAGCATTTCCGTCTGGATTATATGCAATAAATGGTCTTCCTCTATCTACTCTTGTACCTTTCCAATTAATTCTGCACATAGTCAGAGTGAGCCTCTTAAAACATACCTTGGATCATGTTATTCCCCTGCTCAATGGCTTCCATCTCACTCAGAGAAAAAGGCAAAGTCTTTTTTTCCCTCAAATGTGACTTTCTCTAGCAAATGATACTATGCTTCTCTTTCTCTTACCAAAGTTGGTTTCTCTCTATTCTAGATGAACCCTTTTCCTGCAGTTAGCTATCTTGAAAGCATAGGCCACCGAACACAGAGAATATTGAGAATAAGTGGCTGAATCAGAGTATTTCTATTTGCTAAAAACAAATAAAAAATAATGAGTAGTGTTGATGATGCCGTAGTAATGAATGTTTATAACAAGTAACAATGTCAGTCTATAAGTTTAGGTGTTTCTAGATGTACTTTATTTTCCCATATCCCAATTTATATGTAGAGCAGTGTTGCCCCATAGAACTTTCTGGGAGGATAGAAATGTGCTATATTGGCACTGTCAAAGGTAGTAGCCATTTACCACTTTGAACAGCACAGAGCCAGGCCCCCCTATTCTTCCCAGAGGCTGAAAACAGAACCAATGTTGGGCAAAGTCAGTCAAAGCAAAAATTTCCCAGACTCTCCAGGGCACTCGCCTTCTCTCTTTATTCCCTCAGTTGCATTTAAGTTACAAGACTCCTTGAGAGTTTCTGGTTCCAGCTGTCATTTGCTGAAATGTCTAAGTTCTTATCTGGGTCTCTGGTCATTGACCTGTCAGGTGATCATACCTTCTCATTTGCTGGTCAGCCCATAAGTATTATTTGTGACCTTGTGGTATGTCTTGTGTGTGTGTGATGTGGTGGAGGGAGGAGGGTGGTGACGGAGGAGGGTAGTGATGGGTGAATAGACACTTGCTCTAATATCTGAGAATATTCAATTCTGTTATGGAAAACAGAAATGGGATGGTAATGCTCATAAAATATGTTAAATATGGATAAGTTAGGAACTATTGAGATATGTTAAGCATAAATTAAGTAGGGCCTATAAATACTGAACACAGAAAGAAAGGGAAGGCCTAAGAGAACTCTAATTTCCACAAAGCATTAAATGTACCTGGCGCACGAGACTCACCTAATTTTCATGATAACTAAATACAAAGGAGGGCTACGAAGCACTTGATATTCATGAAGTCTTAAATTTGCCAGCCATTGGTGACACCCATTTGGGCCCCAAACAGCCTCTGCCACAACTGCTCATCAGACTAATTGGTGAGCCACAGCTCTGGCCAAGACTACTTACCCCTCTGTGTCTCCTATAAAACAAGAGTCTGTGCCAGTCCCAGGCATCTCTGTCTCTTGGACCCCTTTTCCCAAACCTCGTCTTTGGTCCCCATAGTCACCTTATCAGTAGAGAAGGCTCATGGGGTGGGGAGAGGGTGCCTACGAGCATTGCCTAATCCAAGTTTCATCTTTCCACCTTGCTCACACCCTTTCCTAAATATGCTATGCTATCCCATCACTTGCTCTTTGTTTCTTGCTGGGTATTTTACATTGATTTAGTAAATTTTGTGATTTGCACATCTTAATTTGGCCTCTGAATCTTTCTGATACAGCACCTCTGGGGTAGCTTGCCTGGTGGTGGACTTAGAGCCTATGAAGGCATTGAGGTAATTGTCTCATGACATTAGAGGTAAATCAAAGACTTTCAAATACTCCCCTGAGTCATTCAGGGAGTGAGGCTGCCTAAGGCTCTCTCTGCCTGGGCACAGGCTGTACGTGGTCCGCTGCTGTTGTTCCACCATGCTGCTGTGGGAGTTCATGGCAGCATAAGCCACCTCCATGAGTCCAAACTACAGAGTGTGACACAGCCATTGTTTGCTCGCAGATCCCTAGCTTTTTCCTGATCTGATTCCTTCTTTGGAACACCTGTCAGTGGGCACCTGGGTTGCTTAGTGGTTGAGCATCTGCCTTTGGCTCAGGGCGTGATCCCAGGGTGCTGGGGTTGAGTCCCACATCGCAGTCTCTGTGTGGAGTCTGCTTCTCCCTCTGCCTATATCTCTGCCGCTCTCTGTCTCTCATGTATAAATAAATAAAAATTTTTTAAAAAATGAACACCTGTCAGTGTCTGAATAGATTTTTTCTGCCTCCTCCCTCAATTTGAAGGGTATCTCCTTTGGAAAGCAATTTTTTTTTTCCAAATCTGTTGATAATAGTATAAACTTTATGCCTCTAACCCTTAAGGAATTTGGTTTGATTCTGATAACCTAAGCTTTTTAAACTCAAAAATGCTTTATCTCAAACTATTATCTCTGGTTTCACAAGTCTATTTTGAAAGTCAATGTATCTTTTCTATCTCTGCATTTCTTTCATGGCAACCATACCTGAGGCACACACACCCTCACACAGACACTCACAGATACACACCCACAGACACGACCCCCACACACATACACACATATCATGCACACAGCCTCTCAGCTGCCTGAATGGGGGGAAAGAGGAAATGGAATATTGGGGAAAGAAGAAGCATAGGTATTTCAAAATACTGTTCTTCCCCATTTGTGAAGGACCACACGTAGCTATAGTTGGAGCTCTAGGAAAGGAAGTCCACGGGATGTCTGACCTCAGGTTTCAGATGGTTTCTCCCTCTGTGTGTCTTGGTCCTCTCTTCTGCTTGTCTTCATACAACAACAAGATGGTTGTTGGCAGTTTCATGACAACATTGTCCATAGAGTACAAAGGTGCCATGATATGTGGTTCTGGAAATATCTTTCTTACCCTCTGTATAATTTTGCTTTTAAAGTCTCAAAACTTTGGTTCTTCAAGGGAACGAAGATAACAGTTATTGATTACCTTCTACATATTGGATGCTGCTTCTCAAGAGTTCCCTTTTAAAAATGTAAATTCCCCCTGGCAGGGAAAATCCTTTAAGCCCTCATTATCCAACCCCTAGAATTAACTTATTAGAAGCATTTCCATCTGTCATAGCCAGCTGTGATCAAGGCCATGTGAGACTGGAGTTGAGCTAGTCATACCATGGTGGGCACGAGGTAAGAGCTGTGAGAAGGAAGAACAGGGCAAAGGAGGCAGACTTCCAAATCAAAGTTTGCCAACCCCACAAAATTCACACCATGGTAGTCCTGTGCTAATTGATGTGCTAATCAAAAATCCCTGTAGATTCATTTAAGTAGTTCTAAGAAGAAAATCTGTTTTGCACTGAGGATAGCTAGTAGTTTGGGTATAAATGTGAAAATCATGGAACTCATTACTTAAAAAAATTCTATTTGCCTTTTTCTATCAGTCTAAATTATATAGTTTAAACATCATTTCAATGCTGAGAAATGCAAAATATTGATAATTAGATGAGAGAAGAAGTAAAGGTCATACAGGTAGGCTTTGTGTTTGTGTTTTACAATTTATATTATATAGACTGATCACAAGTGGTCAATCAGCATGCATAAATTTAAATGACCTGGTCACACAATAGAATACTACTCAATAATGAAAATGAAGGAATCACTGATATATGCAACCATGTGGATGAATTTCAAAAACTTAACTTAGTAAGGGGTGCCTGGCTGGCTCAGCTGGAAGAGCTTGCAATGCTTAATCTCGGGGTTGTGAGTTTGAGCCCTGCGTTGGGTGTAGAGATTACTTGAATAAATAAAATAATTTTTTTAAAAAATTTACTGAGCAAAAGAATCTAGACACAGAGAATATGATTCCATTTATATGATATTTTCATATATGTGCATTTTACCAAATATAAATTTATCATATATAAATACCACAATGAAAAATATTCCAAAAATATTTCCTGGTCTTCTGTTGGCCTATCTTTCCTCAGAACTGGCTGACTGCATGTTGACTAGAAGTCTAAAGTAACTGACAATACAGATATATCCAGCATAGAGTTTTCAGGGCAAATTGTACAACATGCAAACTACTATAAGCTGGAGTGCTATACATAGGGTTGTCTACATGTCATGTTATTAATCACTTTACTACATAATATTACCTCCAAAATACAGACAATTCAAATACATCCCAGTGATAGTGTTTTGGATTTTTTATTTATCTAGATTTTTAAAAAAGATTACTTATTTATTTATTTGAGAGAGAATGAGAGTGAGAGTGAGAACGTGAGCACACAAACAGAGAGGAGGGGCAGAGGGAGAGGGAGAAGCAGACTCCCTACTGAGCAGGGAAGGGAGCCTGACATGGCACTCACTACTAGGACCCCAGGATCATGACCTGAACCAAAGACAGACCCTTTACTGACTGAGCCACCAGGTGCCCTTATAGATTTTTTTTTTTTTTTTAAGATTTTACTTAAAATCTTTAAAAATCTTTGGGTGCAACCTCTACACCCACCTGGGGCTCAAACTCACAACTCTGAGATCAGGAGTCTCATGCTCCACCAAATGAGCTAGCCAGGTGCCCCTAAAATGCTTTTTATTTATTTATTTTTAAAGATTTTATTTATTTATTTGATAGAGAGTGAGCAAGCAAGTGAGAACATGCGCACAAACAGGGGGAGCAGCAGGCAGAGAGAGAGGGAGAGGCAGGCTCCTCGCCGAGTGGGGAGACACGTGAGGGGCTTCATCCCAGGGTCCTGGGATTAGGACCTGAGCCAAAGGTAGATGCTTAACCAACTGAGCCACTCAGACACCCCTAAAATGTTTTGTAATAGGAAAAGTGAAGACCAAACTAATCTCTGCTTCATTTAAACAAAGTCTTCAAGTGGCTTACTCTTTCCTATCCTACTCCCTATGAATTTCTAGAAAAATAAAATAAAAAATAAAATAATTCAGCTCTGGCCTTATATAATACATATACCTATATTCTTTTCAATACATAATAGTAGATTAAAACATTATCTGCACCTCTTTTATGCAGACAATAGTCTGTGGTACAAGAGTAGCTGCCTGGAAAAGTGAACTAAAGTAGTGTCTTTAAGACAGAAATAATTCTGAAAGGCATATGGCACATTTTCTCATCCAAATATTTCTTTTCTTTTTGAGAATAAGAATCCTGATTATTTTCATTATTCATCTGCTCCTGTTGTTTATTCCTTTCCCGAAGTCATAATCCCCTTCTTGAGATATCCCAGTTGGTTACTATGGAAATGATTATTTTGCTACAAACATGGAATTATGACTTATACAGTAGAGAATAAGCAGCAGAAGCAAATGAACTCTTGGAAAAGACTTAGTCTTGTTAAAGCCAAAATAAGACTGAAAACTGTGAAAACCCTAAGAGAAGTTGTCCAAAATTTTTCATGAGGCAATAATTTAACTTGACATTTTCTCAAATAATTATTAAATCCATTGATGAAGAATTTATGGCTTGAACATATTTATGGGCACTCATACCTGCATAAGTTACAGTCATTCTAAAGTTTTGAACCTAATGGTTCAAAGAAACCAATGGTTTAATATTAGTATTAATCATTTCATTCTTCTCCTGTCATACGCCTAAAATGTACTTACAACCCTATTTTAAGCTCAATCATTTAAATTCTTGTGCAGTCAAGGGGTGCCTGGATGGCACAGTCAGTTGAGCATCCAACTCTTGGTTTCGGCTCAGGTCATGATCTCAGGGTTGTGAGATGGAGTCCTCCGATGGGGTCCATGGTCACCTCAGAGTCTGCTTGAGACTCTCTATCCCTCTGCCTCTCCTCCCCGCCTTTCTCTTTCTCTCTCTCACCCTCTCTTTCTCTCAAATAAATAAATAAATCTTAAAAAGAAAATTCAGGGCCACCTGGGTAGCTCAGTCAGTTAAGTGTCTGTCTTTGGCTCAGGTCATAATCTTGGGGTCTTGGAATTGAGCCCCATGATGGGCTCCCTTCTCAGGGAAAGTTTGCTTCTCCCTCCCTCTCTGCCCTTCCTCCTCACTCATTTTCTCTCTCTCTCAAAATAAATAAATAAAATCTTTAAAAAAATAAGTTCCTGTGCAGTCATATTTGACTTTATATAATATCTAGAATTTGATTTAATGTTTTCTTTTGTTCTTATTATATATATATTCTTTCCCATATTTCTACATCATCTTAATATTTACTGTATTTATTGATTCATTTTAGGTAATCTCCATGCCCAACATGGGGCTGGAACTCACAACCCTAAGATCAAGAGTTGCATGCTCCACTGATGGAGTCAGCTAGGTGCCTCAATATTTACAATTTTTAAATTACATTTGAGAAAGTACTTATCCTGGTTTCCTGTGGTGGAATATGTATGTTGTATCAAATTGTTTTTGCCATTATAAATTAAACTGCTATAAATATCTTGATGGCAGGTCTTTAAAGAAATTCTCTATGATCAACTCAGAGAAGCTGGGGTTTAGGGCAATGAGTGTGAAGATTCTAACGTGCACTCCCCTACATACACTACATGTCCTCATGAACTGCTTGTTAAATCATATAGATCATCATCCTATACACTTACTTGAGGGCAGGTAATATGTGTGGCCCTTAAGAGGCCGGGAAACCAGGACAAGAGAAAGTTCCAAAGAATTTCAGGGAAGAAAGCAAACCTTCTAGAACCAGATGTCTAGGGAAGCTAAGCAACTTGGCTCAGGCCTCCTTTGTGAGGAGGGCAATTTCAGAGGCTGGTGTTCTCCTTTCCATGTCATTCTTTGCATTGCACCAAACTGTGCTTCTCAAGGAGCTAGCAGAGTCTTGGAAAGACCCTGAGGGAACTCAGTGTGTTTCTGACTTCATATAGGTTGTTAATTTTTGTGTAGTTTCTCTTCCAAAAATGATTTCAAGCAGATTATATAGAGACCTGAAATACAGTAGAATATTGCCAAAATAAAAAAAGCTAATCAGGTCAAACACAAAGTATGAGCAAGCAAAGTTACTCCCCTTGCAGGTCATCTGGAATTGGAAAAGATGTTGACACCAATGTCACTCTGAGCTTCTTCAAGGCCAGAGGAGAGAGGAAATAAAAACCAGCACATGATAAACCAGTTGCCCAGGAGAAGAACAGCTTTGTCACTGAATCTGTGTTTTAGTGGCCCTCAAACTCCAAGATATTGCCAAGTCATGCTTCCATTCCAGCTATGTACTTTAAGGCTTCCTTATCGTGACAGGAACTGTTACCAATGTAGGCTGGATCAATAAAGCCCAGTCCCAGAAGCACCTCAGACTTGATGACTACATTGGGATGACTGCTGCCAAGTGGGAAATCATGGCTTGATGGGGAGAATTTAGGCATAAGTATTTGAGAGTCTGGAAGCATTGTACTGTATTGGAATTTGATTTTAAATACTTCTTTTCTGATTATAGATGTAATATATAATATAGCCTTATTGAAGAAAATGGACAAAGTATAAAAAAGAAATAAATGTCAGTATAGATCTATTGCATATAGAAGTTTTTAAACTTTTAGGTATATATCTTTCCATAAATTAAGGAATGTATGTGTGTGTATATATGTAGGTATGCACACAGTTTTGTACATGCATATGTACAAAAATGTATATATGATTAGGTTTATGATTAAATGTGTATATAATCATGTATATAATGTACAATCATTTATGTACATAAATGTACATTATATGTATATATAATCCATACACATATGTGGAAACCATAGACAAAGCAAATAGGAAAGAGGCAAACTGAAAAGATTCTCTGAAGCCCTGTCGTGTAACTGTTAGGATTTATTGTTTTATTGATGTTTTAAGGATTTTTATTTATTCATGAGAGACGGAGAGAAGAGGCAGAGACACAGGCAGAGGGAGAAGCAGGCTCCTGATAGAGAGCCCGATACAGAACTCTATCCCAGGACCCCAGAAGTACAACTTGAGCCAAAGACAGATGCTCAACCACTGAGCCACCCAGGTGCTCCAACTGTTAGGGTTTTAAAAGAGTCTCTTTGGCCTCATCAGGGGTAGAAAGGGAATCTGGTTAAAGGGATTGTCACATGTTAAGTCCCTCCATTTTCCTAAGACTCATATCCCAGTAACATTTAGTAATTCTCTGTGTATGGGTCCTACATATTTCTTGTGGAGTTTAACATAATTATACATGTGGTTTTTTATTTTTAAATTATTTTAAAAATTATTTATTTATTTAATCATTTAAGTAAGCTCTACACCCAATGTGGGGCTCAAACTCATCATCCCAAGATCAAGAGTCACATGCTCTTACCACTGAGCCATCCGGGCACCCCTATGTGTGTGCTTTTTAACATTGTGAACAAAAATATTTGTTTTTATTCCCCTTGCCATTTCTAATATCTATGGATTTTTA
Organism: Canis lupus baileyi; assembly: GCF_048164855.1. Classification (NCBI taxonomy): domain Eukaryota; kingdom Metazoa; phylum Chordata; class Mammalia; order Carnivora; family Canidae; genus Canis; species Canis lupus. Next base: position 19,724,132 of record NC_132855.1, on the reverse strand, counting down.
TAGTTTCCTTCTGCATCTCAAGGCTTAACTAAATTCTCTTTTAACTCTTAATATTTTTTTTCCTGCAGGGTTTTTTCAGAACGAAATGTTTCCTGAAAATAATGATGCTATTGCTTCTTTGTCAATTGACAAATTTTGGAAACGCAGTTATATCTACTGATTATCTTTCTAAATATGAATAGTATGCTGACACTATTTTTCTCATCATTTAACTTCATGAATCAGTTTTCTCATCTGTAATTACTATTTTTAAAAAGGTTTATTTATTTATTCATGATAGACACACAAAGAGAGGCAGAGACATAGGCAAAGGGAGAAGCAGGCTCCCTGCAGGGAGCCCAATGTGGGACTCGATCCCAGGACCCTGGGATCATGAGCTGAGTCAAAGGCAGAAGCTCAACCACTGAGCCACCCAGGCATCCCTGTACTTATTATTTTTATTATCCTTTAATGAATGCCTATACATGACTCTTGATGGGATTAAAGGTAAGCCAACAAGAAAAATAAAGAAAATTTATCTTTTCCACTAATTCTTGCTTTCCTGGTCACATGCTTTTTCCTTTCTCCTTCTTATGGATCAGTCTTATATCTATGTAATAGGAAGAAACGACCAACAGGCAAGGCAAATAAACAAATGTGAGCCTACAAAGCAGCTAAATCTTCTTAAATCACACAACGTTTTACAATTTACCAGGGACCCTATTATGGCATATAGTAATAACTCACAATATTAAATAACTATTTTCCTTTAAATTATGTAAGACACATAACTGATGCAAGAAATTGAGGACATTAGTAAGCACAAATAAAAAAATCTAAATTAACAAGAATTGTCATATCCCAAAGTAACCTTTACCTTGGATTTCTCCAGATGGAGCCTTAGACAATGGCTCACGGGCAAAGCTCTTGTTTCTCTTGGAAAGTGATCCCAGGGAATGAGAGTGGCGGACCGGAGAGAGGGAAATTGTAAGAGAAGGAAAGGCAACTCAAATGTGTATTATCAGATTGTTCACCACTGTGGGTGAGTAGAACTCAATTTCACTGGGTATCTCTTGGGGAGTTGAGACATATAGAATATGCTTCAGATTGTCCACTTGGGAGATAAAGAAGTGAGTATAATTCAATGGTGTGTTGGAGCTTGCTTGTCCCAGCTTGGCACAGCCTACTGTGCACATCTCTTGCCAACTTAATGTTCAGTGACATCATGTTGAAATCCACCATGGTGGGAAAAATTTACATCAAGGAAATTGGTGAATGCTACAAATCAGGGCTCTTTTTGTCAGAGGACCGGATGTTAAACATTTGCCAGCACATTGTTTGAAATATTTATCAACTGGCTCCCATTCCCCTTTAATTGGAGATAACCTCATGAGGCATGAACTCCCTTGTTCTTCTGAAGCTGCAGATACCTCCAAAGGCAAGGCTGAGAGGGCTTCTATAGACAATTCACAAACTGGAGAAAATCTCTCAGCAGCAGCAAGGTGCCAGCAGGTGATACCTGCACACATGGTTTCAACAGCAAGAACTGAAGTAAAAAGGCTGGCTAAGGTGGGGTGGGGGTGGGGCAGGCAAAGCACAAGAAGTATCCAACCCAAGCACTATTAGTGTTTAGACAGTTCTTCCGTGTCTGGGTGCACCTCCATGCACATGCATACACATAAAAGCACGACTTTGAACCCACTCACTGTACCACCCATACCCCGTCTCCCTAGCTTTTAGTCACTTGACAGTGTGGAATCTAGAGAAACACCACATTTAGACACCACAGACAATAGATAGTGAACATTTTTCATGTTAATCTACAAGCGGTTGTAGATTATGAGATATATCATATTTTACTGATCTCCCACAGTTTGCACTTCCAGGCTATATCCAATTCCAGATTGGATATGGATATGGATAAATAGAGATATGACATACATATTTTACATGTATCTTTATACACATTTCTGATAAATTTCTTTAAGTACAATTACTGGGTCAGAGGACATGCATAGTTTTAAGACCCTTTACCCTATTGCCTTGCCCATATGTGTATCAACAAAGCCTATACTTTATGATCTTTTGAAATCTTTTCTAACTTCATTATTTTATAATTTTTTTAAAGTTTATTTATTTATTTAAATAATCTCTACACCCAATGTGGGGCTCAAACACAACCCCAAGATTAGGAGTCTCACCTTCTTCCAACTGAGCCAGCCACGCATAGCATTACTCTATAGGAGTATCAATGATTCTTGTAGGATTAGCATAAATCACAATAAGTAAATAGATTCTTTATTGACTCTATATCTAATAGCCCCGAATAGTACATACTTTTGAAAACAAAACAAAGCCATTTTACTTTAAGAGCTATATCTAAATAAATAATATTATTTCTCTGTATTTATGATCCATGGGGACAAACTTGCAGCAATCTCAAGATTGATTTTTTTGAGATTTTAAAACTTAAGTAAGACATTCCTATAACTGTTATTAATCACCAGTCTTAATGTATTATTCTAGCATGTCTTTAGACTCAAGAAGGCTTTGTCTATAAATCCACCCTACATAGCTATTTTATTTGGAAGAGAGCATAATGCAGATGACAAATGACTCATTGTTCCTGGAGCAAAGTAACATCATTCTGGAACAAAAGGAAAAAAGAAAAATAGTAACAAATATTGTAATATTTTTGAATTTGGATTTATTTGTTTCTTCAACACTGTTCTAACTTTCTGTTTATTCCATTTCTCAAGTCAGATTTTTAATGACAAAAAAAGAATGTTTGAGATCTTACATACAGGCTCAGATATTTAACAGTTTAAGACATTGTGACTGTATTCAATTATATTGCTCTGTTAGAGATTAGAACATACAAAATCACCATCACGAGGTCCACATAGGGATTTCCTAAAAGTTTAAAATTCCACATCTACCATAAGGTTTACTGATTACCTTCTCTGTGCTAGCTGCAGTGCTAGGTGCCAGAGATAATACAGTAAACTGGACACTGTCCTTGACCTCATAGAGCTTGCAGTTAAAAACCATACTCCAATGGAAATGATGAAATTAAGAAGCAAACACTGGAACTTCTAGGTGATCCTCCCCACCTCCCTGATAACCCCTCAACCCCTCCCCCCACTTCCCCAGGCTCCATAGCTTTCTCAGACATTAAACATCCTAATTTCCTTTTTGAAGAGCAAAGGAGGGCCTGGTTCCCACCTAACTCTAAAGGAAAAGCTCCAAAAAGTGATTTGCTAGATTGCATCACAACCGAAATGCATCCATTTTTTTTTTTAAAGATTTTATTTATTTATGAGAGACAGAGAGACAGAGGGGCACAGGCAGAGGGAGAGGGAAAAGCAGGCTCCATGCAGAGAGCCTGAAGTGGGACTCAACCCCCGGTCTCCAGGATCACATCCCACACTGAAGGCGGTGCTAAACCGCTGAGCCACGGGGGCTGCCCTGTTACCTTTCTCTTATCAAAAGGTTTTCAGGGGGCACCTGGGTGACTCCGTGGTTGAGGTCTGCCTTTGGCTCAGGTCTGATCCCAGGGTCTTGGAATCAAGTCCCGCATCAGGCGCCCCTGCATCTCCGTCTATGTCTCTGCCTCTCTCTGTGTCTCTCATGAATAGATAAATAAAATCTTTGAAAAAAAAAAAAAAAAGGTTTTCAGTAACTAATCTGATATTATTATTGTCTTAGTAATAAAATGTGAATTTTAGCAGAAAACAAAGCTTTAAGTCAAAGGGATAGCTGGGAATAAGTAATTTAAGGCACTGGCGAGCACATAGAATGTATTTGGACAGAACAAAACAAAGTGAAACAAAACAAAACTAGCAACAAATATTTCAGGGGATGGATGAAGGCATCAGGCTACAGCAGGAAAAGCCTAGATTTTGGATGACAAAACACACCTGGGTTCAAATGCTTTCTGAGTGTCAGTTTCCTCAAGTACAAAATGGGGATCATAGCATCTGGTTTGTGAAAACACTGATTTTATCTCTGTGGAGTGGAGATTAGGTCTGATAATGTCTGTAAGTACAGAGAGCACTGGAAGTGCTCAGTGGATATTGGCTATTGTTATGTCTTTGAAGTCAGATGGAGGAGGTGGCTGCGAGCCGGCATGTGGGCCCTTTCTCAATCCCTTTCCTTTTCTGGAAAATGGGATACAACAGGGTTCTTATCCAGAGCTGAACTCCGATAATTTGGAATACGAATAGGAAAACTTGGAGGAAGTTTGGGAAGAACAGACCTTTTTTTTTTTTTTTTTTTTTAAATTTAGGCTTATTTTTATAGAGTAAAGCAGTGGTTCCTAAACTTTAATTTGCCTTAGAATCACTCAGGAAACTCCCCCCACCTTCTATGTTAACTTATTCAGTACATATTAACTGTAAACATACTGTGAGCCACAGATACTCTGTTCTCAAGAAACATGCTTTTAAATTCAAAGTCTGGGGCCCATTCCTAAGAAATTCTGATTCAGATCTTGAGCAGGTCCCAGGAATCTGCATTTTTTAAAAAGCACCCTCATCATTCTGAGTCAGGGCAGCTATGGGCAAACTCAGAGAAAGCTGGCTGGAGAAAGTGTGCCTAAATTTTCGCTCTGAGAATGCACTGTTTGGGAAAAGCCTCCTTAATGGGCCTTTTGGTGATTCAAGGGAAAAGCCAACCTTTTCAGAAGTGGAAAGACTGAAGACAAAGCTAAGTTGAACAGCAAAGTAAAATAAAAGGCCATTTCATTGTGAGTGAGATGAAATCTTGGCAGATTGTTTCTTTCAGGAAATGCTCCTTTGTTCTTAATATAGATCTAGACCACATTGAATCTGGACATAATTTTTCTTCCCAAAGAGTTACTAGTAATGCCAGGAAAGCTGGAGCAGAGGTGGGCAAGAGAAGCAAGACCAAGCGGTGTCGATTTTCTTTGCCACTATAAAGCCTGCAAAGGGATGGGACCAGAAGTATCAAAGCCCAAAGTCTCTGCTATGATACATAACCCTTTGGTGTTACTTCAGACCAAACTGAAAGCAGAATTCAACTACCTGCATATTTTTAAAAATAGGCTCCACGCCCAACTCAACTCATGACCTCAAGATCAAGGGTCTCGTGCTCTATGGACTGAGTCAGCCAGGTGCCCCTCAACTACCTTCTGATCTCAGACTTTCTACCTGATTAAGTTCTTTCCAACTTATCTCTTAACTCAGGCTAAAGACCCTGTGGGCCAAGCAACCCTTGATAGGAACCAGCAACTTCTTCAAGCAAGAAGGACTGCCCTGAGCCAGCAGGACCCTGTGACTGACTCCAAGATAATGATGGACTTGACCATCACTGCCTACCTGTACGACCCACCCACCTTTGGCCCACATTTTCCTCATATAAACTGGGAAGTATTGTCAGCGTTTTGGAGCTAGCCTTTGAGATGTTAGTCCACTCTCTGCCCATGTTGGCCTCACTGAAATTCCTTCCTTGTTTCATCACCACTCGGTTCTCGGCCTTTAGCTTCTGTTAGCGGTAAGTGGGAGAACCTGATCTGTTTGGACTCCCCAGAGCCAGATACTCTTGTACCCCTTTGCCCAGGCTACAAAATGAGGGGGTTTATGCAAAAGACCAGCACTCCTTCCGAGCACCTGGCAGGATTTGCCTTGGACCTAGAAAGATCTGATTGCATAATCCCTCCTGAAGGTGCAACTGATGATCTGTCCCTCTTCTCCCTAGAGAAAAATCCTTCTTTATTTTGGACTTGTTCAGTATGAACTTTTAATAACGCTCTTGAAGAGCTTATGTGAGCTGTTTGAACTCTAAAACATTACAAAAGAAATTCTCTTTCCAGCTAAAAACATTGGCTTCATTAGAAGTCTAAGTAGAAACTGCTTGATCAGTTTTGATGAAAATGGAATTGTTTATAGTTAGCAATTACTTTTTTGGCATCCATATAGCAATCTGTTTGCACTCTTTAAGCAAGCTCAAAATCCTCACCATCTTATTTTAAGAAAAAAAATTCCCATTACACATGTAATACCTGCTCCTAATGAAAATTTAGAAAATAAGATAAATAGAAGATTAATAGAAGAAAAAAATCATCAAGAGTCTCACAAATACATTGTGAGGTATTTTTCTTTCAATGTGTACCTTTTTTACACAGCTGCAATTACACGTTCTACATGAAATTCCATATGTTGCTTTCTTAAAAATCTGTTTTTAAAACGTCTGCTGACTCTATGAAGCAGGAAGAAATATCATTTGGAAGTTAGTGACTGATATTATCCCTTATTTTAAACTTCCAGTGTGTATTTTCTTATAATTCTTTTCCATACTTTTTTTTTTTTTTGTTTTGAAAGAGAGAGAGCACACACAGGGTGGATGGTTGTGGGGGGAGAGCAGAAGGAGAGAGAGAATCCCAGGCAGGTCCCATGCCTGGTACAGAGCCCGACATGGGGTTCAATCTCATGACCCCGAGATCACGACCTGAGCTGAAATCAACAGTCAGAGGCCTCACCAACTGAGCTACCCAGGAGCCCTTCTATATATACATATATACATATATACATATAATATATGCAATATATTATATATACATATATGTAATATATTACATATAATATATGTAATATATTATATACATATATATTATACATATATACATATGTATATATATTATAATATTAGCAAATTGCAATTAGGTTGGATTAAAGATTTGTTAACACAGGAAGCTTCACAGATCCTATCAGAAAGAGGGTAGGAAGAGGCTCAGTGACAGATCAGATCTGTTACTTGGTGTCCTAGTAGTCTTTCCCAATCAAACCCCAATGACTCATGACTCTTACTGCAAATTTTAAAGGTACAGAAAATCATCATTCATGTTCCAAGGCAGAAAAAAAATAGGGCCACCATGTTGCACTATGTCACTCTGGTTTGGTGTGGGGAAAGCACTATTTAAAAGTAATTCTCAGGGCAGCCCAGGTGGCTCAGCGGTTTGGCGCTGCCTTCAGCCCAGGGCCTGATCCTGGAGACCCGGGATTGAGTCCCACATCGGGCTCCCTGCATGGAGCCTGCTTCCCTCTGCCTGTGTCTCTGCCTCTCTCTCTATCTCTCTGTGTCTCTCATGAATGAATAGATAAAATCTTTAAAAAATAAAAATAAAAAATAAAAGTAATTCTCAGTTTCTTAACAGAATGCCTGGTATAGCCATTGTTCGCAAGTGCTTAAAGAGAACACTATACATTACTGTTGCCAGTGGCCATTAAACATGCAAAAGTTTTCTGAATCTGAAGGATGTGTCTCAATAAGCCTGTTTCCTGGCACTAGCAAGTGGAAAGAGGAGTGCCAGGAGAGGTCATATGGAAGAAAGGGCAATAGGGCCAAGCTTTGCCCCTACACTTGCATCCCCAGCTGGAGCTCTTGATTTCAAGTCTTAACCTGAGTGGATGAGGGATCCTCAGGCTTTTTAGTGACAACTTCCTCTTTCTGGAGTTCTTATTTTTCATCTCTGTCATGGTCATGTGAATGTATTTTCTAGAATTTTCTTAAGTGGGATACAGGGATTCTTCACATTCTGAGATGCCACATACTTGAGAATGACATATATAATTTCATATATATAGATGAAACTCTGGTGTCATGATCCTTTTTCAGAAGTCTATAGACACACCTTCCTTGTCTTCTAGAATTACTAGGATGGGGTCAAGTGTGAGGTAAGCCTGATTTGTACCTTTTTTTTTAGTTATCCTTTTTTCTCTCTGCTTGGATTGTTCTTTACTTTTCATTTAATAAGTTTTCTAGAATATAATTAATGGAGCTACTATTATTGTAAATTCCCCAGATATATTTCTCCTCTGTGTCATCCAGTTTGTTTTCTCCCCTTTCTCCTACAGCCCTTCCAACATTGTCGGCTGGTGGAACCTATTGTCCAGGGGTGAAGAAATCAAGATTAAAGAAGTTTCCAGAGTACAGGAGGAGATGCTCTTAGCAGAAACAAATGGATCCTGAGTAATTTGGATGAACATATGGGAAGTTACTCCAGGGCTTAGAGGTGGATGCACGTACACAAGCTCAGCGTGCTCTTCCCGAAACACCTACACAGCTCACTTCCTCACTTCCTTCAGGACTCCACTCACATGTCACCTCCTCAGGGAGGCCTCCCTTTCAATCTGTCCCCAGGCCCACCTTCTTTTTTTTTTTTTTTTTAAGATTTTATTTATTTATTCATGAGAGAGAGAGGGAGAGACAGAGACATAGGCAGAGGGAGAAGTAGGCTCCCTATGGGGAGCCCGATGCGGGACTCCATCCCAGGACCCCAAAGATCATGACCTGAGCCAAAGGCAGACGTTCAACTACTGACCCACCCAGGTACCACAGCACCCCTCACCTCCTGCTCCTACATTCCCATCCTCCTTACCCTGCTCTAGCTTTTTCTACAGCATGTATCACACGTGCCACAGCACAGGCTCACTTCTATGCTGTCCCAAAGCCTTTTCCCTGGATCTACTTTGCTGGGCTGCATTAGACTGACCTCCTGAGTCTTTGTCATTCTGAATGGACCGAACACATGAAAACCTTGAGATTTCCCTGTTCCCTCCCTCTCTAGTACCACTCCCAAGGTGCCCTGTCACCGTCATCTCTGTTACCTCCTGTTGAGTTGTTTTTCCAAAGTCTCTAAGTTTCATATAATGAAACTGATATATTGTCCACAAGTGCTTACTTATTTTTGTCCACTCCTGTACTAGAATATTTCTTGGCATGGCACATAGTAGGCATACAATATATGAATATATTTCATGGAAAAGCTTAGGAGAGTTAGTTTGGAAATGGAAACTTTAAGAGGAGAGTCTGCTCTGGCCTCTCCAAAAGGCCATGGCCATGTAATAGGAGAGAGTTCCTCTTTTCCTGCTTGGCCTTCAACTTGTATTTGTGGGCTAGACGGAGGTGGAGATCTGATGCATTTCTCCCTAGAGACCAGCTCGTTTTCTAGGGACAAGAAGTGGGAAGACCTGCCAGGTTCTCATGGTCCTTGTTTGCCATATGGTGAATTTTGGCAGGGAAGTGGGCAACAGTGCTTCAGGGTTCATACCCAGATTCGCCATTTCAAGCTGGACATGTTGTCATACTTGTAATTTACCTAATGAACACTTCATAGAGAATGCAAAGGTAAACTACAGGCAGCTCAATTCATCCCCCAAAGGGCAGGCAAGAGACTGCAGGTCTATGTTATGTCTGTACTACAGAATATCTTAAAGCAGTATTTTTAAGTTATTGCTTCCAAGTACATACAAATGCTTTTTACTCATTTATATTGGCCACATTCACTATTCTCATTTGCTGTACATTAGTGAGTTTTTACTGTTTTAACGAAAAGAGGTCTAAATGATTAAAACATTTGGATACAGATTGTTCATAGATAAATGTTTTATCCATTTGTAAAGTGCAAGAGGGGAAGATTAAAAGAAAAGAAAAGTAACATCAAACCCCACAGAAATAAGTAAAACATATTTAATTGATTCTTTGGCAGTTTACTGATGCTGAGGCTTTTTTTCCCCCTTGGAAATATATAAAATTTCCCTTTTATCTTCTCTAAACCATGCCAGAATAAATTAGTGACTGCATAATTAATATCCAGGTATTTTGTGATATTTTGATAATGGGCTCCCCCTCTCCTAATCTCATTTTATATTTCAGACCACACACTCTCAGTTTGTTGATAATGCATTTAGTTACAGCCGGAGATATTTCCAGGTCTAAAGCCAGGTTCACATTTTTGCTTTGAAGAGACAGAAATTCCAAACAAATACAGATGGTCAGACCATAAACTTAATTAAAATTTCTGCTTTGCTGGATGTTACATTAAATATGGCCATAATGCCAAGAGAAATACATGAAAAATCCATTTGTATTCACATCCTGCTGCTTCCACGTAGTATAAAATAACAGAATGCTAAGAAGTATGTGTTTGTGTATACGTGTGTGAGAGCATGTGTGTGTTAATCCCGTTCTCTTTTGGCTTGGCTGTCATACTAGTCATGTTTTGACCAATAAAAGATGGGTTTTAATTAAAATCTGGGATTGGCCAGCTGTACATCTGTTAACTTTTCTTCTATACATTCTCAAGCACTAATTTAGGTACTTTCTGAAGTAGTGTGATTTGCTTCTTTTATGCAAATCTGGAACATTTGTATCTTTCCTAATTAGCCCGGGATATTTATTTAGAATTGTATAGAGATAATTACTCAACTCCAGAAGGGTAATAAAGGTGGTGCATAAGAATGTGAAACAGCTTTCTTCTAGAATTTGAAATGGAGGGAGGAAGGGTTCTCTGTCATTTGTAGGTAAGGACTCCTAGAGAGGACAAGTGAGGATGAACAGTCCAGTGTGGCTAGAACAGGACAAGCTGGGCACAGGCTGGGCAGGGAGGGCTGAAAGGATAGCTGGAAACACATCTGACAGGTCTGGTTGGCCATGTGGTAGGACACCAGCCAGTTTCTACAGATGTCTTAGGCCAATTTCCCCGAGAAAGATGAACCTGAGACCTGAGACCTGGGCTTATGTGTGAGGACTTTAGTGGTGAGTGTGATCCCAGAGAAAGGGCAGAGATACAAATTGGGGAATAAGCGTATATTTCAAGTTGGCCACCACTATGGGCAACTGGTTGCTCTATCCAATAGGATCTTCCATGGAGGCCAATGAAATGCATCTCAGGACCCTCTGTTATAGGCTGAATTGTGTCCTCCCCAAATTAGGGCAGGCCCTAATGCAATCTGTCTGGTGTCCTTTTAAGAAGAGTGAATGTGAACACACAGAGGGATACAAGGGATGCGTACCCACAGAGCAAAGGCCATGTGAGGACACACCCAGAAGGTGGCCATCTACAAACGAAGAAAAGAGGTCTCAGAAAAAAACCTCAATACTGCCCACACCTTGATTTTGAACTTCTGGCCTTTGGAATTGTGAAAAAATACATTCTATTGTTCAAGTCACTCAGTCTGTGGTGCTTTGTTATGGCAGCCGTGGCAAATGAATATATCTGACAAGGGAGAAGAAAGGGTCAAAGTTTCGACTATTGGAGGATTCCCTGCCAGTACTTCCATGTTGTATAAGCAGTTTCCCTTGTAGTCCCATGCACTGAGGTCAACAGGGATGTCCTAGGGGAGGAGTGGCAGGGGTACAAGTGGGCTTAAGGCAAATCCTTGGTAGGTAACCGATGCGAGAAGCAGATTGGAGCTTGTGCAGGACGGGGCTGCAGTAGATGAAAGGGATGGATGGGTGGATGGTTGGAATAAGAGATAGAAAAGGCTGAGAGAAGATGAAGCAGAGTTGAAATGACACCTGATACACAGGATAGTGATGATGGTGATGATGATGATGATGATGATGATGATGATGACGGTGATGAGTGACAATGAAGATAGGCACTGGTCTCTGCGCTCTATACTCTCTGACATTTTATTTATTTTAAAGATTTATTTATTTATTCCAGAGAGAGAGAAGGGGGGAGGGTTACAGGGAAAGAGAGAGTCCCAAGCAGACTCTTCACAGAGCCCAACACAGGGCTCAATCCCACAACCCTGAGAACATGACCAGAGTCAAAACTGAGAGTCAGACACTCAACCGACTGAGCCACCCAGGTGCCCCCCACCCCCACCACTTTACAGGACACATGTACGCTACATAAACTATCTCACTTAACCCCAGCACAACTCCAGAATTTAGTTACATTTTTATCCCTATTTTACAGATGAAGAAACTGAAGTAGACAGAGGTACAGGACTTGTCATAACAGCTACTAGCCAGGAATTAAGCTCGAGTTTAAGTGAACCTGGCTCAAAAGCTTGTGTTCTCACTCATGTTGCTCTGCTTTCTCCTGATGCTGTGATTGAAATAGTATTTTAGAAAGATAAACTTGAACAGATATTTTAATTTGTCTCAATTTCATATGTAAGTTGTTTCTCTGAGAATACAAAAGGTATTCTATGCAGAACATTACCATCAGAAGGTCAGTGTAGCACAACTGTTAAACAGGCTACAGAGTCAAGATGCATATGTTCAAATTCCAGCTCTGCTATCCACTGGCTGGGTGATTTGGGGAAATTTACTCAGCCTCTCTATGCCTTACTTTACACCTATGGCTGATTAAAAACAGCACCTACCTCCTGAAGTTGTTGTAAGAATTACTTAATATACATAAAGTAATTTATAGACTGTGTTTTTTTTATAATTATGATGTTTAAAAATATTGATGATATATGACTTCTAATAATTCTTATCTATGAAAACAATTGAACATTACACGTACATCTCTGAATTTTTGCGACATTTCTGTTGCTATGTAAGCTAAGGGACAGATTTTTAAAAAGTAGCCAAATGTCAACTGTTAAAACATCACATTGCCAGCATCATAAATGAAGTCACTATTTGGCAAATAAGTTCTTGGCGGGAATGGTTCTCACCAAGAGAGAAAATGAAAAAAAAAAAAATTAAATAAAATCCCCACTGTGATTTGTCAAGCATTTCAGACACATGGCTCAGCAATTTTTCCAGCTGCAAAGTTCTTTTCCTCCCATCTTAAAACTCAGAGGGCTGAGCTGCTAGGAGGAGGTGAACTGTTAGGTAATCCTGTTTTGTTTGTTTGTGTTTTCTGTAGCTGTAGTTCTCTGCAGGTGAGGCTGTTTTCCATGGGGAGAAGATAACCACATTATTCAAACACAGACATGGTCTCTGGCTTAGAGGCTGTTTGCTTATTATCTGATTGCTTTAATTCAACATGGGGAACCCAGCTGAATGGTTGCAATAGTCATTCTTACCTCATTTCCTCCCTTTCAAGGGTAGATGGAGCAAGTATCCTCCTTTGTGAAATGAGGAGGTTGAACCAGATATCCTACAAGGTCCTTTAGACTCTGACATTTTCTGTGGCTTCGGATTGTCTTCTTGGGCAATGTTCTTTGTTTCCCAGTGCATTAAATAGGCCCAAACATCTCTACGTGCCGATTCCAGTTTTGGCTGCCAGGAAAGCAAAAGGCAAGGTCTTACATTTCAGCAAGGCCTTGCAATTTATGACACGCCTTTACATATGCGATCCTTTATAAAATCTTCACAAAAACCACAAAGGACTTTCGGATGAGAATGAGACCCAGGGAAGTTGAATGATTTGTCCAAGGTCACATAACTCGTAGGAAGCAGAGCCTTACAACAAGCCTTTCTATCAGTGCAGTGGTGTTTACAGTCTGCCACAATATCCCCCAACCCAAGAGGACATGGTGACATTATAAAGACACTTAGGTTCCTTTAGAATTGATTCTGTTGGTTCCGATTAGCTCATACATATAGCTCTGAACCAATCATGATGGCCAGCAGAGAGGAAAGCTTCTGATTTACCCAAATCTAGTCGTGGCATCTTCTTAGAAGTTGGGCAGGAATCCACTTCCCTGAAACCACATAGCTGAAAATGGATGTCATCAAATGAAGAGAGAATAGATGCACAGAAAAATAAATGTCCTATAATCTGCAAAGAAAACATTTTTCCCAAAAGACACTTCAAAAATAAAGAAATGATTTATTTTCTATTTTGTCTTAATTGAATTTAATTTTTGCAAAAGCTGTTTTCCCTCTGATATTGGCTAACTAAAACTACCTCTAGGAACAATAAGAGCTCAATTGTTTCAAGTACCGGGATTTCTGGAAATCCATATCTATTTAGTGTGTTTGTGTCTCAGCTCAAGTGAGACAAACTCACTCTTCTTTGGGACATGAAATAAGGGTTTGGAGCTCTTCCAAACAGATCAAATCAACGGACTTATTTCAGATATCTTACACACAAGTACTGAGGGGGTGATTGGGTGGCCCTGTTTCCTGCTTTTTCAATTTGACCCCAACATCTAGTTTTCTGTTTCTTGCCCTGTGATTTCCAGATTTTGTACCTGTGAGACATTGTGCTTTTTGGGTGTGTGTCATTCAAATTCCCTTTGGCTTCAAGAAGTTGCTCAAAGGGTTGTTTTTTAAAAAAATTGTTTTTGGATTATATCTTGTTGACCAAAACTTTCCTCTCAGTTGTCATGGTAACTTTCATATTGCAAGAGCTAGATGTTAGCCTAGAGGTTTGACAAGCAGATGACTTCCAGACAGGGGCTGATTTAGGACTTTTGGGCTGAGGCACAAGGCTTTTACTGTCCTGGAAACTAGTTTACATAATTTGTAAATTGTCTGGATTCAAGTAAGCTAACCTCTGAACCAACCATGGAGTGTCCCTACAAGATACTACTCAATTTTATTCAATTATATTCTTCATGTTTCAACTAGTAGCTGACTAGTTAGCCATGGATATGGAGCAAGAAAAGCTGTGGTGTTTGTAAGTTGCATATTTTGTAATATTAAGCAAGTTTTGCATATACATGAAGTGTGATGTAAATAATTTTTTAGGCCACTGGATGAATTTCAAACACTAGAATTATAAAATTTCTATTTTTATAAAAACATTTTAAAAGCTTTCATCAGTTTTAAAAAATTAAGTAGAATTTGAGCTTTATTACTTTTCATTAAATGTTGATATTATTAATAATAAATTATTGTCTCTTAATAGATCATTTTGGACATTTAGAAGAAAAATGATACTTTTGCCAAGCTAATAGAAAAATATACTTAAGTTTTCTATATTAACATTTAATAATTCATATTTTTTGTAAGATATACTCAAATTTTGAATACTTTGAATACCATTATATTTTAGATTTCTAATCCTTTAGAACTATTACTATCTATAGGACATAATTTATGTCAGATTATTGATTATAACAACCTAGTGAAGGGATGTTACTGAAATGAAGGCAATAAATATTAATGTTATTGAAATAAATGTATAAAATTATGTATGTCCTTATTATATCACAGTGCATCAACACAAAACTCAGATGTGCAGAACAATAATTAAATTCAGTTGTCTTGGGGCAGTCCCGGTGGCTCAGCGATTTAGCACCGCCTTCAGCCCAGGGCATGATCCTGGAGACCCAGGATCGAGTCCCATGTCAGGCTCCCTGCATGGAGCCTGCTTTTCCCTCTGCCTGTGTCTCAGCCTCTCTCTCTCTGTCTCTCATTAATAAATGAATAAAATCTTAAAAAAAATTCAGTTGTCTTTGATATTTTTCTAGATATCAGTCATCTAACAGTCCCTGTCTGAAAACCATAGCTTTACACTTATGTTCTATACATTGTAAAGACATATTTGTCAAGGCATGGGAATAAAATACACTTTATAAAAATTGGTAGGTGGATTCACAAACGTGAAATATTTCAACAGTGGCATGTATGCCTACTGTGTTCCTGCACTCCAAGTCCTGTAGGTATAAGCTGGACCTGTACACACACTCAGGTCTCCCATGAGGACCAACCCTCAGGTTTGGTCACTTGGTTAAGGTGGTAATGACTAGATCTCTCCATTGGGAACACACATTTTCCCCTCTGTATTTAGTGAGTAATATGTGGGGTGAGAGATTGCACATCGTTTTAGAATCCATTGATCACATTTGCCAAAGTAGTTATCAATTTGGGGACTAGAAGAAGATGATTTTTCCACTTGTATTTTTGCTTCTATGTTTATTAGATAACATTCTTCTGTAACAAAGAGCTTTCCCTCCTTGATATCCTTTGCCTATTTTTATTTTCCTTTAATTAAAAAAGTGTTTGAAACGTACCATTGTTGTGCCCCTGGCTTTTTTCTTTTTCTGATCATTTTCCTTCATGTGCTTCAGGAAGCTATGCTGGCTCTTTGAGTGCTTAATATGCTCAGTACTTATATTAATTCTCTTGACAAGAATCCTGCCTTTAGAGACACCTGGGTGGTTCAGTCAGTTAAGCATCTATCTGCCTTTGGCTCAGGTCATGATCCCAGGTTGCTGGGACATAGCCCCATGTCGGGCTCCCTGCTCAGTGGAGAGTCTGCTTCTCTCTCTCCCTCTGCCTGCTGCTGCCTACTTGTGCATTCTCTCTCTCTCTCTCTCTGTCAAATAAATAAATAAAATCTACAAAAAAAATTAAAAGAGAATCCTGTTTTTAACTTGTTTGTTTACAACAATGCTAACAGCATATTGGGTAATGCTGTAGACTCCTCCAGTTTTGCCATGGTCACATTTGTGGGGTATTCCTTTTTGAATAATGCCTATTCCCCTGATGTTCACAATATTACCTTTCTTATAGATTTGCATGTATATAGCTAAAGGAACAACTCCATGTTTTCTAAAAGGTTAAGAGAATATAGCGGGTGCCTCTCCTTCCCTTGGGGCATTTTGTCAAATTACTGGGAGATGGTGGTTCCAGCTGAAAGGAATTATTTTTATTAGTTTATTTTTATATGAGCTGCTGCCTTGTGAAAGAACCTCCGAAGTTATGCCAAAGTCATGCTTCCCAAGGTTGATTCCAACCATTGACTGGGCATGGCAAGGACACTGTTGCTGCAAGACGGTGACTCCTTGATGACGGTGACCTTGGTTCCTCCCTAGCCTGGCTGAAACTTCCTTAGAACTGTACCACAGTCCAAGCCTCTTCCTACCCGCCCCTGCTTCCTCCCTCTTTTTCCCAGGTGCCACACCTGCATCATGGTCCTCTCTAGGTATCTCCCTAATACATTTCTTGCATGTTTAACCCCATCCTGGCTTCTTAGAGGACTGAGCTAGCATAACCATAAAAACAAGTATATATAAAACACATATATACACCTTATATAGTAATAAAGATGTGTGAATCTGCCACCCAGGCTAAAAACTAGAAAATTACCTGTACCCCTCCTTCCTGTCATTCACTTTGAAGTGAACCACTGTCCTAAATTTTATATAATCTTTCCCTCCTTTTTTTTGTTTAGTCATTGATATATGTACTCCCAAGCAAGTCATTGTCAATTTCCTCCATTCTGGAATTTTATACAATGGAATTATTTTTTTAAAGATTTATTTATTTTAGAGAGTAAGCATGTACATGCACAAGGAAGAGAGGCAGAGGTAGAGAGAGAGAAACAAGTCTCCGCTCATCAGGGAGCCCCATGAAGGGTTTGAGCTCACAACTCTAAGATCATGACCTGATGGAGAGTCCAGTGCTCAACCAACTAAGCCACTCTGGCACCCCTATAAATAGAATTCTACTTCGAGTATTCTATGACTCATTACTCACTCAACACCATAGCCCATAACACAACATTCAGACGAGGCAACCATACGTAAAGTCAGTTGACTTCGATATTTGTATGGTTTTAACTGTGTATTTTATTCTTTGGCAGTAACAAGTTACATATTCTGGACACTAATCGTTTGCTAATCATATGTGTTGCAAATATCATTTAAGGCTTGATTTCTCGATCTCTTTGTGATATCTTTGATGAACAGAAACAATTACAGATAAATATCCTTTCCTATATTGTGTTTTATTTAAAATATTCTTCCCTAGTTAAAGACATTAAAAGATATTCCTGTATTGGCTATGAAAAGTTTCATTTTGCCTTTTACATTTTAATCTTTTATGTACCTGAAATTGATTTTTAACATGGCATGAAATAAAAATTCAATTTTATTTTTTAAATTGAAATACAGGTTCACCTGGGTGGCTCAGTGGTTGAGCCTCTGCCTTTGGCTCAGGGGGTGATTCCCGAGTCCTGGGATCAAATCCCACATTGGGCTTCCTGCATGGAGCCTACTTCTCCCTCTGCCTAAGTCTCTGCCTCTCTGTCTCTCATGAATAAACAAATAAAATCTTTAAAAAATTGAAATACAATTTAGATTGGTAAAATTCATCTTTTGCAGTTCTGAGTTTTGACAAATCCAATTGTGTAACCAATAGCACTGTTGAGGTATAGAATTATTCTTTCACCCCCAGGAAGTCCCCTTTGTGCTGCTTTGTAATCCACCTCTTCCTCTATTCTCAATTCCTGGGAACTACTGATCTATTTCTTGTCCTAGAGTTTTACCTTTTCAATGAGCTCTTATAAATGGAATCATACGGTACATAGCATTTTGCGTCTGGCTTTTCCTCCACTCTGTAAAATGCATTTGAGTTTCATCCATGTTGTATAAATCAGTAGTTCTTTTTTTTAATTGCTGAATAGTATTTCACTGAGTAGTTTACCATAGTGTGTTTATCCCTTCATCCATTGAAAGATATTTGGGTTGCTTCTAGTTTTTGCTGATTCCCACCAGGACTATAGGAAGATTCCTGTTCTGCATTCTCACCAGCTTATCAGCTTGATAATGTCTTTTAAAAAAGCCATTCTAAAAAATAAAAATAAAAAAGCCATTCTAATGTCTGTCTAGTGGTATCTCATTGTGGTTTTGACTTGTGTTTTCCTTAGGACTCAAAATGATAAGTATCTTTTCATGTGTTTATTTTCCATTTACATCTCTCTCTCTCTCTCTTTTTTTAAAGGGTGGGGGGTAGGGGCAGAGCTAGAGGGAGAGAGAAAATCTTGAGCAGGCTCCATGCCCAGCCTGATGCAGGACTTGATGTCACAATCCTCAGATCATGACCTGAGCAGAAATCAAGAGTTGGACACTTAACCTACTGAGTCACCCAGGCACCCATGCATCTCTTCTTTGAGGAGACGCTTACTGTTTAAAAATTTGGTTGCTTATACAGGATTGTAATAGTTCTTTATGTATTCTTAATTAAAGTCTTTTATGAGATGGTGGTTATCAAATATTTTTTCCCAGTTTGTGGCTTGCATTTTCATTTTCTTAACCATGTTATTTGAAGAGCAGATGTTCCTAATTCCATGAAGTCAATTGGATTATTTTTTTTAAGGATCATGCTTTTTGCATTCTAAGAATTCTCTGCCTAACCTAAAGTCACAAAATCTTCTTCTGTAAGTTTAATGGTCTTTGCTTTTTTTTTTTTTAAGATTTTATTTATTTATTCATGAGAGACACAAAGGGGGTGGGGCAGAGACACAGGCAGAGGGAGAAGCAGGCTCCATGCAGGGAGCCCGACGTGGGACTCGATCCTGGTTCTCCAGGATTGTGCCCTGGGCCGAAGGCAGACGCCCAACTGCTGAGCCACCCAGGTGTCCCAACAGTCTTAGCTTTTACTTAAGGTCTATGATTCATTATTGCTTAACTTTTTCATATGCTAAACGGGCAAACAAATTATTTTTAACAATAAAATATTACCATTCTGAAATATCTCATAGAAAGCTACATAGTTAATATTTCAGCTTCTTGATTCAAGCTTCTTCAATGATGATTAAAGAAAACGTTTGTATTTTCTCCCACTTACCCATCATGAACTTCTCTTTTTTTAAAGTAAGCACTATGCCCAATGTGGGGCTTGAAATCATGACCCTGAGATCAAGAGTCACATGCTCTACCGACTGAGCCAGCCAGGTGCCCCTGAACTTTATTAATTTTATTTATTTATTCATGAGAGGTGCACAGAGAGAGTCAGAGACATAGGCAGAGGGAGAAACAGACTCTCCACGGGAAGTCTGATGTGGGACTCAAGGCAGGACTTGATCCCAGGACCCCAGGATCAAGACCTGAGCCAAAGGCAGATGCTTAACCACTGAACAACCCAGAAGTCCCTCTAAACTTTATTTTTAGTCAGGATATGTGTTAAGATCCAAATCAAACAATCTACCCTTTAGCTACTTTCCATGGAGCATGCAAACTATCAGATGGGATATTTCTAAGTACAGAGAAAATCTTGATTCTAAACATAAAAACACTTGACATTATTGAGTTGAAAATATGAATATCAAAAATACCCAATAAAACAGACTTGCCTTGCTCTTTAAATTTCAGTGGAAATATTGTTTCAGCTATATCCTTTTTTGTAAAATTGCTATTTACTCAATGGATGCGTTTGAAAAGTAAACCCCCAAGAGAGATATTTCATGATCAGATTCATTCTGATTCATCTTTAAACAATGTCTGCCTGCTGATTTGCCCATGGCAAGGCTGGCTGACATGGCAGTGGACTGCACACGAGCCTTCCCTTCTTCTATCACACCTCATCTTTTGAAGATGATTCTGTTTGCATGTGCACACTCGTGCACATGTGTATGTCCACATGTGTGCCTGAAGAGACGTGATGGAAATAACAAGTCTCTTCCTCTTTATGCCTGTGGGGAGCCAGCCCTTTGATGGGTGACCATGGTGGAAGAGGCTGCTATCTAAAAGGCCTCTTGCGGACTAGGATACCGCCTCTTGGTCTCACGGTTGGCCTGGAGCCTTTGTCTACAAACAGCAGCTCCACTCAGCACTGCTAAAGCTGTACCTCTGGTCAGCCTTTCCTGGCAAGTTTCTTCAAAGTACAGTGTGACTTACAGTTTGAAATGATAACCCTTGCAGGTGGCAAGCAGCACTCAACGGGCTTTTTGCAGAATCCCGCAAGTAAACATTCCCATGGAAAAGTGATATTTTCTACCCTTTACATATTGGATTTAATAAGAGGTTAGTGTCAAAGTCACACATAGAACAGAGAGAAGGATGTTATTGAATGCTCAGCATGGTATCTACAAAAATTGTCTGCTGAAGGCAGCAAATTCCTTTTCAGAGCTGATAAAAGCCAAAATGGGTTGATGCTGATATGAAGGGGAGCCCAATATAATCACATTTTGGTTTTGGTCTTGACTCTCTTTAAACTATGGCTTCTTTTTAAAGTCATGGGGGATAAGGATCATACACAGAGTGTCACTGACATCTCTTACTTCTACCTGTGTGGGCCCTGACACAGCTGTTGGTGACCAGAAATTCATGAAAAGAAAAGACTTGCTTTGAAATTCTATGAATACTGTTACCCATGAAAAGAATGGCTAGGATCTTCATGTCTTTGAAAAACTAAATCAGAGGAGAATCTTTGTGTTCAGCTCTGTAATTTAGTTAACACATCAAAGCTAAATATTATTATAAAAAAACTAGATGGTATTAGGAAAGCTTCTCACTCTTCAATTTGGTTGGTTGGTTCACCCCCGGGTGTTTCTAGGTGAGCTCCTTTTTTTAGTCCCTGATATTTATGTGCAAAAAATTAGATTCTCCCCAGTTCTATAGGTATAAGCCTGCCTCATTTGTAGTTGAGTGCACTTGAGGCCACAACCAAGGTTCGTCCTGATAACTAGCACAACTGAATGAATGGGTGCCTTTAAAATAACAAAATTATAGAAAAGCTTCAGAAGAACCAATGGCTATTAGGGGATTGTATCTGGTTGTGGGTTTTTTTCTGTCATTTTTTTAAGTAACCTCTCCCCCCAATATGGGACTCGAACACACAGACCCCAAAATTGAGAATCATATACTCTACCCACTGAGCCAGCCTGGTGCCCCTGTATCTATTTTTTGAGTGCTTAAAATTTCAGATGTTAATGACTAATGTTTCTTAGAAATTGTTGTAATTTATAATTCTGTGAATTACGTTAACTGAGGAGCACTTGGGTGGCTTGATAGGTTAAGTATCTGACTCCTGATTTTGACTCAGGTCATACATGATCTTGGAGTCGTGAGATTGAGCCCAGTGTTGGGCTATATGCTCAGTAGGGAGTCTGTGTGGGATTCTCTCCCTCTGACCCTCCCCCTGTTCGGGCTCTCTCTCAATTAAATAAATAAATCTTAAGAAAAAGAAAAAAGATTCTCTTTCTCCCTTTCCCTCTGCCCCTTCCCCTACTCTGTCTCTCCCGCTCTCTAAAAAAGAAAAAATATTACATTAGCTGAATTGGAGAAATATATATATATATATATATATATATATATATATATATATATACCATACAAAATAAAATATTTTATATAAGTTCATTTATGTATGCTAACTCTTTTTAGAGTTGAGGATTCCTTTTTTAAAAAAATATTTATTTATTTGAGAGAGAAAGAAAGCATGAGCAGTAGGGAGAGGGAAAACCAGGAACCCGAGATTGTGACCTGAGCCGAAGGCAGATGAGATGCTTAACTGACTGGGCCCCCAGGCACCCCTAGAATTGAGGATTCTAAAGAAAGGTGTTTAACAGGTACCAGTTGTCTTGCATTGCACTAAAAGCTACACAGATAAATTTTTAAATTATTAAATATATATATAACAAAATAATATATAGCAAATGTAGATTCTTTTAACCCACATTTAAAAATATTCTGTGATCTAATAATTACACTATAATAATTACACTATTACACTTCTAGGGATTTTTTTTACACTTCAATTCAAAAGAAAGAAAAGCAATAGGCACTTAGATTTTCACAGCTGGGTTATTTATAAAGGATTTAAAAAAAGAGAGAGAGAAATGTCTCATGAAAGGTAAATGCTTCAGTTAATTGTTAAAAACCTGATGGATTATAATGTAGTTGTTAAAATAACACTTATTATTTCTATTTACAGATATATAAAATACATGTGATATTAACCAAAAATACAAAAGTATGTGTACCATATGATTGAAACTGAATTAAGATATACATATGCACAGGAATGAAGAATGGAATGTTTTTTAAAATTGTAGATTTGTAAATTATTGAATTACTTTTTATCAATTTTTTTAGCAATAAAAGAGTATTTTTAAATTACTGAGCCACAAAAACTCTATCAAATTTACACAATAAACAATTCTTCCATATTCCTCATATATTTCAGCAAAACCAAAAAGAGAAAATTTTTCATGAGGGATAAAGGAATCAATTATGGCATTGAGTACACTGTTTAGTTCAATTTTTTTTCTTTTTGGGGGAAGGGGGGTCACAAGTCTTTCCTGATGAAGTAGTAATTTGATTTACATTCTGGCACAAATTCTTCACCTCATCACAGAAAACCCCCGGAGCTCATACCCACCCTCCTTCTATTTCCCAAGTATGGCAACCTTCTTTCTGTCTCACACTTAACTGTTTCTTCTGCCTGGAATGTTCTTGCCATTCCCAAGTCCTCTACAACATTTAGGTCTCAGTTCCGATGTTGTAATTTGGAAAGGCCTCTGTTAACCTACCCAAACTAAGGCTGTAAACCTACCCTAACCAAGTGAAATCTCCTTTTTATCTCTCTAGATCTCTTCGGCAGGCTCTCCAATATTTGTTTGTGATTTTGGAGGTGGAATTGGGGTGGTTTTTTTGGATAGGACAGTGATATACTCAGAGTGTATTCTATGTGGGACTAGGGCAAGAGCAAAAATGGTCCCAGAAAGTCAAGTCACTTGGTTGATGGTTACCAATATAGGGGAAGAAACTGCTATATTTCATTTGTAATAGGAAGATGCCAAAGGTCTCACAATGGATCTGGGAAAGGTCCACACTCAGGACACAGGATTGAGCATCTGCCAAAGGAAATGAGCTGAGACAAGTAACTCCAGGGCCTCTTGACTTTTTAATCCTAGTGAATGACTTGCATTATTCTCATTCTCCTTCCAAGTGGCTGATCACCTTCATTATGTATGTATCAAGAAGTCCTAGATGGAGTGGGAGTGGGAGTGATTTTGCAAAAATACCCCCACAAAACACCAAAAAAACAAAATCCCAACCCCTCCACTAAGTCATGTTAAAAAGAAACATAATTTAAGTAGGTTTATCCTTGATTCATCTTGCCTTTCTGCACTGAACAAAATCTTAACACATTCTCTTGGATGCAGAGGGAATGTGGCTCTGGGCTTACCTGGGCCCCCACCTGTTATCCCAGCCTGTCCTCTCCTCTGTCACTCTGACCTCTTTTACAAAGCAGCAGCAATGAAACTTTCCAGGTTTCAGGGGGTATGGGATCCCTAGCTTTTTCACCTTAGAATGAGGCACAGTTTTAGGAATTCCATGGTGTAGGGAGAAGCCTGTGGCAGAGCTTTTCAAACTATCTGAATTCATAATCCTTTCAACTTTGCTTCTGGTTAACTACATATATGCTAATAAAGCAATAATTAATATTTTTATTATTTATTTATTTATTTTAATAATTAATATTTTTAAGAGCCAATAAGTCAGCTATCCAGAAAGAGTCAGGAAAATAAACATAATTAAACATTGAGGATAGAAGTTGTGGGGTTTGTAGTAAAATCTGTCTACTTATTATGTTCCTTGTCTAGGCCAAAATATAACAAAGAGAATGGAATTTGATCTACTGGTACAATATGCTTTCACCTAGTATCTCTTCCATATGTCCTAAGGAATTAATGTAAGTTTCAGAAGACTCTGAGTGTCACAATAATATATTTGAGGATTCTGATATTTGCCTCTTAATGATTCACTGACTTGACAGAGAGAATTAAAATTCTTCAATATTCAGGTCACCTGGCTGGTTTAGTCAGTGGAGCATGGGACTCTTGATCTTGAGGTTGTGAGTTTGAGCCTCATGTGTAAGATTACTTAAAAACAAAATCTTTGGGCAGCCTGGGTGGCTCAGCAGTTTAGCACTGCCTTCAGCCCAGGGTCTGATCCTGGAGACCCCGAATGGAGCCCGTGTCAGGCTCCCTACATGGAGCCTGCTTCTCCCTCTGCCTATGTCTCTAACTCTCTCTCTCTGTGTCTCTCATGAATAAATAAATAAAATCTTTTTAAAAACAAACAAAAAAACCCCACAAAATCTTTTATAATAATTCCATATACAAATTTCTTGGGTTAAAAGAACTGTGTGTTTTGTTTGTCTGTTTTGGCCTAGAAATCTCCCTTAAATACATTAAAAAAATTTTTTTTGGCCCCGTAGAGTGCCTGGGTGGCTCAGTTGGTTAAGCGTCTGACTTTGGCTCAGGTTGTGACCTCAGGGTCCTGGGATTGAGCCTCATTTTGGGCTGTGCACTCAGGATATGCTTCTTTCTCTCCCTTTGCCCCTCTCCTTGCTCATGCTCTCTCTTTTTCTCTCTCTCTTTTCTTAAAGATTTATTTATTTATTCATGAGAGACACACAAAGAGAGAGAGAGAGGCAGAGACATAGGGAGAGGGAATAGCAGGCTCTCCTCAGGAGCCCAATGTGGGACCTGATTCCAGATCCTGGGATCACAACCTGAGCTGAAGGCAGCAGCCCAACTACTGAGCCACCCGGGCGTCCCTCTCTCTTTCTCAAATAAATGAATAAAATCTTGAAAAAAAAGGGGCGCCTGGGTGGCTCAGTTGGTTGAGCAGCTGCCTTTGGCTCAGGTTATAGTCCTGGGATAGAGCCCCGTGTAAGGCTCCCTGTTTGGAAGGGAGCCTGCTTCTCTTTCTCCCTCTGCCCCTCCCTACCCCTTGTGCTCTCTCTCTCTCAAACAAATAAATAAAATATTTTTTAAAAATCTTAAAAATAATAAAAATTAAAAGCTTTTGTCCTCAAGATAGTCTGGTAGCTAGGAACAGTGATTCTGAACACCTGTAACCTAGGTTTTTTTTTAGAATATATTTTTTTAATTTTTATTTATTTATGATAGTCACAGAGAGAGAGAGAGAGAATGGCAGAGACACAGGCAGAGGGAGAAGCAGGCTCCATGCACCGGGAGCCCGACGTGGGATTCGATCCCGGGTCTCCAGGATCACGCCCTGGGCCAAAAGCAGGCGCCAAACCGCTGCGCCACCCAGGGATCCCCTGTAACCTAGGTTTAAATCTCAAAGGTCACATACTCAGTTTATTTAACTCTCTCAGCCTCGGTGTCTTCATTGATGAAAAGAGGATAGGAATAACACACATCTTACAGTTTGTTGAAAACTAAATGAGTTGGGATCCCTGGTGGCGCAGCGGTTTAGCGCCTGCCTTTGGCCCAGGGCGCGATCCTGGAGACCCGGGATCGAATCCCACGTCGGGCTCCCGGTGCATGGAGCCTGCTTCTCCCTCTGCCTGTGTTTCTTCTCCCTCTGCCTGTGTTTCCCTGTGACTATCATAAATAAAAAAAAAAAAAAAAAAAGAAAACTAAATGAGTTAATCAACATAAAACACAACAACGCCTGGCACGTAGTAGAGCCTTTGTAGCAATAACAATATAGCATATTGTTATTTTAAACTTAGAAATCAAAGCATCAGGTTAGGCATAGGTGGTAAAACTCCTTGCTGCAATGGATGAACATTCCTAAATTTCTTCATAGTAATACATCTTGTAGGCAGTTCTGAAATTTAAATATGCAAATCTTGTTTGTAATAAGTTGTGTTGATCACTGTTTCTAGTAGTTCACAAAATGAACTTTAAAGCAGTGGTTCTCAAATGGAAGTTGGCATGAATCATCTGGACGGCTTGTCAAAACGCAAGTTGTAGGGCCTCTCTACAGTCAGTAATTCACCAGCTCTGCGGTGGGGCCTTAGCATTTTCCCCCCTAGCAGGCTCTCAGAGGTTGCTGGTCCTCCTGGACTCCACTTTGAAAACTACTTCTCTAACGGCTAGTGCAGTTCATGGTAATTACATGAAGGAAAAATCCTCCCCTCCTCCTCTCTTTCTGTGAAGAACACGGCCTTCCTGTGATTTCCTGGGAACTACGGTGTTCCTTACGAACAACTTGATCTCTTTAATTGAATTAAAGTCTCCATTTACTCATTTACTTCATCTCTGTGAGGACTTCCCAGACAGTTCTCTAGTTTAGGGCATTGGTGTTTTGTTTATTCTGTTTTTGCTTTTTAAAATTTGGTAAGGAACATTAACTTTGCATAAGACAGATTACTTTTGCTTCCAGATAGTGGTTATATCAGTTACCGGTGTGATCTTGGGCACGTTTCCTAATCCATCTTTGGGTCCCTCACCTGCAAGGAGGGCATCACCTCTCAGTGCACGAAGTCTTTGGGAGAGTTCAATGAAAGAAACCATGTAAGCAAGTCCTCAGTGTAGTGCCTGGCCCAGAGCAATGGCCCAGTAAACATGAGCTATCAGTGATCAATAAACAAAACAGGAAGCCAAGACTTTGTCCTAAAGAGAAAAGAGTAATTGAAAATAATAGACAAGAAAATAATGTCATTTTTTAAAGAACAGGGATAGGAGCAAGAAGGATTTGAATTTTGATCAGATTAAGGAAGCCAAGTCACCAGTTACTTCACTTCAGCACCTAATAATATCACGCATGAGTTAAGGCCAATTTGCTGGAGTATTTTGACTTGTTTCAACTTGAGAGACTAGAAAATTTTGCTGGGATTTACCGTCATGTTGTTGGAGGAGTTTTACTGTCTTTCTCTTCTATATCAGTGCTCTTTATATATAACCCCTGGGTAAAGGAGACACTGTAATTCGTCTTACAGCTTTTCACATTGTGAGTGCAATGCTTTCTCTTTAAATTAATTCATCTCCTTGGAGCACACATTTTCCAAACATTTCAGAAAATCACAACTTAACATAATTTGGCAGGAGTTACCACAACAGGATAACTCACTTTTGCAAACATTTAGGATTCTTTGGAAGAAATTTCTAGTCTCCCTTTTGCCTGATTTTATTAAGTTTATTCTTTTCATACATACATATTTATCTTTCTGGCAGCACCAGACATCCTAAGGTTATGTCTACAAAAGTGAATCTTCGTGGTAGATACGTTACAATCCTAAACAAGTCTCCAAAAACTTCCTCTTAATATAAAACAAAAGAAGCTATTATTGTTGACATTAGTATTTTTGCAAAACAATTTCTAAATCTGTTTTGTGTGGGAGGCCCCATAGGAAGAAGGGAACTTTGAGAAATATCATATTTTGTGGAGAAAATTTTATATAAAAACTTCTCTTTACAGGGAGGCAATCCAAAGCATGCATCTTCAATGAAGTAAATGAAACAATAGCGATTGTCTTTGCTGTAAAATATGAGCTTAACGGTTTTCCTCCTCCTTTTTAGTTTAAGCATTTAAAATGTGCATATAGTTCCCAATTTGTAAACATCTACAAATGACTCACCAAACGCCTAACTTTGTCTCCATTCTCATATGCTTACCACCAGAGCCCCATTCATGAGAGTTTTCCAGGGGAAAAGTCTAAAAAAGAAACAAGCAAAAAAGTCCAATTGGAACCTTTAGAGCAATGGACTCCTCTGACTGTAGCATGCATCAGAACAATCTGCAAGGTTTGTCAAAACACAAATGTCCATCATGGATGAATGGATAAACAGATTTGGTGTATGTATACACACACACACAATGGAATATTATTCAGACTTTAAAAGGAAGGAAATTATTTTATATGCAATGACATGGATGAACCTTGAGGCATTATGCTAAGTGAAATAAGTCAGTTAGAAAGGTCCAATCTTGCATGATTCCACTTATACAAAGTATGAAGAATAGCCCAAGTCATAGAGACAATAAGAATGCTGGTTGCCAGGGGCCAGGGAGAGGAGAAGTGGGGAAATGTTTCAGGAGCATTATGTAAGAATTTCAGTTTGGAAAAAAAAAAAAAGAATTTCAGTTTGGGATGATGAAAAATTTCTGGAGATTGGCTGCACAGTACTATGAAGGTACCTAACACCACTGTACTATAAACTTAAAAATGGTTATGGTGGTAGAGGTGCCTGGCTGGCTCAGTTGAAGAGCATGTGACTCTTGATCTCCAGGTTGTGAGTTCAAGCCCCACATTGGGTGTGGAGATTATTTAAATAATAACTTTAAAAAAAATGGTTAGGATGCTAAATGTGTGTACTCATCACAACTTAAAAATTAAAAAAAAGAATGGGGAAGAGAAATTAGAGACAGCAAGTATAGAAAGTGTTGAGCTTTTCTGTGATGGAAAGCTGAAAAATGGGGCACAGCTAGAAGTAGAAGTGAGGTCAAGTGTTTCGTGCATATATTGTGATCCTAGTTGTTCATATTTATGAGGAAGAATTATGTTCATTAACATAAGAAAGCTCACATTAAACTTCCTCTTTCTCAGTGAGAAGCTTGTAGGAGAGCAGGGTGTGCTGGCAAGCAGGACTGAGTTGACAAATGTTCAGGTGAGCAATAATAAGGCAGATGATATTTTGCATTTATTAAAAAGGGACTAATAGTATTATTCACAGTCAGGTTTACAGTGATTATTAAACGTGAAAAGTACTTGGCATAATATGTGGCATGTGGTGCTGGACGAATGTTAGAGTTACCATTTCCTACCATTTGTTAGTTGCCCTTTTGAAAAGGCAAAAACTTAAATTTTTGTGGGTTTTTTTTTCAAATTTGTGAATTACTTAGTATTTTAGAAAAATTCAAGTTTTCTTAAGATTTTATTGATTTATTTGAGACCGAGAGAGAGAGCACACAAGCAGCGGGGAGGCAGAGGGAGAAGCAGACTCTCAGCTGAGAATCCCAGAACCCTGGGCTCATGACCTGAGCAGAAGGCAGACCTCAACGAACTGAGCCACCCAGGCACCCCAAGAAAAATTCAAGTTTTCTACCTGTGGTTTCCTTTACTCCTTACACGGAATCCTTCACTTCTGGTCATCATATGTGTGGGAATTTTTCCTCACGGCAAACAATTCTCCATGACACCTGCTGGATATTCTAGAATTCAATCTAGAGCTGACACCACCGGGGGATAGTGTCAGGTGCTAAGGGTTAAGGGCTCAATCCTACAAGACTGCCCTGCCTCCTACTGCAGAGCCCAATCACAAACCCCCTGTGTTATCACCTGTGCTTCTGACTGGCTACAGATCAGAGGTCCCCAGAACCCTTTTATTGGGTTCTATGAATTTGCTAGGGCAGCTCACAAAACTCAGAGAGACTGCTTACTTACTAGATCACTGGTTTATTATAACGGGATCTGCTCAGGAGCAACCAGCTGTAAGAGCTGCATGGGGCAAGGTATGGGGAAAGGCCCCCTTACTTCCATACCCTGTCCAGGTCCGCCACTCTCCCAAATTCCTTCACGTTCACCAACCCGAAGCTCTCTGAACCAGGCCTCTTGCATGTTTATGGAGGCTTCATTACAGAGACACGGTGGATTGAATCATTGGCCATTGATGATTGATTCAACCTCCAGCCCCTTTGCCCCTCATTGCAGGTCAGTGGATGGGACTGAAATTTCCAACCCTTTAAAAACCAGGTGGGTTCCGTTGGCAACCAGCGCCCATCTTCAGGTGAGGTCCAAAAGTCACTTTATTCATTGACAAAAGACACCTTAATTGCTCTCAACACTTAGGAACTTCCCAGGGCCTTAGGAGCTCTGTGCCAGCAATGGGGACTGAGACTGAACATATAAGTCACAATATCGCATTTAGGATATTTTATTAGAATAATTTATATGGTTAAACAAATTTAGCTGTGGTTCTTTTGTCTATATCCCTTGTACTTTTCCATTTGGTTCTTGGATTTTTTTCTTTTTAATAGGAGGAGTTGTAATAAATGGAAATCTCCCCCCTTAAATTTGACTTGGTTATTTTTCTTACATATGAAAAAATGAAAAAAGACACTTTTTTTGGTAAAGCAATGGTTGCTTGTGAGCTAGAACAAATCTCACCATTTGGGAAGGAAAATGTGTAAAATTTCCAGAACCTTTACCTTGGACCATAAGAAAAAGAAATTTGCCTTGGCCTCTTTGAAAGATCTTAGTTATCTAGGCTCCAAGAAAAAGGCACACTCAATTTTGTGAATTACCATTTCATGTGAACAAAACCAAGGCTTTATACTATTCTTAATTTGGTTTCTGAAAGGGATTTAGATAATTGGGGCAATTTACAAAAGAGTATGTTCTCCCTGGGGCCAACCCGTTTTTTTTCTGTGGATTGCGGGTTCTCTGCCCCCTTGTGGCCTTCTGCAGGTTTTTTTTTTTTTTTTTTTAACTGTGTTTCACATTTCCAGGCTTTGCAAGTAGTGACGTCCTGGTTCCCTGAACACCAGATGTAATCGCTAATCACATTTGCCCAGATCGGGGAGGGGGCCCCTCATCGTAGCCTACAGGTCTTAATTTCGGAAATTTGCTTTCAAAGTGAAGAGAGAGAGAGAGGATTGCTTTCCAAATTGAAGGGAATTATGTTACAGGCATTTGATTGTATGAGGAGCCATAATCTCAGAGCAGGAAGGAAATCTTCAGAAGTGTTTTAATTCGATGTGGACTCCAGAAGACATTTAGGACAGATGGGCAGGAGCCTAATCTTTGTGTTAGATCTTCCTGTCTCTCCTCTCGAGACAGTGAAATTATTGTTTTAAAAACAATATTTATCGGAAATATGTTTATTGTTAAAAATTTGGAAAGTGCTGAAGAATAAAATGAAGAAAATAAAAATCATCTATAACCCTATCACCCAGATATAGTCATTATTCACATTTTGATTTAACCCTTCCTAGTATTTTTTTTTTTTGATAGAGTGAAGTTATGTATACACTCTTGCATTGTATATGTAACAAAATAAGGGTTTTCAGATAGTGCAGAGTAGGGGTTGGCAACATATGGCCTGGGGGCCAAATCCAGCCCATGGCCTGTTTCTTGTATGGTGTATGGATTAAGAATGGTTTTCCATCTTGGGCAGGCTGGGTGGCTCAGCGGTTTGGTGTCGCCTTCAGTCCAGGGCCTGATCCTGGAGACCCAGGATCGAGTCCCGAGTCGGGCTCCCTGCATGGAGCCTGCTTCTCCCTCTCCCTGTGTCTCTGCCTCTCTCTCTCTGTGTCTCTCATGAATAAATAAATAACATTTAAAAAAAGAGAATGGTTTTACGTCTTAAAATGATTGAAAAAATCAAAAGAATAACTTTCTGATATGTGAAAATTATATGCTATTCAGATTTCAGTGTCCATAATAAAGTTTTGTTGGAACACAGCCATGTGTATTCATTTATGTATTGTGTATGGCTGTTTTTGCACCACAGCGGTAGAATTGAGTAGTTATAGCAGAGACTGGAGCTCTGTAAAGTGTAAAATATTTACTGTCCAGTCCTTTACAGAAATATTTTGCAGGGCAGCCTGGGTGGCTCAGTGGTTTAGCACTGCCTTCAGCCCAGGGCCTGATCCTGGAGACCCAGGATTGAGTCCCGAGTCGGGCTCCCTGCATGGAGCCTGCTTTTCCCCTGCCTTTCTCTCTCTCTCTCTCTCTCTCTCTGTCTGTCTCTCATGAATAAATAAATATTAAAAAAAAAGAAATATTTTGCAATCTCTGATACCAAGTTAGTATTTCCAATACCTTTAAATATTTTTTCAAAACCTGAACAGCAAAGTTATTGCTTGTATAAGTTGGTGGGGATGGATGGTATTTTCTTTTCCCTTATTCTCCTGCTCTTAAAAATATATTTTCCAGGTGCTGTCTGGTTCAGTGGGAAGAGTATGTGACTCTTGATCTGGGGGTTGTGAGTTCAAGCCCCATGTTGGGTGTAGAGATTACTTAAATAAACTTAAAAATACATTTATATATTATTTTCCCATAGTGATCTTTTAAGCAATATTTATTATAAAAAATTTAAACATACACAAAAGTAGAGAGTACAATACTGCCTGCCACATGCCCATCACCCGGAGTCTGTAATTATCAAGAGTCTGTCACATATCCTTTTTTTTCCTTTTAATCTTTACTGACACTTTAGAGCAAATTATGGGGATCATGTAATTTCACCCCAGATACTTAGGCAGTGTTTTTTTTTAACTATAAAAGTAGTACCTGCTCATGATGAATACTTAAATAAATTAAAATGATACAGATTAATGTAAAAACAGGAAGAGGTGGAAATTCCTTTTTTGTCTCTCTGCACTCCTCCCCCTGCAGTTTATTGGATATCCTTTCATTCATTTTTTATGTAGATAGAAATAAAAATTTTTTGTCATATAGGTTATCCAATGAAAAATAATTTTGGACTAAAGGAATGAGATAAGAAACCCAAATGAAAACCTATATGACAGCACTCCAAACCGGTACCTTGACCAGCCAAGAGTGAGAAGCAGGATCCCTTTAAGTTATCGGTTGGGGTGGGATATATTGTCTTCCTCACATGTTACCCATTGCCCAGAAGCCCACATCATAAACCAAGAGTGTGAAGGTGGTATGATGGGGACCCTTTCTACTGCCCTTTGCCACCACCCCATCTAATTATTTCAGGTAATAGGTGAAGGCACATAATAAATTATAGGGACCTTGTATGAGGCTCCCAAAATGTGAGTTACTCAATTTAATTCACTTTATTATGTTTTAACTTTCGATTTTGAAACCAAAACTCAAATTTAGAGAAAAGTTCCACAAACTGTGTAATGAATTGCTTGCTATATACCTTAACCTGGTCTCACCAATTATTAAAGAGCCATAGTTGTTTTTTTTTCCTCTCTCTCTATATAGATACTTATTATTATGTTATTATTGCTGAAAATTTTGAGAAAAAGTTGTAGACACCTTGATTCTTTATTCCTTAATCTTTCAGTGTGTAACTGTACTTTTTTTGGAAGCCTCATTTAGAGTGTTTTATGAAGGCTCATGCAAGAGAATCCAGGGTCTGCTAAACACAAGTCTTTCTACTTAGAACTCACTTGAGTGAGTTGTTTGTGCAGTTAACTGATCACTTTTGAACTATAAATTGACAAATTATACATTCTCTCCATTTTTTTTCATTTTTCTGAAATGAAACCATTCACAGAAGGATTTTTGAGTTTTAGGATTTGGGGTGAATTTTTTCCATTCTGTTCTTTCTTTTCCTGAAATGGATATAAGGTGTTTTTTTTTTTTTAAATAATAGCTTTACTGAGATATTCACATAACATAAAACTCATCCCTTTAATAAAGTGTACAATTCAGTGTTTTTTTTTAGTCTATTCACATAGTGGTGCAATTATCACTCCTATCTAATTACAAACATTTCATCTCCCCAAAAAGAATGTGTATCCATTAGCATTTTTCCACAACCTTCTCTCTAGCCTCTGGTAATCACTAAATCTACTTTCTGTTTCCAAAGATCTGCCAATTCTGGACATTTCATTGGAATCATACAATATATGGCTTTTTTTTTTAAACATACTCATATGCATGCTTTTTTTTAAAATTTTTATTTATTTATGATAGTCACACAGAGAGAGATAGACAGAGACACAGGCAGAGGGAGAAGCAGGCTCCATGACCGGGAGCCCGACGTGGGATTCGATCCCGGGTCTCCAGGATTGTGCCCTGGGCCAAAGGCAGGCGCCAAACCACTGCGCCACCCAGGGATCCTGGCTTTTTTTTTTTTTTTAAGTAGGTCTTCACCCAACGTGAGGCTCAAATTCACGACCCTGACATCAACCCTGACATATACTGACTGAGCCAGACAGGCACCCCTAATAAATGACTTTTTATGTCTAGCTTCTTGCACTTGACATGTTTATAAGGTTCATCCATGGTTACATGTGGTAGCATGTATCAATTCATTCATTTTTATGGTTACATATTTTGTCTCAACTTATCAGTTGTAGGTTGTTTCCATTTTCTTCAAAATTATGAACAATGCTGCTATGAACACTTGTGTACAAGTTTCGTGTGAAAATATATTTCAGTTCTTTTGGGTATATACCTAGGAGTGAAATGGGTCATATGGTAACTCTATGTTTATTTAACCTTTTGAGGAACATTTTTAAGGAATTACCAGACTGTTTTTTCAAGTTGTTATGCCATTTTACAATCCCACTAGCATTATGTGAGGGTTTCAATATGTTCACATCCTTACCAAGGACACCATTATTCATCTTTTTTTATTATAATCTTAGTGCATATGAAGTGTTGTCTTATTGTAGTCTTGATTTGCACTTTTCTAATGACTAATGACACCAAGCATCTTCTCATGCACTTATTGGACATTTGTAGATCTTCCTTGGAGAACTGTCTATTCAAAATCTTTGCCCATTTTTTTAGTTGGGTTGTCTTTTTTTTTTTTTTTTTTTTAAGTAGGCTCGGGGAGCAGTGTGGAGCCCAATGTAACACTTGCACTCACGACCCTGAGATTAAGACCTGCATTGAGAACAAGAGTTGGATGCTTGACTAATTGAGCCACCCAGGTGCCCTGGGTTATTTGACTTGTTATTGAGTTGTAAGAGTTCTTTATATATTCCGGACACAAGTCTATTATCAGACACATGATTTGCAATATTTTCTCTCATTCTGTAGGTTGTCTTTTCATTTCCTTCTAGCACTTTTCACTAGCCTCTGAGTACAATTTTTAAAAAGATTTTATTTATTTATTTGAGAGAGAGGGCATGAGCAGGGGGAGGGGCAGAGATAGAGGGAGAAGCAGGCTCCCACTGAGCAGGGAACCCAAGGTGGGGCTCAACCCTGAGACTCTGGGAACATAACCTGAGCCAAAGGCAGATTCTGTTTAACCAGCTGAGCTACCCTTCCCCTGAAGTATAATAATTTCTAATTTTAATGAAACTCAATTTTTTCTTTTGTTGCTTCTGCTTTGGGATGATCTCTGAGAAACCATTTGCCTAATCTAAGGTCATAATGATTTACATCTATGTTTTCTTCTAGGAAAGTTTTATAGTTTTCACTTTTACCTTTAGGTCTATGATCTACATGGAGTTAATTTTTGAACATGGTGTGTGGTACGGGAATATGTTACTTATTATTTTAAAGTTCATTTATTTTTTTAAGTAATCTCTACACCCAACATAGGGCTTGAACTCACCATCCCAAGATTAAGGGTTGCGTGCTTCTCAGCGTGAACTAGCCAGGGGCCCTGGGGGCATATGCTTTTTTAGGAATAAAAGAGAAAAGCATTTTTATTTATTTTAAAAAGTCTTTTATTTATTTGAGAGAGAGAACAAAGGCCAGAGAAAGCACAAGCAGTGGAGAGGAAGAAGCAAGCTGCCCATCAAGCAGGGAGCCTGACTTGGGGCTCAATTCCAGGGCCTCAGGATCATGACCTGAGGCAAGGGCAGCTGCTCAACCAACTGAGCCACCCAAGTGCCTCTACTGTTTTTAAAGTATTTTAAAAATCAGTTTTTACTCACTATGAATGAACAGCTTTCAAACTCCTAAGATTTGTTGCTTCAAAATTTCTATGCCCACAGCTAGACATTTTCACTGATCTTCATTAGACTGCATTAGGAAAAAAATATGAAAACAAAGTGAGCTTTTCCCTTTATGAAAAGATCTGTGACAGAGCTGTCAGATGGTTGGTGCCTGTGACATTCTGCATGGCAAAGCATTCCATATCCCCATTGTTCCATTAACTCTGTTTTATTTTTTGGGTTTTTTGCCTAAAATAGGAAACGCATTTAATAACAAGAAAGCTAGATATCACCATAAAGGTTTAGGTTACACATTTTAAACAAAGAGGCAACTCAAAAATAACAGAAGTTTGAAATATCCAACTAGAAATATAATGGCCCATCAACCCCAAAATAATGTTTGTGTGCACTATACGAAGACGAATGGATTTTAAGGTTTCTAGTTCCCATTTCCATGGGTCATAAAACATTTGAGGGTTTCTCCTAGATGTTTTTTCCCAGATTTTTAAAAATATTTTATTTATTCATGAGAGACTGAGACAGAGAGGCAGAGACACAGGCAGAGGGAGAAGCAGGCTCCATGTAGGGAGCCTGACATAGGATTGGATCCCGGGTCTCCAGGATCAGGCCCTGGGCTGAAGGCGGCGCTAAACCACTGAGCCACCCAGGCTGCCCCCAGATGTTTATTTATATATTACATTATAAGTTCTTGAATACAGGTGCCTTGTCTTAATCACCTTTATTCCCCCACCCAGGTTCCAGGACAGTTGTGTATGCTACTATGGATTGTGTAGTGCACAACTTTCAAGTTGCACTTGACTTGCGCTCAACTGCTCTGCAGTTGAGCAGTGCCCGCCCATCTGTCCAACTGTACACAGAGGTTCTGACCCACACCATAAATTACAGAAAGTGAGTCTCAATATTTATTTGTTGAGTTGAAATGAATTCACGTAAGTTCTCTCTAAGATCAGTGAAGGCTCTTGGTGAGCAGGTTGCGTATGAGGCAGGCAGTGAAAAGTAGCCCAGACTATTGTTTTCATTGAATGCTTCTGTTGCATCTTTCAGGGGATATTAAGATGGACTCTAGTCTTTGTTCCACTAAGACTTACCGTGACTGAGTTAAGCAACGAAGAGGCTATGTAGGCCGGAGTGCACACCCCGCAGAATGCCAGGAGGCTGACTTCATGCACACTGCATGCCTCCTAAAGAACATCTTCTATCTGCCGGCTATGATATCTGACACTCTTGTCCTGGTCATCCACCTTGTGTTCCTCTCTTTTCATCACAGAATTGAACTTGGCTTCCAAGTAAACAATGCTGGGTTTTGAGTGACCCAGCAGCTGCCACACTCTGGTGAGAGAGTTGTCTTCCCACCCCCCCTAACTTCTTTCTTCCCTTTGCTCTCCCGTCTCTTTCTCCTCTACCCCCACCTCCTCCTGAGTCTCCTACCCAATTACCACACCAGAAACTGCTTCTGTCTCTCTCCCTTCCCAAAGAGACACTTCCTTTATTCCACTGCTTAAACAAATAAAACAAAGTTTCCCTTTTCCCTGAACCACCTGCTCAAAATACAAGCGGGAGACCAATTATAACCAGGGAGACAAATCCCCTTTGAACAGCTGATCCAGGGCATGGATTTGGAGGCTTATCTTCGGTCTGAATCACAGGGTCATGCCAGGGTCATCCCTAGAGCAAATCGTCCCCTTGGCTTCCACTGAGCTTACTCTGAAATGTGTAAACCAGGTCTCTTTTCCCATGGATTATGGAGCTATTTGGTGAGGGCTGCTCATTTGATGTACTAATCAGCATCTTGACATGACACATGGGAAGAGTTTAAAAGTTTGCCTTTGTGTTGTAAGGCTTCTAGGGTAGTTTCTAATTATGCCCTTACAATTGCAGATAGAGGCCTGTGACTGCAAACCGGAAAAATAACTTCCAAAGAATAGGGCAGTGCTTCTAAAACTTTCATGTGTATACAGTTCATCCAGGATGTCATTTAAATGCAGATTTTGATTCAGTAAGACTGGAGTGGTGCCTGGGATTCTGCATTTTTAACAAGCTTCCAGGTGATGTTGATGCTGGGGTCCATGAAGCACACTTTGAGTAGTCTACTTTATGTACAGCTGGCTACGAGCCTTTCAGTTTGAGGCATAATTAGTGAAATTTGGTATTCCTTAACTACTACCCTAGGACCTCCTCTGTGCAGTTTTCCAATTGCCCAAACTCAGCTGGGTGTTTTCTCATTTTTGCCACTTTTTAGTTTAAATCTCTATTACTAAAGGTGAACATATTGAATTATATTTGTTTACATGTCTACCTCCTAGACCGTGAGCCATAGGGATAAGAGACACATTCTCATTCACCTTTGAATCAAAGGCATCTAGAACTTTACCCATTGGGTAAACAGTAGGCACTCAACAGACATTTACTTAATTAAAGAAAAACTGATAGGTTAAATTCATAAAACTTAAACCACCTAGATCTGCTCCAAACATCTAAATAAGATAAAAAAGGCATATGACAAACTGAGACAAATATTTGCAGCATATGAAGATCTCTCATGAATTGTTATGGCTTGGTTTTTGTCCCCCAGAAGGATATATGGAAATCCTAGCCCCCAGTATCTCACAATGTGGTGTTACTTGGAAATACGGTCACTACGGATGTAAAGAGGAGGTCCTATTGGAGTAGAGCGAGCCCTAAATTCACTATAACTTGTGTCTTCCTAGGGGGAGGAGATACAGACAGGCACACCAAGAGAATCTCATGACAACAGAGGCAGAGATTGAAGTGATTGATATATCTACAAGCCAAGGAATACCTGGGCTACCAGAAGCTGGAAGATGCAAGGAAGGATCTCCTCCTAGAGGCTTTAGAAGGAATAGAGTCCTCCCAACACCTTGATTTGGTACTTTACTCTTTAGAACTGTGATAGAATAAATTTCTGTGGTTTGTTAATCGAGTTTGTAGTATTTTGTAAAGGAAGCCCCTAGGAATCTGATGCACATAC
The DNA here is from genome assembly GCF_048164855.1 of Canis lupus baileyi. NCBI lineage: Eukaryota > Metazoa > Chordata > Mammalia > Carnivora > Canidae > Canis > Canis lupus. The sequence goes on along the minus strand of NC_132855.1, from coordinate 19,685,450 downwards.
GATAAGAAAAAGAACAATTTAGTAGCAAAAGGGGCAAAACTCTATAGGCAGGGCTCAAAAGAACACATGCAAATTGCCAAAAACAAGGAAAAAATGTTCAAGGGCTAATAGTACAAATGGGAACAACATTAAAATTATTTTAAACTATTTATTATTATTGTACTTATTATTTTAATTCTTTTATTATTATTGTATTGATTATTTTAATTAATTGTTTTTAATAAAAATAGTATTAGGGGTTTAGGAACACTGTCCTTCTGCGCTTGAGCAACTATTGTCTGTTGATCTGATCTCCAAATATATCATAAACCTTTTCATGTCTCCTGCCACTGCTTCCTTCCAAGACACCAATATTGACCTTCTGGGCAACCAAATTAATCCCCTAAGTGGTCCTGTTGCTTAGGTTGCAATCTTTTAATATTTTTAATAAAAAACACTTTTGAGAGAATCTTTTATTTTTTAAAGATTTTACTTATTTATTCATGACAGACACACACACACACACACACAGAGGCAGAGACACAGGCAGAGGGAGAAGCAGGCCCCATGCAGGGAGCCTGATGTGGGACTCCATCCATCCAGGATGACACCCCACACTGAAGGGGGCGCTAAACCGCTGAGCCACCGGGGCTGCCTTGAGGGAATCTTTTAAAAAACAAAAGTCAGATTATGTGACTCTTCTGCTTAAAACGCTTTGATGAAGTCCCTCCCTGCCAGTCACCATCCTCCAGCTCTTTGGCTTCTTGCAGCTCCTTCTTGGAGCTCTCTTTGACCTGCACATTTCACTAGTCCCTCTCAGAATGCTTGTCCCTCAACTCTTAACCTTCTTGTCTCAGCTTCCTTGGTGTGCCTCCCACCTAGGTTAGGTCTCATGGTGCTATTCTTTTTCCTTTTAAAATTCAGTTAATTAACATATAATATAATATTGGTTTCAGAGATAGAGGTCAGTGATTCATCATTCTTCTATAATATCTAGTGCTTGTTACATCACACGCCCTCCTTAATGCCCATCACCCAGATATCTCATCCTCCCCCTACGTACCCTCCAGCAACCATCAGTTTGTTTCCTAAAGTTAAAAGTCTCTTATGGTTTGTCTCCCTCTCTGGTTTTGTCTTATTTTCTTTTTCCCTCCCTTCCCCTATGATCCTATTTTGTTTCTTAAATTCCACATATAAGTGAGATCATATGATAATTGTCTTTCTTGACTGATTTATTTTGCTTAGCATAATATCCTCTAGTTCCATCCACGTCATTGCAGATGGCAAGATTTCTTTTTTCTTTTGATGGCTGAGTAATATTCCATTGTATATATATTCTCATGATGCTATTCTTATTGAGTGATTTATTATAGGTAAGTGTTTGCTTAATGTCTCCATGTCTAAATTGTAAAATCTGTAAAGGTGAGTACTATATCTATTTTACTTCCCACTGTAACCCAGACATTGTTATGGAACACACAGCAGGCACTAAATGTATATTTGCTGACTGAATATATGGGGATGAATTTGGGAAAATAAGGCCAAAAATCTAATGTATATCCTTTCAATCAGCAATACCATTGACAGAAATATGTATAATTGAATATAAATGATACATATAATTGAATGTATAATATATAATTAAATGTCATTTATAATAGGACACATATAATATATAATTGAATATATATTTAAAAAATTAAGTATAGTTCACACAATGTTACATTAGTTTCAGGTGTACAACATAGTGATTGGAAAACTATATATTATGCTATGCTCAAGACAAGTTAGTACCACATGTCACCTTATAACAGTATTGCAATATCATTGACTATGTTCCCTATCATGTACCCTTCATTACAGGAATATATTTTAAGAAAATAATTAGGGATCTGTTCTAAGACTAGTTACATTGCAACTTAAATAATAGCAAAATAGATAATAGCACTGAAGTGGGAAAAATACATGTCAAAATGACCAGTTCCACTAATTATGGTTTGTATATTAAAATAATATTATACAGATACTCAACTTGGTGTTGCAGAAATATATGAACTGACATAATTTCTGTGATCACATGATGTTTTGTAAAAATAAAATGGATGTGACATGTATTTTTAAATTGTTTTTATTTATTTAAGTAATCTCTACACCCAACATGGGGTTCAAACTCATGAATCCGAGATCATATCACAAGCTATTCTGACTGAGCCAGCCAGGCACCTTTGTATGTGTATTTTTAGATCATTCTCTAATGCACAGAAGAATATTTGGAAAGCTACATACTAAAAAGTTAATTGCAGTTCCTTTTATGATTTTTAAAATTCCTTATATATATATGTTTAAACATTGTATAATAATATTTCCTTTTTAAAAAAGGATTTTATCTAAGAGAGAGAGAGCATGTGAGACAGCACGGGGTGGGGGGTGGGTGCAGAGCGAGAGGGCAGGGAGGGGCTCAATCCCAGGACCCTGGCATCATGACCTGAGCACCTAGGTGCCCCAAACATATTTCTTGTAAAATTAAAATTAATTAAGATTTTCATTGAGTGAGTGATTGAGACTTACTTGCTTTGAATTTGGAACTTTTGCTTCTACAAAAAATGAAATAATTTATATAAGCAGAAATAGTATAAGATTCCATTTAGATCTCAGGCATGGTTGCCCACTCCTACACAAGCTTGTACTGTGAAGAGGAAGATGCCCCATCTGTGGTTCAGCCCTAGACCATCCACTGTTTTTCATGGTTGAAAGGTTATTCTGCAGCTTTTGTTGGCCGAACTCCTTTTTTTCATATAGGAGTTTTCTTCTGTCTTTGATTTTAGGTAAGAATTGAATGCAGAAATCTGCAATTTCTCCCGTCAAAGGAATTCTAATACTTTGGTTGGATCCAAAAACAAATTCTACTGTGTAGACCAAATATTGTGTAGAAAAAATGGGATCTGGATCAAATTCACAAAAACATATGAATGAGTTTTATCATTTGAAAATTTTCAGATATTTTTATGTGGAAACTTAGAACTTTATATCCTGAACTATCTTTCCATCAGGAACTCAATGACCTCCTTAGATCCTCTGGAGACCCAGCAGAGTTGTTCTAACCCAGCAGAGTTGAGATGTGTTACTTCTCTATTTTTTCCCCGTTGTCATGGCTTCTTGGTTAGATTCAAAAGGAGCCTCTTTCATATTCATGTATAAGCACAATATTGGTTTGTTTTCAGTTTTATGTCGCTCAAAATCTCTAGATTTGACTGATAACACTGTTTTCACCAGAAAGAACAGGTTAAAGAAACAAGTTACTTTGTGTATTTGTGTGTGTGTGTGCATAAAATATATAAAGTTACATATTAATAATGAATCAACAGTGTAAATCTGGGATAATTTTTAATTAATCTCCTGAAAATAAGGAGGTTGTAAAAAAAAAAAAAAAAACAAATAAAAGGTGTTTAGAAATCAAACCTAGAACTGTTTTGCTCCTGGATACACAAATCTCAAAAGTCTAGAAAGTTATTTTTTTTTCTATTTTTATTTTATTTTAAGTTATTGTTTTAGAAGGAGAAGGAAGTAGGGGAGGGTAATTTAGGAGAAATGAGGGGCATAGGAGTGAGGGCATGAGGAGAAAATTTTATGTATATTCTCAAGTTCAGATGAACCAACCAAATTAATAAAATAAAATAATTACCCCTCCCCTGACTGGAATGGACCCTTCTCTGTATTTTCAGAGCACTTGCTCCTATCAGTAGTTACCATTGCTTGCCTTGTTGCTGTGACGAACTCCACCTCCAATACGTGGCTTGTAGGCCTTGATGGTCCCACTGAAGTTTTGGTGAGAGTTAAATGAGATGATGCATAAATTGGCATGGTGGCTGATAGGTATAATAAACAATGCTTATGTGCTCTGTGTCCATTTTCATCAGGGTTTTTTTCTCTTCCTTTGCATCCTCCTGGATACTTAGAAAAGTGGTCCGGATCATAGAAGATGCTCAATGAGTGTACGATTGAAAAGAAATGCATCAAGCTCTTTTTTCACTAACATGTATTCTAATTCAGGCTAACTCTATAGAAGTTCAATACTCTTTCCTTCCTTCCTTCCTTCCTTCCTTCCTTCCTTCCTTCCTTCCTTCCTTCCTTCCTTCCTTCCTCCCTTCCTCCCTCCCTCCCTCCCTCCCTCCCTTCCTCCCTCCCTCCTGAAGCTGAGCTGAAGGCAGACACTTAACTGACTGAGCCACCCAGATGCCCTGGGAGTTCAATCACTTATTAATTCTCACTTAACATTTTTTAGGAGGTGGGTGAGTGTAAAAAACAACCAAACAATACCCTCCATCTTTTTTGGTGGGATTCTTTTCATCATTTTCTTTCCATTTAAGTAAAGGAAAACATTTTAGTTTGTGTGCATTTTGATTTCAATCCTTCACTATTCATGTATCTCCTTAGCTATGAACCTCGGATTCTACTTATTTGATAATACCAATTATGTCTCAGATTTTCTGGTTTAAATATTTAGTTCCTTTCCATCTACTTCACTTTGATCTTCTTTGCTTTTTTAAAAATACAGATACAGCTAGCCCTCCCTGGCCATCCCTGGAAGGATTCACAAGAGAGAAGTAACTGGGATTATACCTAGGGAAAGGATCCAGTTTGGGGGTAGCAAACATGGTGGGAAGGAAATATACCTTTCTCTGTATACTTCTTTGTGTCTTTTGAAGTTTGTATACTATGTGTGTATTACTGTTCAAAAATAACAATAAAGAAACAACTAGTTTGTTTGGACTTCTTAGCATCTACTCATTTTTACAAGAATTTGTACCTAGTTTCCTTAGTCAATCAACAAATACCTTCTAAAAATTCTTCTTATTTAAAAAGATTTTATTTATTTATTCATTTGAGACAGAGAGAGAGAGAGAGAGAGAGAATATGGAAGGCAGGGGGAGAAGGGGAGAAGCAGGCTCCATGCAGGGAGCCCAACTCGGGACTCCATCCTGGGTCTCCAGGATCAGGCCCTGGGCTGAAGGTAGTGCTAAACTGCTGAGCCACCCGGGCTGCCCCTAAAAATTCCTTTTAAACAAATGACTGGCTTCTCAGTCCATGATTGCTTTTTTTTTTTTTTTAAGAAAGATTTTATTTATTTATTCATGAGAGACACAGAAAGAGAGGCAGAGACTTAAGGCAGAGGGAGAAGCAGGCTCCCTATGGGGAGTCTGATGCACAACTCAATTCCAGGACCCTGGGATCACGACCTGAGCTGAAGGTAGATGCTCAACCCCTGAACCACCCAAGTACCCCAGTCCATGACTGCTTTCTTTGATAGCAGCTTTAACCGTTAGTCAAATGCATAACTTCTTCATATCCATACACAATAGGGCACCACCTTAGTCCTTCAAACACACACAAATTATGCAATGACTTTGGGAAGGGAAACACTGCTTACTGCCTCAGCCTCCCAGTGACTGGCCATTTTTTAAAATAGCCCTCCCCACTGCTAAATTGTTCCTACATTTGACAGTCTGGACAAAATGTTCTTTGAAGACCATTCTATTCCTTCCTCTTCAGGCTTAGCAAGACTCTAATTTTAACCTGGAGAGGTTGTCTGGTTCCTGTCTTCTGGACTATTATGTGCCCTTGCCCATGGCTGAATAGAGATTAGTGTCTGGGAGGGAAAAACCATTATCAAATTAGTGAATTAGAATTCAGATTTTTGGGAAAGACAAAGCTACGTAAACTTGAATTTTTCTCACTCTCTTGCAGAAATTCAAGCACATCCAAAAAGTACTGATGATAGATACAAAGGTAAAAGCATTCAGTTTTTAAAACCTCCCACATAATTGAGGATAATATAAAAATCAGTGATGTTCTCAAGGAATAATTTTGCTAATAAGTATTCCCTATCCCGGACCACTATATAAATTCTGGGCCCAGTGCAAAATGGAAATGCATGGTTCCTTGTTCAGAATGATTAAGAATTTTAAGACAGTGAAAGCAGAGCATTAAAGCAAGTGTGAGTCCTTCTGAGCCCAGGCCTAGTCTGTCACACAGGTTATATGCCTATAAAGTGGGTCCATGAAGTTGGTTCCATCCCTAGTTAAGAAATTATCTCCATAGCATAGCAGTTGGGAGTATAGATTCTAGACTCAGGAGATCTGATTTAAATCCCTGCTTTGGGGATGCTTGGGTGGCTCTGCAGTTGAGCGTCTGCCTTCGGCTCAGGTCATGATCCCAGAGTCCCGGGATCGAGTCCCTCATCGAGCTCCCTGCAAGGAACCTGCTTCTCCCTCTGCCTATGTCTCTGCCTCTCTCTGTGTGTGTCTCTCATGAATTAAAAAAAAAAAAAAAAAAAAATCTCTGTTTTGTTACTTACTAGCTGGGAGACCAAGGGCAAGTTACTTATTTTCTTTAGGCTTTAGTTTCCTTGCCTGTGTAATGGGGAAAATATCACCAAGCTTGTAGGATATTGTGAGCATTACATGAGCGAATCCTTTTAAAGTGCTGTGAACAATGCCTGGCATTAGTATGTGCTCAAAATATGTTAGCTCTGAATACATACATACACACACACACACACACACACACACACACACTACTGTCCTATAGTGCCCGCTAGCCTAGAGAGGTAGCATCACGTCTTTGAAGTTCAAGACCACACACCCTTTTTCCTTTTTCCCTTCTATATATCGAAACATCATCTATGTGTCCACCACAGTTCTGTGGAGTTTTTCTGCTCTTTTTTTAAGCCAAATCATCATCATCATCATCATCATCATCATCATCATCATCATCATTTTAATCCAAAGAGTTTTATTTTTATTTTTAAAAGATTTTATTTATTTATTCATGAGAGACACACAGAGAGAAAGAGAGGCAGAGACACAGGCAGAGGGAGAAACAGGCTTCATGTGGGGACCCCAACCTGGGACTCGATCCCAGGTCTCCAGGGTCATGCCCCAGGCTGAAGGGGGTGCTAAACCGCTGAGCCACCCAGGCTGCCCAAAGAGTTTTAAATGCTGAGTAAGATCTTCTCAATTTGCAACCTCGAGTAAAAGTCAAAAGCTTTAATTTGCCTGCATCCTGCAAGTCGAATCCAGCACATGCTAGAGACAATAAAAGGGCCAGTTTGTAATTTACTTCTTGCTCCATGATTGGTCTGTGTGGCCTCAGTTAAAGTACTTCTCTATGCTTTCTTTCCACTGCACAATTAATGGTATTAGTGGAGAGTAAAGCTAGAAGTAAACATTTCTACACCCTGCTCCAGTTTGATATTATATTTATTTAGTTATAGGTGCCATAGAAACAACAGCTAGATCAAAGCAGTCACTATGTCTTCAAACACTAGGCCAGTGGTATAAGAAGAAGTCTAGCCAAATTCCAAATTGAACTTATCTTGGGAAACATTTTCCTGAAGGGAGAAAGGTCCCATGCACACTGGAAGTGAGTACAGAAACTACTGCCTGGAGCTTCAGCTGGTGGTGCTGAGACCAGAGTGTGGAGAGAAGCCTGAGCTCAAGTGGAATTTGCACCACTTAGCAACTGATTGACCAAGTCCCATCCCTGGGCCTTTTCTTGTCACCTAAGACATTGGGACACTATTTTCTACCTCAAAGGGTTGTTGCAGAGATTGAGAAGATATATGGGAAGGTGTTTTGTAAATGCCTTTGTATCTCCTCTTCTCTGCCAAAATTCAAGAGGACAACTGAGGAATATGCATCTGGATGGTGCCCAAAAGCCAGTGTTTATTATGCTACTTCTTTCTTCAGTAGTTCCAGAGTCTAGAAATTTGCATATAAAGAAAAGGACTGGTTCCATGATGCAGAATATTTATACAAGGAAACAAGTGCTGGTCATTGGCAGTCACAGAGACCTAGATTCTGGTCCTGGCCTGGCCAATTACCTGCTGGGTGACTTTATGTAAATTGCATAAAACCCGTGAGCCTCAGTTTTCTCCCCTGTAAAATGAGATAAAAGAAATGAATCAGACAGTCCTAGGGCTGTTATTTTATAATTAAATGAGATAATGCAAGGCAAGTCACTTGGTGGTACACTGTTGCTGTTTTAAGGATCACATTTTAAGTAGAAGGGACCAAGTTACAATGACAGAAGTAAGTTCTATCCTTCATGACCTGCCCAGTAGGCACTTTGCCAGGAATAATTAGGAAGGATCCTGTCACCTTGTGGAACACTTGCTTTGATTGAGAATCAGAGAAAATTCTACAACTTTATTTCCTCCCCAAACAAATCAAAATCAGTAGCTACTGATCATTTCCAAGGGGGTCTTAAATACTTTGTGAAAAAGTGCTATGGTTGGCATGGGTTTAGGCAGGCTTATGCAAGTTTTATCTGCACTATAACCTACAAAAACCCACTTAGAAATCTCTGAAAGCTGCATTCAAGTTAGATACATTACAAAATTGATTGGAGGGGTGGCTGAGTGGCTCAGTTGGTTGCGCATCTGACTCTTAATTTCAGCTCAGGTCATGATCTTGGTGTCAGGGGATGGAGGCCTGCCTCAGGCTCCATGCTTAGCAAGGAATCTACTTGTCCCTCTCCTCTGCTCCTCCCCTTGATGTCTGTCTGTCTGTCTCTCTCTCAAATAAATGAATAAATGATATATTTAAAAAATGATTGGAATCAGAAGCAACTCTTCTGATTTTCTTGGATCATTACTACAGCACTGGATTGTGAAAGAACATTGTGGCTGTGAAACCAGGGATGTCAAGCAGTTTATTCTAATTGCTTTAAAGATTTTATTTATTTATGAGAGAGAGAGGTGGGGGGGGCAGGGAGAGGGACAAGCAGACTCCGCACTGAGCACAGAGCCCAACACAGGGCCCCATCTCAAGACCCAGAGGTCATAACCAGAGCCTAAACTAATAAGAGTTGGATGCTTAACCGACTGAGCCATCCAGGCGCCTCTATTCTATTTTTTTTTCCATTTTCATTTTTTTAAAGTAGGCTTCATGCTGGGCCCAATGTGTGGCTTGAGCCCAAGGCTCTGAGATCAAGACCTGAGCTGAGATCAAGGGTCAACACTTAAACCACCTGAACCACCCAGGCCCCCCCTAGTAGTTTATTCTAAAGACAGCCAAGCTCAGTCTCCATGGCCATAGCTTTGAAGCTGTTGGAGTTCTTCTATTCTGATGGCTGGTACTGTGACAGTCCCCTTCAGGACTGGCAGCTCCTGCTCATGATGCCAGGGGCACAGCTCATGACTGAACTCTCTTGGTGCACCACCTTCTAGGAAAGGGAGACTTGACAAGGTCATGCCCTATGCTGGGACTAGGACAAGGGAGGACTCAGCCCTTTGCCTGGATTTGCAATAACCCCAAAGGGCTCTAGAGCTCTCCAAGGGATCAACTGACATCTTTGTTGGAACTGTATCACTGTTCAACATTTCCCCAAGTGGAAGGGAAAGAGAAAGTTTATTTCTCAAGGACCATGGCCTTGCTGTATTCACAGCCCCCTTGATATGTCTCTTTCTTCATGAGCAGAGCTGCTAGAATGGCAGAGGAACAGAGCATTGACATGGAGTCACTTCACATCTTTCAGCCTCAGTTTATGTGAAGTGTGAGTTTTGGCCTGGAGGGTCTTGAGGGCATCTTCAGACTCCAGTATTGTATAGATCTGACGTGGTTCTATTTCATTTACTGGTGGTGAAAAGCAGCATGCCAATCAGTTGTTTCATCAATGTAGTCAAAGCAACCCATTCCTTCTACCTGAATTTGCCTTAAACAGAGGGGGAAATGCAGGCTACATTATTCCCAGAATGTGGAAGCTCAGTGAGATTCTTAGTATTGCAAGGTACATTTATTTCTTGCTAATGATCCCTGAAGCTGATTTTGGTTTTAATCATGTGAGACTAGCAAAGCATAGACACTCAGGTTTGTAATAACGACTCTGTGAAATCAATACAGAGAAACCTTGGGTTATATGAGACTGTTACCACTCAGTGAATCATACTATGCAATATTTCCTAAAAGATAATGGGTTTCAAAACCAAACATAAATCTTCAGTGACATGTTGGCTATTTGTCATGTTTCCTGGCGGTGGAATTACAGCAGCTTCAATAAAATCCACTTGGTGGTTGAGTCGTAGATTAATATCTGATACAATCAGGGTCTTAGGACCACAAGAAGTAGAGTGCGGGAGGGGCGGGGGAGGACAGCAAGTTTGCAATTATTGTAAGGTTTTATAGTAACCCTAATGCCGAACCTTGGCCCAGAAATTGCTCAAAAATTGCAGAAAAGCAATATAATGTGGGCTTTTGAATATTAAGCACTGTAAAGTGATACTATATTCTCGAAATAGTAAACATGACTTCCATATGTGGCTAAGTGTGCTCAACACTGCCAACTGTAATGCAAAGCAAATTGATTTGCATCTGTTTTGTTCGCACCATTTTAACTCCTGGCTTCTCATTTGAATCCTTGACACAATTTAATCACCTCTGCATATTTCTCGACTTAGCAGAAATATTTTCCCTATGACAAGGAAAATGAAATAGATTTTCTGATTAAATGACTTCAGTTAGTCCTTCTGAGTTAATAATGCTTCTCTGTGACAGATGAGTCAGCAACATTTACTGAGCCCCTACTGGGCAAGAAGTATTTACAAGGTGTTACATGAATCTATAGGAACAATAACTTTGCAGCTTTCCTACCCCATCCATGCTAGGAATTAAGTAGCTATTTTTGTCCAGATGCCAGGTTAACACCTAATTCTCTCAGTGTTGTGGAGAAAGGGAAGGTTGTCTGGACAACAGTTTGGAATAAGTCAACTAGAAGAATCTATTTAACTGAAAACTGTCATCTTTGCAATTTCATAGAATGTGGATGCAAATTCTGTTTGTAATTTAAGTCAGTATCTCAGTAGACACTTCTTCAAAAAAATAATTAAAAAATAGATAATACATGGGGCTCCTGGCTAACTCAGTTGGTGGAGTGTGGGACTCTTGATCTCAGCGTTAGTTTGAGCCCTGTGTTGGGTGTGGTGATCTGTACACTTAAAAATGGTTAAAGTGGTAGATTTTATGTACTGTACTGAGATTACTTAAAATATTTTACAAAATAGATAATAAATAAGTACATAAAAATAGATTATGCAGTCATATGTTGCAAAAGCTACAAAGGTACAAAGGATACAACATAAAGTGCCTCCCTTACAAATAGGTCTATTGGGTATCACTTCCGGCCCCAGAAATCTCCTCCAGGGTCTTATTTCTATTATGTCCTTCCAGAGATAATAAATGAATAGAAAAGCAAAGGCGGGGATCCCTGAGTGGCTCAGCGGTTTAGTGCCTGCCTTTGGCCCAGGGCATGATCCTGGAGTCCTGGGATCGAGTCCCCACATCAGGCTCCCTGCATGGAGCCTGCTTCTCCCTCTGCCACTCTCTCTCTCATGAATAAATAAATAAAATATTTTTTAAAAAAAGAAAAGCAAAAGCGTATGTATCACTTGTTTTCTCTCTCTTTAAAATATAAATTGTGGCACATTTCTTGTTCTGAATACATTTTTCAATTAATAATGTTTCTGGAAGATTCTTGCATCTTAGCCCAAAAAGAGATGCTTCCCTTACTCTTTCTTTCTTTCTAAAAAGATTTTATTTATTTTTTTGAGAGAGAGAGAGAGCACACGCATGAGCAGCACAAGCAGGGGAGGGGGGGTGGGGGGGAGGAGGAGGAAGGGTAGAGGAGGGAGAAGCAGCCTCCCCACTGAGCAGGAAGCCTGATGTGGGACTCCATCCCAGGACTCTGGGATCATGACCTGAGCCGAAGGCAGACACTTAATGGACTGAGCCCCCCAGGAGCCCTTATTCTTTCTTTTTTAAATTGAGATATAATTGACACTTAAAAATATGTGAGTTCAAGGTGTACAACATATGATTTGATACATATACATAGTGCAAAATGATTATAACTAGAAGTTTGTCTCTTTTGACCCCCTTCACCCCTTCTCCCTTCCCTGCTTCTGCTGACCACGTCTGTTCTCTGTATCTATGAGTTTAGATTTTAAAAGATTCCAAATATAAACGAGAACTTCTCCATTTTTTCTAATGTCTCCCTTGTATTCCACTGTGTTGATGTATGATAATTTAGTTAACCAGTTTTCTATTGATAATTTCCTGTCTGTATTACTACAAACAATGCGCAATGGATAACTTTGCATATATGTCACCTTTCTTATGGTCTAGTATATTGATAAATTATTGGAATTAGAATCACTGAGTCCAAAAGTAAGGTAAATTTTAAATTTTGATAAGCATTGTGAAGTTGTCCTCCACAGGGGCTGTATTAATGTAGTTTTCTACCAACAATGTGTGACAATTGCCTTTCTCCACATCCTCTGTCATGTATATTATCAAGTTTTCAAAAATTTTTATTTTATTTATTTTTTTAAGTAAACTCTACTCCCAATGTTGAGCTTGAACTCATGACCCTAGGTCAAGAGTTGCATGGTCTACTGCCTGAGCTGGACTGGATCCCCTACCATATCAGATTTTTTTATTTTTGCCAACCCAGATGGGAAGATTGCATCCTAATGGTTTCTTTGAGGTGGAAGTGGGGGCAGGCAGCAGATCAAGAGCTGAATCTAGCTAGAATCAAGAGCTCTTCTCATTCAGAGCTCTTTCCTCCAGAACCTTCCACTGGGTGCACAAATAATAGTAGGCCATATGTTTCCTGCATATATGGAGCAATGGACAGGTCAGGGGCAACTTGATGTGGATGGAATGGTTAGTCTGGGTTTAATTTACATCCCTCTTATTATAATTTGTTTGGACATTATTTTGCATTTCATTTCTTCATGTTTTGTGTATTTCTTTTCCTTTTATATACTGTGCAATTATATTTTTCCAACTGGTGATTGTTTGTATATGTCAAAGTTATTGACAGCTGTCTCCAGCTAACTTACTAAATTCTTTTTATGATAGTTCTTTCGTTGATTCTCTTGGGTTTTCCAGGCATACATTTCATATCATCTGCAAAAATGATAATCTGATCTCCTTTTCAATGTTCACATGGTCTTATTCCTTTGTCTTGTTGAACTGTGTTGGCTAGCAGCTCTAAAACAATACTGTATGATAGCAGTGATAGTGGAGATCTTTTTTTTTTTTTTGTATTTTTCTTATTGGAGTTCAATTTGCCTACATATACATAGCATAACACCCAGTGCTCATCTCGTCAAGTGCCCCCTCAGTGCCCGTCACCCAGTCACCCTGTCCCCCCACCCACCTTCCCTTCCACTACCCCATGTTTGTTTCCCAGAGTCAGGAGTCTCTCATGTTCTGTCACCTTCACTGATATTTCCCACTCATTTTCTTTTCTTTCCCCTTTTCTTTCCCCTTTCACTAATTTTTATATTCCCCAAATGAATGAGACCATATAATGTTTGTCCTTCTCTGATTGACTTCCTTCACTCAGCATAATACCTTCCAGTTCTATCCACGTTGAAGCAAATGGTGGGTATTTGTCGTTTCTAATGGCTGAGTAATATTCCATTGTATACATAGACCACATCTTCTTTATCCATTCATCTGTCGATGGACACCAAGGCTCCTTCCACAGTTTGGCTATTGTGGACATTGGAGTGCAGGCATCCTGCCGTTTCACTGAATCTGTATCTTTGGGGTAAATCCCCAGCAGTGCAATTGCTGGGTCGTAGGGCAGTTCTATTTTTTTTATAGATATTTATTCATGAGAGACAGAGAGAGAGAGGCAGAGACACAGGCAGAGGGAGAAGCCAGCTCTATGCGCGGAGCCCGATGTGGGACTTGATCCTGGGTCTTCAGGATCACACCCTGGGCTGAAGGTGGTGCTAAACTGCTGAGCCACTGGGGCTGCCTGGGCAGTTCTATTTTTAACTCTTTGAGGAACCTCCACAGAGTTCTCCAGAGTGGCTGCACCAGTTCACATTCCCACCAACAGTGCAAGAGGGTTCCCCTTCCTCCAAATCCTCTCCAACATTTGTTGTTTCCTGTCTTGTTAATTTTCCCCATTCATTCTCACTGATGTGAGGTGGTATCTCATTGTGGTTTTGATTTGTATTCCCCTTATGGCAAGTGATGCGGAACATTTTCTCATGTGCTTGTTGGCCATGTCTATGTCTTCCTCTGTGAAATGTCAGTTCATGTCTTTTGCCCGTTTCATGATTGGATTGTTTGTTTGCTGTTGAATTTAATAGGTTCTTTATGGATCTTGGATACTAGCTCTTTACCTGATATGGCATTTGCAAATATCTTCTCCCATTCTGTAGGTTGTCTTTTAGTTTTGTTGACCGTTTCTTTTTGCTGTGCAGAAGCTTTTAATCTTGATTAAGTCCCAATAATTCATTTTTGCTTTTGTTTCCCTTGCCTTCACGGATGTATCTTGCAAGAAGTTGCTGTGGCCAAGTTAAAAAACGGTGTTGCCTGTGTTTTCCTCTTGGATTTTGATGGATTCTTGTCTCACATTTAGATCTTTCATCCATTTTGAGTTTATCTTTGTGTATGGTATAAGAGAATGGTCTAGTTTCATTCTTCTGCACATGGCTGTCCAATTTTTCCAGCACCATTTATTGAAGAGACTGTCCTTTTGCCAGTGGATAGTCTTTCCTGCTTTGTCGAATATTAGTTGACCATGGAGTTGAGGGCCCATGTCTGGGTTCTTTTATTTATTTATTTATTTATTTATTTATTTATTTATTTATTTATTTTTTGGGTTCTTTATTCTATTCCATTGATCTATGTGTCTGTTTTTGTGCCAGTACTACACTGTCTTGATGATCACAGCTTTGTAGTACAACTTGAAATCCGGCATTGTGATGCCCCCGGCTCTGGTTTTCTTTTTTAATATTCCCCTGGCTATTCAGGTTTTTTTCTGATTCCACACAAATCTTGAGATGATTTGTTCCAACTCTCTGAAGAAAGTCCATGGTATTTTGATAGGGATTGCATTAAATGTGTAAATTGCCCTGGGTAGTGTGACACTTCCACAATATTAATTCTTCCAATCCATGACTATGGAATATTTTTCCATCTCTTTGTGTTTTCCTCAATTTCTTTCAGAAGTGTTCTGTAGTTTTTTAGGGTATAGATCCTTTACCTCTTTGGTTAGGTTTATTCCTAGGTATGTCATGCTTTTGCGTACAATTGTAAATGGGACTGACTCCTTAATTGCTCTTTCTTCAGTTTCATTGCTAGTGTACAGAAATGCCACTGATTTCTGGGCATTGATTCTGAATCCTGTCACACTGCTGAATTGCTGTATGAGTTCTAGCAATCTTGGGGTAGAGTCTTTCGGGTTTTCTACGTACAGTATCATGTCATCTGCGAAGAGGGAGAGTTTGACTTCTTTGCCAATTTGAAAGCCTTTTATTTCTTTTTGTTGCCTGATTGCTGAGGCTAGGACTTCTAATACTATGTTGAATAGCAGTGGTGAGAGTGGGCATCTCTGTCGTGTTCCTGATCTTAGGGGAAAGGCTCCCAGTGTTTCCCCATTGAGAATAATATTTGCTGTGGGCTTTTTATAGATGGCTTTTAAGATTCTGAGAAATGTTCCCTCTATCCCTACACTCTGAAGTGATAGTGGATATCTTTGTCTTGGTCCTGGGGTTGATATAAATAGTTTTACTTACCTCATTAAGCAAAATCTGGCTTCTGTGTTGAGATGGAGCTAAAAGGTAGAAGCAACCTAAGTGTTCACTGATGGATGAGCAAAATGTGCTATACACATGTGATGGACTGTTATTCAGCCTTAAAAAGGAAGGGAATACTGTCACAAACTGCAACATGGATGAACCTTGAAGACATTATGCTGAGTGAAATAAGCCAGCCACAAAAAGGACAAATACTGTATTATTCTACTTAGATGAAATACCTAGAGTAGTTAAATTCAGAGACAGAAAGTAAAGGGTGGTTACTATAGGCTGGGAGAAGAGGGAAATGGAGAGTTATTATATAATTGGTACAGAGTTTCATGTTGGGAGGATGGAAAAATTCTGGAGATGGTGGTGAATGTTGCACAACTATGTGAATGTCCTTAATGTCACTGATCTGTACACTTAAAAATGGTTAAAGTGGTAGATTTTATGTACTGTATATTTTACCACAGTGGGACAGAGTGGATATTGAGATTTATCAGATACTTTGTCAGCATCTATAAAAAGGATCATATACATTTTCTCTTTTGGTCTCAAAGTATGGTGAATTAGGTTAATAGATCACCTAATATTGGCTCATTTTTGCATTTCTCAAATTACCCTTCCTAGATTATGGTCTAATTCTCTTAAAATGTTACTGGATTCTTTTTTTGATTTTATTTATTATAGTAAGTGTCACATAACATAAAAATTACCATCTTAACCATTTTCAAGTGTACAGCTCAGTGGTATTAAATACATCTGTAATATTGTGTAACTATCACCACTATCCAGCTCTAGAACTCCTTTCATCTTGAAAAACTGAAACTCTATACCCATTAAACAATAACTCCCAACTCCTTGCCTACCAACTCAACCCCTGGAAATCACCATCCTGCTTTCTGTCTCCATGATTTCAAACACTGTAAATGTCTCATATAAGTAGAATCATATAGTATTTGTCTTTTTGTGACTGGCTTATTTTACCTAGCATAATTATGTCTTCAAAATTCACCATGTTGTAGCATGTGTCAGAATTTCCTTCCTTTTTAAGACAGAATAACATTCTATTGTATGTGTATACCACATTTTGCTTATCCATTCATTTGTTGATGGACACTTGGGTTGTTTCCACCTTTTGAACATGGTTGTACAAATATATTTTTTGAGACTCTGATTTCAATACTTTTGAGTATATATCCAGAAGTGGAATTGCTAGATCATATGGTAATTCTATTTTTAATTTTTTGTGGAACTGCCATGCTGTTTTCCATAGTGGTTGTACCATGTTACATTCCTACCAACAGTGCATTGAGGGTTCCAATTACCCTGCATCCTAGACAATTGTGTTATTTTTCTATTTTTTGGATAGTAGCTATGACAATGGGTATGAGGTAGTATCTCATTATAGTTTTGATTTGCATTTCCATGATGTTTGGTGATGCTGAGTATCTTTTCATGTACTTATTGATTATTTGTAATCTTTTTGGAGAATGTCTATTCTGATCCTTTGCCCATTTTTCAACTTTTAAACCAGTTGGTTTGTTTTATGGCTTCTCTATGTATTTGGGATGTTAATCTTGTACCAGATATTTAATTTGCAAATATTTTCTCACATTATATGGTTTTCCTTTTTACTCTGTGGATAGTGTCTTTTAATGCACAAAATGTTTGAGTTTTCATGAAGTTCAGTTTGTCTATTTTTCTTTTTATTGCCTATGTCTTTGGTTTCATATCTAAGAAATCATTGCCAAATTCATTGCCATGAATTCTTTGCCCTGTTTTCTTCCAAGAATTTTAGTTTTAGGTCTTGCATTTAGGTCTTTGATTCATTTTGAGTTAACTTTTGTACATGGTTTTAGATAAGGTTCAATTCTTTCCTTTGCAGGTGGGTATCCAATTTTCCAAGCACTATTTGTCAAAAAGACTGTAATTTCCTCATTGAATGGTGTTGGTACCTTGTCAAAAATCATTTGACCATATATGTGAGGGCTTATTTCTGGGTTCTGTATTCATTTATTTAGTTATTTTTTTAAAGTAACTAGGCCAAACATGAAGCTTAAACTCATGATCCCAAGATTAAGAGTCACATGCTCTACAGAATGAGCCAGCCAGGCACCCCTACTCCTCCATTGGCTTATATGTCTTTATACTAGTACCACACTGTTTTGATTACTATAGCTTTGTAGTAAATTTTGAAGTCAGGAAGTGTGAGTCCTCCAGCTTGGTTCTTATGATTTTATTTTTATTCTTTTAATTTTTTAGGTTTTATTTATTTATTCATGAGAGACACACACAGAGAGAGAGGCAGAGATACAGAGGGAAAAGCAGGCTCCATGCAGGGACCCTGACGTGGGACTCGATCCCGGGTCTTCAGGATCACACCCCAGGCTGAAGGCAGCACTAAACCGCTAAGCCACTGGGGCTGCCCTCCAGCTTGATTCTTAAAAGCACTGCTGGATTCTATTTATTAATATTATATTCAGGATTTTAAGAAGTTGAAATCCATAAATGAGATTCTTCTGCTTTTCTCTCCCTCCTCCTGTCTTTTCCTTCCTCTTTTCCTCTCTCCCTTTTTTTCCTTTTTCCTTTTGTGCTGGGTCTTGTATGTTTTTCTCATGAATTCTCCATTATAGCTGCATTGTTTTTCTCTAACTTAGCTACATAAACATCACCAGAATATTCCAGCTGTATTTCCACTTACTCACAAAATTCTGAATATTTTCAGAATAAATATGAGTATTTACAAATTACTCAATGTATTCTGAATAAAAAATATATCCTCAGGGAAGATAGTAAGCTTTTCAAATGATGCTGCCATTTAAGAGTCCAGATGACAGGGTTTTATGTAATATTAATGCATTTAACAAACATTTGTTCATCACCTATGCATCAGGGACTATCTTAGACCTGGGGAATAAAAATATTATCAAGATAAGACTTTTGTTTGGTGGAGGCAGAGGAGTAAGTCAGTAATCACTAGACTACAAGATAGTGCTTTGAAAATATTGCCCATTGTGCACAGTGAGGGATAGCTGGGGAGTCTCTGGGAAGCCTTCACATCTGACTTCCCTCATCAATTCTTGTTTATTGTAATATATGTCTCTTTACCTAAGTTCAAAATTGGCATGTAGCCTCACATTTGGCAGAATCTCCCTTTTTGTGCTTATGTGTTGTCCTAGGATCCAAAGAATCTCATGTAATAGTTTGTACCTTCTTTGGCATCATGAACTACTTGGATAACCTGATGAAAACTTCAGAACCGCTTAGACTGTAAGTGGCCTGCCCAAAGCCACAGAGACGGTAAGTGATGGAGGCATCTAAGGATTGATTTATGGTGTCAAGAAACAAATTTACTGAGGACCTGCTGTGTGAGAACAGATACTGGGGAACTCTGGAAAATCTGAAGCAAAAAGAAAAAAAGAAAAAGAAAAAGAAAAAAAAAAAAAAAGAAAATCTGAAGCAGAGCTCTTCCGAGGAGAACTCAGAAATCCTTACGAGGAAACAAATGCCTTTGCCTTAATTATGTAGTGCAAATCCAAGCCACATAATGTGGCTCTTTCCTCTCCACACTGAACGTCTTTTAAGATTTCCTGTATCCAACCAGTCTTTATCTTTCTGCTAAGACTGCCAACAAGAGTGTCAATTCATGCCAACTGGGCCAATGTTAAATTCATGTTATTTTCATGTTTATGCTCACTTTTGCTTTGCATTTGTTCCAGGGAAGATTTGCAAGCTTCTGTCACTTTAAAATGTCTCCTGGAGTTACATTTTGTGAGATCTTGGGCTTCAGCACAATTCTCTGCCAAACTTAGTACAGAGTTGAGCCCTCTTGAGTCATGGAAACTGGGGGCGCACCATCTGCCTACCTTACAATGACAATGAATGCTGTATGGTGCTGATTATTTTCAGTTACTCTAACTTTTTGCTCTTTAGATATTTGCTTCTTGGAATCTACATCTCTAAGGAATTTACCTGTGTTTCATATTGAACATTTTTTCCCATTCAGAGGAATTCTAAATTGAAAAAAAACCCCAACTAAACCTACACACAATTCTGTAACAGTGTATTCTAAGTAAAATGTAATACTAGAATACCATTCAAATTCTTTACCAGAGGATTAGCTACAATAGCCAGAGACTAATGTGGCTTTTGGAATACTTAAGTTTAGTGTAATTATAAATGTACATAAGCTGATGATTCATGAACTCTCAAATTATACATCTGCATTTAATTTTATATTGAAGTGTTTTTAAACCCACAGAAAAAGATGTTACCAAATGTTTCTGGCTCACTCAGTTTTCTATTTTTAAAAATTCTTAATTAAAGGCAAAAACCCATCCAATACCTTCATATAATATTTGACGCATGGGAAATAAGTTTCTCATAATGTAAATACTTTGGGTTGAGGGAATTCAAGAAAATCTTGAATGTTTAACACAATGATTATTGCTACTTTTGCATTTCTTCTTAAGAAAGGCTACAGAACAAAGCATTGATTGACTTAAGATGGAAATAAACGTGACAAAACTATGGTGCAAATGGATAGGATAGGCTACTTCTGCTATCATCATTCTCCCATCTCAGCCGCACTACTTATTAGCATTCTGACTATGTAGGATTCTTCCCTCGCCAGAAAGGATCCTGCTGGAGTCAGAAATTCAACCAAGCATACTGCCACTGGGTGGCACAATTGGAAGTCTGTAAAAAGATCTGGGCTTTAAAAAAGGTCTTTCCCTCCCTCCTAAGGACTGAGATTTATAAACACAAAAGCTGTTGCCCAGTGTGATTGCTTTTTCTTGGGGACTGTTTATAAAAGTGAGGAAGTCTGTGGCCTTTCAAAGAGTATGGATTTCATGTTGAAAGTCTTGGTGTTTTTATTCTACATGAGATTAACTGGAGTATTTTTTAGTTTGTCTTCTTTTTGATCTGGGGAGTGCAAGGAGTGGAACAAGAGGCATATTTTGGACAAGGTTACAGGCTTATTTGCAGAGAAAAGTGGCTATCACTTTTATTCTCTATACCTAGATGTCTTTTTCCCCTGGTTCCAAAGACATTTTTTTAAAAAATTTACTTAAATTCAATTTGCCACCCAGTGCTCATCTCATCAAGTGCCCTCCTTAGTGCCTCTCACCCAGTCACCCCATCCCCCCACCCACCTCCCCTTCTGTAACTCTTTGTTTCCCAGAGTTAGGAGTCTCTCATGGTTTGTCTTCCTCTCTAATTTTTCCCCACTCAGTTTCCCCTTCTCCCCTTTCACCATTTCCTATATTCCACATATGAGTGAAACCATGGGATAGTTGTTTTTCTTTGATTGACTTATTTCACTCACATAATACCCTCCAGTTCCAACCATGTCCATGTAAATGGTAGGTTCTCTTTCTTTCTTTCTTTCTTTCTTTCTTTCTTTCTTTCTTTCTTTCTTCCTTCCTTCCTTCCTTCCTTCCTTCCTTCCTTCCCTTCTTTCTTTCCAAGATTTTTAGTTTTTTATTTATTTATGAGAGACACAGAGAGAGAGAGAGGCAGAGACATAGGCAGAGAAAGAAGCAGGCTCCATGCAGGGAGCCCAATGTGGGACTTGATCCTGGGACTCCAGGACTATGCCCTGGGCCGAAGGCAGGCGCTAAACCTCTGAGCCATCCGTACTCATTCTTTCTGATGGCTGTGTAATATCCCATTTATACCTATATGTCTAGTGCGGTAGGTTCTGATTGTGTATAGCTATTTAAATTTAAATTCAAATTCATTAAAATAGAATAAATTAAAAATTCAGGCCTGAGTCACAGTGGCCATATTTCAATCACTCAATAGTCTCATGTGACTAGTAGTGAATATTTTCTACATTTCCATCATCCCAGGAAGTTCTATTTCCTGCTAATATCCTTCTCTTACCATCCTTAAAAGAATATTCTTAAATGAATATAGAAGTAATGGATGTTTTGTTTATGCTCCCCAAAATCGTTGGGAAGTGTTACTCACTAGCACTGATTGTGCAGTTTGAACCAATGCACATTTGCTTAACATTTGCTCACTGTTAAATAGATCCATTTTGTAATCCTGCAATTTTGTGTTACCAAACTTTAAGAGCTAGGGTTGATTAATAAATGCACTGCATGATATGTTTGATTGACTCAAAGTTATCTTTATTGTTGTTGTTGAAGCTCTACTCCCAAGATGGGGCTTGAACCCTGAGATCAAGAGTCACATGCTCTACCAATGGATCCAGTCAGGTACCCTCCAAAGTTATCTTAAAATTGAATTTGCATAGTGTGTATTATAAGAATCAGCTCAGAATCTGTATCACTACGATTTTGATAGTTAAATGTCATTATTCAGTGATTCCTAATCACTGCATCTATTACTATGTAACGTGGTGTTTTTCTTAAGGTGTTGTCTTTCCTTTAAAAAAAATTTTTTTTTTTTATTGGAGTTCAGGTGTTGTCTTTCCTATTCTGTCATAGCTACTGTCCATCTTGCTGCTATTACTGCTGCTTCTTTTCTTTTTAACCTTAGGTGTTTCATTTCAGCCACGCAGGGAGGGCTGCTCATCTTCCTCAACCTTTGACTCTTCACTACCTCTAAGGAACTGCTTGAACTGCGCTCCCACCTTCCCCATCTGACACTGGTCCTCAAGCTCTGGCTCCCACTGAGGATATCACATTTACATGCTGGCTGACGGATAATTTGCTTGTCGAATATTTGTGGCAACGTTCAGAAGTTTTGATTACATTTATATGCTGGCAAGGCAGCTTGGTGGAAAATGAAAATTTCAGGCCATTGTGTCCTTCTCTGGACAGTGTGTGCTTGTCTCCAGGTGGCTGATGTTGAGTGGATGGTAGAGAGATTTAATTCTATAAGCTGTTACTGAACTTTTTTTTTTTGTTTGTTTTTGGGCCAGGCCCTGTGTTTGCTAATAAGGGGTAAAAAGATGTGTTATAGGTATAGTCCTTGCTTTTGAGGGATTCAAATACTAGAAGTGAACACACAAACCCATATTAAAAAAAAAAAGAACTCAACAACAAACCTCTGGACATTTCATTTTGCCAAGAAGTTTTGAAACTTGGATAGTTTGTGTGGAAATTGGTTGGGTGTTAGTGTATGTGATTTGATGAAACAGGTTTCACAAGATGTATGGGAAACCAATCTATTTTTTTAATGCTCATGACATCTTTCTCTAGAACAAGGGTTATTCAACTTGACTGCACATTAGAATCTCTTGAAGAGATTTTAAAAAATACTGTTACACAGTACTGACTCCTTGAGCAGTGGTTCTAAGTGTGGTCCAAAGACAAACAGCATTAGCAGACGTTGGGAACTTATTATAAATGCAGATTCTCACGCCCTACCCCAGACCTACTGAATCAGAGACTGGGTTTGGGGCCCAGCAATCCGTGTTTTAACAAACCTTTCAGTGATTCAGATCCTCGTGAAATTTCAGAACCACTGCTCTAGAGATTCTGATTTAATTGGTCTGGGACCTGGTCAAAGTTTTGGTCTTTTTAAAAGGGTTTCCAGGTGATTTTCAGGTGTGGACAGATTTGAGAACCCCTGCTCTAGGAAAAAAGTTGCTCAAACTTCCCTTTTGATTTGAAACTGTTCAGGTTGGCATGGCAGCAGAGAACCAGTTGTTTCAGCTGTCCTTGGATTGTGGTCAAACTGTCAGAAAGGGATTTTCATACTTTTAAAGTGTGTGAGGGGAAGAACACACTCACTTGAGACTAGATGTAGAGCAAAATTTAGAATTGTGGGAGCAAAATTGACCAAAAACCCCATTGGGAAATAAGCCCTAAACTGAAGCAGACCAGTGCTACTTAAATGTTCACACAGATCACCTGGGATCTTACGAAATGCCGATGCTCAGTCAGTAGGTCTGAAGCAGGGCCTGAGATTTTTGCATTCCCATCAAACTCCCAGGTGATGCTGATGCTGATGCTGCTGGCTTGGTGGTTTTCAGTTATAAGTTAGAAATTAAGACTGAGGTCCAACCCCAAATCTATTGATCCAAGATCTACATTTTAATAAGATCCCTATTGGCCAAAGGTATTCTGTACTCTAAGAAGAAAAAAAAAAAAAAAAGAAAAGAAAAAGGAAAGCATTCCAATCTCTGGAAGATACAGCCTTGAGATGAATTTTGTTGTGCTTGGATTTGTTTTGTATCCTTCAGAAAAGAAGGAAGAATGAGGTGTAATGATATACTCGAGATCTTGAAGTTGTTGCCTAATGTGACAGAAACAATTATTAAGAAACAATTAAAAAAAAGATTTTATCTATGTATTTGAGAGGGAGAGAAAGAGAGAGAGTGAACATGAACAGAGAGTAGGGGCAGAGAGAGAGAGAGAGAGAGAGAGAGAGAAGCAGATTCCTCGCTAAGCAGGCAGCCCCATGTGGGGCTGGATCCCAGGATCCTGAGATCATGACCTGAGCAAAGGCAGCCACTTACCAACTGAGCCACCCGGGTACCAAGAAACAATTTCTTAAAAAGAAATTAACTATGTTAACTATGTGAGGTGATAAATGTGCTAATCACCTTGATCTCGATAATCATTCTACCACGTGTTTACATATCAAATCATCCCTATGATCCAGCAATTGTACTATTAGGTGCTTATCCAAAGGATACAAAAGTACAGATTTGAAGGGGTATATGCATCTGATGTTTGTAGAAGCATTGTCAGCAATAGCCAAACTAGGGAAAGAGCCCAAATGTCCATCAACTGACGAATGGATATAGAAGATATAGTGTGTGTATACACACATGTACACAGACACATTCACACACACACACACAATGGAATATTACTCAGCCATCAAAAAGAATGAAGTCTTGCCATTTGCAGCAATGTGACTGGAGCTAGAGTATATTATGTGAAGTGAAATAAGTCAGACAAAGACAAATACCACATAATTTCACTCATATGTGGAATTTAAGAAATAAAGCAGATGAACATATGGGAAGGGGAAACAGAAAAAAAAAAAAAAGAGAGAGGGAAACAAACCGTAAGAGACTCTTAACAACAGAGAACAAACTGAAGGTTGATGGAGGGAGGTGGGTGGGGGATGGGTTAGATGGATGATGGGTATTAAGGAGGGCACTTGTTATGATGAGCACTGGATGTTGTATGTAAGTGATGAATCACCAAATTCTACCTCTGAAACCAATATTGCACTGTATATTACCTAACTAGAATCTAAATAAAAATTTTAAAAAACAAATCATGTTTACCCTTTAAATATATTAATATTATTAATAATTAATATTATCAATATTATCATTTTAATCAACAATATTAATCATTCCTCAAAGTTAAAAAAATACTTTTTGGATCTGTGGTTTAGTCTTAAAAAATTTCACCTTGAGACAAAAATCCCTTGAAGGTTTGCTAAATAGTAAAAATGACTAAATTGAGTTAGATCCTTGATCTAACTTTTTTTGAAACTGCTTCAGAAAATAATGTGAGGGGCACCTGGGTGGTTTGTTGGTTAAGTTTCTGCCTTTGGCTCAGCTCAAGTCATGATCCTGGGGTCCCGTAATCAAGCTCCGCATCAGGCTCCCTGCTCAGCGGGGAGTCTGCTTCTCCCTTTGCTTCTGCCTGCTGCTCTCCCTGCTTCTGCGCTCGCACTCTCTCTCTCTTTCTGTCAAATGAATAAATAAAAATAAAAGAAAAAAATAATGTGTTCGGTAGGACATTTTATCAAATAGACAAACTCAGAAGATATTTGAGTGAATTAGAAAATTTAATTTATTTTATAATAAAAATGGCGTATTATTTAAGCCAAAAGTGTGGCATATTAAGATGAAAATTATTTAAGCTAAATGAAGCGAGAAATTTCAGTATTCCTATACACCACATTAAAATATTAAAACTCCAGTAGTGAGGCAGCAAATAAAAAAAGCTGCTTATTTCACATTACATTAAGCATTTTGTTAATAATTTGAGGGTTTTCTTGGATAGATTTCTACTAGCTTCTACTGAGAAGAAATACTAATGTCAAATTATTTTAGAAACAAATATATCATATATGATTTTCTTTAGTGAATATAACAGGTTAAAAATCTGTCTTACTTTAAGTGATTCATGCATCTTAAGGCTAAAACGTACAATGAACTTAATGCATTTTTGTTATGTTTACTTAAAAAAATCCAACTATAATTATTGAAACCATGGGACTTTTAATATAACAACTTCACAGCATTTAGAGCTGGCAGAGATCTTAGATGTTGAATCCAATCCCCTCATTTTATAGATGAAGAAACCGAGAGCCAGAAGTTTTCGTGCATCTTGCAAAGTCTCAGAGAGCTGGGATTGAGTTGAGGGGGCTGAGGCTGAGAGAGGCAGAAAGGGCTTTGAGTGTCGGGCTAAGGAGCCTGTTGGGCCCCTAGGGCACGACCTCTCACTCCCAAGGAGAGCCAGCCCTCTCTCCAGCACAGAAATCATGCTCTCAAGCACCACCTTTCAAGACCAATGTGGAAAATCACATTAAGAGAACAGAACGCCACATCTGTTTGGCTTTGGACCCACAAGAATTATAGAAATCACCTCTTCTTTGCCCACCAATTATGGTGATTAAATTATTATAAAAAAATAGGACTTGAAAGAGAGGGAATGCTATGCTGTTTCATAAGATGATGGCGGAACATAGAGCTGCTCTCCACCTTCTCTCACCGATTTTTTTTAAAGAAATTCAAAGCAGAGATCTAATTTGCTAGTCCCAAGGTTATATTATCTGCAGCCTGTCTAATTCCAGATTTTTGTATAATATATATTCAGTAAGCAGACCTATATGAACCTTGTGTATTTGGATAAATGCTGTTGATCCTTGACAATGTAATGGTTGATCTAATTCATAGGAATATTTTTTTGAGGTCAGTTGACCTCAAAATATGGGCCCTCACTTACATCTTGGCACAGTTAACTAAAACCCAATAGAAAAACAAAATAATGTACGATTACAGTTTCATTTTACTACAAAAAAGAAGCAATAAAACATTATTTAAAAATACTATAACAATAAATCAGGAGGAGGAATGATTCAACCTTTATCTAGTTAACGTGCAAGCATTTTAATGTAGAGGGACTGTTCTCTTTGGTATCCTAACTTTGCCGTATGTAAAAATATACGAACACCTAATAAATGTATACGTGCCTGCTGATTAGGCTGTTTAACACAAATATTTGCATTGTTGTTGAAGATGAATAGGAATTGTATATTGTGCTGGAACTTCTATGAGTCAATAAAAGAAAAGGATTGATATAAATAACCAGTTTTGCCTCCCTGTGGCCAATTTCTCGCTTTCTAAAACCTTATGGAAACAATCCAAAATATACACATATACATACATATTTAAGTTAATGCTATTGCAAATAAGAATTTGAGAAATGTGGACCTGATTAATGTTAACTGGATTTTATAATATTTTATGCACAAGTGTTCAAAAATAAAGTTTAAATAAATGCAAAGAAAAATACCCATTTAATTTACATTGGCAATAAAAGTGAAATAAAATAAATATAGTTTTAATATAAAATCAGGCAATCTTGTTAATAAGGGAATAAATAGCTCAAAAGAACAGCTGCTTTTTTATGAGTCCAATACTGGCATTCAAAACGCTATAATTCAGCTCAAATGTACAAATTAAACATTGTTACTGTAGGACCTAATGATAGCAAGAGTAAACATAGGGCTTCATCCTGTTTTCTTCATCTAGAAGTCTTCTGTTACAGGTACGATCCCAGTGTCAACCTAAATAAAGAGTTAAACTGAGGAAAGTTTGACTTACCAGAAAAATGAGTTTATTCTTGAATAGCAGAGGAACTGCAATTCAGAAAATGCAAACTGGAGCAGCTACACGCGACAGCTCTGAGGGATAGGGGGTGGCTGTGCTTACGGAACGAGGAGTTGCAAACAGGGCGAGGAGGTCCAACCGGACCCCAAGCAGTCAGTTCATCGGCTGGAGGACTGGGAGAGATTCTTGGTAGCTATTCATTGGCCTGGAGGTAAATTCTGGTTTTCTGTAAGTTAGGGATTTATGGGAGATCAGTCTCTTCAGTTCTTTTTTTTTTTTTTTTTAATATTTTATTTATTCATTCATGAGAGACACAGAGAGAGAGAGAGGCAGAGACACAAGCGGAGAGCGAAGCAGGCTCCATGCAGGGAGCCCGACGCGGGACTCCAACCCGGGTCACAAGGGTCACGCGCTGGGGGGGAAGGCAAGCGCCAAGCCGCTGAGCCACCCAGGCTGCCCTGTCTCTTCAATTCTTAAGTTGTATTCCCGAGGGTGCATGCATGGGATTCTTGATTTCATATCCTCTGGTACCATTTTAATTAGCAATAATCGCACCTTGGATAAACCTCACTTGCTTACGGTACTGCCACTGCGCAAAGCTCCTCTAGTACCATTTTAATTAATTAATTAATTAGTTTTTATTGGAGTTCGACTTGCCAACACATAGCATAACACCCAGTGCTCATCTTGCCAGGTGCCCCCCCCAGTGCCCGTCACCCGGTCACCCCAACCCCCCCGCCCACCTCCCCTTCCACTACCCCTTGTTCATTTCCCAGAGTTAGGAGTCTCTCATGTTTTGTCTCCCTCACTGATATTTTCACTCATTTTCTCTTTCACTCTTTATTCTCTGGTACCGTTTTAGATTGAAATCCTTTCATACCAGTCTTACGGGGGGGAAAATATAAAGGTGGCGGGGAGGTGTCTAAAAACTTTGTTTTGGGGATCCCTGGGTGGCTCAGCGGTTTAGCGCCGCCTTCGGCCCAGGGCGTGACCCTGGAGACCCAGGATCGAGTCCCGCGTCGGGCTCCCGGCATGGGGCCTGCTTCTCCCTCTGCCTGTGTCTACCTCCCTCGCTTCCTGTGCTTCTCAAGAATAAATTAATAAAATCTTAAAAAAAATAAAAATAAAAACCTTGTTTTGTGACCGGAGCACATGGTTTAACCATCGTCAGCGTAAACGGGTAGCGAGGCGAGGGTGAAGGACCAGAAATCGCGTCTCTTCAGAAGGAATAGCACAGGAACTGCAGTCGGGGAACCACACGCCGCAGCAAAACCCCCGCCAGGCCCGGAGAGGGTTTGGGGGTGGGGTGGGGGCGGCTCTATTTATAGGCAAGGAATACAAAGCCGGGCAAGGTGGGCCAGAGGCCAAGCAGGAAGCTCATTGGCGTAGGGAACCGGGAGATATTCTTGGCGGACGTTCATTGGTCAGGAGATGAGGCCCCGTCTTCTGTGCCTCACGTGGTTGGAGGAAATCGGTCTCGCGATGACGTTCGTTCCCGCCCCCTCCCCCCAGGACGCATGCGTGGGACTCTCGCTTCCGGGACAAGGAAGCCGTTTCCGGCAGGTGTCAAACGCCCTGTCCTAATCATAGACACCTAGGCCTGGAGGATTTGTGAGAATCCCATCTAATGACCAGCACGTAGAAGGTGCTCCACTTCACAAGTAAGCAAAGAAATGACCATTTAAACAAGTTGTTATGGGGGCACCCGGGTGGCTCAGTGCTTGAGCGTCCACCTTGGGCCCAGGGCGTGATCCTGGAGACCTGGGATCGAGTCCCACGTCGGGCTCCCGGCATGGAGCCTGCTTCTCCCTCTGCCTGTGTCTCTGCCTCTCTCTCTCTCTCTCTCTCTCTGTGTCTCTCATGGATAAATAAATAAAATTAAAAAAAGAAACCTCACCAAGTTGTGTTTTCACCCTATTAGATAGTTCCTCGCCGCAGCCCCCCACTTCCGGCAACAAATGCTAATGTCCAGTGTTGGTGAGTGTGGGAAGATGGAAGGAAAACCACTTTCCTCCCCAATTAGTGGAGGCGTCTTTCTGTTCCTTTCCGAAGTACAGTCTCGCAGTGGTTATGGAAAACTGCAAATTCGTTCGTTATCTCTTTCACGTAGGAAATCTCTAAGAAAATGAGGGGCATGTGCAAATATTAATTTTTTTATAAGTAAAAAAAAAGAAACAGTACAAATATCCATTAATTGGGGGGTAGTAGATAAATTATACCTGTACCATGGAATGCTGCAGAGTTAGTCAAACATTGTGGAAACTTTATTTGAATGGAAACATTTTCATGGTATACTACGACGTGTGGGGGAAAAACAGGCTGTATGGTAGTAGATCCTATATGATTCTGTTTTTTTTTTTTTTTTTTTTTTTTTAAGATTTTACCTATTTATTCATGACACAGAGAGAGAGGCAGAGACACAGGCAGAGGGAGAAGCAGGCTCCATGCAGGGAGCCCGAGGTGGGACTCGATCCTGGGTCTCCAGGGTCATGACCTGGGCCGAAGGCGGCACTAAACCGCTGAGCCACCCGGGCTGCCCATATGATTCTGTTTTTGATAAAAACATAGCATTTGTAGAAACAAAAGGCTGGAAGTATATGCACCCAAGTGTTCAGTGTATAGTGATTGTCTCTGAGCGATATATTTCTAATTTTCTTCATTGAGACTTTTTCATATTTCCCAAGCTTGCAATGTGCTTGTCAAATTACATAATCAGGAAAAACATACGGCTTTCAAAATAGTGTAGCTTTGCCAGTCTCCTAAATTACAGAGCTATGAGTTGCCACTCTCATCTGAAAATGTAACCTGG
Source organism: Canis lupus baileyi (assembly GCF_048164855.1). Taxonomy (NCBI): domain Eukaryota; kingdom Metazoa; phylum Chordata; class Mammalia; order Carnivora; family Canidae; genus Canis; species Canis lupus. The sequence goes on along the minus strand of NC_132855.1, from coordinate 19,655,276 downwards.
TCTTCAAAAAAAAAAGAAAATGAAAATGAAAATGTAACCTGGAATATTTAGCATCCCTCTTGTAGTGAAGTTCAAGGCAACTTCTTCTACAATTCACTTTCAGGGCCTCTCTGGTTCTTCACATTGGAACACAATGCTGGATTCACACCGAGGCTTCCTCATCTCCAGGCTTTGTGGCATCTCTTCTCCAGACTTTTGCTCGCTCTTCTTCTCTGAGTCTCCTCACACAACGTCCTAGGATAAACCTACTTCCCACTACTGAACAGGGTTTGGAGGACAACCTTTTATTTCCTTCAGAGTTACTTGCTTCTCCCTGGGGACTTTCTCGGTAGCTTGGTCCCAGCAGTTGTGAGCAGTAGGTACTCAACCCAAAGCGGAGGAGTAGGTACTTAACCCAAATCTGTTGTCTTCCTTTTGAGCTTTCCTGGTGTGATACAGTGAGGAAGGTGCCCCTGGGAAGGAATTTGCTGACATGTTGAGGACTCCTGAGGTGACTTCATGGAGTTGAGTGGATGGTGACTCATCTGTTTGTATCTCTCAGTAGCAATGCTTTCCCAGCCTCTCTTAGGTTCCTTTGCATTATTAGCCTTTACAGTGAATATCAACTCTCTGCTTGACTTATTTTAAAACTTTATTATTTTAACCGACTTTGTCCTGGGCTGTTGTGATTTATAATAAGAAATAAATATTTGGTCCTCATCTTGTTTCTGGCATAGAGCTCCCAAAACTTTTGGAATTTCTTAAGTGATGAATGTGATACAAATGTCTTTGTGATGTTCATTAGGTGACTTTGGGAAAGACCTTAAGTCACCTAAGGATGGGGTCTGGTTGCCAGGGGGACCAGTGTTGTAGTTAGAGGTTTGTTTATTTATTTATTTATTTTTAAATATTTTATTTATTTATTCATGAGAGATACACAGAGAGAGAGGCAGAGACACAGGCAGAGGGAGAAGCAGGCCCCATGCGGAGGACTCAATCCTGGATATCCAGGATTGCGCCCTGGGCCAAAGGTGGTGCCAAACCACTGAGCCACCTGGGCTGCCCTATAGTTAGAGGTTTAGATTGAGTTCAGTCACCAATGGCCAATGATTTAATGCCTAAATAATAAAGCCTTCATACAACTCAAATGGATGGGGTTCAGGGAGGTTCTAGGTTGATGAACTAACTTGTGAAGATTTGGGGAGGGTGGTATGCTCAGAGAGGGTGTGGAAGCTCATGGCCCTTTCCCCATATCTTGCCCTATGCATCTCTTCTACCTGGCTCTACCTGGCTCTTCCTCTTATAACAAACTGGTAATCTAGTAAGTAAAATGTTTCTTTAAGTTCTGTGGTCCACTTTAGGACGTTAATGAAACTCAAGGAGAGGTACTGTTGAAACTTTATTTTTCTTTGTATATTTTTTTTATTGGAGTTTGATTTGCCAACATATAGTATAACACCCAGTGCTCATCCCGTCAAGTGACCCCCTCAGTGTTCCGTCACCCAGTCACCCCAACCCCCTGCCCACCTCCCTTCCACTACCCTTGTTCATTTCCCAGAGTTAGGAGTCTCTCATGTGCTATCACCCTCACTGATATTTTCCACTCATTTTCTCTCCTTTCCCTTTATTCCCTTTCACTATTTTTTATATTCCCCAAATGAATGAAACCATATAATGATTGTCCTTCTCCGATTGACTTTCTTCACTCAGCATACTACCCTCCAGTTCTATCCATGTTGAAGCAAATGGTGGGTATTTGTCATTTCTAATGGCTGAGTAATATTCCATTGTATACATAGACCACAGCTTCTTTATCCATTCATCTTTCGATGGACACCGAGGCTCCTTCCACAGTTTGGCTATTGTGGACATTGCTGCTGTAAACATTGGGGTGCAGGTGTCCTGCCATTTTACTGCATCTGTATCTTTGGGGTATATCCCCAGCAGTGCAATTGCTGGTTGTAGGGCAGCTCTATTTTTAACTCTTTGAGGAACCTCCACACAGTTTTCCAGAGTGGCTGCACCAGTTCACATTCCCACCAACAGTGCAGGAGGGTTCCCCTTTCTCCACATCCTCTCCAACATTTGTTGTTTCCTGTCTTGTTAAACTTTCAATCTATAGCCAGTGGGTCAGAAGTATCTGTAACAACCTGGACTTTCAGTTGGCATGAGAGGGGCAGTCTTGTGGGACTGAGCCCTTTACCTGTGGATCTGATGCCATCTGTAATAGATAGTGGGAGAATTGAGTTGAATTGTAGGACACCCAGCTGGTGTCAGAGAATTGCTTGGTGGTGTGGGAAAACCACCCCCACACATTGGATCTGGGGACAAAACCATCATTCAAGCATTCATTTATATACTTATTGGCTGATTGATTGATGAGATAATACATTGCCTTGTCAACTAATTCAAATGATACAGAAGTAAATGTTGCTTCCTCCTCAGAAGTCACAACTATTGTTATCCTACATGGGAATCCATCTAGGTATTTGTCTGCATATCTGGCATGTTGTGTGTGTATGTGTGTGTGTGTGTGTGTGTGTGTGTGTGTGTAAATGGATGTGACATGTCCAGATTTTGTTTCTCAAAAAATGGGATCATGCTTTTCTGCAGGCTTGCTTTTAGTCAGCCATTCTGGTGCTCATAGCTGTTTAGATAATTGCAATAATGGAAAAAGCAGTTTTTCATTATTGCAACCAATGCTGCAGTGAATACCCCTATATGATATCTTTGCACCACCTGTGTTAGAAAGCCACTCTCTCCTGGCTCGAGCTGCAGCCAGGCTAAGTGTCATTAATTGTGATAGTTGCTGCTTATGTTCACAGTCAGCAGAAACCCAACTGTCAAACTGAATATGAGCTGTAATAGTTATCACTTACTGAGTGCTCTCCATGTGCCTACTGCCTACTTAGGTCCCCATTTTGCCAAGGACAGTGAGGCTGGGAAGGGATATGGGTTATCCTTCATTGACATCATACAGGCCATCACAGTGTGACAATACTGCCGGCTTTCCACTCCACAACCTTGGCTCCTTTCTGAGGCTACGGCTTATTTCTAGGTGAATTGGTATCCCCCAGGGCAAACACCCAAATCAGAAGTTTTTCTTACTCACAGTGGCACATAATTCTAAAACAGGTGGGAAAAAAAATGGTATCAGTACATGCAGATACAATTTTATAGTCATAAAAAGGGTTTTATGAATAGTACAAGATGTGAAAATGATGACTGAAATTGGCATCTGGTAGATGCCAATTTTGGCTTCCTTGTTCTCGTGGTGTAAGTGTAGCTCTGAAGTTTGCCTGTTCAGATTATAACCACCCTTGTACTTTTTCTTTGAACTTAATGGTTTGCCATTAAACTTAGAGCAGTGTTACCTGAGAGATTACCTCTTTGCCAATAAAGAGATGGATGTCAGATGCCCTTGTTCCTCCTGCAGCCCCCTCAGCCATGGAAGGGGTGTAGCTATGACACGATGTAATTTCAGGCTCCTTCTCAACCTGGCATATCAGGGCTACCACAAATCAGGTGGGTTTGGCTGAAAGCTTAAATCTGTCATCTCTAGATTTATTAAAATCTCTCAACATATTTGTTGGGCACTGTGTGCCTGGAACTGTGCTGGGTCCCAAGGGTTCAGCTGTGAATGATACAAGCTTGGTCCCTGATCTTATGGAGGAAGACAATGATTGAGTATCTGATTCCAAATAATACTGACTACTACACAAAGAAAAGCAGGGCCAGGGCGCCTGGGTGGCTCAGGGCCCTGGGATCAAGCCCTGCATTGGGCTTCTGGCTCAGTGGGGATTCCGCTTCTCCCTCTCCCTCTTCTCCTCACTCTGCTCATGCTCTGTCTCTCTCAAATAAATAAATAAAATCTTAAAAAAAAAATGCAGGGACTATAAGAGCATACTACAGAGGCAGTTAACTTGGTCTTGGGGGTACTCTTCCTTAAACTGAGCCTTAAATGATCAGTGGGAATTGGCAGGTAAGGAGGGCAGGGCCCAAGGGTGGCTGCTCCAGGCATAGGGAAGAGCCCTGCAGTGGTGCTGAAGGCAATTCAGGAAACATGGAGAAACCTGGTGTGACTGGAGCCTCGGAATCCTGGAGGAGAGATGTGAGTATATGGGGACATACTCAGGGTGAATCAGGCAGTCCTTACTGGCCTCAGAAGTGATTTGAGTCTGAGGCAACAGGAAATCCTAGAAGGATTTTAATTAGTAACTTAAATATATTTGCTTTTTTTTTTTTAAAAAAAAAGAAAAACATGGGACTGAAGTGTAAGATAGAATGTTTACATGGTTTAGTTCCTTCTTTTAAAAATCTTGATATTTTTATATTTTATTTTTTAAGATTTTATTTATTCCTGAGAGACACAGAGAGAGGCAGAGACATAGGCAGAGGGAGAGACAGGCTCCCCGTGGGGAGCCTGACCTGGGACTCAATCTCAGGACCCTGGGATCATGACCTGAGCTGAAGTCAGCTATTTAACCACTGAGCAACTCAGATGCCCCAATCTTGACATTTTTAAAAGATTAATTTAATATTTTAGAGATAGAGAGAGAGCATGAGCATGGGTTGTGGGTAGAGGGAAAGGGAGAGAGGCCATCTCAAGCAGACTCCCTGCTGAGTGTGGAGCCTAATAGAAGGCTCCATCCTATGATCCTGGGATTATGACCTGAGCTGAAATCAAGAGTTGGATGCTCAACAGACTGCTCGACCCAGGCACCCCTAAAATCTTATTATTTTATTCTTTTTTAATTTTTGAGTGAGCTCTCTATGCCCAACATGGAGCTCAAACTCATGACCCTGAGATCAACAGTCATATGCTCTACTGACTGAGCCAGCCAGGTTCAACTAGTTCCTTCTTATTTTGGCACTGTTTGAAGAAAAAAATTTCAATTTGGAATTTCCTAAGTACCTGTTCGGTTGAGCACAATATATAAGCTGCTGTAGTGCTTGCAAATACTACTAGTAACCTGCCCTAGAGCACTTATCTAGTGCCAGGCTTGATATTTTTGTACTTTACAAATATTCAACTCATTGAATTTAGGTATTATTTGATTTAGATGTTCCTGTGATCCCCATTTTACAAAGGAGAAGACTGAGGTACAGAGGTGAACTAACTTGTCTAAGTTAGTTAGCAGTGGAGCTGGCAGGTGGCACCACTGTCCCTGCTCTAGTGGTGAAGGGCTTGGTCCTTTCCCCCAAAGAGCTGACAAAGCTGTCTGTTCCTTGCCAGGTACCAGCGCTGCCCCTTCTGGTCCAACCCTACTAACTTCTGGGCCAGTTCTTTCCTGGCTGTGGTGGGAATATCAGGACCTGCATCATCATCCAAGTAGGAGGCCCTTGGCTAGTCTTCTAGAATCTGCAGTTAGTTGAGGCTTTTTCTGTTCACTGCTTGTGATGGTTAATTTTATGTGTCATCTTGGGTGGGCCGCCAGATACCTGGTCAAACATTACTCTGGGTGTTTCTTTGAGGTTTTTTTTTTTTTTTTTTTTTTTTTTTTTTATTTTAGGTGAGATTAACATTTAAATCAGTGAACTCTGAGTAAAACAAATTGCTCTCCATAGTTGGATGGGTGGGCCTCATCCAATCAGTTTAAGGACTATATAGAACAACAACAACAAAATGGAACTCTGAATAGGAGAGCATTCCACAGCAGACTGCCTTTACACTCAGATTGGAATATCAGTTCTCCTGTGTCTTCAGCCCACCGGCCCCACCCTAGAGATTTTGGATTTGTCAGCTTCTGTAATTGCTTGAGCCCGTTCCTTATAACAAATCTTCTTCTCTCTATATATATGCATCCTATTCGTTCTGTTTCTCTGGAGAACACTGACTAATACCCCTATCTCCAGCATTTGGTTCAGAGTATGTGCTCAATAAATATGAGCAGCATTAATAAGCCTGGGGCACCTGCCCATTGAGCCATAGCCTCTAGACAACCTCTTTTTTCAGTCTCACCACACATGTCCAGCTGGTTTGCATGGTTTTTTGGCTTGTGCCCTGGTTCATGCCTACTTTCCTTTGCTGGGGGACAGGCTTGACCTCGACTCAGGGCCTTGGCTAACATCTTGCTTACCCTTTACCAGCTTCCCACTCTGAGGTCCTGGTTTGTGTTGCCTTGCCACCCAATTACTGAGCTGTCTATTGATTTTGCCAGTGCCAAGAGAGCCTACCAGCCTTTTTTCTGATGTTGGCTCCTCTTAGATCCTGCTTCCCCCAGCTAGGAAAAGTGTAGGCTTTCTTCATACCCACTGGAAATGACATTGGGATTTTGACTCAAAGCTTTGCCTACCTCCCTCATCATTTCCAGAGCCAGTCATGTTCCTGGGTAGCTTCTGGTTCTATGTGGGACCTCTTTGGTCCTGGATCTCTATTTTCTTTTCTTTTCTTTTCTTTTCTTTTCTTTTCTTTTCTTTTCTTTTCTTTTCTTTTCTTTTTTTCTTTCCTTTTTTTTTTTTTTTAAGATCTTTATTTATTTGAGAGAGAGAGAGAGAGAATGAGAATGAGTTGGGGGCGGGGCAGAGGGAGAGGGAGAAGCAGATTCCCTGCTGAGTAAGGAGCCTGATGTGAGGTTCAATCCCAGGACCCCAGGATCATGACCTGAGCCAAAGGCAGGTGCTTAACCGACTAAGCCGCCCAGGTGCCCTTAGATCCCTGTTTTCCCTTCTCATTTCTGCCACTGCATCACTGTATTCAGGCCATTGAAAATGCAGGACATACATATGCTTAATTGTAAAGAAGGAAGACAACAAGGACTATCACAGAGGCTGAGACTAAGGGCTAGGGTTGTCCTGAGATGGGAGAGAGAGACTTCATGGAGACAGCTGACTTGCTCTGGGCTTTGAAACTGAGCCAGATTTCAGCAGGAGGAGCTAACATTGGAAGGTGGACACAGATGTCTCAATGTGCAGCATGAGCTCAAAAGCAGCAAAGGGTGCAAAAAGTCTGGACGATGAGGGAGGTGGCTGGGAGATGGAGAAAGAATGGAAGGGAGAGTGGAGGAGGGTAAGCCCGGAAAGAATGGAGGAGAATCATCTTATGTAGAAATATATTCAGAATGAGCAAAGGAGGTGTTCTGTTGTCCTTTGACCAGTTTCACTTCTGCTAAATAATTACAGTGAGGTACCTTGTCTGAGAGTTTATAACACAAGGATTAGAGCAATGTGTTTACACTTTTTGATGGCTGTTGGGTGTAGGAGTTCTGGCCTGAGAGTCTGGAGAACCAGAGTCTCATCTTGGCTGAACCACTAAAGAGTTGGAAGAGCTTTGGTGAGGAGGGAAGGGGTCTCAGATCCCTCTTCTGGGAAACAGGGATTATGGAATGAACTGGATAAGATCTAACATTTCTTTCAGATATGAAACTTTAAAAGTTTGACATAAATTTTGCTCTTAGGAGTAACTGCAGGAGTGGATATACACACATTATATAGATACACATACACACATATATATATGTATGTTTGTATAAGGATTTTTTAATTATAAAATTTCAAACATACATAAAAGTATGTTTACCCAATTGTTAAAGATCTTACCACATTTTCTTCATCTATTCCTCTCCCCTCCCCTCTCTTTTTGGTTGAATTATTTTAAAAACACTAACATCATGTCCTTTTACCTCTGGATACTTAAGTGTTCTAACATATATGAACATTAAAAAAAAAAGAATTACAATGCCATTAATACATTTAACAAAAAGAGCTTTATGTCATCTAAAATTCAGATGATAGGGGCTCCTGAATGGCTTGGTCAGTTAAGTGTCTGACTCTTGATTTCAGCTCGGGTCATGATCTCAAGGCTGTGAGATGGAGCCCCTCCCCTCATGGGGTTCTGTGCTCAGTGGGGAGTTTGCTTGAGATCCTTTCTCTCTGCCCCGCCCCCTGTGCACTCTCTCTCTCAAATAAATAAATAAAATAAATTCTCAAAATTTGAACCATAATACAATTTTCTCAGTCCTCTGAAAAATATCTGTTCCCCATCCTTTTGTTTCAATCAGGATCCACATGTGACATTTGGTTGTTGTCTCTCTAATCTCTTTTAAAGAACAGATATTAAATTAAATTTAGTGTATTTATTTTTTATTTCTTTATTTAAAAAATTATTTATTTAAGAGAGGGAGAGTGAGAGAGAGTGCCTGTGCACAGGGGGAGGGGCAGCAGGCAAGAAGGACAAGAAGACTCCCTGCTGAGCAGGGAGCCCAACTCAAGGCTTAATCCCAGGACCCTGAGATCATGACCTGAGCCAAAATCAAGTGGATGCTTAACTGACTGAGCCACCCAGGCGCCCCTGTATTTATTTTTAAAGTTCTATTTATTTAAGTAATCAGTCCACCCAGTGTGGGATTTGAACTCATGACCCTAAGATCAAGAGTTGCATGTGCTTCTGATTGAGCTAGCCAGGCACCCCAAGAACAGATATTTTAAGATTTATTTATTTGAGAGAGAGAGAGAGAGAGAGAGAGAGAGAATGCATGGTAGGGAGGGACAGAGGGAGAAGGAGAAGCAAACTCCCTGCTGATCATGGAGCCTGATGTGGGGCTCGATCCCACAACCCTACGATCACCACCTGAGCTGAAACCAAGAGTGAGATGTTTAACTGTGCCACCCAGGTACCCCAAGAACAGATATTTTAAATGCAGACAAAAAGTTGTTCTTTTCAGACCAGAGAGGGTGGGCCTAGGGAGCATTTAAGAGGACAGTGCAAATAGCATTGTGACCAGGCACCCCTCAGTTGGCTTCCCATCTAAGGAAGGCAGGTACTGTTTCTCTCTCAGGTCCTTTTTCATGGACTCTTGGGCCATTAGGATCTATTTTCAAGTCCATTGCCTTAACCACTCGGCCATGACTACCTTTCTAGGATCTATTTTCAAAGAAATATGCAGTTTTATCTGTGGCCACATCATTAAAACCAAAGGGAACTGAGCAGTTGAAATCTTGTGCTGTGCTTTGAAAACATATCCCCATTGTCCCCTGCTCACCTGTTTTGTGGAAGTGATCAGAAACAGACCCTTGGAGCTGTCTTCCTAATATATTTAAAACCACTTTGGTCATATACAATGTACCTTATATTCTGCTCCAGCCAATCTGTGTAGCCACTGATGTGGCTAGTGATGTAGTTGGTCTCTCTCATTTTCTTCGGTTTCTTACTGGCTGGCTTTACTTCAGTCTCCCATTAAGGCCCATTCCTTTAGATAAAAGGAAGTCAGGAAACCTGGGAGCTGATTCTGGCTCTGCTAGTGGCCCAGGCAACATGATCTTGGGCAAGTTACATCACCTCTCTTGACTTCTGTAAGTAAAGGCTCTGACTCAAACGACCAGAGCATGGAGTGATTGACCAGGACCTCCCTTTCAGCAGAATCCTCAGGTGACAGTTTCCCTGCTGTGTGGCCCCTTTGTGCTTCCCATGATGCTTTGACTGTTACCTCTGTCCTTCCACCGCCTTCATGGTCAGTCCTCCTTGGAAAGGTCCTGCGCTCTGTACCCCTTTGTTCCTCTACCTCACAGAGAGACCCTCTTTACAGCTGGAAAAGATCTGCTTGGTGAATTCAGACTCTAAGATGTAATTGGCTGTTACCAAATTAGGGTGCTCCTCCTTGAAGCTCATTTTCATTTTGGTGAATGAACGTATTTAGCTAATTGATAGAGAAGTAGAATTTTATTTATTTTATGTTTTTTAAAGATTGTATTCATTTATTCATGAGAGATACACAGAGATACAGGCAGAGGGAGAAGCAGGCTCCCTGTGGGAAGCCCGATGTGGGACTCAATCCCAAGACCCTGGGATCACGCCCTGAGCTAAAGGCAGATGTTTAACCAGTGTCTGAGTCACCCACGTGCCCCAAGAGGTAGAATTTCCCAGTTCCCAGCTGGCTTCTGATTACCGTCATATCACAACTCAAAGGTAGCTTCTTATCTTCCTCAGGAGGGTGGATTTGAGAGCAGCTGACTGAAAGCATCTTTGTGAGAGAGTAAAACACCCACCACCAAGATTTTGCAGAGGGGAGGGTGTGGTGACAGGAGCTGGAGGCCTGCTGTGCCCAGACCTGCCATGGGGAGGGCTTGGGGAGCATGGTGGCTTGGAGGACCATATGTGCCCAGAAAGTCTCTGACATGGAAAGGAGAAGGAAAATGGGTGGAGGAGAAAGAACATGGATCTTGAGACCTGGGTTTGAATCCCACTTTAGACATTTCCTGGCTCTGTGGATGTGGACAAATCCTCAACCATTTTCAGCCTCAGTTTCCATCTGTAAAAATGGAGATAGCAATAATACCTGTCTTGTAACATTACTGTGGAGATAGGCTTGTTTTAGAGACTAAGTGAATTAATTAATGTGAAAGTACCCGGCAAAAAGTAGGCCTGGGACCCTTTCTCCAGAGATTCTGGGTGGCCAGGTATTCTTCTTCTTCTTCTTCTTCTTCTTCTTCCTTCTTCCTTCTTCCTTCTTCCTTCCTCCTTCTTCTTCCTTCTTCTTCCTTCTTCTTCCTTCTTCCTTCTTCTTCCTTCTTCTTCCTTCTTCTTCCTTCTTTTTCTTCTTCTTCTCCTTCTCCTTCTCCTTCTCCTTCTCCTTCTCCTTCTCCTTCTTCTTCTTCTTCTTCTTCTTCTTCTTCTTCTTCTTCTTTCTTCTTTCTTCTTCTTCTTCCTTTCCTTTCCTTTCTTCTTCTCCTTCCTTTCCTTTCTTCTTCTTTTTTTTTTTTAAAGATTTTATTTACTTATTCATGAGACACACACACACACACACACACAGGCAGAGACACAGGCAGAGGCTAGAAGCAGGCTCCATACAGGGAGCCTGACATGGGACTCCATCCCAGGTCTCTAGGATCACGCAGGGGGCTGAAGGCGGCGCTAAACCGCTGAGCCACCTGGGCTGCCCTTCTTATTTTTTAAAGCTCCTCAGGAGATCTGAATGTCAGGATTTATAATAGCAGTGATAATATATTTTTTGTTCCTTTACATAATTCAGAGTGTCGCCCAGGGGTCAAGCCTAAGTATTAGTAGGCCATTGGTTCCTCATTTCCAAAAAGGAAATAATGCAGGCCAAAGAACCTTATTAGACTCACAGAACTACAGGGTTGAATGGTCATCCAGCCCAATTATTCATCTGTTAGTTGAATCTTCTTTGCATTATTCTTGCCAAGTGGTGTTTTAAGCCAGTGTTTTTCTAATTTTAGCAGAATCACCTGGAGGTCTTGTCAAAACCCAGAATGTTGAATTTAGCCCTGGGGTTTCTGAATCTGTGGTTCTAGGGTGGGGCCTGAGAATTTTCATTTCTAATAAATCCCCTGGTGATGGTGATGCTGCTGGTCTGGGACCACACTTTGAGAACCACTGATCTGGACAATGCTTGGATACCTCCAGAAACAGAGAAATTCCTCCCTCGTGAGCTTGTTCACTCATCTTCTGATAGTTTGTAGCACTGACACAAACTGCTGGAAGGGTCTTTCTGATGTTAATCTGAAATCTGTCTTCCTACCCCTTTTACCCATAGGCTCTTTGTCTTGCCTCTTTGATGGTAGCCTTAAAAATTATTCATCTTAGCCTTCACAGAAAGTATTTTTATTAGCTTTGGCTTGTGATTCACTATGCTAAGGGTAAAAGAGAACCTGACAATATTGGTACTCTGGACATATGGTAAAAACCTTAAACCATTCTAAGGGAGAAAAAATCTGATCTTCTGTTCCTGGGATAACACCTTCAGTTGAACGATTGTATTGTGAGTGCCTAACATGTTTGAAGAGTATGAGGTACCCAGGTGAACAGCCACTTCAGGAATTCCTTTGGAAGGCTGGAATGGCCACTCAATGGATATGGATTTTTAGTGATGAACAGCTCAGTGCTCCTCTGTGGTTCCACCACAGCTTTGTGGACTTATGACCATTATAGCAATGAAATGCATATTTTGGCACACATGCAACTTACTCAAGAAATAAAAATTTAATAGACATATATCTGAAAGTTTCTAGCACTTCAGGGAGATTTTGAGATTTATTCTAGCATACCATACAATGAGTTTTATTGGGAACTGCAAAAATATATAATTTTAATAGGAATAGGTAAGCACAAAACGTTGACACCACTGAAAAAATATTGGCTATGCCAAAGCAACCCCCATAAAAGTTTGCAGAATGTTTCAGAAAAGAATTATTAGGGGCTGATTTTTAAGGAAACATATCTATGTTTCCAAGGAAAGAGCAGATATTTGCTGCCTTTGAAGAGAGGCTATCCTGCTGATCTTGTAGCTATGTAAGGAAAGATCACACACGTTGTTTTGTGTATATTTGGTGAAAAATCCTAATTAATAATTAGAGGTATAATAGCCTTGTAAGTCAGACATGTTTTAGGAAAAACACTTTATGGTGATACTACAGTGCTCTTTTGCATTCAAAAGATGGAAATTTGAGTATTAGGCAACCGGGTGTTTTTCCCTTAGAGATGGCACTGTCCTCATTCCCATTCTTCACTCCTTTGCCCAAGTGAAGAGGATTGATTTCTTTTCTTTTCTTTTCTTTTCTTTTCTTTTCTTTTCTTTTCTTTTCTTTTTTTCTTTTCTTTTCTTTCTTTTCTTTTCTTTTCTTCTTTTCTTTTCTTTCTTTCTTTCTTTTCTTTTCTTTTCTTTTTTCTTTTCTTTTTTTTTTAAAGGATTGATTTCTTACTGTTGATTGTAGGGTGTGAATCTTGGTGCTTCTAGGCATGGAGCTTTCTTTTTTTTAATTTCTTTTTCTTTTTCAAGAGTTTATTTAAATTCCAGTTAGTTAACGTACAGTGTAATATTAGTTTTATGTGTAGAATTTAATGATTCATCACTTACATACAATGCTCAGTGCTCATCACAACAAATGCCCTCCTTAATCCCCATTACCTATTTAGCCTATCCCTAGGTATGGAGCTTTAAAGCGCCACTCTTTTGTGACCTTAACCTCTCTCTCTGATTTTGATTGCTGATAAAAAATGGGAGAATAGGGGCACCTGGGTATCTCAGTTGATTGAGCATCTGCCTTCGACTCAGGTCATGATTTTGGGGTTCTGAGATCGAGCTCCATATGGGTGGGACTCCCTGTTCAGCAGGGAGTCTGCTTCTCTCTCTCTCTCTTTCTCTCTCTCTCTCTTTCTCTCCCTCTGCCTCTCTCTACTGCTCATTTTCTCTCTCTTTCTCAAATAAATAAAGTTTAAAATAATGGGAGAATAATACCTCCCCCATTGATTCTTTTTTTTTATTTAAACCAAGAATCAGACTCTTTTTTAAAAATTTTTATTTATTTATGATAGTCACACAAAGAGAGAGAGAGAGAGAGGCAGAGACATAGGCAGAGGGAGAAGCAGGCTCCATGTACCAGGAGTCTGATGTGGGATTCGATCCCGGGTCTCCAGGATCGCGCCCTGGGCCAAAGGCAGGCGCCAAACCGCTGCGCCGCCCAGGGATCCCTCCCCCATTGATTCTTATGAGACATAATAGAATGTTATCTCTGACCCACTCAGCATGCTCAGCCTGGTGACCAACAAATACCTCTGTAATAGTTCATACACTTTGAGATGAGGGTCAGTAAGTAGTGACACACATACCCCAAGGAAAAGAATGCTAGTAGGTCACTTCCCAAAGAATATTGCACCAGGTGCCCAAAGTCTCTTGACTGAGAATAATAGCAGTTCTTCCCAAACTGTGTGTCCTGGATCACTGGTGTCCAGTCAGATCTTAAGAAGTCCGTTGTGCTAACTGAGGGTTAATGGAGGAATGTGGGTGGAGGATGGGCTAAATGGGTCCTGGATCTCTAGGAGGGCACTTGTATGATGAGTACTGGGAGTTATATGTAAGTGATGAATAACTGAATTCTACTCCTGAAACCAATATTACACTATATGTTAGCTAACTAGAATTTAAATAACATTGTGTTGAAAAAAAAAAAAAAGATCTGTTGTGTTAAAAGGACTTTATGGTCAATACATTTGGCTAATCTTGCTAAGGGCTGTGAAGAGCTCAACAGCAATGAATCTTGTTCAGCTTTGTTTAAGGAAGCATTTTCTAAGTTTATTCCAGTGGTAAAAAACTTATTTTCATAACAAGACTATTAACACCCTGTGAGACTCTGGTACCCGTCAGAGCAGTTTGAGAGCAAAGACCTTTAAGTCAGCAGGAGAGCCTTTGTCCTTGGTGCCTAGTAGAGTCCCAGCTGTGGTAGGTATGGTTATATGTGTCAGTGTCCTGATGATTCCTGCCAAAACAGTGACTTGTGGAGGGCACGATTTGTTGGCCTTATCACCCCAAGCAGGGAATCTGGCCCAAATCTTTCTCCCATAAGCCTCTGTTGCTACCACCCTACCAGGCGAAAGAACTTCAATGAGCAGACTTGGGAGCAGCCAAGGTCTTGGTCTGACTGATCTTTCTGGAGAAGTCACGATGAGGGCTGTTTCCCCAGCTATCTGAAGCAGAGGTGACTGCCCTCAGTGAATCACACTCCCTGAGGTCAGACCTGAGCGATGGTCAGGTGCCAGAGACTCCTGAGGAAGATGCTTCCAGCAGGCCTCCACAGAGGACTTGTTGGCCAAAGATAGGCGGGAGACCTGGAATAAAGGGTTCTGTTCTCCAGCAACAGATTTCATCATTGCAAGGCTCCCACGGGCTGTGTTTCTATTTTGTTTCTCCCTGCAGTTTCAATCCTCTTTCCTCTCAGAAAGGAATCTTTTGTGTTTGGCCTCGTCCGGGCTTTGGGAGACTTCCTGCCTGCACCAGCTCCCGCTTCCCCTTCGTGTGCCGACTTGCTGCGGCGGCGGCGGCGAGGCACACTCACCAGGTTCCCTCCCGGGGCTCCCGCTCGGCCCGCAAGGCCCGCCCAGCTACACGTCTTCAAACGCGTTCCCTTCTGCGGAGGAATGAGCTGTTGCCCGAGCCGGGCTCTGTGACACGGAGGACTGGCTAATTGGCCGGCTGCCCCGAGTGCTAATCTGGAAGCGATCAGTGGAGGAAAAAGATAACACAGCTGTGATTTTCAAGGAGACAGGTCCCGGTTTTTCTACCTGCCAACCACGTTTCCTCTGTGGAGTTTTTCCGCAAGAGCTGTAAAAGAGACCTTTTAATCTTGTTTCAAAAGCCTGGAGGCCCGCATCTTTCCAGATCTTGGGAAGAAAGCAGGCCAGGGAAACGTGCGCTGCCGAGGAGCCCCGGGTTTATAAGGAAATGCAGGGGCGGGAGGGAGGGCAGGCAGGCGGGATGCCTTGCAACGCTGTGGCTTAGCTTTGCGTGTACTCGAGAGGGCCTGGTGCACTTGGCCTCTGAGTGCTTTCACCCACACGTATGATATGATTTGGGAGTGGGGGCGGAGGGTGTTTCAGAGATTGACGAACATAAATCTGTCAGTGGGTGATTTTCAGACATCTGCCTGGAGCAATTGCAGACAAACACGGGAGTTATTGGAGCCACAGATACGCCTGACAATGCCTGGGAAAACTGGAGCCAGAGGATCTCCTGGGAGACTTCTGGGCCAGAGGAAAAGGTTGTGTCAGTAATAAATAGTTTATCATTTAACTTTTGGATCTAAAAGGAGAGAAAAAAAGAAGAATCAGTCCGGAGTGGGGGCTTGGGTATTAGGTATTGTTTTTGTTAGAAGTTGATGCTATAGAAACGCACAGATCCTGACAGTGTCTGTGTGCATTGGGCATCTTGAGTCACGGCTGCCACCAGGCTGGCTTTAGTTTAGCGACAAGGCCTGGGAAGTCCCCAGGATGTGGTTTTAGAGATTTACTCAACTGGATTATTTCATCTTTCTTAGTACATAACTGGCAGGGCTACTTGCTGATTTATAGTAGACATTTCTGCTGCTTGGTGCAGTACAGTGGATTCAACAGTTGTTATTGTGGTTACGTTTAAAAATACTTAAAATATGGTTGATTTGCAGGGTAGAATGCATGTGGTAGATGGCAGCTGGGCACCTGGGGCTTCTCCAAGCCTCAATACCTTAATCTTTAAAATGGGGAGGACAATGCTTGCCATGAAAAGTTGTTGAAAGAGCTGGTCGCCAGTTGGGCCAACAATTGATATGGTCTTGCCTTTCACAAAATGCCAACTTTTCATTTTGAAGATTCAAGAGTGGTGTACTTAAGGAAATGACACCCATGTATGTATTTGGCAGGAGCAAAAGGAGACCCCGCATTTTGTAAGATCCATTCCATCTCTTCCCCCGACAGCATTTTTCTGATGACTATCTGCTTTCTGTTGCCTATGTCTCTGCTTTACTTTCTTCCTGTCACACCTTGCCCAACTGGCATCTCACAGGAAAAGGTTGAGAAATGCTATGTATAGGGCTCGTGTCACCGTGTGAGAGTAGAACACAGAAATCCCCACCAGAATCAGAGATGGACTTGTGGTTGTTGTTACTTTGTGTCAAAGAGCAGACAGCTGGTTTCTCTCTTATTCTCCCTAGGGCATTCCATAAACTTCAAATTTCAAAACATAAAGCTTCAACCCACTTTGGTGGGCAAGGGGAAGGGGCATCTTCCTAAGACCTTTGATTCCTGTGTCTCTGAATTCCTGGAGCACCAACTGCTGATGCTCTGCTATGTTCACTTGAAGGCAGGAGAACACCATTAAAAGCAGCAGACTTGGATTTATTCAGATAGGGTGTGGAAGCCCACTTAATATCCACAGTCATGTGATATGGGACATATTGGTTTACTTTCCTATCTTCCTCCTTCATCGTCTA
Organism: Canis lupus baileyi; assembly: GCF_048164855.1. Taxonomy (NCBI): domain Eukaryota; kingdom Metazoa; phylum Chordata; class Mammalia; order Carnivora; family Canidae; genus Canis; species Canis lupus. Next base: position 19,638,602 of record NC_132855.1, on the reverse strand, counting down.
ATTGCAAACATTGCACTGGATGATATATGTACTTGCACAGTGTACTGCACACTGGTAAGTCTTCAGTACATGTTTATTAATAATAACAGACAGTATGTTTTAGATTATTGTTCCATATGTGTCACACTAATCTCTTTATTTCATTTTTAAGTACCATAAGAAGGACTGGGTCTCATATTTCTTGAGTCCCGCATGGGGTCACCACATCATTGACTGAACACACAGGATGGATGGTCATTCAATGTTTGGAACATTGGTCTCTACTGACAAGGCAAAGTCAATCATTAGCAGAGGAAGGTTGGCGCCAGAATCTGCTTAAGACACTGTAAGCCGGGCAGCCCGGGTGGCTCAGCGGTTTAGCGCTGCCTTCAGCCCAGGGCCTGATCCTGGAGACCCAGGATCAAGTCCCACGTCGGGCTCCCTGCATGGAGCCTGCTTCTCCCTCTGCCTGTGTATCTGCCTCTCTCTCTCTGTCTCTCATGAATAAATAAATAAAAAATCTTAAAAAAAAAAGATGCTATAAGCCATTTTCTAAAAGTTTCAGATATGTTTCTGGAATTTGCTGGTTATACCATAACAGTGGCATTCTCTAATAAATTCTTAATATTTCCAGACAACTGTTTCCAGATAAATGAAGTTATCTAGTTTTAAAACCTGCCAAACATTCCTAGTATGTATCCCTAGGACTTTTTTCTTTTAGAGTTTGGAATGTTTCCAGTCTACCACAGTCTATGTTTCTTTTCTATAAATTCTCTGATATTAAGCTCCTTCTCTCAGTTGAGATTACCAGAGAGGGATTCAATATGGAATGTGAATGTTGTATTATTGATATAGTCAATCTGCAATTCAAGAGCAGGTGGCAATAATGATGCCTTAGCAAAAAAGATGCAGATGTTCTGGAAATATCCATTCCAGTAAAAAGTGTGTTGCAAAAATGAATAGATGCTGTTTGTAAGAGTATATGAAATTATTTTCTAGGTTTCAAAATATGTTTACTGCACACCTTGAGGTATGAGTGAGTTAAGTTGAAAATGTATTATTTTTTTCAAAAAATGTATAATTAACAATACAAGTATTTTCAACTTCATTGATTCTCCCTATGGCCTCACTTTTCTCTCACAGTGCCTCCTTTTCAGACTTGCCTGGGAGAAGACCTGGACCGCTTAGCTTGACCCAGGGGACAGGTTCAGGCTGGGAGAGACCAAGAGGCAAGACTAGTTCCTAGTTCAGGGATTGTGCCAAAAATGTCCAGTATTTAATTGTACAGAGTTAAATACTGGACTCTTGGAAGAGGCACATGATACCCTTCTAAATTCTAGGCTGCTATAATGGAGAGGGAAATATTTCATGGTTCATGAAAATCTAATTGCTTAGGCTTCTGCAGATTGATAATATAATACCTTGAAATGATTATGTGGGGAAGAAAAATGAAAGGTGTCATATGAGTCCTCCCAAACATTATTCAACAGATTCCAAATCTGGACTGATATTCTTATCTGTGGCATTTCAATCAATTCAACTAAAGGAAGCTAGCTAATCTGTATGTAAAATGTGCTAATTCAGTTGGTAGATTGGCACATGAGGTTGTTCCTATCCTCTTTTCTAGTATCTTTTCTTTTTTAAAAAGATTTTATTTATTTATTTGAGAGAGGGAGGGAGAGAGAGAGAGAGAGAGAACAGAGGGAGAGGGAGAAGCAGACTCCTCTACATCAGTCGAGAACCTGATGCGGGGCTTGCTCTCAGGACCCTGAGATCATGACCTGAGCCAAAGGCAGATGCTTAACCAACTGAACCACCCAGGTGCCCTCTCTTTACTAGTTTTTTTGAGGATGGGGACTGGAACATACTTGAAGACTTAGGCTCTAGCTTGGGAAGGGCAGGGAGCCATAGGCTATAACCTCAGGGGAAGAGAAGAAAGAAAATGGCATCCCCTTATAGGTCTTTTGTGTTACTTGCTCCATGGAAGGCCTGTGGGTCAAAGGGCAACTGGACAACCCATTGGTGAGGGCAGAAAAGGCGGTATGTCTTACAGATTCATCCCTGCATGCCTTATTTATTCTTCACTTGTGCCATTCATTTACATAGGATACCTTTACCCGTAACTTGGAGTATTTTCACCCCTCAGTGTTGGTAAATTGTAGGACAGTGTTGGGTAAAGGAGTGAAGGCATGCTATTGTGTGATTCCCAAGATTCCTAGTGGAAGGTAAATAGCATTTTCTTTGTTTCTGTTTGAACAGAAGATAAGGAGGAAGCTGGACTTTCAGGCCTTCATAAAATGCCACTCTAGCTCTTGGTCTGCATATAGGCTCCTGGGTATATGGCTTCTCTTTTCTTTTCTTTTCTTTTCTTTTCTTTTCTTTTCTTTTCTTTTCTTTTCTTTTCTTTTCTTTTCTTTCTTCCTTTCTTTCTTTCTTTCTTTCTTTCTTTCTTTCTTTCTTTCTTTCTTTCTTTCTTTCTCTTTTTTTAAGATTTTATTCTAAGTAATCTGCACACCCCATGTGGGACTTGACTCACAACTCCGAGATCAAGAGTCACATGCTCTACTGACTAAGCCAGCCAGGTGACCCCTGGGTGTGTACTTTTGAATAATGCAGATGGATGCAGTTGAACTCTACCTCACTCCACCTTTTACTGTTGCCTGACCTGCCATACTCAGGGAGGCCTCATGATTTCCCCATCAGCTGTAGGATTAGCACTATCAAGGTAGCAATGGTCACCTCTGGTGTTGGCATCTTCATTTATTATTTACACAGTCTGTTTCAAGCATTATCCCATGTGTTTAGAGACAGTGTTAATTGATAACAGTTGTTGGGTGGCAGGGGTCTGGCAATGTAAATATTCTCTTTTTAATATTTATTCTCATGGAAATAATTCCCCTTTATAAGTCTTTTTACTGCAGATTGTTTTTTTCTCCTTTAATATAATCTCAATGTAACACCAGCGTCCTATACCTAGCATAGATTATAAAGGGTGTAGATGTCTGATAAGGAAAAGATTCCCTTCTCAAAGAGAAGATTCCCTAACAGGGAGTCCATTTAAACACCAGAGGATCCCATACAGGAAAGCTGGTGATTTCAGAGATAAACCCAGAAGTTTGGAATGAAACTTATACAAGGACATTGGCCGCATAAGAGTGTGGCTCCATCGGCTTCCTCATCAGCTTTCCCTTACCCTCTGCTGAATTACAACTCCAGGTCCTGCCTGAGTCCTAATGGCCTATTTTGCCTAAAGACTATGTCTTGCATAAATACCTAGTTCTAGAATTTAGGAAATATGGTGAAGATTGTTCTGTTTTAAGGTTTCAGGCCAAGTGCAGGCCCATATTCTCAGCCAAGATAATTATTGGTGTGTGAATAAATTATGCTTGCCTGCGCTTGTTGTCTACTTAAGCAAAGATAACATTTTAAATATCAGGACTCTCACTTCACACCACCAAGTCAAGATTATTCAACACTTCCATTAGGAGTGAGTTACTAAAGTATAAGATAATCCTTAAATTAAGCAATAAATAATTAAAGAAGTAAAGTTTTATGAGCAGGAGAGCAAACATAAGTAAACTGAATTTATATTCTGAAAGTTCCTCTTTTTTTCCAAAGGTTTTTATTTATGTATTCATGAGAGACACCGAGAAAGAGAGAGAGAGAGAGAGAGGGGCAGAGACACAGGCAGAGGGAGAAACAGGGTCCACGTGGAGAGCCCGCTATGGGACTCGATCCCAGGACCCTGGGATCTTGGCCTGAGCCGAAGGCAGATGCTCAACCGCTGAGCCACCCAGGTGTCCCTATATTCTGAAAGTTCTTTATAAAAATAACATCTTTCAAAATTAGTAAAGAGGTAGGAACAAGTGTATATGCTGTGTGATGCAGAGAGGTGGAATGGGAAATTTGTGGAGAATTATAGACTCTGAAGTGAGATGACCTGGGTATGAATCCTGGCACTGCCACTTTACCATCTAGGCAACCCCAGGCCAGTTACTTAATCTCTCTGGGCCTTAAGCTTGCCTTAGCTGTAAAATGGAGCAATCATAGTACTTTTCACAAAGGATTGGTGAGAGGATTAAATAAGTTAAAATATGTTAAATGCTTGGAACATTGCCTGAATTAAGTGCTATAAAAATACTAACTTTTAAATAAAAGCATTTAAAAAAATAAATAAAAGCATTTGTTTTGTCTTCCTTCTCTTTTTTCTTATCCTTTTCCTTTTCCTGTTCACTATCATCATCATTATTATTATCATCATCATCATCATCATCATCCATAATGAATGGCCAGGGCTGGCTGCTTACCATTACAGGCACAGTACAAAATGAAATTGCAGGGGCACCTGGGTGGCTCAGTCGGTTAAGTGTTTGCCTCCGGCTCAGGTCATGATCCTAGGGTCCTGGGATTGAGCCCCACATCGGGCTCCCTGTTCAGTGGAAGCCTGCTTCTCCCTTTCCTTCTACCTGCTGCTCCCCCTGCTTGTGCTCTTTCTGTCAAACAAAATCTTAAAAAAAAAAAAAGAAAAAGAAAAAGAAATTGCAGGGACTTTTGTTCAAAAATCAGGAATAGAGCTTTTTTCTTTCTCTTGTGGTGTTTCTCTCTTTCAACTATCATGGTGTTCTCTATTTACTATCTAATGACACACTTTGTTCAAACACAAGGATATTCCTCTGGCCAGCGCAGACCCTCACAAATGCTTGGGCATCCTCCCTGTAACTTGGTGCACTGTAAGTGCTCCTCTGACTTTGACCCTCCTTGTGTTTGAGTCTAGCCACCTGCTGGGGGTGGAGGTGAGCAGAGATAACTGGGCAGGGGTGGAGGAACCAGATGGCTGAGAACACCTTCTTAGGGAGGCAGGGAGGTGGCGGGAGGAGAGCCTGAACATGAGCACAGTCTGGCAGTGTTTCATTGTTTCATTGGACTTCACTTATACATTCAAAGATAAAATTATTGAGAATTTTCAAGATGTAGATCACAGAACATTAATACCCCAAGTGTGGATCCCTTTCGGAGCATGGGCTTCTGTGTCACGTGTCTGTGAAGCCAGTCCTGAAAAGTGCTGAATAGATGTGATGTTCCTTAGCAGTCAGTTAAAATACTGTTGTTGTTGTTTTGTTCTTAAGGATTTATTTCAGAAAGAGAAAGAGAGAGTGCAAGCTGGTGAGAGGCAGAGGGAGAGGAAGAGGGGAAGCGGATGCCTCGCTGAGTGTGGAGCCCCATTGGGCTGATCTCCCGACTAGGAGATCAAGACCAGAGCCACAACCAAGAGTCAAAGGCTTAACCAAATGAGCCCAGGGGCTCCCAAACCCTGTTTTGATTATCAAGTGACTCTTTGGTTTCAGATACAAGAGTCTATAGAAACATCCAATAGAACCTGGATTTTGTTCTCAGATTTGGTGAGGCCAACACAGACTGGGTAAATCGTTTTAACTATTTGTGAAGCTGGAACACAAACTGGGTAAATAATCTTAGCTATTTTTTTTTTCAGGAGAAAAAAATAATTGGTCTGTTTTAACCAAACAGACAATACAAGAGATTTAAAATAACTTCTACAAAGGTCTTTGTGCTCTCCTAACCCAAAGCATTAGACAGCATTTTCCAAAATGTATGACTTGAGAAGAGGGTTTTGTAGGGAAAAATTGGATTACTGGGTAAAATAAAATTAACAGTTAAAAAATTTAGGACTACTTACTTAATAGGACTAAATAATTTTCTGGTTATTTACCACATGTCTTATTCTTTATTAATTATTAATTTTAGACTTTGGAAAGAGCCAGGAAACGTGGAAAAAGAGCCATTCAGCAAACTGAAATATTATCAAATTTCAAAATGAATTTACCTTATAACTAAAGTTAGACTCATAGTTCTTCAACTATCTCATCCCCTGCATGGTCTGCTCTTTTCCATCTATGGCTGTCTGCTCCCAGGATCACATTGTTGATGCTATCCTGTCCTTTACTCCACTGACCATCACTTTCATTCACCCTCTCCGGTGCCCTCACTTCCCTTCATCTTTAGCTTAACTGCCATGTTTCAGCATTGTGGGCATTTTTAATTGTCTCTTAATTCTTTATTTTTGCATACTCATCCCCCCTGAACCTGGCTGGCCGAGCCCTGATCCGGTTAAAACCACAACTATCTCCTCTGTGCTGGCACTTGACTGGAGAAAAACATCTCTGCTGACTGTCCTCGCTTTAAACCCTTGGTCTCAAATCTCAAAATGGACATTCACCATAGCAGCCATCGTATTTCCTTCACTTTCACGCTCTTCAGAATTACTGCACTCTGCCTTTTCCTCCTCACCCTCTCCCTGCCCTTGTCTTGGGACCCTGTCTCAGTCTTCATTAGGAAAATAGAAGCAGCTGGGTAGTAATTCTCTTACTGTTTTTTTCATCAGTTAATCTACCCACACTCCTTCCCTTCTCTCCTTATATCCTAATAAATTATCCTTCCATCCTATCAGACATATTTGTACTCTGTATCTGTTCACTTATTTTTCAGTTCATTAACTCTTGCAACTATCTCCTCTCCAGCATCACTGCTTCACAAACATCCCTACTCTGTCTAGAGGGATACACATCTAAAGCAAAAGATGTATTCTAACATCTCCTGCCTAAAAGATAAAATAGAAAACAAACCTTCCTTGACTCTACGTATCCTTCTAGCTTCCACTCCATTTTTCTGCAGACCTGAAAGACTTGCCTGCAATTTCTGAACCCACTTCCTTGTCTCATGTTCTCTGCTTAACTCATTCCGGTAGGGTTTTTTCCCCACTATTTCAAGGGCACCATTTCCTCCATGTTACTAAACCCAGTGATTTCATGTTATATGACACTTCCTCATTTTTGAAATCCTTTAGAAAAAATAAATCTTGATTTTCCTGATGTCATATGTCTTGCTCCTATCTTACTAGCCATTTTTTCTCTTGTCTTCTTTGCTAGTTCCTTCTCCCTTCTTTGCTAGATCTCTAAATGCCAGAGGCTTCTGGAGAATATTCCTGAGCTCTTTCTTAATCCCAACCAGTATTTTTCCCTCTGAGTGATCTCATCTAATTTTAAAATCTTCAGTATAACCTACACACCAGTGACTTCCAAATCTGTGTCTCTAGCTCTGACCTTTACTTGGAACGTCAGATTTTCTATAGCCAACTGTTTATCTACATCATCATGTGGATGTTTGATAGGAAGCTCAAATTTATCATGGCTGTTGGAACACAGCTTTTGATATTTTCTTTACTCTCCAAATCTGCTTCTCTCCCTATTATTCCTCCTCAGTAGGCATTTCCATCATCCACTTAACTGCTGAAGCCAAAAATCTAGGAATTATTTTTATTTTCTCTTTACTGTTCTGTGTCAAATCTATCATCAAGACCTATCAATGCTTCCTACAGAATACATCCCTAATCTGCCCACTTTTTCAACCTCCAGTACCGCACTCCGCTATATTCTATCACTCTCTCTAACCTGAACAACTGCAGTAACATCCCCATTAATGTCTTTGCCTACGCTCTTGCACTATTATATTTTCTGTATATAACAGCCAGAGAAATGTTTAAAACATGTGAATCAGAGCATGCTTAAAACATTCCAAAGGCTTCCTATGATGCAGAATAAAATCCAACTTCCTGTGCTGGTTGTAAACTCTACTTGGTCTAGACCCTGTCAACTTCTCCGATTATCTTCTGTGACTCTCTCAGCCTATTATGCATGCTTCAACCACACTGGCTTTCTTTACTCTTCAGACATGCCAACATCATCTTAACCAAGGAATCTTTGTACTAGTCGTCTACACTGCCTGGACTTCTCATGATTCTTCTCATTCAGTAGTTTCTTCTTTCTTCTTTCCTCCTCCTGCTTCTGGCTTAAATATCACTCTTGTAATTTATACCACTGTGGAATCATGAATTCCTATTTTACTCATTGTGTTATAACCAAGTACTAGTGTAATTCATTTAGCTGCTTAAACTGTTCCAGACTCAGCCATCAGGAGTCCCTTTATGCTGCCTTTTTTGTCCTTTTGAGCTGTTTTTGTCATTCTTTGAGTACATGATTATGTTCTGGCACACAAAGATGTTTTAGGGTCATTTTATACTTTCTTTAGAACCAGTCATTTCTTTAAGGAGCTTTGATTCTTTTAGTGGAGAATGGTATTTAGTAACCAAGATATGAGCTCCCTATGTGCTCATTGTTACTGGAGTCTCATTGTTTTTAGGCCTTCCCAGCAGACAAAATGAGGACATACATACACACACACACACACACACACACACACGCGTCTATCCATCTATCTAAAAAAACGTGAGTTCACACTGATTTCCACTATTCCAGTCTGACAACTACACACTTTATTCTAGCCAATTCTCTTTCTATATTTGTACTTCTTTCTTCCAACAGTGAGAAACCTGGTCCCCATTATCCTTGATGTATTTGTTTGCTCAATTCCTCCATTTGTAGCCGATCTCCTGGCCACACAGACTGTCCTTGGCTGTAGCACTGCTGATTCTCACAAGCCCATGCCAGTTGAGAATCCATGCTCCTAGCCCTAGTGTTGTTCCAGATTAACTACTTATAATTTTCTGGTAGATATTCATTTATTAGTTCAGTCATTCTTTCATTTGTTATTCTAGCAGGTGTTTACTGAACATGTAGCCTATGTCAGACACAATGCTCAATGCTGTGGATACACACATCAGTGTCCATGGCAGCCAGAACATCTGACCTTATGGCTTACCCTGTACCATGTGTCTCTGCTCTGAACATATTTAAACTTTAATGTTTGTTATTATTAATATATCAGTAGTTTTAATGTTTGTTATTTGAACATATGTTAAACTTTAAAGTTTGTTATACATAAGTAAGCCTGTGTAGCTGTGTTATGTATAATGCTAATTATGGAATTCGGGCTCAGTCATTTTTCACATGCCCTTTTGCAGTCTACATGCAGTCCTAAGTTAAAGAATATGCTAGGTAGATAGAGGTAGATAAACATACAGACATCTTATTTGGTAGACTTTATCTGACTCTGTCTCTGGAACAGAGTAGACATAACCAAGTAAGCAGTGCTTATTTCTCCCTGGCTTGGGGTATGTTAACCATACCCAAGAATTATAAATTTTGGTTCCAAGAAATGCTTCTGTGAATCTGCATTTTATCATGTATCTTAGAGTGAATTAATGGCAGATTCATACATTGTAATTAAACACAATGGGCTATTATAAAGGGAATGAAATTTAAGTTTATAGCCTAATACTCATCTGCAAGTCAGCAGTAATCCTTGTACATAGTAGGCGTCTGATAAAAATTGGTTATTTGAATTAAAATTTATGAATATATAATTTAGGTACTGCTGTAATATGTGTTGATTAAGACATTTATTGGCAGTATTCTCCTTTGTCTCTACCTTCCCTACCTTTCCCATAGTTTGGCATTTCTGTTGCCTTTGTAATCCAACCCTTTGAGAGCTTTTATTATTATTTTTTCTGCATTTTTCTATTTACTGTGGCCACATGTCCTACTGAAGAGTCTTGGTGAAAACTTTCTTCCAATTTTATTTTTTAAGAATTTTTTTATTTATTTAATTTTAGAAAGAGACCACAGATATGTGTTTTAGCCTTTGGAGGGGCAGAGGGAGAAGGAGAGAATCTCCAGCAGATTCCCTGCTGAACATGGAGCCCAATGTGGGCTTGATCTCACAACCCTGAGATGATGACCTGAGCTGAAACCAAGAGTCAGATGCTCAACTGACTGAGCCAACCAGGCGCCCGTCTTCCAATTCTTAATATCTGTACATATAGAAGTTTTCAGAACTTCTCTGGAATACATTTTACACCTCTCCCTGAGAGAGAAAATGCTAACACAGATATTAGCAACTGTTTCTGAGGCTTGATTTGTGGCAGATAAGATGGCTTCTTAGAGACTTGATTTGGGGATAAATGAGTTACTTTATATTCCATTTCCTTTTTCAAAAAATGAGTCTGGTTTTGTTCAGACTCCTTATTACATTTAGCTTCTGTTCTCATAATCCATCAAAATTACTAGCTGAAAGATCAAAAATAAAAATAAGCATTCCTGTTTTGAAGCATACTGTTTAAGTCACTGCAACACCCTTCAAGCATATGGGCCTATCTCCTATTTGCTTCTAGGATTTCCTGCAAACCAGAGCCAGTTGTCTGCTCCACTCCATGAACTCTGAAGAATGGGTGAGAACATGCCACTCTTTTTGGATGGCAACTTTCTGTAACTGTATTCAATCTGGGCCTGGAGTCCTCATTTGGTTTCAGCCTCCCATTTTAGTAAAATTCACTTTATAAACTTTATTTTCATTGTATGTCATGCCTATGGTTGGCCACAAGGAAAGGAAATAAAAAACACAGACCAATTGAGACAGACAAAAATTTATGACTGTGTCTGCATTGTCATTTTCGGTGAGGTACAGGGCTCACTTTCAAATAGTTTTGAATGTTTTTGGCAAGAGAAGAGCCTTCACACAAGTGCTGTGTAATTTTAAGGTGTAGCCAGGTTTCTACCTGGCTTTTCTTCTTTTCTATTAAGATGCTCCAACTGCCAAAAGGTTCTTTTATTTTTTAATTACTTTTAATTTTTTAAAAAAAGTTCTTTCTATACCCTACATGGGTTCCAGCTCATGACTCTGAGATTTAGGGTTGCATGCTCCACTGACTGATTCAGCCAGGCACTCCTGCCACAAGGGTCTCAAATGCTAATTCTGAATGATGGTGACAGTAAGAATCAGATTTGCTGAGCACTTACTGTCTGCACTGATTTTTTCCATGTTGAGATGGAGTCCATCTGAGTGTATCACTGTATACTGCTGGTGGGAGCTCCGCTTTTGGGAAGAGGTTCTCAAACTTTATCAAAATTAACCACTTGGGAGAGAGTTTTTAAAAATGCAGATCCAGGCCACCTTCAGAGATTTGATTTGCATGTTTAGGATGGGGCTCAGGAATTTGAATTTTTCACAAGTTCCTGGTATTACTCAGCTGTGATGGATTGTACTTTGAAAAACATCGTTTAGAGTATTGAGGGGACCCCTGGCTGTCCTTAAGGGGCAGATAACATTTCTGGAATGCTATATGCAAATATAATTTTGGTGAAGCCAGTTAAGTTTTGTCCTTGATTGACAACTATCCTTTCTGAGAGGCGTTTCTGATTTGTCTAAACAGCACTTGAATGTAACCAGCGAAGCTCTCCATTCAAAAGACTATTTTAGTGTTTCATTCTGTAAAGCCAAGAATTCATTTCTTATGTGAATGATCTTCTAATAGATTAACATGGGTTAATATACAGGAAGATTTCTTGCAGAAAGGGAGCACCCATTCTCATATCACATAACAATGGCAGTTGTTGAGTTTACTAGCTGAAATCATTTATGCCCCCCTTTCCTGCATTATTTTCTTTTCATTATGGACATGGTTATAGTTGTGCTGCTCAGAGGTCATAGGCTGGAGTGGAGGCTGTGTTTATGATTGTGTTTCCAGAAGCCTCAGTCTACAGGGAGTTCACCCTTATACTGGCCTTTCAGCTACAGAATGGGGTGACACTGGGGAGAAGAGTCTTTGAATTGGGGCCATTGCCTCTCCGGCTGGCTCTGGGCCCAAGGCTCCTGCACTCAGAAAACAAACCCAGATTCAAATTTTAAACATTCATAAAAATCAGAATGGTGATATTTTTGACCTGCTGCCAATTTGTTTAACCTTCTTTCTCTTTCTTTTTTCTTTCTTTTCTTTTCTTTCTTTTCTTTTCTTTTTTCTTTCCTTTCTTTTTCTTTCTTCTTTCTTTCTTTCTTTCTTCCTTTCTTTCTTTCTTTCTTTCTTTCTTTCTTTCTTTCTTTCTTTCTTTCTTTCTTTCTTTCTTTCTTTCTTCTTTTTCTTTTTCTTTCTCTTTTAAATCAAATTGCTGGAATATGGTGTGTGAGAATTTAAAGTCAACATCTCCCACCATGTAGGCCCCCCACCCCCACCCCCAAGCCCCAGTGGAAAGAAGCTCTCCAGTGTGAGAAATTTTGTGTCAGCTTTTTGCCATGAAAGTGTACAGCTCTTTGTCAATGATGAAACTGCAATTCTCCTCATATAATGAGACAATTTATGCCCTTGGCATCTTACAGGGTTAACAGGGCCGAGGGGTATAAATTCTCCTCATGTTAAGACAGGAGTAGACCTCACAACTTTGGCTGTGCCATCCCATGTGGCTCTGGTCAGAGAAGCAAAACCAAACCAAACACAGTCAATAAGAGCAGATGCTTAAGTACTTTTTAAACCGATGGCTTTGTGGAGCTGTTTTCGCTTAAGGAAGGAATAATTTGAAACACCTTTCCCACCAGTTCATCCGCTCGGGCAGCAGCAGGGGCCCCTCTGCTCAGTGCCTGCAAGGTTAGGTCCAGCGAAGGGCGAGCGTGGCCCAAGCCGCCCTCACTTGGCCACAGGTTTCAGGAGACATCTGCAAATCATTGTGCAAACCCGAAAAGTACAAATTCACCACAGCTCCACTCTCCGGAGTTGAGTCTGATATTTCCTGTTTTGAAGGTTTCCTTGGTATCCCACACATCGGCTGTGAAACACCAGCTGCTCAAAGTGACTCAGATTTATCGACTCTTTGATCAATTAGCTTCCCCAATTTCTGGGTAATTGAGAGGAGGGTTAAACCGTCCCCTTATGTAAATAGGAGCCTTAATTTTTCAAAATCCAATCTTTTAGTGAGTGCTATAGATGGAGCCTCACCTTTGTTTTCTTTTCTTTTCTTTTTTTAAAGATTTTATTTATTTATTCATGAGAGACACACACACACAGAGGCAGAGACACAGGCAGAGGGAGGAGAAGCAGGTTCCATGCAAGGAGCCTTATGTGGGACTCGATCCCGGGACCCCAGGATCACGCCCTGAGCCAAAGGCAGACACCCAACCCCTGAGCCACCCAGCCATCCTTCGCCTTTGTTTTCTACACTTAATTTGTGTTAGCAGTGGGGTCCTTTCTCCTTCATGTCATTGAATCATCTGGTGCTTTGCAGCAAAGCCAAAGGGGAAATACTGTCAATGACAGATTGTAAGTAATAGTATGCCTTATCTCTGATTCTCACTCCTTGCTAATTCATTTAATTTATGGTATCCTTAGGGTTTTTGCAAAATAGAATAGTAGAATTGAAGAAGCAAAAGAACAGAAACAGCCACAGATGATGGGCTAAGTCTCCTAGTTGAAGGGCAGGTTGAAAGCAACAGTACCAATTTTCATTAGGGTGTTGTTTTTCCTTCTTGGTAGAAATTCTAAAGTCATGGTTAGGGCTTACGTACAGTCCTAGACATTCAGACTTGCAATAATTGGACTTGGTTTGTCTAAAAGCCAAAGCAGCTGAACAAATACCCGACAGAGTTCATGGTATTGTGACATTCGTGTGTCATGGGCTGATGAAGCTTAACAAATATTTCTATACTAGTCCTGACATTTGTGAAATGGAAATCCTCATTTAGCCTCCGTTTGAATACTTCCAAGGACAGGGTGCTTACTACCTTGTGGGGAAGACCTGGTTCACTGTTAGTTCTATTTGTCGAACTCCTTGTTAGTGAGGCCAAATTTGTCTCCCTGAAGCTTCTGTCCATTTATTTGACCAATGAATTAACAGTTACTGAGCACTTTGTTTACACATGGATGACAACGAGATGGTCTTTGGTTTTGTGGAGGTTCTGGCCTAGTTCAGCAATCCTCCATCTTATTTTTTATTATTATTCCCACTTCATGAAACTTTAATACCACAGATACACTGTTTATCTGATTATATACTATAGATATATCTGTGCTTTTACAATAAAAGGTAAGGTGGTTGTTGTTTCCTTTTTTTCCTTCCTTCCTTCCTTCCTTCCTTCCTTCCTTCCTTCCTTCTTTCCTTCCTCCTTTCTTTCCTTTCTTTCTTCCTTCCTTCCTTCCTTCCTTCCTTCCTTCCTTTCTTTCTTTCTTTCTTTCTTTCTTTCTTTCTTTCTTTCTTTCTTTCTTTCTTTCTTTCTTTTTTTTCTTTCTTTCTTCTTTCTTCATGCTTTTCAAGAACCAATTTCTGCTCCTTGAGGGGATAGCACCCCTACCAAGAATTTGGTCTAGTGGGAATGACAGACACATGAGTAAATAGCTAAATCCTGAGGGTACACCACAGTACCCTCTCCCTTATTCTCTGTCCTCTTTGGCTTCCAGCCATTTGTAGTGGATTGAATGATGCTTCCACATCCCAAGATATGTCTACCAGGAACCTATAAATGTAACCTTGTTGGGAAAAAAGGGTCTCTGCAGATGTAATGAAGTGAAGAGATCATCCTGGATTATTCAGATGGGCTCTAAATCCAATGACAGGTGTCCTTCTATGGGAAAGGTCAGAGGGATTTGATATAGACACAGAGTGGAGGCCACATGAGATGGAGACAGATTTCTGTAAGCCAAGGAATAACAGCAACCACCAGAAGCTAGATGGGATCCTCCCCTAGAGCCTCTGTAAGGAGTGTGGCCTGGCCGAAATCTTGCTTTCAGACTTCTGGTCTTCAGAGCTCTGAGGGAGTAAATTTATGTGATTTGAAGCCCCTCAATTCATTATGACAGCCACGGGAAACAAATACCCCATCTCTCTTCCACTCTCCTGTAGTCTCCTAAAGGCACAGCGTTTTGCTCATCTATGTATTCCTAATGTGAAGCCTGGCGAGTGACATACAGCAGGTGCTCAGTTTGTGTCTGCACTGTAGGAGCATTGAGTGGAAAGTGATGCTGTTTACGGCCTCCTCTGCTAGACATATTTACCTGATAGGTAGGACTTCCTCTTCTCTCTACTCCCCCAACAGTCTTCTCTTGTGCAGGATAAACAGTTCCTTATCTTATATTTTCATGTTTAGAGACATGCATTCTAAAAATGTAAAAATACTAGAAAGTAGAGGCAAGCATAGCTTTATATAAACTGGTTAATATTATATAGGCTATTCTGTAACTTGCTTTCTGTTCTTCCTCATTAAAAAACATGCCATGAGCATCTCTTCTTGTCAATAAAGGTAGCGCACACCATCATTTTAATAGTTACCTGGGTTCCATTGTGTGGATGATCATAATTTATTTGAGCTCCTATTGATGGATGCTAATGTCCCTTTTAAAACAGAATGGCTGGGGTGCCTGGTAAGCTCAGTGGTTAAGCATCTGCCTTAGACTTAGGACATGATCCCAGGGTCCTGGAATCGAGTCCCGCATTGGGCTCCCCACAGGGAGCCTGCTTCTCCCTCTCCCTATATCTTTGCCTGTCTCTCTGTGTCTCTCATGAATAAATAAATACAACCTTTAAAAAAACAAAACAAAACAAAAACCAGAATGGCCATATCAATATAAGGTCCTGTAAATGTAAGATCCTGTAAATCTGGCCACACCAATCAAGTGGAGATATAATTGCTTCTGACTTGAACACTTCATATATTTTAATGATGACTTCAGCCCCATGTATTTTAATGATGACTTCATTAGCTTTGTGAAATTGTTGCTACTTTTTTTTTTCTACCTTCTTTTCATGGCAGACAGCTTTCTTCTTTTGAACATGTGATAACTGGAACTTGTTCTTTTAACCGAATAGTTAGAAAGTGGAGTGCTTTGTCAAACTTGCATTTGAGCAACTGATTACATGCATTTAAAAATAATTCACGTGGGATTTTTACACAACTGTACCCATAGCTTAGGTATAGTCTTGATTTTGCTTTTAAATTGAAGTCAGTATAGAGTTTATAATATAATAAACATTTTTCTTATGCTGTTGATTTTTCTTTGGTTTGAACTTTTAAGATTTTACATTTAGCCCTGTTTAATATTGGGGGAAATGGATTTTGTCTTCTCTTGTCAATCTACTGAGATAATTTTGGAACTATTCTTTGTGCTCCATCATACCATTTACATGAGATAAGGAGGTATTTTATTTTTTCTTCTGTGTTAAGGATTGCAGTGTTGACTAGTACAAGGTGAGAAATGAAACTTTCTCACCTCAAAATGCTTCCCTTCTGGTTGATATTAAACTCCTAATGAACATCTTGTAGTCCATTATTCACCCCCAATACAGCACCTTTATCAGATTGTACTGGCTCTTGTCTTGGCCCATTCAGGACAGGACTTGCATCTTATGTTGTTTTGTATTCCTTGTCACACTTGGTACAGGGCCTGATATGCACCATAAGAGGTACCCAATAAACAAGTGTCTTAAATTGAATTGTCCACAAGAATATAATAACTTGTATGTGGTGGATCCTCATAATCTCTTAGCCATCAGCACTTTTTTGTACCTTTGCTCATTAATCATCTGTTCAACAATCCATTCTGGAATTCACTAGGGATCGGTGCCAAGTTCACTGGATTATATCCACCTTTACCCCCTTCTTAAAAGTCAGGAGCTGGGAAAGCTGTATGCAAGGGGTGGGGCTTCGAGTTGGTGTTGATGGACAGGTATGATTTGAGTAGAGGGAAGGGAAGGAGAGGACATTTGGAAACCAGAGTCTCTTCAGAGTAAATGTGGTTGGAAGACAGAATTGTTCACAGACACAGAGAATAGTTTTGCATTAGTGAGATCTTGGTTAGTGAGCACGAGGACAACCTGGAAAAAGGAAAGTGGTTTCGAGAGCAGAGAACAGTCTATGCCCCAGGGAGATACAGATGGGGAAGGGCAGAGGATGACAGGCCATCCTCTGCTTCCAACACCACATTCTTTTTTCCAGGTTGTTCTGGTCTTTGCTTAACTGAGATTTCACAAATTCCACAGTCTTTAAATGTAAGACCTCAAGTATGTAAAAATAGATTTATTATCACCACTCTTGTCTTGTTTTCTGCTTAAATGTGGCTGTAGAACCTAGAGACAGTGTGGGAGGACAGGTGGGGGTGAGTAGGAAGATCGAAGTGGTACAGAAATCCCTTTCTGCCATGAGCTGGGAATGGCTAAGAAGGTAACCATGTAAGATATGAACCTTACTGATTCAGACTAATTAGTAGTGATGTAAGTAGAAATGCAGGGCAGCCCAGGTGGCTCAGTGGTTTAGCACTGCCTTCAGCCCAGGGCGTGATCCTGGAGACCTGGGATCGAGTCCCACGTTGGGCTCCCTGCATGGAGCCTGCTTCTCCCTCTGCCTGTGTCTCTGCGCCCCCCGCCCCGGTGTCTCTTGTGAATAAATAAATAACATCTTTAAAAAAAAGGTAGAAATGCAAAGTCTGGGGCACTTGGGTGGCTCAGTGGTTGAACATCTGCCTTCAGCTCAGGTTGTGATCCCAGGGTCCTGGGATCAAGTCCTGAATCAGGCTCTTTCAAGGGAGCCTGCTTTTCCCTCTGCCTATGTCTCTTCTTCTCTCTCTGTGTCTCTCATGAATAAATAAATAAAATCTTAAAAAAAATGTAAAGTCTGAATTACTGGATTCTTAGGAAAAGAAAGGAGATTTATATGTGTTCAGGAACTCAAACTAAATTTATAAACGCTTGCATCTGCAGTGTTCCTTGTACCACAGCCTTGTGGTTGTGGAGTCAGAATGGCAAGATCACAAAATTTGAGATTTATTGAGTTAGAAACTTCTATTGAGTTATAAGGGCCAAAAAGCTTTTAATTACTGTCACCTCACCTGGATCTGCAGTTCTTCCCTCTAGCCTAGGAGGCCTTGAAAGTCAGAGAGGTTACAGAGGAACAAAACAAGATTGGAATTTCAGTTGTCACGTTTGAGCCCTCTGAGCTACCTATTTCACTTATTGCAGACGAGAATTTGCTGTGATGAGGGCAGAGTGGTAGTGGTAGTGGCTGGAGGGAGGCTTGGTCCTAATGTACATACCCTTCAGGGCAGGTGCTGGGGGGCATCCTGTTCATTTGCAGAGGCTCAGCCCAGTGGATGAACCAGGCACACTGTTCAGGAGGGCATGAAGTAGCAATATCCTGTCTTAGCCTGGCAGATGCTTAGTGTGGGGCCAGTGGGGATTTGAAGGGATTGCCTGCTGGGTTGGGAAGTGCTGGCCCTCAGCAGGCAGCCGAGGTCTTGTGCAGCAGTAGTGAAGCTTGCTGGTTAGCAGGAGACAGACCATCTCAACATGCAACTGCAGGGATGGGGAAGGAAGTGGAGGGGATGAAATAAGGTGGGGTCTTTGTTCCGGATACCACATTACCAGATGGGGGTCAGGGTAGGAATGGGTAAAAATCAGGTTGGGTTCCCCAGGAAGTAAAATCTGAGGTGCAAATCAGCATGCAGGAGATTTATTTGAGAATGCTCTTGGGATCAACATCTGTTAAAGGAAGAGATGGCAAGTGGGATTGAGCAGAGAGAGAAGTTAGCTGAGGTGCTGCTCCAGGAAAGGCCTTAGCTGACCCCGTTGGGAACTTGAGAGAATGTTTCAGAATTATCCTGAGTTGGAAGGGTAGGCTTGTGGTGGTGGTGGTGGTGGGTTCAAGCCTTTAAACCCCCCCACACTGAGTAGTCATTAGATCAGGCTGCATTGAAAGAAGATGTGACTTTGGGTCAGACATTTTTCTTTAAGAGAAACAGTTTTTGAAGATGGCTAACAGCTGAGGGCCATCTTCTGGCTGTGATCCCAGCAGCTGGGGGAATAAGTCCTTTCTTCCTGAAAGAGGATCTGGGGAACACATCACAACATTCACCACAGTGTTATGTCTTGGGGAACATGAGTGCCCACTAGCCATGAATGATAGGACTGGGACATTAGAACTTTGATCAAAATAAAAGGCAAGACATGATATTATATTAAATCCCACTGGATTGACCTTGATGGGAGGGGAGGGCACAGTGAGCGAGGGAATAGGAAAGACTGTTTGCATACTTCTCTCTGAACCCAATTGCTTTGGACCCTGGATGGGAAGGGGTGGTGGGAGGGAGGCCCTGTGGTGGCTAAGTCTAATTAGGTGAACCTGGCTATGAGAAGTTAAGGAAAACAGAGATAAAGAAATAAAAAGACCTCTGTGGATATCTGTGAGGAATATCCCTGTTCATTCTAGCAAATCTTATACATCCTTACCCTGAGGCTTACAATGCCTCAAAAATGCTCAAACAGTCAAATCTACTCATCATGTGCAAACATGCAATGTTAATTTTAAGGAGAATTTGTCAAGGCATTGATGCAGTTTTGTTTCTAAGGCCTAAATTAATATTCTTTTATTGTGAGATTTCCAGGATGCTGTTCCAGCCATTTTGTGTCTTAAGACCAGGGCAGAAGATTTTTCTATTCATTAATTTATTTTTAGAGAGAATTGTCTCCTCTCTGCACAGCTCAAAGTAGTCTCTGATTTAATCCCACTTGGAGGACAGGAAGGAGGGAAAATTGTTTTGCCTGACTCCAAGAATAGAAAATTCTTATACCAGAAAAACTTTCCCCTTATAAAATGAAGTGAGTAAGCAGTGGGGAACTCATCATATTAGAGCATGTTTCGATGTCAGCATTTTATGTGTCACAACATTTGGCTCATCTTGGCAGATTGTGAGATTTTTCTAATTCCTGAAGTATCATTAAACATCTGCTGTTTCTTTTCTAAATAACATTAACTCTGGCCCCATCCCCAACCCAGACTGTCTAGGTTTCAATAGCTTGAATTTTCGATGCAGTGGCATCAGTTTCATTTTGGAATCCCTTCACAGACTGTGGATGTCCACTTCTCATGTGGGGGTGTGACTCTCCATGAAATTGGTCAGGAGTCTGCCGTTCACGAAAAGGCTCAGCTGTAGCAGCATATGGACAACACACTTTCTAAACAGGGTTATTTCATAATTGCACTGACTCTGTCCAAGAGGAGAGAACACATTCAAATTCCCTGTAATTCAAATCATTTGTTAGCGGAACCCTGCATCCTGAGCTGAGGTGGACTGGTGTCCTTGAGAGATTGTTGTGTTCCAGACCTTCCACGTTCACCTGGTTTGAGCATCTCATTATGGCCTTGGTGCTCTGCACAGGAGAGCTTAGGAAGAGAGCCTTGTTGGGAGGGGGGGTTAGATGCTGCCCTGAGCTGAGCATGGGCTGTGTCTGTGTGCTGAGATTCCTGTCATTTGTCTGGACACTCCCACTGGTTGCTTCAGAGGTTTGGGGTGCCTAGGATCACCACCAATTTGTTTGGCTTCTTACTGTACATGGGTAGAAGCAGGGCCTGGCAGGAGACAGTGTGACTCAGGGAGAAAAGTGAGGGCTTGTGAACCCAAGAGAACTATATCTGCATCTCACTACTACTGACCAGCACATTGCTAGCCTTAAGCCAGTCATGGAATGTCTCTGAACATCAGCTTCCTTGTTTATAAAATGATCATGCGTGAACACATGCGTTGTGCACACACTCGGACACTCTCATCCTGTGTGGTAGTGGTCAGAATGAGAGAGAATACATCTGAAATGCTCAGCATACTATTTGGCGCACAGTAGACACTCAATACATGGAAGTTATTATTATCGTTAGCTATTACTTAATAAGGTCTACAGAAAGGGTTTTTCTGTATAATCCAAATCCCCATATGCTTATCTTATGCCCAATCTGGCAGCAAAAATGGCTTGCTGACAGCATCCATCTTTCCATTCACAAGTCACATGAAATATATGGCCATTTTCCTAATGGGTTCCCAAA
This sequence comes from Canis lupus baileyi, assembly GCF_048164855.1. Lineage (NCBI taxonomy): Eukaryota > Metazoa > Chordata > Mammalia > Carnivora > Canidae > Canis > Canis lupus. Next base: position 19,618,028 of record NC_132855.1, on the reverse strand, counting down.
GGTCTGCTGGGTTTCCTGGCAACGAGACAGCAATTCAGGCTGGTCCAGGTACAGAACAAAGTTGTGCCAACAGCCACATTCCATGCACAGAACACTCTCCAACTGGGCCATACATGCGGCTGCTATATGTGCCAGCCTCTTGGGCCTGGCTTACCAGGCAGCTGCATAAATTGCTTCGAACATGAGGTTATTTATGGCGTAACCAACCCTGACTTTGGCCTAGCTCTTGTTCTTGTTTCTTAAATGATAGTATTAGTGCTGGGGAAAGACATGTGATGTAGGAAACTGAATTCCACAGACAAACGTTGCCAGGTGCAGGCTTACCAATGCAGTGGCACTGGACCTTGTCGGTTTATTGTCAGCTCCATAATTCCAGGCTCCGGGTGGCAGTAACTGCCCTAAGTGAAGACAGTCCACAGAGAACAACAGTTTGATTTTTCAGTGATTTTGAATTTGTGAAAGCTCTTGGCAGAGTATTCTGACAATGGTTATAACCTTAGGGGTAAGGTTAAAAGAAAATACAAAAGAGCACCTATGAGTATTTCCAATTTTTGCCTCTTTGCCCTTCATCCGAAGGAGCTTAGGTAGAGGGAATGGGCTTTTTATTCTTAGCTTTCCCTAATTTTTAAGTCAAATAACAACATATTGGAACCACACTTAAAATGTAATGGATTTTGCAGATATTTTTCTGATCCAAATTACCCCCATCCCTAGTCAATCCAGTGTCCTTTTGTGGTGGGAAAAGGGAAAGAGGAGTGTAAGCTTTGGCACTAACTTTAGGAGAAAGGGCCAATGCAAGAGGTGTGAACCTTTATAATTTTGCTTTTGCTCCAAGTTCTTATACCCTATGAACCAACTGAGGGAGGAGGCCCACAATGGGCCCAGTGGGACTTAAATACTTTTTAAAGCCATGTCAGTGTGAATGGTCATCTGCTTGATCAGGGACCTTAGTTCCAGTGATAGAGGGATGCCAGGAGATGAGGTGTGATTTAAGGTTGTGACCATGTCCCTTTAATTTTGATACCCATGTGTATACCCTATTCAATCATTCATTCAATCAAAGGAATATTTATTCCTACACTGTGCTAAACACTGGAGAAATAGCTATGAAATTTGTTTCCTCTGTGGTAGCTTTGGGGAAAGGGTACTGTGATGTCTACAAAAAAAAAATCAATTTTTACTTTATTTGCAGGTAAATTACTCAATGAGGTAACTGATGTCTATTCTAGTCAAGGCCTTTTAAGTAATAGAGTGGCGTCATACAGAGGCAATTAGAAAGGAAAGTTAACACATTGAATTTCCCCTATGGGTACAGGCATTAAACCATCATTGGTAGGATACAGGCAGGACCAGGTGCTGACTTTCAGAGTCACAAAGGAAAAAGTTAACTTAAGGAATAGCCTAAGGAAATATATCTATATCTACACCCATATCCATATGTATATCTATATCTATTTAAAGATAGTTCGTTGTTTCTCATCTGACCCCCTCCAGAGTGTTCCATTTCATGGTATCTCTGAGATGAAGGAGAGGAGAGTGACCACTTGTGGAAGGTAACCTGTGTGAGTAGATGCAGTATTATTACTTGCTGTTCAGCACACGTAGCTTCTCTTGCTTATAGTCCTTCAGATTTCCTTTGAGAGAGCTACTTTCCTCCATTTTTATCATGTAGTGTGGGTGGAATTTAACTCCCTTAAAATTTCATGGGAGAGTCATAATCTGCTTAAGCCAATACTATTATCTATTTCCTCTGGATACATATTGGTTCAGGGAGAGGCCATTAATCCAATAATGTTTACTGAGATTGAAGAAAAGCTTTGCTATGGTTTCTGGAAAAGAGAGCTCCCCCTTCCTTCCATGGAATCTACTAGATTGCATGGGGTAAGGGCATAAGAGTAGAGATAGATATTTATTTTGTGATCCCATAGAGAATTCTCAACTTCAGAGTTGAGACAGGGAGAAGAGGGAGCTTGAAGATAAAGCTAAATTATGGAAGGAAGAGCAGAGACATGGAGAGAAGCCATGTTTGGGTTGCTAGATCAAACCTTCCTGAAGTCAGCCATTATCTTTGGACTTTCCAATCATGTGAACCAGTACACTCTTCTTTTTCACTCGAATAAGTTTAAGTTGGGTTTTGTGTCAGTTATGATGTAAAGAATCCCAATGGGCAGCATGGATTTTGAGTCCTACCTTTATTTCCGTCAGGTAACTTTATGTACTACAGAAGTAAAGTTCATTCCAAAGGCACTCGTAAATGTAATCCAAAGGTGGATTATAAAATCCCTGCTCAAACAAATTAAGACTAACTGTGATAAGTGGTTGGAGTGTCAGGGAGAAGTGGGAACTGAATCTATACATGAATGTAAAAGGCATTTGAGATTTTTTGGGATAATATATGATTTTCTGGAATAGCTTCCACTCTCCTGAATAGTTTCATGAAACACATCTCCTAAAAGAATACTCCTGGGACCATACAATTACTAATATTAGGTTTTCCCAATGTGCTCCATGGTTTGTTTTTTCCTCTCATAAGGGTTATTTCCTATTCAGGACACACATCCAGTGGTTGTAGGTCCACACTGCTGGGCTACATGAAAGAGGAAGAAAGATGTTTGTGAAGGAGCCAGGAAGAAGGCAGGTTGCCTGCGCCAAAATGGAGTGTCTTTTATGTTCTTTGATAACTGTGAGATTTCCCTTTCCTATTCCTTTCTCCTCATCTATTAATGAGCATGAACTACATCCTGGCCTTTAATCATTGATATCATTTCATATACACTTTTTCATTATCCTCATCTCTCTTTTGCTCCTATGAACATCTGCTTCCCAGACCCACTCTTTAGAGTTGAGTGTATACATGGCAGCTTTCCCCATTTCTGAGCCACAGAGCTAAATTTCCTATGCACCTTCAAGCATTAAATTGAAAATTAAGCTAAATGTACCATGTTTTGTTATAATTGCAGTTTAGAAAAAAAATCCTTGTTAATTGGGTATCCAAGAAAGTTATGTGGTCCATATGCTATGGAGGAATTTATAGTCCACAGTAATAAAATTTGGTAATAAAAGGATAGTGATGAGTGAAAAGGACAAATGTAAATTAACATCCCCCAAATAAATCAAAGTTTAGAAAACTGGGCCATTCATGGCAACCACATGCAACTAGTTACAATTATGTCTTAAAGTGTCTGATTTTAGTTTCTTTAAAATTACAAAAACCCAAATAGGCATGATTCAAAGCTTAATATTCTGGTATCATTTGATAGTCCTAGAGCTGCTGAGACTGCCACATTATAATCAAAAATCACTCAAATTATTCTTCATAGAGTCTTTGGGGTGGGTCTGGATAATGATGGAAATTAGTGAGTTTAACCCAGACAGGGTCTGTTCCTTCAAGGAATTTACCCTCTACAACTACCTTCATTGGCCTGAGCTGCATTTGGAACAATTGTTCTTCATTGAGCAAAAGAGTCTCCTGGTTGATACTGATGGATTGACATTGTGTTCCAAGGACTTTCTCTGGGCTGGGTCCAGCACTGAACTCTTTATATGCATTACTGCTTTTTATCCTCACAGTCTTCAGAGGGAATGTATTACCTAAGTATTTTTTTTTTTTCAGTTGTAAGTATGGAAGATACCAACTAGAAATGACTTAATCGATAAATGAATTATCTCTAGGAATAAAAGCTTTAAAGGCAGGACAGCTTCAAGATTGGTAAATTTATCACTTGGCACTATTAAAAACCTGGATTTTCTCTCTTTTTGCTTGGCTATTGGACTTCATCTGTGGGCTGACTGACTCCCTTTAGTATTACTGGGTTATTACCACAATTTCAGGGGTTGCATTTCCCATGTTAGTGCCCTAGGAAGTAGAGGGAACTCACTTTTCCTTAGTTCTCATTTTATTTAGAGCCAACTTCTGTCTTTCATAGAAGACAATCAGTAGGTCAGGAATAGATGTTGAGTAGACAACCAATAACATCCACTATAAATAGATGCTATCTTTATCCCCATTTTACAGATTATACAAATAGGGAAAGTAAAACTGAGAAAGGTTTAATAATATAGCATCTCTCTGCTAACATGTGGTGAGGCTAGTGTTTGAACTGAGACAGTTTGTCTTTATAGTAGATGTTTTTATCCACTGCACTAAACTGCTTGGCCCTTTCGTTAATTAGGGACTAAATCTAGAATCAGTTTAGATGAAAGAAATATGTAAAAATAGTTTTTTATTTTTCTCGTCTTCATTCTTTCCTTTAGAAGTGCTTTTTTTTTTTTTTCCTTTTCCTCCCCAGGGTCCTGTCCTGGATCCCACACACTGATAGGGAAGTGTACAGAATTCTAGGAGAGTCTATGGGAGGGGCAATGAACTTGGTCTGAGAGTGAGGGGTAGCTTCCCAGAGGAAGTGAGTTCTATTACCTCTACTGAGATCTGAAGAACAAGAAAGATTAGCCATATAAAGTAAATAGGTTATGGGGATATGATGCATAGCATAGTGACTATAGTTAATAATACTGTGTTGTATATTTAAAAGTTCCTAAGAGAGTAGATTTTAAAAGCTCATCACAAGACAAAAAACTTTGTATATGTGTGGTGATGGATATTTGCTTGACTTAATGTGATCATTTCACAATCTATACACAAATCATTATGGTGTATACTGGAAACTACTATAATGTTGTATGTCAATTCTATCTCAATTGAAAAGAAAAAGAAAGATTAGCCAGGTGAAAAAGCATGTGTATATATGTGTGTATTATGTGTATATGTGTGTGTATGTGTCTATATATGTATGTATGTGTGTATATGTGTGTGTATGGGTGTGCATGCACATAGGATACAGTGTTTCAAGTAGAGGAAGTACCATAAAAAAAGGGAAAATGGGGTGCAACTGGAAAACTGAAAGTAGTTCAAAATAATCTGGATCAAGTACAAAGGGTGGTGTAGTTGAGAGAGAAGGCTCTAGAGGTAAAAAGTAAACTGTTAAAGACAATTAAGCACATTAAGGAGTTTGAACTGTATTCTGCAATTGGTGGGGAGTGATTAAGACATTTTGGGAAAAAAGGGACTTAATCAGAATAAAATTTTATTTTTGTTTATTTTTTTAAAAAGATTTTATTTATTTGAGAGAAAGAGAGAGGGAGGGAAGAGAGAGAAACAGATTCCCCACTGAGCAGGAAGCCCAACACGGGTCTCCATCCCAGGACCCTAAAATCATGACCTGAGCCAGAGACAGATGCTTAACTGCCTGAGCCACCCAGGTACCCCCAGAATAAAGTTTTAGCAAGATCTTCCTGACTGTAGGGTAGAGAATGGATACCTGTAGTATTAAGGTTGTGATTATAAGTTCAAATTCAGTGGAGAAGGAAGTTTATTACTTGGGTATTCAGGAGTTCCTCTCATGGCCTTTCCTAGTGCCCCCCTGTGGTTGACTTACCCAGCTCGCCAGCCATTTCCAGTTCTTTTATCTGTATCCTACTTCTGAGACTGAAAAATCCAGATAGTTGCTTTCCCAGTTGTTCATATAAGGGTGGTCATGTTAACTCACTTTGGCTCTGGGTTTCTGGAAAAGAATTTACCTTTTTAAAAGTTTTATTTATGCAAGTAATCTCTACACCCCACGTGAGGCTCAAACTCAAGACCCCAACGTCAAGAGTTGCATCTTCTACCGACCAAGTCAGCCAGGTGCCCCTTAACTTCTTGATAATAGGAGAGATATACTGAGCCATCTCTGACCCTGAACTGACATACATACCTGAGAACGAATGCCTCTAAGGACCAGAAAAATGGAAGTGGCCTGCATCCCTGATGACATCCCAAATTATCCAAACCAGTGGGACCCGGCTACCTTCAAATGTCTTATTCAGCAAGCAAGCGAACGTGCCTCTGGTTTAAGTTGGTATGGGTTTAGTGTTGGTGACCTCTTCTGTTACCCACAATAGAAAAAGCATCCCTAGGAAAGTGGCATGCATTCATCCAATATAAGAAATATTCAATTCTCAATTTCATTTTGGCTGTGTATACACTGCATCCTTCAAGCAAGAGAAGGAAGTTCCTATAGTGTACTTATTACACTGGCAGGGTGGAGGACAGAGCTCTGTGAAGCTTCTGTTCCATTTGGGATAAAATGGGCATGTGCAGTGCAGTTCCTACTCAGTCCAGCACAGAGAAGGCCTGGTGAATGTCTTTATCCATTGCTCCATTTCTTGCTGTCCACTCTTGACATGACATTGGAATGAAGTATGTTTGGCCTATGATTGGATCTGAGGCACCAAAAGCAGTAGTAGGAAGGATCATGGTAGTGTTTTTAAAAAGGACCTCAAAATTGTGATAAGGCTTCATGTTTGAAGAAAAATATTACTCACAACATGCTTTTCCTTCAAGCAATTTATGTTAATAGAAGAGTGTCCTAAAGAAAAATTAAACACAGCAGTGGGGCATGTTATATTTTTCTCAAACAGACACGGCACTTTTATTGGAATTCTGATGAAATATAAGCCCATAAAAGTGCTTTTCCCGCCTCCTGACCACCCCCCCCCCCACCACTTCAACATGGCTGACAGTAGTCACATGTATAGAATACTCAAGCCAACATCCACTGATTAACGTGTCGTCTGAGGTCTGCCATCACCTGACAGGATAAAGCTAATCCGAATCGACTACATGCCACGTTTTTATGACATGGAGCTATTGAAAAGTACAGGAATAATTAACTGGAAATGTAATAGAGGAAGCTCTTTCCGAGCTGGGGCTGTCACAGAGTATAACACCTGATACGGCTTCCCCGAGCACCAGGCCAACTGCAATAACAGTTTTTATGCTACTTTTTGAAGAAACGAGTGACTCAAGTCGTCCATCAGTGTAGTTCATTCTAAAGAGAGCATGACAGCTGTGGCAGGTACAAAACAGAGGTGCCTTGTTCCACTGAGTGACACTAATTATAGGTAAGGGCTTTGTAAACACACCTCTGTGTTCGAGGGAAGTGAACAACATACAGTAAAGCACCAGCATAACCAAAATGACGTCTATAAATAAATAGAAAATAACGGCACTTTTCTAATTGAATGCAGATAGGTAAATAAATCAGGGGGCACTTAAACCTGTTTCAGATACAATGAGTCATTTTCTACTCCTTGACAAAGTGAAAAGGCAATTGGCCATTGGAGTTTACCCAGATGTGGCATGCTAGAAAGAAGGCTTTCCACCTATACAGCTGCTATCTCAATGAAAAGTGTGTGTATATTATAATACACACGTGTGTGTGCATACATGGTTTGTGAGCAAGGCTGTCTCAACTTAGAGGTTTTATTTTACGACATCGTTTTAGGCAATAGTTTGGCACTCTGGCATTTAACTGGAGAAGAAGTTCAGCATGTTGACTACTTACCTAGGCTGGCCACCAAGTATGAGCAGAACTAGAGCACAGATAAACCCACAGGCAATCGATAGGTTCTCAGGGTTAACCTAAGAACCTACACCCAACTGTTGTACCCATTAGACTTGCATTAGGCTGTGAGTAAGAGAAAACCCCAAATAACAGCTTGGATAAGATATAAGTTCCTTTCCATCTCATAGAAAAGTACAAGTAGTTGGTTTAGGGCAGTTATGATACTCACAGGATCAGGAACCAGGCTCTCTCTGTTGTGCTCTTTACCTTGGTGGGTCCACACCCCAGGCTCATTATGGTGAATGCTGTATTTCATCCATCATAGAATAGGGAAGATGTGACAAAGGCCCACCTGCACTGCTGCTTAGTTAGGTTACTGAAAGCTGCCACATGACACTTCTCATTAGCCAGAGCTAAGTCACATGGCACATGGCACATAGTTCACTGCAAGAGTGCTGATGATGTGTCTCTCTAATCCTGGAGGTAAAGAATATTGTTCCTGCAGAGAGGGAGCATGGAAACTGAGAGGACTATTACAAGGCTCTTCATACTTGATCCTATTGAAGAAAAGAATGGTTTTGCAGCATGCAGTAAGACAAAACCCCCTTTGTCCCTGGACCATTCCCATTCCTGTTCTTCTTTCCCTAAATCCCTCACTAAAACCCCAGAAAAAGATACTTGATGTGGGCCAAGAAGCAAATCCTATATGGAAGAATATTTCTTATTCTGCAGGGAGGGTTCCTTCTTCCTAAATCTCATTGTTAATGTCCGAATTCCATAGCATGTCTTTCTTCAACAGGAGTCTAGATTCTTGTTCAAAAGCGACTTCTAGAAATCACTTTCAAATGTCTCTAGTTTTTTTTTTTTTTCAGTTCAATTTGAATGTGTTTCTGAGTTTCCAACTTTTTTCCATAGCAGAAGACTTTACTAGGAGACAATGAAGGACTGCCCATCTAACTTGCTGGAGATGAAGGAAATTCATTGTAATTAGGTATTTCAGCATTTGTAGAAATTACTTAGGATTTTGCTGTTTGCAGCCGTTGGTTAAGAATTCTATTAACCTGGATTTAAAAAACAGCAATTTTTCCCTATCCTACATTTTTTCATCTAAGCAATGAAAACAAAAATAGAGGAAAAATGTTACCCATAAACTTTTCATTTCCTCGCTAAGTCTTTATCTCTCTAGTTTAGAGGTGTTCTGACTTCATGTGCGTGAATGTATATCAGTTAGAAAATACTCTTGGAGGGCATAGAGTGTATGTACTGGAATTACTCTGTGTAGGAAAAGAACTGAGTAGATACAGCTTTGTGCCAGGAGCTCACTGTGGAAGCAATTGCTTGGAATAGCATTTAATGCCACTCTATCCAAGTCAGAGCTTTCATTGAGGAATTCTCGGAAGTGGCTGAGTCACATGGAAGGAAGGAAAGATCCTTAAAGGTGAAGGTGAGGATATTTGGGGGGGTTATGAGCTGAGCAGGGTGGGGGAGCAGAATCTACACTCCCATCATTATATTCTGTATGTGCTAATTAATAGCAGAGAGGGAAGCCAGTGAGGAGGAAAGAGCCAGGGTGTTTGGGTTCTATAATGAAGGAGCCAATAGCCTTTATTAAACACCTGTTGTGTGTCACACTGTCTCTTAGATGTCTTGTATGCACACCTTCACTTAATCCTCACAACCCTAGGCAACAAGTACAGTTATCCAGTCTTTGAGATGAAGACACTGAAACCAGAAGAAATGAAAGCCTGAAAGTCAAAGCTGGGCCTTGAATATAGTCTGTTGACTCACAGCCTGTCCATTCTGGCACCACCCTTGGTTAGGACATAAGGGAGGCAGAGCGGAGGAGTTGGTAAACTGGTTTCACCTGGGCTCCTGCCCTCACAATTTTCACAACTCCCATTCCCCACTCCCACCCCAGCACTCACACTTCACCAGGGAAGAGGGCAGCTGCTGTGTTTCCAGGTCTTGACATGGGCCCTGGTCACCAGGGAGGCCAGTGTTGAGGATTGTTAGTGGTTCTTGGATATTATTGCTGGTCACCACTTCCAGCAGTTGGGACAAGGCCTGGGAGCTTTCGTGGTTAACCAACGCTGGTTGTTTTCTTTTTAGGCATTGTCTTGGTTTCTAATTAGCCAGGAGTTTTGTTTTGCTTTTAAGTCACGAACATCCCAGCTGTAAAAGTCTTTCTTTCCCAAACATCTGCAGCCATTCTGCCTTGGGCCATGAACTCATCTGATCTCTTACTTCAAGCTGCCTCACATTTGACCTGGCCTTGGCCATGAGACCTTCAGTGAAAGGCTAAGTGGTAAAGTGGTATTTGTGAGTCACTCCTCCCTCTGAGTCAGAAATAAAACAATGCCTCAGCATGTTAGGGGGAGGATGGGGCCATTCTGTGGTGAAATGCAAAGGGCTCTTAGTTCTTCTCAGATGCAAAGCAACTTGTGACTTACAAGGTATATGAGAGGTGGGGGGCGCTGATTTGATGAGAGTGAGGATAAACTTCAAGGCAGCCAGACTAGTTCATTTTTCCTTTTTTCTTCCCTCCCTCCCCCTTCCTTTCTTTACTTCCTTTATTCTTTTTGACTTTTTACCTCTTTCAAAATAGTAAAACTAGTAAAACCTAATCATTCAAGGAGAATTTCTATTTCTTCTTAACTTTGGTCAAGAAACTTATGCCTATCATTAATTCTATTGGTTAAGTAAAACTGGTAGAGTGGAAAAAATACTGGGTTGGAAGCAAAATAAAAACGAAAAAAAATAAAACAAGAACCCCAAACAAATCCAAACCCAAACAAACTAAAAGTCAAACAAACCAAAAAGAGGGTTTTGAGTGGTGGCTTGACAAATTGAGAATTGAGAGATCTTAGGTAAGTCACAAACTCTGTGAAGCTACATTTCCTCAAAGGGAATATGAAGACAACCAGACTTGCCTTACCTCCCCTACAAGAGTGTTGCCAGACACTAGTGAAATAATCCATGTGAAAGTGCTTTGTAGACTGGAGTGTGTATCACAAACATGGCTAGTAGTTTGGGTTCTGGTTTCAGAGAGGTCTGGGAACAATCCTTATGCAGTGTGACTTTGTCTTAGTGAGGGTAATTTTGTCCTGCTGTGGGGATATTTGGCAGTGTCTGGAGACACTTTTTGATTGTCACAACTGGGAGGTGGGGTACCATCAGCATCTAGTGTGTAGAGGCCAGGAAGGCTGTTGAATATCCTACAATGTGCAGTACATCCTCTCACAATGGATAATTATCTGGCTCCAGTGTCAGTAGTGCTGAGGTTAAAAAAAAAATCCTGCTTTAATTTTTTTTTTTCATCTTAAGGTAAGACAGAAATAATAGCAATAGTATTGATTGCATGGCGTTGTCATGTAGGTAGAATAAAGCAATGCAACTAAATCATAGCCCAGTGTCTGGCATAGTTAAGTGTTCATGGAAGCCTATTCCATGCTCAGTGTTCCTGTAGCTGCTTTCCCCAGAATCCTTACTTGTTTGCAGTCTTTGATTATCAACCCTTCTTACACCTTACATAAGTAAATATTCATATAGTTTTGGCTGCCTACTATTCATTCCCCCTCTTCAAGAGTACACCAGTTTGCTTTTTGAGAATTTCTTTTCCCCAGTCCTATGACACCTTGGTGGGTACATAACTCCACACATATCTCTTTCTTTAAAAAAATTATTTATTTATTTATTTATTCATGAAAGACACACAGAGAGAGGCAGAAACACAGGCAGAGGGAGAAGCAGGCTCCATGCAGGGAGCCTGATGTGGGACTCGATCCCAGAACTCCAGGATCAAGCCCTGTGCCGAAGGCAGGTGCTCAACTGCTGAGCCACCCAGGCATCCCTCCACACATCTCTCTTTAAGGAAGTGAAAGGTGCTATATACTTCCTTTCCCTGCCCCTGCACAGCTGGGGAGTGGTCATGAGATCTAACTTTGGCCAATCAAATAATCTCTTCCAGGACATTGACTCTTGAGTATAAGAAGTGATGAAAACATGGCCTCAGCATGTTGATCTTGCTCAGCATGATGGTCCTGCTTCTATGAATGCGTCTGCTTTCCCATTCGAAAGAGCCTTTTGGTTCCTGTCTTTTGCAGGGCCTGTTCTGCAGCCCCTAGTGGAGTTAGTATGTTCCCACAGCCTTCCAATACATTTCCAGAGTCTGTTCTGTTGGTGGCAACCCAGACTTTTTTTTTTTTTTTTAGATTTTATTTATTTATTCATGAGAGAGAGAGAGAGAGAGGCAGAGACATAGGCAGAGGGAGGAGCAAGCTTCATGCAGGGAGCCCGATGTGGGACTCGATCCCAGGCCTCCAGGATCATGCCCTGGACTGAAGGCGGTGCTAAACCACTGAGCCACTGGGACAGCCCACAACCCAGACTTTTGACTGATCACTTACTCATCAATGACCCAATGAATAAACCAGGACTGTGTGTACCATGTCTGCCAGTAGAGGAGATGAGGATAGAGGCATGGATATGTAGTATAGATGGTAGCAAAAACAGAGAAGAGCTTCTAGTTGTATTTTTCCCAGTAGCACTGCAGCAATATTCAGTTCCAAGTTCTAGAGCTCACATTCTTTCTTTCTTTCTTTCTTTCTTTCTTTCTTTCTTTCTTTCTTTCTTTCTTTCTTTCTTTCTTTCTTTCTTTCTTTCTTTCTTTCTTTCTTTCTTTCTTTCTTTCTTTCTTTCTTTCTTTCTTTCTTTCTTTCTTTCTTTCTTTCGAGCTCACATTCTTTATCAAAGTAAAAGCAGAATCTTCCTACTCTGGCCAAATCCTCATCAATAAACATAAATTAGCCAAGTGTTTTAGCTCTGTCCTGCAGTGAACCCTTTACATTTGGTTAATAGAATTGGGCAACAGTATGACTTACAATATTGATTTAAACAAATTCTCAGAAGTACATGGTATATTTATTGTAAGATACACATTTGAAGCTATCCTTTTTTCTTTACTTCATCTTTTGTGTTTGCCAGACCCTATTTTAATATCTGTATAGAATAGAAGCTTACATTTTGTATCCATTTGGGAATAGTCCAGCCAGGCAATGACACTGGTCAGTGATAAGTACAAGGAAGAGCAATGGGCACACTCATTAACTGTTGTTTTTAGTTTTTAGTTTAAGGTCATTTCTCTGGACCAGAAGTGTGACTGTTTGGAATAAAATCTGATAAGCTTCACTTTCTGTTTTGAAATAATAGCTTAATAACAAATCACAATTGTTGGGTGATTTAAACTTTGTCAAGGATTTTTAATTTTACAAAGAACATTGTGCATAATCTAGTATCTTCTTTATCTACCTTCTCTTGATCCCACCTGTCCCTCCAGCTACTACTCCATTTCTCTGCTTGCCTTCACTGCAGAATTTATTGACAGTTGTCTTACTGGGGGCCTTTACATCTTCACCTCTTACTCTCTCTTCAACTTATTTTAACTAGGTTTTTAGCCCTTTCACTGTACTGAAACTGCTCAAATCAAGGTGGTCAATGACCTGTCTGTTGCCAGTACAGTTCTATTCCTATTTTACCTCTTAGCTGCATCTGACAAGCAGACCACTTTATGTTTGAAACCTTTTTTCTCTTGGCTTATGCATGTTGTTTTCAAACATTTTTGCTCATAGAGCCCCTTAAAGAATTTTGTAAAAGACCCTTACACATTTTTAGAGATGACATCTATATTTTTCACTGTATGTTTAAATAGTTGCAAGGGATAGAATTTTTGGCATGTTATAAAAATTGACATTTTTTTAAAATAATTTTTTAGAATTTATTTATTCATGACACACACACACACACAGAGAGAGAGAGAGAGAGAGAGAGAGAGAGAGAGAGAGAGGCAGAGACACAGGCAGAGGGAGAAGCAGGCTCCATGCAGGAAGCCTGATGTGGGACTGGATTTCCCACTGGTCTTCAGGATCACGCCCTGGGCTGAAGACAGCACTAAACCGCTGAGCCACCCAAGCTGCCCTAAATATTGACATCCTAAAATAAAACTGTTATATCACTCTTTTTTAATGTGCCTGGTGGAATCTAAACACCATAGAAATGTGATATTTGCCATAAAGCATTTAGAAAATACAGACTTCTGTAGCAGTTTGAAGTTTTACATTGTTCCCCTTTCCCCTTGAATTTATATCTTCATTCAACTTTCTGCACAAAGTTTTTTCCCAGTGTAATATGTTTTAGTGCTCTACCAACTTCTCTACATCTTTCAGATTCAGTTATTAATTAGTTATTTAATTATACACTTGATAAATTATTTATACACCTGATAACATGGACCTGTATCTTACAAATTTTGATGAAAAAGTATGAACCTAAAAAGAAAATTTTATTATAAACAAATTCCTCTCAGTTGGCTAGGGCTTGTATTTTTTCCAGTTTTGTTCCTATATCCATGGATCCTACTACTTATTGTTAAAATAAGACAGAATTCTGCATCAGTTCTCTGTCTATTGTTTTCTTTTTAAAGGTGTAAGCTCTGGGACACTTAGGTGGCTCAGTTGGTTAAACTTCCAACTCTTGGTTTTGGCTTAGGTCATGATCTCATGGTCATGGGATCAGGCCCCGAGTTGGGCCCTGCACCCAGTATGGAGCCTGCTAGAGATTCTCCCCCTCTGCCCATTGCCCTGCTCATGCTTTCTCTCTCTCTCTCTTGCTCTCAAATCAATAAATAAATCTTTTTTTAAAAAAATTAAAAAATAAAAGGTATAAGCTTTAAGAAAACCTGTTCATATAAATAAGATAGAAATTTTATTTTGGAAGTGCTATTCAGTTCTCTGAACTCCTGAGATATATGCTAAAAAAAAAAAAATCACAGAGTAATTTAATCACAAAAATGTTTTTAATGATCCACCACCTCTCAACTCAATTAGGCTCTCATCTGATCTTGTGGAAAGCAAAAAAATTGGATATCACCTGACTTGAACAAGGCTCTGTTAGGTAGATATTGCAGTTATGAACTTCAAACTATCTAATTCTTTCTTTTTGTCCCCAGGACATTTCATACTACTGAGCACTGCAGTAGAGTAAGATGTAGGATGAAGGAAGGTGGGAGAACAGTGTTTGTGAAAGGCAATTGGGATGGAGAACCTCTTATTTTCACTAGGCACTTGCTCAGGCAGTTAAGTTTTCAGGCAGAGGGAATGTGAATTTGAGGATCTAGGAACCACTTTCCTTAGAACTATCTGTGCTTGCATTCCCCTTGGAAAATCTTTGCATACTCTGAAGACCTCTGCTTTTCTCCTAACTCAAGAGCTTTTCCTTCTCAGTGCCTTAGCTAGCTCTCCTTCTCTGCTTACCTCTAGGTGTTGAATGCCCTGGGCATAATTCCTGGGCCCCCTTCATTCCCTTTTTCTGATCATCTCTTTCCCAGATGATCTTCGTCCCATCACTCAAATACTGTTAGTAAGTTGAGGCTCCTAGACTTTTGTCTTCCCCCGTGACCTCTCCCCACAAACTCAGATTCCTACCTGACTTTAGCAGCTTCTGACTTTATTTTTCTGCTTGAATGTCTAATTGGCATGCCTTATGGCCATGTCTAAAGAAGAGATCATGATTCTCCAGGGCCACCTCTAGCTCACTTGTTCCTGTGCAGCCTTCCACACATGAGAAAATGGCAGCTGGAGTTGCTAAGTCCGAAAACTTAGGAGTTGTTTTTTATTTCTCTCGTCCATCACTCCCTGCAGCAAATTCTGTCAGTGCCACCTATAGAACATATCTCAAATCCATCCAATTCTCTTTGTCATCTTCACTGCTCTCTCCCTAGTCAGAAACATCCTTATCAGGGCTTACCTGGAGCATTGTCATACATCTTTGTTGGTCTCCCGGCTTTCCCTCTGTCACCTTCCATCCAGATGATCCTTGCTCCACAATGCAGTCAAAGTGTCTTTCAAAAATGTCAATCAGAGCATGTCATTCCATTGTCTGTAACACTAGATGAAAAATAATCCCTTTTCCTTATCTGGGTCTCCAAGGGCTAAGTGTTCTAGACCTTGCCAACCTTCCTGATCTCAGGTTCATGTCTGTGTTGTTTCTTTTTCCCACTGAACTCTAGCCACACAGACTTTCTAATTCCTAAACACAACAAGTTTCCTTCTCCCAAGCCCTGTCTTCAGGGCCTTGCACTTACTATGCTCTTAGCCTCAGATCATCTCATTGCTACCTAATTTTTTTCCATATAAAATCTCCTTTTAGGAGCCTTCCCTGACTAATTTCCTCCCTATCCCATTATCCTATGTCTTAAAATAGCACATATCCTATAGGATGGATTATTTCTGTGATTAGGGATGTAAGCTCCCTAAGAGCAGAGATCTTTCCTATCTTTCCTATCTTATCTATCTATTTCCAATGTCAGAACGGTGTTAAACACATAGTAGGTGCTCAATATATATTTATCGAACAGATGCAGAAATTTTCATTGTGTTTGCTATGTGTTTTTTTTTTTTCTGTTGTTTATTTTTAAGTACAGGAGCATGTCCTAGTGACATTTTCAGAAGAATAAGTTTGTAATGCAGGCCTAGATAATGCCTGTCATTTCATCCCACTATTGAGCATTGACCGAAAACTGGAGCTGGTATCACAGAATAACAAACAGTTGCAGGCTTTGGAGTCAAATAGGGATGAACAAGGATTTAACTCCAAGACTGCCAATGTCCAGCTCTATGATCTCAAACAAATCACATCGTTTTTTATATATCAGTTTCTTCATTAATAACTTGCAGAGTGCTCTAAGAACTGGAAGAAATATAGGTAAGTGACTATCACACAATAAACATTTAACTTATGGTAGTTGTGGAATTATTGTTAATATTATTAAATTATTACTATTATTGCCCAGACCAATTTCTTCAGAGTCTCTCCTATTGGCCTGTCCTTTGGCCGGTGCCAGACTGAGATGGGGCTATAAGATCCTGCTCCTTTGCCTCAAGCCAGGGCACACTCTGGGTAGCCCTGGAACAATGGGGCAGGACTTCTGTATCTACAAACCCCCTGCAAGTTGAGACACCAGATACCAACTTTCCTCCTTCCCTGTCCTGATTCTTTCACTCCTCATCAGTTGTCCTTGTGACGATTCCTCAGTAAATGGGGTATGTATGAATCCCGATCTCTGGCTCTGCTTCTGCAGAACCTGACTGGGTGGTGGTTATCACTTTTTGTTTCACCAGAAAATATCTATGGGGTTCTATAACCCTGGTAACTATTTTTTTTCTGATAATGTCATTAGTTATATTTGTTTACCCATAGTAAGAGCCTTATTTAGAAGCAAGAATTATCATGATGTCTTTGCATTAGTTTAATGATGATTGGAGGACCACCTATTACTAAAGAAGAATAGAAAGGAAGAGAAATTACACTTATCATTTTAGGAATATGGGATGAGGCCCTACAGCTGAAATGCTAAGGCCTTTCCATGTTGTCATGATATCTAAGGTAGCAGTAGGAGTGCCACTCACAGCTGAGCTGTGAGGCTTGGGAAGAAATATGCAACATCCCTACCTCATTTGTATCAAATGTAAAAGAAGAACAAATAATACAGACCTGTTGAGAGAAGTAAATGAAATTTTATATGTGAAAGAGGTTGGTAATTATAAAACACATCATAAAGGTGAGGTGTTTGAGGTATAAAAGTGAATTCTGGTTAGTTCAGGAATTGGAAATGAAGATATTAAGATCTTGCCCGCAAGTGTGAGCCTCTTTATACAGAAACAGGGAAAATTGTGTTAGAGTCATATGTGTTGTGTTTTAAAGAAATTGCGTTTGTGGAAAACATATTTTTCATACTTAAATAAAAGCAGAGTGAGGCAGAAGTACTTTGTAAATAATAAAATATATATATACACGCACACATTGTATATATATATATCTCCTAACTGCAGCTCCAGTGACTTCTGAGAACTATTTAGGGAAGTTAAATTAACAGTATTTCATAGGATTTATTAGCCATAAAAAGTCCCCCAGAGCTGCCTACATAAGGTTTTAATTATTCAAAGATTGTACTTTGGCACCTCAAACATTGCCAAACCCAGAAATAAGGAGAACGAGCACTTTACTGGTGGCAAAGAGAGACATTTTGTGCAGGCAGCAGCAATGAAAATGGGAACCCCAAAGCTTGAGGAACCCACAATCCGAAGGTACCTGAGAGGCCTGGGAATGAGTTATTTACTAGAGAGAAGGAAAGAAGGACTTCAAAGGGATTGGGACAAAGCCACAAAGCAAAACATGAATGACAGGCTACAGAAGAGATGAGACAGAGCGGAGGAAAGCAGGAGCAGAAAAGTTAAAGGGGCAGACTGGGTGCCTGGGTGGCTCAGTCGGTTAAATGTCTGCCTTCAGCTCGGGTCATAACCTCAGGGTCCATCTCAGGACCCTGCTCAGTGGGGATCCTGCTTCTCTCTCTCTCTCTGCCTTCCACTTACCCTGCTTGTGCATGTGTGGACACACACACACACACTCTCTCTCTCTCTCTGTCTCTCTGTCAAATAAGTAAATAAAATCTTAAAAAAAAAAAAAAAAAAAGAAAGAAAGTGGCAGATTGATAATTGGGGAAGGCAGAAGAGCCAGAGGGCCCTGTGCGGCTGCACACCATTCAAGCAGAACAGAGTGGCTCTGGGAGGCCATCCTAAGGCTGGAACCTGTCCTTGGTCCCCTAGAACATCAATCTCCCTAGCGCCCTCTGCAGGTAGGACCAGCCTGATAAAGTGCCCCTCTGCACCCCTCTTCTCCAGGTGCCACACATGGAAATGACCTTATTTCTCTGTTTTCATTAGAGAAAACAGTAGGTTTACTGCTACTGCTTGTCCTCTGGGACTTGGGGCAACCATCCCGGGCACCCTGTCTCCAACATTCAAGACAGAGGCTGCTATAACAAGTGCATTTTTTGGTTCTCTATATAAAATCACGAATCCCTCTTTTCTGCTTCTGCACTTCTCTCCTTATGTTTGTCCTAAGACACTACTGACATGTGCTCCTCCAAGATTCATCTCTGTGCTCTCTAAGCGCAGTCCATCTTCACAACCTCAGTGCTTATGACTTGGTCTGGCATATGCCATTTTCCCAAAAGAAGTTAGTTAAAACCTGCTTCAGAAGGTAGGGAGAATATTCTTCTGAAACTCTACTCAGTACTTACATGGTTAAGAGATCAGATATTTCAAAAACCCATGTTTCCATCTATTTTTCAAAAAATGAAAGAGAGAAGAGAGAGAGAGAGGGAACCAAGCAGGGAACCTGATGTGGGGCTCGATCTCAGGACTCCAGGATCATGATTTGAGCTGAAGGAAGACATTTAACAGACTGAACCACCCAGGTGCCCCTTTCCACCAATTTTTGTGTGTGCCAGATTCTGTTCTGGGCAGTGGCATGCATTTCAAGGTGATTAATAACAATGGGTAACATCAGGTCACTCTAACTCTCTACCAGGAACTGCGCTAGTATATACTACTAGTTAATAGTATATATAGCAGTATATTAATATATACTATTAGTTAATTCTTACAGCAAACTCTGCCCACAAGGAAGGCAGATCAATTATTTAATGAGGAAGGAGATAAATACATGACTAATAAATAACAAATAATTTATAATACAACACAGCAGCTCATGTAAAAGCGTGAGAACTAGGGACTGGGGGTGATTAACTTTGCTTCCTGCATTTGGTGAGCAATGATCAGGTAATAATGGAGGTAACCCTGTAACTTCAAAGCTATTTATTTCTCAAGGAGACAAATAGTCCAAATAGATCAGAGAAAGTCCTTCCTTGAGTGTTAGACTTGTAAAGAACAAAACAAAGCTCAGCAATATATTTTATCCCATTGAAAAGCAAAAGCCCCACATTACAGTCTTATTATTTGGGAAGGATATATGAGTTGCTTAAAGGTGCAAATATTATTTATGATACTTGTATTTAACTGGGACGATAGTAGGTATTATTACTTTTATTTCTCCTGTTTATTATACATTGGTATTAAGGAATGACTCTAAAGCTCTTTGAATAAATCATTTTAATTGCCTGGTAATGTGAGTGTTCATGTTAATTAAATGGATATTTTCCACATGGCAAAGAGAATTCTTTTGAGCTTTTTCTTTGGAAAGACAGCCTTATGAAGTGCCCTTTGTGAATAAATGACTTTCCTATTATCAAACTACCATGCAACTATTTAAGAAATTGTATTTAAGCATTTAATTTTGATCTTAAAATACAGAGATGCCTAGCAGAAAATAGGCTGCAAGTTAACTAGCATATGTCAGGTTGAATCATGCTGTACACTGGAGTGTGGTGAAGTGGGAGGGTGCTTGTGTGGGGTAAGGCCACACCAGTATTGATTGTGCTGAGTGATCATAGGAAAATCACTTTGGTTCTCTGAGCTTCAGTTTCCTCACTTGTTAAATGCAGGATTAGGACTCTTACAGTCTTTTATCTGCTACTAAGTCCTCTCCCAGGACGCTCCAGAAAAGGATATCATGATAGCAGGAATATGTCCCTTCTAAATAGTCAGGACACTGGGAAAAAAGGCATGACTTCAGAGATGTCAACATGAAAAGCTGCTTTTTGTTATCTTGGAACTTAGAAGTGTATTAGAAATTGATGTGTCTAAAAAATGATGCAAGTTATATTTAAAAAGTATGGAAGTAACAATATATTGAACATAAATGCAGGAAAGTGAACACATTCAGCAAAAAATAGAAGCACTTTTAGAAAAAGAAGTGTCAGTAACATTTATAGAGTGTCATCAATGAACCACATTCCATCCAACACTTGTATCTTACTTGTGTATGGCTTTTTGGTTTTATAAACACTGAAGTAACGGGCAGGGACAGATCAGTATCTCAAGTGAAAAGCATGAATCATACATATTGCTGGTCACTTGTCCAAGTCACGGAGCTGGTGAGAGGTGTAGGTATACTGAGCTTGAACTCAGAGTCTGCCTTCAGAGCACATCTTCTTTCCTATCTAGGCTTTTCTGACTTCTCCAGAATGCAGTTGTCTATGGATGACAAAAACCCTGGGGTTGGTTCCTCAAACACTGGTTGCTTATCCAGTTTGGTTCAGACTGAGTGTATCCTGGTGCCAGTCATCACCTGTTGCACACCATGATGGCTGGGACTGTGGCTGGTTAAACACAAGCAAATGGTCTTCTTTGTGGATGGATTTCCTTTTTGAATAGCACTTTGGGATTCCCTTCAGAGAAGTACCTTTATGTTCATAACCTAACTAAACACTTAATTTTCTATTAATTTTCTATTCTGAGTTTAATGTTAAACTAGAACTACGGGTGAGCTGGTTGGCTGAGTGCAATAATTAAATATATGTATTAGACACATGTTTTAGGTGGGTTATTTCCAGACTGAGCTTAGCTCGGTTATGCAGTAACAGTCTCTCTTCGGCTTCATGTCAGACCTTGAGCCAAGCATATGGCTTGTCTTGATAGATAACTTATACTGGGCTCCACCACAGTAAGGGCACCTGCTGTGCATTTGCATAACTAGATTGGCAAGATCAATTAAGGAAAGGTTGGCTGGCCACTTGTCGCAGAATATCATGAGATTGGTGTTTGACCTTGATTCTCAAACCTGACAGTCATAGAATTATAGCCTCAGAATGAGAATGGACTTGAGGATAATCCATTCCAGACCCATCCCTATGGGGAAATGCTTAAATAATCCTTGACATGTGCCCACTCAGTCTAAATTAGAACATAACCAATGACAGAGACCTCATCATTCTGTAAGGGACTCATTCCATTTTTGGACAGTTCTGTTAGAAAGTTCTCTCTAACATCTCTTAATTGCTCACTTCTCCCTGGGAAGCTATAGAGCTGTGCTGTCCAGTGTGGTAGCCACTCGCTGCATGTGGCTATGGAGCACTTAAAATGAAGCTAGTCCTAATTGGGGTGTGTTGTAAATGTAAAATTTACATCAGACTTCAAAAACTCAATATGAAAAAGTTTTACAATGATATGTGTTGAAATGATACTGTTTTTGGTGTATCGGTATAAATACAATATATTATTACATTTAATTTCACCTGTTTCTTTCTACCTCTAAATATGGTGATTAGAAAGTTTTAAGTGACATACGTGACTAGCATTGTATCTCTACTGGATAGTGCTACTAAAGCGTATTGTAAGTCTGTGCACTCTTACAAATGGTAGCCTTCAGATTTTAGAACCCTGCTATTGTGTTTCCCCTAATATATATTTTTTAGAATAAATGTCTCAGATTCCTTCAAATGCTTTTTATTTAACATAACTTCTAGACCCTTTTCAGTTTTTTGGTCTCTACACTTAGCTGAATACTGTAAACTGAAGACTATAATTAAGATGTACCATACCTTTTGGGACTATTATCTCCATTGTTTTCATGTTACTAACTTTTGTTAAAGCACATAGTATGCTGTAGTTTTTATGGTGGTTCAAATATACTACTCAAGGGTTCTTAACTTGGGATCCAGAATCTCTGGTGGTCATAGATGGGCTCCAGCTGAAATTGTAAACTTTGTTTTAGGACTATGGACATTTGTCTCTGAGATAGTCTTTAGCTTTCACAGATTTTCAAAGAAATCTGAGACCCACTAGATTGTATTGAGACTATAGTCACTTAAAACTCCTGAGCTTTTATTTTTCATTAAATTATTTTTAATCTCAATCTTTCATACTCCACTACTTTTGCATTTGATTTTAACAATGGATGATTTTATATTTAGCTTTTAGATTAATAAATAAGAACATTTGTTCTTATAAATAAATGATCTTATAAATATCAAATAAATAAGAACGTTTGTTCTTATTCATGTCAGCTTGTTCTTTATCAAGACTGTTTGTCTCTCTTGGTTCATTTGACATTTAATGAATTAGGCTTCTCTCCCAGCTTTGTCACACCTACAGTTTTGATAAGCATGTCTTTTGTGTCCTCATCCATCATTAATTGAAATTTTGGACTGGATGAACCATAGATAGCACTTGGGAGTCTGCCATTGTGATTGCCCTTCGGGTAGGCAGTGATTCATCAAGCCGTCGACATTCCTTGGGTAGAGTTGTTGAAACAGCTACAACTCTATTCAAGTGTACTGTCATTTATGTCATTCTTGTCCACAGAATGTCAAATTCTTTTCCGAAATCAAGATATATTTTTGTCTATGATGTTTCCCTGATCTCCCTGACCTGTAACCCTGTCAAGATGGGAAATGAGACTGGTTTGGTGAGACACTTATTTTGGAAACCTATACTGGCTCTTAGCGATCACTGCTCACTGATTTTTAAATAGTTTGTTTTAGAGTGTTACTAGAAGTTTGACATCAAACCCACCTGGCTGTAACTTTTAGAATCTACTTCCCCATTCTCTAAGATCTTTCTGAAAATTGGCACAAATGTCTTGACAAAGGCTTGATTAAAAAATGAAATTTACATGAGATTAAAGTGGGAAATAACAGGCTTTTATGTTAGCTAAGAACGGGAATAAAAGGTGATGATGATGAATAAGGATGCACTGAGCTGAAGGACAAAGTTATGTGATACCAAAGCCCTGGGTAAAGACACTATCTACCACTCTAACATGTTCTGTCCACCAGCTTAAACCATTTGGTCCCCCAAGGCAATCACATTTGTTTATCACAGTTTGTTCTCTGTTGACATTTAATGTTTTCTAAGGTTTTGGAAACTATTATCTTTCAGATATCCATAGTTTATTTTGTTTTGAAGTCTAGAACAGCTCAATGTTTTTCCATGGAGTGTCATAAACACTTTCTCCTCTGTCAGGAAAAGTAGATGTCAGAATACACTCTTAGGAGTTATCAAGGACAAAGCTTGGTTTTCAAAGATCAGAGGCCATTAGTTTTCACACTACATACTCCATTTTTAAAATCTTGGTGTCCATATCATATCCCCAGAAGCTAGGTTGTTGGCTTGGGTGTGGATACCAGCATTTTTTTTTAAAACTGTCTATGGGATTCTAATATGTGGCCAATGTCAAGAATGCTGATCTAGGTGATTAATTTCCCAAGTGGATTTTAGATCATCAGCAGCAGCAGCAGCAACATCACCAGGAACTTGTTAGAAATGCAGATTTCCAAGTCTCCACTTCTGAAATGCTAAATCAGAAATTCTAGAGGAGGAGCTCAGGAATCCGAGTTCATTTTTTTTTTTTTTTTTTTTTAAATAGTATCCATGGCCAGCATGGAGCCCAATACAGGGCTTGAACTCATGACCCTGGAATCAAGACCTGAACTGAGATCAAGAGTTGGACACTTAACCAACTGAGCCATCCAGGTGCCTCAGGAATCGGTGTTTTAACAAGCTCTCCAGATGATTTTGATACATACCAAGGTTTGAAAGCCACTGCCCTAAGCTTTCTCTCCTGGAAAAAAAGGTTGCCTTGTCAAATGCTACTGACCCTGAAGATGTCTGGTCTGAGGCCAGTTAAAGCTCTGTAAGACTACAGGAGTTGGCAGGTAAGCTAAGCAGAAAGCTTTGAGTGCTCTACTTCCTCTCAGCCAGTGAGCTGGCCTGTAGTGTACAATGAATGCTTTCATCCAGTGTTGGTACATGACTGTCCCATCCTCAGTTGAGGGTGGTCATCCAGATCTGCTGATCACTCTGCTGCACCTTTTCTTACAGCCTTTTATTTCAATTTCTAGTGCATGCTTTTGAGCCATAGTGGCTGATACAAGTCTACTTGTGGCCATGCTAGGTTGCTACAAAGAAAAGAGGAAGACTACCACCTGGATGTTAAAACACAAATTTTATAGATATTTCAGACAATTTGAGGACAGAATGAAAAAAAGGCAATCAGAAATTGTTGGAAGATCTTTGGTATCATGCCTAGGGGATAGAAAGTTTGGAAGAAACTTTGGCCAGACTTGCACTGTCTGTGGCTGCAGAGCCACTTGGCTTAGTAGGAGCTGGCCCTGGAGGAACCTGTAGCCATTTTTTGGCTGCTTTCCTTTCTGGTAGGATGACCTTGAGTAGCTCACTTAATTCTTTGAACCCCAGTTACCTTGTGTATAAAAATAAGGAATGATGATACCTACCTTGTGGGGTTGTTAATAGGGATTAATTGAAATAATACTTGAAAAAATGCCCAGCACAAGACTAGTACATGGTGGTTATTCAGAAGCCTCCTCTGCACTAGCCCTCAAATTGTAGTGTGTTGTCTTTAGCTAGTTTTCAAAACTAGGGCTCAGTAAAACCATGGAGTAGAATGTTTATCCATAAAGCTTCATCAGATTCTAGTTCCAGAAACTTCCTGTTCTCCTCTCGGCATCCTTTTTCCTTCTCAAGCTAGGACCTTGGTCTCTTTTTACCCTTCTGAAATTCACTTTCATATACCAGTCAGTTGGAAGAGAGCTAATGTGCTAATCAAGTAGAATGTACATGACTCGGAACTACGGAATGTGTTCGTGTTTGCAGAGTTAGATGCAGTTGAACAGCATTTATACATCTTTTAGCCCTAAGGAAGGAAGTACCTTCCTTAGAATGTGCCATTTGATTTGTATTAATGCTCACATAATCCTCAGAAGAGGTACTACTCTTATCTCCATTTTGAAGGCAAGGAAACCAATGTTAGTGGAATTTAAGAAACCCATTCAGACTGTTACAAAGTGGAATATTTTTCCCAGAGCCCCTTAACTTATCACATAGATTCTAGACTTTGATTTCCCACAAGGTTAGCATACATTATAGGCAGAAACAAACAGAAAAATTTTGTTTTCAAATCCATGCTTTTTCTGCACCTAGTTGCAGGGCAATACAAAACTGTTAGTTGGAAAGGGGTGGCTAATTAGGAGAGTACAGAAGCTGGGGAAAGAAGTTAGGGTGGATTTCATGACTTGGATTTCTATTTTTTTGAAGTGTCAGGTGGCATACAGATCTCTTAAGATTTAACTTTTGCTTTATCCTAAAAGCACAATGAAAGGGTAAATCACCCCATCACTCTTTACATTTTACAGAGTCCTTATTTTATATGCTATCAATGTAGGCTTTAATTCTCTTTGGAAAATGAATACTTTTCTGGGTCCCGTGGGAGCTGTTCCTTGTGGCATTTGCAAGACTACCATCTGAGCTGAGTGCTTATTAGATAGGATGAAGTATCGTTTAAGGTTAGCAGCAAGGCATCATAGGCCACCCACTGGACACCCTGGGAATGAAAAAGAGGCCAAAGGTCTAGTGTCTTTAACTGGAAAAGTACAATTGCAAGATTAACAGTGGCAACCCCACTGTGCATTACTGCTAGTGGAAATAAGCATATGATATCATAACAGAGGAAGGCAGCAAATTTGCTTTCAAAGCCCACAGTGTGACAGCTTTACAGTTGTCTTTTGAATTTATTTATTTATTTTAGAGATGGGGGATGGCAGGGAGGACCAAAGGGAGTGGGACAAGCGCACTCTGTGCTGAGCGTGGAGCCCGATGTGGGGCTCAATCCCAGGACCCTGAGATCATGACCTGAGCTGAAACCAAGAGTCAGATGCTCAACTCAATGGATTGAATCACTCAGGTGGATTGAATCATTTAGGTATCTACAATTGTCTTTTGAGTGGTATCTGCATTGGTTTCTTATTGCCTCTGTAACAGACTACCATGAATTTAGTAGCTTCAGATTATCCTGCTATCCCAGTCCTGCAGTGTTATGCTTCCCATGAGAGTTCCCAGTCTTAATTAACCAGACATGAACAAGCATTAGAATCTTCATATTTGAAAACAGGTAATTTTATTTTAAAAAGAACCTAATTGTTTAAGTAGTTACCTCCCTTAACCTAAAAAATAAAAGATTGTTCATTTAATTAATGTCTTGGAAACATATGAATGTCTGTATGTTCTGTTTACTAGCTGCAGTCTGACAAGGAGATACATTTGGCACAGCATAGCAGTAATCAGAGTGTCGACAGCATGCTTGGGTGCAAATAGAAAAGTGGGACATCAAAACAAGGTCACGGAGGCAGTATTCTACAGTTTTTATTTTTCCTACTGAAATAAATCAAAAGGAGAGTTGATCTGAGTTCCTGTGAAACCCTTTGCCATTAAATGTTATAATCAATTTAAACTTGAATTGGTAAACACTTCTTATTGTTAAAGCTAAAATAATTGTATATGAAAGATTCAAATTGTTCCTCTCTTTATCTTAACCTAGAGACCCTTAATATTTCAAACTCACTGAAAAATGCCAGATCAGGGCTTATATAATTAAGATTTCTCTTTAAAAAACAAAGAAATTATAATATATCAGTGATATTGTAATAGTGTTGTGTGGTGAGAAGTGGCAGCTGCACTTGTGAGCATAGCAGAAAGGTTTGGACTTGTTGAATCACTGAAACTAATGTAACATTGTGTGTCAACTATACTTAAAAAAAAGAAGGCAAATTAATAAGCTTTTTCCAATAACTGCTAAAAAAAGGCATATGGCTTTTTATAATCATTTAAAATAAAAACATGAATGTTATGAAAACAAAGTAATAGACACAGAATGTTAGTGTCGCGAATTTCCCTAGATAAGTTGCAGTCTAGTGAGTTTCCAGCTCATTCCTTAGAGCCCTGTGACTTCATGGTCATAGCTCCTATGAAACATAGCTGGTAGGAATCTCCTGCCCTCACTTCTATCACAATAGCTCCATTTTATCTGATTTATATGAGTATATTTATATATACATATATATGTTTACTCTGATCACTCCCCTGCATCTCACATATTATTGCCCACTATTTTGTGGCCAACTTTTTTTACTGTTTCAATTCTACTGATTCAATATGAATCTACTGTTTCATTAATGTTGTTTTATACTGTCAGTGTTTAGATTCACCCACTTGTTTGCATTGTCTTTATCTGTCTTCCTTTTGGGCATCTCATCTTCCTTCTCTGCTCCTATAAATTTGAAGTATATTCTTTAAATTTTGAAGGTCTTCTGGCAGTAAATTGTATCACTTTTAGTTTGTGTGAAATGTCTTTATTTCACCCTTATACTTTTTTTAAGGGGGAGAGGGGCAGAGGGAGGTAGAATCTCAAATAGGCTCCACACCCAGTACAGAGCCGACTTGAGTTCAATGCAGAGCTCAGTCTCATGACCCTGAGATCATGACCTGATCTGAAATCAAGAGTCAGATGCTTTACCAACTGAGCTCCCCAGGCTGCCCCCATCATCCTTATACTTTTGCTATATGTGAAATTCTAGGTTAATAATTTCTCTGAACGTTTTGTAGGTTTTATTCCACTACAGCCTGGAATTTGTTGTTGCTTTTACGAAGTCTACTGCTAGTTTATCTTTTTATGGATAATCTGTCTTTTTTCCTTTAGATGCTTTAGTATGGTCTTTATGTGTTTGGTATTTTGCAGCTTTACTGCGATGAGTCTTGATGTGAGTTTATTATTTATCCTCCTTGGTTTTCTGAATCTGAACATTTATATCTTTCATCTCTTCTCAAATATTGTATGCCAATGTTATTGGTATTTTCACTAAAATAATCTTCTTGAACTCCAGTTAGACATTTATTAAATGTCTCATTCTTTTTCTCACAACCATTCTTTCACAGCTGCCACGTCTTTGTCTCTCCTGTGTTTTGGTTGATTTCTTGAGTGTAACCTTCCGTTTTATCAATTCTTTCTTCAACTGTGACTAATCTATTAAGCTATCCATTGTGGTTTTAAATTATATTTTTAATTTTTTAAATATTTGGTTCCTTTTCAAATCTGCCTGGTGTTTTGAAAGTGTTTTATTACTTTCTCTGTTTTTTTTATTTCATATTTGTTTTATTAACATTTTATGTCTGGTTATTTTATTTTCTGTATGGTCCATTCCAATATTCAAAATTCTTGGCAGTCTAATTCAGCTGTTATTGTTTCTGCCGGCTCTCACTCATGGGACCTGTTTCCTCATGTACTTCATAATTTTGGATTTTGAGTTATTATTCAGCTGTATCTGTAGCAATCCTGTAAGACCTGAGTTGTGAGTCAGTCCCTCAGAGAGAGGTCCCTACCTATCTGGGTCCACATCAGGTTAATTTCTTGGCTTGAGCCTTCCTAGATTGCACAGTAGTGTCAACTTAACCACAAGCTTTTATAGGACAGGCCTGTGGTTGTAAATTTTCAGGGAAGATGTAATATCCCAATCCAGAACCTCGGCTGAGACTTTTTTGTTATTTCCCTTTACATGGTTTATGTGGAAGGCATGCCCCTTCATTATTTGGGCTTTATATGAAGTCTCAGTTCCAAGTCCTCATCTTACTTAGGACTCAGTGTGGCCATTAAAATTCAAGCATCTTGGTTACAAAGATTGGCAAATGCTTATACGATAGCCATAGATTCAGCTAACACCTGCTTTCTAGCTCTTATGAGCTCAATGATTTGTTTATCCTTCCTTTGTTACATAGCTCAACTATTAAAAAAGATGTTTATATATCGAATCTAGCATATTTCTAGGTTTCTGGCTCTAAATATTCCTTCAAACAGAACTTTTTAATTATTATTATTATTTTTTGATGAAGAAACTAAGACACAGAAAAGTTAATTGTAAAAAGGCTCAGCAAAGTGGAAAGTAAAGCAGCCTCTGAATTACTTGTTCACTACTTGTGTAGATCACACAAAATAATAACACTTCAGCTTTTAGAGTTGGCATTTATTGTGTCACTTCTAGTAACTCTTGAGATAACTCTGAAATCAGAAGTCAATTTCCCCCAAATTGTGATAACTTGCTAAAATAAGGTGAGATTAAATCATTGTTGCAAGGTCATTCACTCTATTATAGTTGAGATAAGAAGTCTGCCTCTGACTCCCAAGGCTGTAGTGATATGAGTCAGAAAATTTAGTCCTAACAATTTCTTCAGGCAGATTCTACGTTCTGAATCTGGATTTGGAACCACCTACATGGAGAGGAACTCTCTGTAGTAATTCAACAGTCACACTTTTAAGGATTCATACAGACATATTTTGGTTTGTGTTTGTTTTGATGATGAATTCTATTTACTTATTTATTTTAATATAATTTATTTAAATTCAGTTTGCATTATGCTGAGTGAAATAAGTCAATCAGAGAAAGACAATTGTCATATGTGGAATATAAGAAATAGTGAAAGGGACCATATAGACATATTTTATCAGCATCAGGACTTGCTCACATGCAGAAGCCTCCAGTTAAGAATCTCTACTGTTTATTAGAAAAATAAATATAATTTGAAAGATATATATATTAGTTATTAATGCATTCTCAAAAAGTGAACTGTTTGTATCTTAAAGGGAATCTGAGTAACACTGTACAATATTGCAACTAGCAAATCATTGAAAAGGGAAAGCTAATATGTTTTTGAGATACGAATAAAAAGAAAAAAAAAGACACATTGTGAATTTCAATGTTCTTATCTTAAATGACTGAGCGTTAACAAACCACCACCACCACCACCACCAAAAGCAGAATCACCTAGGGCTACTAGCTATGGTTTTGTTTTGCTTTGCTTTGTTCCAAATTACTAAATTTTCACATAAAATGGAGACATCATCAACATTTCAGATTTTTCTTCAAACTTATCAGTTTTATTCAATTTTTCATCTTGTGTCTGATAGCGTTCACCCTACTTAGCCTTTCTTAAAATTGAAAACTGAAGGTGTGGGTTTGAAACCTCCTGTAGAGGGCGCTATTGATATGGTCAAGTATATCAAACATTTTTAAAAAATATATGGTTCATAAACTGTAGTCTCTGCTGAGAAGTCATTAGGTTGCTATTTGGGAGAGTTGAATGAAACCAAAATCCTAAGCAGACTAATAACTCTTAAGCTGTTTAATACTTGTGAAACCAGCGTCCCTCCGCTGCTGGCTTCTTGAACGCTGAAGTCTGAGCATTCCCTCCCCTCCCCCCTTTTATTATTTAATGAACAATTCCTCTTCTGGTCTGTATTAACAATGGTGCTTGGAACTCGGCATCGATAACACACTGTATGCCCTGTTGTGCTGCATGTTGAATGATTTGTGTGTCTTTGAGAAAGTCCAGCTTCTCCTCTTAATCTGGTATCCTGGAGGCTCTGTAATTTACTCCCACAGTTCCCTGCCATAACATATTTCATGTCAAGTGGGAAGGTTTAAAAAAAAAAAAACCCTCTTAATAGAGATATTTTCAAACAAAGACAGAGGGCAAAGAGGATCTTCTTAGGATATTAAATGAGAACATAACCAAAGCTTATTTTTCTTTTGTATTATTATGAAGCAATTGATGATTGCCTGGGGCTTTGGGGATGAATCAGACTTTTAATAAGTTTCAGTGAGAACAGTGTTCACAGAGATAAGTTAATTAATTGCTGTGCTGTGTGAAAGCTCATGTAGATAGTGTTTTATTCTACTGTGTAGACTGTTCATAAAAAGGCACACAATTTTTTTTACCACACTAATGCTTATCGACAAACTTTCACAGAAAATATTCCTTTGCTCTTTTCTTAAAAAAAAAAAAAGCAACTGTTAATAACCTTATTAAACCAGAAATGAAATACACTACTGATCATTCTCCAAAAGTGGCACTAAAAAGAAAATTTTCCTTTTGGAGACTCTGATGTTTTGCATCTATTGTTTGCAAAACTCTTCTGGATGCTGACAGACACCTCTCTCCTTATTACTTTTAACCTTGAGGTTTTGGCAAAGTGCTACTTTTTCCTCTGCATCATTTGGTTGATTTTAAAGTAGAAAAGTTTTCTATCCCATCTTTTACCCTGTTGGTGTGGCAGCATTATAAAGGATGGTGAGAAAATGACTTTGAAAGCATCACTTGTTAGTACGGTGGGTTTTTCTCCTGATGGCTACAATTTACATGCCATGGGCCCTATAAGCTTTCCAGTTTTTTCTTGATGCTATGAAGAAAAAAAAAATCAAACAGTTTCTTAGAGTCTGGAATGCTTTTCCTGGCAATTGACAACAGAGTTCAAGTCAAGTTTATGATTTGGACTTAAATTTAGACTTTGCTTACACATTTTTAACTCTTTGAAAGATGGGTTGAGTATAATGTGTATTACGTGCCTTCTTTTATATATGTTTTATTGTTGACTGAAATTTTGAAAGGCTTTGTTGATAACTTTTTAAAATTTTGCTTCTAAAATAGAGGAAAGAAAGCAATTCAGAGTCTCATCTATCACCTTATTGCATTAGCTGTTAATTTTTTTCAGTTAAAAGAGGATAAAACAATTATGTTTGTATCATCACTTGGTTATCTGCTCTATTTTAAACTTAGTGTTATAATTTTATCAAAAACATTTTTTCTTCATATGTATTGGTATGGTCTTCAGCCCTTGTAGAGATTTCAGTAATTTATATGTATTCTTGGGAATTAGGAGTTGTCCTAATGTGTAAGAAGTCCTCTCTAAAAGGATGATATGAGGACTAAATGAGCCCATCTGAGTTGCCTAGCACTGTGCCTGGCACATAAGCACTCAACAGATGTTTTTCATTTTTCTCCCTCTTCTTTCCCTGATCTTAATTGGATTTCATTTGTCATTACTAATAGGCTATTACATGCTATAGAATGAATCTTTTTGGAAAACAATTATATGAGCAAATAAAGCTTGTATTTAAAATATTTTCACACTTTCCAATAAAACTATAATATGAAATATATGAAATCAGATCAACTGGCCATCAAAGAATTGCTCCGTTAAGACTGTGCTGCTGTAAATTTTGCTGAGGTATGAGATCTGCTCCAATTCTTGCAGGCAGTCAGTGGCCCTCAGTGCCCCTTTTGGTGACAGCTGCCTGTAAGACCCTCTTTTGGCTTACCCTAAGTATCTCTGTGGCCTCCAGGAAAGATTGGCTGTGGTTCTTCTCATTAAATATCAGAACAACAAATGAGGTTCTGTCCCTGTTTCCTCGTTTTCACTTCTATTTCTCTATTCTGGTGTCCTTTTTTCCTCACCTGCTCTGTTCTAAGAAGACATTTTATTTTCTATGTTTGGGCATCCGTTTCCTAACCTTTGCATTTTAAAAAATATTTATTTATTCATTTTAGAGAGATAAAGAGAGAATGTGTGAGTGGGGGGAGGGACAGAGAGAGAGCATTTTCAAGCAGACTCCCTGAGCGTGGAGCCCTCTGCCAAACTGAATCCCATGACTCCGAGATCACAACCTGAGCTGAAACCAAGAGTTGGATGCCCAACCAACTGAGCGCCCCCCCCCCCCCAGGCACCCCAGTAACCTTTGCATTTCTAGCCAAGGTCCATCCAGAGGACATCCTTCTTTTCCAAATGTGGCCATTTTAGAAATGTCTTAAAGAGCCTTCTTGTTCTCCCCATTGTCCATCAGAGGGGCAGCGCTATACTTCAGAAGATCTTGACCTCTGGGACTCCATGCTGTGCTTGCCCCTACTTTGATTCTCTCCTCACGTGCAAGGTTTATTCTACATCCCATGGCTTTGCTTCTCGCAGCCCAGGATGATGTGGGACTACACGTCATGAGTTATGCAATATTTGTCTTGTAGGCTTTCACCTTTGGGTCTTTCCAGCTCACTCGTGCTCTTGACCAATGATAGATCAACATTTCTATTGCAAATATACCTGACATAGGGTTTTAGAAGTTCAGAACAGAGTGATCTTGTAGTTTATCTCATCAAAGCCTTGTTTTCAAAGGTGTGGTAAAGGAGACTGGGAGAATGAAGAGATTTTCCAGGTACAGGTGATACCTCAGTCCTATAACTCAGACCTTGTCTGTCTTGTGACCCAATTTAAGCATTAGTGAGTTCAGGCTGGATGTTGCTTCTTTGTTTACTCATTTGTCCTTTTTAAGTATAGCAATCTTTTTCAGTCCATAAGGTGATGATGCTTTTTAGCAAAGAAACATTAAATATTCCTGTTGGGTCTGACTCACCTCTCAGAAACTTTGTTTCCTCAGACTGCATTTCATAAAGAAAGCAACAAGCTTAAAGTTTTAGATTTTTCAAATATCTTTCTTCCTAGTCCTTCTCTCTGCTATAACCCTCCCATCTCCCTACTTATTTCAACTTTTCTTGGTTACTTTGATATTACGATGATTGATTATGGATTCTGGTTTCATTACTGTTTCTGCTACATCTTAATTAGCTTTTCTCTGATCTCTCCTGGTCTCACTGTGATGTAAATTAAGGTTGACTTCTGGGTTCCAGTCCAATATGTAAAGAGCTTGGAAGTCATCAATCCCATTCTCACAGCTGAAAATTAACAACTATTTAACAGAAAACAGTTTGTTCAAATTAATAATAGCAACAATGCATTGGGCAATTATAGTTTATGAATAAGAGAAGAAAGGGAGAGAACTTGGGAATGAATTCTCTGTTATAAGGTGCCTGGATGACCTCTGATGGAGGATGGTGTTGAAGTGGACTTGGATTAAGATGTAAATGTTTATTGCAAATTCTAGGAAGACCACTGAAATATTTTTAAAAAAGAAGTATAATTGATATCTTTTTAAAAAAGATTTTATTTATTTAGGGACACCTGGATGGCTCAGTGGTTGAGCGTCTGCCTTCAGCTCACGGTGTGATCCTGAGGTCCAGGGATCGAGTCCCACAACAGGCTCCCTGCATGGAGCCTGCTTCTCCCTCTGCCTGTATCTCTGCCTCTCTTTCTGTGACTCTCATGAATAAATAAAATCTTTTATATTTATTTTTAAAAAGATTTTATTTATTTATTCATGACAGACATAGAGTCTTTTAAAAAAAGATTTTATTTATTTATTCATGACAGACACAGAGAGAGGCAGAGACACAGGCAGAGGGAGAAGCAGGCTCCATGCAGGGAGCCTGTTGTGGGACTCGATCCCTGGACCCCAGGATCACGCCTTGAGCCGAAGGCAGATGCTCAACCACTGAGCCACCCAGGTGTCCCTATAAATTGATATCTTAAGAGAAAAGAAATGAAATCATATAAAATGTCAATTAGAAGCTGGGAAGTCAGAAAAAGAGTAGAAGACAAAAGGAAAAACCCTAAAAGAATAAGAGCAACACATATGAAGTATTTACCAATATGATAGATATAATTCCAGCTACATTAGCAATCACTTGAAATGGGAATGGTCTAAAAGAGAGAGACTATTAGTGGAAAAAGAAACAAGACCGAACTAACTATATGTTGTCTATGAGAAATGTACTTTAAATGCAAAGACATATGTAGATTAATAGTAAAGAGATGGGGAAAGATATACCTTGCTTTATGTAAGCAAGAAAGCCAAGTAGCTATAATAATTTCAGATACATTAGTCCTTAACACAAGTAACATAATCCTGTGGAGAGTCAAGTGTTCTTCAGAAACCTTTGCTTTTTTCTTATAATTCATATTAAGAGACAATCCCCCATCTTTCAATATTTAGCACAAACTTCACCCACATTGGATTCTGTGCTTATCATAATTCAATGATACATCATGCCTGTTGAGTGTTGGATCTGATTTGGTTTTACCTAGGATAGAACAACATTGCTCAAAACTTTGTCATGAAAAGAAGCCTGTTTGCAAATTCATTTTATTTTATTTTATTTTATTTTATTTTATTTTATTTTATTTTATTTTATTTTATTTTATTTTATTTTATTTTTGAGAGAGAGAAAGAGAGAGAGAAAATGAATGAGCAGAGAGAAGGGCAGAAGGAGAGGGAGAAGCAGACTTCCCAGGGAGCCTGATGTGGGGCTCCATCCCAGGACCCTGGGATTATGACCTGAGTTGAAGGTAGATGCTTAACTGACTGAGCCGCCAGGTGTCTCTGCAAATTCATCTTTTAACCCTTGAATTTTTGTTTTTATAAAGGAAGAGTAAAGGAATTACCATACTTTTCCTATTTTGTTTTAGCGTACTTGTTGGTCTTATGCCTTCTTTGAATTGGAGTAACTTTTATCTATTTGGAAATGTCCATCAAAATTATCTTTCATCCTACTTTGAAAGAATACAGCTTATTTCTCTTCTCTGAAGGAGGAAAGGAATTGTAGTTACTTCCTTAGGGAATATAGGAGGAAACTATTTGGAGGTTTTTAGATGAAATTCAAACATACCTGAAAATGTTGTCTAAAATTTTATTGGAAGAGGGCCTGTGTTAGATTCTTCTCATGGAAGATGAAAGCTGTTTTATATTTTTATTTTATTTTATTTTATTTTATTTATTTTATTTATTTTATTTATTTTATTTTATTTTATTTTATTTTATTTTATTTTATTTTATAAACGAGCAGGCACACATGTGCACTAGTGGAATGGGGAGGGGCAGAAGGAGAGAAAGAGGCTTAGGAGAGAAAGAGGCTTAAGTAGGCTCCCTGCTGAGCACAGAGCCGGATGTGGGGCTCTGTCCAAGAATCAGACACTTAACCAACTGAGCCACCCAGTTGTCCTGAATGAAAGCTATTTTAATTAATTAGTTAATTAATTAATATATTTATTTATTTTAGAGAGAGCGTGCACAAGAGGGGACTTTGAGCAGACTCCCCATGGAACATGGAGGCCAACACAGGGCTGGATATAGGACTCTGAGGTCATGACCTGAGCTGAAACTAAGAGTTGGACACTTAACCAACTGAGCCACTCAGGCATTTCATGAAAGCTCTTTTAAATGACATCTGTTAATTTTATCATCAACTTAGAATTCTAAGATTCAACTAGCTGGGGGTACTCACCTACTCTCGAGGAGAACAAGCCCATTTCAAAGCAGGCTAT
Organism: Canis lupus baileyi; assembly: GCF_048164855.1. NCBI lineage: Eukaryota > Metazoa > Chordata > Mammalia > Carnivora > Canidae > Canis > Canis lupus. The sequence continues at coordinate 19,582,023 of NC_132855.1, read as the reverse complement.
AGCCATTTCCATAGTGGTCAAGGGCAGTTTCTGTCCACACTGGTTTTGCAATATGAACTTCCCTTTTACACAGGCTTCATTTAAATGACATGATTTAGAGTGGATGAGGATGAACATTTGTTAGGAACAAAGTAAAGGAAGAAAAAAGGGCCCTGCCTTCTCACTGATCTTCCTGATGTTTCTGTTTTCAATTTTCCTGCATGCTATAGCCTTGCTGCATGTCAGGACAAGGTTGGTGTTAACCCAGGTTCCCCCCACCCTTTTCTTTTTCCAACTGGCTCTGTTGGGTAGCAAATATCTGACTTGTACTATTCTCCAGGTTGCAACAGGTTGGTCCACATTGTATATTCCATTCGATGGGGGTGGGGGGGTGTGCTCCAATTATAGAGAACATCCTAAACAGGTCTTCATTTCAATAAAGGCATAAAATGCCTTTGCCCTAATGGGGCTAAAAATCTTAAGCCAAAGAGGTATTCTATGAAATGGTCTGAAAGGAGGGCAAGGAGTACCTTCTCCATTTTTTCCCCTGTAGCAACTCTAGGCAAATTCCTCAGAAATCAGATTGGCAAGGACAAAGAAGGGGTGGGCTGAAACTCTGGAATTTGGGCTTGCTGAATGCATGCCATTCCCTTGCCACGTAGCACAAATTGGTGCCAACTGTGGAAAATAAAGATCTAAGTCAGAAGTGCAGTGTAGGCACAAGGCAATCATCGGCTCAATTAAACTGGTTATTCCACAAATAACCTAGAAACAGCAGGATTGCCAAAGGATCTCCAGCCCCTGAAACATTTGCAAATGAGCATGACAACTGAGATTTTTCTTTCTTTGTAGCCATACACTGTCACATTTTAATGATGGATTATAGACATGGGCTTTTGGCAGCAGACTGTAGCAAACATGATTCTACACTTATTTTCTTTTAATCAGAAGATACAAAGGCTTATAGATATATGGCATCGTGCCCAAGAAGGAGTTAGATAAAGCTCTAGAAGGAAGAATGTGGGTTAATGGGAATATATACACACACACACACACACACACATACATATACTTTCCTTTCTTTTTGGATATGAGGCAGATATGCTTTTATTGTCATAAGACACATTTATATTTTTATTTTAGGTGATATTTTTATACTTGTTGGGGACGTTTATAACAAAATATAAAACTAGCTGAGATAGCATATATATCTAATTCTGTAACATATACTAATCTGTATCAGTGCCATTCAAAACTTGCAAATTAAACATCTTTTTTCATAAACCAGTAATCTCTTGATGTCATAAATATGAAAGTAACATGTTATTTCTACAGTCATGATGTCAGGAAGATATTATTTAAGTATTTAATGGGATCAGAGGCTTAGTGGACAGGAAATATATTTTTTTTCTATATGTTTCCTGTGTCTGTTTTACTTAGTTTAATCATTTTAATTGCAATTTATTTTTATTTTAAGACAGGACTATAACTCTTGGATGCTATTCTTTTCTTTTTGGCAAGTTGAGGAATACCAGGTAACTGTAAAAATGAAGCTATAACTTCTGTATTCTTCTGCATTGTCCCTGTCTTGGTCTATATCTATCTCATTTGGTTCCTTTCCCCTTGTCCTCTTTATATTCTGGATTATTTAGCCTTTTTTCATTTCACTGGGCTGTAAAAAGAAAAAAATCTGGATGTCTTTCTATGAAGATACTCTATAATACATTTTAAACACCCTGAAAATATACAGGCATTGTCTTGAGATGTTTTCTTGTAGTGCTTTGGATTGGAGTGCTAAATGATATGTGGAAACTGATTTCTCAAGAAGAATTTGTTCTAAAACAGCAGTTTAAAAAGTTTAAAATACAAAGAAAAAATCCAATATGTGGATTGGAAAAAAAAATCCATAGCTCTGGTTCAGGTCCCATATGTGTGGATGTGTGACATCCATCAGTGGGATAAACAGCACCTGGTGGCTGATTTACAGAGTGGTATTCTTCCAAAAAGGCAGCCATTCACCCCTTGACAACTGAATGAGTGATGGCAGCTGTATTCCAGAAGGCTCTATTTGGGAAAGCAAAATTTAGGATAGGGTGGGATCAACATAAAAAGATAAGGAGACGTAGGGATCTCATCTGTCTGGGTCTTTTGGGTTGGAGCCAGCACCTGGAGGACAGCATCTCCCTCTTCTTCCAGACTGTGGGATATTGAGGATTTTCATTGAGGAGATCCATACATGCCACAGCTGCCCCTTGGTCAGTCTATTTGGATTAGTGAATCAGAATAAAAACTGTTCTTCCTTTGATTAAAAAATGGATTCATCAGCTTAATGTAAAACCTTGGCCTTCATGTTTAACAGTTAGAACTACTACAGGCACATTCAGTAATGGTAAGTCAGCAATGCCAAGGCTTTTGCCCTGATGATCCCACCTTTGCCACAAAGCCTCCATTATTCTGGAAGTATTCTATGGCTGCTATTCCTCTACCACACAAAGCCCTCCTCATGAAAAGAAAACACTAAAACCAGAGTTTAATTCAGATGCACAATAAAGGAGAAAGTGGTGGAACCATTCAAAGCAGTAGATCCTGGTATTGAAGTCTTGGGCTTTAACCTCAGGTTTTGTGAGCTCAAGTCTCAGTTCCAGGGAGAGAGGAAATGAGGAGTTACTGTTTAGTGGGTACAGGGATGATGAAAGCATTCTGGAAATACATAGTGGTGATCATTACACAATAGTATGAAAGTATTTCATGCCTCCAAATTGTTAATTAAAAATGGCTAAAAAGGTAAATTTTATGTTCTGTATATTTACCACAATAAAAGAAAAATGAAGATAAGAATTCTAGTTCCACTTCTTAACAGCCATACAAGCAAATGACTGTATCTCTCTGTCATTATGTTCCTTCAGCTACAGAATGTAAGAGGATGATAATAATGATACGAGCTTCACAGAGTCATCCTAATTGAATGAAATGTATGGGACAGACTTACACACTAATTCAAAATCATCAAGGGATTAGCTATTGTTCCAATGATTTATGAATGTTAATTCTGTGGTTAAAATCTCTTACATTTGTTGTATAGTCCTCCCTTTGTAGAATTCTCTGTAGAAACCACCAGTTTCAGTTTTGCTTATAAGATAGACTTTCATCTTTTTGATATCTCATGCAAAACTTTTAGCTCTTTAAACCTATACCTTGTTGACAAGGATGTGGGGACAGGAGGCATTCTTCTCATTGCAGTTTGGACAGTCAGTTGGTAAAAGGCTCTCAAGCAGTATGTAACAACAGTTAAGACGTGCATAATCTGTGATGCTACAGTGCCATTTCTATGAAGAGTCATCACATATGTATGTACAAGTACACGGAGAGGCATCTATTATAGTACTGATTACAATAGCAACAAATTGGAAACTATACAAATATCCATTCTAGTGAATTGATTAAAGCTAAATAGTGGAATCTTTTATAACCATAAAAAAAGATGATGCCAAATTACAGTAAGGGAGGGGCACCCAAGTGGCTCAGTTGTTGAGCATCTACCTTTGGCTCAGGTCATGATCCTGGGGTCCTGGGATTGAGTTCTGCATCAGGCTCCCTGTAGGGAGCCTGCTTCCCCCTCTGCCTATGTCTCTGCCTCTCTCTGAGTGTCTCTCATGAGTAAATAAATAAAATGTGGAATAAAGAAAGAAAGAAAGAAAGAGAGGGTCACCTGCATAGTTCAGTCAGTTAGGCATCCGATGCTTGATTTTAGCTCAGGTCATGATCTCAGGGTCATGAAATCAAGTTCTGCCTTGGACTTTGTGCTCAGTGTATGGAGTCTGCTTGAGATTTTCTCTCCCTCTTTCCCTTCCCCACCCCCCTGCCTTTGCATGTGTGTGCTCTCTCTCTCTCTCTAAATAAATAGATAGATAAATAAATAAAATCTTAAAAAAAAAAGTAAAAGAGAGAACCATAAGGGGTCTCACTGGCTATGGAGAAGAAGAGTAAGCCCTTGTATTTCTCAAGGTGTTACCCTAATTTAAACCTTTTATTTTTATGTAGAGTCCTCCAAATCTGAGTCCATAAAGGAACATGGATGAGTGACTATTGCAATGAAAGAAAAAAATAAGGTTCCAGCAACCTTAAGTGTCTGCATCTGTCTTCTTCTGGCAAATTCAGTCAATGTTTTGAATATCCCTCCAGCCCCCATACCAGCAATGGCAACCTTTCTGCCTTTACTGATATGTCTTGTCACTGGGGTTAAGGTAAAAACTCTGTTCATTATACTCTCATGATAAGTGCTGTGGCAAGCTGCTGGCTCTCTAGACCACAGTCGCCCCAACACAAGCAGGGTCATGATATACCTGGATTACCTATCATAGCCAAGATCTTGCTATGTAGAGTCCCATGCCCATGATCACAAAAGTCTTCTACTCTCCTCCACAAACACAGGACTCAATCTGTGAATGGATACGTCTCCCAAGAAAATGATCATTGAGAAGCACAGCAGTTTCCAACCTTTGCCTATATATATGTACACACACACACACACACACACACACACACAGATGGGTTGCTCAACAGAATGATAAAATGTTATGCAGGAGGGTTAAAAGGAGAGATGTAGTGTTTTGAAATAAAGGCTGCTGCAGCAGGATGTGATGCACAGTGGAGATTCTGGGGTCAGAATGAGGTTTGAAACCCAGCTGCCTTATTGATTAGCTGTGTGACCTTGGTCAAATTACTTAGCCTCTCTGAGCTTCAGAAGTCCCATCAACAAAATAGGAGTGATAACATCTTCTACTCAGAGTTGCCAGGATTAAATGAGATAAAATATATAATGGGCTTGAACCAGAGGTGATACACACAAATAAGGGGGTTCTTTCCTTCTCAGACTTTGGCAGAGCATTAAGTAGCCATGGCAGTCCTGAAAATAGATGGTTTTTCTAAACAGCACAATGTCCCAGTGTACTGTTTGTACTGCACTCTCTTTAAGGGTCATGTAAGGGCACTGTTGTGAGAGCTATAGACAGAATATGTTAAAATCAGGATGGGGGAGGAGGACAGTGGGGAGAGGGAAGCTTTATATTTTCTGACTTTATCAGTGGATAATTTTCATGATTCAAATGAGGCTGAGAGTAACTTTCCAGGTTTTAAATACTCCATTTCATGTAAGAATGAGGAGGAATTGCTGATCAATTAGGTTTAAAAGCTACTGAAATTCTCAAGAATCATTTAAATAAGGTACTTATGAATGCCCCGAAAGAGACGAGTATAACCTTCCACGTCAGCAGTACATGAGTTAAACATGTGGTTAATGATGATATAAAAAGAGGTGGTATGTGAAATATCAGTTCAGGCGAGGTGACGCTCAATACTAATTTATGTGATATCAATAACGCTTTAGTCTAAATGAACCTTCCGTATATATAAAACACTCCTAATTATTGTAAAACCGTTACTTTCCACTTACCATTGATCTTCAGGAAATGACTAAAATTTTTGGAGTGTGCTGACACAGCACTCTTATTCTGGGTCATTATTTAGAGCAGGTGTCAATCTCTTTCACTTAATCTCAAGGCAGGAAAAAAAGTAGTTTTTTATTTAATCAAGCCTCTCAAAAAAAAAAAAGGAACACATTAAGATAAGTGTAACTTTTATAGGGATGTTAACACTCTAATACTCTTTGGGGTAGGCAAAGCTTTTGATTTTCAGCCAGGTTCAAAAGAAGGCATTAATTTTTATAAGGTGGTGAATACAGTAATTCCCTATAGGAATATTCCAAGCCATCAGCAACCGATCACCTTCCAGGTGAGGTTCCCCAAGCTTGAGTCAGGTGACCAGACTGTCCTGTTGTTAAACAACATTTCAGAGTTGATATTTACCCTCACTTCCAATGCAAGAGCATGGCATTTTCAAGCTCTACCTGTTGAGATTTTAAGGTATTATTATAGCAAATCCAAACCACACAAGAATTAATATAATTACACAACTGCTGGCATAAAATGCATTTGTAGGTCAGGACTAGAAGGTGATCATTTCAACTAGAACATCAGCTTGTATAGCATTGCTCTGTTGCCCACACGCTCAGAGCAGATTTGTTAATGTAACTGTCCCTTCTCCTTCAAATACAAGTGGCTTATAGTAAGGTCTTTAATTTGAGGCTAATTGGATTGCTTCCTCCATTCTCATCCATAGAGCTTAAGTATTATAGCTTCCATGCAATTTTATGCAACATTTACAGAGCACATTCTAAATGCTAAATAGTGCTAGGCATTTGAAACAGATCATTTTATTAAATTCTCCCCCAAACCTTAGAAGGCATAACAGCCTTCTACTGAAAATTTTGTTTTCAGTAATTATTGTGTACCAGGCATTGTTTTAAGTATTTTACACATATTAACTCATTCAATCTTTGTAATATCCTGGGAGGTGTCATTAGCTCCATTTTACAGGTGAAGAATCTGAACTTCAGAGAGGTTTAAAAAGTGGCCGTGGTCACAACACAGGAAATGACAAAGCTGAGGCCACTAAATCTCCTGCTCTGCTTGCCTGCTCTTAGCATAGTGAGCATGGACCTGAAGGCATGACAGATATCTTCAATCATTTGTCTGTAGTTGAAGCTGGCTACATAATTCTTGGACCCAGTGCTAACAAAAAGTGCAAAGTCCCTTGTTCAAAAGACAGGGGGAACATGTCAGTAAAGATATTAAATAGAGGGGCACCTGGGTGGCTCAGTTGGTTGAGAATCTGGCTCTTGATTGTGGCTCAGGTCACAGATCTAAGGGTCCTGAGATGAGGCCCTGCATCAGGCTCTGCACTGAGCATTCAGTCTGCTTGAGATTCTCTGTCTCTTTCCCTTCCCCCTCTCTCCCTGCTCATGTGCCCCTCCCCACCAAAACCAGATATTAAATAGAAAAGTTTTTCCTTGCTTTCATAGCTATCTCTTGACTTACGGTGTTTTCAATTTGCTATTTAATGTGTCATTCTAAGTAACACAAAATTTAAATATTAAGTTGTTAGCATTCATCTTACCATTAATCTTTATGTTGTGCAATGCCAGTTATAAACGCAAATATAGGTGAACTTGTATATGGAATCACAGAACTCACACAATTTATATTTTGTGGCTCCTGTGTATATGTGTATTGTGTTCTTAACCAGAGCAGTAGAAACACTGCACAAAATGAACTCAACTGTCTTTTATTTCAGTTCTTTTTTTTTTTTTTCTAAAGACCTCACTTAATTATTCATGAGAGACACACAGAGAGAGGCAGAGACACAGGTAGAGGGGGAAGCAGGCTCCCTACAGGGAGCCTGATGCAGGACTTGATCCTAGGACCCCAGGATCATGACCTGAACCAAAGGCAAATGCTCAGCCACTGCGCCACCCAGGTGGCCACTCCCTTTTTTGAAGATTTTATTTATTTGAGAGAGAGAGAGAGAGAGAGAGAGAGTGGGAGAGCACAAGCATTGGAGAGGGAGTAGCAGGCTGCCCATACAGCAGGGAGCTCGATGAGGGGCTTCATCCTAAGACCCTGGAATCATGACCTGAGCCAATAGCAGCCACTTAACCAACTGAGCCACCCAGGTGCCCCTTTATTTCAGTTCTTGACATGAATATATCCTGCCCAAACTCTGCCTTCTGTTTACTCATGAGTAAGGAAAGACTGAATGGAAAAGCAAGCGAGGGCTGCCCTATCTTTCCCTTTACCCTGATGTCATCATTTTAGTGTATGTGACTGGTTGGCCAGTGCAGCGATGTAACCTGAGTAAGACAGGGTTCCTTATTCATTTATGTTTCTTTGAATGGCATATCCTTTTTTTTCTGGGTTCCAAGAAGGTTCTGGTTTGAAAGGGAAGCAGGTACTCTCAGGGCTGTCACTGTCCACGTCTCTCAGGCCACTCAGCCATAGATGAAGCGGGCTTATTTCACACTCATTTTGGCTCTCACTGAACACCTATGCAGCCTCAGTAGCACTACATGCAGACGAGCTAGGAGTGAACAATGGGCACACCTGCCAAATCTCTGATCTCATGCGTGCTCCAGGTCCCACCAAGCTCTGGCAGGTGCTGGCACTGGTACGAGTGTTCTGGGTCTCTCTCACAGCTTGGCTACACCCCAGATGTGCAATCCTGGGCAAGTTACTCACTGCTCTAAAACTGTCTTCTCTGTAGCATATATATAGACACAAGAGAATATTACTCAGTCATCAAAAAGTTAAATCCTGTCACTTGGAGCAACATGGATGAAGCTAGAGATTATTATGCTAAGTGAAATAAGTGAGTCAGAGAAAGACAATACCATATGATTTCACTCATATGTGGAGTTGTAGAAAGAAAACAGATGAACATATGGGAAAGGGGAAAAGAAGAAAAGGAGAGAGGGAAACAAGCCATAAGAGACTCTTAATAACAGAACAAACTGAAGGTTGCTGGAGAAGTGGGTGGGGGATGGGCTAGATGAGTGATGGACATTAAGGAGGGCACTGGGTGTTGTATGTAAGTGATGAATCACTGAATTCTACTCCAGAAACCAATATTGCACTGTATGTTAATTAACATTTAGATAAAAGAATAAGTAAAATTATTTTCTCAGCTTAAATAGGAATACTTCCAGCCACCTCATAGGGTTATTTATTAAAATATCTGAAAGAATACACATAAAGGTCTTAGCCCAAGGCATGGCACATAGTAAAATACCTGGTGTTAGCTAGCCATCATGTTGTGGATGTTGCTGCCTCTGGATACATTTTGCAATTCCATTTGTTTGAAAATCTTTACCCCTTCACATAAAATAATGAAGGGGCACTCGGGTGGCTCAGTTGGTTAAGCATCTGACTCTTGATATCAGCTCAGGTCTTGATCTCAGGGTTGTGAGTTCAAGCCCTCATTGGGCTCCATGCTGGGTGTGGTGCCTACTTTAAAAATAAAGAAGTTAATGAAGAAACCTGGTGAAGATTCATCTTAGAAAAGACAGAAACTTTCCAGTGAAGCTCAGCTAAGGTTTTAACCACAAACCTAGCATCCTTTCCACTACCACTGTCAACTCAGTTAAAAAAAGCTTTGAATGAAAAAATTAATGGGAAAGGTCCCTCTGAGTAGTGTTTGTAGAAGGGACCAGGCGAAGCCTTCTCTAGGAGTGTGTGTGTGTCCTTCTGGGAAGCAGCTATAGGATTCATCTCAAGTATACAAGCCTGGGGTCATATATATATTTTTTAGTGTTGCAGGCAGCTGACTCTGCTGTTCCCTCCCCAGCTTTCTCCTGGGTCACTGCCCATCTATGAATTCACTAAATCAGTGTCACTCAGAGTGGGGTCCCCAGGCACTTGCAGCAGAATTACAAATGCAGGATCCTGAGCCCAGTGCCAGATCTTTGAACTGAAACCCCAGGGGAAATCTCATCCAAAAAACTCCCTTTAACAAGTTGCCCAAATGCTTATTACTGCTAAGTTTGATAATTTCTGTGGCAGTCTAGAAACTGAGAAGGAGATCTTTTTCTTTTTTTTAATCCCTAGCTCTGGGAAGACTGGCCACCCTTTGTTGAATGCTGGAGAAATGTCTAAATGCAAAGCACAAAGCTACAGGATTTTTCCTCATCTGAAGACCCTTGGAATGGTTCTATTCAGGCCTAATATTCAGGAGGTAAGCACTAGTAAGGCTATAGATTTACCAAAATATTAAAATTCTTCCATAGTGGGTAGTAGGTAACCATTGTTCTGGGCTCTATCCTGTCCCACTGGCCCAGCTGCCCAGGCTTCTCCCTTGGACTGCTCTCTGATCCAGCAACTAAAGGGTTAACCCTTTGTCTAGCAAGGGGTCTCATCTATTCTCCCTGGCCAGCATAGGTGCCAGTCAGCTCCTTATAGGTCCAATCAGTGTGGTGCCTTACCAGTGGGCTTGTGCCTACGTCCCTCCCCTAGAGAGGGAGGTGGGATTGGGAAGGAGGTCCTTGGGTGGATGGTACCCTAGTCAGTTTACCTTGTTTACCTGTTATCAGGGTGCCCCTCCCCACATGTCCATGAGGCCATAATGGATGGACTCCTAGTGGGTGAGATGACATTCCTGGGGTAAATGCCCCAGGTTATGGCCACCACCAGCTGAAGTACTACCCCTAGAGATGCTCTTCCATGGCTTCTTCTGGGAACTGCAGCCTCCATGGCACTTCAGATCTGAGGGATCCTGGAAGAGACTGGGTGAGTTCGAGCCATGCAAGAATTTGAGTCTACAAACATGAGGGTTCTCTGGGCATGCTTTGACAGATGAGAGTCTATTTGGTATAGATGGTGCATGCAAGGGTTAGTGTGGGGGCTGGGTGAAGTATGGGGAAACAGGTTCTCTTTTCATTTATTTGGCCAAGTTTGCTAAAATCACTGAATGCTCTACTGTCATGGCATTAGCCACATTGCTTTTAATAATAAAAATGAGGGCAAGTATTTACATAGTTATTATCCTGTGCCCAGCACAATTCTTTTTTTTTTTTTAAGATTTATTTATTCATTCATGAGAGAGACAGAGACACAGGCAGAGGGAGAAGCAGGCTCCATGCAGGGAGCCTGATATGGGACTTGATCCCAGATCCTGGGATCATGCCCTGAGACGAAGGCAGACATTCAACCGCTGAGCCACCCAGGCATCCCTCGCATAATCCTTTTTTCTTTTTTCTCAGCACAATTCTTAATTCATTTGAGTTACTATGATCATCACCATATTACATAGATGAAGAAAGTGAGACCCAGCAGTTAGTTAAATCTCAAGTAGCAAAGTCATGATTCGAACTCCAGCACCCTGAGATTAGAGTCCAAACTTATAAACGCCACTTCTCTTCTTCAGTTTACATTTAGAAAGTTTAGTTTTTGTGTGTGACTTAGTTGGTAACAGAGAACAGGAAATATATATATATATATATATATATATATATATATATACCCTGTAATACAATGGATGGAAACATTTTGAATGCAATTTCTGTCAGTTCAGCAGAGGAGAGAGGAGTCAGCACCATGAACAATATTGCTGATATTAAGAGAAATTCTCTACCTACTGACACTCCATAATTAGCCTAACGATTATCAGGGTATTGGGGAAGTCATTGGAAAAGTTCCCTGTATATTCCTATGTCAGTCATGGCTCAGACAGGGGCATTGTTTACCTAGTAGCAGCACGTCAAACAAAAGTTCAGCAATCATTTTTAAAGATCAACAAATGATTTGGATAGTATTAGAAATTGATGAGCTACTTGGATGAAAACTCATATATATATGTATGCTTCTATTTAGAGAATGCTGAGAATTAAATGTTTTAAATTTATATGTTGATTAACTACTTACAGGGTTTTAAATATTTTATCACTACATCTTTGCTGATTCAATTCTTCATTTTTTTTTCCTTTGGCCCACGCTTGTCAACTGGGAAAAAGACTAGCTCTCTGACTGAATTCTGATGTCAAGCTGTATCCCTTTTCTGTCTCAAATTTGCTCCCTGTGTGGCTCACACTTCTTTGCTAAAGAAGGAGGTAGACTTTGGCTTTAGGTGGAAAAGGCTATCCTCATTATTGAGTGGCAACGCAGGCAAAAAGACTGTTCCTCAGTAGCCTATTGCTTCCTTCTCTAAGCCCAGGTAATTGAGCTGTCATATTTAAAGTTTTATTGGTTAAGATTTCAAGTTAGGACTGGAGCCCTTCTTTTGGAGTTCCTGCAGAGCTACATGTGGAAGAGAACAAATGGAAAACTCAGTGATGAGCTCTGAATAAGGCTGCAAGAAACAAAGAGTAGCCAGTCCCTATGGTCTCAAGGAACATTTAAGGGCAGGGAGTTGCTTAGACACTTAAAAACAGAAAGGAGATTCAAAACTCTTCCATTTAGTATGTCAAAAACAGCTCAGAAGCATAGTATGTGATGATTGGGGCAAAGCATTACAATTTCTAGCCAGTCCAGTCATGATTCTCTGGCAAACTGCACAGTCATGGTTATGATGCATTGGGATAAGAGGTGCTACATACATGTTAGATATTACATAAATGTCAGGAATGATTATTGTTTGTTAATAGGGGCTAAACTGTTCCTAAGCAAAACTGACTCCCAGCCAACAACAGCGGTAGCAGAGATTCTAACTCCCGAATAACCCATGAGCATGGAATATTCACCTCTGCTTCTAGAAAGAGCTTAGTTGTGATCTGGGGTTGAAAACTGGTTGGGGTGGTCCCAGTGCCACCACTTGCTCAAGTGACTTCAGGCCAGCTCCCTAGCCTCCTGGAATCTGCCTTAATTCATCTGTAAAATGGGGATAGTAATTACACCTGCCCTACTTCTCCTTCCTGTGCTAGGTGGTTGTGAGAATCAAGGGTGTTCACATGGGTGCGATTGCTTCGTGAAGGGTGAGACGCTGCAAGAATGACAGTGGTCATCTAGGATAGGCTGGTATTTAGCCTATGCCTTCCCTTTGAGTCCTACTCACAAGGGGAAATCCGAATGGAAATTAAACTGGGGATAGGGCTGGTGTGTCTGGCCGATGCTGAAAACGCCAGGCTCCTTCTCTCACGGAGCTGTCAGGAAGATACTGCAGACCAGGCTCCCGGATCCTGCATTTTGGCTCTGGCTCTGCCACTTGCCAGCCTGTGAGCTTGGGCGAGTTACAGAGGAGGCTCTGGAAGTGATCGCCAAGGGCCCTTCCGGCTCTGACGCTGAGTCTAAATCAGGCTCATCACTTGGCTCTAGCTGTGATTCACCTTTCGCCTCCTGGAGAAACTCCCCTCCAGCTTCTCAGACGCACGAAGCTGGGGTCTTGGAAAAGGTGGGGGCTGTGTATTCCATGTGAGGGTGCACAGTAAAGAAGTTACTCCCTTGGAGGTGAGGTGGGGTAGGGGACGGTGAAAAGGGGTGCCGAACGTTCTGGCAAGGCAGGATTCAGGGAACACTCTAATGAGGTCACGACTGTCGCAGGCGAAAAGGAGCTGGACATCTGCTGGTGGGGGAAGGGGGGAGCGTCTTGCATTTCTGCTTGCAGAAAGTCTCTGCACCCTTTAGCACCCTCTTAGCCCACTACCCCCTGTCCTCATCCCCACATCTTTCCAACGCAAGCAGGCCTTGCTCGTAGGAGAGCCCGTGTCCGTGCCTCCTCCGTGGTCCTGTCTGAAACCGTGAGGATTGTTTCCAAGCTGACTCACACCACTAATGTCAGGGAGCCGTGTCACACGGCGCTGGGCTCTGCAAGCTGTTGCTTGCGCGGTCGCCGCCGCGGCCGCCGCTCCCCGGCGGGTGCATCAGGGTCCGCTCTTGGGGCGGGGGCGGGGCGGGGCGGGGCGGGGCCGGGGCGGAGTCCGCCCCCTCAGCGCGCCGGCCCCGCCCCTCCTTCTCTCCCTCCCCCGCGGACCGCAATGATTTAGAAGTTCAGGAATCCCACGTGACGTCACCGGGGGGGTGATGTAATGCACTCTAAATAGAATGTATTGTAATCTTTGCTCAGTCCAACGTGGTCCCTTCACCCGGGCTCCGCTCTTGCCTTCTCCACACTTGTTTGGTAAGTTCCTAAAAATACGGCTCGGCCACTTCTGGGGCTTTTGCATTTAGCTACTTTTGTTGCACTTGCCGCGGGAGCCATCTCGGGAGCGTACTTGATTTGCAGGGGTTGGTTCTCGGCAGCAGCCGCGAGATTACTTGGTCCAGTGGGCAGGTCACAGGGCAAGGAGTAGGGAAGATGCGATGCATTTTTTTTTTTTTTTTGGAGGGTGATCTGTGTTTGTAAACACTTTGGCGGACCAGAGGGAAGTCCGGCCCTAAATGCTGGTGGACTGTGGAATTCTGCTGTGTCCCGAGGCCACTCCAGAGACCCCCACGCCGTGTCCGTGCCGGAGCGCGTCTCGGTGGCCGCCGCGCCGTGCGACTGGAGGGATGCTAACGTGGAGCGAGCGCCGTGTCCTCCCCGGCGTGGTGCGTGTGTGGGAGCGCGCGTGTGTTTCCCCGACGCGGGGAACAGTCATGAATCGGGGGTGTGTGTTTGCCTCCAGAGACCTGGCCAGGTGCGGACCCCTCCAGAGGTGCGGCCAAGCGGCGGCAGCGGCGGCGGCAGCGGAGACGGCGAGCCAGGAACCTCCCCCCGCGTCCCCAACTTCCCGGTGTTGCGGCGGAACCCCCGGAGAAAGTTTGCAAACTTCCAGCGGGCGCGGCGAGGACGCCGGGGTCACCTCGGGGGCGGGCGGGGGGCTCGCTCCCTCCCGGTGCCGAGCCTGCTGCTGCCACCTCTCCCGCAGGGCTGCCCGCCGCAGCTGGTGGGCGCGCGCGCCCGGGGAGGGGACGGGGCCCTCGAGGGGCACTTGGCTGTCGCTGCAGGCGCAGAGAGCTCGAGGGCGGCGCGGCTCGGTGCGCTCTCACTCCTGCAGCCGTCTCCTGCCTCCGGCCGGTTCTCGCTGGCATCGTTACCCCCCCCACCCCCACCCCCCGCCGCTGCCCCCAAATGACAGCTCCCGCTTTTGCCGCGGCGGCGCGGCGGCAGCTCCCGGGACCCCGCGGCGGAGCCTTCCTCTGGCGGCAGATTTCTCCACGCAACCGCTTAAACTTTTCGCGAAGTTCTTAGAGGGGCAAGACGCGCCAAGGAGCCGAGGACACGTTTTTCTCCCGACCACCGCATCCCGCTGCTCCTTTGCAGTAGAGATGTTTCCGGGGGGAGGGAGTATCCGGTAGAAAAGCCGCAGGCCTTGTGCACCTCCTCCCCAACTTTGCGTGCACGGGGGCCACCCCCCCACCCCCCACTTGATGCTTGTTCGAGGCCAGAAACTGGAGCGGGTTGCTTGTGTATGGCGTTGTCACAGAGTCCTCCGGGTGTGTTTGATTTTTATTTTTCCCTCCCTCTCTGACATGTGTCAAGGAATAAAGGCTGGATACAGGTCCATTACGTCATTCTGCAGGCCAGTAAGTGTTTGATTAACAGCTTCAGATACTCAAGAGTTCGGGGGTTTAGAAATGCTGACAAAGCAACTCTGCTTCCCATCCCACCCCCAACATACTCCCACAACAGCCCGTTCCCTGGTTCCCTGGGCATCTTTATTGCCCTCTCCTCCTGGCACCCCCTCCTTCTCGACCCCCTCTCCCGCCCGCACCGTTGTCACTCTGGCCCCGCCTCCGCCTTTTACTGCTTTCCCTGGGGCGATCACTGTCCCTGGAGTGTGGGTAAGAGCTTCTGGGGTCCGAGGGGAGCACGGTACCTGATAGACGCACACACAATCTGCCCTTTTCTATTATTTAAGAAAGGCACCAGCGATCCCTCTTCTGCAGGGCGAAAATGCTCGGTCCTGATAGGAAAGGCATCTCAGGAAGCGTTTAGAGTCGTTATGATGACACTGTGTCCCCGTGGTGACTTAGGAAAGCAACACACCCACTGCAAACAAAGTACTTACTTTTACCTAGCGCCTTCCTCCTAACCGGTTAGCGGAAGGGGGGGCGGAGGGGAGACCAAGAAGTGAGGATGCTGACTGTATCCTGTTTAGCTGAAAGAATCAAGATTCAGCGTTGCATTTGCAAAAGCGAGGGGACATGAGTCGTTGAACCCAAAGCACCTTCCAATAAATTGGCGAATGTATTTCTTTCTCTTAGCCTTAAGATTCTATATTTAAAGAGGAAGTTGAATACTTTAGTCATAGAACTGAGTCAGAATCTTCGAATCTGGCAGTTGAAGTAAAAACACTGTGTGTGACGTGTTTAAGGGATAAAAGTAAAAAAGAACTCTGAGTGGGGGAGGGTGTGTGTGTGCAGCAGAAATCGAATAAAAAAAAAGCTACTGACAGTTTTGGATCGAGTGGGGCAGAGGGTTTGGGTGCCCTCTGATTTGAAGTTGACGGAAGCTAAATTAAGGAACATTTATATTCTGAGTATGTGGGAATTTCGTGGAGAACACATGTTTTGTTATAATCAGATCTACTTTCTTCCAAGTGAAACAGCCATGCTGTAGAGTAGGCATTTGTGAAACTTCCGTCTGGGGTCTAATTGACATCCTTCCCTAAGTTTGCAGCGGTATTTATTATTTATTCACATCTAGAGATGAAATAGTATAACCCTACAGAATGCTTGTGCATCTAAAATGTTAAACTTCTTGTTTGTGATGCAGAGACCTAAGGGAAAAATGGCCCGGGTCACCAGCACTGGAGAGTGTGATTAATGATCAGTGATTTAGTGATCAGTGATTAGTGGTTTTATTCAAACTGTTACCTCTGACCAGAAGCACACATCAGAGGATTAACAGGCTCTTTAGATAAATGCTCATTAGTGGAAGGGGAAAAGCAAAGATAATAGGCATGCACCCAGGGACAACTTTCGAAGAAAATCATTCCCCGTCTTCAGAATAATAAGCTCTATTAACAGAAAGCCCTTTTAATTTAAAACTTGCTTTTATCTTGTAAATCAAAGTTAGATGTAAAAGTTTGTAGTGCCATTATAACCTAAATTTTCCCATATCCACTCGATGTGGATTATCTCAGTAGCGATATTTTTTTTTTATTTAAGTAAACAATTGGACCTTCAGAGCAGCTGAACCCTGACAAGTTCTTAACTCCCAGGGTTTGAAGGTGTCCCCCCTTCTAGAATGGCGAGTGCAACTTGCTAGCTAGATGGCGCACTGTTATTTGGTGTCCTGTGCCGTTGTAGTGCAGGAGTCTCAAGGAGCAAGTAGCTGCTTGCGAGGTGTTCTTCCACACTTCCAACAAAGTTGATTCTGTGTAGGGTTGGAGGCTAGACAGTTCTACAAGTTTTTAGTCACATTTTCCATGTCAGTTAAATCTGGGGAGTTCAAGGCTACTGGAAAAATTAGTCTCATTACTAAGAGAAACTTAGCGAACGAAGGAGGAAAGGAGGTACGGGAGTCCAGGAGGTACCTCTGGGTTGCAGAAGTGATTGTAAAATACCAGACCTGTTCCTTTTTTTTTTTTTTTTTAAACTAAAAGCTAGTTTCACAATCTTGTGGTCTGAGATTCTGAGGCAAATACTCAAAGATTTATTTTCTTCCTAATCTTGCTGGTGAAAAAGAAGTTACTAGAAAGAAAGGAAGAAAAAACCTGATTTGGTGACTGCAGGAAGCAACACGTTGCTGATTCTATTCTACAGATAATGGTAAGATGATGTTTCTTATGCTTATGAAGCAGAAAGGAACTTTGCATTTGGTTAAATGAGGCTGATCTTATATTTTCATAGATGGAATTCAGAAATGGAATTCTTATTTCACACCGAATTTTAATGTTGCCTTTGTCGGTTTCCTGGGACTTGGTGGCATTTTGTGTGGAAGGGGTGTGTGTGTGTGTGTGTGTGTGTGAATAAGACCATTATTTTCTGGGTAAAATAATGTTCACGGGCATGTGAACTGCAGGAGGGTAGCTATGAAGCATGTTAAGTAATGTGTCAGGTAAGAATTCCTTTTTCCACAGGCCTTCATGAATCACTTTAATAAGTACTTAAGTTTTAATAAGGAAGGCGTTTTTAAAAAAGAAAACTAAAAATGAAAATAAAACAACAACAAAAAAACATTCTCCACACCCAAACTTAGATGTGTATTCCCCTGAAGTAGGATGCTGTTGATTGAATATCAGCTATTATTTTAGTTTTAATACTTAAAAAGAAAATAATAATAGAACTCACTGGTGCCTTCCTATAAATGTCCTCATTTTCCTTTGCATCATTTTATACAGATCTGTTATTTTAAAATCCTGACTGATGCATAACGATTTGTATTTTTCAACCTTACTGGGGGTAAAACATATTTGCTCTATTGATAATATCTTTAAGCTGTTTTTGAATGTAAATTGCTGATATCCATAAACTGTCAAGAAGTCAGTTGTGACCTTATATAGATTCTGCATGAGTAGATAGTTTATTAGAACATTCCCACAAAAACATGGACCCATCTCTGTGACATTGCAGCTTTTATTTGAATAGAAGTTTAATTGAATGGTAGTTTGCCAGAGAGACTTTTCCTGTATAGCTTTTCAATTATAGTAGGTCAAAGGTTTTCATACAATTAATTGTCAGTTTCCCACACCTGTGGATTCAAAACCAATCAATCGTGGGTTTTCATGGCTGTTGGTACCGATGTCAAGTTCCTGGTCTCCTGATTTCTTACCATAATTTGCCTTTTAGCAACCATGCATCACTTTCCTATAGTATTTCCTCAGCCTTGGAGTTTGTTTCTTATTAAACTGAAAATTGTTTTGTGGGAAGGTGATATTTGCTGTACCCTCAAGATGTGAACTTTGTGTTTATAGTTGGTTTTCTTCCGATTGCGTTGTTGGATTAAAATTGGGGATTTGAGTGGACTTATTATGTTTGTCATATTTTTTTCCCCTTCTTCTTCACTTCAAAGCAATGCTGTTAGTCACAAAATTAATGTGATCATGGCTGGTGTTTCCCATCTATACGCTTCTTTTGCTTCTTACAAATTGGATTTCTACAGCAATTTAAGATCTTTTTTTAGAGACAGCTTTCTTGGATGAAGATGGAGCAATGATCTCAGTCAATTCATTATCTTGTCCAGTTTGACTACCAGCTGTATTATGGGAATCTACCAGTACTTTTTATAAATTGTGTTTAAAAATGTATATCTAGTACTATCTCTCTGAATGCTATTTAAGAAAATTATGCAACTGAGATAAGGTAATAAACTAGGCAGCAGTAGCCTTAAACATTGAAGTGTGAGGAAGAAGCACTTTCAGATATGCTAAGCAGACTTAAAGAACCTTTTTGTATTGCTATTTGTAAACTAAATAAGCCATCAATTTTGTGGCATTGCTTTAAATAGAAACTCTGACACTTTAAAAAATGACCATCATGTTTAATGTTTTCACTAAAAAGTTCTTCTATTTTGTAATTTGGAAAAAAAAGTGAGCAATTAGTGATTTTGAGGATCCATTAGTATTCCATTGTTGGGAATCACAAATCATGGATTTGACATGAGAGAAAGAAGAGAGAGAAGGCTTTTAAAAATTTTCAGGTACTGATAACAGTATGCCAGAGACAAGAGTTAAATTTTTGTTGCTTATATTGAGACTCTGGGACTTTCAAACTAAAACTTACATTTTGGATACATTTCAGATGTTACATTGGCATTTTTGTATTTCTTTCTGTCACTCTGCTGCTCATTTATGTTTTCTGAAAGATGGATCAGAATCAATTTAACACTTTAAAAACACATATTTTAGTTGCTTCCTTCTATTTCCTCAAGGTTTACATTTCTAATCTCTACCCTAAAATTAACAAAGATTGAAAACTATCATGTTGGTGTTTGGCTTGAGCTAATCTTGGAGAGTAAGAATTCCTTCTGGACCAGGGATTTCGATGGCCAAGTTGAAAGGCTTGCTATAGTGTATGCAGAGCCAGAGCTGGGGAGGTCTTCTCATTGATAGACCAACCTTGTCACTTTGCAGAGGAGAACCCAAGGCCTGGTTATATCCTGTGGCTCACTGAGGCCCAGAGCTAAAGACTGCCAGACTGAGCCTAAAAGCCACGTCCCTGCCTCCAGGTCAGGTTCTCTTTCCATGAGCCAGGCTGCCATAAATGGTCGTGAATGAAACATAACCCATGGCTTTGGATGCTTTGCTCTTTTCAAGCCTTTTGATCACTAACTTTTCGAAGACAGTTCTTATCAGATCTTTTGAATGAATACCCTAACCATAAAAACTGTAATTTCTGTTCTGTTTATTCTGACATATCTGTAATGTTAATTTTTTTCACATTGACCTCCTTATTGGAAAACCATTCTTCTTATTCTTCGCCATTATTATTAGACATGCCTTGTAAAACAGTACTGTCCAGATTTCATTTGAGACTAAACACCAGGCAGGATTAAAGATGTTCTAAAAGACTGTTGTAGGATAAGGCAGTAACTTTTGTTACTTCCTTTCTTTTCTTAATCACCTTTGAAGAAGGGATCCGTAAAATTATTTAAAATTAAAATAAATCCTCTTTCTTTTTGTCAAATAGACAAACAAGCGCTATTTTCACTCTGGCAGATGTACTTTTGCCCAGAATCTGTCTCTGTAGTATATTATCTTTCCAGGTTGGTATATACGAAAGTGTTTGGAGGCGACTATTACTGTATCAGAAGTGAGTTGGGTCTAGAAGTATGCTGTTTGAGGTTTGACTGGCAAAACTTGACTAATCATAGCTAATAGAAATCATGCATGCAACATAGGGGGCTCCACAGCACCACACATTTGATTTAAGATGACATTTAGGCTATGCTGTATTTAGGATGGGGAACAAGACAATCTCAACAGAAATCTTGAATGCATCTACTGTATGTGTTATTTGGCTTGACCCATAGGTTTCCTTTCCAGCTCTTTGCATGAACACTTTATATCAGAATTCAGGTCTCTTTTATTCTTTTATTACACTGAGGAGCCCCTGTGTTGCATGATTCCTCAACTACAACACATTTCAGCCAATTTTATGCAATTCTCTCTCTGCTGGCTTCCCAAGGGGGAAAACCACATACAACAAAAAACATCTTTGTTTTTGTTTGAATTAGCTGATTATAAGAAGAAATACATTTTATCTCCATTTGCCAGATCTGGTACGAGCCTTTCACTTTATCAAAACAAGATCTTCTTCTCTAAGTAAGCGATGATGCTGTTTGACTTCTGAATGATCAGGTTCTAATCATGCACCAGAGGGTAGAAAGCCTTGAGGATAAAATCCGTTTCCACCAGGGTGGCAAGGCGTGATGTAGCACGCCGTTAGGAAGAGCCCGATTTGCCTTCCTGCAATGACAGCATTGTCCAGAAAAACACTGCCTTCTGGGAGGAAAGACCATCTTCTCAATTCTCAAGCTCACTGATGGCTGTGTTGAAGATGACTCTCAGAATGCTGAGGGTTTCTGAGGTTATTTATTAAATTACAACATGGTAAAACATCCACAGGCTAGAATTTGACTATCTACATCTTAAAAGCCTTAATGGTCTTCTTCATCCATTCCCTGCATTTTTCTTATGCTAATATTTTTCTAGATTTATTTTTAAGCATCCATTCTGGTTACTCTGCTTTTATGAGTAACCCTACAATAACAAATCACAAGTGTGTGCGTAACGGGATAGGGGACATTTTTCCATAAGGGAAATAGGTTTTAATATCCAATCTTAGGAGAAGTAATTAGCAAGACAAAAGAGAGAAAGGTTTGAAATCCAATTGATGGCATCACAGGCTCTGCTGTAGCTCTGCCAAACAATGTGGTTTATGGCAACAGGAAAAGACTAAGACTGAGAGGGGGAATCCCTTCAACTCATTATGCTTCTCTGCCTCAGTTTTTTTGTTTGTGATAAAAAGAGTGTTAGTTGTGACCAGCGCTGTTCAACAATGGAAACCATAAATGCAAGTCACCTTTGTAATTATGAATATTCTAGTAGCCACATTAAAGAGGTAAAAAGAAACAGTTAATTTTAATACCATATTTTATTTAACCCTAAATATCTGAAATAGTATCATTTCAGCATATAATCAATATAAAAATGTTGATGCGATACCTTGTGGTTTTTTTTGTTGTTGTTGTTGGTCCTAAATCTTTGAAATCCGGTATGTATTTTACAGTTATTTCACGTCCAGGTTCAGGCCGGTCACAGTTCAAGTGCTCTATAGCCACATATCAAGTGACCGTGGTGTCAAGCAATGCAAATCTACACTCTGTTTCAATGGTTCTTAGTCATGGCAGCCCAGTAGAACCACCTGTGGAGTTTGTAAAAAGTACTGATACCTACTCCGCATCTCCAATTCTGATTTGATTGGTTTGGGGTGGGGGCCTGGGCCTTTGTATTTTTAAAAGCTCCAAAAGTATTTCTAATATATAGCCAGGTTTGAGGACTGAAATTGTAACTGACCTCTGTGGTATCTTCTGCTCCCATATTCTGTGATCCGTTGACAGATAGGGATTGCAGGAAAGCATTCAGAGTTCAAGAGCAAGTGGTTGTCATAGCATGCTGCACACTATAAAATGTATTTAGGAAATGTAATCAATAAAAATTAAAATGCATAGATTGAATGACTAGAAGACAACTCTATGTGCTACAGATGAACTCTGCTTTGTATGAGTTTCAAATATTTTAAATGGTTTTAGATGGTTTGCTTCTCCCAAAATCTTTTTTTATTTTAAAGATTTTATTTATTCGTGAGAGACAGTAAGAGGCAGAGACATAGGCAGAGGGAGAAGCAGGCTCCATGCAGGGAGCCTGATGCAGGACGGGATCCCAGGACCCTGGGATCATGATCTGAGCCAAAGGCAGATGCTCAACCCCTGAGCCACCCGGGTGTCCCTGTCCCAAAATCTTTATGTATGGTTTGGTTTACATGCAGCCTCTTAGAAACCTTCCAGTTTGGAAAAGATGAAGATTGTCACAATTTGGGTATTTTGCTAGTTTATTTCTTTGCCCCGGTACTACTTGTCTTTAGCTCTTTTTGGAGGGAAAAATCTTACTGCATTTAAGACATCTGGCTCCCCTTGTGTTTCTCTCTAAGCTTTTCACAAGCTCTGTGTCATTGCAGAGACCAGACTTGCCCTTGCCCTCTGCTCATGTCAAAATGGTAGTTCCAGCTCCTTGACTTAAAGTGTTTATTCTTTGTCATCCTTTAAAATGTTAGAAGAATCAGTATTTCTCAGTGCACACCAGAATGTTCTCCTTTAATACATTTTTAACACTGTGCCAGGTTGTGCATTGACTAACGGGTGCAAAGAACCAAAAATTAAAAATAATGAGTTCCAAACTCTGTACCATCTTCTTTCCAAGTCAACAAGCAGTATTGTTTGTGGAGGGGAGGAGAGACCTCAGGGATGATCCCTTGTGACTTCGTGCTGCTGAAAGCCTCTGCATTCCCGAATTTGTGAGTCATCCCACCCCGAACCTCTCTCCGTCTCCCCTGCATAGTGGTCTGTTTCCAAGTTCATGTCTATGTGGCCATGTGCTTTTTAAACATGACTTACAGCCATTTCTAGGTGCAGAATGGCACATTTCTCTGTATTTTGTGGTGATAATATTTGTGTTTTCTGTCATGTTCTTCACTGGGAAAATTTTAACTTCCATTTATGAGAAGAAACTGAGGGATTGACAAGGCAAAGCATCGTGTTCATTAACTAGAAGGGTGTGAGACAAAGGCTCCCATTTATTAGTGCCTAAAGATAAGCACCACTCTGGGTGGCTTCCAGGTGGGGATTTTCCAGTTGTGTATATGATTGCATTTGTCTTTGAATTCGCAAATAACATTTTTTTCTAATGCTTTTGCATGCATTATTTGCACTTAAATGATTTCTCTGCTAATAACTCTTGCTACTCAGCTCCAGGCTACATGTACCTGGATTGATTAACAAATACATCTGGGTATACCAGCCTCTTAACGTGGGATCTATTCTAAAAGTTGCATGGAGACATCTGTTAAAAACCTGTGTTTTTAGTGGTATCTAGGGAAACTTTCTCTAAGGCTACTTCATGATTGACTGTTGAGGACTTTGTGGAAAGACAATGAGATTAAAGATGTAAGTGATTCAACTCTTTTAGGGATTGAAAGTAAAGAGTTTTGGGTATTCATTCACTGAGCAAGATAGAGAGCTCCTGAATTATCTTCAGTAGAAGATTTTAGCTCTTGTTTTACCAATGTACTGTCTTCACACTTGGCCTGGAGTCATTTGCTTTTGAGTATTTGGTTTTTGTTTTCTTCTAACAATGACTAGGGTTGGGCTTAACTATGAGCAGTTTCTGTCTGCACCTCTAGGTCTTCCATGGATGAGATACAAGCCATGATTAATAATGTAGTCTGTGACCAGTACCAGCGATGGGTTATTTTGGGTCTTTTTCTAAGCATTATACTAAAGTTAAAGCAGTTTCAGTATCCACACATATATGTGGTTATGGTTGTTAAGCTTGTATATAAATAAAAACCTTGGCCAGTGAGGACCAGGATGTTACTGGCATATATATTTGCAAATGTGATTATCATCTTTTTTAGGATGCTCATGGATAAACTGCCCTTCTTTTGGGCAAATATCTGTTTATCACTTTGATTTAGATACAGATATTATTGATTAAAAGATATTGTTAGATTAAAAAAATTGAAACTGTATTTAAGACACTCTTCTTTACTAATGTGGCCTGTTCAAGCACACATTGTTTACAATTTCGTCTTCCAGCTTTGCAAAGCCAGATGACTAATAACCACCATTCTTAGTGCTGTGCTGGTGGACGTCATCAAAGATGATGGTGCACAGTGTTTTGGCACCATGAAGCAGCATGTAATTTGAAATTGTACTTTTTGTTAAATACCCATACTAATCTCCAAATCATTCAAAACATTAAAAAGCAAAACAAAACAAAACAGTGATGTCTGCTTATTGGATGGAGGCAGCACTGGCAAAGATGCACATTTTTTTTTTTTCATGTGCCTTAGGAGCACTCACAAAAACAGGGATAAAAAAATTACATGTAATTATTTGGCATGCCCTTTGGAAGGAACATTTTTAAGATAGACAGATTAACCCTTTAACCCAAAGTTCATTTTTACCCTTTTCAGGAAATGTGCTCCCCCCTGCAAGGCACAAAACCCATAGTATCTTTAAAAGGAAGGTTGTAAATGGGATGCTTTCTCTTTCTTTAATATTTTTTTTAAAAGATTTTATTTGTTTATTCATGAGAGACACAGAGAAAGAGAGGCAGAAACATAGGCAGAGGAAGAAGCAGGCTCCCTATGGGGAGCCTAATGCTTGGAACCCAAGATCATGACCTGAGCAGAAGGCCGATGCTCAACCACTGAGCCACCCTGGTATCCCTCTTTATTTAACTTTTTTTTAAAACTTTTATTTATTTATGATAGTCACACACAGAGAGAGAGAGAGGCAGAGACACAGGCAGAGGGAGAAGCAGGCTCCATGCACCGGAAGCCCAACGTGGGATTCGATCCTGGATCCCCAGGATCGCGCCCTGGGCCAAAGGCAGGCGCTAAACCGCTGCGCCACCCAGGGATCCCTATTTAACATTTTTTAAAAAAGATTTTATTTATTTAAAAGAGAGAGAGAGAGAGAACACAAGCAGGGGGAGAGGCAGAAGGATAGCGGGAGGGAGAAGCAGGCTCCCTACTGAGCAGGAAGCCTGATGCAGGGCTCAATCCCAGGACCCTGGAACCATGACTAGAGGGGAAGGCAGACCGATTAAGCCACCCAGGCGCCCTCTTTATTTAACATCTAGCAGATGTTTTAGGAGGTCTCCTTAGGAAGTTTTATATTTCTTTATATAGTGTTAGTTACTTAATGTTTGTTTAAAAAAAGAGGGGTTTCTGGAGGTGGGTTGCACAACGATGTTACTGTACTTTACACTACTGAACCATGCACTTAAAAATGGTTTACGTGGTTAATTTCATAAACTGTGCATTTTAATACAATTTTTAAAAAAGAGAGGGATAAGGTTTGAATGCAGCCATTCCCCAGATGGAGCCATAGAATGCATAGACCACTTATTCCAACTTAGGTATCTTAGTTGGAAGAGCAAAAGTCTAAAGAGGACTTGTGCATTTCTGGTCAGTGCAGAGAGATGACAGGTGTGTAATGTGATTCTGATGCATAGAGTAATCCAGGGAGGATAACAGCACTAAATGCCTTTTTTTCTTGGAGACTGGCTTGGATCTTGATGGGTTCTGTGTATAGAAAGCTGTATTATTTAATTTGAAAAACACACCATTTGGCATTATTGGAACATGTCTGTTTGAATTGACTTGATTGCCTTTCTCAGTGTAAGGGTATGCTCAACTGATATGCTTAGATGAGAAAAAAATAGACCTCTAGTTCCTGTAAGGAAATATAAGCCCATGCTTCCCTCCCTTCCTCCTTTCCTCCCTTCCATCCTTCTTCCCTCTCCCTTTTTCCCTTTCTCCCTTCCTTTATCAGGATTTAATGAGAACCTATTATGTGCCAGGTACTGGGGACTCATGGCCAAAGCCAAACAGGGTCACTTTGTTCCCAGAGCTTACTGGTAGGAGAGATACCAGATAGGTCAGTACTGTAGAATATTGTGGGGGTGCAAGTCTGGAAGCAGAAAGCCCTGTCAGGGGAACTAGTGTGGTTTGTCCAGGCAAGACATGATAGTGGATTGGCTACAGTGGTGCCAGATTTAAAAAACAGATCAATATGACTAGGGGATTGATTACTGGAATATGAGGGGAAGGAAGAGGGCCTTCCTCATTCTAAGGGGAGAGGGAGCCTGGCAGGAAAAGTTTGACCCAGTATTGAAGCCCGGATTGTCCTTTGCGGTGGTAGAGGAATGGAGGGTTTCTGGTCTAGTGCTCCGTGGACATGTGTCTGAATCCTTGAACAAGAACAGAAAACTGTGAACAGAAACTCAAGAGAGCAACTATAACTAAAAACTGTAGTGTAGTCGTTGAGTTATAGGCATTGCAGTTTAGATAATTTCTGTTAGAAAGTAGCCTCTCTGAGAGACAGGCACCCACCTCCAAAGCAGCCTCAGCTGGGGCACTCAGTGGGGTCCAGGGCACAGCTCTGTGTGTTTGTTTGTTTCCTCGGGCTGCTGTTAACAAAGAACCATGGACTGGATGGCTGTCAGAAATTTATTTTCTCACAGTTTTGGAGGCTAGAGTTCCAAAGTCAAGGTATGTCAGAAGGGTTGATTCTTTTTGAAGGCCATGAGGGGGAATCGTTCTAAGTCTCTCTGTTTGGTTTATGGTTGGATGTTTTCTTTTTGTGTCTCTTCACATTATCTTCCTTCTATGTGTGCCTGTCTCTGTGTGCATATTTCCCCTTTTTATAAGGACACCCAGTCATATTGGATTAGGACCCACTCTAAGGAACTGATTTTATTTATTTTTTTTAAGATTTAATTTATTTATTTGAGAGAGAGAGAGAGAGAACATGAGAGAGCACAAACAATGGAGAGGGAGAAGCAGGTTGCCCATTGAGCAGGGAGACCAATGCTGGACTCAATCCCAGGACCCTAGGATCATGACCTGAGTTGAAGGCAAATGCTTAACTGAGCCATCCAGGTACCCCTCAGGACTTCATATTAACTTGACTACTTGTAAAGACTTTATCTCTGATAAGGTCACATTTTAGGGTACTGGAGGTTTGGGAGGATGCAATTCAACACATAGCAGTGGGTAAGCCTCTCAAGAAGGTAGCACCCAGAGCACTTACTAGTGGGATCCCACAGGAGCTGGCAGATAGGGAGTGATGTGGCTCATAACCAGACATTTTTTAGCACATGTTAAAAATAAACTTCTGATGGACCCCCAGCAAACCTTGGAACAAATCTTCAGAGATGAGGGTACACACATTACCAGGTGTGGACAAAGCCAGCAAAACAAGGCTACACTTTAAAAAAAATGATATGTATAAGTAGTTATATATATATTTATATATAGTACTGATAAATGAATTTACTAATATGGACCTTGTCCTTGATTTGGCCTTGAATTTGTCTTCAAAGTTTGTGAAAGAGCAATGCTAAAAGGGCAATACCAACGTTTAACCTTGAGAACAAAGAATAAATACAATTAATTTGTCACCCTGCCAGGCTTAACAATCATTGTTTTGATGTGGTAGTATTTACTCCAAGGACAATAGCCACCAGTTCCCATACACAACACACACACACACACACACTCACAATTGAACATAGACGTTTCAATGCAGGGGGAAAAATTCAGCTCTTCTAGTTGTAGATGAATAATATATGCCTGTGTGCTATCTCTGTTTTATACAATGAAAGCACAGAAGACAAAATTCTGTGTTTAAAAACATATCCTAATAAATAACAAATAATCCAATTAAAAATGGGCAAAGGATCTGAATAAACAGTTCTACAAAGAAGATATGCAGATGACCAACAAGCACATGAAAAGATGTTCAGTGTCACTAGTTACCAGAGAAATGCAAATCAAAACCATAGGGAGGGGCAGCCCGGGTGGCTCAGCAGTTTAGCGCTGCCTTCAGTCCAGGGTGTGATCCTGGAGACTCGGGATCCGGATCGGGTCCCACATCAGGCTCCCTCTCCCTCTCCCTCTCCCTCTCCCTCTCCCTCTGCCTGTGCTTCTCTCTCTCTCTCTCTCTCTCTCTGTCTCTCATGAAAAAATAAATAAAAAATCTTAAAAAAAAAAGAAAAACCATAGGGAGTTACCACTTTGTACTCTGTAGGATGACTATAATAAAGAAGACGGACAATAACAAGTTTCGATGAGGATGTGGACAAATTGGAACCTGCATACATTGCTGGTGGGATTGTCTAATGGCACAGCCACTTTAGAAGACAGTTTGGCAGTTACTTAAAAAATTAAACAAAAACCTTATGACCCAGCAATTCCATTTCTAAGTATACAGCTAAGAGAAATTAAAATATATGTCCACACAAAAACTTGTACACGAATGTTCATAGCAGTGTTACTCATAATAGCCAAAATGTGGAAATAACCCAAAGTCCATCAACTGATGCATGAATAAACGAAAGGTGGTTTATCCATATATTGGAATATTATTTGGTCGTAAAAAGAAATGAAGTACTGACACATACCACAACATGCATGAACCATTAAAACATGCTGAGAAAAAGTGTCAGACACCAAGGACTGAATATCCTATGATTCCATTTATGTGAAAGGTCCAGAGTAGGCAAATTCATGGAGAGAGAAGAAGGATTGGTGGTTGCTAGGGCTGAGAGTGGGGCTGGGGACCTGGGGGTGACCACAAAGGCATGTGTGGTTTCTTCTTGAGGTGATAAAATGTTCCAAAATTGATTGTGTTGTTATTTGCATAAATCTGTGAATATTCTTAGGACATTGAATTGTACACTTAAGTGGATGAATTGTATGTGAATTATATGTCAAGAAAGTTATCTAAACTTCATAAACTATATAATTCAAAAGATAACAGATAACAGAATCATGAAGATAAAAAGATAACAGATCATGAAGAAAAATACAGGATGCCAAGTTTAGTCAGGTTATATGCCAAATAGAATATTTTGATCCAATAACTTCTCTACATATTTCGGATGAATGTATTAAGATGAGCAGCGGAGAAAGGTTGATAGGAGCATTACAGATCTTGGAAATAGGAATGGTCAACTACTAAAAATCTTAGGGCATATGCAATGTGTCTCCAGATTATACCTCTCCTGGGCCAGGAGCCCTAATTTCTGAGTTCACTCTGGCCATTTCCTCCTAGATGGACTGCTGCTGTTCCTTAATTTTTAAATTGTTCCAACAGGAACTAATCTTCATACCATTTCTCCTTCTGACACACCCATTTCAGGAAGGGCCACCATCATCCTTTGGGTCCACAGCTTGGACGTTCAGTTGCTGACCTTGCCTTTCCCCTTGGTCAAGATGAACAGGTCATTGCCATGTCTTCTAGACCCTGCAGAGCAAAATCCTGTGATTTTTGTCCTTCTGCCCTGTCTCCTTCTCAACTACTTCTTTCTGTGAACCGAGAATTAAGGGGAACAGAATTATTTAATGTGTCTTTTTTGAGCTTACCCTCTTGATGTACTATGTCAGCCTTTAAAACAAACCTACCCAGGAGCTGGACTTAGCCCATTTTATAGATAAGGAAAGTGAGACTCACAGGGTAGGCAGGGGACAAACCAGTTAATGGGACAAAGGAAATGTGACCACTAAATGGAAGAATTGGGATTTACAACTGTTTTGGCTGGTCCTTGAGCTCAGACTTTCCATTGTGGCTACGAAATAAATCCTTCTACTCTATGGCTCTGAATGTCTCATTTCACTGCTCAAGAGCCTTCATCAACATCTGTTTTAAGCCCCCTTAGGCCAACCCCAGCCAGCATCCTTGTAGGTATAGCCCATATTCAACAAGATCCATAATAAACTCTTGTTTTTGTTGAGTGCCTCTCTGCCATGTTGAGGCTCTCCTCTTCCCTGGAACATCTGTCTATGGCCAGCACACTCCTTCCTCCCACCACTTCACCTTGTGCCTGTGCAAACACTCATCTCCTGATCTCCCCAAATAAAAACTAAAGGCAGAATTAATTTCTTAGGATTTTCTTAATATTTTTCTTATGATTAGAAAATATCTTCAATTATAGTTCTTTTTATATTGTCATAAATTCCTTCTCTTGGTTTATAAGCTCCATAACAGCAAGAATTGACTCTTGCTTGGTGTTGATTTCCCTCATAGACCTTAGCATATAGTTCCTTATATAGAGTAGATAATCTTGAGTGAATTGATGATAGGGATACTCAGATGTTGTTCTTTGTCATGAATTTTCTATTACCAGAGGGAGATGTTTGATGTCTGTTGAGGGCTCCTGGAAAGACTAGCCCAGGGAAATTCTTCAGGTATATTGATGGACGTCCCTAAAGTATAAAAAACAATTGTAATAATATTTCAGAACTTCAAAAATGGAGTGAGATGAGGAAATCACAGAGAATTTCACAACCTCAAGGAGTCATTGATTTTTCATTTTTACATTCTTTACCATACCTGGTCCAGATAATAAGTTTTAAATAGTTTTAATCAGAACGTAGACACATTTTTAAAGGCTGCTTCCTTCACTTAAAACTATGCCACAGGCATTTTTTCATGTTGCTACATAGTTTTCAAAACTATGATTATGCATGATATTCCATGGAGTTGCTATACCATAATTTCTTAACCATCCCCTATTGTTTGACATTGAATTTTGTTGTGGATTCTTTTTTATGATTATAAAAAAACACATGACCAGTCTTTTGGCAAGAGAAATATATACTCCGAAAACCTTAATCTCCTTCCTTTTACGCTGGCTGAAAAAAATCTTCCTTTAAAGGGTTGAGCTTAGGCAAAAATGTGACAGAGCTCAGGTTTGTCTTGGGCACCCTCAGACTTTTATTCCTTTTATTTCTGCCCCTCTTCCTTTCACACATTCTGTTCCACCACAGTGCCTGTCATAGGAGCTCAGGATTGCCATCCTCCTCCAGACACTGATCTGTCTTTTACAAACCCTGCCTTTCTTGCCCCTCATCTCAGCTGGATTCTTTCTTTTTTTCTTGATCCTTGAATCAAGAAAAGGTAAGAAAGGTAAGATAGTAACCTACCTTTATTGAGAGTTTGTAATTTTATTACAAAAGGACTTCTGGAGGGATCCCTGAGTGGCGCAGCGGTTTGGCGCCTGCCTTTGGCCCAGGACGCGATCCTGGAGTCCCGGGATCGAGTCCCATGTCGGGCTCCCGGCATGGAGCCTGCTTCTCCCTCCTCCTGTATCTCTGCCTCTCTCTCTCTCTCTCTCTCTCTCTGTCTATCATGAATAAATAAATAAATAAATAAATAAATAAATAAATAAATAAATCTTAAAAAAAACAAAAAACAAAAGGACTTCTGGAGATGGCCAGGTGGTAGCCCAACAAAGTGCATCATCAAAGGTATGCCTTTGCTCTCTTTAGCTAGATCTCTTCCCGGTTCTAAGGATTTGTCAGTGAACCAACAGCAAAATCTCTATACAAATAGGTAAATACATAATGCATCATCATATAGCAGTAAGTGATAAAAAGAAAGATGAGACTGGGTAAGTAGATACTGTATGCTCTTTCCTCCTTCAGCTGGAGAGTTAGGGAAGGTCTTTCTGAGAAGGTGACAGGTAAGTAGAGAGACTGGAGGGAGGTGCCCTTCCTGCAGGGGTGTGGAGAACAAGTTTACAGACAAAGGATCTCTTGGTGCAAAGGGCCTGGTATGTTCGAGGGGCTGCAAGGATGCAGACATGAAGATGGTGAGGAAGGAGTAGGAAGTGATGGGTGGGCTTGCAGACCATACTGTGAATGTTGAATATTAATCTTAGCCACAGAGGAAGCTGCTGGGGAGTTTTGAGAAGAGCATCCATTATTTCTAAAGATCTTCTTTGTGATTGAAGAGTGGATTTGTACAGGCTAGGGTGACAGCAGAAAGGTGTGTTAGAAGGCAAGAGACTGTGGCAGCTTGGACTGGGTGATCATGGGAGAGGTGGTGAGAAGGCTTATTTCGAAGGTAAAGCTGAAAGGTCTTATTGACAAGTTGGGTGTTGGGGTTGGCGAGATATCAGGGAGGATGTTAACATTCTTGACCTGAGACACTGGAAGGTTGGAATTATATCTGCTAGGTGATGTGGGGAAGATAGCCTGTGCAACAGGTTTGGTGGGTGAGATATGGAACTCAGCTGTAGATATGTTATGTGTGAGATATCCGGTGAATGGGGGATGCTGAGTCTGGTGTTCAGGGAAGGAGTTTGGGCAACAGATATAGAGTCAGGATCACAGTCTTGGCATCAGATAGGACAGCCTCATTTCTCAACACAGCCCCTCATGCAGGGGGTCCTAACCATACTGGAGTTTTAGGTCTTTGAAAGCACCAAGCCCTTCTCAATTATGGGGCCTTTGCATATACTGTCCTTTTGCCTCAACCATTCCTGCTGAGATGATGGCCGCTTTCCTAATCTTTTTTTTTTTTTTTTTTTCCGCTTTCCTAATCTAAATTAGGTTTCCCTGTTGAATACTCCTGCTACCCTGAACTTTTCCCTCTTAGCATTTATCAATTTTTAGATTTATATTTCTTTAAGTGATTTTTAATTTTTTTAAATTTGAAATCTATATGTCCCACTAGAATCTGAATTCTGATCATGCGAGTTTATCACCATTTTTCCAACATCTAGTGCTGGCACATAGCAGACAGTTCTTCAGTATTTGCTGAATGAATGGATGTCTGTTATTAATTTATTACTTTACTCATGATATATTGCAGTTCTTCTATTTATAAGCATATGATTTCATGAGTAATCATACCTAATGATTTTCCTATCTTCTTAAAACATAGACTAATTGATTACTTAATGGCTCCATGTGTTTTTTTTTTTTTTTGTGAACACTTTCTTATTAGGTAATAGGAGGGAGTGGGCTGTGGTTAGAGTAAATGATCACTGGACTATGATACTTTGAAAAGAAGAGGAATTTAAGGCTTATATAAACTTCCTAATCAAAATCCCCCTACCTCCTGTTTCCTTGTCAGCAGCTTTGTTGCATTTCTATGGACACTTCTATCTAACATTGCTTGAGGTTATTTTATAGTGACCTTTGGCAAGACTTATTACTTCCTCCTTACCATGTTTATTGCCATGCTTATTGGGGAAAGAGGCTAGGATGGCAGGGGAGGGGTGGGAGTGTGGTGGGGATAAGGGAATCTGAGCTGGATGAGGACTTCCTTTGGTGACTCTTAGAAAGGTCCGTTGTCTCCAGCTTCATTGGGGAGAGTTTAGGAAATGATATGTGAGGGAAGAGATTAGATTTAAAAGGGTTGTTAGCTTGTAAAAGAGCTTTAGGTCTCTGTCTTCAGCAGCATAAAACTGTATGAAAAACAGGATTAAATTAGAGAATGATCTTTTTATTGTGTTTAAAGCTGGAGTAAGCTTTCAGAGGTATCTGTGTTGTTTGAGAAACACATACACTGGTTTCATGAATACATGTATGTGTTTTACACTGGTCCGTATAGAGATTGACCAGTTGATGTGTTTGTCAGTTGGGGACATGAAACAAAGTCACCAACTTTATAGATAATGTTGTGGTATGAGGCATCCACTCAGCAAATATGTGTTAAGCATTTACAGTGCTAGACATGGAATGAGACATGTCTCATTCCATGGGGAAGGATGGTGAACAAGAGAGAGGTATTTGCCTTCCTGGAGGTCAGAAGATCTGCTGAGTCTCAGTCTCCTCATCTGTAGGATGGAGATTGTGCTAATACCTACTTCATAGCCTTTGCAAGAGGAGTAAATGACCATTTATGTAAAAATGCCAATCATATTGAAAAATGGTATGTAAATTTTAAGTGGCTATTATGATTGATGTACCAAATATAGTTATTGTTTCCTTTGGGAATAAATCCTGATTCATTATTTCTAGTTTTGAATATCCTCCATCCCTATACAACCTAAGATTTTATTCTTATAATTTAGAGAGCTAAAATTTTCTTTCACATAGACCTAACAGAAAGAGGAAATGTGAGGAATGTAATTTGGGTTATAAACAGTGTGTTAGTTACCTATTGCTGTATAACAAATTAGCCTCCCCCCTCCCATATATTTATTTTAAAGAATTTGTTTTACCTTTTTTTTTTTTTTTTTTTTTTTGAGAGAGAGTGCATATGTGAGTTGGGGTGAAGGTAGAGGGGCAGAGAGAGAAGAAGAGAGAGAATCTTAAGCAGGCTCCATGCCCAGCACAGAGCCTGATGTGGGGCTTGATCTCACAACCCTGATATCATGACCTGAGCTGAAATCAAGAGTTGGATGCTTAAATGACTGAGCAACCCAGGCGCCCCTCTCCAACATATATTTATTGACTCAGAGTTGCTGTGGATCAGGAATCTGATTATGGCTTACCTGAGTCCCCTGGCTCAGGGTCTCTCAAGGCTGGAATCAAAATGTAGGCCAGAGCTGTAGGCCTCTTTAGCCTCATCTATGGGAGGATCTACTTCTAAACTCACATGGCTATTGTAGGCCTCACAAGATGCACACCCAAGCTTGTTTATATGGCTGTTTGCAGGCTAAGAGTAAGCAAGGCTTCCAAGAGGTAGAAAGTGAGAAATGGAAATCACAGTATTTTTTTCTAATCTAATCTCAGAAATGACATCCCATCATATTTGCCACATTGTGTTCATTAGAAGCAAATCACTAAGCCCAGCCTTTACTCAGGAGAGGAGATTACACACATGTATATATTAGAAGACTGGGATCACTGGGGGACATCTCAGAGACTGCCTGCTACACAATACTTGTAAATGATACTTTGGGTTAATGCTGTATCTCTGGCATTAATAATGGACACTATTTGAAATGAAAGATATAAAGGAAATAAACACTACTATTCCCCTAAGACACCATAGTTGGTGAAGACCAGGGAAGTTGGTGTTAGAGCTTTCTAGATTTTGAGTTGTAACCAATAAGGAATCCTGGTTCATTGTTTTACTTTTGGCCCTGGCTCATGCTTGGATATTTATAACCTCTCTGTTTTTCAGGAAAGCATTTAGAAGGCACTTTACAAATATTGGTGGTAAACCCAAGACAGTTTCTCCTAAGAAGAGTACCAAATTAAAAATATGTTAATTTAGTCATTTTATGGTATTGATGTCTCATCTGTTCACTTGCTTACTTTTAACCTACACTTAAAAACAAAGATGGTTCAATCATTTGGAGATCAAGGGGAAGAACATTCCAGGTATAGGTGAAACCTAGTGCTGTGAGAATAAGCTTGCCGTGGTTGAGAAAAAGGAAAAAGACCCGGGTACCACAAGTGTAGTGAAGGAGGGGGGCAAATGCTGTGAGATAACATTGGAGGTGAGGTGTGCTGAGCCAGGTTAGGGGGTTTAATTTCAGTCTAAATGCAGTGGAGAGTCATTGCAGGGTTTGGGTGACTGCAAATAGCTATGAGTTATTATTTTTTTAGTGATTCTGATTGCACTAGTTATTGCATCTAGCTGGGTTTTTTTTTTTTTTCCTTTGAGAGAGGGAGAGAAATATTCTGAAATCTATTAAGTAAAAGCTGTGCTTGGGCAAAGATAAAACAAACATGGAAGGTTTGTAATAAGATGTTATAATTATGCAATGTGTTTGAGAGAGTTGAAGAGTTGTGTATTTCTACCAGCCAATGGCAAAGGCAGTAGGGTAGGTGCATTTGGAATGACATTCTCATAGCATAGAGATTCCTAGTATTACATTATTTTCAAGTGACAGAACTTACAAGAAATTCATTCAGAAAAACATCCAGTGTAGGAGTCTTTTTGGCATATTCTATGCATATTTTCTCAAACAAGCAGCTATCATTTTTCTGTTGTGTCATTTATGGCTGTTGCCTCTATGTAGTCTCGGGGTTCGTCTCTAATTCGACAGGCACCTGGGCGATTTGGCAGTGTCTTCTAAGGTTTTAAAATTAGAGCACACTATTTTAAAATAGTGGTCTTGGTAACTTTTCTTACCTCTAAATTCCCCCTGAAGCTGACCTTGTGAGAAAAATACCCCAAAGAGGAACAAAAGGGAATCTATCTTTCCCAAAAGAGTAGCTAGGCAGGGAAGGTTCCAGAGTTTTAACATGGGAAATCAACCAATTCTTTTATTTTTTAATTTTTAAAAAGATTTTTAAAAATTTATTTATTCATGAGAGACACACAGAGAGAGGCAGAGACATAGGCAGACAGAGAAGCAGGCTCCCTGTGGGAAGCCCGATGTGGGACTTGATCCTAGGACCCCAGGATCGCAACCTGAGCGGAAGGCAGACGCTCAACCACTGAGCCACCCAGGTGCCCTGGGAATCAACCAATCCTAATGCTCAAATCTACTTGTGTCGTGTTCCTTTCTGAGTCAAGATGAATTTTTTTTTTCATTTTTTTTTTCAAGATGAATTTTAGCTGGCTTGCACAAACATGGGTAAAAAAATGTTAACAATATCTCAAGTTTAAGGATTCCCTTTTCTTTTTAAAAATTTTAAAGATAAATTTACTGTTTCCTGATTTTAAAAACTCATAGAAAATACAGAAACATATAAGAAAGAAATTCTAGGGATCCCTGGGTGGCGCAGCGGTTTGGCGCCTGCCTTTGGCCCAGGGCGTGATCCTGGAGACTTGGGATCGAGTCCCACTTCGGGCTCCCGGTGCATGGAGCCTGCTTCTCTCTCTGCCTATGTCTCTGCCTCTCTCTCTGTGTGACTATCATAAATAAATTTTAAAAAATTTAAAAAAAAAGAAAGAAATTCTAACCAAAGACAATCACTTTGGTGATTTTGATGTATAGTCTCTTATAATCTATGTCTTTATCCATCTGTATTATCTAGTTATAATTCATTCGAGTGTTTGAAGATTTGTGTTTGGAATATTTCTGCTTAACATTATTTTGTGAACATTTCCCAGAGGTCATGATTTATTTTTTGAAAATACAGTTTTAATGATGGTATAATCTTCTGTTTGTCATAATGTACTTAAACCATTCTGCTTATTATTGGATATATAGTCTATTTTGGATTTTTCGCTGATAACAAATATTGTGATAAATCTTCCCACACATGACCCTTCATCTGCATCTCTCATTTTTCCAAAGGAATCATTCCAACAAGTGGATTTTGATACATTCTATCAAATGCTTTCAAACAGTTTATATCAATTGCCTTCATCATTGTCAAGGCGGTACAGAGTATCTATCAAACTTGACCTTTAACCAGGATTTAGATAGTCTTTAAAAAGGAAATATTTGCCAATTTTTTAGTCAAAAAATATTTCGATTTGCTTTTATTTGATTAAAAGGAACATTGAAAACATTATTTTCATTTATTTGCTGGCAATTTGTCAATTGTTCATGTCTGTGTACCTTTTGGCCATTTTTCTTTTAGAGTATTAATGTTTCAGATATTGGAATTTATATTTTTTAATACGGGAAGGCTATACACTCTTTATCCTTAAAACTTAGAGGCACAAATACAGCCGTGCGCTTTTAGTATAAAAGGTTAAAAAAACATTTTTTTTTTTTGTGGTTCTTAACTCCTGATGTAGTAGTTTATATGTGAGTCTGCAAATATATAAAGACATTACTTTTAGAGTCAGATCACTTCTGCTTGTTACAGGTTCAGTAATAGCAATCTTCCTTCCATTTTTCTGCCCATCTCTCCTGTTCGTCTTCTGTAATAAAAATTTTAAAAGATCCAGACTTCTACTTATCTCATTTTATTCAGCTACACTTTTAGGTGGCAGCCTGCCAGGGAAACCACAGTCTGAAAAGAATCTCATGTGAGAACTGAAGGGGTCAATAGCTCTACTGGAGAGGAATAGTTGACAGAGAAAAAAGACAGCTTCTTGTTGATGCCATGAGAAGAATGAACTTCCCGATGCCAGCTCAGAGTGAGCAGGCTTAGTGAGTGAGGCTGTGGGGCTGAGGAATTCCAGGTATCTGACAGTCCGTTCTCTTTTCCTGCCTGTGGCCAGAGGCAACTCATTCATCTCGGCTCCATCTCTACTGCCTCATTTTATAATGGAGGTAATCATACCTCAAAGGTATGCTCTAATTAATTACTCTTAGAGACTCTGAAAATATAATTGCTAATTATTATAGGTGTTAGATCATTAATTCTTCACTCCTTTTTATAGAATTTTAATCATCTGCCTAAATTCGACACTGATGACGATCCAGTGATTTGTGGACACTTTGTTGCCTATCATTTTCACAGCTTCTTGGTGCTTATTTTAGCCCATGCTAAGAGAATTCCTTAAAATATAGGAATTTGAAAGTTTGCCGAAAATACTTAGGAAGTTTGGAGTTCCAAGAAAAGGAATGCCAGAGAAATTATAAAATTTTAGGTCTCCGTAGATCATTGTAACTCAGTAGTAAAAAAGTGAAATATTTGACTGTTGGTTTTAAAACCACATGAACTTCTTTTTCCTTCAGTGTGAGCCATATAATCTGGTCGCTGGTAAATGATTTTACCTAAGACTAGGCATTGCAGTTTACCTAGAT
The DNA here is from genome assembly GCF_048164855.1 of Canis lupus baileyi. Lineage (NCBI taxonomy): Eukaryota > Metazoa > Chordata > Mammalia > Carnivora > Canidae > Canis > Canis lupus. The sequence continues at coordinate 19,543,607 of NC_132855.1, read as the reverse complement.
ATTCAGCAGGAAGTTCACATGGGCACAAATAATTTAACAAATGATGTGTTCTGAACAGTGGCCCTGGCTTTCATTGTGCAATTTTAAGTTTGCAGCTGTGTGTTAACTTATTAGGAATCTTTTTGTCAGTTTATAAATTTATAAAATTAATGTGGCTCTGAGCTGAAAATAGTGCAAGGGATGTACAGTGAGCATTGGTAATTTTTCACAATGGCATCGTTTAATTTAGCATGTGAGCATCTTATTTTTGTAATTAGGCCATAAGCACCTTAAGAGTAGAAACCATGTGTTGTAATTCCTCTAAAAACAGAGAGATTCAATGAGCGCTGGACCACCTGGCTTTTCTACCCTGGCTCAACTTATAACCAACTGTGAGTTTCTGGTTACTTGGGTGACTGCCTGCTGCCTCAGTTTCCCAACCAATAAATGGGAAAAATTCTATTTTCTTAAATTTACAGGGCTATCATGAAACTCAGAGGACTAGTCCTCTGTAGGAGGGAGTGGATAGTTAAAAGCTTCATGTGGGCTGGTAAAAATTCAGTGTCATTTTGTAAGATTGTCTTATTTCCAGATGTACAACTGTCAGTGGAGATGTGCATTTTGATCTTTTCCCCTCCATTTTTTTGCCAGAGAGATTTTGCATGCTGATAAGAATGAAGAATTGATTTAGAAGGAGTTATTGTCAGCTATTTCCAGCTCCTGTGGCATCTAACTTCTCCTGGGCTGGCCTTAATATGAATGAGGGCCATATAACCAGCCTGTTCAATTTAATGTTAGCTGCATCACCTTCATCAGGAGAAAAGTTTCAAATATTTATTTTCTTTACAAAAGGCAAGTTTTAGTAGTGGAGTCAATTTACTTCTGAAACGATCTCATTTACCTGAATGAGGAGCACATATTTATTTTCAGGGTAAGTGGCGAGGTTGTATAATTCTCATGTGACAGATGAACCAAACACTCCACTGTAAATTACGTTTGGCTGGAAGAAGATGCTCTGCTATGAAACCACATTTCTGCCTTGCTCACTTGCTCTTCTTGGGGTGGGTCTGGGAGCTGGAGGATTGGTGACTCTTGGATTTACCTAGAAAATGAAAAGCATTTTTTAGAGAAACCAGAAAGGGGTGAGTAAGACCATCTCTCTGTCTTTATATAAAAAGGAGGATTTGAGGATGTGACCTGGGTCCGGCACCTCTCTATCCTGGAGACTAGAAGTGTCACAGAATGTGTCAGAGTGGCTTATGGCAGTACAGTTTATTTTCAAAGGCCTTTTGATAATACAAATAAGCTTTTCTCTTTGTTTTATCTTAAAGTTGCCCTTAACCAGCTATATTAATGTGTGACAAAGTGGGGTCTTTTTGTTGTTGTTTCTGTGAGCTTTCAGGTTCATAAAAATTAAATGTGTGCATTGCTGTAACCTGATATGTCCTCTCCAGTGAAAATCAATGCTTCTTGCCCTTGCTGTGCGAGTTGCAGAGGTCTTACTGTGTAGTCTGGGTGCATTGTGTGCATTTGTACGTATGGCCTTTTGTCACCCGTGTTTTCTGAGGTTTCTGAGACATATCTGAGATCGCAGCACCACTACAAACGATCTGTTGGCTCGTGACTAGTCTCCTTGTGTGCTTGATAAAGAGCAGGAGAGGGGGTGTGTTTTCTCCCCTCAATGTTTGCCTCAGGGAGTGGGCACACGATGTGGCTGGTTTATTGCTTACCTATATATTATTCCTTTGGTTGGCAGTAATAAGGGCATGTGAAAAAGATGGATTTCTGGAGGGGTAGCACAATTTTAAACCATTTAGTTCCTTCCAGACTTGAATTACACTATCTTAAATATGCCAAGTACAAAGAGTCTGCCTCTTGATGGCCAAGTTATTTGCCTGAACTTAGATGCCATGATTTTTCCTAACCAAGTAGTTTCCATCACAGTTCTCTTCTAGGAAGTAATCAAATGGTGAATTTTAGGATTAGGTTCCAAAGTAGAGGAAAGACTGAGATTCTATTAAATCCTACTTGAACTAATGGTCACCTCTGATAAATGGGACCAGCCCAGCCTTTCATAGCAAATGTATATGAGATTTAAAAACTTGTAACCAAGGAATACCTGGGTAGCTCAACAGTTGAGTATCTGCCTTCAGCTCGGGGTGTGATCCTGGAGTCCCGGGATTGAGTCCCACATCGGGCTCCCTGCATGGAGTCTGCTTCTCTCTCTGCCTGTGTCTCTGCCTCTCTCTCTGTGTCTCTTATGAATAAATAAATAAAATCTTTAAAAAAATTAAAATGTGTAACCAATATGATGGGGTTTGTGGGAGCGGGTTGTGTCTATCCTACTACACAAAATTCCCAAAATGAAATTGTGTACTGGGCTCTTGAGGTAACTCAAAGGTGTGTTAGAGAAAATAATGAACTGTTCCTAATTGTCCTTGCCTCAGTTTTAGAAGGAGAGTAAGCATCAGAAGGTCTTCAGATTGGTGCAATCCAGTCATGACTTTGTCTTCACTTAGGCCTGATATCACTGGGTCAGTAGGACAGCTTCCATCAGAGATCTCAGATCTTACTCATAAGGCCTCACTTATGTGATCTGCAGAAAGGATTCTCTCAACCTGAATGACATAGATGAGCACCTGTTAAGGGGCATGGCCAAAGATTTCATATTATTGCCTGTTCACGTGGAGGAAATAGATTAATAAATTAATTTGATTAATGCTTACTAAATGCCAGGCACTATGTTAAATACTTTATTTACATTGTTTTATGTATGAGGTGTTATTATCTTTATTCTAATGGGGAAACTGAGGGAGGCTGAAGATTTTACCCAAGATCACGTAGCTGTTAAGTGGCAAAGCCAGCCTTTTTGTCTCAGGTGCCTCTCTTCCTTGTGTTCCTAATTATTGTACTGTACACATATTTTGAAAAACTTTCCAAGAGAAATCACCATGCCATCTTTTTCAATGAAGCTATCTGTATGGAGAAAATCCCATGGATCTCTTGGTTCCCTAGATCTTATGTCCATTGCCTTCAGTCAATATGAGATTTTTTTTTAGTTTTATCTGTCACCCCAAATCCTAATTTTAGTGACCATTGATTTGAAAAAGTACAATGGAAGCATAGGTCATTCCACCTAACAATAGGAAATTGAGGGTGTAGTTGGTAATACAGTCTAACTAAATGGAATTGTAACTGCTGTTGTCATTAGCAGTCATGTTATTAATAGTTGCATTTACAGATACAGGCCTGTCCACTGTAAACGATGTCATTTCACTGTGCTTTTTAAGTGCAATGACTTGAGGATTTACATGTTCGGTATTCTTTGTATGATTGTTTTTGGAATTAGGGTCCTAAATCTGTTCTGGAACGGAAAAGAGAATAGACCTCTGCAAGATTAGGATCTGATCACTTTCAGGCTCGGGATGAATTTACAAACATTGGCGTTCATCCCTGCATGATATTTTCCAGTTATCCAAAAAGGCTTTTATTCAGGATCCATTTGTGGTTGGGATGCATAGTGATGCATCATTTATGCAGTGCCTTAAGTGTTTACTGGGTAGAGTGTGCAAGAGACAAAGTACAAGAGTCCTTGCTAAAGGCCTTACTATCTAGAGACACATTGACTGTTATGTAATAGAATTTCACCTAGAGTAGATACTGCTTAACTCATCCATTTCTTGAGAGCTGATGTTCAGGCTTTCCTTGGATATTTAGATAATCCCAAACATGCTGAGTTGTCTTTTCACTTCCAATAGACATTCCTAGTAAAGAATTGGTTTTACACTTTAAAAACAGGCAGGAGGTAGGACAGGAATGAGGATATAGATTCTATCAGCAAGTTATCGCCGGTAGGGTGGATTCTGGGGGATGCTGCTGGAGGTTGGACTTGACACCACTGATTTCCACCTTTACACCACAAGGACCTCTTTGTTTTCTCTTGAAAGATTTTTTTCCCACTAGATACATATTACTTAACTCATTTTCTTTTTAAATTAAAGACACTTGTAATTGTCAATCAGAGCTTGTGATAAACATAAGGTGACTGATGTTACCATCTTGAATCAAAAAATTCTAGCAGAAATAAGGAAAGTCGACGTTTTACTTGGCATGTGGAAGCTTTTTTGTGAATGACTAAATGTTTAAATATATGGTAAGCTTTTAGAAATACTGAAAATAAAACCGATCTCTGTTATTACTTTCACAGACTGCCTAGGAATCCAGAGACCCCCAAGTGGGGAACAACTGGACTTAGCAATTGCCATAAATTCCCTTTGACTTCTAACATTCTGTGATTTGTGAATGCCATTAAAGCTAATAAAATCGACTGGTTACAAATGTACTTCCAACAGTAAGTTTTGAAATCCAGTTCCAACATTTTGTGGGGATGGGGGAAGAGGCAAACGTAGATACCCCCAAAACTTGGAGAGCCGTGTAAGGATGTGGGAATAGTTGTGCTTTGGGTGTGCCCCACAATTTTCCTTGGTAAGCAGCTAAAAGTAGCAATGTCTACTTTGTAATCCTTGACCACAGACAGTTCTACTTGTGATAAAAACAAAAACAAAAACCAGATCCTTTATGTGGTGCTTTGTCTCCACATCTGGCATGGACCTTACCCCACCCTCTAGTGTAGGCCCCATTACATTACAGGCAGAATGCTCTGGAAAACCAGAGCTAACTATCAATTTTTTGTTGGGTCTCAACTGCCCCTTGACTAAAATCTAACCTCCTTGGCTTGATGTACAAGGTCTCTGACAATATGACCCTAATCTATACCTGATCCCTTTCCACATATACATTATGAACCTGCTATACCAACTTTTCCATTATAATTGCAACTACTGGACTTTCCATGAATCCCACTCTTTATATATGCTCTTCTGCTAACTGGAATACTCTCTGCACAGTCTCTGTTGGGTAAGTTCCTATAATATCTGGCTAAGATAGTAGCACTTATGTACTAGACACTTGTTTAATCTTTACAATGGAGGTGGTTGCCATTATCAGTTGCATTTTGCAGGAGGAACCAGAGAGGTTAAGTAAACTTCCCAGAATCACATAACCAATAAATAGTGGAGTCAGAATTTGAACTTGTATGATCTGTCACTTCAGAACCTATACTCTTGACCCCCTACACTGCCTCTCCCTCACAATGGCACCTCCACAGGCAAAGGTTTTCCAGAATCCTTCAGGTGGTGTTAACTCTTCCTTTCTTAGAATTTCCAAAGTGCTTCTTTAAAGCATCCTTGTAACAGCATTTAGCAACTTGCATTATTATTTTTGTCTTTCTGTGTCTGCATAATCTATGAGTAATTTTGAGCATCATTCAGCTTCATATGCCCAGGACCTCATGAAATGCCTGCCACTGGGTAAATATTTAGTAAATATTTCTTCCCTCCTCGTCCTCCTCCTCCTCCTGTTCCTCCTCCTCCTCCTTTAGTAAATATTTCTTGAATGAGTGAATGAATGAGCAAATGAACAAACACAGAAGCGCCTTGTCTGTACCCAGATTGAGATCATCTTTCCTTCTATGACATGACATATTTCTGGGAGAGCTTGAAAAACGTTTCCTTCCAGTAGGTAGACTTTACCTGTCTCAGGGGTGCAGAACATTCCAACAGGAAAACTTAGAGCTCTCACTTGTCATCTTCACGTGACAGTAAATCATTTCCAAATCTTGCAGGGATGCCCATGAATTGTGCTGAGTATCCATGTAGTACTCCAGTCCGACAATGCTGATTTATTTAAGTATAGGTTTGGTGCTCTGTGAGATCTCACCATCTGCGTAGGTTGTGTTTACTTTAAGTACCAGTCAGCATTTTCCTGACAAGTTATAGAAAAATGGTAGTTGAACTTAATTTTTAAGTGAAGTCTGTTTAAGAATAATTTGTTAATTACTGGTTGGTTGATTTTGTTTCCTTAAATTAAGGGCTTCAGTTAATATCACATGCTTATTATTCCAGTTTGCAGGAAGCTGCTGCAGTGGGGCCCACAGTTTCATGACATATTATAGTCCTGTTCTATGCCAGCCCCTGCCTGGGCTTCTAAATTCATCTTTAGCTAATTTTACAAGCCTGGAAAGTAATCTGATGGTTTGCTAGCTTTAGGATTGCAAGTTGCAAGCTTAATTTAATAGCCACTTATAAAACCATTTAGGCAAAAATTGGTTATTAGGCCCTCAATATGATGGGGTGCATGCACAAAGCCATTTGATTGAAGCTGATTCTTCAAAATACTGAGAATTAGAGTTAGCACCATTTGGGCTGAAGGTGTTCCATCAACTACACATAAGACAGGATCCAAACCTTGCTGTGGGGTGGCTTGGAGTCCAGTGATTTATTTTTGGCATAAAGGATATGTTTGGCAGCCTATTGGGGAGGTTCAAGGAGGCTGGCCATGGCCTTCAGAAGAGAACACATCAAGGTTGGGTGAATCTGGATGTGTAATGGTTTTATAAATGTTTTGGTTTCAATAAAATCCCAAATGTATTTTATCAATGCATTTTTCCCCTTAATTTTTAGACCCTTGTGTATTTCAAGGGAAATTTAGTCCATATGTTTTTGATTCATTTATACTTAACTCATCAAAATGTTGTTTTCTAAGAGTCATTTGGTGTCCAAGAAGACTTTAGAGCTTGATTTAAATACCTTCCAATGTTCTTTTCCCTTCCTTTTTAAAAATAGAAAGCCATCTAGTCTTGGCAAAACCTAAATGCAAACACACCAAAAGTTTGCATTTGGTTGAAAGCTTCAAGCCCATAAGGCTGTTAAGCTGGGCCAAATGCATTTGCCAGCTCCTGGTAATGTGTGAGCTCCATTACTCAAAAGCACAGAGAAATCTTTACCTTTTGATAATCTCTAGTGGCTGTGCACATGGAAAGAAACTCTAAAAAATAAAATGTCTGCTATTTGCTAGATCTTTGATCTTGAAAAAGACACTTAACTTCCCTTAGCTTCAGTTTTCCCATCTGTAAAATTGGGCTCATATTTGTCTTGCCTACCTCCCAGAGTAACTGAGAGGGTAAAAGGCTAACATGGAAGTACTTTGGGAAATACAGATAGCTCTGCAAAGAGAATCACATCTCTTTTCTTGATGTCATTGATCTTTGAATAAAATGATAGGTGGATGTTTGTTATATGCCAGGCACTATGTTAAACATTTTACAAGGCTATCTTGTTTAGTACTCATAGTACCTGGAGAAGGGTAGATACTTTTAATTTCTACATTTTGTAAGATAAAACTCCTCTGCATAGTTTACCCAAGGTCTTATAGTTTGGGAGAAGAACTAGAATACGAATCCAGCTCTTTATGGGTTTTGACCATGAAGTTGTATAGTATGTGGTAGAAGCCATATTAATCATTATACTATTGGGACCCAATATCAAAGTTTATCTTGAGTCATAACCAAGTCGCCTCATATTGTTATGACTACTTATTCATGTTTTTGATTGTATTCTCTTACTGAATAGAGTGAGTACATGTATGATGATATGCTATTTGAATATATATGTGTGTGTATATATATATATGTATATATTAAAAGATCGTTCGTTGCATAGGATAGTGATACAGTTGAATATTAGTTTGAATATTAATTGAATATTTACTTTGAACCAGACACTGCAGAGCTTTTTATCTGCTATCTCATTTAAGATGCAAAACTCTATGAGGTAGAGATTGCTATAGTCAAGAACTAGGAAGATCCGGGATTTTACTCTGCATGAAAACTAGTAAGTTAGCTGCAGGTTTCCTGGAGGCTGGTAGAAGATAGGAGCTTTCTGGGTCAGAAGGAAAGTTGTTGATTATCTAAGGCAGGGAAGCTAGCAGTGGCTACATCTTCACATCAGTTTCCCTGGCCCCATATCCTGCAAAGGTGATGTGGATTGGCCCAGATGGATGCTGAGCATGCCATGGGTTTGTGTCATGGGTGAGGCACTCCAAGTTTAGAAATCCCAGTCTCTTTTAATGTTGTGGTGAGCAGCCTTCCCTGACCTTTGGCGCTTTGGGAGAGATTATTTTAATATACTGGACAGTAAGCAAATCTGCCTTCTGCCTCAGAGGGACACACTAAGTATGTTTTCTGAGACTGTTCACTACATAAACATGCTTGAAAAGATTCTGGAGTGAAGGTTTCTGCTTCTCAGACATATGCAATAGCAAGAGATCCATGGAGAATTTTCTCCTAACAGTTATTATCTCTATTTTACAGACAAGGAATCTGAGCTTAGAGACGTTAAGTCATTCATTCACTCGAGAAATGTTTATTGAGGAAGTGTATATGTTAAGGTCACATAGCTAAGTCAAGTCAACCAGGCTCCAAGCTATTAACTTATACTCTTCACCTCTTCTGCCCTCACCTTCTCAACCATGGTCCATCTTGCTTCCTCCTAATGACCAATGATATAAAACAGAAATGAATTTAAGATGACAATGACCCTTTGGGACAAGTACTTCTCTGGCCATCAAGGTGTCCCTTTGCAGCTTTGACCCAGCCCTAGATACCCAAACTCAGCAGGGTTGCCTGCGATGTGGGAGTGGTATTGGTAGATCCCAAGAGAAGTCCGAATGGCATCTTGAGATCATATTTAGCAGCACACAGAAGGCAATGGTGCTGGATTATTGAAAGTTAGATTCAATGTGAATAATTTTATTCTGGAAAATTTAATTTCGTAACTTGGAAATAACTTGGTTTCTGTACAAATTCCAGAAGGTTCTTTTTCCTGGTTGCCCCCTCTACAAGTCAATTAGTATTCTTTTATGTTTGTATAACAATATCATTAAATGACTTGTGGAAGGTTTTCGTAATGGCTATGGTTGCTTGTGAGATTCCTCTTGACATGTGCCTGAATCTATGTATCAGGAAATATTCAGTGGTTATGAAGTTGGAATCTGGGGAGAAGAAAAAGTCTTGGCAACAATATGACTAAAATTATCTTTTCAAAACAAAGTGCTCTTCTCCACCCTACAGAAAGGCCTCTCAGGCTGCGGATTGTCTTCTCTCTCAGCAGGGTCCCCTTAGGGAACGAGTTTGTCAGTTTTCCGGGGAAAATAATAGAGAGGGACATGGAATGAAGAGGGTTGGTAGCAAGCTTTGAACTGTGGTAAGGAAACGGAGTGAACCTTAGTTGGTTAACCACTGTCCCTTTTCAACCAAGTATCTTCAGAGGAAACATTCTTCCACTGACATCTTTCTATCAGAGGAGAAGCTGTACCTTAAAAAAAGAAGTAGTAGAAGAAGGAAAAAAACTTGACTTCAGCTTATTTAGCTCTGCTACCATGTTCATGGATTAACATAGTATGGTGAGAAATTCTCTCTCCTGTTGGCCTACTCCTCAAACCCTGAAGCAATTAGCCCTGTTTCCTGAGCTGATTTCAACTCTCTTTGATGCCAGAGAAAATCTAATTAGTGAAGAATTTGAGAGAAAGAATTTTAGCGAGAACTCTGCCACCCCAAACCCACAGCAGAGTGGGGACATGATTCTTCCCCATGAGGTTATCCCTATCCAGAGATTTTTTCCGAATCTTGAATGTTAAGAAAGAAAGGTGATACATAAACTCTCTGTGATGGAGCCAGGCCCCTTTTACAGCAGATGATTCTAGAGCCATTTATCTTGCAAAAAAATTCTGTCTTCAGACAGGCTCTGTCTATCTGATTCTAGACTAGGCCGCAGAAAGAGGAAACTACTTTGTGGACATTAACAGCAAAGTCAAGTAGAAGAAGAACATAAGAATCTTTGGGGAAAGGGTTTTATTTAAGAATCACAGTAGGTTTCAGAAGCCAGTCTTCTCCCAGTATACTCACAGGGTGAGGGAAGGGTTGCTGCTTTGCCCAGAGAATCAGAGGCTTCTGCATGGCAGTGGCAAAACAACCTCAACAAACAAACCCAAACAAAAACCCACCAAAAACACGTGAAGCGTTACTTTCATAATTACTTGGTTCAACTTCTTTCCCCCAATTGGAGCCCTTTGAGCAGCCTGGGCACCTTTCCTTGATGGAACAGTGCAAGATGCCCACAGACACATGTGGCCTCAAAGGAACCTTCCATACAGACCAAGAATCTTCCCCTCCCACTATGTTCCTTTGGACGGTTCTGCCCACAGTTTCCTTGTTGTTGTTTTTGGTGGATCTGTTTGTTTTGGGTTCCCCTCCCCCCCCAGCTCAAGGAAGCTGTACACACACTGGAGCATTTGGGGCTGACTTGGCAGGATGATGTGGCTGCCGGCAGCTTCCAAAATATGACACCAGTGAAAATATGAACCAAATGTTCCCTGTATGCTCGGGTGTGAAGTCTTCATCGCGCCTCTCTCTGAGATCAGAGAGCGTGAGAGAACCAGACAGTTTTGGGTCTTGGTTTTTGCTCTGCCTCTTAATAGCTGGGAGACATCTCTGGACCCAATTCTTTATAAAATAGCTGTCGTTTTGCTCACTTCATAAGGGTGACACTGGAGTTAAGCAAAATCATTTCTGGAGTGCCTTCTATGTGCCAGGTAGTGTGAGCTGAAGTAGCTTCAATGCTGAAGCATGAGCACCTCCAAGGCAAGGCCATTTCTTATTCCCACATGGGCCAGAGACTGGCTGGCCTTGGGTCTTGATTCTGTTCCTTGCTAGCTCTGTGATCTTGGGGAAACTACTCACCTTTTACCTGGAAAGTGGAGATCACAACACTACCTACCTCACAGAGTTCTTCTGAGAATCAAGTAAGAAAACACATGTAGCCCAGGGCTTGGAAGGCACTCCATGAATGTCAGCAATGGCTATTTCTGTACATTGAAGCTCAGTGCCTGGCACATATCTGTTTTTTTTTTTTTAATACAGAACACAGTAAATGCGCAAGAGATGCCAGTTCCATTTTCTATAACCCTTCTTTGACAAGTCTTCCCATTCACATATGACAAGTTATGATGGCATGTTCCATTGGGACTGATCCTAAGAAAGGAAGATAATGTTCTTCCAGACGGAGTTTAACCCTGAATGTTCCTGTCATCTATGTGTTTGTTCTTTTCATTGCTATAAACCCACAAAGGGAGAAACGTGGACTAACCGACTCAGTGCCTTAGGGCATTCATCCTCTTACTGTAGACATTTGTTTCAGTTAGCCCAGCTTTGGTGATCCTTCGCTGTGTTTGTGGTGGGGAGAAAGCAGTGCCCAAGAATGTTCACTTAGCATGTCCCAGGAACAGGGACCCCACACATGCACCTGCCCGGGGTGGGGAGCGGGTGGTGTATGTTTGTGTGTGGTTGCAGGATGAGAGTGTCACAGTGGGGAGAGTGCGATAAAGAAGTTGATGACTCAGGGTCTTTTATTTTCCCTGGCATTTCCAAAATGTGGCTTCTGATTACACAACTAGCTCACATTCCTCGCCGACCTCAGGTACACCTCAGGCCTTCTCTTCTTCCCATTGGCTTCTTCCTTTGACTTGGAGAAGTTATTTATAAAGATTGGAATCTACTAAAAAAAAAGAGACAAGAAGCAGCAAGAAGCCACTTCAGTGAGTGAACTTCTTTGGGGGGAGGTGTATGTGTGGTTTCATTTTTATTGCTTCCAACTGTTTTTCAGATCTGCTTAATTTATTGTTGGACACCTCAGAGTTCGTTTGGCTCTGACAAGCTCCCTGGCCCCCAGGCACTTCATTCTCCAGCCTACACTTCCCATCGGGGCCCAGGACCCTTTGTTAGCGATATGGCGCTGGTGGGTTTAGCTGTGGGGTTTTGCCACTTCCTTCGTGTATCCTTCTGGAGGACTTTTCAGATATTGAAGTGGGCCCTTCACCTTGGAAATTCTTTGGATAGCTTGGCGGGTTGCCACTTGTGACTTTGACAACATGAGAGCCCTGATTCTTTTCATCTCCAGGAGGGTTGATTGAGCAGAGGGGGATTGGGGAGTTGATAAGCCAGGACAGTTCATCACTGGATTCGTGCTCAAATCCTGAAAACATAACAAACAAAAAACCCACCAAACAGCAAGTGAAATATTACTTTCAAAATTACTTGGTTCTGTTTTCAGGATTAGAGATGATTTAGTCGAAACTTTTCATTTTACAAATGTGGGAACTGAGGCCCAGAGGGGTTAAATAACATGCTCCTAGGGACGCCTGGGTGGCTCAGTGGTTAAGCATCTGCCTTCGGCCCAGGGCGTGATCCTGGAGTCCCGGGATCTTCCTGCATGGAGCCTGCTTCTCCCTCTGCCTCTGTCTCTGTCTCTGTCTCTCTCATGAATAAATAAATAAAATCTTAAAAAAAAAAAAGAAAAACCAAACAGGCTCCTGGTCACATTGCCAGGAGCAGAGACGTGGCTGGGACACAGGCCTTGTGATCTCTTCTTTGGGCTTCTTTCTGGCTATTCTCTGCTCACTCACCTATCATTGGCTGAGGCAGAAATGAAACTCTGGCTTCTTAATCAGTTCTTAACCATTTTCCAACCCCTCTCACCTTCTCTAAAATGGCATTTTCCTGCTTCCCATCTTGGCTGAATTTCTTCTTCTTCCCCCCTTCTCCTCTTCCTCATAATATGTGCATCTGGAAGCAAAGTAAAAGAACTTAAGTTAAAAATGTTTATTTCTGGCCACTCACCAGAAATAATCTTTTCTAACTGGTTTTGTTGTTGTTTATTTTTGGAAGTGACTACTAGATTCTAAATTATACAATTATATCTATGTTTCTTTTTATCTTTTTATAACATCTGTTGAGTCTCTACTTTGAAAATGGGGCTTTAGCTCTCAGTTGCCCTGATTCTTCTCTTTTCCCTGTCTTCTCTCAATGTTACAATATTATATTTACTCCTTCTGTTGGTTGCCCCTGCCTTTAAATTATAACTTGTGTTGTGATGAGCACTGGGTGTTGTGTGTAAGTGATGAGTCACTACTTCCTACACCTGAAACTAATATTATACTGTATGTGAACCAACTGGGATTTAAATAAAAACTTGGAAGAAAAAAAAATTGTAACTTGCATGTTCACTTTGTGCCCCATCAACTTTCCCTCAATCTCTTTTTTTGTTGTTGTTGTTAAAGATTTTATTTATTTATTTATTTATTTATTTATTTATTTATTTATTTAGGAGGGGGTAGCAGAGGGAGAAGCAGACTCTGCACTGAGCATAGATCCTGACGCGGTGCTTGATCCCATGACTTTGAGATCATGACCTGAGCCAAAATCAAAAGTCGGATGTTTAACCAACTGAGTCACCCAGGCACCTGTCAATCAGTTTCTTAAGTTGAAGCCCTGAATCCTCTGAGGACCTCTTCCTTATCCTACTCCCTTCCACCTTCCACGTTTTGTCAGTGCCATAGTTACTTTCACATTGTTTGGGCGATTTACCTTTTCATTCTGTCTTGCAACCACCACTCTATCTTCTGTGTTTTTGGTTAATGTTAAAAGTTGAAAACCAATGATTAGCATATATATATTATGATTACAGTTTTTGTTTATTGCCTGGTCACATTATGTATTAGGTTCCTTCTTGAGGGGGCTTCATGTCATTACTCAAGAGCCTGTCTTACAGGCATATTCCTAACATCAAGGTAATGATTGGCTTTTTTTTAATGTTTCATCAGTTTGGCCAAGGTTAGTAACTCTGTCAGTTTCTCCTAAGAATGTCCCTGTCAGCCTTTCCTCTATTTTCTTCCCCCCTACCTCTTTCTCCTTCTAACACTTCACAGTGAAATAGAGCCAAACACTGCTGAGTTTTCTTAGACTTTGGAACTGTCAGAATTTAAAGATCTAGTCCATGAGGTAAACTCAGCCAGTGATGAGATTGTAACTTTGGACCACTTTTGGACCATTTGGACCACTGGAATGAAATCATGTGTGCCCCACAATAATCAAAGAAGCTCTTATTTTGGAGAATCAGTTGATATTGCTGATGAGCTTAATTTTGTGTGTCTATTTATTTATTTTTGGTCTTCTCTTCCCAAAGGAGGATGCCAGTATAATACATGCTGTTTGTTTGATGGATCCTGTTGCGATTGATAATAATGCTTTCTGTTGGACCAAGATAATAAAAAGCCCAAGGGTATTTGTAATGTGCCTAACTGGGCTTTAAATCAATTAGTGGGTATCTGAGGGCTTTATATAATACGTCACCAGAAACAGCTACTTAAGGAAGAGCCTGGAAATTTAAAAAAATTATCCTCTTTCAAAAGTGTGATGCCTGCTGTTCCAAACTGCTGTTCTGATACTCGAATTGTTTATTATGTGAAATATTGAAATAGATAATTTACCAAACTTACAATTTCTCATGCTGAAGAAAATATGTAGTTAGAAAATGCCTAACATAGATTAGAAAAGGGTATTTGCAGCAACTCAAATGGTTGATGTTAAACCATAATTTTCCCCAGATAATGGATTGCCATGGGAGCTGAATCTGCTTAGCCAGATGCTCCACCTCATCATAGTTTTGCACCCCCTTCGCTCTGTCTGTGGATCTTGGATGAGAGAAGAGAAACATGGGGAGCAGAAGATGAAAACTGGCTCTCTCAATTTTTCTCAAGTCTTAGCAAAGTGTTGAGAATGGGTTATAATATATATTCTCTGCAATTAATCAGTCCTTTAGAAGCAGTAATTTTCTGTTTGATATTATGGGGTATTTGGAGTCATTGCTGATGAGGTAGACACATAGCCCTAAGGTATTATAAACATGAGAGTAGGGGAGCCCCTGCTATGTGGTGAATACTCACGATTGTAGGTCTCTAAGGAATGCCAGGTCTATAAGGGAGAAGCACGCTCTTTCTTTGTGCCTCCAATCAAGGTGATTTGGACAAAAAGGGTAATTGATTTTTCTGTTATGCTTCACTAGTGCTAGTACTAGCTGTGATCTGGAGAACTTTATAGGGGTCTATGGCATGGGTTTGTGGTGCTCAAAAGGAATAGAGGAAAAAATACAGTTGTGGGGGCCCTTGTCTGGGAATCTCTCTCCTGAGGGAACTTCCCCTTAATTTGTGCATTTATTAAATATATATTTATTAGAAAGTAGCTAGTTTGTAGTGTGGCTGGCATCTAATGTTCCTCAGACTTACAGTTATACCAGCTATATTAGGCTTTCTTTTCTTTTCTTTTCTTTTTTTTTTTAAGGTTTTATTTATTTACTCATGAGAGACACAGAGAGAGGCAGAGACACAGCAGAGGGAGCCTGATGTAGAACTGGATCCCAGGATCCCAGGATCATACCCTGAGCTGAAGGCAGATGCCCAATCACTGTGCCAACCAGGTGCTCTATATTAGGCTTTCTGTAAGCCTTTCATGGTTTGGGCATAGACATGTAGGACCTAGGCTGTTTGGGTCTTTTACAGTTGACCGGGATTCCAGCTACTTTCCTGGGATGTCATTCTGTTCTTTTGCCAAAGTGTGTGTGTGTGTGTGTGTGTGTGTCTGAAAAATTAGTATTATGTGAAGTTGGTTGTGGGACTGCCACTTAAAAATAGTGGGATCTGAATTCACCCAGAGGTTGCATTGTGTGTGTGTGTGTGTGTGTGTGCATGCATGTACTGTGGTTATACCATGACGGGGGTGGAAAAGGAAACCCAGGTTGTGTGTCCACAGAAGTACAACAGTCCTACAGGAGCATCCCTATTCCAGTACCACTCTCTAGAGAGTGGTACTAACCTGATCTTTCCATCCTGGGCCCTGGGAATTTGAATGTAAATAAGGATTGAATTTACATACAATTCTGGTGCCTTTAAAAAGAGCCGATGAGTTTTGGGAGGATCCTTGAGCTGACATTCTTGATTAACCTCCATAGGGTTTGCCAAACAGATCATGTATTTTGAGGCATACACATATGTAAATACACACATTTACAGCAATTCCAAGTTATATGTAAATGTCATTGCTACATGTTCTAGTGTTAGCTGCCAGTTCCTCCCATAAGGAAATAGGTTTCTGCCCCCACCTTCCGCTTTTCTTGCATCATCTGTTGGTCTACCTCTGAGTCACTCCAGCCCATCCTGGACTGGCAATTTCTATTATAGAGGTTAACATTTCTCTATAGTCTCAGCTCTTTGCCTGCTGCTGCTCAGTCATGTTTCCTCATTCCGTGTTTTCTTTATCTCTAGCTCCATCAGATCCAAATGATCCATCTTTGGACAAATATTTTATAATGAATTGTTACAATCTTGCAATGAATCTTATAAATTAAAAAAAATAACCTGCCTTAGGGTGCCTGAGTGGCTTAGTCGCTTAAGCATCTGGTTGGTTTTGGCTCAGGTCATGATCTCAGGGTCATAGATCAAGCCCCACGTTGGGATCCATGGAGCCTGCTTAAGAGTCTCTTGCTCTCGCTCTGCCCCTCTCCCTACCCCCCACCTCTGCCCTGCTCTCTCTTGAAAAAAATTTTTTTAAGTTTTAGTTTTTTAAAAAACCCTACCCTGGACACATAATCAAAAAAAACCATAAATATAATATAATAAAGAAATAAGTGTAATTTTAATAAAATAATATGTATTTACAGCATTCAGGATCCTAACAGGAATGATATGGCACAGTAAAGAATTTAACTGAAAACACTCGAATGAAAGTGAGGGCAGGGTTGTGGGAACCAGCCAAAGATAGTGAGAGACCAGAGACTAGGGACAGCTAGAATCTGTTATTATGCCTAAATCTACAGGAATCCTGTGAGCTGGAGCCGGAAGATGGGGAGGAAGCAACATTCGGACCTTAGGGTTAGGAGGGAGAGGAGGGGGAATGTATACTCTCTGCTCTCATCCTCTGATCTCTTGCCACTGCTTCTCATTGACGGAATGCTGGAAGCCAGAGGGCAAGGGAGCCTGGGGGATGCAGTCCCATAGAGTTCAGCTTCCTGATGCAGAAAACAGAGTGGAGAAAGGCAGACAATGGATCATGGAGGGCTGGGGCAAATGGAGAAAGCAACACAGCATTTTGATACACACATGGTAGGTGCTTCTACTCTGAAAGACTTAATGAAGGGTCAAGTCCTTGCACCTTCATGTAGGATTTCCCCATGAATACGGGAATGTGACAGATTGCCTTGTGTTGGCAACTCTGATGTTCTCAGACGGCGAACAACTTAAGGTAAAATTCCAAATGAAAACAAATACAATCTTCTATTTCCAGGTTGCATTTCTAAAAATTGCAGCATATGTTAAAGTCATGCAAAAATACATTTAGCTTATACATATAAAATTGAGTTCACCTCTTACATAGTTTTAAGTGTCTTTTTTCTACATGAATGCCATTTCAGAGTTGGTTGTATGGGTGTCGGGAAAGTAGTGTCTTGTCTATTTCAGGGCAATTGGCATCCTTGGCCCCCACCCAGGAAATGCCCCTAGTTTTCCTCTAATCCTGGTAAAAACCCAAAATGAAGCACTCAGCAATTTTCAAAATGCTCTCAGAGTAGGGTCTGTCTTGCTAGGAGCCATTGCTCTAGCTGTGTCTGTGCCATTTACTATGTGATCACCCATGAAACTGCTAGAGGTGCAGCTTTGCTCTAGCACATTTGGAGTAAAACAAAAGAAAAATCTCTGTAAATGAAAATGCTGCCTTCTTCACCTTGCTGGGGTGAGTGAGGTTTTGTAAACCTTCTTGCTGGGAGAAGATATGGTCTAGGCTAGTGGCTGAAGCTCTCCCCCAGTTCCTTTTCCTGGAGAAACTTCCTGATCACCTCTCTCCTAACATGCTCCTGTCCCACACACTCTCCCCCTGGGGTTGTAGCTGAAGAGGCTCCACCCTTGCCTCTGGGGCATGAGATCAGCCTGAAGGTAGGCTCCTGAAGTGCTTGTGATTACAGGCACCAGCACCCAAGTCTCCGCTGCTCTGTTGTTATTAGCATTTCTCAGCCTTCTCTCATGGCTGCTCTGCCCTTCTTACTCCTTGTCTGTGTGGGCTGCCTTGCTTCCCACTGCTGCCTCACAACATCTGTGGCAACCGCACCTCCACTTGAGCCTCATAAGATGGGTCAGCTAGGTCATGACGGTCATGCGTCATAATCAGCCTACCTGGGGCTCGGCTCTCTCTTTATTACTATGACACTTACTTGTCAGGCCCCCAGGCCCACTGGAGTGAATATTATCCCTGATGTATGCTGTTAAGCATATAAAATTCCTTTCAAAGGACTGAGATGCCAATATAACTACGCTGCTTTATAGTTTGATACATGTGCGGCTTTATAGTTTGAAAGAGCTGATATGCCAACAGTATCTTCATCACTTGGAGGATCTGGCCTATTATAGTGAAATGTATTTGGACAGAGGGTGGGTTGACCATGGAGGACTGAGCATATTGGTCCCCACTTCCACACCCCTTTCTTCATGGGTACTGAAAGGATGCCCTTATAGTGGCTTCAGCATACATACCACCTCACCAGTCCTCAAATAGGGTTTGCTTGTAGTTGTGCATGGAACCTGACCACCCCACTAACATGAATTTAGCCAGTATTTCTACCACCTTTAGTTCTTTAATTTTTTCACATTAAAAAAAATATTTATTTATTTATTTGAGAGAGAGAAAGAGAGAGAGAGAGAGAGAGAGTGTGTGTGTGTGTGTGTGTGTGTGTGTGGTGGCAGAGGGAGAGGGAGAGAATCCTCAAGCAGACCCTCCATTGAGTGTAGAGCTTGATCCCAGGACCCCAAGATTGTGACCTGAATGGAAACCAAGAGCCAGACACCCAACCAGCTGAGCCACCCACGTTCTCCTCCCCCTGCCTTTAGTTCTTTTAATCAAATAATGAACAGCAGCTTTAAACATAGTATTTGGTAGAGGAAGCATGTGGAAGGTAAACCTGCCTCAAGTCATCGTTTACGAGGCATTAAAATTGTTCACTTGCTAGTAGGCATATGTCAATCTTCAGACATATTTGCAAGTGCCTATTATTTGGAGTGTTCTGGGCAAACTCCATGGAGCTACAGAGATGGACAAGGATGAAAGTGCTTCCTATCTGGTAGGGGAATCAGGCGGGCAGATGGAGCATTTCATTATGATTTGGAAGTGGACAAGATGGGGTGCAAGTAGTAGAGGTTTTCTTATGGTGACATTTGAACCAAGCCTCGAAGGTAGAACAAGCTTGTAATTAATGTAGAAGTGAGAAAAGGTGCCACTTACAAGCATGAGAAAAATTTTATTTGTAAATTAAATGCTCAAAGTGTGTGGCAAGATATTCAGGATTGCAGATATGTAGGATTCATGCAGCTATGAGCTTGCAGGAGATAAAGTTTGGGGCTAGACAACAGAGTGCCTTGACTATCCTGCTAAAGAGCTCAGACTAGCTTTAGGGCTTTGCTGCTTCGGGTTCACATTGAGGATGGGGCCAAACACAGTGAAGCCTGGGTTCTAGGAAGATCACCCTGGGGCAATGTGAAGGAGGGATTAAGGAGGTCAGCAGCCAGGAGGGAGATGGTTAATAGGCTGTTGTAATAACTCCGGCCAAGAGAATACAGGCTTGTGTCAGATACCAGTGGAGAACTGTGTGCATCTTATTTCTCAGTAACAATGGAGGGATGGCTGATACCTAGGTAAGGGGAGTTACTGACTTGGTCAACTTTTAACCTCCCCAGTCTCAGCAAGGTCAGGCCACAGAGGGGACCACCACATTTTCTCTGCACTCTCATGGTGTTGGGGCGGAGAGTGGGAGGAGAGCTAATCTGTAAAGTAAACTCCTAAGTGAGATTCAGATTGTTCTGAGGCAGTCTACTGACTTCATGTTCTTCAGCAATAGCTAGAGTTTACATCCCCAGCTTTGGGCGGGGGGGGAGTCCCCTCTGAAGCATGTACTAAAACGAAAGGCTGAGAGGATTGATTTTTTTTCCCAAAGAATCCATAAATATTTACATAAGTGCAAGTTACAAATCTGTGGCTTTGAGATTATTGAATTTCACTGCTTTTACACCCACAGCATATAAATTTCCAGCAGGCATTTGCTGGTTGTGAATGTTCAGTCTTTGGAGAATTGTCTCCTAGTTTGTTTCCTCCGCTCTCAGAAAACAAATCTCTCATGTGCTGTTTTAATGCTCTCACTTATGGTTATGGATTGGTCACTGACAGCCATGTGACGATGGTCCTTGGCCGAGGGAGCTTCACCATGATGGACTGCCTGCTAATGGGGGCACTACTCCCTGAGCCAAGAGGCTGCTTTTAAAGACCCTTTTGGTAACACAATAATTCTCCCCAGCAAAGAGCCCTAGATGATGGTGTAGTTCCAAAGTCTTTGGGGGGTTCTTAGGAAAAGGGGAAAAACTCTAAAGATCATGTCCCTTTGGCAAAGAGGCGGGTTAGCAGGTCTTTTTAAAATATGGGTGTTGCATCTACTCTTTTTCCACATGGTCAAAACTCACCTATTTTATTTTTAGCCTCTCTTTACAGAACTGTGCCTGGAACACGCTCTCTTCTTGTTTGGCTACAGTCAGAACAATCGCTGCTGAGTGAAGTTTTCTAAATTTTATGATCGCTAGATTTTGGACTGGTCTACTAATCTCAGGGGTATAAATCTGTATACACTGAATAGGGGATTGCACAGTATGCTTGGGACAGGGCCCTCCTCTGTGTCCTACATGTGGGAGGCAGTTACTACACCTTTGTGGAATTGGGGAGTAGTTGACCTGAAAGTAGTTTATATCTGTCTCATGCCAAAAAATTTGTTTTTAAATTTGAGAAGGTGCTACACAAAAAGTAAACAAAATGAATGAAAAAAATTCCTATGTTAGGGGACTGGATTTCATGTGGATATGCTTGGATCTTTTACATATGTGCAGAAAAACTTGTTTGCAGGAGACTGGCTTTCAGACGGAGAAACAAAGGGACCATTTCTTCTTGTCCTGGGACTCAGCTAGGTACAACCTAGTCACCTACAAAGATGGGATTGGTGGTACATGAGCTTAGAATTGGATTTGCCCTCTGTCTGAGAACAGAATCTCTGGCCAGCCCAGGTATCTTGGTACCCATGGCAGTAAGTGATCACTGTCTTCATGAGAGATTTGCAGTGGAAACCCAACAGGCAGGGGCAGGGGTTCCCAAAAAACAGGCAGACTAAGACTGCAGAGTGGATGGTAGCTGTTCCATCAGATTTTGTGCCATTGGACAGGACTCCAGGCCTGGGAAGGCGGTGTGGAAGATCATGGCGGGACCCTGGCCTTAAGAGGAAGTGGTGTTACTAATCAGGCAATTAGAACAGGGAGACAGGACCTTGAGAAGAAATCTAAAGTTGGAAATCTTGGTTTCTAGGCATGTAGCAGCCCCGGTATTTAAACTGGGGTGTAGGATTAGGACACATTAACAGCGAGACAAATGAGCCATGCTTAGTTCAAGAGATGGCACCTTAACCCTTGTATCAGGTCGGGCTTAGCTTTCGGTCTTGGGGGGAAGGCCTGAGACTATTTCTTATGTGTTTTATATCTTCTAGCATCTATCAAGATGCCTGACTATGTAGTATTCATTAAGTGAGTATTGCAATGCGGGTGGCATAGATGGTGTTTTGAAAAGAAAAAAAAAAAGCAATGAAAGATTATGTAAAGCTGGATTTAAATTTATAGGAACATTATAAAAAAAATCTTTTACTCCTATTGAGATTGTATAATCCCCAACAGAGGCAGACAGGAAAGGGTAGCATTAGGAGAGGGATCCTGAGTTTATTTTGGAGGCTGGGTAGCCTGGTGGGAAAAGCACATGGGCTGTGGTCTCAGAGTGACCTGGGTTTGAATCTCAACTTTGCTAGGACTAACTGTGTGATCATGGACAATGACTTCACCTCTCGGAGCTCAACTCAGTCACCAGTAAAATATGGATGCTGTTGCATTCCTGGAAGGGATGTTGTGGGAATTCAGTGAGTTAACATATGTTAAATACTTAGGTGTGCCTGAGACCTAGTGGTCACAGGAATAGCAATTCCCATAGAAAGGCCTAAAGGAACCGTGAAGGAGAGAGGCAAGAGGCCTCTCTTGCCTTGCTGTGGGATTTGATGACTCCGGTGGGCCTGGTCCTTATGCTCCCTGAGTGATGCGATTCTTGCTGAGGTAATAATGGGCTGGGTCGATGTCATGCAGATCTGATGACAGGACACCCACACCCTGTCACCCTCCTTGCCAAGATGGGCTGTGCTCATTCAAGCCTCCCCTCCCTTGCTGACTGCTCCATGTGAACACCCCAGTGGAATTGGTCTTTTTTTGGCATCCTGGAAAAATGAGCATGGGTGCCTTGCTGTGGTCACGTTCCTAGAGAGGGAGTCCCTCTCTAGAGCTGGCATTGAGCCACCTCTGCAAACCCCATCCCTCCCATCCCTTGTCCAGGCATGCCATTTTCCTGCTTCCTCAGTCAGAATTTGAGCTTGCAGCTTGATGATACTTTTGTCTGGTTTGGAAGAGGGAGAAAGTACTGAAAATAAGAATTAGGGAAAGGGGCCTTTGTTTCCCTCTTGCCAAGGCCCTTAAAGAAGTGAGACTCGTTGTTGGATCGGAGTCATGCCGCACTGGTGTTTCTCATTAGGTTGCCCATAAAGGCAAGGCCCCTGGGTGATTTTAGGTCCTGAAATCTTATCATCACGGGCTGTGTTAAATCCCCTCTTCTATGCTCCCGTCTCTCCATTCCCCACCTTCTCTTTCCAGGCAAAGCAGAGGGCAGGCAGGATACACATTTATGAATGAGCTGACGGATGTGTTCTACAGAAAACATGGCCAGGTAGGAGGGTGGGCTGTCATGGTGGGACATGTATAGTCCAATTTGGGTTTGGTTTGGCACCTCTTTTGGCCAGTTCAGTGACCTTGGCTTTGTGGGGTCTTGTGTCATTACCTAATATTTACTGGGTGTTCAGTAGGTTCCTGGCACTGATCAGATACTTTATATATGTTATTTTGCTTAAACCTCATTGCAGTTTTATAAAGTATGTGTCATTATCCCCATTTCATAGATAAGGAAAATGAGCCTCAGAGAAGCAGATTAAGTGGCTCAAATAGCACTTTGAAGATAATGATTTTTCTATAGCTACAGTTTCTCCCACAGATACTGTGTCTTCTCCTGCTCTTGCTCTCAAAAAAACCCCACTGCCTGCTAAAAACAATGTTCCCACTACATTCATGTGACAGATAAAGACATTTGACCTCTCTGTAAAATAATTTGTTCTGCCTATTTCATGGAATTGCTTTGAGGACAAAGAATTTTGAGAAGGATTAAACATTTTACCAAGTAAAGAAATCACACTAATATCATGAAATTTATACACAGATAATGAAGGTTTGCTGGAATAGACAGAAACCAACAAACAAAAAGAGTAAGAGAGGGTAATAAGGAAAAGTTTTACTTGTTAACATGTATGCTTACCCTATCTGATTGCTCCACATGTAAACTTTACAACAACTTGGTAAGGTACACGCTTGTGCTGTTATTACCCCTAATTTACAAAGAGGTTAAGAATATTGCACAAAGTCACCTTGCTGGTAAGTGGCAGAACTGGAATTGAAGACCAGCAGTCAGAACCTGCAGTTTTAATTCTGATGATTCGATGTTCTGCTTTCTAAGGGTTTTCACAGGGGTAAGGGTAGGGGGTTAGGGGACCCATGAGAGAATTAATTTTTCTTTCTTTCTTTCTTTCTTTCTTTCTTTCTTTCTTTCTTTCTTTCTTTCTTTCTTTCTTTCTTTCTTTCTTCCTTCCTTCCTTCCTTCCTTCCTTCCTTCCTTCCTTCCTTCTTTCTTTCTTCTTTCTTTCTTTCTTTCTTCTTTCTTTCTTTCTTTTTCTTCTTCTTCTTCTTCTTCTTCTTCTTCTTCTTCTTCTTCTTCTTCTTCTTCTTCTCCTTCCTTCCTTCCTTCCTTCCTTCCTTCCTTCCTTCCTTCCTTCCTTCCTTCCTTCCTTCCTTCCTGATTTTATTCATGAGAGACACAGAGAGAGAGGCAGAGACATAGGCAGAGGGAGAAGCAGGCTCCATGCGGGGAGCCTGATGTGGGACTCGATCCCAGGACCCTGAGATCACAACCTGAGCCAAAGGCAGATGCTCAGCCATTGAGCCACCCAGGTGCCCCCATGAGAGGATTTCTTAACTCATTCTTTCTGGTGGAGTGTCTACCATGGAGGTGGAGACAGCGATGGTGTCCTACCAAAGCACTTGTAGGAATTGGTAATGAATGAGACGGGAGAGTTAAGGAAGAACATGCTCAGGTAGAACCTTATTAAAAGGCTCATACTTTACTCTAGAGGACAATGAAGGGTTGTATGCAGGGAAGTGCCGCTCTCACCATGGAATATTAGAAGCATGGCAGCCATGATGGCCGCAAGGAAGGGCTGGGGCAGGACAGTGAGATGGGCGGGACTGAAGGCCACTGCGTCTGACAGACTGAGCTGTCAGCTCAGCGGGGACAGGCGACTTAGCCTGCGTGAGCCTTGCATTTAAAATGGAGTCTAATGATAACCCCTACCTAGTGGAGTTACCCTGAGGATGAAATGAGAGCTGTTTGGCACAGTAGGTGCCTCATAAAGGTCAGCTATTCATACTGTGAGCTATTCCAAAAGGCCAGTTAAGCCAATGATGGTTTTGTCTGAGATGGTGACGGGGGAGTGGAGAAAAGTGGATAGATTTGGGGCACCTGAGTGGCTCAGTAGTTAAACATGGCCTTCGGCTCAGGTCATGATCCCCAGATTGGGCTCTCCACAGGGAGCCTGCTCCTCCCTCTGCCTGTGTCTCTGCCTCTCTCTGTATCTTTCATGAATAAATGAATAAAACCTTAAAGAAAAAGTGAATAGGGCAGCCCGGTGGCTCAGCGGCCTAGCGCTGCCTTCAGCCCAGGTGTGATCCTGGAGACCCGAGATCGAGTCCCACGTTGGGCTCCCTGCATGGGGCCTGCTTCTCCCTCTGTCTTGTGTCTATGCCTCTCTCTCTCTCTGTCTCTCATGAATAAATAAATAAAATCTTTTTTTAAAAAAGAAAAAGTGGATAGATTTAAGATAAATGGAATTTAGAGGATTTGACCATGGACTGGACGGGGTGGAGAGAGGAGAGAGAAAGCTGGAAAGAGAGGAGAGTGGTAGAGAAAGGAGAAGGTGGCATAAAGGAGTGGAGATATGGGTATCAGGGAGATGCAGGTCCTATAAAAATATTTAGTGTTAGCTGAGGTGTAATCACAGGAGAAGATGTACAAAGGAAAGACAAGAACAAGAAGGAAGACTTAGCATTTGATGAGGGAAAAAAAGCCACATATTCATTCAACCGTTGCTTATGGAGCACCTATTATATTAGATACCAGTCAACAAAACACGATGTTCTGGTTACTGCGTGTTTTGGATGGGTATTTGCTCTAGACGTGGTGCTTGTTAAATGTTCATACTCTGAGTTTAGTGTAGAAAATAGCAGTATTTATTTTCCTGTATAAACACCTTCTTGTAGTCACAGTTTTCCATTAACTCATCATGACTATAATCTAGAAATTAGTGTTTTTTGAGTAGTGAAATATGTATATTTCATGTGGACTGGTGGCTGACATATATGAGCCCCCACCTCTAGGATTTTCTGTGACAGCCCCAATTTTGTGTCATTGTAACATAGTCCCAACAGACTTGTAAAACAGCTTACTGTGGTTGAATACGTGGACCTTTTCATTTATATAAATATAAAAGCAGAAACTTCTTGTGTCAGAATGTGTCCTGATCTTATTTCAGAAGGTTTGAGCCTTAGAAAGCTTAGCTTGTAAATCCATTGCCATTCTTCAACCTGAAAAATTGGGGTAAAATGTGAATCCACTTATAGACTTTAAAAATATATAAAAAACTTTATTGTGATATAATTCACATACCATAAAATTCTCTTTTAACATGTACAATTCATAATTTCTTAAAGTATAGTCACAGAATTATCTAACCATTACTGTCTCGTTTTAGGACATTTTCATCACTTCCGAAAGAGACCCTGTATCCATTAGCAGTCACTACATTTTTCCTTCTCCCCAGTTCCTGGCCACCATGATTCTCTACATTCTGTTTCCCTGGGTTTGCCTATTTTGGATATTTCATGTCAATGGAATCATACAATACATGGCCTTTTGTTTCTGGGTTCTTTTACTTAGTATAATGTTTTTATGATTCAGCCACATTGTAGCATGTATCAGTACTTCTTTCTTTTTCATGGCCAAATAATATTTCAGTGTAAGGATATACCACACGTGGCTTTTCTACCTCTCAGTTGACGGACATTTGGATTGTTTCCACTTTTTGGCCACTATGAATAATGCTGCTGTGAATGTTCATGAATGGTGTACAAGTTTTTGTGTAGATGCATATTTTCATTTCTCTTGGGTGTAGACCCAGGAATGGAATTGCTGGATCATTTGGTAACTCCATGTTTAACATTTTGAGGAATTGCCAAACTGTTATCTGGAGTGGCTGCTTCATTTTATATTCTCACCAGCAATGTATGAGAGGCTGTAATTTCTCCACCTTATAATACTTGTAGTATATCTTTTTGATTTTAGCCATTCTAGTGGATGTGATGTGATGTGATATTTCACTGTGCTTTTGATTCAGATATCCCTAGTAACAAATAATATTGAATACCTCTTCATGTGTTTTTTTTGCCATCTGGATATTGTCCTTAGAGAAATGTGTATTCAGATCATTTGTCATCTCTCTAATCGGGTTATTTAAAAATTTTTATTGTTGAATTGTAAGAGTTCTTTTTTCTGGATGCCAGATTTTTGTTGAAGATATGATTTGCAAATTTTTCTCCCATTTTTTCCTTGTCTTTTCACTTTCTTGATGGTGTCCCTTGAAGGACAAAAGTTAGAAATTTTGGTAAGTCCAATTTATTTCTCTTTTGTTGCTTCTACTTTTAGTTTGCTATCTAAAAATCTATTCCAAATCCAAGGTCACTAAGATAGATAGATAGATAGATAGATAGATAGATAGATAGATTTATTTATTTATTTATTTATGAGAGAGTGAGGAACAAAAGAGATCACAGAGGGAGAGAGAGAAAAATAGACTTGCTGCTCAGCAGAGAGCCTGATGTGGGGCTCAACCCCCCAACTCTGAGATTGTGACCTGAGCTGAAGCAGATGCTTAACTGACTGAGCCACCCAGGTGCCCCACAAATATTTATACCTATGTTTTCTTCCAAGAGTTTTATAGTCTTAACTCTTTTTTTTTTTTAGTTTTAACTCTTATATTTAGTTTTATGATCCATTTTGAGTTAATTTTTATGTATTATGTGAGGTAAATGTTCAGCTTCATTCTTTTGCATGTGGATGTCCAGTTGTCCCAGCACTATTTGTTGAAAAGACTATTTTTTTGTACACTGGAAGGTTCTGGAATTTTTCTTGAAAATCAGTTGACCATAGATATAAGGGTTTATTTATGACTTTTAACTCTATTACATTGATCTATGTGTCTTACTTACTACTGCTTTGTAGTAAGGTTTGAAATCAGGATATGTGATTTTTCCAATTCTATTCTTTTTTAAAAGATTGTTTTGGCTATTCTGTAACCCTTGCATTTCCATATAAATTTTAGGATCAGCTTGTCAGTTTTTGCAATAAAAAGAATCTGGGATTATGGTTGAGATTGTATTGCCTCTAAAGATAAACTCGGGTAGTGTAGTCTTTTAATAATATTAATCCTTGCATTTCATGAACTTAGAATGTTTTTCCATATATTTAGATATTCTTTAATTCTTTAATTGGACTGGGGATATTGCACAGAGGGTTTACATAGGGCAGAAGGTGCTGGAAAGGTACTGGATGCAGTTTTTTCAGCCTCTACGGTGAAAAGACTACTTGCTCCCCATCTTTGGAAACACCCCATAGGGCCTAGGGTTTTTTAGAGCAATACTTGAGTGTTGTATCATCCGTGTATTTTTAGGACTCACTGGCACTTAGGTTAATTCCCCCAGGTGTAGAAAACATCCCAAAGCACTGGCAAATTGGTCGCTCTGCTCTGTTCTAAGAATATCCTAGTGTTTAGGGGCAGGGGGCCCAAATTCAAGTCCTAGTTCTGCTTTTCACAAGTGGTGTGACCTCAGGCATATTCCTTTCCCTCTCTAAATCTCAGATTCGTCATCTGCAAAAATGAGAAAAAAAATACATCCATCTCATAAATCATTCTAAGAACCAAATTAAATTAATGTATGGAAAATGGCTTTGTAAACTGTTAAACTCTACAAAGGTTAACAAACAGCTCTTTTTTTCCTCATTTGGAAAAAGCCACTGAATGAATAATCTCTTGCATGAGTGTCCATTTATGTCAGCCTGCTGAGGTCATATGGTGTGGCTTTGAAGTGGAGAAAGTGTGACTGTCAGGTTTTAAAAAGGAAGCAGAGAGACTGTATTTCTCTTCTCCCTGCAATGGAGCAACCACAGCTGTAAAGGCAATGATTTCACAGAACCCGGAGCACTTCGCTGGGGCAGAAATGGTGAAAATAAGGACAACTAAGAAACCAGACTTGAGCAGTTGAAGAAATGAAATAAAAACAGACCTGAAGGGCATAATAGCACCTTCATTTCTAAAGAGTGCTAGTAAAATAAATAGGTTCTTATGTTTCTTTTGTGGTCTCTCTAATAAATTCCATCTAGTTATTACCTGATCAGTTTTATCTTAAATATATGACTGAAAAAAAAAAAAACGCATGAAGTTTTTAACTTGGTACCTCGTAAAAATTGAGAATGATCATGTTTTTCAAGATGAAGTCAGATCTATCATGAACTGTTAGGGAATTTTTGCTGATTATTTTGGGAACCTTTCAATCAGAAAGAAAATAAAGCAGTCAGGGTGCTGGAAGACTGCAGGCATCGGTTCCTGGCTCCCCTTTTCCTAGCTGGGTCCTTGGGAAAATTGTTTACCTCAGATTTTCTTGCCTGTAAAGTAGGGGTCATAAAATACCTTAGGGTTGTGAGGATGACTAAATAAACCGCTGTAAATCTCTGTTGACTTCCCTGGCTTGTTCTAGGTTTAGCTTTCCCATATCATAAGGCCAACATCTCTTATTAATTAGGAAACATTTGCAACCAAGTCCTTCTACCTCATTCTAAATATGCCCTGAATGGTCTGACTTGTCTTTGTTCAGGAACATCCAGATTCTGAATGACATCCATCTGGTCCATTGACACCCCTAGAGAATTCTGAGGCCCTAGGTCAAGGCCTTGAAAATCTAGGCATATGAACATGATGAAAGGTTTCTCAAACAGAGACTGCTATATCAGTCAGGGTCCCTACAGATGGTGCCCTCCAAAGGATAAGGAAAGAAAATATAATGAAGGAACTACTTTAGGAGCCGGCTGTGGGCAGGCCAACTGGAGTCTAGCCATAGGAGGGAGCTGTTCCCACCTGAGCCTGGAGGGCCCAGGGGGCCGAGGGGAAAAACCCACTGGAGAGGACTTAAATGGGAGGGGGGCTGCCCACCTTATGTCGAGACACATAGCCACTGCCACCCAAACCCCAACAGAGAAGTGGTACAGGCAGCAGACACCTGACTTCTCCCCACTTCCACCCTCTAGTCAAGGGAATCTGGAGGCAGCCTCCTAGGACACACAGGGATGCAGAGAATGGATCTGGAGGGGCAGAGGAAGACCATCCAGCAGAATTGTCCTCTCAATGTGGGAGGGTCATTAGGACAGGCTGTGGCATTATGCAGACTAACTCCAGTCTTTGGAACCACAGGGCAAGGGCACTACACATAAACCCAACTTTTTATTCCATCCTTTCACTTTATTTACTGTCCTTTTGCACATCTAGAAAGGAAAAAGATATAATATGTCCCAGATTTGGTTGTATTCCTAGAAGTTGTTTTTACTGTTTGCTGTGTATTCTTGGGCACAACCTGGCAGTACATATTTCAGGAGATAGTACCTGTTCACAAGATCCCACTGAGGATTTATGAAAGTGGAGGAGTTCTGCTCCTGGTGATACTTGCAATTCTTTACTTTCCTTCTGTAGACAGATGAGGAGTTGCTCTTGTGTGGTGATTTGAGGTGTGCAGAAGTCACTGCAGCTCACATCAGCCTGCACATTTGTCAGAATTTCTCCACATGGCTTTCTTCTTGGGGCTACTCTGTTGAAACTGTTGCGCAAGTGCAGATGTCCCCTAGGATGGGTGATAGAGAAAAGCCCCGTCAGCCTGATGCCCCTATCGAGTTGGCACCCTAGGAAAGACAGCATCCCAAGAGAAGCTGCAGAAATGGCCTGGAGATGTTTGGTCTGTTTAAGAGGAGTGGGGAGTGGCAAGTAGCTTTGAGTTACCTGGAGATATGTGAAACTGTGCCACGTCAAAGAAAGATTACAATTTGTCAAGGTGACTCCTAGGATGGGAATGAACCCAATGGCTGCAAGTTACAGGGAGATGGTTTAGTTCTCTGTGAAGAGGAAGTTTTTAAACAATGAATGCAAATGAAGATGGGCAAGCAGCCTTAGAAGGCCATTGGGTGCTTGCACCAGGGGCAGTTTAATTCAAGGTTCAGAATTCAAGAAGCTGTGGCAGAGAGTGGATTCAGAGCCTGGGAACAGAGTAGGAGGCAGTGTCTGGTACCCTGAACAGACGTCATGAGTTGCCAATCACGAGAGCTTACTTGAAGAATACAAACGAGGCTCCTGAACTGCTATGGCAGGCAAACGATGGGCATGAGATGCTGGGTTCATTTCTGGGATTGGAAGCCCATTTCTGGGTTCATTTCGGCTCCAAAGGCCTGGACCAGTGCCCGTCAGCTAATGCTGCCAGGTATCTTAAAGACAGTGCCCAGTCCCTCACAGGGCAAGCTCACCATTACTGCAAGTCCTTTGGCCACATCGGGACGATGAGTTCTTTGAGGTGTTGTTGAATAGACTCAAGCATCAGATGCATGGTTGAACAAGATAAGCATCTCGTTCAGAGAAGATCCGAGTAAGCTTTGATTGACACTGGGTCTAGAGACATGGAGTCAGGAGCCTGAGACAGGAGCACATCCACTCAGGCAAGGATCATGGGCAGTGGGGTTGGACAGACAACAGAGAGGGGAACAGAAGGTGCTAAGAATACTAGCTTAATTCCATTTTCCTAAACTCTTGACTGTTGCAGGTAAATTGAATGGCTGCCTGCTCTGTGCTCTCAGAGTCTTCCTTGAAACTTGATCTCACTTTTACATAGACATGTAGTTATCAGCTTGTGTCTGTCTCCTTTGAGACCATACACCAATAGTTAACTTTGTTGAAAACTTATCATGTGCTAAATGATTTATAGGCAGCTCCTCATTCAGTCTTCACAACAAACATGTAGGATAGTTATCTTCACTCCTGATTTTGCAGGTGAAGGAACTGAATTGGAATAATTAACCAGTGTGTCCAGGGACACAGAGCTATTCACGGTAAAGAGCAGGAGAGGGGGAGGATCAGACTCAGTGCTGTGTTACTCTGAACTTTGACCACTGTGTTATTGCTTGGGGACTGCTTTTTTTTCATGTAGGTCTCTCCGGTACTTAGCATGGTTCCAAGCAAGATAGGCTTCCAATAAAAATTGTTTTTGATAAATAAGTGGATGACCTGAGCCCCCCTTGTATGCTTGCCACACTGTGTGATTACATACTCTAGCAAGTATGCATGCAGACTTACTGAGTCTGGTTCTACACTGGAGGAGCAATATAAAGACAGATATAAAGACAGAATGATGGCAAAGAAAATATTCATTGGAGAAATTAGCTCAGGCAATTAAGAGTGTGTTGAATAGTCCTGAAATTATAGCTTGTGTGTATATATATATATATATATAAACAAATAAAAAATTAGGACCTTGATTTTTTTGACACATAAACATAACAAATTTATACATGAATAAAAATTAGAGTCCCTGCCAATGAATGATACTAAAATGCCATGATATTCTTGCTTGTTATTTTTGTCACCATAAAATAAACCATATTTACATGATTGTGTAACCATAGGCTTTTCAGAAGTTTTAGGTTCAGATTTCAGAATAGTAATAAGAACTGGCAGTTACATAGCACTTACCACGTGCCAGGCACTGTTCTGAATTGTTTACATATGTTAACTCCTTTAATCCTCAGAGATTCTTATACCCTTATGAAGTAAGTGCCATTATTGTATGATATGAAGAAACTTAGGCACAGAGAGGTTAAGTGACTGATCCAAGGCCACACAGCTAATGAATGAAAGAACCAAGATCTGAACCCAGATACTCTTAAAAGACTATGTAGTGCTATGAGTTGTGATTTACTGTATAGTCACTGTGTATCTCATTCAGTCTTTACCACAACCCTGAGTAAAAAGGATTGTTTTGTCTATTTCACAAATGAGGAAACTAAAATCCAGAGAGGCTTAGAAATTTGCCCATGATGGAACAGATAGCTACAAAGGTCAAGGCAGGCTCATGGACTCTTAGAGTATCTGCCATCATCGCACGCTTCCAGATATATTAGCTTACATTGATTTTTTTAATCTTTTATTTTACATTGAGTTTTTTATTTATTTTGTATACAACCAATGTTCATGATAGAAAATATGCATAGAGATACAAAAAATGGGGGTGCCTGGGTGGCTCAGTTGGTTAAGTGGCAGACTCTTGATTACTGCTCAGGTTATGGTCTCAGGGAATGTGAGATGGAGCCCTGCACTCAGCACACAGTCTGCTTGGGATTCTCTCTCTCCTCTCCCCTGCCCCTCCCCCCATGCTCATTGTCATTCTGTAAAATAAATAAATCTTTTTTTTTAAAAGATTTTATTTCATTTTTTTATGAGAGACACACAGAGAGAGGCAGAGACATAGGCAGAGGGAGAAGCAGACTCCCTGCGGGGAGCCCAATGCAGGACTCAATTCCAGGACCCTGGGATCATGACCTGAGCCAAAGGTAGATGCTCAACCTCTGAGACACCCAGGCATCCCTAAAAAAAATAGATCTTTTTTAAAAATTCAAAAAATAACCTCATTGTGAACTGTTAATCTGTTAATGTTTTAGCATGTATCTTTCAAGATATCCTTTATGTATAAGATTGCAGCTTGAGATAAAACATGATTTATCAATTGCCATAGTTTTCTTGACCAACTCTCAATGGATAAACTGAGTCTTTACATTTAAAATAATTACTCAGCTCTTGAGCAGCCTTGGTGGCTCAGTGGTTTGGTGCCACCTTCAGCCCAGGGCGTGATCCTGGAGACCTGGGATTAGGTCCCACGTCGGGCTCCCTGCATGGAACCTGATTCTCCCTCTGCCTGTGTCTCTTCCTCTCTTCCTCTCATGTGTCTCTCATGAAGACATGAAATCTTTAAAAAAATAAAATAAAATAAAATAAAATAAAATAAAATAAAATAAAATAATTACTCAACTCTATAAAAACTGAAACCAACCAAAATAAATCTAACCTGTTGAAAGATAAAAATTACATTTGTTGCAGTTTCTCCACCCCAATAAAAATGTTTTAGCCACTAAATCCAAAGTATATTTAGTAGTCAAAGCAAAGACATAAAGTAGTGGAGATTGTCCTAAATTTGGTTATATGGGATTGAAAAGATCTCAATGTATTGTTTGAAAGACAAATCAAAATAAATAAATAAATAAATAAATAAAAATGAAAAAAAAAGAAAGACAAATCAGTCTCTTCTGATAGAAAAAAGTAATTATTGTTATAATTACAGCTAATATATATTATATATTCCCTGCATACCAGAAATTATTCAATGTAGAAAATACTATATTCCATATAGAATAATAAACTATTATATATTTATGTTATATCTATATATAAATCTTTAAAACAAGCCTATGAAGTCAGTGAGGAAACATGCACAGAGAAGTTAAGCACCTTCCCCAAGGTCACAGAGCTGTGGTTTGAAACCAGGCAGTGTGACTTCAGGATGCGACTAAAGTGGTAAGTGAAAGAATTAATTAATCCCACGGTGGGGCCCTGTATTTTTTGTGTTCTCCCGATCTCTCATTCCTAGGACAACATTCTTATTTGGGGGAGGGGAAGTCTAACTCTTTCTTTATGCATGAGCTAGGCTGTGTTTAGTTTATGAGAAGCTGAGCATCTACACTACCTCTTTCAGCCAGTGTCTTGTCCTGGGATGCCATTAACCCTCGAGATAGCCCCAAAGTGACTTGTTAGGATCCTCCTGTTTCAAGTGAGGCTTGAGGAGCAGAAAAGTTAACGGTTTAGAGTCCCTCTCTCTGTAGCCTGAAATTCAGTGGTTTTCTCTCACTCTTAGGATAAATCCTACAAATCCTACCCTTGGATGATCTGAGGCCATTCTGTCGGTGACTCTGGGCCCCTCTGTCCCTCACCTGCCATCCTGCAGTGTCCTACCAGCCTTTTTGCAGCCCCTCAGAGTCACCAGACTTTTGGCTTTTCTGGTCCCCTCTACCTGGAACTCCCCTCTGCTCTGTCTTCAGGCTGCTCTCTCTGCTTCCGCCCCAAGCAGCCTGCTCTGAGGGATGGACCTGATCCTACCCCAAAGGAAGTGTCCTCTGTCTGCCTTTCTGGCTATCAGAGCATCCCCTCTGCTTCTTTCAGTGAACTTCCCAAAATGTGCAGCTGTTTTTCTTGTTCACTTACTTGATTTGTGTGCTTGTGGTTTTTGCTTACTTTTGCTCTGTGAGCAAAGGGACCTCATCTGGCTCTGTTCCCACTCTTCCCCCACACACACACCTAATGAGGACCTCCGGAGGCATTTGCTGAAAGACTGACAGGTCTCCTGGAGGAAGATAGGGGAAATAGGGGAAGAGGGTGGCCCTTCCAGGTGCCTTAAAACCCTCAACCCTGCCCTGTGCTTGAGTGAATGACATTTGTGCTCCGCAGTCTGCATGAAGCAGCCAGACCTAGGACAGGAATCTGGGGTCAGCTGATGAGGGAAGATAGAGGCCGCTGTCCATTGTCTGGAAGGGTCCAGTGGTGGCTGATTAGGCCAGATGTTCCTGGGAGTGTCTCATTGTCACCTTTGGGTCCATGACCCTGGCCCGTGGCAGGGGAACCTCCCTTGCGCTTTGAAGATTTCAGACGAGTGCTTTGGGGTGTGTTTTTAAGTGACTTGAGTGTACTGTGGAATTTAGCTCCCAACAGCTTCATGTTTTTAAAGATTTTATTTATTTATTTGAGAGAGAGAGAGCACAAGCTAGGGAAGGAGCAGAGAGAGAGGGAGAAGCAGGCTCCCCATGGAGCAGGGAGCCCAAAGCAAAGCTCGATCCCAGGACTCTGGGATCATGACCTGAGACAAAGGCAGAGGCTTAACTGACTGAGCCACCCAGGCACCCCTCAGCAGCCTCATATTTAAGGGGTTATCTGAAGCCTGCTTTTGTTATTTGTTTTTGCTTTTCTTTTCCTACCTTAGCTCACTGAATCACTTGTTTCAGGTACATTTAGACATCCAGATTGACTCACAACGTCACATTGACATTGAGTAAGTTCTCTTTCTCTGCAGAGTCTGCACTGAATATTCAAGTGGCTAGGGGTTGGAGCCTCTCTGAAGAGCTTCCTCTCTTATGCTACTCCTTTCTGAGCTTTCTTCGAGTATATTATTAATAGAAGAGGCATGGAAGGGATGGCTTGGATGTGAGTACTGGTTTGTGTAGGAAAGCTCGAGAATAAATGAGCTTGGACTTCAGAGCGCGTGCTGGTGAATCCTGACCTCAGCGTCCGCAGGCACTGATGGGTAACTATTGGTTTCCAATGAGAGAGGAGAGCCTTAATCTCACGATGTGTGGGATGTGCCCCATGGGGCTGTGTTTTGTAGGCAGTGAAGTTAAGGCTTGCCCAGAAAAATAACATGTTTTCCTTGCCTGGTGCTTGAGCTGTTTGCCTGGTGACTGGCTGATTGGCGGTTTGGGAAGGAGGAGGATGTTGGTTTACTTGGGTGTCCAGGGGATTTTGTGTTTGTGTATGTGTATGTGTGTGTGTTTGTGTAAGTGGTTGTTTCTGTTCCTTTGGAAACAGTAGAGGACAGATAAAGAAATAATGATGATACTATTACTTTCAACTTGTGTTCATGTTCTTTGAGGCATTTTACAAATATTAGCTTGATGCCACTATTTAATGCCCTCACTTCGAGAATACCAGAAATCCTTTGATGTAGGTATCGCAAAAGTGGATGGGAGAGCTGAGAGTTTCGGAAATAACTGGGAATTTTGCCATCCTGACTCATGTTAGAACTGCTTTATCCGGCTGTGTTTCCTACAGAGGTACTCAGTGGAGAAGATAAATCAAAGCTGTATCTAATCAAGGCTTTCTTTCAACCTTGATGGAAAATGCTTTTTTGAGATTAAAAATGCCCAACCCATAGTATGTAGTGGTACATGGAAGAGACATTTTCATTAAATAAAATTTTGACTATTCCCAAACATGAAACAACTAAAAATTTGTTAGGTTTTCAATGCATACAGACCTTTCCACATTGGGAGGTGGCTACCTGCTTTAAGAGACAGAGGTCTCAGGCTATTCATCTTGAACTCCCCAGTGTCCTAAGGTTAGGAAATGTTGCTGTTATGGACATACCACATCTCTGTGTTTCCAACTGGATGAATTGAGCAGATATTTGATGGTGCTCTGACCTCCCTTTTTTCCACAGCTACCTTGCACAGCTTCATCCTTTAGTCAAAGTATTTCTATTAAATATTACATGGAATATTTGGGGGATGAAAAGGAGAGAAAAGAAAAAAGTAAGAAAGAGAGGGACTAAGAATAAGCAGTAAGATGATTATATATATATATATATGTATGTATCAGTCCTGTGTGTATATATATTTTGCTAAAGAGAATTTAATAACAAAAGGAAGATTCAGTTTCTTTTTTGACCGCCCAAGTGGAGAGAGTATGATGTCATAATCTCTACTCGTCTTATTTCTAATGACTCTGGGTAGATCTATAAGCAAGAAGGTGCTGACTTTCCCAGTGTACCTTGGGTGCCCTCCATACTCTACTCTTTCCTGCCCCAGGGTGAATGGAGTTAGGACTGTAAGGACAGCATAGCCAAGCACAGATGAAGGGGTGGACTGGCCCAGCAAAAGCCTTTACCTGTATTTCTGCAGTCAGGAGCAGTGTTCCAGGAAGATAAACAAATTTATATGCAGTCTGGTTTTGGCTCCTCCAAGTCCAGGGCAAGGTGTCTGATGGTTTGCTCAGCCAGCAATGGCCAAATTTATCCCAGGGTCAAGTGACCCATAGCCCACGCTAATAGGTCAGCTGGTATGCCACAGAGCTAGAGTTTGAACACAGACCAGACTCCAAAGTGTTTCTCAGCATCATGTCTCAGAAGACAAAAAAATAATAATTCCACCTGGAGCCTTCAAGTAAAAGGATAGTAGATAACATTTTGCTTGATAATTGCTAAGTTATCTGAGAATCATAGAAGGTCGGGCTCTCTTTAAAGCTCATACCTTCAATACCTTTCAGAATCTTTCATCTCTTTACACATGCTTTCAGCTGTCAATGTAACTTTGCACTGACCAGGACCCTAGCAGCTCCATATGCTTTACTATAAGGTGACTGTATAATAAAAACAGTAACTGCCATGGCCCAGCGCTTTACAGTTTATGAACTGCTTCCCCAAATGTCATCCATTTGATCCTCCCAATGTCCTTGTGAGGCAGATAATGCTGATATTGTCTATAGTCTCTTTTGCTAGCAAGAAAATAGTGTTCAGATATTCGTCGGGTATTCAGAATAATGTTAAATAACTTGGTCGGCTTCATAGCTCAGGGGTTAGAGCACTGGTCTTGTATTGTGAACTAATTTGCCCAAGATCACACAGCTAGTGAACAAGAGAACTGAGATTTAATGATCAACTTTTTAATGTAAAATCTGGTCTCCTGGCCACGTTGTTAGGTTTGCCACAAATAATACAGTCTTATTTACCAAGATTAAAAGTGAAAGAAAGCCTAAAGTTAAAAAACAAACAAAAACCTTATTTCTAGTTCAGTTAAGAGATTGTTTCAAGGTTTTGTGTGTGTGTGTGTGTGTGTGTGTGTGTGAATGCACACACACCTTTAATTGGCATTATATTATGAGAGATATTTAGCTGTGAAAGGAGAGTATCTGATATTTGATGTAATTAATGAAATAGCATTGCTTTCTCACAGCCTCAGAACCCTCACAGAACTTTGCTAAAATTCCTTTTTGGCCTTTAATTCTACCTTCCACTGTAGACGTCCATGCAGTCCTCATATCCCTAATGGGTGGTCAGGGCTCAGCAGGCAGAGGTTATTTTGGTGGAGCCTTGGTACTCCTAGCTTGAGGCTTAATGCATGATTGGTGCTCGGCGACTAGGTGAGGAAAGAATGAATGAATGAGACCAGTGTCCTCAGATTCTGATCCTACGCCCAGTGCATGCCAAGGTTGAATCACTTTTGAACAAGTTCTCTGTGACAGGTAATCAATCACTGTCCACAGGCCACTTTTCCTGAAGCAGCCTGCAAACAATGCTCCCTGAAGATCCCTGAATTCCCTTCTGAGCCATTGTAGTTTACCCACGTGGATGTGGGGACTTGCCCCCACCCTTTCCCCTTTACCCAGCCTTTCAGTGGAAATGTCTGATAGGCCTCCCTCCAGATCCCCTCTGGGTGTTGCCTGCACCCTTTCCCCATTATACTTTTTCTCTTGGCAAAGTCAGGTTCAGGATATTTTCCAGGGCCTGACCTACACCCCCTGAGCAAAGAGACCACATTCATGCTTAGGGAGGGCTCCTAAGTTTTGGAGAGGAGGGGCATTAAAAAAAATCCTCTTTTCCTTTCTGTGCTGATTTGGAGTGTTGACTGAAAAATGGTGCTGTTGTCTGGGGGCCGAGCCCGGGGGATAGAAAGAGCTGGCCCCTGCGTTTGTTTGTGAATGGCTCGGACCTTTTGATGAATTGGGAGTCTGGTACAGCGTAACCTCTCGTGGGTGGTGGTTCAAGGAAAAGGCCTTTTCTTTCCGCGTCCTTTTTCCAGGCTGTTTTAGTGGATTTGTAGGCTTTAGTGAGTAACTCTTTTGTTTAATAGGAAGTTGAGAAAAGCATTAAGGATTTTTCTAGCCCAAGGAAACGATTTAGTGATCCTCAAAAATACAGCTTATTTCTGTACTTCTAAAATACAAGTTTAATGATCCTTAACTGTGGTGACCTTGTGCTGAGAGGCGGACTTGGATTTTCTTATCCTGCCCCCTTGCGAGCACAGTATTCTCCTCTGGGTTACATTAGGGACTAGGCATCAGTTTTGAATGTTGAGCTAGTTTATGGGGATGAAATCATCTCTGTAATATGTGTATGAATATATACATATAAATACACACACCCCAACTTCTCAGTAAAACAGGCCAAGAGAAAAAAAAATTGTGTGTATGTGTGTGTGTGTATCGGATCTATTAATACATTTTTCTTAGTGGGAAGTTGGTTAGGAAGCCAATATTTCCTGATAAGTGTTCTGTGAGCTGATGGCTGATGGTGCTGGCAACATGAAAACAGAATTAAAAAAAAGAAAACAGAATTTAGAAACTTGTGGTATTCTGTACTCAGATTTTAAAAAGAAAAGAAAAACATGCTCTTTTTGATGGGACTATCCTCAGCAATAATATAAAAGCAACAGGCAATTATCAGGAGTGAGAAGGCATCTGAGCGAGAGCCATATTTCCACCTTGGGCCAAATGCTTTATTTTGCTTCTGTTGAGTCAACACTGCTTAAAACGGTGTGGTAAGTTAACTGGAGAGTGGGGACTGTAGGTAGCCAAACCAGGTAATTTATTTAAAAAAAAAAATCTAGGTAGCTTATACTAGCTTACTCATCTGTCTCCTCTGTGGATTGAACCTCAAAGAGTATGCTTATGCTTCGTTAAAATTTCAGCCACAGCCCCCCTCCTCCTGCCTTTGCTTCACTTGGAAAGGGAATGATAATTTCACACACTTTTTTGAATATTCATGACATTTTCTTTGGCATTGAATTTAGCCTCATCCTAAGCTACACTGTATTAGAGCTTTTTAGAGCTCTTTGAAAAGTACAGAGAGGTGAATATTATGCATTTAGTCCTTTTAGTTACTCTAGTATGTGCTGGCTTAGTTTTTCTTGTTTCCTCTGTTCTCTTCCTCTTACCTCCTTTTTTTTTTTAATCTGTGAACCCGGTGGCATGGGCCAGGGGGCAGTGGTGCTCATACTATCATTACTCTCACAGGGGCTGTGCTATGGGCTGTGGGGTCGGGAGACGAGTACTGCACTGTGCTGCACTGTGTGTTGCAGTATATGTCCCAGCCCTGCCCTCCACCCGTTAAATGCCAGTGGGGGCCCCCAGGGACAGTGGCAACTAAGAATTGGCTTCATGTATTTCCACATCCCCTTACTGGAGTATGCAAAGAAATTATGCCTTCTCTAAGGAAGCAGATGAAAACATGCCTTTTGCTAGTATTCAGAATGGGTCCCCTGTTAGAGTGATGGCATAATCTTCAGGTGTCATGAGGGTTTTGCCTTTACATGGCCTTTAAGTGACCTGCTAGTACTGTCAAATATTCACAGGCTTGACATTTGAAGAATAGTGTGTTAGGAATCTGAATCAAGTCTGTGAGTATATTTTGACCCTGTATTCAGCTGACACCTGTGAGTTGCAAGGGGGCTCCGAGCACAACTGCCGACTACTTTACATCGAACCGAGGGATGCCCAGCTTTCTGTTGGAAGTCAAGGGGAAAAGTACCTCGTTCAATATGATCATTTGCAAATGTCTTTTAACAGCAAGTCAGTCATAGTAATCTCAGGATGAAATAGCCTCTTGCCAGGCCCTGCAGAAAATAGAGACGTCTGGCGTGATCACCACTCTGTTTATATACAGCCTCACATTTTGTAGTTGAGATTCATGCACAAGAAGAAAACTCAAAAGTTTCAAGTATTACTTCAGCCCATAACTTAGGTGGACTAAACATACAGTGTTGAGATGCAAGGATACTTACATAGGATAGAAATACAAAGAAAACAGTGATAGAACTGATAAAAATCATTTGAATGTGAAGAAAACAAACTAGAAATTTGTGATTTTCCAGACTATTTAAAAATATTCATTGTTTATAAAAAGTTTAAAAACCAATATACCCAAAATGTCTCAAAAATTATACTGAGATATAGCAGAATTATTTGGGATGTGTTTTAATTCCAAAAAACGGCAGATTTTACTATAGCAGAGCAAGAAAGAGTAGAACTGTACTGCTGACTTTTTTCCTGATTTTCTAAAGGTAACTGCTTTTTGACTCAAAGGAAAAATAGATCCAGTTTTGTATTTAATCTTTTAGCTGTTAGAGTTTTTCCTTTCAGGATTTCAGGGGCAACTGTTTTAAATTGCAATGGAAGACTTTCTGGAAAGGTAAAGATGACAGTGTCAGCTAAACCATGGATCACCTCTTATTCCAATTTAACTTTTTTCTTTCCTTTTTTTTCTTTCATTGCTTTTCTCTTCAATGTGTTTGTATTAGGAGTAGGTAAAAAGGAGGAGTTTGCTGCCTTCAGCATGTTTTCTGAGTCTGTCCTATTAGAAACAAGCAAGTGATTTGGTTACATTTAATATTTTCTGAGAATCTCTATTCTAGTGTTTTGTTAACCACATGTATGCCAAATAAACTTTTTTTTTTTAGAGATGGAGTATGTCCTGCAAAAATAATAATAATAATACTGTGCTCCATGGGAGCAAAAAGAGGAATAGGACCTAAATACCCACTCTTAGTCACAAATACATGCACTGCAGTGGCTTATTCAGCTCTGCACGTCTAACGCCCAACACTGATGCTTAGCAAATACATTCTGAACTATTGAACCCATAGATGGGAAAACTGTAAGACAGGATTGTGCAAAACATAAGTAGAAATTAGCCAGCAACTTTGAAAAGAGGCCTCATATCTAAAGAAACATATGGAAAACTTAAAAAAAAAAAAGAGGAATCTAACATATGAAAACCCAATCCCACTGGAATGTTTTTTCATACACAGTATAAACGCCACATAAATAAAACCACAAACCTCTGCAGAAGTGCATGAGAGGACGTGAGCCCCCAGCACTCTCCTGGTAGGGCCTCCTATGGGAAGTAAAGCCTGGGTGAATTTCCAGAGACAAAAAAGCTGTTTAGAAATCCTTCCTC
This sequence comes from Canis lupus baileyi, assembly GCF_048164855.1. Lineage (NCBI taxonomy): Eukaryota > Metazoa > Chordata > Mammalia > Carnivora > Canidae > Canis > Canis lupus. The sequence continues at coordinate 19,501,670 of NC_132855.1, read as the reverse complement.
CTGGGAATGGTGGACCTAGTTCGAAGGGGACTTTGGACAGTCCCTTAGCATAGCATGATGCAGTTGTGTGAAATAATCCTAAAGAGTCTCTGATTCCGGTTGTAAGATTCCAAACTTTGGGGAGACCAGTGGCTGCTGAACATCTTTTAAGGACGGTGATTTTCTGGTTTGAACGGAAGAGTAATATGTAACTGGAGCGGTACGTGTACAGTTTAGGGCTTCCGAGGAAGAGTTCTGGCTGTAAACTGCCCAGAAACACGCCCCAATCTCGCCAAGTTCTGTTGGAATTTTCACTTAGAAGGTACAGTCCCACTGTTGGTCTTGTTCCCTGTGTAAATCTCTGGTTCGAAAACTTTGCAGCATTCAAGGCGTTTCAAGCTTGAGGGCTGAAATGTCACTTTAAAAGCGGGAGGGGGTTAAAAAGGTCACGCAGCTGCAAATAATAATAGCCCAATGAAATTCAGATTCTAGCTGCAGCCCACTTCAAGAATAACACTGAAACAGGAAACAAGCCTACTAGATCTTTTTACCAGTAAGGCTAGTAAGAACACATCTGATAAAATGTGTGTGTGTGCGTCTGTGTGTGTATTCGTGTGTATGTGTGTGTGAGACAGACTCACAAAGAGAGACAGAGAAAGACAGATGTATCAAGACAAATAGAGACAGAGAAATAGGCACAGAAAAAGGTTTCTTTTTATGAGTATCCATTTTTAAAATTTATTTGAGAGAGAGAGGTACTATTTGTGTGTGTGTGTGTGTGTGAGAGAGAGAGAGAGAGAGAGAGAGCACAAGCATAAGCAGGGGGGAGGGGTAGAGGGAGAAGCAGACTCTCTACTAAGCGGGAGCCTGATGCAGGGCTCGATTCCAGGATCCTGGGATCATGACCTGAGCTGAAGGCAGATGTTTAACCGACTGAGCCACCCAGGCACCCAGGAAAGAGTTTTTCAGAGGGAAGATACAGGAAAAAAAGACACAGAGATGCAGAGAGAGATACAAAGACACACACACAAAATAATTTTCTTGGACTTAAGCTCAAGGGTGTTTATTTTTCTGTTTGAAGTTACGATGTTAGGTTAGAAAACTAGAGGTATATTTGAAATAAGAGGATTTACTTTTCTGCGATTTGGCAGTTAGCTTCCATGGATTATTTTTTCAAATGATAGCTCTTTGAATGGTCTGATTTTACAGTGTTTTACTAAAGTGATCCTGTTTCACAGATTAGCAAACAACCTAGTGAAAGATACAATATCCCTCACAAAAAAAGAAAAGTCTTAGCCCCAAACTGAATATATAATTATCTTCCAGGAAAAGCTAGCCATGCTTTGGAAGAACCATCCTGCCTCCTGTTAAAGTAGGATCAGTCATCATAGAATAAAAAAATTTATAGAGTGTGTTTTGGTGAATTTCTTAATATTGTGTGGTGCTGTTTGCCTTTTGACCAATGCATTGAGAGAAATACTTGCTTCCCTCCCTCCCAAACACAAACTACAAATTGGCTAAAGAATTAACTATTTTAGTTAATAAGCAACTTTGTTCCCAGAAACAGAGACTGATCTGGACTCACACAGTGTGACTGGCTCAAGACACTCCTGTTTGCCAACTGTCCTTGGCACTTTAGGAAGGTCTTGTTTCCCCCTCTGGAACTTTTTCTGCAGTCTCATAACTCTGGCAAGGTAGTGAGGTCTCCTTCACATGAGTCCTGACAAGAAGGCTCTTTCCCCACTCATGACCGGCCAGTAAATGCTGACAGATGTTAAAGTCATTCTTAAAATTCGAGCGCCGCCCCCCCTACCGATCTATAAGGCATTCATGATCAGATTAACAATGGCAGAGCTGATGGAGACATATCAGTATTATTATTAGTGCTCATTTATATGTATGACTTTAATTTGCAACTTTGAAGTTCCCATAACTTCTGGTGTTGATAAAAGTGCATGCATATTTTCAGGTGAAAACAACAAGATACATTGTTAGTATCTTCATATTTCAAATCCCTCATCATTGTATGAATCCATCTGCTGTTATTGGGAGAAATTTGTGCCATTCTAAGATCGGAGATCTAAGACTGGAGTTTGATGTTAACTAAGGATCAGTAGCGCCTTCCTATGAGGTAGATGGGGAGTATCATTCTTGGCTGATTTCAGCAAACCGAGGTGATAGAGGTTTTTTTTCCCTTGGAGCTCAGTTGTTATCCTTGTTTAAAATACATATTTACAGTATTTTGTGCAGACTCTCCAAGTTTTTAGTAACAGTTGTTTTTTGCAATGTTTGCCTTTCATGAAATGGTAATTCCAAGTATATCTCTAAATGCCTGGCAAAGCATTTGAATGGATTGCATCAGCCATTGTGGAAAATTTCCCATTTTAGACCAGGAGGAATTTGTGGGGTCAAATGCTGAACAATGAAAGAGATTCTTGCTCATTTCAAGGCTGAGGAATCCAGTGGCAGTTGAGGGTTTGAATTGTAAATCAAGCCTGTCATCTCCTTGTCAACTAGGAAAAACCTCTACTCACTTTATGCGCTATTAGGGTTTGTTATTAGGGTTTTGTGTTGTTTTCCAAAAATTTGAAGGGAAATTAGACTCATAAGGCATTTGTTCTCAGTGAGCATTGAATCTGAACTTTGGAGAAGAGGAATAAAAACTAGAACTATTTAGAAACTCTTAAATGATTAAACAGTGTCTGCCACAATTATAACTGTATCTAACCAAATTTATGGGGTCACTCAGTGTTTCTCAATGGGTGCTCTGTGGGTATAATAAGTAGCCAGCACATGGCTAATCGACTGGACTTCAGTGGCTTTACTGTCTATGGCAGTATTAACAGATTGAATTCATAATAAATTAATAGTACATGTACATGTGAAATTTAGTGAAAACTAGCCTCATCTCATTGTTTTCACCAACAGCCATTTCGACATTTGTGTGTGTGTGTGAAATTTCTTCTATGGTTATAACTGAGGATGGGTGGAATAAGTGGTCTGTACAACCTCTTGCTTTGCTGAAAACTTGGTTCTGGGCCAAAAAGTTTGAGAACTACTGCCTTAGGAGTGGAGAAAAGTCAAGCTGTTTGGGGTGGTTTATGATGATGATTCAGGATTCATTATCCATTCCACAAATATTTATTGAACGCCTACCATGTCAGCTCTATGCAGTGGAGCCTGGGGTATGGCAATTGCCAAACAAAACTTGGTTTATTAAAATGTCCCAGCTGGTAAAACAACAGAATGGGAAATAAGAGGATGAGGCCTGACTTCTGAGGACCTAATGCAGAACAACATGGATAAAATCTGTCTGAGTGATTTGCCCCAGTTGATGGAGGATAGAAGAATATTTGCAGGGCTTTAGTAGGAGTCTGTTGAGAGAATAGTTATTACACTATTTGCTAGGAAAGAACCATAATAATAGGCCATAAAAATAGACCAGTGGTTCTTCACTAATACATCAGACCAGATCGTACTAGTTGATAAAAGTAATGAAGCCTGTGTGGTAGAGTGGTACCATTTAGTAAAACTATCACAAACACCCACACAGTAAGGAATGAGCAAGGGCATGCTATTTGCAGAGGGCTAAATGTGGGAACTGCAGTGCATCAAAATAAAGCAGTTGAGGTTCACACACTTATATATACACACCCACTCACCTCAGACTTTATTAATCACTTAAGCCTATTTTATTTTAGCAACTGCCATTTTACCTTAGGACTTTTATTCCAGGGACACCTGGGTGGCTCAGCAGTTGAGCACCTGCCCTTGGCTCAGGGTGTGATCCCAGGGTCTAGGATCGAGTCCTGCATTGGACTCCTTGTGGGGAGCCTGCTTCTCCCTCTGCCTATGTCTCTGCCTCTCTCTATGTGTCTCTCTCATGAATAAATAAATAAAATCTTTTTTTAAAAAATGACTTTTATTCCAACACTGTGTACTATGTTGCCAAAGCATTTGGTCCATGGGATCCATAGCATAGAATAAACTCATACAGATTTGTTCATGTTTAAAACATACAATAATAAAATGACAGTAGTAAGTCAGCTGAAGATATTGATGACTGAAATCTAAACTGTTTGAAGGCAGACTCTATTTCTCTGATTAATCATATTCCTCTAAACATAACATCCATACTATGAGGGCTCAGTAAGAGTAAATCTACATATGGCTGGAGCTTATTCTTTCTTTTTTTAAAAGATTTATTTATCTATCTATCTATCTATCTATTCATTCATTCATTCATTCATTCATTCATGAGAAACACAAAGAGAGAGGCAGAGACATAGGCAGAGGGAAAAGCAGGCTCTCTGTGAGGAGCCTGATGTGGGACTCGATCCTCGAACCCCAGGATCATGCCCCGAACTAAAGGCAAATGCTCAACCCCTGAGCCACCCAGGTGTCCCTGGAGCTTCCTTGTTCTTCAAGCATCAACACCATAGTGTAATTTGGTGGTATTTGCTGCAGCTTATATGCACATTACACCTTGGTTACAGCACACTGTAACCAATAATTAAGATAAAGCAGCTAATGTTGATATCAAGCAGAATTGTTAAACTATTACCATTGTAGGCTGAATTTATGGGGGAAGTCAGCATTTTGGTGAAGTAGGGTTTGGGGTAGAGTTGTGATTATGGTAGAAAAATACATTCTTCCCATACTTACCTGACATGGCTTGGCTGATGTCTCTTCTCACTTTGGCTTTTTAATGAATCTCTTTTAACCTTCAGTAGTGGTGCTTCCAATCTTGACCACTTCTGTTAATTGGAGATTAATTATTATCACTAATTAGTACTTTTAGATGTATGCCATAAATGTATTTATATGGAGCTTTCCTATTTTACTGTCAGGCAATCTTAATATTGGTTTGTAATGTTACTAATATTGACATTCTTTTATTATTATCTTAGCAACTCAGGCTCTTATGTGTTAATCCAAGAAAGATTCACCTTATAACAAATTCTCTTTTATAATAGGGAATAGTTGACATTAGAGTGGGGTTCCAGTAACACTTGCCTACAGAACCTCTCCCTCTCCTACCTCCAAACACACAGACTTAAACATGAAGAAACACACTTTCTCCATAATTCGGGCATGTCTTACAGGCCTCCTAACGAATCAGTGTGATAAAGAAATGAAGGAACTGAAGATTATATTCATAGCCTTGTTGTAAAGGAGGGGAAATTGAAGCCAGAAACAGTTAAATGACCTGGCAGTAGTCAAGTAAATCATGGTCCCAGAGACAGAAAGAATTCCAGGAAAGCATTTAAAAATTTACTAGAAAAAAAAAGGCATATTTAATTAATGGATAACCCAATTACTCTGTTGTTTTTTCTGTCCTGACTCAAAACCACTCTCTCAACCTTTGTTTTGAGGTGTAGACGTAAGTCAGCCTTCATAGGAGAGAGAAGAGATGCTTTGTGATAAGTGATGGCAAAATCAAATGAATAGTGAGGTTTGAGAAATTATTTTAATTGCTCATGACTTTCCTCAGACAAGGACAAGTGGAAAGCTTCTAAGGATATTTGTTTTTTTTTCTACTTCTAAGTACAATAAAGTAATTTACATAATATGCCTGATCAGGAGAGCTGTAAAATTATGTTCAGTTACTGTGTTGGTAGGTGACCAGTGGAAGTAATGCCAGACGTAGAGTACAAAGGGGTAGTACTTAGTGAAAACTGTATAATAAGGAGGCAGTGGGAAGGAGAGTTTGTGTTTGTAAATCTGTTTTGTTCTCTAATATCTGACTAGGGGTGTTATCTAAGGCAAATCTTTTTGATTTGCATTTCAGAAAAGGGAAAAGATACACCTATTTTCCAAAGAATGTATATGAAGTTTCTTAGTGCTTGGGGAAAGGGCATAGTGATGGACAAAATAGTGTTGGGTTTTTTTGCAAGATAATAAAGCTTCCATGGACGAAGGCTAACTATCACTTGAATAGAAGCAGAGTTCCCTCTTTCAACAGTAAAGGGGACTTGGGATTCCTTTGGTATCACCTACAGGTATCATTTTAAGGAAGTGGATACCTTCTTGTGCTTCAGAGATAAAGCAATAGGTTTTAGTACCCTGATAGAGCCATATCCCACTGGCAGCACAAAAGAAAAATAGGATTTGGAAAATGATTTAAATTGTGAAACTTAAATTTACATAGTGTTTTGTGATGTTTAAAAAAATTGTATGTAAAAAAAAAGCTTGAACATCTCTGCTATCATTTGAGAATGTTCCTATAATAAACGCCTTTGTTTTGTCAAAAAAAATTTTTTTATGTTACTGTGTAGATCAGTAACCATGAAACTATGTGTGTGTACTTTTATCAGTTTGGAGGAGGATTTGTAAAGGTAATTTTGATTACACTCTTTTTTGCCTAATAAACTTACCTCAAAACCTAACTCCTAGGCAGCCTGGGTGGCTCAATGGTTTAGCGCCGCCTTCAGCCCAGGGCCTAATCCTGGAGTTCCGGGATTGAGAACCACGTCGGGCTCCCTGCATGGAGCCTGCTTCTCCCTCTGCCTGTGTCTCTGCTTCTCTCTCTCTCTCTCCCCCGCCTCTCTCTCATGAATAAATAAATAAAAAATCTTAAAAAAAAAAAACCTAACTCCTACAGGGATGCCTAGGTGGCTCAGCAGTTGAGCATCTGCCTTTGGCTCAGAGTCTCAGGATCGAGTCCCTCATCAGGCTCCCTGCGTGGAGCCTGCTTCTCTCTCTGCCTATGTCTCTGCCTCTCTCTCTCTATGTCTCTCATGAATAAATAAATAAAATCTTAAAAAAAAAACCCTAACTTTTACATAAGAAAAAAACATAGTATAATGTAACATAGCATTGAGACCATAACATAAGATTTCTCCCACTAAAGCTGCCTTACTCCTGATAACTTCTGGAGATCAGATGGGCAATGGCCTTAATCTAATATTAATTTCAAATCAGCCTGTAAAACCAAATTAACAAAATATCCAAGGTAATGTTTTCTGCATTTTCTTATTTCTGTTTATCCTTGCATAACTCAGATACTTTTTGTTGAGGCATCCGTGAATGCCTGAGATGAAAGGGAATTGAAGACCGGGGCTCACCGCTGGGGTCATTTGCTAAACTGGCTGCGGGGCTTCTTTGCATCCTGTGGTTATCCTGAAGCTTGGTGGGATGATCACGGGTGAATTATTTGACCACTGCTCAAATTTGGTCACCACACTGGTGATAACCCTGTTTACTGCCCCCTCTCTCGTTTTTCTAAGTAGCCAACTCCAAAGGACAGGTGTGAACTTTGCTTTGGAATCTTCTTGCGCAGGTGCGGTCTTACTGGGTAATAACACAGTCCAGGTGGTTTTCCAGAGGCAGAATTTCTGCTGCAATAGCCCTATGGCATTTTTCTTCAAAGTACAATAAATATGCGCCCAAGCAAACAATAGGAGCGCAGACTGCAGAAATCCTAGTGAACTTCAACAAGGCGGGACCTGTGTTCACGTTAATGTTTATCTTGTCTAATTTGGGGATTGGCATAGAAAGGGGCTCCGAGCAATTGCCTTTCTCATGTTTCTTAGGTAGAAGTAGGAGATATTCATGGATTTCTGTTTTTCTTCCTCCCTCTCCCCCGTCCCTACAGATTTATGAGGAATCCAAGATGAATTTGGAGCAGGAGAGGCCGTTTGTCTGCAGTGCCCCTGGCTGCTCTCAGGTGAGTGTGGGGGTCCTTTGGTCTGTTTTGCTGGGGATGTAGCTGCCTTCTGACAGGGAAACAGCTCTCACTTGGCAATCATGCCTGCTGTGGGCTTTCTTCACCAAGATATCGTCAACCCCCCCCCCATCATCATCACCACCACCACCACCACCACCACCACCACCACCATCATCTTCTTCCTCATTATTTTATTTTCTACATTGAATAGTTTGAATTACTTCCCTCACAGCCCCTGAAATACATCAGCATTGGCCATTTCCATCCTTAACTTTCCCCTGGAAGTAAGCCAGACGCATCCTGCCCACCAGATGTTCAGGACTGTTATTTCAGAAAGGGGAGGGAGGATGCTGCTTTTACAATAGTCACTTGATATGGGGCCTTTGAATTACTGGTAAAATAACTCACCATCAGAGTTGAATTCGATTTTGTTTTGTTTTCCTCATTGAGTACAATAAGCCCCCTATAACTTTTGTAGAACCCACAGTTTTTCCATTTATCTAAACTTTAAGAGGGAGAAGTTGGCATGCAGTGCTAGATTAAACCTCTTTGTCTCCAATGGCTCCTATCAAGCGGGATCGTTGTGATGATTAGATGAGACACTACATGTATTTAGTATAAGGCCTGCATATAACAAATGATCAATTAATGTTCACCATTGTCACTCTTACTTCTGCTGTAATTATGGACCGTGTGGCAGAATTTTCCAAGCTCGGCACTGTAAACACTTCAGGCTGAATAATTCTTTGTTGTGAGGGCTGTCCTGTGCATTACAGGATGTTTGGCAGCATCCTTGACCTCTGCCTAATAATCCTAGGGGTCACTCCCCAGTTGTGAAAACCAAAAATGTCTCTAGGTATTGCTGAATGTCCCCTTGGGAGCCAAAATGTACCCCCCCAACCCTCCATTGAGGATGACTGCCTGGTGGTTTGCACTTTGGCTTTAGCTTTTTCTTTTTTTGGATCCCTTCCCTTTCGGGGGTCCCCTAATTCTAGCTGATGTTCTCCCACTCCATTTCATGTGTTGCTGTAAACTGTCTTTCCTCCTTTTTGGAATCAGGCAGGGTATAAATAAATAATGCCACAGACGTGTGGTCACTGGTGTCAGACGCTGCTAGAGCCGGGACAGTGAGAGGCTGAGCAGAGGCTGTTGGGTTTGGCAGTTGGGTTCTGGCGGGTGACCTATGAGAGAGGAGTCAGGGTGGGGGCCAGGTTGGAAGGGATTAATGAGTGAGTGGGTGGTGAGGAAGTGGAGGTGGCCAGCATAGAGGACTCTTTCAAGAGCATTGGGGAATGACGGGAAAAAGAGTGATATAATGGTAGCCTGAGAAGAAAGCAGCCTGAGAGAGGTTCTTTTTAAATGAAAGGGTAGCCTTTAATCAAGAGCAAGGAGAAGTGAGAGTGCTGGATTGAAGAACCACAGCTGAAGCACCAACCCCAGAAGACACAGGGTGTAGAAGATCCAGTGAGGGAGAAGCGGGTGCTTATTCCTTTCAGGCAGGAAGGAATGGAAATAGTGCTATGAAATCACAAACACATTCTGAGGTAGAGGTGGTAGTGAAGGTTGAAGGGGCACATTTCTAATGACCTTGTACTCAGTGAAAGAGCAGGTCATTTCCTTGAGAAGGCTGAGTGGACTGGTTAGACAAAATCAGAATGGAAGATGCCCATAGTTTCTTGGTTTTAAGGTAAAACACCAAATCTTTCCCCCTCAACCTCTTTCCAAATTTAAGTATAAAGATGCATCTAAAACTTGATGTTTTTATTTAAGGTGGGACCATTTCTTTTTCTTGACAAACTATTTAAAAAATATGTGCATCTTTCAATTGAAGAGGTATTAGAATTGAGGAAATGTAGTAGTTGCCTAGTGATTCCAAATGTCTCCTGCTGGGGTGATAGCAAATCACAGTCCAGTCAGTTGTGATCATGGCATTTACTGTAGTGACCTTCCAGAGCCTGGGGACCTGCATGGAGAAGAAAGGAGGCTGGGGATTGGAGAGGGGAGTAAATATGAGTTATCAGTGCTTGTGCTGCATTGGCGGCAATGGAAGGATGTTTCCCCCTTTTCCGTCATTGAAAGAAACTCTGCTGTATAGGAATGGTCTACAACACCTGGGAGGTTTTTTTGTATTACAGCTCCTTATACATTAGCTTTGTGTCTTTGTCTCTTTGAAGTAAAGAGAAATAAGCTTCTCTGGCTCTTTCTGAGCTCACAGGGTCCATTGTTAATTTCACTGCTCTTTGCCCTTAGCATGACCATGCTTTGAGTTCCAGTGGCCTCTTTTAGCTGTGTATCTGTCGTAGACTGTACATTTTGGTTATTTACAACTTGCTGTTATTTTCCTGCTAAATTAAAAAAGCCCTGTGATGTCCTGTATTGTCTCTTTGGGAGGTATTGGGAAGGTATTTATAGTTAATATGACATTTTATGGAAATTATTGTCATTTAATAAGTATTCTAGTTAATATTCTATTTTAGGCTATTATTTTATGGAACCAAAAATGGCTTACAAATACAAAATGAAAGCTATTACCATGTTGTTTGCTGATTATATATATATCACAATAAAAATTATAATAAGGATTTTAATGGCAAGACTGAGAAGTTTAACCTGTCCCTAAACCACACATGGTAGCATCCCATATTAGATGTAGTCATTTTAAGGTGTTCTAAAGGACTGAGAGAATAGATGAAGCTGTAGCAAAAACTCATGTCATTATAAATCAGACTTCCATGTAGTTTGGAATGTGACATAATTACCATGCTTTGCAGATTCTATATTCTTTAATTTATATGATACAAATGATAAATAACTAAGTCATATTTGTTCCCAAAATTACTTTTAGAATATCCTGAAGGATTTAGCCCAGTGAATTCCTTTATTTGTATGAACACTAATCTGTACTGTTTGCAGAGAAGATTTCTACCACAGTGTACAATGATAATTAAAACTTATAATGACTATCCTAAGGAACTGGGAAGTTCTGAGAGACTTTCTAAGTTGTCTACAATTCAGAAATGTTTGGCAGAGTTTATTGTCTTGACTTGTGTTTTCATTTGACTTTGATAAAGCAGATGCTCTTTTAAGTTCAATTATTAAAACATACTAGTCTGAGTCAGGAGAGGCTAGGATCTGCTGCAATAACAAATCACTCCAAAGCTTCAATGGCTTAAAACAACAAAGTCTTATTTCAAGACTGCCCAAGTAATTTCTATTGTACATTTTTATTTTAGCTTGGCAAGACATTATTCGTTATCCTTTAGAATTCAAAAATGCTCTTCAGAACCCTTCAAGAGATTTAGGATGATTGAGGGGCCACTATTTCTAATATTGTGCATTGCCATGCTAAAGGAGAGAGGGTCTTGCACCAGGAATCAGCTAGCATGTGAGTGACATATCACTTCCATTCCTGACTCCATGGGTAGAACGAGTCATATGTCCCCTGCTACCACAAAAGGGCCAGGAAATCCAATCCCACCATGTGATCCAAAGACAGACAGCTGTAAACATTTGAAAGCCACATTTTAAACAACTGTAATATTACTCTTTGAAAACTAAAAATAAAGTGTTGGTTTACTACACTGTACAAAGTATAGAATACTAAAAATGATTTGTCATTTTACTATAAGTCATCTGTATACTTATAAAAGATCACATGAGTGCAATGTGCAAGGTCTTCCTAAACAGAAACATACTATACAAATGTCACATGCACATTTGTAGGTATTTATGTCAAACAGTTAAACATGACATGCAGTTCTTTCCCAATGTCTGACATGAATCAAAATTCTTTTCCTGCTTCATGCATTTTTCCTACTTTTGGTTAATCTATAGATAATGTCTAGCATATTTATTATGCCTTAGACTACTTTATACTATTTTGTAGTATACTATTTTATACTATTATGTAGAACAGTAACTACTAGACAGAAGTTCCACATAGTTTTGCAAAACTCCAGTGCTACTTAGGTCTAAATTCATTTTTCCATAGTGGACATGTTTTTCTCTCATATATAGGTAGAAATAAGAGCATTTTACTTTTGTCATGTTGCCGCTGTTAGTTTCTTTGTGAACATATGTGAGCACTCATTCAAGCACTCTTATTTATTGAAGATATAGCATATTTCTATTGTATCTATTACTTGAATACTTTCAGCATTGTTCATTTAACTCTTTCTCATTTATTCTTTAACTAAACACAAATTTAAGATCTTCCCTCAGATGCAAACCTCTAGTTCCTAAGGAAATATCTAGTTGACTGATGAGTCTTTACAATTGATTATATTCAAAGACTGTTTAGGAAGTAGAAGCCATTAAAAGGAATTCCCAGGGAAAGTGTAGGGAGTCAGAGATGACATCAGGGAAAGGTCTCCAATTTCTTATTACTATTCAGCCAGATTTTACTGCAACCTAGTTAAGTTCCTGGTAAACGAAAATGGAAATAATGATGCATATATTTGGGTGCAATCCAAAGGAATATCTCAGCACATTTGCTTGCAAAAAATAATTTGGCATTTAACTTAGCATGCTTTCATACTTTTTCAGAACTAATTTTTTGTTTTGCCTGTCACATATGTAATGCTGAATACATCTTTTTCTCCGTGATGGCAAATATATATTATAAAACTGAATGGTTCCTCTCCCTTCCCCCCCCCCCTTTTTTTTCTATTTGTCTGACAGCGCTTCCCAACAGAGGACCATCTGATGATTCATAGGCACAAGCATGAAATGACTTTGAAGTTTCCCTCAATAAAAACAGACACTATGTTATCAGGTAAGGAGCCATCAGGCAAAAAGGCTTTGGGTAAACGGATCAGCTGCATGAGAGATAATTATTCTGCTTATGATAGGATGATTTCCATTGGCATATTCTGTGCCATGAAGATGTATATTTCTAAGGTACAGCAGAGACTTAAAATAATGGTAAGCAGAAATGTAATCAGCTAATGTGTTCACTCAAATAACTGAAGAGCTGTGATTTCTCATTTTCAGGAATGTGAAATATTTATTGCTATGAAAGTTGGCTCCATATAAGTATTTTTAAAAATCACATACCTGTAATCACTCAAGCAAAACATCTTCATTGAGCATCTCTGATGGGTACTATACAGTTCTGAGTACTATGGGAGATGCAAAGATTGATATGATTCCTGTTCTTGAGAACATCATAATATAGTGTACATGTGAAAATATAGCTAAACTAGAGGATTATCTATGATATATTTCACATGAGTATTGTAAGGAAGATTCTATAGTGGCTTTAGTAGAAGGAGCTCTCTTGATCTCTCTCTCTCTCTCTCTCTCTCTCTGTTTTCACTGAGGTGACCATTGAATTTTTTTTTTTAAAGAAACAGTATCTGCCTCATAAGTGGGAGGTTAAATGAGATGATATAGCATGGAGACATAGCAAGTGCTCAGAAATGTGAGTAGAAATAAATAACAATCCCAATGAACTCATCAAATAATTGCCATTCCTTCCCATTTTGATAGGTGGTGCAGTAAATTAAAACAGTGGGCAGGGCTCAGAGTGAGGAAATCTGAACTCTAGTATGGGCTTTGCCTCCTCCGGCCAGGTGACCTTGAGCCACGTTAGTGAATCCTTTTGGGCCTCAGTTTCTTTTTCCATAAAAGGGGAATGATTTTGTCTGCCAGTCTACTCCACAGCCTCACTGTGAAGATCCAATGAAAGAATGTAAGTCAAAGTGTTTCCTAAATCCTGGCGGGGTAATTGAAGCATTTCCTGTTACCCTTCTTAGGCTAGAGATATTTCACTGAAACCACTGTCTCCTTGGCATCATGAAAGAGATAATATGCCCATAAACATGCTTTAAATGATATCAGAAGAGAAACTGACTGCCCTGGCAGGCCTAGCTCATATAACTTAGCATTTCTATGGCACTTAAATTTTACAAGTATTTTATTATCCCTATTATTAGTAGATCGTCTAAGAGTTTTATCAGGCAGGTTATTATTACAACTCATATTTTACTGATAGAGAAGAAGGGTCCTATGGAGATGGAGCAGCTTTTCCAGGCTTACCACACAGGGCAAAGATGAGGGTCCTTGATGGTGCGGTCCCAGCTCCCTGATGGACATGGCTGCAGCATTCTCACACTTCACCACTTGATATGCACGATTGCGTACTTCTGGTGCCAGAGCCATGCAACATGTCTTCACAAACTTGCCAGGGACTTGTTGATAGTACAGATGTGTTGTGGTTTAGAAGAATTCTGTTTCAAAGGCAGCCTCTTTGCCTTCACTGCCACCTACCACCTCTCTCTCAGCCTATTTGCTTGAATTGAAATAGTTGGTTCTTCAGAAATAGTTTTATCTTTCCTTGAATCTAGAAACAGAGATACAGAAACTTCAATCTGTAAGAATTACCAAGGCCTGGAAGGGTTAGGAAGGATAGTCTGTTCTTTGGTTTATTATGTTGTATCATTTATTAGGTCGTATAACTTCATAGTTAAAAGATGAGCATATCTATGCAAGTAGCAGGACTGTAGACCTTGCAGTTCTCAACATTTAAATGTATGAGTTCTCCTTTTGTTTTCCTGAAATAGAATTCTGAAAATAGGTTCCTTGGTGGTAGGAGAGTGGGAGGTAGGTGTTAAATTATGTGGAGATATTAGTGCTTAGTGGTAAGTACCAGGTAGTATCTTTCAGGTACAAGGAGCCCCATCCAAAGGTCTGAAAAAAAAAAAAAAAAGAATTAAGGATGTGTAAACACTTATATATGTTGCCTATAAACAGGTTTTTGATCAAGCTCTTGTAGCTTTTCAGTTGTTCTTACCAGATCTTTGTTAGCTTGAGGCCATTGCTGCCAATAATTGGCAGTGTCAGGTGGAAAATTGTTGAGAGGAAAGTCTCTCTAATTTTTATTATGTCAAACTTAGAGTAAGAAAATGAAGGGAGAAATAAATATGAGGGAAAATACCATGAATAAAATATTGGCATATTTTCTTCTTCCTTATGGCTTATGTTGAAGCTAATATGAGGCCATTTTATACTCCAAGTGAGATTAGTTGCTACATTTTTACACTTGCTACCCACATTGCATGCTTGTAGTGTCATTGAATTTTCTTGCTGGAACAGAAACAGAGCTATTCAGTCCAGCTCATTACTTTGCATTTAGAGGACTGAGGTCTACTATATGTCATAGGCTAGTGTTGTCTACACTACATTGTAATAGGCTGTCTTTTGGGTATTTTTACTTTGTTAATTTTTTTCTAAGAAAGACTTCAATGTATTTATCTCAAACCTCATATTACTTTTAGCATATCAGATTGTGATTGCAAGTATGACTGAAGTTTTACTTATCATATATCTTGATTTATTTAGATTTGAATTATCAAAGGCTCTAAAATCTACTAAAGTATTTATTAGAATTTTATTTCTGAATGTCCTTATTTTGTGGCCTCTCTTAAGGATGAATGATTTCATACAGCTTGAGGTAAAGTAACATAAACAATAAAAATAGCAGAAATTAAATCTAAAGTCAGCAAGCATAAGCCAGGACAAAAATCTTCAAGTCCCTCTTGGGCCACTTTTTTTGCAAGCAATATTCAGTTATACAAAATTTCATTTAAATGAATTTGAATTTGACACATATGAAGAGGAAGTATGGTAGGTGTGTTCATTACTAATTTCAGGATATCTTGTTAACTTGTATTTTGGAAAATCACTTTGTCCTATATTAATTGCAAATATTCAAGTCAGGGAAATTATTAAGATGCCATAGATATGCTTTTTGAAGTTAAGAGTCCAAAGATTTTAAGATCTAAAATAATTTCCTAGCTTTGCCATAAAGTCCATTTTATTTATACCAGGTACAATTTACTACTCAAAATGATTGTAAATGATCTTTGACATGCCATAAGGCAGAGTAGTAAAAGTGACAGTCATGATGTTTTATTAAGATGAGTCTGCTCTTATGGGTTGACAGTAAACATAAAACCTCATTCTAAAGGGACAGTGCTAGTTGGAACATGAATGGGGTTGTGATGGTGGATTCTGAGCCCCTCCCACCTTGGTCCTTCCATTCTTCTTTGGTCCATGTGGATCATTTCCAGAGTCCTGATATGATGATGGACTTGAGTCATTCCCTTCAGCTGTTCTTGCTGTGATTGAAGATAATTTCATGGTGAGGGAAGTTTTGAAGTTTGGTGAAGTGCCAAGTTTGAAATGGGAACTTATTGAGGACAATATACTTTCACACACAGATTGCAAAATTATCAGCTCTTATGTGACAAAAGATATATTTGGTTTGAAAATTATTTTAGTATTAGAGCTAAAGAGTACGGTGTTTAGGTCTGTTTTAATGGTATTATGGTTAGGTATTCAGGAATTCCCACATCTTGCCCTGTCAAAATCCCTACCCCCACTTATTTAGAGTTCCCAGGTTCTGTACAGGAAAAAAACAGAGCGGGAATCAAGTGAAGTTTTATTTATAGCCAGACAAGCGAATAATCCAAATGAGAAGTATGTTCACATATCCATGTGTGTATGTGTGTGTGTGTGTGTATGTTTGTGTGTGTGTGGTAGAAATATTGACCTAGAAGATGATGGATTTTGCTTTATGAAAAGGAAGTGAAGCTCAAGAGTGTTGCAGACCTAATCAACATTTCAAGTGGGAAGCCTGAAAAAGAGATGCATGAAACCATACCTTCAAATGCCTAATAATCCACATCAGATATCACAGCCCAATTAATGCCAAAAGCAACTTGAATGTGCTTGGAGGGAAATGAGGACAGGCACCAGCTGAGGTGTGGGAAGAGGGGCCGAAGTTGCCCTTCCACTCCCACTTATTCATCCATTCAACAAATACTTATCAAGTGTCTGCAAAGATCCTCTTGTGCTAGGTGCCAGGGATGCCCCACTGACCAAGACAGATGGGGTCCCTCTTCCATGGAACTTACAATACTCTGCTGGGGGTGAGGAGGTAGAGAGATAATCTACAACACCTCTTCTTCATCCCCCCATTAATAAACAAGAACGAGTGCTCTGATGAAGATGAAGCATGACAATGTGAAACAAGTGGCCAGCAAGCTGCTAAAGGAGGTCAAGAAGGGCCCCTCTGCATTAGTGGCATTTCAGCCAAGATCTGATGCTCAGCACTGTGGGCTCAAGCGTCCTTTCTCCCTGTCTTCTGAATATGGTGAGACTGAAAGTGGTGACACCACACCACCAGATGTGATGCAGCTGACACACAGAAGAAAGTTGAGAGAGACTGGGTTCGTCATCCCATCTTCCTATTCCTGTCAGATGGCAGAGCATCTACCACCAAGTGACAATATAGCCCCTCTCAGAACCCAGTTGTGTCCCTGGAGTAAGTCTAGAATCAGGCACTGTCTCTAGTTCCAGGCTCTAAACCTAATTCTCACCATGGAGAAAGCAAAAATGTTGTTCAATGGAGTAGAACATTTATCTTTAAGAGATTGATCATGATTAATCAGATAATTGTAGAACCCTGATCCATTGCTCATGGCTGTTAGCTACTAAATAATCTATGGACATTTTTTTAATTTTTAAAAATCATTTTTAATTTTTTTAGAGAGAGACGGTAAGGAGGGACAGGGGGAGAAGGAGGGAGAGCATCTCAAGCAGGCTCCACACTCAGCATGGAGCCCAACACAGGGCTTGATCTCATAACCTGGAATCATAACCTGAGTGAAACCTAGTTGGATGATTAACCAATATACAACCAGCCAATTCATCCAGCCAGCCTGGAGAGCCACCCAGGCACCCGAATTCATGGGCATTTTAAAGGGGAAGTCAGAGAAAAGGTGATATATCTCATTCTACATTCTTTTTGGATTGAACTACTATGTTAAAAAAAAAACAAATAAGAAAATAAATCTCTCTCTCTTTCTCTCTCTCTCTCTCTCACACACAGACACACACACACATATACAAGGAACATACCTCCTCTTCCATTGATGGTAAAGGTATATAGTGACTTCTCACTATTGAAATTAATCAGGTCTTTATGGAACAGAGGATGGTGGAAATGGCTCGCACTGGAGGGCAGCATGATAATAACATAGCTACCATTTATTGCCTTATCTTATGCCTATAATTATAGCTCCTGCTTTACATACATTATGTCATTTAACCCTGGCCACTCTTTGCATACAAAGAAACAAGATTGAGAGGATAAGCAGTTTGTCCAAAGTTCCTGTCTGTCTATAATTTTCTCATTGTACATGTAGATTTGATGACCTACATGCACTGAGAATGTGTTTTGGTGTTAGATTTATATTTGGATATACATCTATGAACTGCTTTTATTTATATTATTGGCTTATTTCTTCAATAGTCATCAAATGGATAAAACAGTCAAAAGTTTTTAGGAGATTATACTGACACATTAGCATCTAGAGGAATAAAGACTGTGTTCTTAAATCAGATTTTTCCCTCTGTTATGACAAGTGGCAGTCAGCATTTATAGGAGTTGTCAGCTTCTCATTCATGTTTCTAGCTGGTCAAGCAAGATTCAATTTTGAATAATTCACCTGAACACCTCAGAGGTCTTGATCTGTAGTACTCTTTATATATGAAAAACTGGCTTCCAGTCTGTTCTGTCTGGAAACCAAACCAATCCCTTTCGACAAGGAACTCAGGCAACTGGTGACTAAGTGGAAATGTGAAGCTTTAGCTTCCACTGTTCAAGGCGGGGCTTGATAAGAAACCTCTCGTATCCCCTCAGTTCACCTAGCCTGCAGAGACATGATCTCTGTTAATAACCCTTTCCACCAGCTCAGCTCCTCTAACATGAACTGAGGCTTGATTACTGTTGGAACACTCTGGTTAGGCCATGGCTAACAATGAGTAGGTATGGATTATTTACTTGGTTAATTTAAATCTGAATCTGTGCCTTCTGGAACCATGTGTATTGAAATGCCATTGTCAGAGCATTTTCTAGTTGACTCAAGACCTTCCTAAGGGCATCCAGTCCACTAGCTCTCTGCCTTGACAATAAATAGATTGTAGCATTCAATTCCAGAGTCTCATGTCTCAGGGACCTGGATCATCCACACTGTAGTCAACCATGAAGCATTCCACAACTATTGTGTAAAAACCAGAGTTGCCTTCGTTTGTCCCATGGAAGCACTGCCTCTTGGGACAGATGCAGGGAAATAGTAACAACAGTGTTATGGAGAGGACCCTATTGCTCCTATTGTGTATTCACGCTCAATAAAAGGCACATTTATTGTAGAGAAGCCTAAAATTTCATGGAATTCAGTCAGTTGTTACTGATTGTTGCTCTTATAAAGGATTGTGTATTTTAAAATTCATTTAATATAGACTCTCTTAATTAAGACTTTATTAAAATTTACACAGAAATAGGAACTGTGTAAGAGTATTTTGAAGAAAGCATATGCTGAAAAATTCACCGGATAAATGTAACTATAAAAAGAATATTAGGGATCCCTGGGTGGCGCAGCGGTTTGGCGCCTGCCTTTGGCCCAGGGCACGATCCTGGAGACCCGGGATCGAATCCCACGTTGGGCTCCCGGTGCATGGAGCCTGCTTTTCCCTCTGCCTATGTCTCTGCCTCTCTATCTCTCTGTGTGACTATCATAAATAAATAAAAATTAAAAAAAAAAGAATATTAAAACTGTCCGAGAAAAATGCCTTTTCTGAGAACCCCAACTCTTAACTAAAATAGATATGCTAATTCCAATACATTTCTCTATTGATTTAAGCAGCATTCTTGAGGAATTCCATTAAGCTGCATTTTGTTGGTTGAATCTGAGTCATGCAAATAATAAAAATGCATTACCTTTAAAAAATACCCTATAATTAGAATGGTCACTAATTCAAACTGATCTTTCTTATAACTGGTCTGAATTACTGGGACTTTTATAGTATTCCTAGCCACTGTCAATTTAATACAAAATGATGTAAAATTACTTCACATAGTTCTTTAGTGATAGCATAGTTTGAGAATATTAGACCAGAAAGAAAATTTTGCTTAGGAAGTTTACATCCTTCTTCTGTGGTATATCATGGGAACCCTGCTTTTACTTTTTTTTTTTTTTAATTGATGACTTGTCGCCTTGCCTTTTTATCATTGAAAAAAATGAAACATAGACAACCATGTAACTCAAATGCAGCTCTGAAACCGAATAAGGTAGCAACCTATTATTAAATATAGAGCAGACTAAACACTTTTTAAAAGAAGAATCAGATTTCAGGCTTTAGTTTTGTGCTTGTCACTTAGCCTTTGGAGTAATCATACTTGCTGGGGCTGAAGCACTTGATGCTAGGCAGACTGTGGACTGATTGAAAAACTTAGTGAGTTTTTTCCCCTCATAGTTGTAGCTATATACTTGTTGTCCTTCCCAGATGTAGTGGGGTTGCAGGATTTCCTGTCGTATAGCTGATGGGTGAATTTCTAAATCATAATGTCAAGCTTGTGGCACTATTTCAGGTAGATTTACAAGTAGAATCTCTGCATGGCAAGAATCCTCTACCTAGCTATTTACAGAGGCAGTAATTCTATGAAGTGGAACTCCTTTTTCAAGGAACAGACTCACCATTCCAGGAAGGGGCCCAGATATTGAAATATGACAGACCTTACCAAGAATTTTTTTAATCCCTTTTGGTGCCAGTCTTTCTTGTCCAAGGAGTAAAGAAATCCTAAGGACATGTAAGACAGGTAGAAGTGGTTAAGTTACTTTGCTTGCACTGGTCCTCACTATCTGGGTGTGCTGAGAAGCTGATGTGCTCTTTGCAAACTCCCTGTGAGAAAGTAACATGCAGGTGTTTATTCAGGGACAATTCAGATTTGCAAAGGGTAATAACAACAAAATGCTTTTGACTCAAGTAAAGCCCAACTCAAAAGTTATTTAGCTTTTAGTTTAGTTTGAGATTTGGGGTTCTTTCTCACATTCAGATGCTCCTCACTCAAATGGAAACACTGAAAGAAAGGTGAGCAGAAGTCCTCCAGCAATCATCTCAGCTCTGAGTTCCCACTGGAACCAGTTCCTGTAAGTGATTAGAGTGTGGCCTGTTACTACTGAACACATCTTAGATAATATCCACCAGTGGAGAACCAGCCACTATTATTCATGATATAGAAACTGCTGCTGCCATAGCCGGTGCATGCCCTTGGTTCTAAAGAAGGTGTGGTTTATCAGAATTTTAATTTATGGCCATGGATATTACTCACCTACTTCAGGTCTCATTTCAGCTGGAATGGTTATTTGACAAAGCATTCATGTGGCTGAGAAACTGACTCTTTTATTTAAGCTGCGGATAGATTTAGCTGCCCCTTTTTGAAGGTTTGCACATTTCCTGGCTTACTTGGAACTGGTACCATGTGGGATCAAAGACAGCCAGAGACCCTGTATTAATTCTATAAATGTTAAAATAAAAGTTAAGCTCCATTTTCTGGTTCCTGTTGTAACTGGAAAGAATAGCTCATTCACAAGAAGAAAATGAATTAAAAATTAGGAACAGTGTGCCTTATCTCTTCCAAATGTGGATATAGATATTTGTTTTGCTTTTCCCTCATTATATCATACAGCAAAGAAAGACATTTAGTAACAATGCTGTAGCCTCCATCTGGGTCTTCTGCTCTAGGGATAGGAGGGAACCAACTCTTTTTAGGGCCCATGTCTCCCCTTGCTTCACACTTCTTGTTTCCCTGTTGCTGCAGAGAGGCTCATGATGGAGGACATTGTCTTGTACTATCCCTGCGCCATGTTCTTTCCACCTCCTTTACTGATGTATGTGTGTGTGTATACATGTGCTGGACTCTGGGGATAATTTTGCTGAGAGAAGACAGAAGACATTTCTCAATTTTGCCTGGGGCTTGGCCTCCAAATGCCAGTCTGAATTTGATTTGATGGCCCATCTCATGAATTCATCTCAGAATTCAGGAGTCATATGGATCCTGCTGGATGACTATTCTCTCTACCTGGGATCATGACCCTCAACTTATAAATCTCCAATAGAGAAATATAGAGGAAGAGAAGAAAAATTAAAACCTGGCAAACTAAATTCCTCCTGGTGACAAGTGGTCTAATATTTCAGTTCTGTCTTGTGTTGTTTTTTTCAGGCTTTTTAGTCACAAAATGACCCAAAAGATAATAGAAAAGTCTGTAGGATTGTAACATGGTCCTATTATATTAGGGGTGTAAATAATTCCAAGATATTTTAAAAGAACCAAGGACAGTTAGGATTGTCAATTACCAATACCATCATGTGACTCAATTTCTAAATGGGGCCTGGGGCGAGTTTAAGTTTTCTCATAAGTAAAAGGGGGAAAATAATTTTTACCAAATGTGGTTGGTGTGAAAACTAATGAGATAGTGCATCATACAAAGCCTTAGCACTATGCCTGACATGGAATAAGCACTCAATAAATGGAAGAATATGTACACACACACACACACACACACACACACACACATCCCTTTATTTCCACTGTCAGGTCTTGTATATTTATACCTTCTTTTCAGGAAACTTCTTCTTCTATCTCTTTAGCCTTTACCTCTGGCCTAATTTCTAGTGTGTAGCCAGCTGTTGCTGGTGTTCCCATTAAGCTGTCCTTTAAATGGTCATGTTTCTTTGACCTACTGACAGTGACTTTTGAAGAGAACCCATTATGGTGGTGATTTTAGGATTCACAGAATCATGTAACTTTAGAATTTTATTTGAAACATGAGGAATATGAGGTCCAGAAAATATAGGTAATTTCCCCCAAATCACACAATTTTTAAGTCTAGTTTTCTAGGTTGTCAGCGTTGTCTTTTACACATGTGACAACATCCTTCAGACCTGGAAGAAGCATTTATTATTTATTTATTTATTTATTACATTTAAAATTCCTTTTTTTTATTTTTTAAATTTATTTTTTATTGGTGTTCAATTTGCCAACATATAGAATAACATCCAGTGCTCATCCCATCAAGTGCCCCCCTCAGTGCCCATCACCCAGTCATCCCCAACCCCCGCCCACCTCCCTTTCTACTACCCCTTGTTCGTTTCCCAGAGTTAGGAGTCTCTCATGTTCTGTCTCCCTCTCTGATATTTCCCATTCACATTTTCTCCTTTCCCCTTTATTCCCTTTCACTATTTTTTATATTCCCCAAATGAATGAGACCATATAATGTTTGTTCTTCTCCGATTGACTTATTTCACTCAGCATAATACCCTCCAGTTCCATCCACATCGAAGCAAATGGTGGGTATTTGTCGTTTCTAATGGCTGAGTAATATTCCATTGTATACATACACCACATCTTCTTTATCCATTCACCTGTCGATGGACACCGAGGCTCCTTCCACAGTTTGGCTATTGTGGACATTGCTGCCATTAACATCGGGGAAAGTATAGCATTTAGATTGAGAAGGGGTTATGTCTGAAGGTAAAAGAGGACTTAATAGTGATAAAATGTTTACAAATTGTGACCTTGTGCAAGATACCTATCTCTCCATTTCTAAAATAATGTGCACCTTCCTACCTCACAGGGTCCTGTGAGATCTAGATTATAGACAGTGTGGGTGAAAATGTTTGAAAACTGCAAAATGCTCATAAATACTAATTTTATCCTTTATAAGCGCATAACACACTGTATGTATGTATATGTGTTCCAATATACATATACATGTTATGTATATATTGGGACATAGGTGTATATGTGTTAATCTTAATAAATTAATGTGCTAATAAAACCATTTTCAATCAAACTCAACTTTTGCATGACTTTTATCTGTAATGTCTGATTTATGACCACCTGTTGTGGGCTTTCTGTGTACTGCAAAGAGAATTCAGTATCTTGGAGGTTGGGCTAAGAAGGAGAAAGAATGCAGAGGGGGATTTTTGCTGCATTGAAATCCAAGTCAACCAGTTGCTTAACAGGTAGAAAAGCCCCTTGCCATAGAGAATCAGGAGACCTTGCCTTAGAAAGGCTGAATATATGGGGATATCAAGCTATTTTCAGCTTCATGAATATTAAGCTATTTCTTTGAATCTCTATGGATAGTTTACTGGGATCAACTGCTCTGTGTATGAATTAGAAAAGTAAATATGATTCTAGTTTCTTGTCATATAGGAATTTATAAAGAGCATGCAGAAATGGCACGTTCGTTTCAACTTGAGGGCACTCTTCAGTTGACTGGTGGTGAGGTAGGTGTTAGAGAACTGTACCGAAAGAGATTTGGGGACTGAGTATAGGTCAAGGTGGACAAGTGTCATTCATTATCAAACTAACAGGGTGTGCTGTGTAGCTTGGGCGGGAATAATACAGTACATATTGGAAATGGCACCAGGGCCTTGGTTATACTCCTGGTATCATCACACATACCTGGGAGACCTTGAATAAGACTCTTAATCACTCAGTACTTCTATTTTCCTCATTTGCAAAATAATAGCATGGCCATCTTCTGTTTCTGAAAAAGGGACAGTTTACAGTTTTATTCATGTCAACTTCAGTATTCCTTTGCCAAGGAAGATGACTGTCCTTAGTGATTACAAAGGTGTAATTCTACCCTATTTACCTTAATAGGATCTTGTGAGATCTAGACTATATAGCATGTATGTAAAAACATTTTGTAAACTGCAAAGACTATATAAATATTAAGCCATAAATAGTGGCTTCAGAGCCTCTAGTTTTCTAAGTAGTATACTCGCTAGACAGTCAAGAATATGAAAGAAATTCTATTCCTTTTAAAGAGTTTTCTCAGAACATTCCTTTGGCTATAGCAAAGGAAAATAAAATTAATAATTATATTTTTAATGGATGAAAGCTGAATGTGTTTGACTTGGAACCTTTCATCATCCTCTGTGACTCTCAAAATAAGAGAGAATTGCTGTATTTTCCTTTTCCATTAAGAGAAAGGAATTAGCATGCTTGTTTGTTTCTTTTTGTTTGATATAAACATTTACAAAACGTTTTTTTCCTCCCAGCCCCCTGAAATCGAGCTTAATATTGGCTTAGCAGATTTTTTGGCCTGATTTTAGCTTAATCATTTCTTTCCAGTTTTTTTTTTTTTTAAAGATTTTATTTATTTATTCATGAGAGACACACACACACACACAGAGAGGCAGAGACACAGGCAGAGGGAGAAGCAGGCTCCATGCAGGGAGCCTGACGTGGGACTCGATCCCGGGTCTCCAGGATCACGCCCTGGGCCTAAGGCAGGCGCCAAACCGCTGAGCCACCCAGGCGTCCCCCTTTCCAGTTTTTTAAAAAAGTCATTCCACACATTTTGATGTGTATTCAAATGATAGGGCCCCCATAAAGTAGATGATAGAATATTTGGAAAGAAGTTTGGAAAACTGTCACCTATGCAGCCTGCTACCCATTGTATTCCTCCTGCGAGATGTGTGGTTTTATTTTCTTCCATATTGTAATTTCATTTAAAAGGATGGAAGATTATGGATGACCAGTTGGCATCTTAATTAAGACGAGGGGAGGGGATTAGTGAATTGAGCTCATGCTTGCCCCTGGCTTTTAAGGAAAAGAATCCATGTATGATCACTTGGTCTCTGTTTTCAGATCAGACTCCGACCCCAACAAGATTCCTGAAGAACTGCGAGGAAGTGGGGCTCTTCAATGAGCTGGACTGCTCCCTCGAACATGAGTTCAGGAAGGCTCAGGAGGAGGAGAGCAGCAAGCGGGTAGGTTTGCTTGAATGGACACCTTGACAGGTGCCTCCTCTAACCTTCGTTAGAATCTTCTGTGTGGAAACTTAGATGGCACTGCAGATTGTGTGGATGTGGCCCTAAAATAGTATTTCATCCATTTGCAAGTATTTGTCTAATGCTTTTTTTTTTTTAAAGATGAATCCCTGATTGTGGTATAATCCGTCATGGGAAAAACAGACCTCTGAAATAGGAAATTCAAGCAACAGAACAAAACAAAACACCAAAACCAAAAACAACACCTTATTCTTGGACCTTGAGTTGGATAAACTCACAGACTTTCTGTGTTCAAAACTATTGTTTTACTTTGCTAAATACTTAGTAGGAAGCCTTACATGGGCGTTGTATGCAGAAGACAAGAGTCCAAGAATAATTGTAGCAGTAGGAGAGGGGGTTTCATCTGATTTTGTCCCAGGTTCTCATTGTCTGATTTCCATAATCTTCCCGGTAGACCTCACCAGTTTCAATTACTTCCCAGTCGTATTATTGAACATCTGTTGTTGTTGAGACAAATGGTTTAAATATACATGTGGGTTATTTGTTCTTACAAATGTAGAAAACCCAGTTTATGAATGCCTCCAGAATATATTCAGTTTCTCGTAATGTTGTGGTTGCATTTTAAAAATCACTTTACAAGATTAAGGAAAGGAAATGGGGTCACAAGTAAATGTGATAATGAAGCTCTTTAGCATTTTTTCGCTGTTGCAATAGAGCATTATTGAATGCCCACAATGTACTAAACAACAAATTAGACACATTCCATGAGAAGAGACTTAAAATATGGAAGTTGGTTGAAAGGAAGGGCTGACTAGGTTGTAATGGATTCTGAAGTTCCAGCTGTTCTATCCGGAGAAGACATTTTAAAAGGCTCTGATATTTCAAGACCTTCGAATCCTCCTCTACGTGAAATTATAATAATCCCCCTCCACCAGATTTTTCATGTCACATTCTCACATTAAAATAATCAAGGGCTTGCCTCAAGTCTGTACTGCTTTAGAAAAAAATCATGATAATTGGCAAAGGATACAAGAAAGGTATAAAATCTCAATCAACTCCTTTGTGTATAATTAATTTATCATTCATCCTTGACACAACCACTTCTTCCACCCCTCAAGTGACATGAAAGGCTTTTTTTTTCCTTTTTAAACTAATATTTAATACTTATTTGCCAGGCACTGTTCTGAGCACTTAAAAATTTAACTCAAAAAAAGGCTTGCATTCTAAATTTCACCTAAAATGAAAATAACAAGGGTAAAGAAGAACCAAAAAGTCGAGTAAATTTCCTCTCTTTGAGTTATAAATTTAGCTTTCCTGATAGATGTGGCATATGTGAAAAACTGAGGAGTTAAGTTTGTTCATTCCTCAAGATAGTCAAGGTGGACTTCTTATATTAAACTGAACTATAAGAAAAGGATATGCTGGTTTGTATTGGTTTATATTGTCTTCATTTTTGATAGAATGGTTTTAATCAAAGTATGTGCCCTTGATTTTCCTACAGACATTTACCAAGGACAGCTTTAGGAAGCCCATGGCAAGGGTGTGGTTTTAAATGTTCTTCTTTACATAGTATTCATGATCTCTTATATGAAGCCTCATGGGAGGAAATTCTTGCAGATCCGAATTCTAGGAAATTGTTTGCTTCCCCTAAGGATCTGCAATATTTTCTCCATGTGGACATGAGAATCATGCAACTGGTTCTATTTCTCGTTTCACTTTGCTCAGTTAACAGAAAGCCAAGTTTACTGCTTAACTTTGAGAACTTTTTAGAACACTGTGATGAACATATTTTACTTCCCCTGAGACTAGACTTTCGCTTCTAGTTTATATTTCCTCTGGTCCTGATTTTTTTTATTAAAAAAAAAAATTTTTACACTGTACATTTTTTTGTGAATTGCTTTTGAGTCATTGTGGGTTGAGAAAGAGTATAAATAAACTTTATAAATTAAAATAATTAGGTAAGCAGAGTGGAGAAAGAAGATATTCTAGTTGAAGAAATATGTATTTTCAATACATATTTAGAATATTTTTTTAAAGTGTCTTTGAATGTTGCTTTAATTTTTTAATTTTAGTTAGCATACAGTGAATATTTGTTTCTGGAGTAGAATTCAGTGATTCATTACTTACATACAACACCCAGTGCTCATCACAAGTGCCCTCCTTAATGCCCATCACCCATCTAGCCCATCCACACCCACTTCTCTCCATCAACCCTCAGTTTGTTCTCTATCATTACAACCTCTTATGGTTTGTTTCCCTGTCTCCTTTTTTTCTTTTCCCCCTTCCCACATACTCATCTGTTTCCTTTCTTAAATTCCACATATGACTAGGATCATATGGTATCGGTCTTTCTCTGAGTGACTTATTTCACTTAGCATAATACATTCTGGCTTCATTCACATTGTTGCAAATGGCAAGATTTCATTCTTTTTGATGGCTGAGTAATATTCCTACACATACACACACAGGCACATACACACACATATTTCCTTTATCCATTCATCAGTCAATGGACATTTGGGCTCTCACCATAGTTTGGCTATTGTTGATAATGCTGCTATAAACATCAGGGTGCATATACCCCTTTGAATCTGTATTTTTATATAGTTTGGGTAAATACCTAGTAGTGAAATTGCTGGATGGTAGGGTAGTTCTAATTTTGACTTTTGGGGGGAACTTCCATACTGTTCTACAGAAGGGATGCACTAGTTTGCGTTCCCACCAACAATATATGAGGGTTCTCCTTTCTCCACATCCTCGCCAACATCTGTTGTTTCTTGTGTAAATTTTAGCCTGAATGTTGCTTTTAGCCATGTGCTGGCTTTGTGATGGATATTTGGGTGGGGGAACCTAAAGCCAGCTTCCCTCATGGTTTTGGGGTGGGTATCTTAGGAGATTACCTTCTTAAACCCCAGCTTGCATGCACTGAAAGTTGGATAGCATTCAGCCTCCTGAGGTATCCTCTTCCCTTGCCTCTTTCAAACCAGAGTAGCCAAATCCAGCTGGGGTGGCCTTGGCTTCTTGAGACCTAATGCTCAGTGACTTATCCAGCAATCAAATGGGCTGTGTTGGTGGCTTCTGCATAGCATTTCTTTGGAAGCCACAGGTGGGTAAATGAAAGGTAAGACTCCAATCTACCAGTATACTTTTATCCAAACTTTTGACCACATTTCTCCAACTATCAATATCCGTGGCACACTGCCACCCCTCAGCTCCTGCTTCATTTATTCATCCCCTACTTAGAAAGTAGGAATATAAGCTCTTATTCAATGTATCCCAATGCATATATAGAATGAGGACAGGCTAGAGGTAGGTCATAACAATGGAAAAAGACCTAGTATCTATCAATATTATATATACTGAAGACAACACATTCCACAGTTACCTCAACCTTCCATGGAAGTATAAGCTCATGGTTTCAAAACTCTTTAATAAGAGATGTTTTTCCCTTGGAAAAGCATCCATCACTAGCAGGTATCACAAATCTCATTTTGCCCATGGCTCAGAAGTCAGACTAGTCCATGTCCTGAAACAGGTGAGAAACTTGTGTTCAGAATTTATTCAATCAGTAAATATTTTTGAGTGCTCATCATATGCCAGGCACTGTCTGAGTCACTGATGAATATACCATGGACTAAAGTTAATTAAAAACAAAACCCTACTTTCAGGTAGCTTACCTCTCATGGGTAAGACAAACAGTAAGCAAGTAAAAACCATAAAACATATAACATGTCAGAAGGTGGTAAGTGTCCTAGTAGAGAAGGAGCAGAGGTAGTTTTGGGGGTGATCAGGGAGGATGCACTGGTGAGTGGACACGCAGCACAGACTGAAGCTCTGCTTCAGAGCAGGCATGTATTGGGGAAAATTGTGTCCCAAGTGGAGAGAATATAAGTGCAAAACCCTGAGGCTAGAGGATGCTCTGTGCATCAGAGAAATCACAAAGAGGAGGGTATGTAATAGTGCTAAAGAGTGGGCATAGGAGAGCAGATTCCAGAAGGCCTGCAGCCTTCAGATTTTACTCCAAGTGAAATGGCGAACCATTAACAGATTCAAGCAGAGGAGTGATAGGATCTGACTTATATATTAGAAAGTTCACTTTGGTTGCTGAGTTGAAAGTAAATTGTTAGGGGGCAGTAGCAGAGAGAGACCAGTTCAGGAGGCAAATGGAAGAATCTAGATTGACAATTATGGCAGATAGGTCCAAGATGGAGATGGAGGGGGTGGTTACATTCTGGTTCTATTTTGAAGATAGAGCCAACAGGATTTGCTGAAGAATTATTTATCTATCTATCTGGGGAGTAATAGAAAGGATGGAATCAAGAGTGAATCAGGTATTTGGCCTAAGCAACTAGAAGGATGGAGTTACCTGTGGGAAGATCAGGTTTGAGGGGTGAACTGTGGAGACTGTTTTTTGACTTACGTGGTGATATTGAATAGGCACATGGATATAGTGGTCTGTAATTCCAGGAGAGGTAACCCATCTGGAGATATAAATTTGGGAGTCCCTGGCATATAGGTGGTGTTTAGATACATGAGACTTGATGGAATCACCCAGGTCAGGAATGAATGAAGATGAAGTTGAAAAGAGGTCTGAGCATGGAACTTGTCAGACTCCATCAGAACCTCCAAGAAAGAATATTCAGTTCTCTTCCACCACCAGAGATGACACAGAAGACTCTGAGGTGTGAAGAATCAAGTCAAGGGTAGGGACGCCGGTAGTAATGCCAAATAGACTCCAGTGATCAGTAGTCAGCATGCCCTATTTCATGTTCCACATCAGAGAAGAAAACAAAAACAAAAGCAAAAAAGATTTTTAAAAAGAGAAAAAGGGGAAGGTGAACTGACCTTTAACATTTGATTTTTTTTTTAATTGAAGGTATAATGCTTGCCTAGGAAGTGGGATATAGCTTCATCATATGATAGCAGTTGTGTGGGAGTGTGTCTGTGTGTCTGATTGTGTCTGTGTCTGTGTAAGAAAGGAAGGGCAGTTGAGAGGACTAGGAATGAACTCCTTTGTCTTGCTGAGAGAAATATAACATTACAGCCTAACGTGGTTAAGAACCCTGAAGATGAAAAGCACGGTGTGTAAGTGCTGAGTGTTGCTCTTCTCCCATAGGACCTAAATTTGACTCATTATGCTGATGGAGCAATAGCAAATGAGGACATTTCCATGCTCTAGAATTCCTACCCAAATGATGAAAAGTGCAGTCTATTCCCAGAGGGTACCGACTGTTGAACACATGGGAACAAGGGACAAGCTACAATCTTAAGATCTTGGATCCCAGCTCAACAGGAGTCACGGAACAGGGCATGGCCAGGTCAGCCTCAGCTCAGAAAAGTAGGCTGCTCCATCTGATTAAATTCTGTACCTGGAAATCATGTTACTCGACACCACCAGTTACTCAGGGGGAGAGGGTGCCGGGAGGGAGGCCCTCTGCCTTCATACACAGTCTAGTTCTGTCAGGCCTTAGCTGGCACAGCTGCCCTCTGGGGAAGGCGTGAGTGATGCTGAAATGGGAAAGAAAAGATGGAAAAGATAGGGAGTGGAGCAAACTTGCAACAGCTGCTCTGTTAGCATGTTGCTTCTATGACATTGGCTCGTGTAAAACAGTCCCTCCCTCTTGCAGAAGTCTGGAGAAAAAGAATCTCTGAAACTTAAACTTAGTTTCATTCTGATTTTGAAAATGTCATCATGTTTGCTAAATCCTAGGAGATGAAACGATGAAACTGGTTTTGATCTTGGCGTGTTTTGTTTTGTTTTGTTTTTAATCAGCATGACTGAAAGGAAACACCCACTAGCAATGCTAGAAGAGATAACAATCTATTTATTCCCCCATCCCAATGACTGGAAAACCTAACTTTTATCTTATAAGCATTACTTTTGTCCTCCCATCACAGGACACGACAAATGTAAAACTTTTCAGCTTTCTCCTTATAGGTTTACATTATGCCCTCAGCCTGAGTAGACTCTGACACTGGAAGAGAAGTTAGCTTGGTCTTTGCATCCCACTCAGGGGAATGACTAAATCAGTGGAAAAGACCAGAAGTATTTCATGTGTTTTAGTTTCTGGGATTTAGGGTTAATGTTCACTGCCACATAGAGTTCACTGGCACAAATGTCAATGAATCAAATGTGATCTGACGTTCTGCCTCGATTTTAAAATGGAGTGGGAAATAAAAACACATAGGATTTTTTGAGGGGGGCTCCTGGATAGCTCAGTTGGTTAAGTGCCTAGCTCTTGGTTTTGGCTCAGGTTATGATCTCAAGTCCCTGAGATCAAGCCCCGCATTGGGCTCTGCTCAGAGGGAAATTTGCCTGAGGGTTCTCTCTTTCCCTCTACCCCCCAACCCTCTCTTTCTCTCTAATAGTAAATAAATAAATCATTAAAAAAACAAAAAACCTCATAGGGTTTTTTGTTTTATTAAAATTTTTTTTTTGATGGAAAGTCAGGGTTTCTTCCAAATGGCAAAATGCATTGTCTATTGCCTTGCAAAAAATGAGCACCTACTATTAAGTATATTTGATGTGGATGATGAGAGAAGGCCCACGGTTTGGGGGAATACTGACCCAGAGGGGTACCAGGTCACCTCTTCCCTCGGAAAATTTGTATATTTGTATAATTTGGCCTGAAATGGATGAGTCCTCACAACCTAACTTTCTCACTGAGGGGAAAAAACGTTATCTCTTAAAGCAGAGGATCGAATCTCTAAAGCTAAATTGTTTGGCAGTTCATGGCTCTGCCTTCAGCCAGTGTACAAATCCAAATTATAAGGGGTAGTGGCAATGGTGGGAATTGCGGATAAATGTCTCAGCCTCTGAGTGGCAGGTTTTATTGTTCTCTGAGTTCAGTATTAAACATTTAAGTTTTCTTGTCATAGGTCTTCTTGATATTTGCTATCCCATGACATATGTCCTGGCTAGATAGAGGTCTTTGCCTGACATCTTTTGGAGAACTGATCACAAGGCTTCCAGAGGCTAAAGTTTGAATGAGAGCGTTTGCACTCATTCCATGCTGTGACGGGTGTTCTTATAGCAGGTACTTATGTTTCCACTTTAAGCCACAGGGTGGAAGAGATTGGGAGACCCAGACCCCATTTAAGATATAGCAGGAAGATTACTAGAAGAGAACTCAGCATTGATTTTGAGAACTGCTATTTGTGTTGGGAATATTGCAATATAAAATAGCATTTTCTTGGGCCAGTATTTCCTGTTTGGCTGTGATTGGGTACAGAAATGATCAATGTACTTATATATTCATGAAGCATATTCAGACCCACATATGACACTGAGCATGTTATTAATGATGATTTGACTTTGGTCCCTTTAATTCACAAGGATTAATTATAGGTGGTTATATCAGTAGTATGTTCTCCATTGAAATGCAGGGGAATAAACTCTCAAGAGAGATGGAGTATTGATAGGCCCTCACTGCAGAGGGCCAGCGGTAGGGCTTTTCTCCTACCTCTCTGTTTTATCTCTACCTCCTTGTCTGTTGGCTGTATCCACTCCTTTTTTTTTTTTTTTTTTTAAATTTTTTTTTATTTATTTATGATAGTCCCAGAGAGAGAGAGAGAGAGAGAGGCAGAGACACAGGCAGAGGGAGAAGCAGGCTCCATGCACCAGGAGCCTGATGTGGGATTTGATCCCGGGTCTCCAGGATCGCGCCCTGGGCCAAAGGCAGGCGCCAAACCGCTACGCCACCCAGGGATCCCGGCTGTATCCACTCCTATGTGGTTTCTCTCTACACCTTCTCTTCAGAAAACTCCTAAGATTTTGATACCATAACAGTCAACTCCTCTGGACAATTCCTTCAACTATAAATGTAGTCTTCAGACTTGACTATTAGGCTCCTATTTCCAGCTGCTACCCACATTCCCATCTAATACACTTCTGCTACTTCCACCTGCCCCCAGACTGCTCAGAGCTCCTGTGCAAACTTGCAGCCAGGTCAGAGGCACGTGTCACACAAAGCAGGAGTCAGCTCTGCCTTCCCACCCTCCTTTGCCCCCTTCACCAGGTCCCAGCAACTTCCTAAGGAAAGAGACCTCCTATCTTCCATCATCATTTCCTACCGGGTTATTGGTGTGGATTCCAAGATTATTTTTGACCGCTAACTTAACTTGAATGAAATACCTAGCATTAAGTCTTGCAAAATTAAATGCATTTTTTAATACATAAAAACTAACCAAATATTTACAAGTCAAAAAAAAAATTAGTTTTCGAAGCTCTTTTACTTCTGGCTGTGGTTAAGTCCAGAGTTCCTCCAGAAATTGCCATTATTAAAAGGTAGAGAGGTTGGTGTGGGATGTCCTCGGTACAAAGAGTAGTGCATTGGGAGCTTTTAAACATCGTCTTGATTGAATGACATTGTATGCATGGAATGCTTCTAGAAGGACCAAAGCAGAGATGGGGAAGCCCTGAAACTATGAAAAAAGGACACCAAAAATAGCCCAAAACACAGTGGAGCCTTGAAGCTCCCCAGGCGCCACCATCGGCCCAGACTAGGGCTGTTAGGACCACTTGTTTGGCCTGCCTTCCCATCAGGCGGCCTTCCTGTAGCTGAAAATTCATCCAATTGAATTATTTGGCTGGGAGGCTCCTCACTAAAACAATTACAAAGCTCAGCCTTAAGGGCCCAGAAAAGGGCAGCTTTTCCCAGCAGGAGACTTTCTCAACAGGGTGATTTTTCTGTTCCAGCTTGGGTTAGGTTCTCAGCTAGTTAAAATCACTCCTCACCTGTCCCGAGGCAGGCAGGCCAGGCTGGGAGTTCAAGGTAGGAACCCGAGTGGAATCACAACAGTGAATAGAGGCTCTCTTCCGAAGGAATCGGTTTCCAGCTGTGAGTAATTCAGGCCTTGCCACCCGGCCAGACAGGCCCTGGGAGGCGGGTGCGTACCTGGGCACCGGGGGCCTTTGCATCTGCAGAGGAAGCTCATACTGTCCTCTGGGAGGCCCTGCATTAATGCTCCCAAAGGCAAGCAGGAAAACAGATCTGTTTTCAGGGCTGGATTAAGACAAAATGACTTAAAGATGAAGCTTCCGTTCTAGGCAGAAAACAGCACTCACATTTGGAAAATTGGACCAAATGTTAGACTCGGTGCGCATCTGTAGCTAAGAATTACTTACCTGGGCCCCTCGCAGAGATGTGAGAAAAAAAAATGACATTGTAAAAGGAGAATGGGAAAATAATATAATAGTTGCAAGAGTCTCTGTCTCCATCGTCTCGTAAATCCAGGTGAACATGAAGTATGGTCTGGAGCAGGTATGGGAGTGATTTACTCTGGGAACCCTGCTTTAGCATTTGTGTGTTGTTAAGTTATTTCCATATTGATAAGGCTGAGGCCAGGAAGTGGCATTCCGAGCATTCCTCCCGTCCATATTTCCAGCATGTTGGCTGTCAACTCAAGCCTGTGGTGCAATTACTGATTTTAGCCTCAGAACCCCCTAAGAGGACATTTTCTTTGTTCTTTCCTCAACTATCACCAAAATCCAAAGGCCTAGGAAATAGTGGGGGTTTTTCCCTCCTCGAATTACTTGCACCACATTCTTATATTTTTGGGAACTAGCTGTTCTGGTGACCTGGAGGGGCTCACAAGCTGGTTGGATTGGAGATGTAGGCAGGCTGTTCTCTTGGGTAGCGACGCACAATGTCACCTGCTTGCTCCCTGATACTTGGCTGGATGATCCTCACACCCCAAATATGACGGGATATCAGCTGCCGTCTTTTCTAGAACATTGCTGGGATTCACTTTGTTTTTTGTTTTCTGGGATATTAGAGGCTATTTTTAGCCTGTTTGAACCTGTGACTCTTCTGTGTGATGAGGCCAGTTGTCTCACTTGGCTCTAGAGTGAAATGGAATGCCGAGAGAGTTTACCCTTAGCGTCTCCTCTAAGCACAAATTTTCTAACAGGATGCACTCACATTGGCAAAATCAGACTTGTGTACGTAGATGATATTTTGACCTTTGACGTGAAGGTGAATGTGAGCTGTTTCATTTGATCAGAAGGGATAGTCCCACCTACAAGCTCTCCCTTCATTGTCTGGCACTGTGGGGGGTGTCCCATTTTCTCTGTGGAGTGAGGGTGAACCCCACATTTTGAATTTAGTGTGGCTGCAGTCGCAGCCATCCCTGGGATCTGAGTGATATGCAGAGCACACGATCTGTTATATGAAAACTTTGAAAGTTGATGATGGTGCTGTCGAACCCTGCCTGAGTTGGTGCTAGGCCCCACCCTTTTCTGTGACTTTATATTTGGGTGGGGGCTTATTTGGGCTCTGCAAGCAGTCATGTCCCCAAAGAAGAAAAGCAGTCCTGTTCCATGTAGATGTCGGGTTGATTGACTACAGATGATGCAGCACTGGGACTTGTAAATCTCAGCCGCTTTGAGGGCACCCATCCATCCCCTTCCTGGCTTCTCCTGGTATGATTCGTTATGCACAGAGCTTAGAAACCTTCCCAGAGGATTTACAAACGTGAGGCTTTTGTTGGATTCGTTGACATGGTGGGCCCAGGCATTCCTGTCCTTTCCAGGGTAAGCCTGGAATCTTAGTGCTTTAGAATATAGAGTACAGGTGAGCCCCACCCTTCTGGCCCACTTGATTGGTCCCAAATGCCGGAAGGGAAGAAGACATCCCAGAATTCTGGTGGTCCCTTTGTGGCGTGATGTACCAACGTGTGGTGTGTAGTGTGGTAGCCATGTGCTGCTGGTTCCACCTGAAAATGGCCTTTCAGCATTTCCAGTGCTGTTCATTCACAGCCCTGGCATGGGTTGTGGAGAAGTAACGAATTGAGGACGGGGGCAAGAAATCCGAACTCTGTTCCATCACTCTCTAAAAGTCATGCATGACTTCATTTTCTCAGTGCTAAACTGAGCCTTTTAACAACTTTGGAATTATACATATGTAGTTTGAAATAAAGATCTGGAGAATAATAATAAAGCTCATTCTTAGGTAGATGGTGTTAGATGCACATGTCACTATAGCATCTTACCTTGAGTATTCTTTCTGTTGTTGATTAAAATAAGTGGTCAAAAAGGGTCCCAGGGACAGATACTCAAACTCCACATTCACAGAGACAGTCCTTCAGTAGCAACATTGCTTCCTGAAGGAGCATCTCTTTCCTGCACAGTGGGGTAGGGAGGATAGTTTTTTGTTCCAGATCTCTGCTAGATTTTTTGTCTTTATTTGTATCATAATGATGCACACATACATGTATACTTGCACACAAAATGGGCAATCCAGGCTTTGTGAATAATTCTTCATTCTGACCATTACCTAGAATTGCCTTCAGTGTCCAATACCAGCTTTTACAGACATTTAATGTCAAGGTACAGGTACCTCCTGCCCTATGATTGTGAAGATGGCACAACTAGATTTGCCCATCAAGTGTGAACTTAAGAGTTGATTGACCATTAGAGGTGGTAGATTCACACAGATCCAAACACACATGCCCTCCCCTGGACCCCCTTGTAACTAGAGGCACATATTGCCAGACAGCTGGCCAGGGCCAGGGGTGCATGCAGGCTGTGATCGCAGGGGAGGGGAGCCGCCCTGACCTCATTAGTGCTGTTCTTCTAATGGAGTGCTACAGGCACAGACCACAGCTACCAAGCCCGCACTCTTCATACAATCAGCTGGTGCATTTTACACGGAAAAACAATCTGTTTACCACACCGATGGAATAGTCCAAACAGCCTTTTCTTTTTCTGAGATTTTATATTTTATCCTTCCTGAAGTCTATTGCCAATCTGACAAAATTTCACAATGCTACAGCAGACCTGCCTAAATCGTGGAGCAGTGGTTTGTTGTTGTAAAGAGCATTGAGAACTTGTGTTTGTGCTTCAGTCACCCTGCAGATGGACATGTCCAGCAATGCCCGGGAAGCTCAGATGGAACAGGGGGCAGATGCGTCTGTGATCTCTGTGTATAGGTCGGTGTGAGAAGGGAGGGCATGAATGGTGCTTTGTGTGCATGCGAGGAATGGCTTGAAAGGGACTTAGCCACTAAAACACTTTGCTTGGATGCTTTATGGGATTTATTCAGCTCATCCTCCTGGACTTACTGGCTTTTTATCAAAGAGTAAATACCTCTCCAACAGAGTCATGCCCAGTGAGTATAAAATGGTTGACTTCGTGCAGTTTTCAAACATCCGTTTCTGACTTAAGGCACTCACATGCTTTGACCCAGTTCCTCCTCCTTCGTTTCGAAGTCACGGCACTTACTTCCTCATCCCCCCCCCCCCCCCAGGGTGTCTGTGAAGACTTTTTCTTTCAAGTCTGCCGCTGAGACCATTTGACATATTAGCCAGCCAGAGAATGAGGTAGGAACCAAGATGACGAATATTTGCATTTGTCTTTCTTTTCCATAGAAGAGAAGAAAGAGACCAAGTCTGATTTTTAAAGTGGTCCTCATTTTCTACAACCCCCTGGCAGAGGTGACCTGCACGAGTGCCAGATGCCTTTCCCAACAGCTGTTTGGTGATTCCGTGTCACCAGGCTCACTGTAAAATCAGGCATATCCTTTTAATTACCTGTTCATATTTCAGCCATGCCGAGCTCCGTGGCACAGAGAGAGGGGATAAGACTTCATTGTAATGGATTTTTAGTAAGACTATCTCTGAGATAAGAGTCCTAAATCTTGGCAGTCTCTTTAGAGCACACACTTTGTGATTGCACACAAATTCTTGGCTCCCCAGAGCCATGTTGTAAATGGAGTGCACTGCACAGGGCTGGGTAATAAGATACTGCAGATACATTTGAGAGCAAGGTGCACTTTTGCTTTATTTATGAAGATAGACATGCTGGTTGAGGGCTTAATCACAGCTGATAAATCATTTTAAGAAAGCCTATTAGAACCATATGCTGATTTTTTGCATTAATATAGTGTGTCTGTTTCCAGTCTAATAAGACAGGATTTTCTCACATGCTCTCTGTGTCTCTCCAGTGTGGACTATTTATCTGTTTAAGTGGTATCACTTGTGTGGGAGCATTTATCTCTTTAAGAGGTACCATTAATAAAAGAAGGTGAAAGGAAAGGGGGAAGGAAAAATGAGTGAAGGCATCCTTCACACAATGCCTGTGTGTGTGTGTACTTGTGCTTGCATGCATGTGTGTGCGTATGTGTGTGTGTGTATGGATTACAAAGGAAAGAGTCAAAAAAACTGAGAACAGGAAATATCTCAGTTAGACTTTTGGAAGACCATGGCCTGGTTTTCACTTGGCATAAGGTAGTCATTTTACTATAGTAAAAGATTATCTGAATATGGGGAGGGGGGCGTGCGTGCACGTGTGTGTGTATGTGTGTGCACACTGACATTTTGGTTACCTCACTTCTCCCCAAGCTAGCAGAGTTCTGCCCCAGGAATAGGTCCCAAGGCTCTTTAATGAGAGCCATATTGGGGCTCTAACTCTGAGCCAAGTTCTGTTTATCACTAATTGCAGGGGTGCCTTGCAGATCTTTTCTATTATTTCCTGATTATACCCCTGTTCTTTTTATTATCTTGCCAAAATTCAAACAGTCATAATTGCATGATTTATTGTTTATTTATAATGCCTTCTACTGCATCAATCGCTGTATTTAATAGATTCTAAAACAGCAATAGCTTTTACCAAATGACTGGATTTCTTTTACCTTCCACGGAGAAGTCAAGTATTTGTGAATCTCACTTGGCATTCTTCAAAGCCTGTCTACAGTACTCCTCCAGAATCCTGTTTCTGACCATATAAATAAGGACTGTTTTTTGGTGTACAGAGAGAGCTAGTGCGCCAGGAAGATGTTTTAGGAAAGGATGTTAATTTATCCTTTAGGATTACATCCAGGTTGGGTTATATGACTCCTAAGTTTCTTTCCAACTCAGTTTCCATGATTCTATGAAAACAGAGTTTAGAGATAGAGAAAGTAAAAATCTCATTTTATACAAATTTAGACAAAGTGGGGAGATATGATACCATATGATTAGAGATGGTGATTAGAAACTAGTAATAATAAAAATCACCACCATTGGGTTCTTGTTTGTCAGGCACAGTGCTAGAAGGTATTTTATTTTATTTTATTTTATTTTATTTTATTTTATTTTATTTATTTGAGAGAGAGAGAGAGAGAGAGAGAGAGAGAGATCATGTGTGGGTGAAGGACAGAGGAAGAAAGAGAAGCAGACTCTGCACTGAGCTCAAGCCCAACCCAGGGCTCAATCTCATGTCCCTGAGATCATGACCTGAGCCAAAAATCAAGAGTTGAATGCTTAACCAACTGAGCCACCCAGGCGCCCCATAGTGGTAGAAGTTTTGTTAATATTATTTCCTAATCATCACAACAGTCTTACAGGATGGATGTTTTAACCTTCATTTTACGTAATAAGAAGTTAAGGCTTAAGAGTTTAAATAATTAGCAGAAATCCACAAAGCTAGGAAGTTACAAATACAGTATTTGTATATAGGACTGTCTCCTGGGAAGTTTCACATGCTTCTTGCTACTTCAGATGGCCTCTTCTCATCCTTATCGCCTTATGGTACATGTATGTTTGAATATGCATCCTTACTGTTTAAAAACTGTCCAGTGGAAGCTTTGCAAAACATCAAACTGTGCTTGACCTTCACAAGTACATTTACAAATCTTGATTGTACCCACTATATCCTGGTCTTTAAAAGTTCTGATTTAGACTTCCAGTCTCAACTCCAGATTCTTCCATGTTCTATAGCTGTGGCTGCAGACAGCAGACTGGCCCTGAAACTTCCAAGGCATGCAGTCTACTGTGAATGCCCTGCTCACCAAAATACATAATTCCAGTTCTAAGCCAGGCATGGGACAAGCCTCTCATCTCTAGCATTTTGTGAGCAACATTCTCTTGTTTTGGGACATTTCCTTCCATGCCTGGTCCGAGTGACCATTGCTTTCCTGGAGTAAAATGAACATTTGTCCTGTGGAGATGTACTTGGAACATACATTCGATTTTAATAAAGTAATATGTGCTTGAACAACTGCCTCTGAAGAGAGTACCCTTAGAATGCTATGGTCTCCCAGGGCATGCCTTGAGATTCAGGGGGTTGCTATGCCATTATTTCTGATGTCATAGGAGTTTTGGCAGTAGGATAAAGAGTAATTGCTGGGATATAGGCTGTGGTCAATATTTCATATTTAAACATTGGATTTTAAAGGACAGCATTGCTGTGCTGTGCACCTTCTCTTCATCCCTAACTTCCACCGCTGGAAATGTTTCTATTATGTCCTCCCTATTTGATCCAACAAACTTTTATTGAGGGCTTAATACGTCCCAGGTGCTATGCTAGGTGGGCCAGGCTCCAAGGCTACATTCTAGTAGGGGAGTTGTTCATCTTGGGGTTGGGGGAATGTTTGGCTTTCTTAATCAGTTCTGAACTCTTCTGGGAATGTGTGTATAGTAGAAATAGCATTGACTGTGGCTACTTAGTTTAGCTGCATATTCTTCATGATCTGCCCTGATTTAATTTACCAGTTTTTTCTTTTGTGCCATTTTTTCTCTTGTGTCTTTTTCTGCTCCAGGAAAATGGAGTAAGTCTCCCTTTCCTAAACCTATCTGTGGCTTCCACACCTCAGTGCACTTGCCCGTATAGTCATCTCCACCTGGAAGGTTTTCCCTTTCCCCTCTTCTTTAACCAAATCTAACCCATCCATAAAGCCTGTGTCAAATGCTACCACCTCTGTGAAGCATTCTCTGGTTTCCCCTCACTTGATGCAACCTTGAATTCCCCTGAATTCCCACATTGCTTTCTTCAAGTGCTTCTTATGGCACTTCCAGCTGCCTGTGTTGTGTTCTGGTGTTTGCTGTGTTTTCCTAACTCCCCCTGGACTGTAAACCATGTGATTGCAAGGCTCTCCCTGCCCCCTTATATGACTCCCAGAACCGTCACCTTATACACAGAAGGAACTTCATGAAGACTTGTTGCAGTGGGTGAATGAATGAGCATGAATGAGTGACTGGATGTCCCTACACATAAGATCTGATTGCCTGGATTCTCTGAAGCAAGGGGAATGGAAGTACCTTCTACCTCCAAGGAGAGATGTCTCTTAGATAATGTCTCATTATCCACTTTCTTTCAAGAAATTTGTTAATTCATGATGACTGAGGATAAAGTATCCCATAACATAGTTACCAGTTAATTGCCATCCTGTGCAGAGAATCTTGAATTGAAAGTAGGAAGGCTTTTCTTTTTTTTTAAGATTTTGTTTATTCATGAGAGATGCAGAGAGAGAGAGAGAGGCAGAGACAGGCAGAGGGAGAAGCAGGCTCCATACAGGGAGCCTGACATGGGACTCAATCCCCGGGTCTCCAGGATCACGCCCTGGACTGAAGGTGGCACTAAACCACTGAGCCACCCAGGCTGCCCAGCAAGAAGCACTTAAAATCAAGTGTAACAAATTTCTTGTGACATAATAGTGTATTAGGGATAAACTAAGGATTTCCCAATCCGTGTGTGTGTGTGTGTGTGTGTGTGTGTGTGTGTGGTGGGGAGAATAGTAGGTATCAGTGGTAGGTCTTGGTTAAGTAACCTAATGTTATTAACTTTGGTCTTCCCATCTGTAAAATGGTGATAAAACCCAACTCGCAGAGTGTTGTTGATGATAAAGGAAACCTCCTGTGTAAATCGTTGGAGTGTATTTGGGGTGGTGCTCGATTCTTGTCCTCTCCCCCTCGCTATGCCTACACCAAAGGATTGGAGGCTGTTGAGACTTTGATGCCAAACTGGAATGGGAAATTAAGCAAATGTTCTACGCCCATAATTTTTCCTGGATTTTAGGTGGCAGTTGTGACTCAGAAGTCCCTTCACCGCTGCAGTGGGCCAAGAGCCTGAAACCTTCCAAAGGCTTTAGTCACAACTCAGAGGTGGGTTTGGGGTCTATGATCCATACCCAGCAGGAGAGAGTCTTTCTGTTGTTACAGGTGATTCTTATATAAATCAAAAGTCTCTGGGCTTCTCCAGTGTTTCCTTTCATAGCCCAGGTAATGTAGGATACCTGCTATTTATTTTTAGGAAGATTTGGCAGATGTTGGCTAGGCCGACTTCCAGGTCAGAAAAAACATCTAAGAATGAGTTCTTCGGAGCAATATTATAGAAATTCCTCTGGGACAAATCGAAATTAAACCTTAACATCTTCAGAGCACACTTGCCTCTTCCTCTGTTACATCTCCTGCTGATACCATCTCATTTTGCCTTCTTTAGCCTTTGAGTTACTTCCTGGAAAGACGTGCTTCTTCCGGTGTCTGGAGTGTTTATGACTATCAGAGTTTTGGTGACTAGAGAACATTGTTGGGAAAGAAAAATAAACACTCTCTTTGGACACATCCTCCATCAAGGTTCATGGTTTAGGCAAGTTCATGGTTTAGGCAAGTTTGGCCTGATTGAAGTTGAAAGTCTGTGCAGCTCCATGGGCTGGCCATGTGGGGCGTTTTGAGGCCAGGGATGTACAGAAAAGGTTCTGCCTGCCTGTTAGTCCTGGTCCTTCTTAGGGTAGGGATCCAGGCGAGAATATGGGTCCACGCACAGGTCTCCACTGGCTTGGAACACGGGCCCTACGCCATACAGTTCATTAATTCTTGTTTTCTTTTTCATTGCAAATATTACAGACTCCATGAGGTCCTGACTCTTCTGTACTTGCGGTATTGAAATCATCCATGCCTTATGACACCTGTGATGGCAGGTGCTTGACATTGGGACGCATACTCTGCTACTTCCTTACCAGGAATGGGAAAATTGTGAAATATTAAATCTATGATAGTGGCAGAATGCTGACTTTTTCACTTTGTATCAGACGAAGGCAACTTACTGGGAAGCCAGAGCTGAGATACGTCATACACCCTGCCCTTTTGTGAAAATCTGATTAGTTGTAGTGAGGCATGCTGACATGGGTCTTTCCAGTTTTCAAGAATGAGTTTGGGACCACCATGACCACAATTGTTCTTATCCCTTCCTAAGTAAGAGTTTGAAAGACTAACTTTCTGGGACACCTGGGTGGCTCAGCGGTTGAGTGTCTGCCTTTGGCTCAGGGCATGATCCCGGAGTCCCAGGATAGAGTCCCACGTCGGGCTCCCTGCATGGAGCCAGCTTCTCCCTCTGCCTGTGTCTCTGCCTCTCTCTGTGTGTCTCTTATGAATAAATAAATAAAATCTTAAAAAAAAAAAGTAAAAGAAAGACCAACTTTCTGCCCTAGTAGAAGTCCTCTTGTCTTTCCTTTTGCTACTGGAACCAAGTATCCAAAGCTCAGTGCCACACAAGTACTTCTATGTCAGTGTTTGCAGAAATGACTTCCTTGGAAAATTTTTCCAGAGAAATATGCTACATTGGGATGACCAGCAGAACCAGCATCACCCACCAGCATCACCTGGGACCTGGCTCAAAATACAACTTCTGGGGCTCCATCTTAGACCAGTTCACTAAGTCTGGGTATAGCAAGTTCCAAAGTGATGCTCATGCTGCTGGGCTGGGGACTATACTGTGAAAACCACTGTTCTAAGCATTTTCTTGTCAAATATGTTCACAGTTTGTTTAATCCTGTCCTTCTCCCGAGGACTCACAATATACATGGACATTTTAAAGGCCTGAAAGAATTTTGCAAGAAAGAAACTTTGTTCAACCTATTATTTTTCTAACTTATTATTTGAACAGAGAACTCTTTTCTTTATGTGGAACAGCCATTAACATCCCATGGAGCCATGACCCATTAGAACCCCTTTTTTCATGATTGTAATGGAAAGAGCTTGAGATTTCCAGACTTACTGGTCAGGTGTCCTCACCAGGTTACTTTTCTAAGCCTCCATTTCTATCCACCTTGCAAAGTTATGGCGGAGTTTAGGCATAATTACCTGTAAATAGTCTATATAGCACTTAGAATATATTTAGGGGTGCCTGGGCGGCTCAGTGGATTGGGAATCTGACTCTTGATTTTCGCTCAGGTCATGATCTCAGGGCCATAGGACTGAGCCCCAACTTGGGCTTTGCTCTTCAGTGTGGGGTCTGCCTGA
The DNA here is from genome assembly GCF_048164855.1 of Canis lupus baileyi. Taxonomy (NCBI): domain Eukaryota; kingdom Metazoa; phylum Chordata; class Mammalia; order Carnivora; family Canidae; genus Canis; species Canis lupus. The sequence continues at coordinate 19,457,371 of NC_132855.1, read as the reverse complement.
GATTCTATCTCTCTCCCTCTCTCTCTGCTCCTTCCCTTCTCAAGAAATGAATATATTTAATAAATGCAAAGTATGCTTTGTTTAGTTCAAGTCAGAGTGATGTTGACATTTGCCCCACTCACACTCTCTTTGACATTTTGGATGTGTCCAACGATTTCTTGAAACTTGAGGCCCATAATTTCTGTGTGTCTGTCAAGTGAGCAGATCTTAATATGGGTATAATTGAGTTAGCATTCATTGTTCCATAATTATCCAGGGGAGTGTTTTCATGGTGAAGAAAAACCACTGGCAGGGTAGTTTTTGAAGATGCTGTGACATTGAGAGTGTTCAGCATTCAATTCTAAATTATGTGAAAGTAGTTTATAGGCTTCAATGTGCTATAAAAATGAGTGACTGGTGTTAATTATTATTATCTTAAAAACATTTTTGGTTTTCAAAAAATCAGGCTTGCCATTGCAGAATAGGGAGTTTGTCACTTTCCAAGAAGGAATATGGTCTTTCTTTCCCTTCTGTGCTCATTCTCTGACCTTTATCCTTCAGAGAATCTCTTTGGGAGGGGCCTCCATAACTTCAGGACTATTCTGGGCCTTATTCCTTCAAAGCTGGACCCCAGAGAGGCAATGGGAGGGTAGAGTATCAAATGACTTTGCAGTAAGTTCCTGTAATCAAGGAGACAGTCCAGGCCTTCTGAGGCAACAGACCTGGGGGTGGGGGTGGGGGGCGGCAGGTGAGTTATATGGAGAGGCAACAGATTCCTGGTGGAGAACATGGAACTATGGGAGTGACTCTAAAGCTATGGTCTGGAGTGTTCAACTGGTTTCTATGACTTGGTTGTGTGACCAGCTAGCGTCCTGGAAGGAGCTCTCCAGCCCAGAATGCAGGGAGGGCATAGATAGACCTCAAAGCTCAAGAAAGCCTAAGGCGTGGGGAGTAGGTGCCGAGGCCAGGCAGGAAGGGAGCCTTTTCAGTATGGTTCCCTGCAGGGATCCCCATTGGCAGGAAGAAAAGGGTGGGTCAGGAAAGTGGGAAAGAAGTGAGGCAAGGGAGAAGAAAAATCACAGATGTCCCAAGTTTCCACAATTTTATCAAAAAATTTTCCATGACTCATCTTGTGACCTTTCCCCAAATTTGAGATGATAAAACCAGGACTCCAAGTGTAATTAAGTTGCAATTACCCAAGAGTAAGAGGGTGGTGCATTTTAATCAACTTCTTCTCCCTTAACCACCCAGTCCAAAGGTGGGGAAAAATATAGAGCAAAAATTGTCTCTTTTCCTTCTTCCATCCCAACTCCCCCTGCTCTGTGGCCCTCTGAAGGGGTAGGGGTGGGGGTAAAAGAGAAAACATTCCAGAATAATTTCCTCCCTCTCCAAAGTAGTGAAATAAAGTGAGAGTCGCATAGAGGGAGCTGGAGGACTATGGTTTTCTGCATGTTTGTTGACTCATCCCAACGTCAAGCTATGTTTGGCTTTAACGCACTTTGCATTACCTTTCCGTATGTTGATCTGCCAGGCAGGTTTCCTTTATGGTGAGGATGTTTGGAACACTTGATAATAACTACTGCTTACTGAGCACCTATTATCTGCCAGGTGTCTTACAAACATCATCTGTTATCCCCATAAGAGGTCCACAAGTTTTACTGATAAGAAATGAAGCTCACCACTGGGTGTTATACACAACTGATGAATTATTGAACACTACCTCTAAAACTAATGATGTCCTATATGTTGGCTAATCGAATTTAAATAAAAAAAAACAACAACAACAGAGCTCAGAAATTGAGTTATTTGTTCTTAGTCACCCAGTGGCAGAGCAGGGATTTAAAATCAAGGCCATGGAATTCCCAGAGTCCCCTCTGATGCTGGAAAGGAGCAATGGTGAAGGTAACAGGAATAAAAGCAGTTCAGATTTGCTGTTCCCGCTTGTGAATGCCTACAGACTGTTTGTCTCGGGCTCCCAATCCACCCAACCCTGTTTTCCTCACTACCCGGGATAAGAAGGGTCATGCTCGACCTGGAAGGTGTTGAAAGACCTGCTGCTGTGTGTAGCTCATCGAAGAGGACAAGGTTCACCATTGCTGTGACCTAGGAAGGTGCTGTGGTCCAGCTGGACCCCTCTCTAGTTGCTCAGGGGTGGCTCGGGCTGCTGTCCAGAATGCACGAAGCCATCGCCAATGTCAAGGGCTCCTAACGTCCAAGCAGGAAACTGTGACTGAAAAGCTGAAAAAACATATGATCCCATAAAAAGCTGCCTCTGGGGAAACAAGCCATTAGTCAGCCTTATTTATTTATTTTTCCTGCTTGCTGCAAAGTTCAATACATACGAAGGAGCTGTGATTATCATATAAAAGGCTATGCAAAATTGCCCTCCCTGTATGATGCTGAAGAAAACTTGACCCTGGCTCTTGGCCATGTTAGCTTTGTTTGTGTTCCTCAGATTCTGAATGCTTTGACCACAGTTGTGTCGGAGCACAAGTGTGTCTCAAAATAAACAAGCAGAGTGGGAACTCTCCAGAGCCCCCTCTCATCTCCACCCGCATTTCTGCCTTTTATCCTGTCCAATGACAGAGGCTGGAGGAACAGGGTGGTGGTGGCCTTATTAAGACAAGATCTTCTGCAGGAAAAATGTGCTTAATGAGCTTAGGAAATACCTTGTGGTCATGAAAGAGTAATAAAATTTCCGCTTTCTTGGGCGAGATCAGGAAACCTTGACTGTCCACTCCGTTTTTGCCAGTTTCACTTGGGAATGTACTTTTGGAAGGTCAATTTATTATTTTTTTTAATGCGTGGCAGGAAAGATGAACAATATAATCTTTTGAGGAAAGCCCCATGGTCCATCTATGGATGCAAGATAACCACACCTCCTGTCTTTTAGACATCTCTTGGTATTGGAGATGTCTATTTTTTTTCTCTTACCATCTGTATTAGTTTGCTATGGTTACTGTAACAAAGTACCACAAACTGGGTGGCTTAGAACAATAGGAATTTACTGTCTCACAGTTCTGAAGGCTGGAGTCCAAGATCAAGGTATCAGCAGGGTCAATTCCTTCCGAGGGCTGTGAGGGAGAATTGTTGCATGCCTTTCTCCTAGCTTTGCTCCACTCATGGGATGTTCCCTGGCCTATGGATATAGCATCCCGATTTCTACCTTTATTGTCATATGGATTCTCCTTGTGGTGTGTCTCTGTCCAAATATCCCCCTTTATAAGGACTCTAATCATACTGAATTAGGGGCCTACCCTATTCTATCTTAACTAATTACATCTGCAGTGACCCTATTTCCAAATAAAGTCACAGTCTAAGAGACCAGGGGCCGGGACTTCAACAAATGAATTTGGGGAGGAACACAACTTGACCTGTAACAGCATCTGACAGACTTATCCAAGTTCTCTTTTACACAGGAATTCTGAAAGTATGCCAATAAAGAGGAGTGTGTACATACTAAGTAAAAACTGAAGTTAAAACTTTATTGGTGGAGGGGTGCTTGGGTGGCTCAATTGGGGGAATGTGCAACTCTTGATCTCAGGGTTGTGATTTGAGCCCCAAGTTGGATGTAGAGATTACTTAAATAAATAAAAACTTTAAAAATTTTATTGGTGGAAAATTACTGGTTCAATTTGAGACTCCAGTATTGGCTTACAAAGCAGGGCATGTAGGGCTTCGGTGGAAGGCAGTGCCATGTCATGAGGACAGTTCAAATGGTCCTAAGGAGAAATCCATGCGGTCAGAAACTGAGGCTTTCTGCCAACACAGCTATATAAATGATCCATCTTGGAAACATCTTCCAGCCCCAGTCAAGCCTTCAGATGAGTGCAGCCTGAGCCAGTGTCTTGACTGTAATCTCATGAAAGATCATGAGCCAGACCACTCAGCTACATCACTACTGAATTTCTGACCTAAAGAAACTGTGAGGTTATAAATATTTATTTATTTTTTATTAATTCATGAGAGACACAGAGAGAGAGAGAGAGAGAGAGAGAGAGAGGCAGAGACAAAGGCAGAGGGAGAAGCAGGCTCCATGCAGGAAGCCCAATGTGGGACTCGATCCCAGGACCCCAGGATCATGCCCCGAGCCAAAGGCAGACACTCAACTACTAAGCCACCAAGGCATCCCTAAATATTTATTGTTTTAAGAAACTAAGTTTAGAGGCATTTGTTATGCAGCAGTAGAGATTTAATACAGCACTGGCTACTCCAACTTTGGAAAAACAAAACTGTATTTACTTTGTGGACAGTAACTTGCAAAGCAGTACTATATAATGGTAAGAGCACAGAGTTCTGAGCCAAGCTGTGTCAAATCCCAGCTTCTACCAGCTGCATGATCTCTCAACCTTAATTTTCTTGCCTATAAAATGGAATTATAAGAATAGTGCCCACCTCATAGTAAATAGTTAATATGAACAATAATTTAGAACTGTATTTGGATATAGTAAGATTAATTCCCTATTGTTGAGAACACGGGGTGGGAAGATAACACTTAGGACATGAAATGTCTTATAGTTGGATTAGGGTACACGTTGAAAGAGTCAACCTTTCAGAACTTGATAATGAAGGTAAGACTGTGCTGTCATAACCTACCTTCCTCAGCCTTGATAAATATATGAACATAATAAATGTTAGGAGGAAAAGTAACTGTCCCTTGTTACAGAAGAGATATCAAGACTAGATAGCTTGTTCAAGGCCATAACATACAAGAAAACAGTAATTGCCACATCAGTCCCAACAAAATGTCTGTTTCTTTCTTTTTTCTTTCTTTCTTTCTTTCTTTCTTTCTTTCTTTCTTTCTTTCTTTCTTTCTTTCTTTCTTTCTTTCTTTCTTTCTTTCTTTCTTTCTTTCTTTCTTTCTTTCTTTCTTTCTTTCTTTCTTTCTTTCTTTCTTTCTTTCTTTCTTTCTTTCTTCTTTCTTTTTCTTTCTTTTTTTCTTTCTTTTCTTTCTTTTTAAGATTTTATTTATTCATGAGAGACATAGAGAGGCAGAGACATAGGCAAAGGGAGAAGCAGGCTTCCTGGGGGGAGCCCGATGTGGGATTCAATCCTGGAACCCCAGAATCATGCCCTGAGCCAAAGGTAAACACTCAACCACTGAAGCACCCAGGCATCCCTCTTTCTTTCATTTATACCTGCACTTCACATGGAGATGGTGACCCAAGTCATACTGTTAAGAATGACTCACCATTCAATGAGTTAAGAATTGAATTCCTATCAGAAAGTACCACAAGACCAAGGAGGGAATTTAATGGGATGAGCACTGGGTGTTATACTATATGTTGGCAAGTTGAACTTAAAGATTAAAAAAAAAAAAAGAAAGAAAGTGCCACAAGGATTTCCTAAGGACAAAGTGTTTTAAACTCTACTTGATAAAGAAGTTTCTCATTCATAATTTCTAAAATGCTGAAGGTTATTATTTTGAGCTCTGCATTTTACATGACATTTTCTAAGAAGCCTTCAATGGACTTAGTCCTGTACTGGGCAGAGAACCTCCTCTTCTGTTGTAAAAGAACTTGAAATTCCTACTCCTATTTTTACTTCTTGGTACAATAACCAACCCAGTATAGGTTGTGGGGTGCCCATCCTGAGCCAAAACCCCAAGAGGTTCATCTCCCATCCTCTTGCTCCTCCCTGTCCTCTTCCTTCCCCCTCTCCCCCTCTTCTTCCTTCTCTTCTCTTTATCCTTCTCTCCCCCTCCTTCTCCTAAATGATGCTACTATATAGGCTGGGTCAATATCTCTTTTAAAAATTAAAAAAAAAAGTGTAAACATTTATGAATCAGAATGACAGGTTACATTTGAGACTAACATTTGCTTTCAACAGGGTTTTTCAGTTGCAATCTGGAGACCCAGATCCTGTCACTCAACCCTGGAAAAGCAAATCTGTATCTGCTTTGTGAACAGTATTATCCCGACAACCTCTGGTGAAAAGAATCCTAGACCAACAGTGCCTGGGGCCTCAGGGATAGGAATTTCTAGAAGAAAAAAGAAGAAGAAAAAGGCATTTTGATCCAGTTGCCCTTCATATTATTGTCTCCCTGTCCAGTTTGCTAGAGAATTTCCCACTGGCTGTTGGCTCGTTCTCAAATTGGAGTGCAGTCTTTCAGAGATTACTCTGTATGCTAAAAGACAAGGAACTCTTTATTAAACAGAATGGGAGGCCCTGACTTCTAGGAAGGGCAGACAGATGCTCTGGCCTCCATGTCACAACTCCGCCCTGCTCCTCCCTCCAGAGCCCTCTGTAGGCCCTTCCCTCTCCCAATGGAGGAGAAGGACAGTACGGACCCCTTTACCTAGGGGAAGTGAAAACACTGTTGTAAGCTGACTAGCAATTAAGGCAGTCCCTCCCCTAATTGGGGGGCCTCTCACAGAACTATTACTGCTGCAAGATAATATTTCCAGTCAGGCGTTCCAGTATAAGGTATGGGGGGGGATACCCCTTCTTTACCCACTTTTCTCCAATTATGAGAATTTTCAAATAGAATTCTCAGATAATACTTTCTTCTCTTCACATCCACTTCCTCTGTCATTTATCTTGCTTTTCTTCACTTAACTTTTAACTAAAAGGCCTGGATTTTCCAACACCATCTTCATTATCATCACAGTAACCATTTACACAGTGCTTCCAGATTAATTCATTTACTCCTCGCAGCAGCCATGTGAGGCAGGTGGTACTATTTCCCCCAATTTGGAGATCAGAAAACTGAGCAACAGAGAGACCAAGTCCTTCTCCCAGGGCACACAGCTCCTAAGTGGCAGAGTCCAGATTTGAACTCAGCTGGTCTGATGCCAGAGTCCCAGTTCTCAAGCTCCTGATGTCCCGCATCACTTCTCTTTTGTTACTTATATCTTTTTAGAAACTCATTCTTCCCTAACGATTTGTTTCTTACCAGAGGGCTTGTGTGCTGCAGCTCCCATCTGAGCTTCCTCCCAGTCATGAATGAGTTAGTGAGATACGGTAAAGCCTTTGGCAGCAGCAGAATCCCTGTCCATCCCCTCTCCACAGTCACGCAGGGGCAGCCCTGTTAGGAACGTTAGGCCACTCTGATTTGATAACAAAGTCACATCTCTGCAGGAACACTCATATTCTTGGGCTTTGTCCCCTGCTGCCTGTAAATATCAAAGTCCTCCATAGTGAAGCTGTTTTCTTTAGGAAAAGAAAGGAAAGGAGGAAGGATGGAAGGAAGAGAGAGAGGGAGGAAGGTAAATAGGTAGGAAGAGAAAAGAGAAAGGTGAGAAGGAAGAAAGGAAGAAAAGAATACTCACTGACGTGGCAACCATGAGTTTCTTAGGAAGGATCTTCTTTCTGCCCTCTTATGCCTGGTCATTTCTGTAGCATTCTTTTTCTCCTGGGTAGGGCCTTACTGACTTCTGTCCTACAAAGATTTTACATTTGGAAGCTTGGTTATGTTCCTAGGGTTTCCTCTCTGAAAAGAAGGAATGAGGAAAAAAATGTTGAAACACATCAGATCAAATCAAGTTTCCAAGCCCGGAACTGTGAATGGGTCCCTCCAACATCCTGGGTCTTGTGAGAGCCAAAGTGTCTATCGTTGCATTTCAGGGCTCACAGAATGTCTTGATTCCCATCTTCGTTAATAGGCAGCCTGCCAGAGAAACCAGCAGGCCAGTGCTTGGAAAACACCTGGAGTCTATAGGGCACGTTTTGTAGCTTCCCTTTTTCTATTTCAAAGACAGAATAGTTTCAATAGAAGAGAGGGGAATGCATACCTGTAGGCTTTGCAGAAGCCCTCTGACATGGCGTCTGTATTTCTCCATCCCCTCTTCGGGTCTATGTTACCATCCTTGGCTTCTTTTCTAGTCCATTGTAAGGTGCTTCTCTCTGCCCTGTGCTCTTTGCTGCCTGCCTGCCAAGTACTCAATTCCCGTAGAGCTCTGAAACTCAGTAATTCTAGTGGTGGGAACTCTGTCTCTGCTGTTTCCAGGCCTGATCCAGCTCAGACCTCAAGTTCCTTGCAACAGGATTTGACAGCTCCACGAGGCCGCAATGTGCTAGTCTGACCAGCCTGAGGTTTGTGGAATCACTTAACAAATAAGATTCACTTCCAGCATTCCAGTTCAGAGACAGTCATCCATCTTAAATTATTAACATTATTAATAGTATTAGCACCATCACAAATAGTATCTACCCCTGGTTTCTTAACATTCACCGGGGGCTGAGTCTATACAAATTGCTTGAGAGTGTTACTTGTTGCCCATTTAGCAGTATTTACACATAAAATCTTGTTTAGTTTCACTTAATCCTTGTACAGTCCTAATGGGTAGCTACTTGATGCATATTTGATGGGTGAGACTGAAGCCCAGGGCAGTTAAGTAACTTGCTTCAGGTCAATCTATCTGCAAGGAGAGAAATCTGAAGTCTAACCACTAACCCTGGCTGTTTTTTTTCCTGAAGCCAGTACTACTGCTTAGCTATGTCATTGCACCTCCCAAATACTAGCTATGTATATTAAGCACGTAGCGAGCATCACAGCTGTTTTGGAAGCTTAGCATGTTCAATTTGATTTAATCCTCAGAATCATCTTGCAAGTTGGGAGGATTGGCTCATTTTTTCAGGTGAGGAAGCTGAGATTTAGAGAGGTTGAAAATGACCGCGCTGGTATATTCACTGAAGTCCAATAAATGTTTAGAACAGCTCTGAATTTCACCACCAAACCACCAAAGGAGTTTCTATAACATGCATTTAAAGACTTTCTGTTTTTCAGCATTGCTGAGTGTCTGCGTTTATTTTGAGCCCATGGTCGTTGAAAATTATACCCTGAGACAGCTTACCTGATGTGGATGCCTCAGAATGGAAATGGAGAAGATGCAGACTGCTGGGATTACTGGGGGGGAGGTGGGGGGGTGGTTGACACACTATTTAAATACGGGGTGGGCCAGCAGAGACAGGACTGGGGATCTGCTCCACGTTCCTGTCAGTGAATAAGAGGGAAAGACATGAACTCAAGGCAAAAAGGTCATGTTTACAGATCTTGAGAATTCCTAACTCATTTGCTGGATGCAAAAAGCACAGACTGTAGTCTGTCATAAGAAAGGAGAACTGAATCTCCATTTCAATCCTCCTACATCACACTCAATATAGTCACATCCTTCTGTTTCTCATTCCATCTTTATTTCATGTAAGTGATTTGGGGTGCAGTTTGGGTTTCTAACCATGCATCCCTTACCTTGATGAGCAGGAGAGTTTAGACCTTTCACTACTAAATCTCTGTAAATGAATGTGGCCAAGTTCAGGTTAAACGTTTTTAAATGTCACTTAAAAAATGCTGGGGAAAAAAAATCTATACGTTGCCTCCATGGTTCCTTAATTCATTTCAGCTAGGCCCATGGACTCTGTCCTTGCTGCAGTCTCTCACACTGCTGTTTCCTGAAAGTATTTGTAATGGAGCTAACATCATTTTCTCAGCTGTAAATCCTCTATTCTGGGCACTATGTAAGTATTCAGAGGGACATTTTGGTTCAAATGCCAATGTTTTGCTTTAAAGAGCAAAAATAGACTTTGGTTTTTAAAATTTAAAGCCAAGATAAAGATAGAGGTGATGATGGACTGGAAAAAGAGACGCCTGACAGGTATATCTTGTTTTTATCGAGAGCTCAACTATGTGCCAGTTACTGTTCTGAGTGCCTTTGTGTTAATTCTCGTGAAAGAAAAGCAAAAAGCAAACAATGGAGAATACCTATAAGACCGATGCTACTGTCGCCCCCATTTTACAGATAAGGAAACTGAGAAAGAGACCAATTAAGCAGCATTCTCAGAGCCATGTAGCTGCTCATTGGTAGAGTTGGGATTTGATCAGGTGAGCCTCACTCTAGACCAGACATTGTCTTTATATTATGCTGTGAAGGAAAGAAGACCCCTGTATCGTTCTGCGCCACCCCTCAATGAAAGAAAAATTATTTTGCAAGAAACCCATGGGAAATAGTCCTGAGGACCAACTTCCTGCAGCCTCAGCTGACTCATGCTGATGCCTACATCAGTTTTCTAAAAGACTTTGTGCTGACTATGGATAGGTTACAAACTCATAGACTAATCTAGCTTTTGGCCCCCTAACATTTGGAAGGATCCTTGAATCTGGAATATGAGGGCTTGTGTTCACATCCTAACTCCATCCATCATTGCCTACTGGAACTGTGAATAGATCACCTAAATTGTTAAGTATCAATAACATAGGCAACAGTAGTATTTCTGTCTACTTCACAGAGTTGCCATGAGATAAAATGAGAACTCTTCTCTGTAAGCAAACTCTAAAAACTCTCCTATAGTCTACAGATTGAGGGAAAAGAATAAAGTCCACTCACTGGAACTAAGGAGAACACATGGCTTTGGATTTTAATTTACTTTTAAGTAAAATCCAGGTATTCAGAGGTGGATTTTGCCACAGACAGTGCCATCATAGTGTTCTTGTCTGCTTGAAAGTGCTTGTGTCTACTTCAAATAGTGATTCCATAATCATATTTTAGCAGTGGCCAGGTATCTTTATTTATTTTTTATTTTTTTGCCAGGTATCTTTATACCCCTCTTTTGTAAAACAGCATCTCCAAACACTGGAGGAAGAATATATTCTTCTGTCACCATCTGTCAAGATTTTCTATTTCTTTTGATGTCAATTTTATAAATTAGGATTATCTAGGAATTCATCCTTTTAAATAAAATTTCAAATTTTATTTCAAATTTCAAAATTTCTTGCTAGGGTTAATCAGTTTTATCAGTGTTTTCCAAGAATTTAGCTTTGTCTTTGTCAGTTTTTGTAATTGTATATTTGTTTATTTCACTAAGTTCTACTTTTATTTTCATTAATTTTCTTTTCCTTCTTTTGAGTGTAGTTTGCCCTTTTTTAGTAACTTTTTAAAAAAAGATCTTATTTATTTACTTATTTTTGAGAAAGAGTGAGTCAAGAGAGTGAGCTCAACTGACTGAGTCACCCAGGCACCCCATTTTTGGTAATTTCTTGAGATGAGTATTTAGATCATTGAGTTTTTAGCCATTATCCCTTCCTAATTATACAGTTAAAACTATGCATTTCCTTCTAAGGAAAAAAAGCTATATCTCACAAGTCTTGATATATTGTATTTTATATTATCATTCAATTAAGAGTATTTTCTGATTTTTACTGTGATTTTATCTTTAACCCATGAGTTCTTTAGAAGCATATTATTTCAGTTCTAAATGTTTGAGAATGTCTACTCATCTTTCTGTTACTGATTCTAGCTTAATTTCATTGTGATCAGAGAGCACATTCCGTATAATATTAATTCTCTGAAATTTGCAGACACCTGTTTTATGGCTTGGAACAAAGAACCTGCTTTGCATTTTACTTGAACAGTTTTCCTCTGCTATCTTTTAGTACCCCTACTGGAAAAGTTATTGTATACACTACTAGCAAGTTGCTTAACATCTCTGTTACTCAGTTTTCTTCTCTCTAAAGTGGAGATAATAGTAGTGTTTTCCTCAAGGTGGTTTACATTATATTTGGTAGCATATTAAAACTTTTCAGGGTGGTACACGGCCCATAGTAAGTACTCTGTATATATTAGTGATTATTAATTAATTAATTAATTAATTTTTACCACTGGTTATTGTGTTTATCTAATATAAACGTCCCCTGCCTCTTTGTAGTGCACTTGGTTGTCTGCTCTCCTTTGCTGGTAAGCCGTAGGCATGTGTTTTGAATATTATTCCAAAGAGATAGGTACTATTATTATCTGCATTTTATAAATAAGAGGATTAAGTGCAAACAGATAAGAGACTTGAATGGAAGTCTCTGTTTCTCAAAATATTAGCAGCGGCCTATCCTCTAATTCACATCTATATTCTTAGTTTATCTTTTATTCCATACCAGTAAAAGAAGTAATAATTTTGCAATCAAGTGTTTTTGTGATTGACATCTTTGTCTAGTGTTCCTCATGGATGTCTCCATTCTTCAGGCCAGAGGGAAATCTTTTCCCCATTTGGTAGGTTTGCCTCACCTCAGCTGCTCAGTTTTAGTCTAAGAAAGAGGCAGAGTCCTGGTGAGCTGAAAATATGTCCAGCTGCCCAGCCCTTAACATCTTCCAAAGGCAAAACCAACCATCATCAGCTTGTGGGAACTCAACAAATGGTGGTTGATGGACCGTCATGGTATTGTTCTGAAAATAAGCACAGACATTTTTGGTTACCAGCCCACCATCACCCAAGTCGTAAAGCAAGTGAAATCAACATTCTTTCCCATTCATTGGGCATAAATTGTTATGGCTGTTTCCAAGGATGCATGGTACACGTGTAATGTGGGGGTCTTTCAGGGAAATTTGACATCAAGCTGAGTCTTGAGAGACTAGTTTGTATTTTCAAGGAACATTGAAGACTTTAACATATTTTATAAAGGGCATTTCCAACTATATTGGTGCCAGTTTCTCATCCTATATTATAATATGGAGTACCTTGTCTCTTAGTATGATTTCAAAGAGGCAAGTATTCTTCTGAGTATCCTAAATATCCTTGGATGCCCTAAAACTGCATAATTTTATTCCTTTAAGGTGTCACCTTGATACTTTGTTTATGGTTCTGATGCACAATCCTTTGGGAAAGATAACACTAAAGTTCATTAATTATTCATACTGTGGGTGAATGAATTTTGGATTGGCTCCTAAGAGTGTGTTTTGGTTTAGATTGAGAAGGGCCAGGGGAGAGAGGGAGCATATAGGTAGAATGGGCATCTGGGTTTGGAAGGGCTAGGTGAAAGAGTCCTGTAGTCCTGAGGCTGGGCATGTGACAGCAGAGGAGACCTCATGTTTTGCTTGGGGCTGCTACTGCCCACATCCTACCACACATCCAAGTGCCATTTAGTTGGATAATTGTTGTAAGCCTTTAGCAGTATCGCCATCATTGTCACCTCACTAAATTCTGTGTTTATAGAACAAACTGCTCTTTTTCTGATTCTTTGACTGGTTGCACATAGGCATTTCTTCCTGGATTTAGACAGCTCTTAGGGTTGTATCTGGTGTTAATGGCAAAGAAGAGCTGAAAATAGAAAAATAAGGTGGGATTTTAAGAATGTTCTAATGGAGGACTCTACAGTTCTTTCTCTCCCAACCATGATGATCATGAGCACGTGATGCAACTTCTCTTGATGGACCCAAACTGAGTCCACCTGGCAGTTTAATTGGTGCTCTTCATTCTCTGTTTAAAATAAATCTGCTGGTGCTTATGATACCTCACATGCTTCCCACTGCCAGCTCTTTAGTGTGTGTCGCAGACAGCAGTTGTATTTGTTTTCAAACTGTCAGTGGTGGCTGTACCTATTTTTGTAATGCCATAACTTAATTAAATAAGGTATACATGAATAAAATATGAGCATGAAAGGAAAGACCTAATTTGAATGCTTACAAAGAATACTGGAGAATCTCTTAGAAACACTGTCAAATTTAGTAGGGGAAAAACCGTAAGAGATTGTGAATGTATTTGTAGAAATACAGTCAGGTTCTGCGCTCAGACTGTTTCTCAATGGTCTTTTGAGTTCTCATTGTACGGTTAAAAGTCTAAAGCTAGAAATCATCAACTACACATGCAGAGTGTGGTTTATGCAAGAAAGAATATGCAGAACTTCCTCAGCAGACCCACACTCAGAAAAGGCATTGGCCCTACACTGGAAGATTGGCAGTGCATTTGTGTTTAGACATTTTAACAAGATTTTTAAAGTATACACCTATTGTTTTTATGGTCCTTCCCCCTTATTCAACATTTTGTAGTAGTCAACTACTACTTTCAATGGTTTCTTCTGTAATTTAAAAAGCTCCTTGCTGTTCTCTTTATGTTGAACTCAAAAGTTGGCATTATCTTAACTTCTTTCTAGTCTCTCTTGAGAGTCCTATGATACAACCACAGTTCTTAAATTCTTAGTGTCTCTCTTAAGGCTTTTTTATAGTTTTTGCTTATATTATCCAATATGCTTATTCACCACTAAATAAAGATGATAATACTGCTGACACTATAATAGTAGCCACACTTGACAAGGGCTCCATTTGTATCTAGACTCTGTACTAAGCACTTAACTCATACTATCTCGCTTAATCCTCACAACAACCAAAAGAGTAGGTTCCATTAGTATTGCCATTTAACAGGCAGTTGAGCACAGAAAGAGAAAGTAGGCTGCCCAAAGTAACACAGGTAGTAGATGGTAGAGCGAGATTCTAACCCAGACTGAATCCATATTACAACTATTGCACTATTTGTTTTTAAGTATCTTAAGACATTTTTGCAGCTCATGATGTTTATGGCTCCTTTTGGGAGGCAGGGGTGCTGGGGAGCAAAACTGACCACCTGCCGATGTCCCTTTATGTCCAGAAGGTGAGAGAACACTGGTTGTTTCAGACACTGTGTTATCTGTGAACAATTCTGTTAAATCTTGAGAAAGAGACAATGTGGAGTATGCAGCATTATGCGCTTAGACCAATAATCATTAATGCAGACAGTCATGAGTGCATGCTCATGAGTGTGTGTGTGTGTGCATGCACGCAAGCAAGCACATGTGTGTGTGTATATGTGTCCCTTTTCCCTGCTGCTAATGAGGAACTGGCATTTTAGTGCCCTTTTGTGGCACTGTGCTTTTAACTGCTGTTAAGATAAGGAGTAATGTCCCTCCAGCTGTACATAATAGTGTTGTAATTCCATCAAGGGGCTTTGATAACTTCATAAACCCTGACAGAAAAGCTTGAGTGGATTTTCATGTCACCATAACACCAAGATGGAATTACAGCCTTAATTTACTGGGTGTACATTTTGGGGGGTACATTACTTAATGTTTAATCCTGTTAAAAACAAATCAGCTGATGCCATCTGGCTATTTCCACTTCATAGCGGCATCCCAGCCTCCCCACGATTTTGGATCTTTGTTCTTCTTCGGTCTACTTCTTCAGATTATTATTTTCTTCATCCTGGTAATTACCTGATCATCATCATGATGAGTATCTTGTGTCCATACAACTTTCTTCTTAGTTTACAGACCAGTTTCTCAGACACCGTCCTGTCAGCCTCATAAGAACCTCAATACTTGCTTTCTTCTTTCCACTGGAACATCTGAAATTTAGTTATTTGTGTTATGTAGAACAAATGTCTGCTGGCCGTTTTTAAGAATAAAAGCAATGTGTGCACATTGAAACTTTCAGACAGTGCAGGAAGGCATAAAATGAAAAGTAAAGTTTCCTTCTGCCTTTCTAGAATGCCTTTCCCCACAGGTGATCCCTGTTAATAGTTCCCTTTTATATCATTCCAAAAAAATTATTCATGTACCATAATCCATAGCATCCCCCCAAAAATATTATGCATTTGTTTGGCTGTCTATTCATTTATCTCTCTCTCTTCTTTTTCTCTTTATCCAAAGGATATGTTTGCTCCAAGTCATTTAAAAATACTTAATTGTATATCTGAGGCATCGTTCCATATCATAACAAGTAGCTTTCCATCATTCTTTGTAGCAACCACATGACAATGTCAGTCATGCAAAAGTCTGTTTTTCAAATATTATTTTAGGTCATAAAATGTGTGAGTAAAACGAAAAGATGGGCTTTCATTGGCCCCTGCTTGTTGGGATGGATCTCAATCCAATTCATCAGAGGAAAAGGAAATGAATTTTTTTTTTTTTTTTGTACTGAATGTGACGTCCTGGATTTTGTGTTTAATGTAAAAGTGGATCATTCTGAAAATGTCATGCAATGTCACATTCCTATGTGGCTAGTAGGAGCATGCAAGGTGTCTGGGGGGGGGGCACTCTGGACCAGGTGCATGCAGACCAGTCATATAACTTGGAGCCTTTCTGGGCTTCATTGTGTATGTGAGGGAGGGGGGGTTGGGGGGAGGGTTCATTTATCTAGGCCTCAGTTTCTCCATCTGCAAAATAAGACAGTTTGGTAGATCTACTAGAGAGTGCAGAGAGGTTAGGAGAATGTGTTTGTTTTGAATTCCGGCTCCATCAGTGCTATGCCATGTTGGACAAGTTACTTAACTGATCAGAGCTCAGTTTTCTCACCTGTAAAGTGGGATTAGTAATATTTACCTCATATGGGTGCTGTAGTCATTGAAAAGAGTGATTATTTTTGCCTTGATAAATGGTGAGTTTTATGAGTACTCTAGGCTGCTTTGCCATCTTTAGTTGATGAAATAACTTTCCTTGGAGGTGGCTGGATTTTTAATGGCTATTATCTTTCCAGGACTTAGCATTTATTGTTGTCCTATAGATTTCAAACTTCTAATATAATGGAATTGACTTTGAAAGATGACTTCTAGGAGTTGGTCTCATTATTTTATAGCTGCATATTGTTTGTTATTTTCTCTCTCACAGCCTGGCACATGGTGGATGTTTTGTAATCCTTGTCGATCCAGAAATCTGTGAGCTTTATTTTTATTTGTTTGTTTGTTTATTTATTATTTATTTATTTATTTATTTTAATCTGTGAGTTTTAGATGTTGTGTTGGAATGCTAATTATATGAGGCTTTCAATATATTCTGACTTTGGGAGAAAGGTCTACACTCTCAGATGTGTGTTTCAACTCACCTTCCAAAACTCTAGCACTTTCTCTTTTTAACAGGATAGCAGTCCATTGCAGATTTCCTAACATGCATGACTTTTTAATTTAACTTTTGCTCTAATAGACTTCCTGCAAGGTGATGCATACTCCATAAAACACAGAAGCATCAGTAGAGTGACACATTTGCCTACTACTTTGCAGTATGTTAAAAAAAAAAAAAAGGCAATATATTTTCTTAGGAAAACAAGCTTCTCCAGAGGACAGGTCTCCTAAGATAAACAGTGCACTCAGAGAAGACATATAGGATGATGCCCAGGCTCGTCTCTGCACAGCCCTGAGCCTGCAGAGCTGTCATTTGGAAAGTACACTGTTGCCTCATGAAGATACTGCCCAAACTGGAAGCAGAGAAGGGAGTGTGGGGGGCAGGCAGAAAGATCCATTAACCTAGCTGGTGTGCAGAGGCGGCAAGACACAATATAAATCTAGAAGCTGCTCTCGTGGTGAATGCCCCTGCAGGAGTTAGAGTAACAGACAAATTAGCATAATGTAATTGGTTGGCAGGGTCAGCCCCTCTCTGTGAGCATTAGCCATGGGGATGGTAGGAAGAAGCAGATAAAAGATTGGGGGGCAGCATTTTGTCTGTCACGGTGAAGAAGGAGCTTTCATTTCAGCACCGCGTAGATCAATTGCAATCGTGGAGACAGCTGGATTTTTCAAGTTAGCAAAGTTCCCATTTTTGAGAAATTCCTTCCTTCAAAACAAAATCTAAAAAGTCCATATCACTCCCCCTGCCAAACCCAAAACCAAACAAAATCAAACAATGTAAGTTAAAAAATAAAAAAGTAGAAGGAAGATTTTGTTTCTTAGCTAATCTACTTACACCACTGGCTTTTAGAAGCTATTTCTGGAACTTTGAGGACTATGCATTATCTTTTAACTGGTATGTCTCTGGGTGATTAATTTGCTTAAATTACTTTACTCATTGCCTACTTGTTGTGCAAGCACTACCTTATCCTTTCTGAGGGAAGTGGAGATACATTTCTTTTCTTCTAACCCTAAGCATTACAGAAGCCTATGCAGAAAAGGAGACAGAAACCCTTCCTTTCTCCCACAGCAGTCTATACCTGGGCCACTTGACTGCTTGTGTGATTTTCAGGAACAGAAATGTAGATCATTTACTGCTGCTGTCATGTATTTTTAAAATGTTCTTTTGCTTTTTTAACTTAAAGTTTTCTTTCAAACTTAAGGTGTTGAGTTCATCACCATTATTCAGTAATTTCTCAGATCAGAGTACTTTGTCATCACTGGTTTGGGAAAATCTCCACTTCTGTTCTATTTTCTCTACTCTGTCTTCTATTCCCACACCCATTCACCTCTTTCCATAGCCACCTACTCCAAAATATTCATCATATGTTCTTTTTTTCTTTTAAAGATTTTATTTACTTATTTTTTTAAAGAAAGATTTTATCTATTTATTTATTTAAGAGAGAGCATGCACACGAGTGTGAGGGAAAGGAAAGGAACAAGCAGACTCTGGGCTGAGTGCAGAGCCCAGTGTGGGGCTTGGTCCTACAACCCTGAGATCATGACCTGAGCTGAAACCAAGAGTTGGACACTCAATCAACTGAGCCTTCCAGGTGCCCTGTATTTATTTATTTGAGAGAGAGAGAGAGAGAGAGAGAGAGAGAGAGAGAAAGTATACACATACATATGGGGAGGGGAGGGACAGAGGGAGAGGGAGAGAAAGAATCTCAAGCAGACTCCACACTGAATGTGTAGCCTGACCCAGGGCTTGATCTCATGACCCTGAGATCATGACATGAGCCCAAACCAAGAGTCCTCAACACTCAACCAACTGAGCCACTTAGGTACCCCATTATCATATGTTCTTAAATCTGCATGTACCCTTGTAAAGATATAGTTGTGTGTGTGTGTGTCTGGTGTGTTGTTGAATGGTAATGTGCTGAAAATCTGCTATTACTTTTCTCATGCAACACTGATTTAAAGATCTGTTCTTGTTATATACTTCTTCATTGCTCCTAGCTGCTATATAGCATTTCACAGTATTAATCCACTCATTTTATTTGTTCATTATGGCAATCAATTTTTAAACATTTTTATCACCTCAGAAAGAAACCTCATGCCCATTAGTCATTGCTCACCCTCCTATATCCCCTCAGTCCTAGGCAACTATAATCTACTTTCTATCTCTATGGATTTGTATATTCTGGACATTTCATATAAATGGAAACATATAATACAGGCTCTTTTGTAACTGGCTTCTCTCATTTAATGTGATGACCTTTTCAAAGATCAACTATTTTGTAGTATGTATCAGTAGTTTTTATGGCCAAATAATATTTGTTGTATGGATATACCACATTTTGTTTATCCATTCATCAGTTGATGGACATTTGAGTTGTGTCTACTTTTCAGCTATTATGAGTAATGCTGCTGTGAACATTTGGGCAAACATTTTTGTATGGACATAGTCTTTATTTTTCTTGGGAATGTACATTGGAGTGGGATTGCTGGGTCCTATGGTAATGCTATGTTTAAGGTTTTGTAAAAAATTTTTTTTAAATTTGTATTTATTTATGATAGTCACACACACAGAGAGAGAGAGAGGCAGAGACACAGGCAGAGGGAGAAGCAGGCTCCATGCAGGGAGCCCGACACGGGATTCGATCCTGGGTCCCCAGGATCACGCCCTGGGCCAAAGGCAGGTGCCGAACCGCTGCGCCACCCAGGGATCCCTGTTTAAGGTTTTGAAGAATTGCCAGACTGTTTTCCAAAGTGACTGCACCATTTTATAATGCTAATAGTTTGCAGGTTCTTGGTAGGGTCCATTATTGCAAGGACAGACTGTACTACTGGCCTTATATGGGGTCAGTGGTCAAGACCTGGTTATTTGAGGGGTAGGGGATCTCCATAGAGCTTTTATATGAGCTTCAGTCTCTGTATAGCAATGATGCTCATCTAGAGTCACCTTATCCCATCTCAGTAGCTCAATTTTAGGGTTATAGGTAGTTGTCTGATCAGTTTTGTCCACTGCAAATAACTGAGTTGTGCAGGATTGGGAATCAGGAAATCTGAATTCAAGCCCTGATTTTGTCACTTATTCTGACTTCTCAAGTAAATTATCTGAGTCTTCGCTTCTTCATTTGTAAATTACCTGCGTGCATATGGTACCACCCTTAGTGCAGATAGAGCTGTGGGTAGGAAGAAAAGGGGGGCAGGTTGGGGCCCAGAGCAAGAGGCTAAAGGTAGCATCCCAAGGAGTTGGGACTTGTTAATTCAAACCTGGCCTTCCAGGCCTTTATGATTGTACATTTGTCAAGATAGGAGGTGAACGTATTTATAAGTTGATTTGTGACTACAAACAATTTAGTAATGTGGGATATAGACCTCCATTTGTATACCTGCCTGTACCCTACACACAGAACGGAGCTGAGTCATGATCATGATCATTGTTTGTTTGTGTTTTTTTTAAAGATTTTTTTATTTATTTGACAGAAAGAGAGAGAGAACAAGCAGGTGAAATGGCAGGCAGAGGGAGAAGGAGAAGCAGACTCCCCACTGAAGTGGGAGCCCAATGTGGAGCTCACTCCCAGGACCCTGGAATCATGACCTGAGGCGAGGGCAGGTGCTTAATCAACTGAGCCACCCTGGTGCCCCTCATGATCATTGTATGGACCTACATGAGAATAATAGGGACATACTGCCTATGCATATTTAATTTACCTAAATTGATTCTGGTTGTTTTCCAGAATGACCACAGAAATTTACATTATGATAGCATATAGTTCCTAACTCCCTATATCAGCACCAATACTAATCTATGTTTCTATTTTTTCCTATTCTCATTTTAGTTTTCATTTCTCTGATTACTACTAGTAAGTTTGAACATCTCTCCATATGTTTTGGGCATTTGGGCCTTCTCCTTTTTGAATTTCTATTCATATTTTGTAACCATTTTCTTTCTTTTTTTTTTTTTTTGGTAGCCATTTTCTTTTGGGTATGTACTATCTCTTTTTTGTTTAATTCTTAGGATATGTACATGTTGTGTGTGTGTGTATATGTATATATATATATAGATAGAAAGAGAGAGAGAGAGAGAGAGAAAGAGAGAGATATCATAGGACACACACACATATATATATACCTAAAGAGAGAGAGAGAAAAAAAAGCCAATTACTTTTATGTTGTAATGGAGTCAGAAAAAGGCAGTAGCTTCCTAAAAATGTCAGCATTACTTTTTTTAAAACCCTGTGTCTATCTATATCTATACCTAGGCTTCTATCTCTATCTTTATGAGAAGTGTATGATGAATCATCTCCAACATAGATTCCAAGCAGTGTCCTCTTTATAATTACATAGATTCAGAATGTGTCTTTCTAGATTGCTGCCTTTCAGTTAAGATTATGTCTTTTTTTCCCTAGGAACAGCTTTGAGAATAGGTTTAAGTCTTGACTGAAACCCAGGTGGATGTCAGGAGCTCTCCGCTTCACTTGTTCTTCTTTGTCCCTGCTCTTAGGAAACAGTGTTTGCATGGAGTGGCAAAGATACTGTTGGATATTGTGAGGCATTGCTTTGCTTGAATTGGTGGAAGGGAAGTGCAGGCCAAGGAAGCTGTTTGCAGTGATTGTGTCACCCTGGCCAGAGCTGGAGGAAGAATTCAGACAGAGCCCTTCTTAGTATTCACAGTAATTCTTTTGACATCTTGAAGTTCTGTGTTTGGCCAACATGACTTTCTCACTCTCCCCTTTTGGAATAATAACTACTTGTAGTGTTTGTCTCTCCCATTTTATCTTTCTCTGTAGGTCAGGAGGCCACATCATGCTTTAGTTTGTATTGCTTCATCCCTTAACAGTGATTACAACAGTGATTAATTTCACCCCCATGGAAATGCTACCTGATATTCAAGACCCATCTTTAGTTCCTTGTTGAAGAGCTCCCTGAGTGCACCAACCAACAACCACCTTCTTATTTTCTTGTCTTAGTCAGGGTCTTCCAGAGAAGTAGAACCAATAGAAAATATGTATCTACCTCTCTCTCTTTCTATCTCTGTACAGAGAGAGGAGAGAGAGAGATGGGGGAGGGGAGGGACTAGGAAGTCTGAAGCTCATAAGACAGGCTGGCTGACTGGAAATTCAGGCAAGAGTTGTTGTAGCTTTTTTTTTTTTTTTTTTAAGATTTTATTTATTTATTTATTTGAGAGAGAATGAGAGCACATGTAGGGAAGGGGCAAATAGAGGGAGACCCAGAAAGAGAAAAGCTCCAGCAGACTCCACACTGAGCACAGAGCCTGACATGGGGCCCTATCCCAGGACCCTGAGATCATGACCTGAGCTGAAATTAAAAGTCAAAGGCTTACCTGACTGAACCACCCAGGAGCCCCGATGTTGTAATTTTGAGTCCAAGATCTGTAAGTGGAAAATGCAGATAGGGTTTCTATATTGCAGTCTTGAGGCAGAACTGCTTCTTCTTTGGGAAACCACAGTCTTTGTTCTTGGCCTTCAACTGATTGTATGTAGCCTACCCACATTATGGAGGGTGATATACTTTCTTCAGAGCCTGTTGATTTTAATGTTAATAATATTTAAGAAATACATTTACAGCAACATCTAGACTGGTGTTTGACCAGATAGCTGGTCACCATTTTCTAGCCAAGTTGATACAAAATTTACCATAACACCTCAGGACTCTTGAACCACTCATTTGGCCTGTAATCTTATGCAGGTTAATGAAATCTCTAGCATTATTTTCTTTTGACATTTAACCTTTTGCAAGTGTATAAGGTTTGTCTTGCCAACTTCTTGAGACAGGGATCATATCTTATACTTCTTATGGGTTTCCCAGAGTACCTAGTGAGATGGTACACATGTTGCACTTAATAAATTTTTGTCCAAAACAAATGAGTGCACAGAAAAAGTAGCTTTTTGAAAATAACATCAGGGATCCCTGGGTGGCGCAGCGGTTTGGCGCCTGCCTTTGGCCCAGGGCACGATCCTGGAGACCCGGGATCGAATCCCACGTCGGGCTCCCTGCATGGAGCCTGCTTCTCCCTCTGCCTGTGTCTCTGCCTCTCTGTCTCTCTCTCTCTGTGTGACTATCATGAATAAATAAATAAAATCTTTAAAAAAAAAAAAAAAAAAAAAAAGAAAATAACATCAAAGTAACTATTTAGTGTAAAGAATTGATCTTTAGTATTTTGTGTCCTGTTTTACTCCCTAGTTACAAACCAAAAAAGATATTGGTTTGTTAAGTCTCAATAAAGTCTCCAGACAGTTTTTGATTGGAATTTTAGTAGGGTCAAATTTTTTCAGCCAGGCAAGCATTTCATTTCCCTTCTCAGGGAATTAACTTGAGCTTAAACTCTGTAACTGGCCTGTGAATTCAAAGTTGTTCTCTTGGTCTTTTTCACACCTGAAACACCTGGTCATTGTGGGACATTCTAAGTCCTGAAGATCCCTTTTGGTTCATTCATTTCCACCTTTTCTAGCCTTTTTTAGTTTCTTCTTTCTGACCCTTGCCAATTAAATACATGCTGGTCCAGTATGTTTTGGGGCATTAGATTCCAACTTTGGTGAAATGCAGTGGACCTGAGTTCTGTGGTTGTCTTAGCCATTGGTGAAATGTCCCCTAAGGTGTTTTAAGGCTGTAAATCTCAGACTTGCACAATTAAATGACTGTTGTCAGTGACAGATGACATTCATGGTACCTCTCTAAAAACAAAGAATAATTATAGTAGGATAATGGAGTGCCAGGACATTGGTAGGGCCAAATGGATATAGAGTTAAACATACAGTCTTGTAAATGTTAGGAACTTGCCAAAATTCAAAGCATAAAAATCCCCATGAGGCAAGCTAGCTCAAGAGATAAAGTTTCCAAAACATCTGAATTTCTACTGCCCTTTGGAAAGCATAGCAGAGTCTTCTTTTACTCATATGGTCAGCTGTCCTGAGAGCTAATTAGCCCAAATTATGTTTTTTTCTTAATTACTCCTGTTAAATATTACTACACATTATTTTTGCTATCAGTTTTCCCCAGGCCAGAGGCTCCCAAACTTTCTTGGAATTTAGGCAGTGTCTGTGTTTCAATATTTTTTTCACAGCAAGCCTTAGCCAAAAGAGATAGATCATTCTGCCTAGTAAGTAGTTATGTCCAAACAACTTAATAAGTATATAAACATCTTAGTAGCTATTTGAAATGAAAAATAATAGATATTAAAATTTAAAAAATAATACTTTTGTTTTATCTTAAAATAACCATAATTACTTGCTAATAGGATGTGTGTACCTGTTGGGCTCTTTACAACTTCCCAAACCATTAAATCAGAATGGACAGCACCACCCTTGTTTTCTGTCCACATTTATTTTTGCATAGTATTTACTTTTTATCACAGCAACCACCAAAAATCTAGCTTTGCAAAGTTGTGATATAATCCAAAGGAATGTGGTATGATCTAATGTTGAAACACTGACAACCTTGAGTTTGTGCAGTGTCCAACAGATGTCAAGTATTGCCATGTTTCCCTCAAACTTGAAAGGCTCCGTGCAGCACCCAGGGGCAACGAGGCACACAGTTCAGGAATTGCAACTCTAGATGTTAAATGTAAATTATTAGATCAAACATTAAAATCTGTCAAACCTAGGAGGAATGGGAATTTCTGATTTATAAGACTGAAATTTCTCTTCAAGGGATCACATTCTAAGATTCATACCTGTGCACCTGGCTGTTCTTCTCTTTCTTCTTCTTCCTCTTTTTTTTTTTTAAAGATTTATTTATTTATTTATTTATTTATTTATTTATTTATTTATGACACAGAGAGAGAGAGACAGAGACATAGGCAGAGGGAGAAAGAAGCTCCCTGTGGGGAACCCGATGTGGGACTTGATCCCAGGACCCCGGGATCACGACTTGAGCCAAAGGCAGACACTCAATCACTGAGCTATCCAGGTGCCCCATTCTTCATTTTCATAGGAAACTATATGCCTAAAAAAAAAAAAAAAAGAAAGAAACTATATGCCTGTTCAGGATAGCATTTCTCCCCTCTTTTCATTCTCTGTCTTTTGAAATACGCTCAATTTGTCATTTTTTGCTTTGGTTCCTTATCAACAATCATACTTGCCAAAACAGCCTGGTGAGCAATGTTGTTTATTTCATTGGACGCCTTTTGTTTTTGCAATGTCACCTGCCTGCTTTATTTTGGTGTAATTTATTTTGTATTTAATTAGTAGTAAGTCTCCTGAGCATGAAACACTTAGTGCAGGTTACACACTGCAATACTTGTCATCTGATGGTTTGCTTCCATCCTTTAGCCATCCATGAGCCCGCAAAGGTCACCTGAGCTCCGACCCCAGAGTGTATCAGCCACTTGGTTGGTTGCTCATGCCTGTGCTCTAGCCTTTGCAGTAGATTTTAATACCTTGGCCTTTGGCTGCTTTTCTGAAGAAGCCTCATGACATCACTAAGCTTCAGGATTGATGATATTTTAGCTTCACTTTGTGTCTCTTTTTCCTCATAAAGATTTTGCTCCTGCTGCTACTGTTGTTGCCATTGTCTCCTCTTCTTCTTCTCATCCCCTTTCTTCTCTCTTTCTCTTCCTCCTGCTCCTCCTCTTCCCCTTTCTTGACCACATCCTCCTCCTTCGCCTTCCCCTGGCTTTGCTTTTTAACATGTCCACTCTTTCCCTTGCAGTATCTTAGCCCCAAAGAGGTGAACACCAAGCTGTTGGATGAGTGGCTACTGCTGCTGGAGGTCAGCCTGTCTCCCACATCCCGGGATCTAGAACATTTTCCCAAAGGACAGGGAGGTTAGGAATAGGAGCCCTGCCAGGTCACCGAGGTGGCTTAAGCCAGTGTCGGAATCAAGATGGTCATCATGGGAGGCACCTGGGTGGCTCAGTGGTTGGGCGTCTGCCTTTGGCTCAGGTCGTGATCCCGGGGTGCTGGGATTGAGTCCCACATTCAGACACCTCTCAGCGAGCCTGCTTCTCCCTCTGCCTGTGTCTCTGCCTCTCTCTCTGGGTCTCTCATGAATAAATAAATAAAATCTTAAGAAAAAAAAAAAAGATGGCCATCATGGCCAATTTTTCTCTCTCTCCAATTTAATAAGTAACTCTGGCAGATGCTGACCCTGCTGCTCGCCACTGTCCCTTCAGCCTGCCCTGACGCCTTTCCTGCAGCACCACCCCATCCCATCTCTCCCACCAGTCCCGAGCCACCCCGGCGTCTCCACTTGAGTCGCACATTCCACTTTTGACTCCAGCCCGTAAAACGTTCTTGTCGCCGTCCCCAGTCAGGTGGATGCCGCCTTAACTCCTGTGCGATATCAATAACCCACGCTAGTGAAGCCAGTGAGGTAATTTTCCCTGAAGCTCTAAATATAATTTAACAAGTTAAACACTGTAACATTGTGGCGAATGTGCTATTAAGGGACTGTAAATTGCTTACAAAGCATCAATAAACACAGTGCCCTAAAGCGAGGGGCTGTTAAGACTTTATAATCTAAAGCAGCACTTGGAGTATCACCCCGAGGCTTCAGCTTCACGTCAGATAAAAACAAAGCAGCTCAAGTCTTTAGTTGATGCCAAATGTACGTAGGAACACAACAAGCTTTAGGGGGTAATTACTTTTTGAGTGCTTGATGTGGATTTGCTGGGAAACACATCTGTTATCAAATTTGCCGGTGATTAATATGATTCTTGCATTGCCACAGAAGGGGGGGGAGCAAAGTTGTTGGTCGCAAGTGCCAAGCCAGTTGGTATGTGGCCCCTATAGGTTCATGCTGTGTCATTTTCCTGGGATAAGAACAGAAGTTTTCAGTATAATCTACTGTCACACCTTAGGTTATACCCTATAGGATTATGTGTGTAGAAAAATATTTTGTGTAATTAAATTATGTTTGGTGTTGTTGAAAGGGTGCAGCGTATTAAAAGTTAAATGGCCTCTGTTGGAAGCGAAATAATTCATATTTTAGACTTTGCAACCCCTAAAGATTCTTTGCCCTTCTTTTTCCTTCCCCTGATGTGCACTCAACCATAGTCAAATCCTTTCACAGAACACACTCCTTCTGCAGTTCCTTCCCAGGTTCATATCCTCAGCCAACTGGTGACTAACCCTTTTTGTGTTTTAACTGTTATCCAGAGTATTTGGTCTAAAGTATTTGCATCTGAGTTCTGGAAAGCTCTTAGCATTTTACAAATGTTACCTCATTAATCACACAGCCATCAGACTGACAGTGTTTGCCTTATATTAAAAGTGGTGGAAAAAAGAAAGCTCCGAGTGGCCCAGAGACCTGACCAAGGTTGCATGGTGAGTGGGGGGCAATAGTCCATCCCCTAGCCCCCACATCTTGTCACTGCTCAACGCCACTCTCTGGGGTAGGGCCATCATGTCTGTGGGATCTCAGGGTCACCTTTGTGACTTCTAACTATTTTCTTTATTTCTGACTAGCTAGCCTAGTTGTATTTTAAGCTTGAACTCAAGCCCCTGAGTAGGATTAAAAATTTCCTTCTCTTTCTTTATAATCAGGGCTATCCTTAGATTATGGGGACTTTTTACCTTGTGCCCTTGGGCTCCAGTATGAGATACTAATTCCCTAATGAGAGGGAGTAACTGTGGCAAGGATGCATCACTGGGCTTCAGAGCAACGCACAGAATGCCCTCTGTTCATATACTACCATCGTAGTAGCAGCTCTGCTCTCAGCTGGGCAGTCTGGATCCTGCCTTCTCCCTTTTCATCCCCATCCCTCAGGGTCTAAGCCATCCTGTCTTGGGACTTTGTGTGCTCATCGGGATGCATCAGGACTCCTGCTGCCTGGGCTCATCAGCATGAAGGTGCTAGGAAGATGATTGAAGGAGGGAGATGATGCAAGGAATATTTTATTTGGGCCTCATAGTCCCCCAGGGATGGCTTTGGTCCTGAGACTTCAGGAATTCATTCTTTGGTAAAATATGAGGTGGACGAGATCCAGGAGATCCTTCTTACACATAGATTACTAAAACCATTTCCAGCTGGGAAACAGGTCGCCATCCAGGAGAATTTTCCGCCGATGCCAGTCATCCAGGCTCGTGCTAGTCATACATCCCTAAGCAGGGCAGGTGTGATTCGGTTTTCTTTCCCGGCTTTCCTCACACCTATAGGATGCACTCTAAGTAGGCTACTTACATCTTGATGACAAATTATAAAAACATGAAGCTCAAACAAGTTTCTCAATAAGAACAACTTCATCTTACTTCTGAGGAGCTTTAAGTTAATTTCCAAAATCTGTCGCGGTGTAGAACACCCCCCTTCTCACCCATCCCTAATTGATTCCTTCAAACACAATCCAAATATATCATGGGAGAGGCACCATAACTTTCCTTTCTTTCAAGTAATGCATTTTTGTGTAAACATGTTGTTTAGGAAAGAACCTTTTATGGATGCTTTGTGTTGCCTTTGTGTTGCTCGAGAAAATACATTTTAAAAGAATTCTCCCCAGCCTGGCATGTAATGTTTCATTAGCCAACATAACCTTGTTTATTTGCTTTTTAAAATTTTATTTGGGAAAGGAAATCAATTTGCACCCCTGACATGCTGCCAGGTTCCTGTTTATAAGCACACAATAGCAGCTTGGAGGGGGCAAAAATATATAGTTTATGATTTCAGCATTAAGTATGACACAATCTGTGTATGAAACCATAGAAGCAATAGTGCTTTCCTGTCCCTGCAGCCATGCTCTGCAGTCTCAGCTTTTTATCAAAGTATTATCCAAGTATGCGCAGAATAAATGGTCCTAATTGTGCCGGGCACTTGAAGTGTGCAGAAGAATTGTCAGGACAAAAGGAGTTCTTTGGTGGTTTTTGTTTTTGTTGAGAAAATACTTGGAGCAGCTGGCTGACACTCAGACTTAAAACTGTGCTATGCTTTGGGGAAGCTTGACATGTTCCTCCAGTGCAATTAAGAGTGTCCTCAGAACTTCTGCTGTCAGAGATTCTGATCAGCTGCAGGGAGACTGGTAGGGCTGAGGACTGGTGTGTCCATTGTCAAAGAGAATTCCTTTCCCTTCACTCTAAACCCTTGTTGGGAGGCACCTGGGTGGCTCAGTGGTTTATCGTCTGTCTTTGGCTCAGGTCGTGATCCCAGGGTCCTGGGATTGAGTTCCGCATCAGGGTCCCTGCAGGGAGCCTGCCTCTCCCTCTGCCTATAGCTCTGCCTCTCCCTGTGTTTCTCTCATAAATAAATAAATAAAATATAAAAAAAAAATAAATTAAGAAAAAAAAAACATGTCGGTCATTCTGAGGAGATGGGCATCTCTGGACTTGAACCTAACTCTTGTGTCTTTTGAGTGTCTGTCAGCTTTTTGCATCCCCAAGATAAAATAACTACCTTATTAGTCCAACGTATCAAGGTCTGAATTGAACATGAAAGAAAGTCCTCTCCATCTGCTTCACAAAAATAAAACTCTAAAATCATTCATCAAGCAAACACCATTGATTGAACAATCAAGAGATCTAGACTTTTGTCCTGTTTCTGCCTCCACCCAGATGTGGGCTACTCTCCCCTGGCCTCCATTTTCTTTTCTGCCAAGTCACAGAGTTGGGATTAAAGGCTGTCTATGGCATCTTTCAAACTTAAAGTTCTGAGACCAGATATTCAGTTTCATTAAAAAAATTTTCCTTGGGGCAACTGGGGGGCTCAGTCTGCCTTCAGTTTAGGTCATTATCCCAGGATCGAGCCTGGCATTGGGCTCTCAGCTTGGAGGGGTGTCTGCTTCTCCCTCTTCCTCTACCGCTCCCTTTGCTTGTGCTCTTTCTCTCTAATAAATTAATAAAATGTTTAAAAAATATATTTTCCTTGGCATACTGGGTGGCCCAGTTGGTTGGGCATCCCACTCTTGGTTTTGTCTCAGGTTATGATCTCAGGGTTGTGAGATCGAGCCCCACACCAGGCTGGACCCTTTATAGGGAGTCTGCTTGAGATGGTCTCCCTCTCCCTCTGTCCCACACCTCCCTCTCTCTCAAATAAATAAATAAATCTTAAAAAATATATATTTTCCTTGAAGTTGGAATTCTTTTTTCCTGTTTTCCCAGCCTGCATCTAAACTGGATCTGTTTTGGGTTTATCCATCCAAAGTCATAGGACTTTGTTTCTGATAAAGTGGAGACAACTTCATCCCTCCTTTTCACTCTTTCAGTTTCCACTGTTTCAGTGATTATATTTAATTCCATGGATCTTCTTTTTTTTGTTCCTTTCCATGTCCCAACATTACCACTGAAACCTAACAATTAAATCCTGTACATGAAAGATTTTGTAACTCTGCTGGCCAACATATCTTTGGTTCCAGACACTGGACCCACACAGGGTCCCTTTCTGTTCCACTCTGCCATTCACAGTACCAGCCTGTAGCTATGGGCTCTTATTGAAGCCCCAAAGGGTTTTTCCAGTTTTTTAAGCGACTCTTTAATTATTTTTCTAAGAGAGAGAGTAGGGGAGAAATGGACAGAGGAGAGAATGTCAAGCAGGCTCTGTACCCAGGGTGGAGCCCAATGCTGGGTTTGATCTCACAACCCTGAGATCATGACTTGAGCTGAAATCTAGGGTTAGTCTCTTAGCCAGCTGAGCCACCCAGGTACCCCTAAGTGACTCTTTACTTGGCTGAGCTTACTACAAGCTCTAGGTATAGTCTGTATTGGAATCTGGAATGTTCACATGAGTGAATAAGGAGAGCTTGAATACAAGTGAAATCTTTCATTATTTATCTCTGTGCATAATTAGAAGGCACTACTGAATAGATGTAATTGGATCATGTCACAAAAATGAAGATAAAAGGCCATATGTACTCTACCCCTTTCTCACCAATGGG
Source organism: Canis lupus baileyi (assembly GCF_048164855.1). Classification (NCBI taxonomy): domain Eukaryota; kingdom Metazoa; phylum Chordata; class Mammalia; order Carnivora; family Canidae; genus Canis; species Canis lupus. The sequence goes on along the minus strand of NC_132855.1, from coordinate 19,427,016 downwards.
CAAACATCCCCTCTCCTCTCACTTCTCAGCCTCTACTTGAATTTTGTTCAGCCAGTGGTAAGTAGCCCTGTGTGTGTGTGTGTGTGTGTGTGTGTGTGTGTAGAAAGTTTCCCCAAATGTGCTCACCATGTGCTAGGAAGATAGATTTTCTGGATTCCTTGACACAAAGATACAAACAAAGGATCAAACAGGTCTTTTCCCTCTGTTGCCTCTGGACCAGCATGAAAAAGACCTTTGACAAGAAATGTTCTTGATGATTTTAACCCCAGTAAAGGGAAGGGAGGAGAGGAAGAGGAAAGAGGTGTGTTTTAACCTTGACAGTACTTCCTCAGACATGGATCCTAAACCTTTATCAAAAGTGGACGTATAACAGGCTGTTAGAATAAATGGGGTAACATATAAGACAAGGCATCTTTGAGGGCCCTGAGGCTTTTGGGGATGGGTTCTCCTGTGCCAGCAGAGGGGGGTTCAGACTTTATGCCTAAATGTTGTCATTGTTTCTTGAAAAGTGGATGGACAGTAAGCTACTCAGAGAAGTCAGTGTGTTGTTTTGTTTTGTTTTTTTAAAGATCTATTTATTTGTTTTAGAGAGAGCAAGAGAACACAAGCGGGAGGGGCAGGGAGAAGGAGAGAGAATCCTAAACTGACTCTACGCTAAGCCCAGAACCTGATACAGGGCTCGATCTCATGACCTGAGCCAACACCAAGAGTCAGACACTTAACCAACTTGAGGGCGCCTCCCAGAGAAGTCAGTATTATGCATAATTGCAGAACCAACTTGTAGGCAAAGGTGTTTAAACCAAGGTGAAGATAATACAAGAGATTCAGATATTTTGTGCTTCATCTTTTGCCCTGAACAACACATCCTTACCAATGGTTACTAACCTTTAAAATGGCTTTTCATACTCAGATTCTATTTGAGGTTAAGAGCAGACTCAAATTTCTAAATTTATCTGTAGGAATTTGGAAAGTATTTCATAAAGTGGTTAGTAAACTATATAGGTGTGAAAAAACATCTAAAAAAAATTTCTTTATACATAGGCCTGCCATTGGACTTCTTTAAAAGTAACTAGAGAACATTCAGATGTTTAAAAAATAAAAACTTATCTGTGGGGCAAACAAACACACACACATACACACACACATACATATAATCAACTTGTGGATGTTATCGACACATAGGGGAAAATATGAAGTCTTTTGTCAAAGGACTCACTTACTAAAAGCTCCAGCAATATGGGTGTATAGTTCTTATGTGGATCCTTGACTCCCCCAAGTTCTCATATTTATTTTAGATTTAGAAATAGTATTTCTTGGTCTGTTAAATAATCAGTGGTTTGTTCTACCTTGAGATTGTCAGGAGAGCAGTGGTACAAGAGGATGAAAATGACGTCAAGATGGAAAAATATAGGATGTTCAAGTTGCCAAAAACCAAGAACCTCTAGACTTTGTGTTCTAATACAAGAATGAGAGGTTGCTGGGGGAGTTATCTCAATACTGATGAAATGATGTCATCATTTCATTAGCATCAGTGCTTCTATTTAGCAAGTCAAGCCATAAATCCTGACTGTCTAGAGTAGAAAAACACACCTTCCCTCTACATTCTCTTACTTTCCTGCCATCTGACAACTTTGGTGGAAAGGAGAATTGAACTCAGCACTATTACGCTCTATGGTACGCAGACACCAGGTGCCAAATTCTTCTCTCTGTGACTCCCACATTGAAAGCTGTTCTTATTCCAAGCTCGATTGTTTCACCAAGAGGAGTGTAGTAGACATATTGGAAGCTGTGGCCTAAAAGTGAGACCTTGGTTTGAGGGTGTGTAACTGGATTCAGAGGAGCCGTGCTTGCCCCGGCTCATCTTTGTGGGGTGGAGCTGAGTTACTTGGGCACATTGTGGGGTAGGCTTTGCTTGGCCTTGTTTGTATTGTTTTTATCAATCTCATCATGATTTGTTAATCATGTGGACAAATGCAGAGCAAGTTGAGTTAGTGACAGTCCTGTCCTTACATGGTTTAAGTTAGAGAGAAAGGAAATAAACATACAGATAACTTTTTTTTTTTTTTAAGTCATGGTAGATAGGGTGGAGTGCAAACTGTGTCCTGTGTCCTGGTGGGGTTTCTGATCTTCTGGATATCTTGCATATAATAATGTATGTATATATGTATATATTATATAATGTGTGCATATATTCTATAATGTATATGTGTGTGTGAGATTATGCATGTGAATAGAGAAAATATTGAGAAAGATATAGTAAAATATTAGGGTTTTTTTCTGCATGCTGGGATGATGGGTGATTTTATTCCTTCCCGCTTATTTTTTTTCCTCCTCAATTTCCTCTAACAAACTAGTATATTGCTTGTGAAATAAAATAATGCAAGTTTAATCAAAACATACTTGTACTAGATATTTTCCGCCCAGGACCATTCTTCCCTTTTCCCACCTTGCTCTCTACACTGAAAGGCTGACCTTTAACCTGTGTTTTCTCGTTGGATTTGGGCCAGTGACCGCGAAACTACCATAGCAGGTTCTAGAAAGGAAAAAAAGGGAGCCTTGGTGTCTACTTTCCCAGCTGCTTCAGTTATTTGACCAAGGATCTCAGGTCTTGCCAGGTGTCCTATCCACACAGCTCTCTCCTCCCTGTCTCCTGCTAACCTCTCTCTCTCTCCCCTGAGGTCTGATAGCCTCTCCCTTTTCTCACCTCTGTAGGCCCAGGGATGCTAACAGAGACCTACTGAAATTGGCCCCAGGGTACTGCACTTTGGCTCAGTGGCTTCCCTGCACTCTGCCCACACCTTTGCAAATAGTTCCTTTATTAATCATTCCTCAAATTATGCAATCTGACTGTGCTGTCTGTTTCCTCCTGGCATCCTGAGTGATACAGTAGTAAAACTCTAATTGAAATTGTACATTTATCTGCAGCAAGTCTGCCCAGACTAACTAAAAGCATCAATTTCTTTTTGTTTGACTAGAATTTTATCAACGCTGTGAAATAGTAGTGTCTGATGGTACAATAGAGTGAAATGAGATTTTAGAAATTGAGGAATGTGAAAGCTTCAAAAGACTGTTATAGGAAGATGAATTCATGACTTTTAAAAAGTATTTTCAAAACGTGGCATCGCAGGGAGAGATAAAAGAGATTGCTGGTAGTAAAAAAAAAAGAAAAGAAAAGAAAGAAAAAAGGGGAAAAATGCAGTCACTGGACTTTCTGTACTTTTTCTTGCATATTGTTTTAAGAATAGGGATCAGTAGTAAGTGGTTTGGTGCTTTTGCCTTGGAGTAAGTGAGGAAGGAGTGGGTGCCATACCTGGGAAAGGATGAACTAAAGGAAATATAGATGCAGGGAAGCAGAGTTGTAATTTTAGAGTGGCCAGCCTTAGATGGAGGGCTCATTGGGAGGTAACATTTGAGCAAACATTTGGAGATGTGACAGGAGCTGTGAGGATAATGAGAAGAAACCTTCCCATCGCTGGGGAGCAGCCAGTGACAAGGCTGCTGTAGGTTAGTAGAACGTTAAGGAGGTCAGCACATGTCTGGAACAGAACAAATAAGGTAAGGAAGGAGTAGCAGGAGATGAGATCAGAGTGGTAATAGGTGGTATCATGTAGGCTTGGGGATGTACCTCATATGCCCTGTAAATACGGAAACTGTCTCGTTGACCCCCATCACATTTTTCTTTATGCCTAAGGATACAGAGAACCCAAATTACCAGTAAGAATTCCTATTTTAAAAGTTGCTCTTAATGTTTAGACAGGATTTCCAGAAGCTTCTTGGAGGACTGTTGTATCCAGTGGTAGCCAGTGCCCCTATGCTACACAGCAAGCGTTGTTGGTTTCATATGGTCAGAATACAAATACAATCTCTTTCTATCAGGATTTCATCAAATAGGATGGACTAAATCTCTCATCGATTTCCTGTGTTGCATTATGTAACTTGGTTTGGGTCTCAAACTTAACAAACACCGGTAGCTATGATTCAGTTTGCTTGGAAGCAGTGGCGATTGAAGTGTACTTGTCTTCCAATAAAATATCCACTTCCCAGGATAGAAATCTGCTGCTTAATTAATATCGATCATTAGCACAGCAGAGCAGTAACTTCTGTTTGTAAAGTACCGAACAATTTACAAAGCAAGGCCATTCATGGCAAGCCACCTGACGGGTTCCACCAGAAGTGAAATGAAGGCCAAGTACTCTTATTCTCTATTGTTTCAGAGGAGGAAGTCTAACTTGTAGCACATTTTCCTTCCCACTGAAGATCACATTTCTATTTTATGTTAAGAGCCTGCTGTTGCCAAATATTCAGGAATGCAGATACCCAACCAGTGCTCCAGGCAGGGGAGTTTTCAAGCAAATTCATCTTCGAGGCCAGCCCTGCCCTCCAGCTCTTTTGGCCTGAAGAGAAGAGCTGAGAAGGGGGGGGTGGGGCGTAAAGGGAGAAAAGGCAAAATCTCTTCTCAAATCTGCAGTATATCATTAGCAGCTTTCAAAAGAGTGCTGCATTTATATTTCTGGTCATTAAGTAAGTATTTGATTCTCTTTGAAATATGGAGAAAACAGACCCTCAGCATCCTCGTGGTGATTTTAGATACACTCTTACTTTTAGCAATTTTACATTGCTGGTAAGAGAGGAAGAAAAATGTGTTTAGCAATTCTAGAATGGGCCATTTGCCTCTTGTGTGGCTATAGCGGGTTTCTAGTGTGCCTCCTCACCATTGCCCTATAGGCTTCAGTGCCCCTTCCGAGATATTCAAGAATCTTTTCTTCCCTGTGCCATACAGAAATGTGAGCCTGGTACTGCCATTGGTGCCATTCATATCCCTCCCCCATCACTCCCCCATCCGTGCCGCAGGACCCCAGTTCCTTGCTTATTTGTCATCATTTCAGTCTGGCTCTTCCTGTCTATTTTCCAGTTACTGAAGGAGGCCTGTCTTGGCCTCACTTCAACCAGTGATTTGAATTGACCAAACACAGGGCAATTTGAGGAGACTTGTTTGAGCTGTTTCTGGCCTCTGTCTGTTGATATGACTCGTGAGGATTCAAATCAGCAGATGTTATCTCTTTATATCTCAGGCTTAGGATGACCATGTGCCCAACTTAGACCAGAGGAAGTTGTAAGCTGATTGCTCTTCATTCCTGTATCATCACCTCAGAGATCACGACTCATTTATCCTTTTGGTCATTGGTTGTCTAGTTCTTTGTTGGCACTGAGCTGGGCACTAGCTGACTCATACCAATTAATGGGACCACTGTGGGGTCTGGAGTGCTCTGGGAGGGACCAGAAGGGTTGGAAGCCACGAAAACAGTAGGAAGCCATAGTGCGATTGGGATAGGAGGTAATCAAACTCTGGAGATCAGGAGATAGCAAGGAAAAGACAGATGTGGGAATCATAATGAAGGCAAAATCAACAGACTAAGATACTGAGCAAGATCATGTGCTCCATGGTGGAGCTCACCATGTGTAATCAGAGCTTTAAAAGAAGTATTTATGGGATAAAATGGAGGACAAAGGATTGGTTAATTGATTCTACCTTGTGTAGAGGTGGTATCGGCATTGGTAGTGATCATGATAATAGTAATGATAATTACAGTAATGGCTGCTAACATTTACTGGATAGTTAATGTGTCCAACATTGTATTAACTAACTTAATAATATAAAAATCTTACAAGGTACAGTTGTTCCTGTCTAACAAATGAGAAAACTGAAGCAAAGAGAAGCAATAAACTTGCTCAAAATCACACATCATTCATTTATTTACTGAATAATTGAATTTATTGCACATCTACAAGGTGCATGTCAAGGAGCAGACACATGTTCTCCGATGAACATGGTATATTCCCTGGCCTGAGTTTGCTGGAGGAAACACTTGTGGAAATAAGTCAGGCCCTTAAATGGTGGTGTGGAAAAGGCACTGTGGGAGCACAAAACAGGGAACAACTAATGGTGCCAGAAGGAGTGGGAAAAACCTCTACAGAGGAGGGGACATCAACAGTGGATCTTGTGTTGACTGCGAAGAGGAAAAATGTGCAGAGAAAAAAGAAACATGAAACGGTGTGGAATAGTCAAGAAGCATGGAGGTCTGTGTGTATGAATGAGAGGGGAGAGGATAGAGAGGATGGATTGCCAGGAGGTGATATGGGAAAGATTGATTAAAATTAGGTAGTAAAAGGCTTGAGCCATATATCAGAGGTATGGCCAGCAGAAGTGTTTAAGTAGGCTGATGCCACAGCTTTCTTGAGGAAGACTCTTGAAACGTGAGGAACTTTACCAGTGAGCAGTGAGTACAATATTTTCAGTAGCATTAGACTAATTTCTAACTTCTAAGATATCCAAAGGTGCATCAATCACAGAAATTTGCTCAACTGTGACTCTAGTAACCTGAATGAAGTGGCATCATTTCCTTCCTTTTAACCCATATGATTATATTTAGCAGAATTAACCAAGACAGTAAATCAGGTGAGAGCAGAGACACCAACAGTCTGTGGCATTGAGAATCTGAACAGGAAGGAGCAGGATCTTTGAGAGACACCCAAAAACTGTTTCTCACAGTCAAGGGTGGCACTTGAGAAGACCTTTATTGTCTTGAGCATTTTACTACAGTATTAAATGAATAGCTATAAAATACTTACAGGGATGTTTCAGGGCTCTGTTGTCTAAACCCAGTATTAGAAAGGATGACAGAGGTCTGGAGTTGGAGGAGAGCATAGCTGGTCAAATGGATCTTGCTGCTCTGTATCCTGCACACTCAAGTCTAGAACCCCATTTGGGGGTGGGGCTGCCTACCTCCTGGAACCCCGTGAGTTGCTAAAGGCCACTGAGGGGTCACATCAGTGTGGGGCTGCCTTTCTACCACTGTAAGGGAAGTTGCCTTGGAAGTTGAACCCAACTCAAACATCAGAGAAATGATCTCTTTCTCAGCCTTTTTCTTAAATTTGTTGTTGAGGGTGAACTAACATCAAAGAATGAGTGAGTGAGAGTTGGTTGTTATTTTTGGTAGTTTGATTAAAGTATTGTTCAACAGTTTTTGAAACACATCTTTCTTCCCTAATTTTAATCTGCCCTGTTCGTTGTAAACCAGCTTAGAAAGGCCTATGTAGGCAACATGACATTAAGATGAAGATCATTAGTCAATAACTTTGAAATGAATTAATGGTGTATTCTTAGGCTTTTCTAGGTATGAATATAGTGGTGATCACATTGACCCAAGTTGGTGGTATGACTGTAATTCTCAGGATCACATACCAGCATTAATAACTTCTTTTAATTTCTCTAGAAAGGATATTAAGTTCACTTTATTTTTTGCCATGTCATTTTCCACTAGAAAATATTTTTGCAGCAAGACTATGGAGGCAGTATGGCTTGGTAGGTAAGAGCCTCGACTCCTAAAGCCAAGTGGTCTAGATCTGAGCTCTTCCACTTATTAGTTGTGTGACTTTGAGCAAGTTACTTAACCTCTCTGTGCTTCAGTTTCCTCATCTGTAAAAGAGGATTAATAATCCTGTCTACCATCTAGATGGATAAGGATTAAATGGGTTTTCTGACATAGGGTAATGCTGTGTATGTGGTAACTATTATTAGTAATGTTTCTATTAAAATCCAATCAGTAATGGGGAGTAGCCATCCAAAATGAACACTACTCTCTTAGCTTCACTTTTGGAACTATACACTATGCTAAAAGGAAAAAAAAAGTACATGTATGGTGTTAGCACTGTGCTGGAGCATCTGTCATCTCATTCAATCCTTACTACAATCCTGTCCATTAGATGATTATCTCTATTTTAAAGATGAGGAAGGTATGGCTCAGAGAACTTAACATACTTCAGATGATATGGAGCTGATTTGAACTTGAGCCCTATTCTGGTGCTCATGTTTTTATTCTGTACCATGGCTCTCCTTAGAATTCTTCTGGAATAAATAGCAAACTCTGAAAAAGCAGAATTTAAATGTGTGTGTGTCACGGCTGGGGTTTTCACAGCACTCTGTGCTCTCCTCTCTCTTCCTCTCCTGCAGAGGTTGCCTGAGATGGTTTCTTGTCTAATGTTGTTTATCTTTCACTGTGTGGAAATAAGGAGAATGTTATGGAGATAGAAGCAGTTGGCATTGCCCTTGGTCTCCTCCCCAACCCCCCCACCATGTCCCCTTGAATACTTCACTGTCTCCTCTATCATGGAGCAACCTGCCCTCTTAGTAGGTTTCAAAATACTCACACTGGTATTCTAGCTCCTGAGAGCACCAGAAAGGAGGAGTCAGAATCCAACGAGAATCCTTCCTGGACCTCCAGAAAGCTTAGTTTCTTCTGGAAGGTTAGAACTTTTGTTATTCTGTGAATGTGTCAGACATATTTTGGATGCAATTCATGGATGTTTATATCTGGGAAGTTCTGAAAGTCTTCATAACTGCTCGGGCATCATTAAGATGCAGACAATTCCAAGATTGCACAACTTGACTTGTAAACGCGTGTTGGGATGACCCTGGCTCTTTATGGAGAAACCCATAAAATCTCCACACCTTGGCAGTTGGACAGAATATAGATTTGAAGATAACATTTTGGGACATTATGGGAATCAACAACCTTTTCCCTGTGCGCTCCAACTTTTACTTTCATTTGTGGTCCACTGCTGTTCATCCTTCATTACCACACCCTGAAATTATAGGTATTTGTAAGAACGTATATTCATATACATTGGGTTGTTATTTTGCATATTGTATTCCAAGCCCATGCATGCAGAAGGACAATTACCGCTCTACCTCAAGCTCACTGAGTATGCAATCAAGACTCATTATGCCCCTGGTTCTCATCCTATTCACACCCTTTATGTCTCAGAACAACAGTGAATGGAGAACAAGGTATATTACAGGATATGAAGGGTGGAAGAAGTCAAAGGAACATGCAGAGAAATTGGAACCAAGAAGCGAACAATTTAGGTGAAAGTAGTTTGCAGAGTTTTTATGTATGAAGTTCGAGAAATTTTACTTTGTGTTGGATCCGTTTCTTAAATCATGATGCCTTGGGTCTGGCATAAAGCTATAATTTTCAGAAGGCTCATTTCTGCAAAAGCTTATGGTTATGGAGAAAAATCAGTGTTTCTAGGCCCATGAATCAGAGTCTAAAAAGTCTGTTTGGATATTTAAGGTCTCATAAAATATAACATAGAAAGAGACTTGTGGAGTATCAGAGCTGGAAACAATCATGGAAACCAGATAGTCCAGCCCCCTGCTTTTAGCAATGAGGTTACAGAGATGAGGGAGATTGAACGATTTATCCAGATTATGTGGCTGCAAGGAGGAGCAGAGAGCCAGGACTAGAAAAGACCTCCTAACTCCTAAGCCAGTATATTTTCAAAATTATCACACATTACTAATCATTTGGAAGCACTGACCCAAAATATGAACCATGGATCATAAGTGAGAAAATCTTAGCAATAGCAGAAACCTTGGAGGTCATGTAGCGCCATCTCCCTCCTGATGCAAAAGTTCTCGTGGTGACATCCTTGACAGATGGCCACTAGTCTCTACTGGCTTAACTCCGAGGCCAGAAAGCTCAGTACTTTACAAGGCACCTTGTTTCGTCTTCGGATAAAAGGTCAAATTCATATTTTAAGAGCATCAGTCAAGAATGAGTGAAGGTGACTAGAGGTGAATGGCATATTTTTAGTGATGGTGAGAAGTTTTCTCTCTTTATCATCTTAAAATGAGGATAATAATGATGACCTTCTAGTGTCATTGTGAGGATTAGCAGTGCAGTTTATAAAGCATCTACCATAGCGGTTGCTTCAAAATAAGAACTCAAATTATAGTCATCATTGGCTTTTATCATCATGATCCCATTTTTTTGAAATTATGCCCTCTGGAGTAGTATAGACTATGTGTAATCCTACAAATATTTGAAAGCAGTTAGCAAGTCTTTTTTTCTTCAGACTAAATATTCCCTGATTCTCTTATGGTTCTTCCTGTGATGCGTTTTGGATGCCTTCATTGCTTTCATTCTCTCCTATTTGTCAATTTCCCCCTTAAAATGTGGTGGCCAAATGTGGTCAGTTCAGCATGCTCTACAGTGGAATAATTACTTCCCTTGATGTGGACATTGCACTTCTCCTACAGCATCCTAGATTTATGTTAGCATTTTTAGAGGCCAGATCACAAATTTGGCTCGAGTAAAACCTGATTCTACTACCCAGAACATAAGCTATACCTCCCAACATTGTGTCAACTGCAGATTTGACAAGCATGATTTTTACATCTTTATCCAAGCTGTTGATAAAAATGTTGAGCAAGAAAAGGCCAAAGGCTGAGCCTCGAGGAACACCTCCGTTCATTCTCTGAATATTGAAACCCATCCGCTGATTTGATGACACTGTTTCACCAGCTCACAATCTATGTACCTATACTAGCAAAAATAACTCCACAAGATGTAGTCACTCATTGTGTTTTTGAAATTGGATATTTAATTTATCCAGAGGTAAAATGCCATTCTTTTATCAATGAAGACAGGTTTTGAACCCATAATTGGGAAAATGTGAACTCAGAAAATAATTTCATGTTTGAGTTACTATGTAATGCTTAAAGGAAAAAAAAATATCTTCTCTTAATGTGAAATGATAATGCTTGCCTAATTGTTTATTTTTCCAAAATGTTTTGAAATTACTGTCTGGGTCTGGGGGGAAGGAGAGTGGAGAATGTGGATTTCACATGTGGTGGAAAAAGCAGATTATTGAAGAGTTAGAATAAAACCTTTAAGAACCTTTCCTGGGCAGCCCTGGTGGCTCAGCGGTTTATCGCCATCTTTGGTCCAGGGTGTGATCCTAGAGACCCCAGATGGAGTCCCACGTTGGGCTCCCTGCAGGGAGCCTGCCTCTCCCTCTGCCTGTGTCTCTGTCTCTCTCTGTGTGTCTCTCATGAGTAAATAAATAAAATCTTTTAAAAAAGTAAGAGCCTTTTCCATCTCTGGTGGGGTCACAGAGACAGAGATGTCTTAAATGTTGGTGGGAGAGGATGTGAGGTATATTCCTAGGTTTTTAAAATTCTTTTTGATGATTCTCATTAAAGAGTTCATTCCTTCTTTCTTTTAACACACTTCCATCTAAACAAAGCAAACCAACTTCTTTGTGCTATAGCACAGATCAGTTTTTCCTGGTTTTCATGTGGAGATAAAGAATGGCTGTTGCCAACCTTTAAGCCAAAGTGCTCAAAGATTCAGAGCTCACCTCTTGGCATCTTCCTCCCAGGGCTCATTTAATATTTTCTCAAGGGCTTTACTTTCCAGTCTACATCCCATGTTTGTGGCTTTCTTCTAAGCTCCTGTCCTTTGTATTTCTCTAGCCCATAATCAAACAAATGCCTTAGTATCTAAAACTCTATTACCACGAACATACTTTGAGACCTCAAGGTAAATAGACAAAAAGCACTCTCAACAATTTGCCAGGGTAAAAGAGCTCCTCATACTGAATATTTTAGGAATGTCATTCCATAGTTAACTCAGTCAGTATTTATTGAGCACTTATTATATGCCAGGCACTGATCTAGGCAACAGAGGCAATGGGGAAGAGATTCAGATTTAGTCTCTTCTCACATTCTGCTTATGCTCTCTAGGAAGAGACATATTAATCAAACCAAAACAATCGTGAACTTATACAAAGTACTGAGAAGGAGAAGGTGCCCTTCACTGGGAAGACTTCAGGGAAGTCTTCCTCATGTGATACTTAATCTGAGATTTGAAGGTGGGGTCTGGGGAAGGGCACAGGTAGCAGAAGACAAAATATCCCAAGCCCCTGTGCTGAAGTGGAGCATGGGTAGTATGAGGGCAAGAACATGCTAGAAAGGTGGAGTGAAGAGCAGAGAGCAGGAGTGAGAATAGCGTGAGATGAGCTGAGAGAGGTAGAAAGGGTCCCTCACAGGCCTTGTAGGTCACACAAAGAGTGCTCTCAGTGTCATCTGAACCATGAAAGCCATCTAGGAATCTTGTGGGGTGGGGAATAGGAGGGTGCGGTTAAGCAGGGAGAATTGTGTGATGTGATCAGTTTTGTCTTTTATAAAGATTGCTGTGGCTGTATATGGGCAAAAGGAGAAAAGGAAGCCAGAGCGACAAGACCAGTTAGGAGACCACTGTCTAGTCCAGGAAAGAGGATGATGCTGGTTGGGTGTAGGTTGGTGGGAGGTGACATGGAAGGATAGAAAGAGATGAAGGATACATAAATTGAATTGTAATACTCGGGGACTGCAAATGGGAGTGATAGAAAAGAGGTGTCAAGGGTAACTCAAGGAGGGCTCACATATGTTATATCCTTTGGCAATTTAAATATTATTAGTTTAAATTTTAGATTATTCAACTCTATTCATAATCCTTGATAGCACAGCACAACAGAAGTAATTCTAAAAAGAAAGTCTGAAATCATTCTGTGCCTCAGATCTATTATTGGCAAAGTAGGTTACTGTGAGCAAGATGAAAAATTGTTGAGTATCTCTAAGGATCCAAACAACGGAGAAAAGAAAAGTATTTATAACTGTTGATTTTGTCAAGGCCTCATTGAGACCCCGGGAAATGTGTTTGTTAAGGCTCACTTTCAAAAAAAGTACCACAATTATCTTTATTTTCAGTATTATTTTAGTTCAATTCTCTATGTCTCTAGACCCTATAAAAAGAACGTTAAAAAAAAAAAACACTTAAAAAAAAAAGAACTTAAGCTTATCCCTACACTGCCACTCCAACACAAATCACCATTTCCTTTCATCTTGCTTTAACCAACCACAATATTTTCCCATGTCAGAAAAACCTTCCAGTGTATAAGAGGAGCCTTTGGACCGTGTGTGTGTGTATATAAGCCTGTTCATGCCTCTGGGATCCCACGATAACACAGTCGGCTCACAGCCTAAGCCAGGTGCCCAGTTTCCATCTGGACTCCTGACAAACTGTGTGGTCAGGATTTAGAAATCAGAAATCTGGGAAAGGTGCAATGTGATGGACACAACCACCCCAAATACCATATATGTTATCACCATCATTTAACACATAGTGCAGGAAATCCTGTTCTTTGCAGAAGAACTTCAAAGAACCACTTCTGGTTCTCCTGGGTAACATTTATTTTTTTCTTTGCTAACCCCAAAGCGCAGACAGATATATATTTTCCTTCTAGTAAATTGCTGGTGACACTCCATTTCTTTCCTGCCATCCTCAACCCATTGTCCAACTGACCTCTCAAATTTCACTACCCTTCTAGGCTGAAGAGCTATGCTTAGCTGTTTACCGAGGCCCACTTACTTACTTGGCTTTCCACTGCACTTTCCCTTTCTTTTCTGGGCTCTGAATTTCTCACCTTTTAGCTCTGCCATATTGATGAGACAACTTCTGCCCCTGTGAATCTGCCTCTGTCACTCCTTTTGTCCCAGTGACTTTCTTTTCTAGAAAGAGCTATCTTTTAAGATAGCTTTACCTTTCATGTTTTACCTTACTGTTGCATTTTAAACAAAGAAACCTTCATTTGGGTCATCAGAAATAAGCACATGATATTAGTTCCCTTAAGTGACTCAGATGTCTCACTTATGCCTTCACTAGTTTATTCATGCAGTGTATATTTACTGAGTGCCTACTGTGTCCCAGGCACCATGAGAAAGAGAGAGATATGAACACAAACATTCTGCATTCTAGAGGAAGACAGTGAACAAATAAATGGACAAGCAGTCATTGTTCTGTATTCCATTATTCCATAAAAATTGTTAGAGATTGATTTTCTGAAAATGCAGCTGAAAGTTGCAACCTAGGCTTTTAGCATTGGATTCTAGACACCCAGTCATATGTTCCAGTCATCTATCCTCACTCTCCAGGCAGTTGAGCTTGGGTCATGAGTACCCAGATTATGATTTGGAAAAGTAGTAGTTTCCTGGGGAGAAAAAAAAAAAAAAGTAGGTGGTTGGCCACTCTCATAGGGCTGTAAAAGAAACAATAACCTAGTGTGTGTGTCATTCAAAGCAGGATGCCGAGCACCTCTTCACTAAATCATAGTATTGTGCACTTACCATGGAAATCATTTTCAAATGCGGTATGTATCACACCAAGTCAGAGAGGATATGCACCAAATGTCCCTGATAAAACCTCACGTTGGGATGGTGACAGTGATTAGTGAACTTCAAGATATTTTGTAGTGTGCCTTACTGTTAGGGTAAATAGTTATTTTTCATCTGCTCGTAGTTGTAACTTATAACAAGATGGATGGATCCATAGCTTGCCAGAAGCCATAACTCTTTATTTAGTTGACATGACCAGATTCCCAATTTCGTCCTCTGAGAGCTTGAGAGTACAATAAAACATTGACTTCTGACCATCCTCTTTGTCTTCTCTGGGCAGAATATCTCGATGCATAACACAGTTGGTGGGGCCATGGCGGGGCCCGGAACTCACCAGCTTGGCAGCACCAGAATGCCCAACCATGACACCAGCGTTGTGATTCAGCAAGCCATGCCGTCACCCCAGTCCAGCTCTGTCATCACTCAGGCACCTTCCACCAACCGCCAGATTGGGTAAGGAGACTTCTTCGGCTGTCTCTAGGGTCTGGCTGGAGCTCAGAGAGTGTTCTGGACCTTCTCCTTGTTTCTGGTGCTCAGATTGGATGAGATAGAAGTTGGTGTTCCTGGCAGTGTGATATCACCTGGCACCTAGCGTGATGCTTTTAACGGGAGAAGGGAGGGGAGTCCCCATTTGGTGGAAACTGTCTGATCCTGAACTTTGGGGAGCAGAGCAAGTCATTCTGTGTCTTCGTTTCTTCAGATAAGATTTGTGAACTTCAAGATGACTAGAAAACATGTTGGGTGTTATGGAAAGCAGAGCATAATTTTCAGGACAAATGCTTGAGGATGGTAGAGGGAAATTTCACCAGCTCACTTTCCTCCCCAACACAGTATGTCCCTTTTTTCCTAAGATCTGCTGAGCCCATCCCCTGTGTCTTCTACGTATTTCCATTTCTCCTTCCTCTGATTATCCTTCTTTGCTTCTCTTCCTTGTTAATACCTTCTTATTGCTCTCCCCTTCTTCCTCTGTATTGGTCCAGGCTCATTCCTGGAGTAGACAAAACAAAAAAAGCAAACCCTTTCCCCCTCATTTATGTAAAAAAGACAATACTGTGGTGTTGAGCAAAATTGGTATAAAAAGATCCTGTCAGAATCCCAGATACTCTGTATTATGGGATAGAAAGAGTTTTCACAAAAAAAAAAAAAAAAAAAAAAAAAAAAGAAAGAGTTTTCACTTCTGAGTCTCATGGGACAGCTCTTAGCCCCTGGCTACTCAAGAGTGTGGTCTGCGGACCAGCAGTCAGGGCATGACCCCTGAGCTTTCTCAGAAATGCAAACTCTCTGGCCTGCTTCCTTATCTTCAGGATGATGGTGCCGTGTCTTCTTTCCACCCTCACAAGAGCAGAGTGAAGAGGAAATAAAAGATTTAAGAGCAGTTAGGTTCTTAGGAAGAAAACGTAGTAACTTAAGCCAGAGAGCCCTGATAAATTTATATTGCTGGAAGCTGAGAACTACTTGCTGTATATTCCCAGAATTCTCTCTTTAAAATAGGAAAGGGAACTTCCTGTGTTTGGTATGTGCATCAGAATTTAGTGTGAATATCAGTTGAATATTAGATATGGCAATTAAAAAAAAAAACCCTAGAAGCTGACCCACAATTTGCCAGTGTGTCTTTCCTGCTTTGTTTTGTTTTAGTTTTAAGATTTTTTTTTAAAGTAATCTCTACACCCAAGGTAGGGCTTGAACTCACAACCCAAGACCAAGAGTCGCATGTTTTACCAACTGAGCCAGCCAAGTGCTTTCCCAACTTTGGTTTTAATGCTTCTAAGAATTTCAGATCAAGAGTGAGTATCAAGAACAGCACTGGCTTATTCCTCCTTGGAGTGCTTTAGAAGGGGTACCTTGTCTCTCACATTTCTCAACTTACCAGATGGGTTGTGATTTGTGAAGACCCATCATTAACAAATGAGAGCTGTGGGCAGTGACTGTTTTGTGAGTTTGTCATGAGTACATTTGATTTCCCATTAAAAAACATAGGATATTAATCTGGCCACTTGAATGCTTGGCTTTGTTGGAAGAAGCCAGTGCTAAATTAGCTAGCATCTCTGTTAGATATTTCTTTTCTTTTCAGATGACTGTGGGAGCAAATATTGCCACCATCTGAAGCAAGAACCTATAATATACTAATGGGGTGGGTTCTTTTAAGACAGCATCTATATCTCAAGGGACTCCTTCACTCTAGTGGTTTGGCTTTGGGCAGACAATTCAGTTAGGCCTGCTAATTATAATTATTTTATTTTTCTTTCAAGGGGGAAAAAACATAAAATGTGTTGGAGTTTACTAGCAGTTTTATAACATTCCTTCCCTCCTGGAGTCCCCCTGCCTTCCCCTTACCCCTACCGCAACTACCCTCTTGGAGGCCCTTAGGATTCAGCCATTGTTAGTACAATGCTGGTTTTTGTGAAACAATCTTTTAAGGGTTAGCACTAAATTCTAAGATGGGTGTTGACTCTGTCAATAATTTACCCAGCTGGCCCAGGGCTGTAGAGTTGGGTGACATTTCTAGGCTGTATCACTGTGCCTGGATGGGTTGGAGTGTTTCTCTGGTACATGTGACCTCCCAACCCACTCCATCTTCTCATTTACTCCCAATCCTGGGGTGTTGTATGTCTCTATTGGTGTGTTCTAGGAGATAATTGTCACTTTTGGGACTCTGTCTCATTGCCAAGCTTGAGAGAAGCTGTTTCTTTTCTGCAGAGCCTTCCTTCCCTGTCGTGCTTACCATGTTGATTCCAACCCACACATCCTGTCATTTCCATTTTCTCCATGTGACCCATCCAAAACCTTGCCCGGATGGCCGTGGGGGCTCAGCAAGGAACAACCCAACCCATCTCACCAGTGGATTCAGAATGAAACTCTAGGTGGTAACATTTGGGGATGGTTTGACTCTTTTATTTCTCCCAGCAAAGAGGAAATGAGTACTTATTTTAAAACATGAGTTCCCTCTGGAGACTGTGTCTTTAAATGAGCATTTGAAATTGCAGATAGATTTTTTTTTTGAGACTGCACAGAACCATATTGTAGTAATATTCTGATTTTTATCACAACCTCAAATATTTAAGTGTCAAAATCTGGCCAAGCCACCTGCAAATGTTTGCCATGGCTACTGGCCAACAAAAACAGCAAACAGCAATGAAAGTCTTCATTCAGGCTCAGCGCTTAAGCTGCATCCAGGCAGGGAGGCTGGGACCCACCTGTGCCCACGCACGGTGCTTTTTTGCTGCAGCCAGTGGGTGTGTTCACGACTGGAACTCTGTGGGAGAGGGAGAGGGCCGCCTGTCTTCTGCTCCCCCTTTTTCCTTTCCTTCTCCCAGTGCTTGGCTTCTGCTGCCAGCCTTACTTTTGCTTTCTTTTCGGCCCCTTCTTTTATGCTGTATTTAAACTTAGAGGCTTGAATGTACTGAAAGTGGTATTGACAAGGAACGGATTGGAAATGGGAACAGTGTCTGGGGAAGATTTTAGGGGGACTAAATGTATGCATTTTTGTAAGCATTTGATTTTCATACTTTTTGAGCAGGCACTGAGCCAATGTAGACTAAAATGGGTGGAAATGCAAAAATCCAAAGAAACAAACTTAAGAGTAGGGGGATAAGCAACACAGGCAACTTCCGTGCTATCCCATATCACCCCCTACCATGCCCTCTGTCCAGTTCTGTCAAAGTAACGCTGTTATCCCAGTAGAAACTGGAGGTAAGTATAAATATCCCAAATTGCACTCGTGTGGTTAGGCAGGCTAGAAAAACACTCGGTGCTAGAGAGTGTGGGAGGCATCCCCAAACTAGAGACTACTTGTGCTTAGTCAGACTGGCAGACACTCTGTCGGGAAGAGTGTCTTTGGCTGATTGATGGTAGCATTTTAGGAGATAAGTTTTCCAGATGGAAAAAAAAAAAAGAGTTGAGCCATGGGCTGTGGAGGAGACACGTGAGACAGAAAACAAGCATGTGTTAAATATAGATGAAATCGATTCAGCCTTGGACCAAATATGTGGCAGATTCCATGTGGTATCTCTATTGCAGTCATTTTTTATTAGATATCATGTAACAGGCTCATTAATTCAGGATTAAGTCAGCAGAACCTGGGAAAAATGGTGGATGAGCATGTAGTGGTCATGTGAATTCCCTAGCTCTGTCTCTTACTCTCTGTCTCTTTCTGCATGAGACATTTTTGTAGGAGCCAATAAGCAGTTGAGGAGGTGGCTGTAATCTTAATAGATCCCAGCTTTCC
This sequence comes from Canis lupus baileyi, assembly GCF_048164855.1. Classification (NCBI taxonomy): domain Eukaryota; kingdom Metazoa; phylum Chordata; class Mammalia; order Carnivora; family Canidae; genus Canis; species Canis lupus. The sequence goes on along the minus strand of NC_132855.1, from coordinate 19,408,732 downwards.
TAAAGAAGCCTATTTCTCTTTATGGAGTAAGTATGAACAGGTAATTCATGCTCAGTAATTCTTTAGAAGAGCAATGAAGTTAGTATAGAAAGTGGAGATCCACAAGGATGGACATAAGTACAGAATTCTGATAGGTTGTGGGAGGCACTGCCACTATACTCCAGACATTTTCTTCCTGTGTTCTTTTTGTATTCCAAATGTTCTACAAATTTACTTCTCATAGGGATTTGGGCAAATAAGCAAGCTTACAGAGTTATTGGTGAAAATTATTTGATTGTAATAGTTTATGATATAGAAGTGTTCTATTCCTAATATCAAAATACCCAAGCACTCCTACCAAGGCTTATATATGGACAGAAGATATCTGATCATTGTGGAATTTTCTAGTTAAGACATCAGGAAACTTGAAAATATGGTCAACAGCATGCATATATGAAGCCATTTATGTATGAAATTCCTCCTTGATTTTACATCACTTATATTCCTGGCATGTATATATCCATGTCTGTGTGATGTCTAAACCCTATTTGCATGGGTTTTTAGCCATGTAGTGTATAGACCTAATACTTAGCCAGAAATTTATATAAAATACCATAGAAGGAAATCTTGTATTATGTAAGAATAAAGAGAAGCCTAAATCATAAATTTATATGATCATAAAATATGCCTCATCATATTTTGTGATAAATATCATAAATTGTGCCTCCTTTCACCTCACTCTTTCTGCAGTTATTTCTCTTATCTCTTTGAGATCCCTGATACTATGTATCACACAGAGTATAGGGTAGTATAGCTCAGTGGATGTGACCAAGGGAAAAAATTAATAATAATAATAATAATAATAATAATAATAAAAGCTTGTTATGTCTCAGAGCATGTTGGTGTCAAAAGCAGTGCTACCTTTTCTATCAGAGTTGCACAACTTTTTTGTAGGAGTTGGTGTTGCTGTTTGAGATGGGAATGGTGATTGAGGATTTTTGTGTCTCAGGAAAAAAAAAAAGAAAGTCCGTAAATGACTGTGTCACAGAAAAGCAACATTTAAACATTTAAAGAAGACTTTAATCAAACAGTTTTTTAGGAATGTGCTTGTTCTGTAAATGCAAAGGTGTGTAAAATCACTATGAAGAGTTTTTTTGAACTCTGCAAACCAAACTGAGCATGATTAAGACTGTCACTGTCTCCCCCCCACCCCCCAAAGGCTGCGGCTGGTGACATCGGGCCAGCTTTCTTTCTGCTGGAGGCAGCAGATCAGATACCCAGGTTGTCACTGGCCCCCAGCCGTTGGCCAGGATAGCTTGAAGACCCCCTTGAGTAATTCAGAAGAGAAGCCATTACTTCCTGCTCTGTGTTTTGCTGAGTATCATGGCTATGAACATTGCTTTATTGTTAGAAAGTTGCTGGATCTTTCACAGCCCCAAGAACATTTACGAGGGCCCTTCAGGGGGATGCTTTCTGGGAGGGTTGATGGACTTAACCATATGGCTCCCGTTAAATCCCATGCAGAGCCTTGAGAAATTACCTCTGACAAGGGGGCCAGCAGCCTTCCACTCACAGGGTTTTATGTGTGGAACGAAAAATTAAGTACTGATACTTGAGGAAATATAAGGTTTCTTAACATTCAGAAGTTGTAATACCACATGGTATTATGGCCAGATGAAGGGGGCAGAGCCAGAACACCAGAGCACATGACTGTATATTCCAAGGAGAAGAAAAATATCCTTGCTCTTGTCTCAGAATCAGGCTTTTGCCTCGGATTCCTCAGGTGAACTTTCTAGGTCTTGGTGCTTTAGCTCCTCACTCCAGGTGAGGCACAGCAAGGCTGGTAGCCTAGTCAGTTTAGAGTGATAAAACAAAATACCACAGACTTTGGTGGCTTCAACAATACAGACATTTATTTCTTGCAGTTTTGGGGACTTGAAAGTACAAGGTCAAGGACCTTGGTCAGATGATTTGGTCAGAAGGTGCTCTTAATGAGGACCTTTGTACTGTCTTGCAGACAACTGCCATCTTGCTGTGTGCTCACCTGACCTCTTCTTTACACTTCATGGAGTTGGGGGAGAAGAGAGAGTTAGTAAATTCTGGTATTTCTTCCTCTTATAGGGACATCAATCCCATTATGAGGACTCGACTCTCATGACCTCATTTAAACCCAATTAATTCCCAAGCCCCCACCTCCTAATGCCATCACATGGGTGGGGGGGGGGGTTAGTGCTTCAGCATATGACTTGGGGGAGTACACAAACTCAGGCTATAAGCAGCTTGTGTAGTTGGGAGGGAAACTTGGAGGTCACTCTTCAGTGGCTCAAACTTTTTGTTAGAAAAGCACTCAATTATCAGGCTGACAATGAAGACAAGGAAGGAAGCTGACATTTATCCAACATCTATTATGTGCCAGGTACTGATCTAGCATAGCATGTTGTTTCCTATAATTGTCCAAGAGCCCAGAGAGGCAGACATTATTTACTCCAGTTTTATTTCTCAAAGAAGAGAAGTAACTTGTCTGACATCCTTCAGCCAGAGAGATAAGCAGAATTTTGAATGTAGGTCTGTTGGCCTCCAAAGCACATGCTTTCCCTGTTCTTTTTTTTCTTTTCTTTTCTTTCCCTGTTCTATGCATAGCTGTCCCAGTGCTGTGGAAGACACATGAGCTTGTCTGACCCTTTGGGAGAATCTTCTACCCATTGGAGTTGGCTAATGCTCAGTCTGTCTGGTTCCAGTGTGAAGAGCTTCTATGCTTTCACACACCTGCAGAGTGGTCAAGGGCAGAGTGAAACACCTTGAGTTGTAAGCAGCTGCTTCAATCCTCCAGGAGAAAGATATAGGAGGTCCCTAGTTCCTAAGGAAGGGAGATCAGGGACTATCTTGAGCACATAGAGGCAGAGTTGGTCTCTCCTGGAAGAAACCAGCTGGCCAGATGCCCTCATTTGTAAGAAAACCAAAGTCCCCACAAAGAGTGACTGATCTTTTTCAACCATTTGGTTGCTCCACATTTGGCTTCTTCATTTGAAGGAAGACCCCCGTATCCCTTGCCCAGATGAACTATGACTTCCAGACTTATTCTGATTCCTACTGTGGATAAGTGACTTTGCCTGTGACCTCCTCTTGGAGGAGGATTTCATTTCTAGATCTTATGAACAGAAACCCTGCCCACAGAGTTCCAGGAGCTTCCATATGAGCCTCTCTGTGTGCATCTGCCCCCCACCCCATTTTTAGAAACAGATAGGCACTGATGAGGGTCTGATTCTAGAGAAAATAACCCAGGATCATTCAGTCTGTATCCATCATAAATCTAAACAGTTGTTCTTTTCTGCAGCATATTGAAATGCCTGGAGAACAAGAGCTTGCCCAAAGCTAAACTATGTTATATCAGAGTGGAGTCTTGGAGAAGTATTGGCCATGAGTTCAAAGGTCATAGGTTTAAGATAGTCCAGAGTCTGCCATTTAAAAGGTTTGCAGCCTTGGCCAGGTGTTCAATGTCCCTGGGCCTCAGTTCCCTCATCTTTATAAGGAAACGTTAACCAGATGATTGCAAATCAGTCCTAGCAGCAAAATTCTCGCTCAGTACTTCTTTCTGTCTCAAATTTATTTTCTCTTTTATTTTGCTTTCTCCCAGGAGCTGAGTTTGGTAAGATCTCTAGGTTATGTGTTCATGGATGTGTTCACATATCACTGTAGACAAGAACATAATTGGGCTTGGTAAGGCTTGGGAGGAGGCCAGTGCAGTCAAACAGAGGGGTCCAACATATGTAGCCAGAGATACCTGATTTCTGGGCTCAACTCCTGGGTGAATAACAACAATTTTATAATTCTGTTCCATAGAAATGAACATACCCATTTTACATTTGAGTAAAGGGAGGTTAAGAGATTATGTAACTTGCCCTAAATGGTATAGTTAATAATGAAGGGCAAGAGCCAGAACTATAAACCAGGACACCTACACTGCATGTTCAATGGGTCTAAATGAACTTGACTTCCCCAAGGTTTGGTTTCTTCATTTATAAAATGGAGAGGTGTCACTAGAAAATCCTCATGGTCCTATTTAACACTAAAAAAGTAGTGATTTTCATACAAGTTTAATTTTGAAAACTGGGCAGCCCTGGTGGCTCAGCGGGTTTAGCGCCACCTCCAGCCCAGGGCATGATCCTGGAGACCGGGGATCGAGTCCCACATCAGGCTCCCTGCGTGGAGCCTGCTTCTCCCTCTGCCTGTGTCTCTGCCTCTCTCTCTGTGTGTGTGTCTCTATGAATAAACAAACAAAATGTTTAAAAAATTTTTTTGAAAACTGCTTGGCAAGGCAGGTTCTTTGGGGGCACAGTGCTTCATGCATGGCTATGTGTAGTATTCTTCTTTGCATTAATTTTACAAATAAATTGTTCTTTTATTGTCACTTTGCTAAAAGTAATTATTGTTAGACTCTAACAAGAGGAACACCTAAACAATGGCATGATAGTGAAAGATATAAAACAAGTCTGATGCGAGAAACCTGGACAATGATCTTGCCAGAAGCATCTCTGTGGGAAAATGCAATTCATTATCTTTTTTTCTGGCATTTTCATTTTGGGGGTTATTTTGTGGAAGACTTGAAACATGGGGCTTTAGTTTATATTAATATTCAGTGTTTTCCTAGAGGTAATCCTTGGATAAGGCTCCAAATAACTAGACAATGGGGGTTGAGGATAGTATTTCCCATGATATAAAATGCAGTAATTAACTGTACTTTTCTGTACTTGTCATAGTTTATACATGGGGATTGGCTCAATATTTCCTGTTTTCAGGACCAGAAACATGGTGCCTTGTTGGCTCACCACTGTAGGTTTCACATAGCTCCTGGTGTGATGTTTAAAGAGAGCCCCAGGACTAACTGTAATCATTCCTTGTTGAATGCCAAAAGGGGTATTAACATGGGGAAATGATTAGTTTGTGTAGTGCTCTGTAAGGTAAGTGTGTTAGGAGAAATGAATCTGATAAAGCAGATCTGGTCCTTTGTAACTGGAAGGACACTTTGTTCTTTTGAAGACTGAGCATGTCCAGGTCTCCGTGGACATTTCTGATCACTTAATGGTTTTCATATTCTCAAGTACTGTATGTCTCATAAAGTGTGAACAACTCTCTTCTGAACTGATTGGCAACTATTTTCTGAGTTAAGGGAGGACTGTTCTAAGAATTCGCAGATAGTCCATGGTGCCCATTGCATATACCATGTATTTATATCATTGGATATCCTGGGATTCAAAAGATTCAATAAGCTCTCATATATTTTTCAATATTAAATCAAATGTATTTTCTCTACCATCACTTTTTATATCACTTCTAATGAGAATTGAGTTAAAGATTATATAAATTCTGTGAAGTTTAGCCTTTGTTGGGATATGAATAACACATAAACATCCAGTTTGGTCTTGGATTTTGGATATAAAGGGAATCCTTGATATTGAATTTCAGTCATATCCAGATGAAATTCTATGTCAGTGAGGAACAGAGCAAAGTCATTGCTGGAGACTTAAAGCCATAGCTGGTGGTTCTGACTTTACCACTTACAGGTTCTTCAAACAGACCCTTTGACCTCTCTGGGCTCTACTTTTCCATCTTATAAAAAGAAAGAATGGAACTATATTGTCTAGTAACTGCCCTCTTCCAGCTCTTAGGAACAAGTCAGTTTCTTTTCCATGACTAACACTCTACTACAACACTGCTTGGCTGATATGGATTGTGGAAGAAGAAATTCCATAAAATAGATATGTTCAAATTTAGTAGGCAGTCTAGTAATCTATTTGCCTTGTATGTTGTGCTTTTGGTAAATATTAACGTGAAATTCCTGTAGAGTAATAAACATTCCTAATGGTACCAGACACGTTTAAAAGAATTTGGAGTTTTATAGTTTCACCCCCTTTGGCAAAGTGCATTTGGGCTGGTGAATAGGCCGGTAAAATCTGTAAAATGATAGGACCCTTGTGAGTGTGGGATAGAGACATGCCGGCATGTGCTGGGGTTGCTTTTGCAGGGTTGCAGAAGTTTTCAAAGAACAGACGGCCCTAAACATCTTTGAAATGCCAGAAATGACTTCCCCAATAACCATAGACCCATCATATATTGGTTCAGATATGGTAATTCACAAACCAAATGCACAGCACTTCATAGCTGACCTCAAATCTATTATTTTCAGTCCAGAAAACTCAGAAACATTTTTGACACAATAATCATAATGACAAGTGCAACAAGAAACACCCATCACCAAGTCACCAAGCCACTGAACATTTGTCAAATGCACAATGTTGTTCTCAGAATCTGTAGGGACTGGAGGCCAAGCATTTGGCAGACTCTCAGGGATCACTGTGTAGCATGACATCTCCTCTCACTTTCCCCAATGTCTTGCTTAAACTGAATATCTGAAGAGATACAGTGTTAGTTGTTGGATTAAAGAGAAGTAGAGGCTGTTTTCACTTCAGTATTGTTTGGATAGTTTGAATGGAGCCATATTGATGAAACTGTAAATTCAGGGAGACCAAAGTCTACCTCTAACATCTTTCTATAACCCTATGCTGAGCCAAGGTATATTTTTAATGACAAAACTAAACAAAAATGCAGCTTTATAGATGCATATTCCAAGTTATAGCCTCTCAAATACATTGCAAGTGTGAATTTAAGAATAGGGGCACCTGGCTGGCTCAGTTGGGGGAGCATGTGACTCTTGATCTCAGGGTTGTGAGTTAGAGCCCCACATTGGGTGTAGAGATTACTTCAAGATAAAATATTTTTTAAAATTTAAATAATCCCAACTAAACTACACTGTTAAAGGAGACAGGGCAATTTTAATATTCAGTTATATCCGAATGTAAAGTGGTGTGTGTGTGCATGTCTCTACATTCATTTTTTTAAAATTTTTATTTATTTATGGTAGTCACACAGAGAGAGAGAGTCAGAGACATAGGCACAGAGAGAGAGAGAGTTAGAGACATAGGCACAGAGAGAGAGAGAGAGGCAGAGACACAGGCAGAGGGAGAAGCAGGCTCCATGCAGGGAGCCCGACGTGGGATTCGATCCCGGGTCTCCAGTATCGCGCCCTGGGCCAAAGGCAGGCACCAAACCGCTGCGCCACCCAGGGATCCCTCTACATTCATGTTATAATATTTTGCTTTACTGAAATGTAATGTAGGTCATTTGACGTGTATATTATCTTTTAAAAAATATTTTATTTATTCATGAGAGACACACAGAAAGAGGCAGAAACACAGGCAGAGGGAGAAGCAGGCTCCCCTTGGAAAGCCTGATGTGGGACTTGGTCCCAGGACCCCAGGATCACAACTTGAGCTGAAGGCAGCCACTCAACCACTGAGCCACCCAGGTGCCCCTGACATGTATATTATCTTATTCAATACCCTTGAAGAATTGTCTTGGGTATATTCTGTATATTGTACAAAGTATGGTTTTTCATGATGCCTTGAATGTCCCTATCATCTCTAACATGACAATAAACTATACCAGCACCTTGGAACCATTTTTAAAGAGTAGCCCCAGTGACTGACAAGTATAATAAGATTAAAAAAGAAACTCACGTAGATTCACATTAGCCCCTTTACCTAATTTTCAGAAAATTGAAACAATTTCCTCATTATCTAGAAAATGACCATTTGGATGATGGATTATGTTTTCAAGAGGAGCCACTTTTTATTTCTCTGACACCTTGACATATTGGCATGTGGGATGACATACTTAGGTGCTAATGCTTAAGTCCCTGGAGGGTGGTGACAGCTGAATCTGAGAGCCCAGGAGGAAGAATCAGCTCAGGTGGTGATTTCCTCCCTGTGAGGAGGATGGTGAATATTTCATAGAAAATTAGCTGTGATACTAACCATGGGCTTGCGGCTTCACCAAAGAAGACTTTGATTTATCCAGAGATTCCAATTTATAGTCACAGTAGAGTGGGGGTGGGAGGGCACTCATCTAGAACCCTGACTTTCTCTCCTTTCTTTGTTCCTCTTTCCCTCTCTCTTTTTTTTTTTCCTATCTCCCCTAGAAAGAAAGGAGAAATACATCACATTATTCATGTCTGCCATTTGACCATGGCTCTGGCTAAAAGTCTAGAATTGGAGAAAGTTGAAAACTTTTAACTAAAAGAAAAATGAGAGGGGGGGGTGTCAATTACTAGAAATGTCCCAATCCACCCTCATTGTGTGGATAGATGCTATTTATTTAATTTAACTCTGAAGTCAGGCACTTTGCAGGAAACTAGAGGAGTGAGTTTGTCCAGATCTCTTTTGGCAAATATGTGTGTGTCTGTGTTTGTGTGTGAGAAAGAAAGAGAAAGAGACAGAGGGAGGGACAGAGGTGGAGAGGGAGAGACGGAGAGAGGAAGAGAGAAAGAGAGACAGAGAGAGATTTTTATAAAAAAGGTGTGTGAAACTTTGGCTGCCCCACTGAAGCCACAGACAACCAACCTTATATTGGGTCCACCCCGTTCCATAATTATTACTGCCATTAGGAATAATTATTATTTGCTTCATTGAGTTGGCAGTTTGGAGCCTGCCTGAGACAGAGGCTTTTCACAGGAGCTGTAGCACACAAAGGACCAAGCAATCACCCACAAGTGCTTCAACATGTTTGGACGACGTCCTTCTCCTGGTTCACTTCATTGGGTTTCGTACACATTGAGCTTAAAATTGAATGAAAAGTTCATCAAATACAAACCCAGCATGAATGAACGCCAGCACTCAGAAAGCTTTTTTTTTTTTTTTTGATGAAGCATTCTTGGTTTTTCTGTGTTCCTTTAATTAAAAATAGAAAAATAAATAATAAGTTGAGTCTTCAGTTAGAGGCTGGTTTTGAAATGGTATGAGAGAGAGAAAATGTAGAAGAACAGAGGAGCACCCAGTGGAAAAGCAGCTGCTTATTTTAGGGGGCAGTGTCTTTACAATCTTACCTTCGTATTTTTCCTGACTTATTTTTACTCCTTGCACACAAACTCTGCAGATTCCAGACTCTGTGTTGTTTCCTTTTCCCTTTGCCATATCATTCTGAAACACGTGTGCCATGGGCATCCTGCATGCCCTCCCTAGGGACTGCAGGTAGACTGTGGCCAGGGAGTTTGAACGAGTAGAACGTTCTCAGCAGAACTTGTGCCTGGCAGAAGTCTCACCAAGTCATTAAAGTAAGAAGAGCATGACAAGATGGGCTTCCAGACATTATTTTTCCCATAAGACTTCATCGGTTTCTTGCCAACGTCTGTACCAGTCACAGGCCTCCGGGCGCTTAAAGAGAACAGTACACACCCTCAAGTGTGGGGTATCTGTCCCTTCCCCTGAACTTCTTCCTTGTATCATGGCAGCTTTTGTAGCAAAAGCTACTGATCCAGACCCCTCAAGAGCCTCCTATCTGCTGAGTCAGATGAAAAAAAAGTCCCCAACAGCTTTCGTGTGACCCGCCAGACCTGACACAACTGAGTGAATGTAAGCTTTGTTTCTACTGATGCCCACACAGTCTGTCCTCCATCCCAAAGCCAACCAAGATTCCTAGGTGGGGTCAGGGAAGACCAGGGCGACCTCACTGGGCATGAAGGAGATGCCACGTCTGTGTAATAAATAATGCTCAGTAGGTCAGGGGAGGAAGCAAGTGGGTACACACCTTCTCCCAGATGTTGTGCCCAAATAGGGTGAGTAACAGGAATTCCCTCCTCTGTTCTAGGCATTGAAAAGTGACTCCTTTTATAACACATCATTAAATGGGTTCCTTGGGTGAACGCCCCTGTGTGAATAAGAAGCAAGCGAAAGTTTCACTGTAGTGATTTCTGGGGATTTGTGATCCTGGACATTATAGGTAGGAAAACTGTTTGGAGGGAAAATATTACAAAGGAGCATTCCTGTCTGGGTTTGCATAAAAAATGACAAAACAGTACTGTAAAGAGAAAGATATCCCAACACTTTTCTTCATAGGAGTAAAGTTTGTCTTCGGGTAAGATTTCCTGCTAGGGTAGAATTTCTGCCTTTTCATCTGCTGTTTGTTTTAGGGACTTTGGGGTGAGAAGGAGCAGGGAAATGGTCTTCATTGGCATGGATTTTCCTAACTGTGGAATCATGATTTGTTCGTTTTCAGTGGTAACCTTCACAAGGAACCCCGTCCTTACAAAGCTGTGTGGAGTGTATTGTTCCTGTCAATCCTTAGTAAAAAGTCCCATTGTCATTCAGTGATTCTGTTGTACCAAGTCTTACCATAGGAACTGCTTATTTTAAGGGTATTTTGAGAGAAAGCATTTGATCCCTCAAGTTTTAATACTGGACTTCTCTGGAAAGGTGGTTTTTATAGTGATGGGTCTGATGTATCCTCAATTGGACACCATCTCTCCATTCATTGACTTAATTTTAGGTCCTTTTCTATGTCAAGCAATGAAAAGAGCTTACAGGTTTTGTTAATAGTTCCAGAATGGGGCATGTGATGAGTTTTCAGGGAGCTTCCAAACAGAGCTAGGCACTGTGGGAAACTACAATCACATTCAAGGGAGAAGACATCACAGTCTGGCATGTGACGACACCAGGGAAATAATTGTTTTCTCAGCTGCACAGAGATTTTTCCTGAAAAAACAAAACAAAGAAACACAACTGACTGCCTATTATGAAAGATGGCCAGGTAGACCCCAGTGTATTATAATATGATGCCTACATGCACATCATAAAGGTGAGTTATTAGAATATAGGCAGCTAGGATCCACTACATGGAGCTGTGCAGAGTCTGCTCAAGGGTTAGGGAGGTAGATATTGGCCAGGTGGGCAGGCATCTTACCTCCCAGGTACCCCTTTACCCAGAGCAGCTCCACATTTTTTCACTTAGTTGAATTTCTCCCTAGTCACTTCTTTGAATAAAGATTTCTGTAGAAAGAAAAAAGTTTGAGCAATCCAGAATTAGGAGCTTCTTTTCTCTCTATGTACTAGGGGAGAAAAAGTGAATTTGGGGATATGTGTATGTAGGTACCATGTTGAAGACCAACTTCCTGGAGAAGAAGTGATACCATCACCATCATGGAAGGGAGATGGGTTTAGGGAAAGCAGCCATGGTTTCCAGAGTGATGGGGGCAAAGTAAAATATGAAAGAACTTCCAATGACTGGTTGGGAAGGAAGAAAACTGTCTGAAGGAAAACATAAAACCTTCATGGGAATTTGTCCATTTTAATCTCTCAGGAAAAGGTAGGACAAAAACAACGACAAAGGAAGTTGTATTGTTTCAGTTCACTGTTGCAGCCGGATACATTAACACTTAGGATCGCAAGGTCTGAGGTGCTAAGACCCAGTGCCGGGCAGAGGCAGCCATCATGGCCCGAGGGCACCAGATGCCTGGGCTTCACCCTCCACTTTCCATCTGCAGACCTTCTCTCTTTCACCATTGCAGTTGAACTTTCCAGGATTTCAATATTTTTTTTTTCTCTCTTCACAACTTCACCTTTCCCACAGTCCGCCTGAACTCTGCCTCTTGGCATCCCTAGGACAATCCCTGACTACTTCCCCCTTACGGGCTCTGTAGGTCCTGTATCCTAGGCAAGACTCAAGTGATTTCTATCTTTAGCTACCACATGTGTCCCCCAAAAGATTGGCTGAAGTCTGAACTACCACCCCCCGTCCCTCTGAATGTGACCTTATTTGGAAATAGGATCTTTGCAGATGTCATCACGTTAAGATGAGGTCATGTTGCGATTAGGGTAGGTCCTAAACCCAGTGACTGGTGCTCTTAGGAGAAGGTCATGTGAAGGCACAGGAAAGGAGCCATGTGACAGCAGAGGTAGAGTTTGGAGTGATATGGGTGCAAGCCAGGGAAAGGCAAGGTTTGCCAACAACACCCAGAAACTAGGAGAGAACCATGGAACAGATTCTTCTTCTGAGCTTCCTGAAGGAACCAACCTTGCTGACACCTCAATTTCAGACTTTTATCCTCCAGAACTCTGAGGGAATACATTTCTGATGTTTTCAAATCACCCAGTCTGTGGTAATTTGTTACAACAGCTCTAGGAACGAATACATGTGTCTTCATGTAATGGTGGACCTATTTGCTTTGCCAACAGATTGTGGTAAAAAACAAAGCTAAACAAAAACCCCTCTATCACTTTATTCTCCTTTTATTCAGCTGCATCAGATGGGCAGATAAAAACATTAAGAGAAAAAAATGACGAGAATAAAAATAATACCACTCTAGGGAACAGGTGTCTTAGAGTTGAGACCTATTTGGTAAGATAACCCCCATTCTCCATGGGGAGAATTCTCCCCATTCTCCATTCTCTACAAAAAGGGAAGGAAGAAGTTTGCTAAATCAAACTGAACCACCAATAATATTTTCTGATGAAAGATGTCATTAGAGATTCATTTCTCTCGGGCTGCAAACATACACAGCCATAAAAATCCACTTTGAGGTGAATGGGGAAGAGTGGGGTTCTTCTCTATGCTTACTCTGCTCAGTGGTATCTGCTGGATTCTGAAGGATGTACTTTTTGCCTATTGAGCTATGTCTTCCCCCATAATTTACAATGAATGGAAGATCTGAATTGCATATAGGCGTGGGGGCTTTTAAACTCAGTCTTCCAGAAGTTTTTGGTAGCGGGTGACGTTCTCTGAACATCGAAGGCAAGGGTACCAGCAACTGGCCTGAGGAAGGGTGATGGGTTTTGTTTGCACGCGTGTGTGTCTCTCTCTGTCTGTGTCTTCAGACTAATTCCTTTTAGCCCCTCAGCCCGCAGACTGGTGCTCATTTTCATGACTGATCAGGGTTTTAGCTGCTGTTTTCCTAATACATGTTTTTGAAAAAGGAAGTAGCTTATGTGGCAGCACTGTTCTTTTGATCTGTTCGCCTGTCTTAATTCTTTTTGAAGCATCCTTCTGCCTCCCTCTCTGGCTCTGAGTGATTTAAAGGAAAAATCCTGGAGTTTATATGCTCCAAGAAACCTAATGCTCCGAGAAATCCAATAAAGCCCACCGCCAGAATTGTGTTGGGGGCTGAGGGGGTAGGAGATGACCACCCAGAGCGAGAGCCCGAGTGGGAGAGTGTTAAAAGCAAGAAGACATATACCTGTGTGAGGCTGCCGTTGAGTAGGGGACTGCAACCTGTAAAAGTGGGGCTAGACTAACACTTTGAATGTTAAAATATTCCATGTTTTCCATCAGGGAAGTCTGTTCACCCCTCAGTATAATAGATACAAAGTGCTCTTCTTGACCACCCACCCCCACCCCTGCCCTTAGAAGCTTTTGGTTTGAATTCTCACCTCTTAGGAACTTTGTGTTTTTGGATCCTGAGTGATTCAGGGTTTTCTTTTTCCTAATGGTCTCATCAAATCATGATGCCACCTTGATTTCTTTAGTGTTTTTAATAAACCAGAAAACCAAAGCAATCCCCCCGGCCAAACCACTGAGTTGATGTGAAGTGACACCTCCCAAAGCTCATGCTGTTTGCGGTCTTCGTCCTTATTGGTTAGAACTGTGGTTGGGCACTTTCCAAACACATGTTTCTCTGAGTCCTGATGAAAGCCCCATAGGTGAGCGTGGTGGCTGCTATGGCAGGCAGAGAAGGGGAGGAAGCAGAGTTCCCCCAGAGCAGCTCAGAAGAACTCTGGGAGGGATCCAGGATGTTCTCACAATTTTCGTAGAATAATAGCCGCAAAGAAACTTCCTGCAGTTCAGCCCTGTTAAAGGCAACAGGGTAATTGTCCCTGCCAGCCCTCTGACAACCCCCACTCCTCCCCAGCTGAGATCTAACACTGAACCCTTCATGTGGCTTATTCTGTCCTCTGGTAGCTTTATCAGTTTCATGAGAAGTAGAGAACAACAAGGGTGAAGAAGGAGGGTTAGGATAATTGAATTGCCTTCACCAGCAAGCATGATAAAGAGAAGTAGGGAGTCATCATGAATCTCAGGCTTTGAAATGATTTTTTAAAAAATCCAATTTAAATACAAAATAAGTTTTAATTTCCTAAGTCTTCTAAAAAGTGGTCTGTAGGAATGCCTGGGTGGCTCAGTGGTTGAGCTTCTGCCTTTGGCTCAGGGCGTGATCCCGGGGTCGTGGGATTGAGCCCGCATCAGGCTCCTCTCAGGGAGCTGCTTCTCCCTCTGTCTGTGTCTCTGCCTCTCCCTGTGTCTCTCATGAATAAATAAGTAAAACTGTCTTTTTTTTTTTTTTTAAAGTAGCTTGTAAGCAAGCTTCAGTAATAATCACATTCTGGCTGGTAGCCACAAGTGGGAAAGAATGGGACACCCCAGCTGGCCGCAGGGCGTGTTTGTCCATCCCACAAAACTCCCTTCTGGTTTGGCATCACTTTCCCCACCTGGCAACTGCCTGGCTCAGAAGAGCTTCCATCTAGAGTGCTTGGCAACACCCCCACCAGGCATTCCTGATGGTGAAACACCAGACCTGAAGTGGACAGAGTGGTTCAACCGTTGCATTGGCAGTGAGCCTCTTGCCACGTGAGCAACGCTGTGATAACAAGATCAGCTCAAATGTTACTGTAAAAGGTGGACTGTTAGAGTCATAGGTTTCTAAATATTCTGTTATTTATCTATAGTTGGCTTTATTCCCCCCAAAAAAAGGGATTTGAGGAGACTCGCAGAAAATACAACAAATTTAAAAACACAAAAATCTATGGAAGAAAGGAAAGCAGTGTGAGAGAATTCTTAATGAGACTGAACGAGATGGTTTGTCACTGATGCCCTTTGTCGTGATGGCTGCCATCTGTTAAGTAACATTAGCGTCTGTGGTCTGTCTGTACAGAGTGCTACTTGCACGAGTCACAGACTTTGAAGGGAGAGTTGAAGCTTGCTTCGTCCCTTCATAGTGGATTTTTCAGGTATATGGTCAGCCTCACCTAACCGTCCCTGCTGTGCGTCATCAGCGTACTGTTTTGGACCATGTGTTAATGAGCACTGAAAGAGCAGGCCAAAGGGAGCAGGATTCTTTGGGAGTTAAAAAAAAATCAGTTTTATAAAACTAAGCAGGCCATTGTGGAGGTGGATTGGGATGGGGGTTGGAGGGGAGGGCAGACTCATATTAAAATCCTGATATAAAGTTCTAAGTGACGAATAAGAGGCTTAAATACATAAAGAGCGAGGCTAAATTTGGACCAATTTCCTGTGAAATCTCTTGTGTAATATTTTCAATTTGTGCTTGTTTAATGTGGTTTATTTTCCTAAGGTTCACGGTATAGGTTTTAAATTCAGCCTTGACTACACACATGTGTCGAGAGGTTATAAAACGAGAGCCAGCTCAGACCAGTCTCCAACTGGATACCCTTTGGTGGAAAACATTACCTTGCTTTTCAGTACCTACAATTTCTTCACAGGCACCGTGTTCGTCTTTTCCCCATCCAGCTCCCCAGCTAGTTTTCCGTCACCTGGTTTCACCAGCATGTGTCTGGTTCCATTAGTTAGTGTAACTAAGGATGCTATAGGGCCCCTTCTATCCAGATCAGAACTCCAGGGCTGTATAGGGCAGGCCTCCCGACCCTTCTGTGAAATCCCAAATTCTTGACACCAAAGGATAATCCTGCCTTTCTGATAAAAATAGAGAAACCACCTTCGGCTCTCCAGAGGGCTCTGATTTGCAGTACAGAATTCGGGTTTTGACTTCTAATGTCCTAGATTATACCTTCTCTAGGATGGGATCATTACCTCTGGAGCGGTAATATTTCTGGTGACTTGAATATAGTACATAGGACCCGTAGTGGGAAGTCAGACCTTAATTAAAACTAGATGGGATCTCTGTTGTTCATGGTACTTACTATATCAGACCTTGTATGATAACTCCCTGCTGTGGATCTATTTCTCTAGGCTTCAAGTCGTTAAGACAAAGATCGTGGTTCATTCATTCGTGTATCTCCTACAACACCTAGCACTTTACATAATACATAGGGCTATATGGGTGAAAGTGTGCTTACCCTTGTGGGTATAGAAGAATTGTGAAGAGGCATCATGTATATGCAGAGTTCCCTCATTTGAACAGTAAGAGATTGATAGGAAAGATAATGAGATGCATGTTTTTATCTTTGGGTCTCCTGGGTGGCTCAGTGTCCGACTCGTGGTTTTGGCTCAGGTCCTGATCTCAGGGTGGTGGGATTCAGCCCCGCATGGGGCTCTGTGTTCCTCAGGGAACCTGCTTAAGATTCTCTCTCTCCTCCCTCTGCTCCCTGCCCCACCCCCACCCTGTTTGCACATGCACACTCTCACTCTAAGATAAATAAATAAATAAATAAATAAATAAATAAATAAATAAATAAGTGTTTTTATCCTCTTTACTACCATTCAAGCAAAGTATTTCCATTCATCCAGCCACTTTTTTTCATTCAGCAAACATTGATCAAGAACCTACTTTTTCTGAGGATGTGTAAACCATCCAAGTCTAGGTTGCAGAACCAAGAAGGACTATTTACCGTTCCAGCTCTCATTTCCAACTGCCTGTGTGGCCATGTGCAGTGATGTTGAAATCCTGCATCTTCTCCTTGCCTCTGCTGTGTAGTTGTTTCCTCTTGGCGTGAGAGTCTTTCTCGAGATTGTAGGTCTGGGCTTGAGGTTGTCAAGGAGCCATTCTCCAAGCTGGTTGGTTTCCCTGGAAGGGGCATGTGATTATTGGCTTGTGCTGACCCTCTGACCCCAGATATGTAGTCTGTCTCTTCTCACCTGCCTGCCCAGTTTCTAAAACTCAAGGGTGGTGTCAGGAAACCAGTAGCACAGAAATGTGAGCCTCACCCTGTGGTCACCTTACCACCTGACATTCCGTTGCGAACGTTTTCAAATATGAGAAGCTTAAAAAATTACTATCTAGATTTTACTATTCTACTTCACTGTACATGCCTTATCATATATTTATACAGTTATCTGTCCCTCCATTCATATATCAATCCATCTTATATTTTGAAGTATTTCTCTTTTTTTAAGGTTTTATTTATTTATTCATGAAAGACACACAGAGACAGGCAGAGACATGGGCAGAGGGAGAAGCAGGCTTCCTGCAGGAAGCCCAATGTGGGACTCAATTCTAGGACCCTGGGATCTGCCGAGCTGAAGGCAGATGCTTAATGGCTGAGCCACCTAGGTGCCCCCCAAAGTGAATATTTTGTATGATCAATGAACTTCTGAGGAAATACTGAACCATGTGCTTCTCCCCCCGCCACCCCCCACTGTTTTAATGGAAAAGAGCACTCTCCTCCACTGAGAAGTCTACTTTTACCTCAGACAGAATAATCACTGAATTTTCCTCACACTATTCCTATCCTGTGTCCCCGGAGCCATGCCTTAGTAAGGGAAGAGCCATGACCAAAGGATATCATGTTTCCTCTACATGGTTCCCAGGGTTTCCTTTGAAACTTGAAGTCACAAGGTGGTTTATTTTTGGCTTAGGCTCCATACCATCCCTTCAAGCATACCATCCCTTCAGGAGTCTTCTTGGCTTCTCCCCTCCATTGCTTTCACGTGCTTAGATCAGCCACATGTTTGCCTGATTTTTCTTTCTCCTTTCCTCCCAAGCCTCACTGTTCATGGTGGCTTGTGTGGTACCCTGCTTGTAATAGTCAGAAAACATTTGTAGACTTGCTGAAGTCATGTGATTATTTCTTGGAAACCTACATAGGGGAAGTTCAGCTCTTCCTGGGAACTAAACGACAGTTACTTCTTGCTTCCTCTTGCTTTCAGAAATGATAAGGGGAAAAGTTAGAAGCTGTGGAAGCTCTTCCAGAAGGTGGACAGGGTCCAAGGAAGACTAGCCACAAAATACCATCAAAAGGGACCAAAAGAGGGACCATATGAGCCTAAAGCCCTCTTCTGCTGAATCAGAAAAGGACAGACATGAGGCATAATTGATTGTGGGGTGGAGGGAAGAGAGGAAGGTGGCAACTCTGACATGTCATTAATACTGTATTAGCAATTTCCCAGCCGTTTGTGCTCTGGGGACATGCGTGTTCTGTGTGTGCCAGACACTAGCTAGGTCAGCACTATCGAAGAAGCCCTGAGACAGTATGCTGCCATCTCCACTGAGCTGAGTTCAGATGGTCACAAGTGGGATGGAGTGTGGGATTGCGTGGGCAGCACTGGTTCTGAAACTAGAGTTGGAGCAATTCGGATCCCTCAGCCCCTTCAGCTTAGTCTTATCAGATCAGGCCATCACGGAGCAGATAGACAGGTAAGTCTCGGGGACCTCTGAACCCAATTAAAGTTATACCACAAAGAAATCAAACTCATGTGGTTTGCATTTCAGAAAGCTACATTTGGTGGGCTGTTCCTGTTTTAATTCGGTAACCTAATGCAGACCATGTGAACATTTGAAACGCTTTTAACAGTTAAACCAGCTCAAATAACACAAAACCAGAGCAGCAATAAAGAATGAATTAAAGCTGATTGCAACTGTGGCCAACATAATTTTTTTCTTGCAAAGAACTTGGAGGGGGGAATAGAATGCAGGACCAGTGGGGGCGAAGAGACCAGTACCCCCACTTTCAACTTTGAGTAAAGCACTGGGCACTTTGACTTCTTTTATTTCTTGAGTAAATGTTTGAAACAGATTAATTTAGAAGGTGTACTTAAATCTTGAAGGGATTTTGGATGAAGGAGCAAAGAGGGTTGACATCCTTTAGAACTGATAGCGTGGTCGTTAGTAGCTCTGTCTAAGACAGCTCAGTGGGCAAGGGCCTGGTGCTAAACCTACAGAGGTCAAGAGTTCATTCCTGCATGGGTCACTTAGCCTCATACTGAAGGAGATGGAGCAGCAAACCTGTTTGAGTACCATAGCCCATACTCCCCACATGTGTACAAAGGGTGACCCAGCAATGAGAAGCCCAGATAACAGTAGCATGTCCTGTGTACCAGGCACTGTTCAAGATGCACCCAGTGCCACATACCTAACCTAGTTGCTGAATCCCTCTGTGCCTCAGTTTTCTTATCCTTAAAATGGGCATACAGTTACAATCCCTACTTTATAGTTGAGGAGACTGAGGCACAGGGAAATTGAGTTACTTCCTCAAGATCACATAGGTAATAAAATGACAGGGGTAGTATTCACACCCGGGTAGTCTGATATGAACAAGATCAGCACAGCCATAGTCTACTGCTCTAGCAAGCTAAACATCCCAGAGACAAATCCAATTGCTGCTGATGAGAGCAAATGGCATGAGCCTCAACGTGAGCTCTTTGCTTCCCACCAAGAGAGGCTTGACCTCAGTGGTAACACATCCAGACTCACTACAGTGTGCAGTGTATGCTTCCCAATCATCGTTCCATTCGTGCTGGTCGAATTGCAATTTATACACTCATAGAAGATGCCTCCAGAAGAGTGATTGTGTGGTCCATCTGTGGATAGAGAAATTTCTGTGAATAAAATTTAAAAGCAATGGTGAATGTGCGTGGGATTTACTTCCATGTAATTCCAGGCACTTGATGGGAGAGCCCTGGAGAATGACAGATGCAGCTTGGTCCCAACCCTGTGATATGTGCCACAGGTAACAACTAACCGCCTGCCATTTCCCAGAATGTGCTGACTTTGTCAGAGATCCAAAGAAATAAGGGAGTAAGGACCCATTAATTTTGGATCCATTAGCGACAGAAAGCCTGCCAAGTAGGAGGGAGTAAAGCTACAGGAAGAAATTTTATTCGCAGCCACCTGAGAGGTTATCACCAGCAGCAGGGGAGCTGAGTAATCAAGGGTGGGTGAAGGGGCTCCGCTGAGCCCCTGAATGCAGGTTTCTTCCCAAGCAGTGGGAAGCCAGTTTGTGGATCACTTCTGCACGCAATGCCAAGTTCATCTGTCTGACTCTGGCAAACACTCCTCTCCAGGGTATGAGAAGTCTGCCACCTTTCTCCTTATACAGTGAAAACTGGTATCAGTGTTGGCCCCTTGAAACCCCAAACAATACTGAAAATTGTAAAGTATAAATAAAAAGGTAAAGTTTATCAGTGGTTTCTTTTTCTTAACCTCATAGATAAGGTCAAATGGTTAATTGAAGTATCTTAGACTAGGTAATTATTTTTACAGCCCTGTTCTGTTATTAGAGGGGAGAAGTGGATTCAGACACTCAGTGAATGTGATGCCTGTTTGACTTAAGGTAAGGGAAAATCTGGTTACCGCCCTCTACAACTCTGGTTACAAGGATTACAGCCCACTTAACTCTCTTTAAGGCCTGGATAAACATAGACTGCCTAGTCTCCAAAACATTCCTCAGGTTATTGGTCTAGTTACAATGAACTTTCTAGAAAATTTTTCAATGGGTTCTCCTGATTTCCCCAGGCCAACCCTGCCCTCTTTCTGTAGCATGCCTGCATGGCTTTTAACATGTCACTTACCCAGATAGATTGGATGCATCGTGTACCTGGAGCTCAATAGACAATAAGTAAAGAATTTTTGAAGAGTGCCTGGTGAATAGAACAAGACAGAATAAGAACGCTGATTAACATTAAGGATATAAATTCATTTTCTGTCTCATAAAATTTTTTTCATATCAGACTCTGTCTCAGCATCTACTTTCAGACAACCCAACCTGTCACAGGATCCATCATACATATGAGGCCCAGCTAACCAAATCCTTACATACAAAGAGTTTTCAATTAAGTCTTCCTCCTTACTCTGTTTCCTCTGCTAGAACTTAAAATTTCTGTTCAGCAGCTTCTACAAGCCACTCCAGTTGTATAAGGACACAACATTCTCTGAACTTCAGATGGTTCAAGGAACACGAATTGCCAAAGATCTCCTTACGCTCTACTTCAGCCCTTGAGCATCCTTCAATTTTTTTAAACTCATCATTCAATAAATATTTCTTGAGCACCTCCACCCTCCAACCCCCATCCGATGTCTATGCTCTCTATGAAAAAATAAGTTTTATATGTTATACGTATATATTTTCATATATATTTCGCATCTATAAAGCCACACAAGGTTTTATAGATGCAAATAAATGATACAAATATATTGTATATATTGATTTATTTCATTTTATGTGCCAGGCACCGTGCTGGCCTCTGTGACAAATAATGGAGAGAAAAATAAATCGACATGATCACAGAATACATAGTCCCATGAGAGGGTGATGAGCGT
Organism: Canis lupus baileyi; assembly: GCF_048164855.1. Taxonomy (NCBI): domain Eukaryota; kingdom Metazoa; phylum Chordata; class Mammalia; order Carnivora; family Canidae; genus Canis; species Canis lupus. The sequence continues at coordinate 19,387,701 of NC_132855.1, read as the reverse complement.
TAATGGAATATTTATACAAATACCTTAAAATTGTAACCCTTTAAAGTACAAAGGTCTGTTGTTATGGAAGCATCTAGTAGAGGAGCTTGACTTTGCTAGGATGATCAGGGAAAATTTTTCTGAAAGTGTTTGGAAGTTGGGGTTATCACCATCCCATAGTATAAGCTCATTCAAACTTTAAGGATGGTGTTGGAGAATGTCTATCTTTCTAAATGGATGAATGGCCAATCAGTGGTCTAATTTGAAATAAAGATTTAAATAGTTCAACATTTCTTTCTGCTTCCACCTCAAGTCCCATGGTGTACCCACTTTCTTTGGTGGGTTCTGCTTATGTCTCACACTTTATATAGCAAGCACCCAGCTGTGCAAAAATGATAAATCACTTTTAACTTTAGCCAAAGTCTGAACAAAAAGAAGCCTCCTCTTTCTACTTGTCAACCCTTCCCACCAACATGGTCTTAATTTCAAAGCTGGTGATGAAGATTGAACATGGAAAAAGGTCTGGCTTATGGCTCTTTCTTTTGGCAGCAGCAACCTTGGGAATAATTTAGAGATCACATTTCAGACCTATTTTGCACACCATCAAAGCAAAGGGGATAGGAACTGATGCTTTTGAAATTGGAGGGGCCAGGCCAGTTTTCATATTACTCTAGTTGAAGTTCTCTGGCGTCACAAGTTCAGCAGACGGATATCATACGCCTACTTCTGGTATGGTGTTCTGGGTTCCTTGGGAAATATGATCCTTGGCCTCACTTTCATCGTGCCTACCACAGCGTTTAGGCCAAGACCTCCTAAATCACAACGTCATGCAACCCCCTCAACCCAGTGGACCTAAGCATTGGGATTTCAACGACCCCTCCCAAAGGGGCCACCTTTCTAACTGGAGATTCTTCTCAGAGACGATATGGTATAATTTTTATGAGACTTTGAGGTGTGCAGCAGCTCCATGGAATATGATGAGTGAATATTCCCCTAAATCAAAGGATGAGTGAGTACTCCCCCAAATCGCTTTTATTAAATATTCGTGCAGCCAAGCCAATGGGAGCAAGATAAAGGTGATCACTTCAAAGTCAGAGATGCTCTGAATAAAGCAAACGGAAATTTTACTCTTTCCAAAGGGCAAAGAAGAGGAGCCAACCACCCTGAATATTTCAGCACTGAATTTCTTGAATTGCATATATTATAAGAAAAGTATGAACTGCCCTGCAACTTATTTCCATAACAGCACTCTGGGATCCAAAAGAAGTGAGTCACAGATGCTTAGAAGCATCTCAATTGCTCACTTTGAACAGTTCATATTAAATTATTGAAAGGAGGTGCACTTGAATTGTTTCTTCCCATATCCCTATCCAGCTAAAACAAGTTCCTTTGCCACATATGTAGTCTTTTGAATGGGTTAAGAACATGAATTTGCAATGGTGTGGACCGGGGTCTAAGCCCTGGCCTGGCCAAATAACTACTATGTGACCTTGACATGCTCACCTTCTCCATGCCTCAGTTACATCATCCCTAACATGTGGATAATAGCAATCAATTCACATAGCTGTCATCAGAAATAAATGAGATAATGCCTATGTAAAGTATTTAACATTATGTCCATTATAAGGACTCAAGAGCCTTCACTATTATTATTATTGCTACTGTTAATAGCATGTGATGGTGATTTTCAGTAAAAAGGATCCCAGTTTTGCCTAATAACTAATAAGTCTCAGAGCCAAGATAGCACCCAATGATGCTGATCCCTGCACACTCACTGGTGAAGTTTGCACTGGGACCAAGGCCATGATTAAGTATGAAACCTGAAATGCATGATGTTCTAGCCTAAATTCAAGAATGTGGCTAATGGATAGTTGAACCTTCTTGAGTCAAAGTCGGAAATTACTGGATCCATTATCTCCTTGGCAGGATAAGCAGTGCAGCTCTTTTCCTTTCCCAATTACAAAAATGCATGTTGAAGCAACAATCCTGATACCAAGGGTTGGATGAGTATGAGTTGCATGAGGTCTTCCATTTGACCCTCTGTTATTGCTTTCTGATGAAGTGTAGACATTAGGCCACCAGGAATAGGCATTCTCTCAGGAGCAATACAAGAGAAGAGCACACCTCTTTGCAAATGGAAAGCTGATCTCTTGGTCCTGCTTACTCTATCACAATAGTTTTTCAGATGTCCACTGGGGACTCTGAATGATATGTCATTTCCAGTTCATTCTCTACCAATAAAATGTGATAACAATACCCTTAGGAGTTTTTAGAGAGACTTGATGCCAGATCAGGAAAGATAAAGAGTGGACCTGGAGGATCTGGCCTATATGCAAGTCATATTCATGCAAATAATTTTTGGAAAAATCTAACTTGGATTTTGGATGTTTCTTTTAATTTGATGTCTGACCAGATTGATGGGGAGTGAATAGCCTATTCTTAGTCCCATTTGAGGACTATATCAACTACCTCAACTCTGGAGACACCTCAGCCCCCTGACTTTGATGAACCACAGCTTAGCTGAGTCTTTCTGGCTCTGCTTAGGGAGGATTCCCAGCCTGGGTGGGAGCAAGGATGGACTACAAGGCATGGGAGAGCAAAACAGCAAGGAGAAAAAATATGCCTCATCAGACTCTCTTCCACTGGAGGGAAAGTAGACAATATTTGTTCATTAATTTGAATTCTAAGAAGGTGGGAAAATGAACTTAGAATTATATTTCTTTGTCAAACTGATGTTGACTTCCCTCTGAAGGAAAAGGCAGGACAGAGAGCTTGAACTAAGATTTATTTATTTATGAACTTGCACTTTATGAGTCATGTCATTTAAGAGAAGATACATAAAAAGAATAGGTAATCATTCTGAGGTTTAGCAGAACCTTTTGTGTGTGGCAAAATGTTTTTAAAGCTACCCTTGGGAAAAAAAAATAAAGCTACCCTTGAGTCATCATGGGATAGTTGGCCCATGAATTATTTCTGTGGTCATTAGACTTAATTGAAGAATTATCACAACTTCTCATGATGCATTTGGTCACTCCTTGTCTCAAGTTAATTAGCACTGGTGAATCCATTAAACTGGTGTAATATCACTCACTCCTAACACAGAACTAGCATCTGTGCATCTTGTGGACCAAACTCTCTCACCAACCCACTGTCCATCATGACCTTATCTGAATACTGCTCCCTCTGTAGAGTTAGCCATTCCATGCAGTGACCTGAGAGTGTTAAGAGGAGCAACCTAGGTATAATTGGTGAGTTTTTCCTGCAGAGTTTAAGGGGATATTGGAGCACCTGGATGGTTCAGTCAATTGAGTGTCTGACTTTTGATTTTGGCTCAGGTCATGATCTTGGCTTTGGCCAAACCACATTTTGAGCTCTGTGCTGAGCGTGGAGCCTACTTGAGATTCTCTCTCTCTTTCTTTGCCTCTCCCTGCTCCGCCCCCCCGCCCCCTGCAAAATAATAATAAATAAAAAATAAAGGGGGTCTTGGTGTGAAGTAGGGCAGGATTATTTTTATGCTCTATGGTATATTTTAATGGAAAGACATGTCTTCATTTTTTTAAAGTGAGGGATATTTCACATTATTATTATTAGTAGTAGTATCTTAAGTGACTTAGAAAAGTCAAATAAGACTCATAGTTTTGCTGACCCAGTATGATCTGATACACAATGTCAATATTCCTCTTCTTTTGTGGACTGACAGATTTCAATGAAAATTTTCTGTATGGAAAAGATGCTTGCTTTCATACAGTAAATTACATGAGATTAGAAACATTCCCTTTTCTTCAAACTGTGTTGGCAATTTGATCTGTAGGAGGTGATTGAAGCTCCTGCTTTGAACTAAATTACTACAGCTTAAGTCTGTCTCTTAAAGTTTCCATTTTAAGTTTATTTGAAGTATATACAGGAAAGATGAGAGAGAAGGAGAGTGATTGAAACAAATATCCTGTATCATCTCACATTTTATTTGGAATGTCCTTCCTCAAATACTGCTAATTATCAAAGATGTGAAAATAAGCTCATAAATACATATTCTTGGGTTTTATGCTTACCTATTAATTAAAAACTCAACTGGTGAGGATGTCTAGAAGTATTAAAGTAATTTGATAAGATGATATTTGCAAGCATCTTGGTCTGATGTTAAGATGAGACTGTAATTTGGGGAGAGGGGGGATGTATTTGGAAGGTCTTTTATGGATTCTTCATCTATCCAAAGTAGATACCCCATTGCACAGCATGGCCTCTATAAAGATGAGTCCCTAAGTATATACTGAAATATGATGTCCATAGCTCTGCACTATTGCAAATTAGTAAGGTTCTAAAATCTGTTTTTGTCTTAGGCATGAAGAACTTTGATTCTTAAAGTTCCAGGACAGGCCCAGTTTTTCTGTATTGTTTTAGTGAGAACTTCTTTCTTTGATCAGCATACTGTCCTTGTAAGGCAACAGACACATCATGAATACTGAGTCAATGCTCAGATGTAGGAATAGTTCCACAATGATCTTTAAGATACCTATCATTTGGGGACACCTGAGTGGCTCAGTTGGTTAAGCATCTGCCTTGCCTTCAGATGGGGATCCCGGAGTTCTAGGATCAAGCCCTGTATTGGGCTCCCTATTCACTGAGGAACCTGCTTCTCCCCCCTGCCCCTCACCCTGCTCATGCTCCCTCTCACTATCTCATTCTCTCTCTCAAATAAATAAAATCTTAAAAAATAAAACATATCATCTGCCCTTTTGTGATATGACCTGCCTCTATAGAAATGCCATCTACAATTTAATTTCTGCTTCTTGTGAAGTTCACAGAGAAACAATAATTGAGTTATTAAAAGGGACCATGCCATGTTATGAGGGTGGGGACTGAGGTGTTTGTGACAAGGAGCTTGTCTATAGGAGCGGGGAGTTTGGTGAAGGGTACAGGTCACCCTTGTATTATAGTGATGCCTGCCTCCTCCTTCCTTTCTGCCTCCCGCCAGCTCTATATCTCACCCTTTATATCCTCTGTGTCCCTAGACCTGCCTTGGATCCTCTCCTCCTTGCCACTCACTTCTTCAGTTGCCTAATGTGCCTTGGTAGTTTGGAAAGAAAATGCTATTTGAATCCAGGTGTTGCTGAATAGGAAGTAGAGAAGCAGTGCAAAACTACCTTGACATATCCTTGGTGTGCCCAGCCAAGCACCCATTGGAAGACTTAACACTGATCAGAGCAGCTGTGTGAAGATGAGACAGGGGGCCTCATCAGCGGTTTAATAGAGGCAAAGTTTTTTTTAGCATATTTTCCTGAGAATCCCTTTGTAATAAAACTCACTTTTGCAGGCAAATGCCCATGTTTGTTTGATGTAATTATATGAGAACCAAGCATGATAGGGAGGGGATGGAGAGAAGTTACTAGCTAATACATGTTTGTGTGAGAGAAAAATTTTTGCAGGCTAGACAATCTTTCAAGGCTTTTTGTTTGTTTCAAGATTTGGTGTGAGGCAAAGGCAAACTTTTCATATTTATATCTTATTACACATGAAAGGTAAAATGTGAAAAAATAGTACCATTAGCACTGTTCACATTGTATGAAAGAAAGCCAAAAGTGTGAGGGACAGGCATGGGAGCTATCAAAAAATATTTTCAACACATATCTTAGGGTCTTTAAATATGTGTCTCCTCTAGAGTAGTTATGGGACTCAGTAACACACAAATAAATAGTTCAACCCAAATTAACATGTTTCAGCTAAGAGTTTTAACAGCTTCTTTGCCTTCACACACACCCCACCCCCTGCTGGCTAGAGTTTCTGTAAAGGGTGATTTCCACCAACACAAGCTTCACATTCTTTCCTCTTCCTCTGTCTACTTTTTTCTTGGATGTATCCAATCCAAAATGAGGGAACTAAGGAACCAAAGGAAGAGAACAGATAAAATATCCAAGACTGGATTATCTCCCTTCAAATAATCACCATGTTGGTCTTCATCTTGGAGGATCCTTAAAACCTTCTTTCATCTCTCTGTATTTGGGAGGAGAGGAGGTGATGCTTGGATCTATGTAGTAAACTTTAATAGATGCTTTCTTTTTTAGTGTATGGGGGGTATGCTATAGGACTTGTTCTAGAGATGTAGAAGATAACAATAAGAAAAGAAAAACCATGAGAATAGGAGCAATATGAAACAAAAATGGGAGGAATGGTTGAAAGCAAGAAAGAGCATTTGACAAACTGGACCAACAGGGATGCACTCTTCAAAAGTGGCAAAGTAGTGGAGCACCATGTTGGAGGTAAATGTGGTAGAACCAATCCCCTTGGGTTTGAATCCATCATTTGGTAAATATAAGACTGGGAGAAAGGTGCGTAAATCCCTCCCACACACCCATGTTTCTTTATCTGTGAAATGGAAATTATGATAGAAGCAGTTTGAAAGGATATTTGTAAAGAATAGAGGAGTTAGTCCACAGGCATTGGACATGCAGCACTTGCTCATATGCATGATATCTTAAGGGCTTAAAATGACAGAAAAAAGGAAGACAACTCTACACTCAGAACTGCTAGTTCCAGTGGAAATATTTCAGTGCATAAAATGGCTGACAAGTTAAGCAAGGCAGATCAAAAGTGCAGATCTCAGTGCTCCTGGAGATTGTTAGTTCAGTTCATCTATCTGGAAAAAACAAACAACTATTTCTTCAAATTCTGGACTCTATGAAGATCATGGAAGCATAACTATAGTTAAATGACCAAATAAAAGTCCAGGATAAAAAGTTGTTTGGGGAGAAAGTCTTTGATAGAGGTGTTTTTAGTCTTTCTTGTTTTGTTTTAAATCCAATAGAAGTATTGTGTATATGGATGCATGTAATAGAATTACAACAATATATTGAGAACTTCATATGGTCACCAAAAGGTAAAAGCCATACATGAATGCATAATATTCTTGTATAATCAGAGATAGATTTGTGCATAGATTATGGTATGACATATTTTCCTTCATTAAAGATGAGTTGTTTCTAGTATAAAGAAACTAATTTGGTTTGTGTCAGAACTCACAAATTTAGGCTGTTGTAAAATAAAGATATGTTTCCAAATGTCCTTCAGCAGGTGAAGAGTTAACCAAACTGTGGTACATCCATACCATGGGATATTAGTCAATAATAAAAAGCAATTAGCTATTAACACACACGATAACTTGGATAGACTTCAGAAGTATAGTTAATGAAAAAAGCTAACCTCAAAATATTCCATACTGTGTGATTCCATTAATATCACATTGTTGAAATGACACACTTATAAAGATGGAGGGCCAATTAGTGGTCGCTAGGAGTTAGGGTTGGTGAAAGGGCTGGAGGTGGCTATAACAGGGTATCATGAATAATCCTTATAGTAATAGAACACCTCTGTATCTTGATCATAGTGGCAGCTACACATGTTAGATTTCATGGAGCTAAACACCCACACACATATACATACATTCACACACACAATAAGTGCATGTAAAACTGATGAAATAAATTCTGTGGATTGTACTACTGTCAATTTCCTGGTTTTGATATTGTACTATAATTATGCAAGATGTTACTGTTGGAAGAAATTGGGTAAAGATAGGAATGAGCCTCTCTGTACATTTCGCTTTCTGTGAATCTGTAATTATTTCAAAATAAAAAGTTCAAAAATCAAAGGTATATTTATTTCTAATTTGATTATCACTTTGTTGATTTCCACAATACTACCATGACAAGATAAGGTAATTCTGTTGCAGGCACCTAAGATAATCACTTAAAAGACCGACTGACTGACAGCTCTTTGAATATGAACATCTTAGTGGTCTGTAACTGCGTACTACTCCAAAATTCATAAATTCACTATTTTCCCTTGCTACTAGATGAAGAGTCAGTGACAGAAACCTTTATGTGTAATTAGGCAGAGTCTAAAAAACATGCAGAATAATTTTTCCACGGCCTTTGAGAACTTGGCCAATATGACCCAGTATGTTTTCTTTTGATCACAGCCTATCTGTTGGAGGCCTTTTGATCACATTTAAAGAGGCATTGGGCAGTCCCTCATCTGAGTCCTTGTTCCATGTAGTACCAGCTCCCTTATCACTATTCCTGTAAGCTTCCTATCTCAACCAGATGACAGAACAGGGAGGAGATGCATTTGGTGTGCAGTAGACTGCTAAGAACTTGGGCTCTCCAACCAGGTGGAAGTTGTCTCAAAGAAGGTCTTTGTTGGCAGTGGCCGCTAATGAGCAATGACTGCAGTCTGAATGTGTGTGACATCCTGGTGTGGGAGTTTGTATTTAGCTTGTAGATCTTCCAAGGAGTGTGATGTTTTTGAGGAATAATAGTTGATTTGTCTAGGGCCCTTTCTGCCCATATTTTGGATTTGGATTTTGGATTTCTTTTTTTCCATTCTGGTTCAAAACCTGGTAAGCTTACTGAACATGTGATTTATGCCCCTATCTTTTAGTTAGTTGGTTAGTCTGTTAGTTAGCTGGTAAGTTACAGCCAGATGTGCTTTTAGTTTAGAAAAGAGAGGCTGGAAGATTTTGCTGTGGATTTAGGGGTCTTTAGGTAATTTGTAAATGTGTTCACAGAGGTCTAACCATTGTTGATATAAGGAGGAATGTGTCCTCAGGAGATCTGCTGCCGAGAGCTGGATTGTTTCACAAGTTTAAGGGCAGTGCTTACGTCAGAATGCATGTAGCGTACATTTATAGAGAGGTGTGCATAAAAGGGTGCTAATCCTCTGCATTTGTGTGACATTTAAAAAGTTTTGAAACCATTTCATGTGAATCTTTTTGTTATCTAAACCCAGGTAGGGCAGGTATGACACTCGCTGCCTACTTTTTTTTTTTTTTTTTTTGACCAATGCAGAACAAAAGGCTTGGAAGGGTCATGACTAATTCAAGGGCCCCAACTCAGAAAGTGAGGAATCAAGGACTAGTTATAATTTTTTTTATTTTTGTGCTCTTTTCACCAGAACCTCCTGCCTTTGCACACATCTCGATACCAAAGAAATATGATAAATTCTGTTTCTTCTTTTTATTGGCTTTAAATATTTGAAAGAATCTGTGTTTATGGTGAGATCTGGGTTTATTTTCTTCCATCAGATGCTTACGTGGCTGAGAGACTGGACTTGAGAAATATCAATGAAGAGATCATTTTTATGGCCATTGATCTTTTGAATATATGGTTCCCTATAGAACTAGGTACTAGAGGGCAAGACTGCCTACTAAGTAGTGCTTGATACCAAGTTACCATTCAGAAAAATTAAAACTTTCTTTTAAATATTCATTCTGTGTTAGTGGTTTGATTAACCTACTCCTTGGCTCTTTCATTGGTCAGATAATCTGTCCAATTAAGGAACTATTGCTCTGTCTAGGTCATGAATTTGACAGATACTTTTACACTAAATGATAAATAACAAATATCAAATGAGTAAATAAATAATAAAGTAAAATAGGAAGATAATAAAAGTCATGAGTATAGCCCTCTCTGCAGTTCTTCTCAAGATATATCATGTTGGTTGTTTTTTTAAGTTTTGTGCCTTAGTTTTTTTCATCTATTACAACACCATTGATTAAAATAATCCTATCACTGGGATTTAAGTTATTTTGTTTGAAGTGGAGGGGTTCTTAATGACAAACATGTAATTGTAATATTACAAACATATGTAATTGTAATATCAATATGTAAATTGATTTATTACTTGCATTATGCCCCAGGACCCTGGAAGAATTAATATATTCTCTTCCAATCATTATGTGGGAGCAGCTTGAGGGAACACAGAACCCAAGAGCTGATGTTTATATACAGAGTTAGGACACAGAAAAATGTATGCCTTTTCTCAAAAGAAAAAAAAAAGTTGAGTCACACAGGAAGGTCTTGAAGGATATCAGGAGGAAGACTAGCCTAATAATTTTGATAATTTGGATTCTTCTAATGCTGGGATGGTTTATATAGAAGAGTATCAGGTCCAGAGAGAACTGGATATTATACACAACCCAAAATACCCTTGCATGGTCCTAATAAGGAAAAGGAATTATTCATGTTTGGTGTTAAGTGTTGGCAAATGAAAATTTCTAATTTGTAAACCCAGAAAAATTCTACTTTAGGAGAGAATATTGATTGATTCAGAAATAAGTAATCCATAATTGCTTTGTACTTTTGTATTTTGGCTAAATTCTTCTAGATACTGTAAGAAAACCCACCTCTACCTCTGGTTGCATCATCAAGCATTTATCTTGCATCTACTTGGTCAAAGATAAAATACTTCAAGGCATGTGTGGGAAAGAGCATCCAAAGGGTCTTCTTCTTTTTCTATTTTTGGCCATTATGCTTGGAATTCCCTTATTCTAAAAATATCTTTTTGGGGAATCCCAAACAATGTACTAAAATTAATACCCCAAAAGGAAATGAACTGGAATTGACCTTTGCTGCTTCCTGCTCCTTGTTTCCTGCTATTTTAGCGACTTTCTCAAAAGTGGCAACCGTCCATCTCTGGTCTTGTTATCGGAGTCAAAGCTGATTTCCTGACCATGAGACACAGGAGTGAGGGGCATAGGGCTTTGAGCAAAATGATGGGTTTGGCAAATGGAGATTAGAAATGCCAGACACAGAAGAATGCATTCAGTATGATTCTACTTCTATGAAATTCTAGAACAGGCAAGATACTCTGTAGAGAAAGAGAGCATGTCAGTTTCCTAGAGTAAACTGGTAGGAAAAGTGCAGGAGAGAACTTTTGTAGGGATAGAAATGTCATATCTTGATTGTGTTGGTGGTAACAAGTATAGATGCCTGCTGAAACTCAACAACTGTACACTTGAAATAAATGTTAAATAAATTTACATTTAATTAAAGTAAATCACTTTAATAAAAATTAAATTTGAAATAAATTTTTACAATGAAATGGATTTGATTATATATAATTTATATCTCAGTAAAGTTAGTTTTTTAAAAATTGTGATTAGAATGCAATTTGAAAAGCATTGCTACCAACTCCCTGCTTGTTCTTTAATTTTGTCTTTAGTTCAAAGGACTTGACAATATTTTGGGACAATATTTTGATAGCAATAACTACTTTTCATGTTTTATAAGGTTAAGATGTCCATGCAATACCACTGAAATATAATTTATCTCACAAAACAGGATTAAGTAGAAACTTAATTAGAGGTGTTTACATTTTATTCCTCAAGATATCCCTTGCCTGAGGGTAAAACAATTTTTTGACTTAAAAATATTATTTATATATTAATTTCATTGTTGTCTTGCTAAGGGTGAATAATTACCTCACAAACTATCCCCATGTCCTCTCATTCAAATTGTATACCTTTGTATGACCTTCCTGGAGGACACATTTAGTGTACCTGCTTGGGTTTTGTCTGAGAATAGCTACTCATCCTTGGAAAAGGGTTCTCAACAAGCAGTCTTGGCTCATATTCATTTGCCCCCGGCTTCTCCACTACAAAATGTTCCTAATCAGAACTGTTCTTTTTAAGCCTTTGCGAACTTTGTTAGATGGAGCGTGGCTTTTTACAGTCCATATGCTCATTTTTCTCTTCTGTCTTGAGAATATCATCCTATGTTACTCATATATGGTAGTAAGAAACAGTGATTTATTTTGTGACAAATTTAATGATCCTTTTGAAAAACTAGATTATGATTTCTCTAGCTAGACTTTAGAAGCAAATATAAAAGCAAATGTATAACTTTTCATAGCCTTGCAGATCCATTTTCTGATTATCTTGATGGACCCGTTTTAGGGATAGTCTAGCTAAATGACAACCCTTTGACTAGTATTTTAAATATCTGAGCTTCAAAAAGGTATATGCACCCTCATGTTCATTGTGACATTATTTACAATAGCCAAGGCATGGAAATGACATAAGTGTCCATCGATGGATGAATGGATAAAGATACACACACAGAGAGACATGCATAGTGGAATATTATTCAGCCATAACAAAGAAGGAAATCTTGTCATTTGTGACAAATGAATGAATCTCAAGGGCGAGTAAAATAAGTGAAATAAGCCAGACAGAGAAGGATAAATACCTTGTGTTCTCACATCAATGTAAAATCTGGAAAGAAAAACCAAACTCAGAGATACAGAGAACATACGTTCTCTTTATGGTGATTGCCGGAGGCAGGAGTAGCGGTTGGGGAGTAAGAGGACCAAAATAGATGAAAAGTGGTTAAAAGATACCCCCCAAAATTGTAGTTTGAGGATAAAACTAACCTAGACATGTAAAGTGTGGGGGCATAGGACTGAATGTAAGGGGAAATAGGAAAGAGGAAAGACCTTGTACAGGGTGTCCTTTGAGTGGGAGCAAAACAGTGTGTACCTACATGAACTGGAGGCATATGAGGCCTTCTAGGAACTTCCAGGGGAAGGAAAAATACCAGGAAGAGCTAATCCCTAGAAAGAGACTGGATTTACTTTTTGAGAAAATTAAACCCATTTCAATGGAAATCTTAAACTAGGTAAGATCTCCAAGTTTGAATGAAGTACACAACCCTGAGTTACTTGCAGGATGAAAGTCTGGAAGTCTGGTGCATCGAAAAGGAAGTGGCCTAATGCCTTTTTATTTGCAAAACCAGGAAATGGTAAAGACCACTGACTTACCCAAAAGAAGACCAGTGCCCATAGGTTTTTTTTTATGATGTGCATACTTGAAAAGGTATTCTCCTAACAAAAAAAAAAAAAAAAAAAAAATCCAGACTTGGGATTTGGCTTGCTTTTAGAGCTCACAGCAGTACAGTTAAACTGAATTTCTCTTCCTCCCTCTGGCTTCCTTTGTTTTTCTCCAGACTTTGCCCTTTGAAACAAACACTGAACAGCACAGGACATGGTATTTCCTGGGTAATGTCATTGGCTGTGAGCTTTGTTTATTAATCATGACATTAGGGCATTGAGAGATCTTATATGGCTTCCTCTTGTACCATACAGACTTCATACACATGTACACACACACACACACACACACAAAGTCCTTTTGCCCTGCATTTTGCTTTGTGTCTTTCCTCACTCTTTAAGACAAAGTGGGACAAGGACTGTTTTTTCCCCTTATGTATGTGTATGTGAGTCATAATTTTCTGTTTTTTTTCTCTTTTCTTTTGGTTGTGATTTTTTGATAGTGGTGAGGGGTAGAGGAGTATAGATAGAGAAGACTTCAGTGGTAAAGGCCAGAAAGATCCTTTTGACAATAACATAAATGTGATTTTTTATCTTATTTTTTAAAACAGAGGTTGGAGGGGGATATTAAGGGGGAAGTAGGGTATAATTGAAATCGCTAACTAGCCTATGGTCAGAGCCAGGCTAGAATTTAAGGATGCTGCTCTAAAACTTCATATTATAGCAATCCTAGCCTCACTGCTTTCCTGGCCTCTGCCTTTACTTCCTCCCCACAGCACAGCATATTGAACATGCTACAATCCTGGGTGTAAAGACTTATATCAGTGACCCCGAAACTATTTTAGAAAATCATATTTCATTGTCCAGTCCTTCAGAAGCCATTACTACTTTTCTTAAAACTAAGGCTCTGAAATTTCTCAGGGAATGGGGCAACTTGATGGTTTGACATGTGTTGATATATGAGTAATCCATAGGTCACTAAAGGTTAATGATAGGGACTGTTGGTTAGATGTAAGCTTAAGTATTGCCTGGTTCATATATGAGAAGAACAGGATCTCCACATTTCCTCTTAAATTAGCTTAATTTAAAAGGGGAGATTTTGTAATTTTTGGCATAAGTATTAATCGATAACAATAGTCATCACTGTTCATTCCTAATCTGTGACCTACTTGCACATCATGCTATACTTGTGGTTATAATAAGAAAGTCAGATAACTCCTCTTGGAGCTTACTATCTAAAGCAGGATGCCAGGGGATCCCTGGGTGGCTCAGCGGTTTGGCACCTGCCTTTGGCCCAGGCCCTGGAGTCCCGGGATCGAGTCCCGTGTTGGGCTCCCGGCATGGAGCCTGCTTTTCCCTCTGCCTGTGTCTCTGCCTCTCTCTCTCTCTATGTCTATCATAAATCAATCAATCAATCAATCAATCAATCTTAAAAAAATAAAGCAGGATTTCAGAGGTATGACTTTACATAGCTTTGCACATCCATTTTTCAAAAAATGTTGACTTGAGGTGATTATGCAACCACTGTCAGTGGTAAGCAGCAGTAACGTGAATAAACACGGTCATTCCTAGGTGGTAAATTGTATGTTTAATTTTTGAAGGATGTGTGCTCTTCTGACCCATGCATTTTAAACAGAGCTTCATTTTTTTTTCTTTTTAGGTTCTAGGTCTATGGTACAGCATGTCTTATGCTTTGAAGCTGTTTGTGCTGGTCTGCTAATAGCCTCTGTCTTGTTTAATTTCTAAGCCCTGACCTCACCTGAGTTAGGCTCCTCAGCTCCAGGAGCTCATTTTCAGCAAAATTTGCTTTAGACAGTGGTTGCTTCTAAAGTGCTTTCTCTACCCTTTTCAGGGCACATGGGATCAGCTTATGCACACACGGAGTTCAGGTACTATTGTTATATTTAGCGCGTGCCCATTTAGAGAAATATTTGTTAAATAAATGCAGTGTCTGGGAGAGGTTAGAAATATTTCACTATTCCTTAGCCTAGTGAAAAAGGTAGTTCTTAGAACCATCACCTTGTATTTTGATTTTGTATGCTTTTGTCTTTAGGTTAGGGAGAGTCGTGCAGTGGATTTTTTCCTTTCCTCCTGCCATGACTTTGTTCAATGAGTTGTTTTTTTCCTTTTGTTTCCTGTCTGCCAGGTGCTGGGGCCACAGCTTACTGAGTTTGGTGCACTAGGGCGGTAGTTTGGTCTCCTGCTGGCAACAACGATGGCTGAGTTGCAAAGTCAGCATGTGTGCTGGCTGAAGCCCACAGCCATCATGCACACCAGCCTGTGGTCAACTGGGCTCTGGTACAAGTGCCAGGAAGGCAGATGAATGGGAGGTGGGCACATGAGGTCAGAGGAGAAAGAGGGGAAAGGTCAGCTAACAGACTACAGATTGTCTGAGGTTGCCATTGTGAGTGGGACCTTGGGGGGCCTGGAATCTGTGCCCCTAGTGTTAGGCAGTGTTGATTTGAATGGCTAAATGTTAACTTTGTTCTTGACCAAAAGTTGGAAGTCTTCCAAGGGTGCCTTAGTAGACCTTTGTCCTTTTCTTGTCATGAGCCTCCTTCCCTGGCCTTGAGAGCGTGTAAGTCATGCTCTTGGGTCTTCAGTTGTCTTTTCAGGTCCCACACTCAGTCTCTCACGGCACATGTTTAAAGGCTGTAGCAGTGTCTGCTGGTGGCTCGTCTTGGGTTCCTTTCTGTGTCCCACTCTGCCAGCCGGGTAAATGAGGGGAGTTGGCAGCAAGAGGAAGGGGCCAGAGGGAAGGTGGTGAAAGGCGTGCTCAGAAGTATCTGGCTTTGGGTTTTTACAGAAGTTGATAGCATTGGGCTTAGTGACCACAATTCAATTATAAGCACCGCACAGCCATCCTGAGTGACTATATCCTTGCCAAAAACTGCTGTGTAAAGGCGGCTGCATTTTTGTTAGCCTTGCCTGATGGATTTTTAAGTATATTAACCACATACATTCACACAAAGGGGAAAATTTACTACCTCAACAGAGGGACCTAAATCCCCCAGGCTAAATAAACCCAATGAAAACACAAGAACTGCATTTACGGGCCTCCCGAAGATAAGAATTCAACCTTTAAAAAGGTTCCTTCAAATGAAAAATGGATGGCTGAGCTGCTAATGGCCCAGTAACCTAGGGATTTCACTCTTCCCTAATGTGCAAGGACCTCAGATGGGTTCCAGCTTCTGGGATGGGGAATTTTCATCCCAGGCTTCTGGGCCTAGAGGGTACAGCCAGGGCCTTAGAGATTTCATGATGACCCTGGAGGACAGACCGTCTTGGCAATTTTTGTGTTGCCTCTGTTTCTCGTGTGTGTGTGTGTGTGTGTGTGTATGTGAAGAGAGAGAGAGAATCAAATATGTATATATGTGGGGAGAGAAGAAAGGGCCAAAGTCAGGAGAGGGTATGTGTGCTCCAGCTTTTCCCAGTTAGCATTTGGTGGAGGAGAGAAGCCGAGGTTTTTCCTCTTAAACTTATGGGAAAAGCTAGGGGGCTAAGTATTTACCTATTGGTATTATCCTGTGTATGTTTTTCTACAGACATAGGTTATGCATGAGGGCATATGTGAGTCAACAGGTCTCCCTGAAAGGTTCTTGATCTTCTGGTGCTGTTGAGGATCTCTGAGGCTTGTCATCAGTAAATCCTGCTACCATATTGCTGTAAATTATCGGAGTATTATTTTAAAATAAACATAGTGGGTGGGAGAGGGGTTAATTACAAAGGGGCTGAAAGAACTTTTTGAGGTGATGGAACTGTTCTATATGGATTGTGGTGGTATTACATGACTGTCTCATTTGTCAAAGCTCATAGAACTGTGTATTAAAAAGAATAACTTTTGCTATCTGTAAACTATAGCTCAATAAATCTGACCTCCTTGAAATAACAAATGAATAAGTACATAATTTGTGAATGAACAAATGAATATTCCTTTCACTTGTCCCTAGCTGTTTTGCCAGCCAGTGAGCCATTTAGATAATGCCTCCCTTTCAAAGGAAGGACACCACATAGTCAACTCCAGCCTATGAGCTCATGATGCCAGTAAAGCAGTTCCAGAAAAAGCAGAGATGGTGTGTGTTTCCTCCTGAGGCAGATGACCTAACCCTCCAGGTAGCAATGCCCTTATATGGTTAGCACAGGTAGGGAAATACCTGCTTCATGCTGACTCACCAGATAAAAAATCATTTCTCTGAATGAGTCAGAATCAAAAGTGTGTTCCAAAAAGTCTCAAATGTCCTGCATCATGAAGGGCTTAGAGCACCAATCAGGGTACCTGCTTGCAGGGTCCTTCTGGCCGTATATGGATAATATCCACAACCTGCAGCTCTTATTTCCAGGCATGATCACGTTAAATTCTAGCTCACTCAACTGCGTGCTCAGGTACAGGAAAAACTTATTTAAATTTATGCTCTACTAATGTTGCTTATTCAGTTATAGGTAAACCTAATAATGGTAGAACAAAGTGCTTCAATGTTAAGTGTATATCTGGACATTTGGGGAGTGTGTGTGTGTGTGTGTGTGTGTGTGTAAGGATACAGAGTTAAAGCAGACTGGGGCAATGTAAAATACCACAGAAAGTAGGGGTTTCCAAGGAAAACATGGGGAAACTCTGTATGTGAATCTAATGTATGCTATAGCTTTTAAAAGGAAACGTTAATAGTGAAACATGCCCTCAAAGGGCAAGCCAGTAATAAATTTCGTGTCAGAAATTACCTGTCAGTAGGATTATGTTAAATAATGTTGAATTGTTATTAGTCGGAGGGGAAAGAGGAGAGTAACTTTCTCAAAAATGTTCAAAGAGTGTAATGTTTCAGACACAAATCCCATTATTGTTTAACAGGATTTTTGTGCTTAACCCTTCTCAAAGATGTATTGAAAATTTTGGCCATTTTAGTTCATTCCCCAGAGCAATCATTATAGGAAAAGAAGCCACTGTTTCTCTACAGGAATTTGGAATTACCCTCAATGACCAGCGTATCTTATTAGACATCCATTGCAGAGCAGCCTCATTGGTCACTGTGTAACTGCTCGCTGGAGTGACAGAGGAAACTGTCTTCACTTCTATGCCTTAGCAAAGCAATAATGAAATAGTGGGAGGCCCACTATTTCAACATTTTGAGCATGTTGGCCAAATAAATAAAAATATATGTTTTCCTTTCAAAAAAAAAATCTCATTGCAAATGTGTGACTGCCTAAGTATTTTTAAGGTTTGTTGTAATATATTGGGTCTGAAAATGAGGACGCTCACTAAGCCAGGGCCTACGACCCTGCCCTAGAAGCAGCAAGGATGAGGGACTGATGGGAACAGAGTGTCACACACACTGAGGCCTCAATGTGAGCTAACACATTGTCATGAGGCCCTTCACAAAGGGCCACTTATGACTCATAGGTGTCAAATCATCATCCCTACTCCCAGAATAAAAGATTGTTTTGACTATATGTGAACTGAATGAAAAAATGATTGCTGCATTGGATTGGGTTTTTGAAGGACAGAGCCAGAGGTAAGCTTTGGGATCCTTTCATGTGTTTTGATTTGACCCATTGGTTACTGGTCATTAACCTGCCCTGGGTCCCTTTAGGCAATTGTCATATTTGATGACATATTTGATTTCATGGCATTCGGACAAAATCTTGCCAGTGAGTGTCTGCACCTTGGGCATTTGTGGAGATGTTTATTTCTTTAGGTTGTCAAATGTCAATTTTAGTAAATGACACCCCCCCCCCCCAGCAGGAATTTACAAATGGCCTTGGGGGTGGCTTCGTATTGGATATAACCATTTTAAAGTGCAAGCCAGTGTGTCCTTTCAGGGGCAACTTGCAATCTGGAGAGGCTTCTTGCCAGCCTGAAGCATTCAGATCTGCTTTAGGAATGCTCTATCTTGGGGGTAAGGACAATGGTATTTTAAAGCTCATTCAGATGGCAGGCGCTGGTGCCCTCCATTCAGGTCTTGATTCTGTGGTTATGGAATGATCTTTTAATTATATTGCCAAAGACATAGTCTCCCAATGTCCTGTTTTGAGTTAGCTAAAACATACCGAGGCTAGGCTGCTGTTGTTACCTCTAATGTAATGAAACCGAGACTAAGTCTGTGAAACCACACTTTTCCCTTGTGATATCACCCTCACCACCAGCAGGACCCCTGTCCTGGTCTAGTCTAGCTTCAGTCAAAACATATTGGATATTCTTGTTATCACTTCTGAGAGATTCCTCATGTCCCATTCATAATGAAGGTCCCCTGCATTTCCGGGAGTTTCTGAACTTCCTGTGAAATCCCTTCCTGCCTTTCAGATTTGTTTTTCTTTTAACAGTTGAGCAAAAACTGTTTTTTTTTTTTTGTTGTTGTTGTTATTTTTTTTTGTTATAATTCTGAGAAAAACACCTTTAAAATCTTTTTGTTATGGAAAATTTCAAACATGTTTTAAATACAAAGATGAAGGTAATGACCTCATAGATCTATCATCAGACTGAAACAGCTCTCGACTCACCCACCACCAGTCATGTTTCATTGGTGTTTCTACCCATTTCCAGCCTGCCCCAAGGTTGTTTGAAGCATAGCTCAAGTATCATAGCATTTCTTCCCTGAGTATTGCAGCATGTAAGAATCAAAAGTGAGTATTCTTTAAAGAAAAGTAGAAACAATACTGTTTTCTACCTAAAAAGTTACCCATGGTTTATTAATATTTTAAAATACCTTTCAAATTTCCTTGATTGTCTCATAGCACGTTTGCCCTTTACCTTTTTTTAATTAATTCACTTTATTAAAAACACTACAGTGGTAGCCACAGCTGCAGTCTGGAGCCTCTGCAGGGAGACTCCAGTGTGATTCTGTAGGAAAAGGTCAGTTGAACTCCTAATAGGGAGATTTGGTGACCCAGTCTCTCTCTAGAAGTCTGGGGTGAGGTAGCTGCAGGTCTTGGATATGGCATCAAAGGTCGCCTTGGCATAGTTGTCTAAGGTGTCAGTGCAGCCCCTGGCTGAGGTTTGACAGTCCTCCATACTGGCCATTAGCAGCAGCTTCCGGAGCACAGAGGCAGAGATCATACTGGTGTCTCTGGGGGTGAGATGAGGTGTCCAGTGTGGAGGCAGGTGCTGGCAGGGACTTCCTTGTCTCATTCCCCTAGGAGCCTCATCACACAGGGACAACTGAGAGCTTCGCCAACTGATGGCCCCAAGCACAGCAGTGGCTACCTCCTTGGAGCACTTAACACCCAGACCAACATGGCCATTGTAATAGCCCCAGATGGTGACAAATGCCTTGATCTTGGTTCACTGGGTAGTGCATGTCTGATCTTACATGGGCATGATCTTCAAACCTTCTCCCGAGGCACATCCATAGGAAAAAGCGAGTGATTTAGGACTCTTTTATGGGCAAGAAGAGAAGAGAGATATCCTATGGACATTTGATCTTCATGCCCTTGCCCTGGTGATCCAGCTTGGCCTTGCTTCTTCAGGCTCCAGGGTCTAGGCCAGACTGCCACTGCTTGCTACTCCAGGGTCCCAGGAGTGCTTGTGTATCTTCAACATTTGGTGTTTTCCTGGAGTAAGAATGCCCTTTATTTTCATCAGAATTGTTCAGTCCATACATTGAAACTGGTGACATGTCTTCCAAGACACTTCTAAATCACAAACCCATGACCCCCTTACCTTGATTTTCCTTGCAATTGATTTGTTGAAGAGCCCATAGACTTTGTACAATCTGAATATTGTTGATTCCATTTTCATGGTGTCAGTTTAATAAGTTCCACTGTTTCTTGTATTTCCTATAAGTATTTACTGGCTTTCTAGACTTGCTTTAGAGTCCAGTTCAATTTTTTTTTGGCTATAGTAATTCATGGGCAATGTGGCATGGGGCTTCTGTCAGGAGGTATCAACCTCTGTCTCTTTTTGGGGTGTTGGCAGTGATTGACAGTTCTTCTTGGACCCGTTATTTCTTTAGGGATTGCAAATTGGTGAAGTATAATTCTATTTATTTATTTTCATTTATTAGCTGGAATATTTCTATAAAGAGAACCTACTCACAACTCTGTGGCCACCCTGAAGTCCAGTTCAAAACTTCTTAAAGTTTGTGTCCCACTCATTTTAGCATCAGAGAGATGTCCTTTAACCTAATAAGTACCCAGAAACAATTCTTCATAAAGGGAAGTATCCTGTAGGAGAAAACAGCAGGCCAGTGTCTTGGCAGTCTTGGTTCTACCTCAGAGATCTGTATAGTGTTGAACAAACTTTGTAATTGATTCCTCAGAGCTGGTGGTCTCCAGGCCATTACCTATGTGTCAATCAGAGAAGCAGGTTTTTTTTTTCCCCTAGTGGCATTTGAACAAATCAGGCCATGACTTTTAAAAATTGTGTAGGGGCACCTGGCTAGCTCATTCCATTAAGCATCCAACTCTTGATTTTGGCTCAGGTCATGATCTCAGGGTCGTGGAAATTGAGTCCCACATAGTGGGGAGTCTGCTGGTCTCCCTAGCCTTCTGCTGCTCTTCCTCCCTTGCACATGCTTTCCCTCTCTCTCTAATAAATAAATAAAATTTTTAAAAGTAAAAGATAAATAAAAATTGTGTATTAAGAGTCTACTACTAAGGTCTCTTCCAGCTGAAACATTTTGTGATTTTCATTTAGGATAAACAAAATACTAGTCTGTGCCAGGATATTTAGGAATCAAATGACCAAGAAGAGCTAAAATGTTATCTCTAACAATCTGATGTATCCATTCATTAATTTGCTTGTTTGTTTGTTTATTCTTTAAATTAAACACCTTTTGGGGATCTCCTGAGGTACCATTCCTGAAGCTTTAGCCTGAATTTCAGGGAGTTGAGGAAAGGATGCTGGGATTCTTGGAAGTCTACTAAAATCATCCATAAGAATGATTCCATGTATTTGAGAGCCAAATTTGGATTTTTTCCCCCATGGAAAGAATGATTCCATGTACTTAAGAGCTAAATTTGGAAATTTCCCCATGGAAAGTGTCTTTGCTATGCAGAGCCAGCATAGGGGATATTTAATAACATCCCTGAGAGGGAAAAGCAATTTAGAAGAACATCTGGAGAACTCTCATTAGTTGTTTACATGATAAAGTTAATCTCAAACTGTAGAGGAAAAATCCAATCCATGATACTCCTACACCTTTTGCTTTTACCCAGTTACTGAATGCATACAATTTAGAAGCATGCATGAAGTCTAGTGACAGCACAGTCCCAGGTTCCAAATAAGAAATGTGGACTCTGATTTCCCATTGATGTGCCTTATATCCCATCTGGAGCATGGGTAGTAGATGTGGCCCACGTGGAGGGGATGCTCAGGGGAAGGAAAGCAGAAAACACAATTCCAAAATCCACCACTTGACTCATGCTTGGCTTGTGGCAGGAGCAGCATGAAGATCAAGTCAACAGTCTTCACCTTTGAAACTTGGAGCAAATAAGGGGCTTCCCTTCACCACAGTTACACCCAGTCATTAATCATAGAAGGTGCTGCTGCTTCCCTGGCACCGAATAATTTCATAATAGGATCTGTTCCTGACAGAAAATGCTGTGAAACAACCTTAACAGTGATAGGAGGAGAAAAGAGCAATGCTACATTTAAAAAATTCAGAGCCTTTCTTGGAGGCCATGAAGTTCTCCTTCAATTTCATTATTGCCAGCAAATATTTATTTATTCACTTGATGAATATTTATTGAGTGGCTTGTTTGGGTAGCATGCAGTATAGGTGTCACTGTGACACAGGGGTGACAAGAAGCAGTTCCTTACAAACCAGCAGGGCAGAAATGGCTTGCACAACCCATCATGAAACAAGGCGAACTTTGACAGCACTGCATTAAAGGTGCACACATGAAAATTTTATGAGGACACAGTAGGAAGAGATTAGTTTTGGAGGGAGGATTGAGAGGAAGTGTAGTAAAAGAGAGGAGCATTGAAGCTGAACTTCAAAAACTGAGTAGAACTTCACCCAGGGAGGCTGGCAGGGAGGGGGCAGTTAGGGCACATGCAGTAAGCCGCCAGGAAAGGGCGCGGAGAACAACTCTTCTCACTTGGCATCTGGTCTTCCTTGAAGACATTAGAGCTTGGAGTCCATGTGTATGTCACTGGGTGAGACCTTGATGCTGAAGAAAAAGGAGGAGATGCAAGTTTCCCCTCATTTGTATCAACTGCACTCCTACTGAACTTGCCCAATATTAGCATGTCATCTCAAACTACTATCATCATGAGCCTTCCCCTGGGAAGTGAAGGAACACCAGGTGTTGGGTAAGCACTCAACGCTGGCTAGACAACACCTCCAACTCCTTGATTTCTGCATTGCAAGCTCCCAATGGGGTCAGACTAGAGATTAGAATATAAATGATTTTCTCTATTTGATGCAGTCAGAAGGCAGGTATAGCTCAGACATTGCAACTTTCTCTTCAAGATGATGCATTCATTCTCTATATGCACAGTGTTTTATTATTTACAAAGACAGGATGTATTTTGATTCTTGTTACATGGTTTTTCATTTTCACTTTATAGATAAATACATCTAGGGGCTCATTTGTTAAGATAATAAAAATAACTGCTCTCATTGAGCACATTGCCAAGTCCTGTCCTGAGCACTTTACATTGATCTCTTTGAAGCCCTTATATTGTCCTATGAGGTAGACCATTGTTGATCCCCTCTAGAAAACAGGCACAGAGAAGTTATAGAACTTGTTTAAAAGCCTACAGATAGTAAATTGTAGAGATAGGATTTGAATTCAGCCAGCATGGCTGCAAGGTTGCACTGGATGGCCTATTACAGGCTTAAATTCCTTAGGTCTGGAAGAGAGAGGTTATCAAAATTGACCATTCACCCAGCTGACCGGATGCCTGGGTATCGAAGGGAATGTTTCTCAATGGTGAATGATTCTGCTGGACAAATGCCTTCTCACTTATTGGCCTACTATAGCAGGGTGGGTTTTGAAAAAACTATTAAGGAAAAAGTTGTTTGGTGCCTGTTTATTTTCTCCTGTCATTCTACAGTGGACGGACACCATCCTCTTCAGTGAAAAAAACCACACATCTAAATCTGCCTCTGTTCTTCCAGAATGACAGTGAAGCAAACCTTGGGGACAGAGGGCTTTTCCAAGTTTTGTGGTGAGCTCAGGCTCCTGGGAAAGCAGCACTGAGCACAGTGCTAGAAAACCTGGATTGTGGTCACGGGCTAGAAGTGTGATGTTGGGCTAGTTATTTTGCCCCTTTGAGCCTCCAATGACTCTTCTGCCTATCTCATGTAAAAAAATTATAAGAATTAGTCTTATCTGTAGAACATAGTATAAATGTAATGAGTTACTGTTGTCCTTTAGCGTTTGTAGCAAGTGGCTACTTTTCTGAGGTCATCCTCCTGCCTCAATGCAACAGACTTTTTTAAAAATGAGATTTGACAACAGCTTGTAAACTTCTGCATAATTTAGCCATCATTATAATAAAATGGACTTGACTTAATAAAGATACTAAAAAAATAACTTTTAAGATGACATAATAATTCATCCCTTAAGGGTGGGCTAGGAATGTATTTATATAGATAAGAGAAACAATTTTTGCAATATTCTCATATATTTTTCTAGAAAATTCAGAATAAGTTACCTTTTCAATGTCTTTAGATTTGAAAAGATTTGCACTTGAGGAGATTAAGCTTCAGAGACAAGCAGAACTTCTCTACAATCAGCAGAGGTAGGCTCAAGTGCTGGCTCTACCACCTACTGCTCTGAGACCTTAGGCAAGTGATTGAGTTGCACTTAGCCTTGTTTTCTTACCTGAAAAATGAGTACATATATCAATTAACTTTATAGGTGTTTACAAGGGTTAAATGAAATAAAACATTTGAAGCATGGTCAGTGCTCAAATATTGTTAATTTTTTCTGAAAAGAGCATGGCTCTGTTGTTGCATATTGTGGAATTAGCCTCTTTTTTGAGGTTGAATAGTATTCCATTGTATAATACATTTTTTTTATCCATTCATCTATAAATGGGCATTTAGGTTGTTTCCACATTCTTGCTACTGTGGATAGTGCTACAATGAACACAAGAGTCTTAATATCTCTTTGAGATCCTGATTTCCAGTCTTTTGAATAAATAACCAGAAGTGGGATTCTTGAATCACATGGTAGTTCTATTTCTTTTGAGGAACCTTCATACTATTTTTTTTAAGATTATTTATTTGAGAGAGAGAGAGAGAGAGAGAATGCACGCGGCAGGCAGGGATGGGCTGAGGGAGATTGAGAAAGAAGTTCAAGCAGGCTCTACGCAGAGCGCAGAGCCCAACCTGACACAGAGCTCCATCTCATGACCCTGAGATCATGATCTCAGCCAAAATCAAGAGTCAGATGCTTAATCAACTGAGCCACCTAGGTGCCCCCTCATACTATTTCCTGTAGTAGCTGCAACATTTTGCATTCCCACTAAGAAGGTACAGGGGTTCCTGTTTCTCCACAATTTTGCTAACACTTGTCTGGTTGTCTTTTGTTTTGACAATAACCATCATTAGTTGGGTCGCCTGGGTGGCTCAGCAATTGAGTGTCTGCCTTTGGTTCAGGGTGTGATCCCAGAGTCCCAGGATCAAGTCCTGCATCAGGCTTCCTGCATGGAGCCTGCTTCTCCCTCTGCCTATGTTTCTGCCTTTCTCTCCCTCTCTCTCTCATGAATAAATAAAATCTTTAAAAAAAAATAACCATCATTACAGGTGTGAGGCGTATCTCATTCTGGTTCTGACCTTCTCTGGTTCTGATTTCCCTGATGGTTAATGACATTGAACATTCCTTTTTGTATACTTATTAGCCATGAAAATATGCTAAGTGAAACAAGCCAGTCACAGGAAGACAAAAACTGCTGATTCTACTTATATGAGGTATTTAAAATGGTCAAATTCATGAAATTAA
This sequence comes from Canis lupus baileyi, assembly GCF_048164855.1. Lineage (NCBI taxonomy): Eukaryota > Metazoa > Chordata > Mammalia > Carnivora > Canidae > Canis > Canis lupus. The sequence goes on along the minus strand of NC_132855.1, from coordinate 19,362,237 downwards.
AGAGTGGATGGTGGTTGCTACAGGCTCGGGGAAAGGTGAAATGGGGAGCTATTAATCAATGAGCATAAACTGTCAGTTAAGTGAGATGAATGAACTCTAGAGAATTGCTATACACCGTACCTATAATCAACAATACTGTATAATAAGGAGCAATAATAATATATAATAATGTGTAATAAAGTATAATAGTACACTTAAAAGTGTATTAAGAAGGTAGAATTCATGTAAAGTGTTCTTACAACAATAAAATTTAAAAATTTTTTAAATGGTCCTGAAAATTGGGAAGGTCTGACCCTGCTTCTAAATAATAGGGAGAAAATATATTCCAATATAGCTATTCATATCATCCTCACAGAATCGATCAGTTCTTAAGTCTGATATGATGTAAGCCTAATAGTACATTTTTAAATTAGATGCAGAATTGGCTACTGACCTTCTGATAATGTTTAAATAAGAAGTTAAACAAAAAAAATAAATAGATAGGAAGACAAAGGCATTAACATGATAAATTATTTTGTGCAGACTTATCAATAACAGGAGCCTGGTATCTTACTAGGTGAGTCCCCAAATAGTTGGTCTTCCAATATCATGTAGGATAGGATGTTCTCATTAAACTTCAAACTTGGATCTCTGGGAATCCTCCATCTTAAATTAAACTAAATCCTACTCAATAGCAAACAGATTTTGATATAATATCTTAAACTGATGAGTTGGCTTAAATTATTGTTTGATTTAAACAATAAATAAAAGTTGTCTCCATCAAACATATAGTTGGAACCCAATCATCAGAAGACGTAAAAATTAATAGCTTAGTGGAGTAGTCAATGCCAAGTTTTTGATTTATTCTCTGTTATTGAGGTAGTAGAAATAGAAGGAAACTACTCTTTGGAAATGCCAAAAATAACTGTTCCAGAGCCCTCTATGTTGCTTTGCTGAAGTCTTTGTTTGGGAGCCATCTGATGAGAAAAGCTGCATTGTAAGGAATTCCTTTCATTTCTTCAATAACAAAATCCAGTTGGAAGAGGTGATACCATTTATAACTAATGTCTCAGTGAACAGAGCTACAAGAGAACTTTATCTCCAGATCTTCACACAGGCATGGTGACTAATGAAAGATAATCATTGTCTCTGGAAAGAATATTCTTGAGTGATAAATTTGTTCATAGTATATGACATTTCTAGGTAAAATTTGTATTTGGCCTTGTAGAGACACTAGGAATCAAATAATCAGAAAATGCCTATTCTTTTCACTTTTCCATACGTGGCCCCAGGCTCCTCCCAGTTTGACCCTCTTAATGGCATCCAGGGCCATTGTAATCAAGGGGAAGGAGGTCAGATTGATCTGAATTCAATAATAACCACTTTAGAGTTTGGAAATGTCTGTATAGATTGTCATACCCTCTGCCATAGAAATGCTGTTACCAAAGGGAGAATCAAATGAAAAAAGAAACACAGCCTATGATCCAGTTGGTGTTGAACATGAAGAAGTGCTTGCTGGCATTAACATTTTACAAAACCAACAAGAAATCCCTGAAATAAATTCCACCAAAACTTAGTCCCAAATTTGGAATTGAATGCTAATTGGAAAAGTTATGTTAAATCTCTACTTCCAAAATAATTTCAGAATGACATGAACATTTCCCCGTGCCTAATATGGCAGCATCTTCTAAGGGCCACCAGAACTGAGTGGCCTTGGAATTGTGTAGTGAGACTGGAGAAACCCCTAGGGATGCCCAGACCCAGACCATTCATGAGGTCCAATCTAGGCTTGGCTAGCCCTGGGGATTCAGAGGGGTCACAGGGAATCCTGCCTTTTGGGTAGAATAATGTTTGCCTGGTCAGGTGGTGTGTAAACTATTACTGGAATGCAGGGTTACTGAAAAATGCTGAGAGCCAGAAAGTTTGTGTTATGATAGTTACAAACAAAGGAAAGTATTTACAATGTTCCTTTTGCCCCAAAATAGATTTTACCACTATACAGCTACAATGGAATGTGTCCATTCATTTCTAAATGGGTTATCTCCTACCCCCATGCTTAGGTCATAGTTATTTCAAGACTTCCATGTGACAAGACCTTCACACACCAAATTCAGTAGTGTCACCTTCTGAACAAAGTAGCTGCATGTGCTGTGGTTTTTCCCTTGTTTATTTTGTCTTGTTTTGTTTTACACAGCCTGTATCACTAGCCTCCCAATCAAGGTCAGTAGATTGAATTCAACCCCATTCGTTTAAAAGAGCGATAAATTCATGCCAGCACCATGATCTCACCCCCCTGAGTAGCGGAATGTGTCTGTGGTGTGCTGTGAAGTCAACCTTCCAGATGCAAGTGTCCTTGTGACCCTGAAACCACACCTGAAAGACAGGATGGTGTCATCCTACCAGCATGAATTCTGACTGCAACTTAATTAAGGGCAACATGTATCCAGAGGTGAAAAGAAAATGAAAAATGCCTGATTTATTGTCTTAATTGAGGAAGACCCTGTAATCCAAATAAACTATATCGATGGAAAAGACTCATCCCAACACCAGTGTGCAGTTTCCTAATATTTGCTGCCAATTTGCTATCAAGTAGATGGTTAGGAAGTCTCGGGTGGATTCTAATTGTACAAGGGCCAAAACAGATCTTATTGCCAAGGCGGAGGTCAGTGATTAACATTGTGATATGAAGTCATAGTCCTTGCAGTACAGCTCTTTACACTGTGCCAGGTTTGAGATCTGTGTGCAGGCAACGTTGACATGTTTGCTTGTGAGTGAAAGTCAGGTGAAGAGGGTGGCAAATCCTTGTCCCTACATGAATCCTTTATTTATTTATTTATTTATGTATTTATGTATTTATTTGTTTATTTATTTATTTATTTATTTTTATTTTTTTAGATTTTATTTATTTATTCAGGAGAGACACACACACACAGAGAGAGGCAGAGACACAGGCAGAGGGAGAAGCAGGCTCCATGCAGGGAGCCTGATGCAGGACTCAATCCCGGCACTCCAGGATCATGCCCTGGGCCGAAGGCAGGAGCTAAACCGCTGAGCCACCCAGGGATTCCCCTGACATGAATTCTTATATACATAAACATTCTGTCTTCCTTCCTCTCTGCCTATCTCTCCCCTCTCCTCCCATTTCCCTTTTCTCCCTCTCATGTTCTCTCTCTCTCTCTCTCTCGTCTCTCTCTCTTTCTCTCTCTCTCTCTCTCTCTCTCTCTCACACACACACACACACACACACACACACACACCCTTCTTCCCTCCAATCATACCCCTTAACGATGTTCATTATATCAGCTGTGCAGGAGGGGTGAGAAAACTCCTACTAACCTGTAGCCATCAGATATGTCTCCCGAGGCAACTATTTACAAGACTGAAGACATGCTCTAGCATTCAAGGAGTACCCAAAGAAGTGGGAAACCATACCATACCATCACTGCCAGGGCTGAAGAGAGCAGAATTGAAGCTGACACTTTTAAACATTTTATTATGTGTACGGTGTGCTTTATATGCATTACCTTATAAAGTCTCACATCAACCTCCTGGGGTAAGGACTATATCCCCATCTTACAGATGAAAATGAGGCTCAAAGATATTAAATAACTTATCTATAGTTATATAGATTGACTCTAAACCATTGTGCAGTACAGGTCAAAATGCTCCTAACTACTTCTTTATAGGAGCATGTATGGGATGACCACCTGTGATTCTGCACCAAATAGTCGCTCCCTACATGCTTATGAAGATGGATAGATCCGTAGTAAGTACAGGTCCGAGTGTGTGCTCATCGATGGACACTGGCACCCGTGCATACTACTCATCCTGCTACCAGATGTTCTGACCTTATGGTAGCCTCTGGTTATATTCTAGTATAATCAAAGAATCTTTATATTTCAGAATAGCTTTATAGATCAAACTCTGCGCAATCTGAAATGCCTCTTCTCTGATGAGGGTTAAATGGGTGTCTCAGGCCAGTGCTTAGTTCACGTTCTATAAATGGCTCTTATTCCTTGATCTGACTCACTGTATGTATTACAGCAAAGTCACTTACAGATCAATTTATTTTTAGAATCTTAAAGAAACAGATTCTACAGGGAGTGTTTGTTTCTGACCACAGGCTAGTGTGAGTGAAAACATATCTCAGTCAGGAACTTTCTTTCTGTTTGATTCCTCCGCCTGTGGCTCTCTGTTAGTGATAGGTCTTTTTGCATTTTGTGTTAAAATGTTTTGAATGGAAGAATTTTATGCCAGCATCTCACATAGTAAAGGAGTTTTGTGGTGTGCAAGTGGGTGAGCCTTTTGGGGCTTAAACAAAATAATAAGTCAGAAAAAAACGAACACAATTAATATTCAGAAAAAAATATATGCATATTTCCTACTTTGTAATAGAAATTTTCTCTAAGACTGACACCCAGGAATCGGGTAAGAACAATGGTGGTGATGGTGATGATGATGATGATGGTGACAACTATCACCACCGTTAGTAGAGATTCTATGGATCTATCTATTAAATAAATATGGCATACTGCCCTCTACAGGTATTCAATCTAAACCGGATGGTATTAAATTCATAAAAATAGAGAAAGCATTCTCAAATACACAGACCAATACAGAAATACAAATTGAATATTGAGGCCAGTTAAATAGCAAAACCTTTATGCTCTATAGGCCTAATTTGTGTGAATTCTGAAGCCAGAAAAGAAGCAGGCCTTTAGTAACTCATTTATTTTAATTTACTCTTTTGAGTTTTTGAGTATGTGTATTTGATGTTGAAATCAGGGAAGAACAACTGGGAATTTGAGCTAGTTTTTTGTTTATACTTGAAAAAGCTGATTGTTGTTTGGTTTGGCTAAGCCCTGTTGTTTTTTGCTAACACATACTTAATGAACAGTTAATAATAACAGGTTTAGAAATCTCAACTTTTTTGCAGTTCAAAATGGTTGGATTTTATACTGCATTTTACCAACATTTTAAGATACTAAGCTGCAAGGCTTTGTATAAATAGAGTGTCTGGCTGGCTCCTTCTTTGCCCCTCTACCTCTCTGCCTTATCCCAGTCAGTAGTCTTGTAAGCTTAAGTTGAACATTTTCTCAGTTTACTCTTTGCTCTTCCTTTGTGGGGATATGAGCCAACAGAGGAAAAAATCGCTGGGCAAAGAGTCTATAGAACTGATTTCTTTTTCTTTTTTTTTTAGAACTGATTTCTTGTATATGTTCTACCCTCGAGTTTAGTTTAGATTAGCTTGGCGTAATGACTAGACAGCCCTTAATTTTATTCCTCTCTTATTAAAGAGGGGCCGATTCAGATGGTCTGGAGTCCATTAGACCTACCTTTCTGGGAATTTGTGATACAGGCCAGTGAGTGCTTAGGGCAGTGATGATGAGCACCAACTTTGGAGCAATATTGGGCCCATGCCTAGCTTCCTCCACCCACTTGCTGGGTGACTGTGGGCGAATCCATAATGTCTCTGAGCCTCAGTTTCCCATCAGCAAAATGAGTACAATAGTATCTGCTTCATTGGTATTTAGGGAAGATTTAAAGATACAGTGTATTACAGGATAAAGCATTTTATAAGCCATCTCATTTAATTCCCATGACTACTTTGTAAAGAAGAGACAGGTTTGTCCCCATTTTATAGATCAGGAAATGAGGCCTGGAGAGTTTCCACAGCCGATTCCAAGTTGCAGGGTTAGTAGATGTGGACCTGGATCCAAGCCCAGGCCCAGGCCATGCTTTAACCACTATGTCGTTATGTTAGGTATCTTTTTTTTTTTTTTCTATTTTTATTTATGATAGTCACAGAGAGAGAGAGAGAGAGGCAGAGACATAGGCAGAGGGAGAAGCAGGCTCCATGCACCGGGAGCCTGATGTGGGATTCGATCCCGGGTCTCCAGGATCGCGCCCTGGGCCAAAGGCAGGCGCCAAACCGCTGTGCCACCCAGGGATCCCTATGTTAGGTATCCATTTTCCCAACGTATGTGGATGGATGAGTTTCACTCTACTCTCTAAGATGCCCCCTCCTCTGTCATTCTAATTTCTTGCCAGAAGCTCTTGTGCCTCCAACTACAAGAGGTAGAGAGGACAAGAGAATGAATATCTGTCACCTACACTCTCAGTACTTGGTAGACATGGAGAGACTACAGAAACATTCACACTACCCCGTGGTTCTCAGAGTTGACTTATATAGTCAAAAAGAAGGGGATCCTTGTTAGTGGTTGGAGTTAAAATCCCAAAGCGCAGTCAGCCAAAACCTCATCCAGATGCAAGTGTGTGGTCACTGGTCATGCATTTCTGTTTGCTGAATTCCATACAGCCAAGGCAACTGCCTTGCCTCGCTGAAGATCCACAGGGGAAAAAAGTTATGTGCTCTAGTACAAAAAAACACGCAAGTGGAGTTCTCCTTCATTGTCAGGAATGTTTGATACAGCAATGTTTATTCCGTGGCCTCTATCCATGGAAAATGTGCCATCAGTCTTCATGTGGGGAAAACCAACCCTGGGCTTCCTTATTGGCCTCTCATTTTGCTAAAATGATGTAGCATCATGGAGGATAATCTATTCCAATCAAAACAATTTTGTGGAGTTATAAAAGTACATGCATTTTAGTGAAATAACTACTGTTAGAGTCTTCTTGGCTGTTGCCAGAGTAAAAATGTATATAAGTTGTCATTACCATATGTTCCTTTTCTTCACCTAATTTCTTACATCCTCTGGGGGAAGTTTATGATAATGATATCCTAACAGATTATTGTCTTTCTTCCTTATGGTGTGCTCATTTTAGTCGTTCGTTCTTTGGGGGCGCACTATCTCATATTTAAAACATATAGTAGCCATTTTATGATAGTGTAATTCATTATTTTCTGTATATTCTTATTATAGATCACTAGAATAAGTAACATTTGTTGTGTATGAAAGATGACATTCTTTTCTACCTTAAAATATCATTTCTTGTCAAAAACTCCATTGGCTTTACTATTTGAGTTGTAATGTTTTTAATAAAAAATCCTTGGGAATGATTGAAGTATGGAAGGGTTTGAATTCCAATAAAAATTTCCTGGTCTTCTCTTTGATAATTGCATTAGCTAAAACTCATTACTGCTTACTATACATCAGGCCTTGTTCCAAGCGTTCTGTGTGTCAGCCCATCAGTCTGCACAAGCATCCTATGAGGTGCGTTACTATAATTATACCCATTTTACCAACGGGAACACAAAGGCATGAGAAGTTAAATGACTTGCTCCTGGTGACACAGCTCCTAAGAGCTGTTTTGGGATTTAAACCCAAGGAATTAGGCTCAGTATCTGCTAACATAACCCCTTTCCTTTTGTACCACTTTAAACTGTGGGGTGATAGAATGGAATCCATTTTATTGCTTTTAAAGGACGTTTACTTGTTCTTTTAAGTGAGTACAAATAGATTGTCATCCTTGGCCAGAGAGAGAAGGGAAGAGCCTATTCAAAAAGAGATCTAAACTGTAAGGGAGAATTAGGTTCTTTCTCACGTTCTATTGCAAGGGCTGGTGAAGGAGGCTGAATGTGTCTTACTCCCCCTGGTGTTCAGAAAGGGAGCCTGTGGGGGCCCTTAATGAGATTTGGGGAAAGGAGCCCCAGGAAGGCTTCATTTCCTTTCTGTTCCTAAGCTTGAGAAATGAAAAGCAGCCAGAATGTGATACAAGAGTTTCTTTCCTCATCTGTTTTTGCTCTCAAGGCTTGCAATAAGTTAGAAACAATTCAGCATCCAATTGCAACCCTTGATGGTCAAAGTTATTAAAATTTCTAATTTCCTAAAATTTTTCCTGTTCCCCACCCCTCTCCATTCAGCCACACCCTTGGCCTTCTGCCAGAGTGTCTGGTTTTCCATAATTAGCATGGCAGTTCATATAATCTTTCTTTCCCTGTCTTTTGCCCTGGCTGCTGGGCACTCGTTCTGAAATCTCCATTGTTGTTGCCTTGTTATTGTCAGCTTGGAGTTTCTGATAACCAGCATTCAATCAAAATGGAAGATCATCCTGAATTTTCAAGTCAACTTGAACTTCAGTTCTTTGTATTAGATAAGATGGCACTCAGGCCATTAGTTTAAAGAGTGTTTCAGCCCTGGCTACCTGAGGGGCTTGAGAAAATACCAGTGCTTGGGCCCCACCCCCAGAAAGTTTGAATCATATCTTCTGGGGTGGAGCCCAGGCATTAGCTTGCTTTCTTTTCTTTTCTTTTCTTTTTTTTTCTTTTCTTTTCTTTTCTTTTTTCTTTTTTCTTTTCTTTCTTTCTTTCTTTCTTTTTTTTTTTTTTAATGTTAGGTCATAGTTAAGAAACACTGGGCTAAATTAATCTTTTGGCTTAATTCTGAATACCAAGACCCTAAAAGGTCTTGGCTCAGAAATATATAAATTTCATGTACATGGCCAATTGTAATTCCCATGACCTGTCTCTTGAAATGGGAAAAGGGTTTTTTTTTTCTATACAGTTATGGTCATCCCCAGATTAAAGAGAAAGGATGAAGTTCATGGCACCTTTGAAGTGTTCCCCAGATCTCCTCTGGCCCAGCCTTTGCAAGAGGTCAGTTCTTTGTGGCTAAGATGTTCTGGCTTACTTCAGCCTGAGACAAACCAGGGCTATCACCAGAAATCATTTTCACAAGGGTGCCCAGTTCATACTGGATGTTTAAGAAATCACAATTTGTATGTGGCTTAGTACAAAATGCAGGGGCTACTGTTACTGTGAGATTTTGGAGATGAGTCTAGTTTCTTATTTGTAAAATAGATATACTGATGCTTACCGTCCAGGATTGTTTTACTAATTAAATATGACATAAGTGAAAGTTCCTGATCTACCTGCTACCATGCAGTAGTAATTCCTTTCTTTCTTCTCTTCTGCCATGATCAAGAAACTTCCCAGTTCAGAGGAAGGAATTTCTCTCATTATAACTATCAGTACTATGATCTTCGCCAACATCATCAACTCATCTTTCAGGGGTGCCAGTGAGGAATGGTTCTAATACCTCTCATCTCTAAGACCCCAAAGACAGAGAGCTGCCAGGAACTTTTGTGGTCAACGCTTACAGCACATATGAAAAGACCATGCAGGTTTCCTGAACTTCCTTCTATTTATTTACTAAAACCTGTTACTGCTGTTACTGCCACAGCAACCCACTGTGCCTGCTTATTGTCCGTCTCCTGTCTGGTCACCTCTCATAGTTCTGATTTGCTCCAGCAGGCTTAGCATCTGTCAATCTACTTTGCCCTCAAAACCTTCCAGAAGATGTTTCAGCAACCACAGGAAATAAACAGGCTCCTCTGGAACCCAGGGGACATGGCCAGGAAATCAAGGGGTAAGAGAAGGAGGAGATGACTGTAGAGTCAGAACTGGACAGAGGGAAATGTGAATTCAGAGAACATTGTGTCCTGCGGGAAGATGGCTAGGTAGCATGGAAACCAGGGGACCTGGTGGGTAAATGATAGGCTTGTGAATCAGACAGCAGCCCCTGAGGAATTGGAGATGATATGCTGCATGCTAGTGCCGTCAGTATACTACTTCTCTGACTTTTCTAGGAAAATCCTTTTAGACATTTCCTATGCTGTGTTCATTCATTCAGGAAACATTGACCAACTACCTATCATTAGCCAGATGCTCTACTAATATTTGTGAAGCAGGAAGGACAGCTCTGATTCATGAAGTATACAGTCTTCTGGGAAGCACCAGATCATTAAACAGACATTGAACATTGATAGATTCAACTACATTAAAAACAAGCAATCAAATCTAAACAACAACAACAACCATAAGCCAAACTTCCAATACCTCTTCTTCCTCATGTCTCCACCCAACTAGTGGATAGTGGCTAAGAGCCCAGACTTCTACATCAGGCCATCTGTTTAAACAGTGGGTTCACCATTTACAACTGTGTGATCTTGGGCTAAATGATATCTCAGTTTACTTCCCCCAAAATTGATATAATAAAAATACTCATTCAGAAGTTGCTGAATTAAATTGAGATTGATAAATTGATAAAGGGGATTAAATGAGATGATACAATGCAAAATCCTTAGAGGAGCGTTTATTACACGGGGTGCATGCAACAAAAATTAGATGATTGGTATTAATCCACTGAAATATGTTAAGAAAAAGGTGAGGATGGACACACAGAGGAGGAAGTCCATGTAGGGAAGTCCAAATGACTAATTTATTGCCCCATCCTCCTTTCACCTCCGCCCTTCCCTTGGAGAGTTGTTCTGGAATCGTGGATTCTGTGTACAGGTCAGCCAAGCTCTTCAGCAGCTGCTGGTTCCTGCACTCTTTTTTTCTGGTTTCTGTAGACGCAGCCAGAGAGGCTCTGGGGCAGCCCACAAACAGCTCTGTATCACAGCTGAACAGGCAGCTAGCAAACAGGGAGTTTCTTTGCTCCAAAAGATAGCAGGACAGCCAGGAGCTGAAGGATCTGTGCTGCATTTAGAAAACTCGTTGACCTTCTAGAGTTAGGAAGGGCTTCTTAAACATAGGGCCACAACATCATCCTCAAATAACCTTTGCTTAGGAATCATAGGTTTTCTGAAAGCATTGACCTTCCTTGATTCAGATGTTCTGAAGAGCTATTTCAGTTTTGTATAAGGGATGGTGTCTATTAACTGCAAAAGTTAGTTTTTGTTTACCAGAGATTTCATTAACATGTAAAGGCTCTTTACTATGTCGAGTTCTCATCGCTAGTCAGAAAGGCTTCAGTATTGATTATGCATCTCTAGACACAGAACTTTTGACCAGTGATGAACCAAGGAGCACAGATTTGGAAGGATGGATTTCTATGACACATTTAGAAAACGTGGAGTCCCACGGTTAGAAGGACCCTCAGAGGTCTCTCAGACCAAACTTCTTGCCTAGTAGATAACTTCCAACAGTCCTGACATGTGGCTGCCCAGTTTCTGGCCTAGCCATTCTGTGATACTTTGCTCATTGGCTCCTACAGCACCTTGGGCCTGTGGTGGCCACTTGGGTAGCTTCTGTGGAGCCAATTATAGGCATACTTTGGAGATATTGTGGGTTTGGTTCTAGAAAACTGCAATAAAGTGAATATCATGATAAAGTGAGTCAAGTGAATTTTTGGTTCATATAAATATGAATGCATATAATGTTGTATTTACATTAATCTATAGTATATTAATTGTGCAATAGCATTATGTCTAAAAAAAGTATATACCTTTTTAAAAAAAGATTTTATTTTTTTATTCATGAGAGACACACACAGAGAGAGAGGCAGAGGGAGAAGCAGACTCCATGCAGGGAGCCCGATGTGGGACTTGATCCCAGGACTCCAGGACTACACCCTGAGCCAAAGGCAGATACTTAGTCACTGAGCCACCCAGGCATCCCAAAAAGTATATATCTTAATTAAAAAATACTTTATTGTTAAAAAATCCTAACTATCATCTAAGCCTTCAACAAGTCATAAGCACTGATCATAGATCACCATAACAAGTATAATAATGATGATAAAGTTGGAAATATTGTGAGAATTATTAAAATGTGATACAGAGACATGATGTGAGCAAATGCTGTTGGAAAAATGGCAACAATAGACCTGTTCAGTACAGAGCTGCTATAGACCTTCAATTTGTAAAACACAGTATCTGTGAAATACAATATGAAATGCAATAAAATGAGGTATGTTGTATTGCTTTTTTTTTTTTTTTTTCTGGGATTTTTACCCATAGAACTGAGCTCTACTCATTTGACCTAGCACTAAGCCCATTTGTCCCCAAATGATAGCTGTATTATTTCTCTTGAGCTTTCTTTTTTTTTTTTTCCAGACTAAACAACCCAGTTTGATAGTTTTTAGAATTCATCATGAATCTGTAGTACCACCTGATCTGTGAAAGTAACAAATATTGTCTAGTTCTAATACTGGCTGATTAATTGTTATTCCTAACAGCAACTTCAGGAACAATGGTAAATCTACATTTCGGTCCATTTTGTTTGAAAATCTCATTCTCGAATCTGTGTTTTTTGGAAAACCAAGAATACTTAAAACCAAGTGCTGAAAAACCATGTGTTTTTCATTTTCACCTGACATATTGCATCTTAAGGCATCATGCTGGGTGTGCAGCAGCTGAAAAAGTTTTTAAAAATGTAGCTGCTCAAAACTATAGTGATACCGGGACACATGGTAAAGCAAAATGGTCAATGCATAAAGCAGTTTGCTTTATAGCTGGGAGATTGTGACCATTCGGATTAAATAGATTACCATATAAAAGGACTTTGTGCACACCGAAGACATATGTCTATAGGTTCTTTCAGTATTCATTCAACATTTATTAAGTGCCTTCCTTGTATTCTAAGCAGAGTCCATATGGTATCAACACTGTGGGGTGTGTATGACCATCTTCCCCACATTACATAAGAGGAAACTAGGCACAAACATGAATAAGTTACCCAAAGTTACACAGCTAGTATCTCCCTGTGGTTAGAACCAGAGACCTGACCCCAAAGTACGTCGTCTCAAGTAACCCCTGAGACCAGCAGTGAGACGTGGAGACATATGGAAACCTTTTAACCCTGAGCTGCTGAGTGTCTCTTGGGCAGGCCCATTGGTTCCTCTCTGTGGTAAGATATTTGCATTCTGATTCCGAAGTATCATCTGCTTTAATCTGTTTCTAAACATTCTGCACCCAGTTGCAGTGTGCAGGGGAGGCTTTTCCCTGCACATCCAAGGAAGTTCTCTAATACCAGCAGGGTATCACAGATAGTATCTGGGTGATACTATCTACCCAGAGGTAGTATCCAATTCTGCAGGTTAAGGGCTCAGTTTCACAAGGCTGCCCCAACCCTTGCCACTTCAGACCCTGTGGCAAGTCCAGGTTGTCTCCTGGGCTTCTGACTGACCATCTACAGATTGGAGGTTCCAATGACCCCCTCCTTGGATTTTATTAATTTGCTAGAGCAGCTCACAAAACTCAGAGAAACATTTTACTTACTAGATCAGTTTATCATAGAACTCAGTAATGGCAAGAGATGCCTAGGGTGAGATGTGGGGACAGGCTATGGAACTTCCATGCCCTCTCCAGATATGACAGTCTTCCTGAATCTCCATGTCTTCACCAATCCAGAAGTTCTATGAAACTCATCTTTTTTGGGTTTTTACGGAGGCTTCATTACATTAGCATGATTGATTAAATCATTAGCCATTGGTGATTATTTCAGTCTCCAGCCCCTCCTCCCCTTCCTAGAAGTCAGGGGCTTCTGATGACAATAGGAAGCCGGGCCCATCCATAGACAGGGCCTGAAAGCCATCTAACTAGTATAACAAAAGCCATTTTAGGAAATTCCAAGAGTTTTAGGAACTCTGTGCCAGAAACATGGACGAAGACCAAATATATATTGCTCATTAAAAGTCTCAATATCACAACCTCCCATTGGGATACCTGGAAACTCCAATTTACTTTTTAATTTTTTAATTTTTTTTTAGTGCTCTTGACAGTCATTTGGGTGTTGTTTTCTGTATGGTGTATAGCAGAAATAGCCCTAAACCCAAAAGTCGGAAGCCCTGAGTTAGTCACAGCTTCACCAAACAGGAGCTGAATGTCCTTGGGGGCAAGGGACCAATCCTTTGGGATTCAATTTCTTCATTTGTAAAACCATCCACTCCTCAAGTTTGTGGTATGGATTCTTTTATGCAACAAATATTGAGCATCTCATCTGTGCCAAGCATTTGGTAAAGCTGTGGGTATGTGTTTTTAGATAAAGTAGACATAAGTGCTGCCTTTTTCTTTTTTTCTTTTCTTTTATTTTTTGCTGCCTTTTTCATAGAGCCTGAAGTTGAGTGAGGAAGCTAGCCAAAGAGAAGTAAGCAAACACATGCATAGTTACACCTTTGGATAAGAGTTCCAAAGGAAATGAAAGATCCCGGCATTGGGAAAATGAGTGGGTGGGAGCATCTTTGACCATACCATGGCTGGGTATGGTTTCTCTGAGGAGGATATGTCCAAAAGATAAAGAGGCATCTGCCAAGGGAAGGGCAAGGAGAACTGCAAGCTTAGGACTGGCATTTTTAAGGATTCTGAGCTGGGAAATGGGGTTAAAAGAAACTTTATCCTATATGTGTATGGGGGCACTTCGTAAACGCAAATAAACTGAACACATAGAAGAAACTTTTTTTTAATTTTTAAAATTATTTATTTATTTATGCATATTTTTTATTGGAGTTCGATTTGCCAACATATAGTATAACACCCAGTGCTCATCCCATCAAGTACCCCCTCAGTGCCCATCACCCAGTCACCCCATCCCCCTGCCTACCTCCCCCATGGAAGAAACTTCTATTGCAAATGAAAAATAGCAATGGCCACTTGCAAAATACAGCTCGGACCATGTTCTCCCGTTAAGAGTCAAGACTGACATTCCAACCCAGTGAAGTTTGTTCCATTTCCACAAGATAACAGCCTTTATCCCCCCACACCAAAATTTTAGGTGTCTGGACTGAACAAACACAAGCAGTAATGTTTTTCTTGATTTCCATCATCTACCAAGGAGCAGAACTTCCTCCCTCTCTCACTTTTCCATTTCCTCCACCTCCTGTCCTTGCAGATTGGGCAACAATTTCTAAAAATTTCCTGCAGTTGACTGATGACAGGACATGGGTGTCTGGAGTCTGAACTGCCTGAGCAGAACAGGATAGATGAGGGAAAAGGAGCAGTGAGGGTCCTTCTCTATTCTTTGCTCTCTGTCTCCTCTTGATGCCTTGATTGGGGGTGACTGTCAGAAGGGCTGAGCCCATACTTTTCAGATGTGTTCGTCTTTGAATGTTCTGTTCACTACCCTTAAATATATCTGTGGTAGGGCATACCTGGATGGCTCAGTTGATTAAGTGTCAGTCTCTTGGTTTTGGCTCAGATCATGATCTCAGGGTTATGAGATAGAGCCCTTCACCAGGTTCCTCACTCAGCCGGGAGTCTGCTTGATATTCTCTCTCTCCTTCTCTCTCTACCCCTCCTCTCTTTCTGTCTTTCTCTCTCTCTTTCAAATAAACAAATCTTTAAAATATATATGTGTATATAATATATAAATAAATATTTAAATATCTATCAATATCTATCTATCTATCTATCTATCTATCTATCTATCTATCTATCTATCGGTATATAAAGAACATTGGCAGTGTTAAAACAGGAAGAACCTACTGTAACAGATTCTTGGGGAATGGAGAACACCACAACTTGCTTCTGGTTAGTGTTCCTTACACAGGAGATGTGACTGAGGTCTCAGCAATAGTGTCATGAAGAGAAGAGATTTTGCCCACCCACTTGGAAGTTAGGCAGCTCCTGACCCCAGCCAGCCTCTCTGACATCACCCACTGGCATGTTCTTCATAGCGTTTGTCATTTGCTGACATAACATTATGTATTTATTTATTTTGTTTATTATCTACCTCCCCCACTACAGTGTAGGCGCAAGGTGCTCATCTGTCCTGTTCACCACATGTCCCCTGTTTTCAGAATAGTATCTATCATATAATGGTGCCTGAGGGCTGAATGATGAATGTGGCAATAGATCAAATTATAATAATGAGAGCTAATACTTCTGTAGCTCTCATCAAATTCTAGGCACTTCTCCAAGCACTTTAAAGATATTAATTCGTTTAATCTTCATGGTAAACACATGGGGCAGGCATTAGTATTATTCCTGTTTGCAGATGAGTAAACTAAGGCACAGAGAAATGAAGTGATTCACTCAAGGTCACACACCTAATAAGTGCTGCAACTAGGATTCAGATTGCCACTGTCTGGCTCTAGAATTTGCACTTGTACCCACTACACTGATCTTCTTCTTCTTCTTCTTTTTAAGTAGACTCCATGCCCAGTGTAGAGCCTAACATGGGGCTCGAATTCATCACCCTGAGATCAAGCCTTGAGCTGAGATCAAGAGTCAGACACTTAACTGACTGAGCCATCCAGATGCCCTATCACTTGTTGCTATTCTATTGAACATGTTGCTATTACAAAAGAAATACTGATGATACCAAAACAAAACAAACTCTTTTACAACAAAATTATTTGCCACAAACAAGTCTCAATCAGTTTAACTAAAGAAGATTCATATGCATGTATGTGAAAAGAAATGTAGAAAATTTGGCACTGTGAATATTCTTTTAGCCTGGACTCTTAGGTTATCAGGAGTTACTTTTGCTTCTGTCTACATCTCACATCTAGAAAAATACTTTTGAGAACACTTGAAATGAAGGTAAGGAACACATCCCTTCTATACCATTTCTACCCTGTGTAAGGTGATTACACAGTGGTCAGGCCAGGCTGAGAACGATGAGTTGGAAACTCATTGGCGTCCTTTTAATTTGCTGGCTACTTTGTGTATAGATTTAATAATGATGGCAGTGATGGTGGGGATTCATGGTAGCCAGTGTGGGAAAGGAGAGTTATGAATGTATGGGCTTTATGAGTTTGTCCAAAGAAATAAATACAGAGGCAGTGGTCCTGTGTCTCACTTTGGGTCCCCTTGGTCCTGCATCTTCAAATCTAAAAGATAATAATCTAGCCTGTCTCCAGTTATTGGACAGCACAAATTCTGTGCTGCCTATAAAATGAGACCAAGTCTCTAAATCACTGTTATCTGAAGCCAGGAGTCTGGCTCTTAAACAAAAGAGTGAAAAGAAAATCGATGAGTCTGATATCTTAGCCTGCCTTCTTGGCTATCTGATCAGTCAGGATTCCCAGAATAAAAAGTAAAATGGAGGTAATTGATAACAATTTTGAGCCTCATCTTTTTCTCAGACTTTTATAAGTGTGAGCTTGGTGTTTCCCATTATAGCCTTAAAACATGGCAGACGCATTTCCACACGGATTTCATTTGAGCTTTAATCTACCCATCCAGGCTGTCTCTGAACAGTGATTGGCACCTCTTGGCTCCAGAAGGAGTTTCTTTTTAAAAAACTATTTTCACCCAAAGCTTTAATCATGTCATTTCCCTTTCAGACCAATGGAACAGATAAATGCATACTCATGAATTAAAGTAAACCGATATTTTATAATGGGAAAGGCAAACAGATGCTCAGATCGCCTCATGATTCCTTCTTTCCTTAAGAAAAAAATATTTTATTTATTTTTTAAAGATCGTATTTATTCATGAGAGAGAGAGAGAGGCAGAGACCTAGGCAGAAGGAGAAGCAGGCTCCATGCGTGGAGCCTGATGTGGGACTCAATCCCAGGACCCCAGGATCACACCCTGGGCTGAAGGCAGGTGCTAAACTGCTGAGCCACCCAGGGATCCCCAGGGAAAATATTTTAAAGTTGATTTTTTTACATCACTTTGACAATTTTTCTTTAAAAATTATTATGAGCTATGCATCATCCTTCAAGCTTTGCCTTCTCTGACTGTTTAGCTCTGGCCCACCTTCTTCTCTAAACTCTTAGAGGAATTTAGTCTGTATCTCTAATATCCTCCTTTAATTTTATAGATTTTCATTTATCTTCTCATGTTTTATGCATATTACTACTTCCTTTTAAAAGAGATATAAGTAGCTTTAGGGTAGAGTATTGTGTCAGGAATGCATTTGCCTGTAGGTAAAAAAAAAAACACAAAAAACAGGTTTGTTGTTCTCATGGAACAAGAAATACTTGAAAAGTACTCAAATCCATAGACCAATCTTGATGGATCTTCTGGTCTCTTTTTTTATCATCACAGAAAGATTACTAGAAGGTTTGGCTCAGCTCTCAAGCTACAGAAACAAAAAATGCTAGACATTTTGAAACCATAAAACTGTCCAAATTAGTCAACAATACTTTATTTTTTTAAAAGATTTATTTATTTCTTTATGAGAGAGAGAGAGAAGCAGAGACACAGGAGGAAGGAGAAGCAGACTTCATGCCGGGAGCCCCAAGTGGGACTCGATCCTGGGACTCCAGGATCACGCCCTGAACCAAAGGCAGGCGCTAAACCGCTGCGCCACCCAGGGAGCCCCAACAATACTTTATCTCCATATTTCTTCTGTGCTTCTTTTTCCATCTATCTCTCTACCTATTTCTCTCTCTCTCTCATAAACCTATATTTATTTTGGCTTAGGGTTGCTTGCTTTTGGACCAGTCTATTTCAGTTTTCTATTCTCCAGAACCTCTTGATTATTTTTTTTAGGATTTATTTATCTACTTTAGAGAGAGGGGGGCACATGCATGGGAGAAGGACAGAGGAGAGGGAGAGAAAGTCTTCAGCAGATTCTATGCTGAGGGCAGAGCCTCATGCGGGGCTTGAGATCATGACCTATGAGATCATGACTTGAGCCAAAGCCAAAAGTCGGAAGCCCAACCAACTGTGTCACCCAGGTGCCCCGACGTCTTGATTTTTAAAATTTATTCGTTCATATTATTTTCTAGGCACAATCACATTCCAGAATGGCCTGTCAATAGACATGCGCCTCCCAAATCTTGGCAGCCCACCTGAGAATCCTGAATTGTGCCCAACTCATGCTATTGATGCATGTAGCTTGGACCTGCGAGCCAAGATTTCTGAAGAGATGGACAAAGCATGTCCAGCAGCTTGTTAACTAAGCATGCCAAAGGAATCAAATAAAATCAACAAATAATTATTGAGCAACAGAAACAGAATTGCAGAACCAGATGAAACCTTAGAAATCATCTGTTCCAGTTTCCTCTTTTTTTTTTAAGTTTAATGCGCTAATTTTTATTTTTACATTTTAGTCTTTTTAAAATAAGCAAATAAATTCTCACAATACCCTTCATTTGACAAAAGGGAAAAAAGTAAAGGGCAAGACTATACAGGTAGGGGCCAGAAGCCATGTTTGTGCTTCTAGCTCATGCTCTAGGTTCCTTTGAGAGACCCTGTCTGAGGTTCTCGCTGGGAAGGATGAGGGACACAAAGGAGTAACAGCAAAAACTTTCACCTGTGCAATGTGTTTAGAGCATCTTCACATGTGAGCATTTTCACATATGGAAGATTTGACAAGGACTATTGATGTCACATTACCCATGACTTTATCATTTTGCTCCTCCTTCTGCATTCCCATACACCTGGTCCCTTTTTTTCCTGGATAGCATTTACCTCTGCCATGAGAAAATAATTTGCTTATATATTATCATTTGTTTATTGTTGCCTGTCCAACACTATAAACTACATAATGCCTTGTATATCTCCAATTATTTGTTCAATGAATAAACATTGTAGTCATCCTAGGCTCTTCCCTTTCAACCATGACATACAACCTGAGTGTTCATTTCCCATTGTGAAAATCTCAAATATGTCCTTCGTCTTCATTCCTACCATAACTACATGAGTTCAGGCCCTATTACTCCTTCTCTAATCTCCTACTTGGTCTCTCTTACCCAGCCTCCACAATCCTGCAGCTGGAGTTACTTTTCTCAAATGCACATTGGATCACATGATGCTTCCTAGCTTAGAATGTCTCCAGATTCAGTGGTGCCCTATAACTTTCATTCATTTGTGCTTCTGTTCCAGAAATAGTTCTTGAGAGGCTATCATTGCTAGGCACTGTATGAGGGACTTCCTATGTAGAGGTTAGTTTGTTCTTAAGGAACTTACAGACAAAGCAGCCCAGGTGGCTCAGAGGTTTAGCGTCGCCTTCAGTCCAGGGCATGGTCCTGGAGACCCGGGATGGAGTCCCACTTCAGACTCCCTGCATGGAGCCTGCTTCTCCCTCTGCCTGTGTCTCTGCCTCTCTCTCTCTCTCTGTGTGTCTCTATGAATAAATAAATAAAGTAAAATTTGAAAAAAAGGAACTTACAGACAAGTGAGGAAGATTGATACTAAACAAGTATGAAGAGTGTGTGTATAATTAAATGTATTTATTTATATGTAAATAATACATATTATTAATATACAAATCAAATACATTATTAAACATATTAATATATTAAAATTTGTGATGATTGTCAGTATGAAGGAAACAGGTAGAGTGCTAAAATAGAGACTAATGGAAAAGAGGAAGGGAGAGAGAGGTGTTTTTGATGAGTTACGTAGAAAAGGTGTGTGTACCTGAAACATGACATTACATGTGAGACCCAAGGATCAGAAAGAGCTGTCGACATGAAAATGCAGAGGGAATGCATTTTCACAGAAAGAACAATGGGATGAAGGCCCTTTGCTGGGGAAGAATTTGTGTCATTCGGTCTGTGAATTAAAGGTGTTGCTGTAGATGGTATATCAGTCCTTCTGGTTACACAAGTCAATTCATTAAGAACTTAACGTTTAAACACAGAGCATTGGGTACTTTACAATTTTCAGTTCTATTTTTGCTGTGTCACTATAGTTTTCCAGCAGCA
The DNA here is from genome assembly GCF_048164855.1 of Canis lupus baileyi. Taxonomy (NCBI): domain Eukaryota; kingdom Metazoa; phylum Chordata; class Mammalia; order Carnivora; family Canidae; genus Canis; species Canis lupus. The sequence continues at coordinate 19,341,970 of NC_132855.1, read as the reverse complement.
CTTAGTGAATAGTTTGACCAGAGAAGTTGAACAGATACTAGGTTTGTAAATGAAAAGGAATTCAGACAGCTCAGCATTTGAAACTGCATGGCTTTTATCAAATTGTAGATTAGTCATCTTTTTTACTTAATATGTGTCTTAATATGTGAAGTTTCCAAAAGACTTAATATGTGTCTCTTGGAATCTTTAGTATTAGCCTCATTAGCCACAGGATCTCGTTCCCTGGAGGAACATTGTAAACATTGATTTACAACACTTAATGAATAGTCTTTCCTGGATTTTCCAAATGTTCATCAAATCTCTGGGTTTATGAATCCTGGATGAAGGGGTTCTTGTGAGATCTGTCAGCAAAGACATGAACTAAGAACCTATAATATGTAACAATTACTATCATGTTGGCCAAGAAAATCTTGGTCCAGGCTTCATTCAACTTATTATCTGAAAGAAAGAGATCAGACATACACAGTCTCACCCCAGAGATACTTCAGGTTCAGTTCCAGACCACTGTAATGAAGCGAGTCAAATGAATGTTTTCATTTCCCAGTGCATATAGAAGTTACGTTTATACTATACTGTAGTCTGTTAAGTGTGCAATGTCATTATGTCTAAAAAAACCAAAACAAAACAAAAACTGTGTGCATACCTTAATTTACAAGTATTTTATTGCTGAAAGAAGCTAACCATTATCTGACCTTTCAGTGAGTTGTAATCACTGATTGCAGGTCACCATCACAAATACAATAATGGTGAAAAAGCTTGAAATACTACAGGAATTACCAAAATGTGACACAGAGCCATGAAGTGAGGAAATGCTGTTAGAAAAATGACACCGATAGACTTGCCTGATACAGGGTTGCCACAAACCTTCAATTTGTAAAAACAGGGAGTCCTGGGTGGCTCAGCAGGTAAGCTTCTGCCTTCAGCTCAGGGCATGATCCTGGAGTTTTGGGATTGAGTCCTGCATCAGGCTCCTTGCAGGGAGCCTGCTTCTCCCTCTGCCTGTGTCTCTGCCTCTCTCTCTCTCTCTCTCTCTGTGTCTCTCATGAATAAATAAATAAAATCTTTAAAAAAATTTTGTGAAAATACATTTGTAGTAAAATGAAACAATAAAATGAGGTCTGCCTACATGTGTTTGTCCTACGGAGCTGGTTGCTGCTAGAATGTACATTTTCTTTCTCCTAATCTTAAATAAGAGATAATCCACCAATGCAATTGATACTATTATAGCTTGTGTTAATAATATACTCCACATAGCCTTAGGTATGAGTTCATTTTATATATGAATAGTCTAAGACAGATAATCTGCCAGTAATTTTCAACTCACATAGCAAATCAGAGAACAAAACCCGGACATTTTGTCTCCTCTAGAAAGGGGGTTAGATCACAAAGTAGGGAATATTTTGCATACTCCTTCCTAAATTCCAAAGAAATGAAATGTCTATATCTATTTTCTTCTCTTATTGTATATTGCATGAGAGGAAAATTAGCGCATCTACTTATTTGAAATACATTTTGAGAAGATTTTTGAGCGGAATATATTGAGCTGGAACGTGTAATGCCCACACCCAGCCCAGTAGCCTTCATGCTATGCTTCATGGATGCTACATAGCATTTGTTCTCCTGGACAAGTTGAATAATAATGACTCAGTATAATGATTACAATTTCCTCTGGTACTCAATGAGGTATCTGGTAAGTTTCTTTGCCTTAGTCTTATTTCTATTTGGCCTTTAGCATTTTTCTAGAATGTGTCCAATATTCTGATGCAAGCGTGAGTCTCTTCTTAAAATAAATCAGAAAATAAACCCAACAAAATTCCTGAAAACAAATGTGCTGTATTAAAATGTCAACAGACACTTAGCTCTAGAGAAGAGTAAGCATTTTGGTAGGTTCATTTTTGTGTCTCAAGAGACGTCAACTAAGAAACAGAAATATGGATTTTTTGTGGTATTTAATATGTTCTGCCTCAACTATACATTTTTTATTTCTAAAAATGAGAAATGAACATATATCCAAATTCAATAAAAGGAATCCATATTTCAATTTTTCATAGTGTGCGAGTGAATTGAAAACAAGGCATCCATCATTCCCTGCTGCTGGCTTCTCACTGGAAGTTGAATAATGAAAGCTGGTCATTAAACGTGGAGCGAAGACTGCACAAAGCCTTATATGATGCTCATCAAAGCAAACAAGAAATCCTGATGTCTTGTCTTAATCTGCTGTGTAGGATAACCCATTCTCCACTGTGTTTGAACTCCGACAGGCAAGAGGTTGTTGTGAATGAGGTTCCTTTGGCATTTAAAAGCATTTCAACCCTGAGGCCAGCAGCAGTGCTGTGGAGTCAAAATAGACGCCTCTCAATGCGGACAGAGGTGGCAGGGACTCACAACTACTAGCCATGTTTGTGGTCTTCACACACGCACTGCTGCAAAAACTTGAGAGCGGGTGTGCACTTGCACGTGTGTGATTCAGTTGGCAATAAAAGATGAATATAATCCCGTTATTTCACACTCCCCTTCACTCTGGATTAAACTTGGGCCCCACAGTCTCAGGTCTGGGAAGAATTTGTTTGAAAATATTAACCTCAGGGATTACCTGCACTAGAGCCTCTAGGCAAGTGAGCATGATGCTGTGTTGTGCCGCCGCAGCCCCAAGTGGTGAAGTTTTAGATAGTAAATCAAGAGCCTGAGCCACAGAGCCGAATTCTCCACCCAGGTCGCTCATGCCAAATAAATGTGATGGGCGACCTCCACTTAGTCAACAGTACTTGGAAATTTCCATTTTTACCACAGGAACTCAATGACAGCACCTGTGGGGCGTTTTGACTTTGGTCTCATTTGGACTAAGAGAATGCCAAAAGCACCGTGATGTTGGTGAAAAGCTTACCAAACATCTTTCAAAACAACAACAGCAACAAGGCAGAAATAACAATTTTAACAACTACCCAAAACTACAGATGCTTGGCTCTTTTCACCATTTGGGAAAAAGAAAAATACTCCTTTTGTGTTATTTCTATCAAATGACTATTTGTAACAAAATTGGGTTAAGAAAAATTAGATTAGGAGCATTTTTAAATTTTATGGTGTCATAAGGAAGAAGTATGGAAATAACTTTCATACAGTAAGCTCCATAATTAAAAGAGATTACAAAATAAATATGAGCTGGCCACATTCTGGAAGAGAATGAGCCTTGAAATTGGGAATGTGACAGGACAGCATTTCAAAATTATATACCTCCTATAAATGCATGAAACTCATGTCTCCCCTCTTCAAGCTGGTAATTCCTGCCTCCTCTCCAGAGCAAGACCCTCTTTCCCAGGGTACTGAGAGAATATTATTTCTTAATCTTCAGTTCATTGGTCACTATAGCAGGGTAGCCCTGAGGAGGAGTTTTTTTTTTTTTTTTTTGTTTCGTTTTGTTTTTTTGAGAAGTTTTAATATCTTGTTCTGGTTTCCCTTGGAGCCTCATTGACAATACTTTAAAATCAAGTTTTATTCTCAAACACATTTTGATGTTTGTCCCAATTCTAAATCTTTGGCATAACTAGGGTTCCTTTCAGAATGTTGGCTTTCTCCGAATGGTTAATGAGTGTCATTCTGTAAAGCATCTCTTTCACCACCTCAAGTGGAGAAATTTCATTATTAGAGAAAGCTCATTCTGGCCTGTAAGTATCCCTAGTGAGAGTGCACTGTTCCCTGATTCCTGACAACCTCGGGTTAATATTAGTTAGTATCCTGGAGGAGATTATCTGTCCCAGGTGATTTCCATAGAACCCAGAACCTGACAGTTAATAAGTTCTATGGGAACATTCCAGAAGTTGGTTGTGAAAGACCATGACAAATCGTCCATTGGTTGATGACTAGAGGAACCATCTTTGGGTTGTGGAAGATGGGTCTAAAATTTCAAAGAAGAAAGCATGGAATCAAGAATATTGGACCCAGTTAGTCCTCTTGGAAAGTTGCCTTATTCAGATAAAGAAACTGGGACTAAAGGAGCTTAGTGATTTGCCAAAATTTACCTAGCAGATTTGTGACGAGCCGGGCCAGCACACAGGTCTCTTGATTCCCAACCCATCTCTTTCCATTCTGCCAGAGGGACTTATCCTCAGGCAAGGAAGGGTAGAGGAGTAGCCACATCTTTTTCTGGAAAGAAGAAGGTACTTTGGGTCTCCTACATTTCTAGCTACATCCTTTTCTCTAGGAGAAAGGAAATGGTGATTTATACTAAAATAAGAAAAGATTTCATAAATCCAGCTTAGCAAGGAGTATTGTCGTGTCCTTGTTCTTGTCCCAAATAAAATATCCTAAGTCCTTCAGGATTTCTTTTGTTCTTATTCTTTTCTTCTCTGACCTCCACTCCCTCTCTCATTAGTTTTTATGGATGGATCATGGAAACCAGAAATGCACACACAGCAACACATCTGCCCATTGGGTAAAAAGAAAAGCATGTGTGTACATGTGTATGTATATATGTGTTCGTGTGTGTGCATGCCATACTGAGAGGCAAGTTCAAGAGGAGCACCAAAATTAATGAGTTCTCCCACAAATAGCTGGGTGTAAGATGGCCTTTATTCAACCCAGCAATTGTGTTGGAACCCCAAATTAGAGTCTTCATTGTTCTTTGTTGCCTTTGTTTTAAGCTTAACACCAATTTTTTTTGGCTATAAAAAAATAAATCTGAAAACAATAAGTCTTGTTCATTGACATAAACCGGCTGTCGGTTCCTTGTGGGACCTAGGCTGATAAAAACCAGGGAAAAACTATTTTATTTGCAATGTAAAGAATTTTAGCCTGTGGAGATTTTTCAGTTCAGCAGCAGTAAAGGTAGGGACAGCAACCAAATAAGCTGTTAAAATCTATATCCCCCGCCCTCACCCTTCTCCCAGTCCCAAGAGACATAATTAAAACTGCAGAAAGTGAGAAGCTGTTACTAATACTAACATAACTATTTAGTGCAACAGAATCATGCATTTACTAACTTCATTTTTTTTAAATAGTTCAAGCTGAACTTTATTTTGCTATTTCACATACAAAGGCCTTTTCTCTGTGTAAGTGCTTTAATATGATCTGCCAATCAGCCTGTTAATATTTGTCAATGAGTAGACATGCTGGTAAAAGATAGGACAGTACTTATTAGGGCCCTATGTGCACCTCAGCTGTGAACTTCACTCCTTCCACTGAAAATGTTCTAATTGGTGGCTCATATATTAGCCTCATCCCAATTTTCTTAAAAAGGGATTTGTAGCTCTAGCTGACTAAACTGTCCTTTGTGAGTTTTTGTATGCAAACAGAATAGAGGTAGGAACAGATGGAAATGTGCGTATATAATAACTAGCATTTTTCTTGAAGTGGATGAAAACAGTCATGCCCTAACCTTGGCCCAGAGTATACACAGATCTTATTCAACATTTGCCAGAAAGAAAAAAGAATAGATTTTAACCCTTATTTTTCATGTTGGTACACTACTTTTGAAGGATCGACTTCCTTCTTCTTACACAGACAGACAGACAGACACACACACACACACACACACACACACGTCCTGGCATGGCTGGACACCTTATGAGCAAGCCTGTTTTCTCAAGATTCAACTCTCAATTGTCAGCTTCTGGAGGTTTACAGTAGCAACTGCTTTGAACTCTCATACTTTATGAATTTTTTGTCTCAATGTATGTAATAAGGCAAGCATATCTAAGAAGCCAGAAGCTACAGATTAGTCCTTGGAACCAGCTTTCTTAGAAATTTCTAAAAACACTTGCTAATCCCCAAAGGAATCTTCCAGCTAATTTTAGGGCATATTTGTCCAATCTCACTAAAAGGGCTGGAGTGTATGGGTTGAATTTCTAGGTGTTTTGTGTATTTGGTGCTTCTGTTCCATTCCAAAATGACTGGAGTGGAATCTTTCATTCTCTATGCACTGGGACTATCCACCCTGTTCCCATAGTGACCTTCAGCCACTCCCTCCACACACACATATACAACATGCTCAAACGCACATCCTCTCTAACTTGAATGGAACTGTAATGACCTTATAAAGTTAAGTCCTTTCTGTGTTTGTTGATTTGTAATGGGATAAATATATATATATATATATATATATATATATATATATATATATATATTTCCATAGGTGTTAGGACACCTGATGAAATGATACAAGTGAGGAGGCTGAAAAATACCTAACACATAGTAAGATTCAAGAGGTATCAGCTTTTACCATCATCATCCTCATCACTATGTTGAGCTAGAGGCAAATGCCTATAAGAAGGAAGTCTGTATAAATATAAATATTGCAATACACTGTGTTGGGATGAGTGTATTGATGGTAGATACCCCACGTGTGTGCACATATTCACACTCCTTGGGCTGATGGATGCCCAATCATCTTCATGAATGCCTTTCCCTCATGCTTTCCAGAATAGCATCAGAAAAAGTGTTTACAGTTTACCAGTGGGAATTCCAGATTATTATTTTGGAGGGCAAGGGACTAGACTGTCAAATTGATTTCCATTATGGCAGAAATCCAACTCTACCTAGAAATGTGAGCCTTTCTTCCTGGCCTACAACATTTCACCCTGCTGCAGACTAGAGAACAAAGGGTATTATATGCAAATGAACCTGGATGGAGGGATGCGAGTGTGTCCAGAGATTCAAAATTAGGATCTCATCTCAAATTCTATCGGCAGATATGTGATGGTTAAAAAGAAAAGAAAAAGAAAAGCCAGAAAGAATCTAGTGCTCCTATCTGCATTTAAATTGTTTATCTAAGATTAAGAGTGCCTACTGACCCTAAATATTAGATTTTTTTTTTCCAAAAATCTAGTTAGGGGACACCTGGGTAGCTCAGCGTTGAGCATCTGCCTTGGGCTCAGGGAGTGATCCTGGGATCTGGGATCGAGTCTTGCATTGGGCTCCCTGTGGGAAGCTTGCTTCTCCCTCTGCCTGTGTCTCTGCCTCTCTCTGTGTGTGTGTCTCTCATGAATAAATAAATAAATCTTAAAAAAAAAAAAAACTAGTTAGTTTTGCGGTCCCACCAGTACCACATTGTACTAGTTTTTGTAGATTCCTCTTCCTGTTAATGATGATCATTGTGTGTAGCATGCCAAATTCAGGGAGTGTTTGTGCTTATTAGAACACAGACACATGAAGGGACATGGGAGAAACTCTCCCAAAAGTCCATAGCCAACTCTTTGTTTTTTTAGATGGAAGATCTCTGGTGCCACTTTCAAGATGGGAATATCCAGGTCAAGTTCTGTTTATATCCCAATTTGTGCCCCTTTTAAGTCATCTAAATAGGTTTTGTCTCAGCCTTTAAATGGGTAAGAAAGCATAAGCCTAAAGGAATTGAAGCCATAGAGAGGTGGGTGGCATTAAGAATAATTTTCTTGGGCAGCCCCGGTGTTGCAGTGGTTTAGTGCCGCCTGCAGCCCAGGGCGTGATCCTGGAGACCCTGGATCGAGTCCCATGTCGGGCTCCCTGCATGGAGCCTGCTTCTCCCTCTGCCTGTGTCTCTGCCTCTCTGTGTCTCTATGAATAAGTAAATAAAATCTTTAAAAAAAAAATAATTTTCTTACCTTGAAAGCTATGGATCTCTTGATATCAAAATTACTACCATGATAAAATCCTAATTACCTCTGAATCTTCATAAGGGAGAACAAATGGCCGAAAATGTAATCTCTCTGGATGCTAGCAGAAAATGATAGTTGTTCTGTTGATGATGATTTTACCTTCTTCCTGAGGGAGGAGGAGGTGGAGAAGGAGGGGAGAATATTTACTCTTGTAATGATTGTTTTAAGATTTTTATTTTTCTTAACGGTCAGAGGGAGAACTGAAGTGGCACCCAATCATTTGGTGATAGAGACCAAGAAATAAGTTGATGAGCAAATGACGCTGCTTCTGTTTTGAGAAAAATCTCTGCCAGGGAATTAGAAAAACTCAAAATGCCTTCTTCAAGGAGAAAGCTTCCCAACCTTGTTTTTCCATGAGGGATATTTCAGTCCAGAGATCCCAAGAAAACTGAGAGGAAGTGGAAAAGAGAAACATCAGTCACACCTTTCTATGGAGGCCCAATGCTGTCATCTCCTGAAGTATTTTGAAGTAACCCTGTGAGATGTTACATACTTTATCTTTCAAAGCCATCCCCACTTGCACAGACTTGGGTATAACTGTGTTAACAGTGCAAAAGGCTGTCCTCTGAGTGCCTTCAGACCAGGATTATTTCATGTGTTTTGAAGAGAGATAGTGCCAGTTACCACGATAGCATTAACCAAGGATAACAGAGAACAAAGCTTTTAAACTTAGAAGAAAGAAATCTTTCAGAGAGGGAAGAATGTTTTTTGACACAACCCAAAGGGCAGGTTGGAAGTATCAGGAAAAATCTGAAATGTGTTTTCTTTATGTTCCCCCATCTTTGTTTTGCAGGCTGAAATAAACTTTTACGAGTGAGATTTTTTTTCCACTTGGGCTTCTACATTATTTATTTTGCAATTAATTGTGATTGCAAATTTTCTAAAGTAACCCCTGGTTACAACAACAGTGGCAACAATAGCACAGTCTTCTGCATCTGAGTTTGTTTCTTTGGATGAAAACTGGATTAACACAACATGGTTGCTAACAGATTTGGAAATAACACAGGAGATATCATGAGTGATGTATCGGTAGGTTCTTGGTGATAAGAAGAAAAGTTCATTTGTTACCTGAATCAGAAGAAGGGGACATATTCAAAGGATATTTGGTTGTCCAGAATTAGCCAGAGGCTGGAGGGGATCAACATTATAAAGGAGGCAGAGATCAGAGGAGCTCCAGATGGCCTCTAACACTTGCAGCACGAACAGCCTGGCCAGAATGTCACTTTGGCTGCCACTGGGCGCTCCCCACCACCACTACTGGACACCATCACAAGTGTGACACAAATGATCCAATCTGCTCTTTCTTTTTTTTTTTTTTTTTAATTTTTATTTATTTATGATAGTCACAGAGAGAGAGAGAGGCAGAGACACAGGCAGAGGGAGAAGCAGGCTCCATGCACCAGGAACCTGACGTGGGATTCGATCCCGGGTCTCCAGGATCGCGCCCTGGGCCAAAGGCAGGCGCCAAACCGCTGCGCCACCCAGGGATCCCCAATCTGCTCTTTCTTGACCTCACTTGCCCCAGACTCATAGGCCAAAGTGGATCATTCAGTTGACCAAGCCTGCATATCATGTGCTCCACCAAGTCCTTATTCAACAGGAATTCCACAAGAAAGAGTAAGGTAGATTCTTCTAGACAACGCCCTGAAATGGCATTTGTTGACCATAGGTGTATCATTAACATTACTTTGCTAATTCTTGGCACTGAACATGGGAGATAGAGGTTTAAAGAGAAAAGCTTCCTAGCCTATTATTAGAGGGCAGGACTTTCTAATAGTAACACATTGTTGGCAGGACTTTCTAATAGTAACACATTGTTCATATTTATTCTGGAGAAATAAAGAACTAAGTTGGGCAGGATAATTCTTAGCTGATATAAATAAATCAAGGTGATTGACCATCATAACTACTGTCTTCCTGCTCTTTCATCTAGATCAGCATGGTCCAGTAGCACTTTCAGAATGATGGAAATGTGGCTGTTGAGCACTTGAAATATGGCTACTGCAACTGAGAAACTAAATTTTGCTTAATTTTATCCAGGTTATATTTATAAACAAATAGTCATGGGGCACCTGGGTGGCTCAATCGGTTAAATGTCTGCCTTCAGCTCAGGTCATGATCTTGGAGTTCCAGATTGAGCCCCACATCAGGCTCTCTGCTCAGCAGGGAATCTGCTTCCCCCTCTCCCTCTACAACCCCCCCCCCCACTAATGCTCACTCTCTCTCTCTTTCTCTCAAATACACAGTCTTTTTTAAAATTTTAAAAAATAAAACTAAACACAAATAGCCACATATAGCTGGCAGATACTTTATCTTATGAAAATCACAGTTTCATAGTATAGAACCGGAAGGGATATTTGAGATTCCTCTAGCACATTGGAAGTTTGTTATTTTTAATGTAAAGTATGTTGAATACAAGATGGTTAGGTTTGGATGGGATGGAGGATATAGAGACTGTCATTCTCAATGGTAAGAGCAAAGATAATCAGGATCACAAAGAATTTATGTTGAGAAGGGACCACAGATTAGCACCAGGATGTGTGGTTTAAATTTGTAGACCTTAGAAAAAGAGTGCCCAACTCCACTCACAAACAAGAACCCTAGTACACGGGCAGTGAACCAGCCACATTGCTCTCAAAGCTAAACCTCATCAAGTATGAAAGGAATAATAAGATGATAGCTTTGAAAAAATGCTATCAAATATTTGGCTATCAAGAGTTACTAAAACATTACTATAAGTTTCCATAATATACTTACTTGAAATCCTTTTTATTTAAAAAAGAAAAACAGGAAGCCTGTATTTTTCTATAGCTTCTCTTCTTCTGCTCTAATTAAAGTTATGCCTTGAATACTTTTGATGTACCAATAAAGTATCTGTGCTTTGGGAGTCTAAACAGAACACTACTGGCAGTTCCAACCACCAGAGGAAAAGGGACTGGTGTTCAGTAGGTGTGCAGAGAGCCCACAGTGCTTTCCCTGGAAAGCATGGATTATAAGGGTGACTTCACATATGTGGCCAGAGGTGAACTATACACAAAGCAAGTGATTGAAATTCCTGTGATTCTTGGCTACCAGCAAAATTTACCAGAGAAAGAAAGCCCCCGAAACGCCTTCCTTCAAACTAAGACAGGGGTTGGTAAACTACAGCCCTTGGGCCTAATTTAGCCTGCCACCTGTGTTTATATGGCTCATGAGCTAAAAATAGTTTTTACACTTTTAAGTGATTGGAAAAATTAAAAGAAGCATGACATTTAATAACATATAAAACTTACAGGAAATTCAAACTTTAGTGTCCACAAATAAAGTTTTATTGGAGTATAGGCATGCCGTCATTGACATATTATCTACTGCTACAACATAGAGGAGTTGCAATAGAGACCGTATGGCCATATCGATGGCCAAAATTGCACTTTACAGAAAAATTTTGCCAACCTCTGACACATGCCCCAATGTGTGGATCATCCTTTAAGCCAGCAAGAGAGTATTCAACCCACTTGGAATATATTTGACCCTGGACAAAGAAGGATGGTTTTGCCTTTTCATTTGAGACTTTTTTCCCATCATCCTCTCAATAAAGTATAATTTTTTGAGAAATGAACCATGTGTTATTTTCTCTTGTATCTTCTATACTGCCTTACAAATAGAAGGTATTAACAGTTCTTTGTTGAATGAGTGGGTAGCTAGATAAATAGAATGGTGGATAGGTAGAGTTTGGGAACAGATTACCTACCTTTGCCTTATTGCTGTATATGAATATCAGAATTATAATAGTCTTACATAATGAGCTAATTAGCCAGCTAATTACTAGAAAATAGGAAAATACCAACAGTAAAGTGTAACAGAAGTTCTATTAATTGAAAACCATCCTTGTTTAAAACATGCTGATTAATGGCTATGTCACACAAAATCTGCAATGCCAGTATGTAACTTTCTTTCTTTTTTTTTAAGATTTTATTTATTTACTCATGAGAGACAGAAAGAGAGGCAGAGATAGGCAGAAGGAGAAGCAGGTTCCCCACAGGGAGGCTGATGTGGGACTCGATTCCTGGACGCTGAAATCCCTCCTTGAGCCAAAAGCAGACGCTCAATCGCTGAGCCACCCAGGCATCCCCAGTAGGTAACTTTCTTTGGCTCCCATTTATACCTACTCCATCAGCTGAGTTGTGTACGTACTAATTGCCCCTCCCCAATATTTGTGGTTATATGGTGGTTGTACTAAAAGTGCATAATCCAGTGAAATACTAGAAAACTTCTATGAGCAAAATAGAGTGGAGAAAAGTAATATTTGTTAAATACCTTCTTTCAGCCACGTGCTGACTTGGGCACCTCACATACACCTACAAACCCAGATTCTCTGGAGCAAGATTTTCTGTTATACACACTCTTTGCAAATTCTGTCTTCCTGCAGCCACTGAGTGGGACCATAGCCTAGATGATCTGCTCGTTTTTTGCTGTCTTCATAAGGAGTATTGATTGCCTTGGTCAAATCAATTGTGTGGCCATTTCCATATACACATCATTTAGCTGCCTGAACTGATTGCTTCTGCCAAGCCACAATTACGTTGTTTCAATCATGTGGATCCAGGTTGTCTCAAATCCTCCAAGTGGAACGCTGAAACATCAAAACACCAGGCTCTGGAGAATTAGCATAGCATATTTTTTTTTCCATAAGAAATTAACGTTAAGGTTAGTAGGAAACAAATCATCAGAAGGTTGTTTTGTTCAATAATATCAAGTAAATCAGAAATTTCTAGAACATCTATTCCTTAATAACAAAGAAAAAGAATATCCAAATTAAGTGTGCATTCACCTAGACTAGAAAACACCTTTGGTAGCAGATGGCTCTTTAGATCTCAAATTCAATTATCTTTCTTGAAAAAGAGAAAACAAATGGTGATTTTAATCACCTTTGATTATTGGATGTTGGCATATTGGACTGAAGTTTTCTGTGTTTACTGGATTCACATAAAGATGGCAGGGGTCTGAGGTCTGGAAAACAAAGTACTGTGCTGAATGGGAACAAAACCCCTTTTGCAGGTTATTTTCAGTAGTGGCAGTAATCCAGAGCTGGCAGTGGTGGTAAAAGGGAGAATGGGAATATAAAGACAATTCATTGCTGGAGGACATGATTTTTCTTTTACTATTTTTTTTTTATTTTAATTAGTAGGAAAAGCAGGTTTGCACCTCCTGGCAAATTAACCTGTAAAACAAATATATGTTTTAACAAATATACTTTAGCATAAGCCAGGTACATTTTATTAAAAATCACAGTGGCGACTCGAGGCTGACTTAGAAGAATACTACTGTTGCTGTCTCTTTAGAATGTGGTGGAGGCTATGCTAAAAATTACACAAAGGACCCTAACTGCATTCTTGGGCAGGGGCAAATGGAGGAAAAGAGTGTTTCTCAGTGCATACATTCAAAAAGTAGCCTCACAAGATGCTTTATTAATGTCATGGCAGCATATGTGTAGCAACATAGAGTCCAAGCCCTACATGAACTTGCAACACAGGCTTAGGAAGACCTCTGGGCCTTTCTACTTCTGTTTCAACTTTTTCTGGTCCTGTTTCATCCACTAGCACTGAGGACCAACCTGGGCCAGACATAACATTTTGCTTAACTTTGTTTCCTGCCGTCAGAACTGTTGGAAGGTACTGTTGGCATTGTGAACTATGCCAGTTACATTTTGAGCCGGAATTCGTTATTCTCTTATCAGAAGTGCTACACCTCTCTCTTGGGCTTTCACCATTATCCATTATCTTATAAGCTTACTGTTCTGTGTCCTATGGCAGAGAAAGTACTAGATGGGAGTCCTCAGAGCTGCATTGCACTTCTAGCTCTGCTACTTTATAGAGGCCATTTCAGAAATGAAATATTTGGTGCCAGACCACCAGAATGAAGTGAATATTGAAATGTAGTAAGTCAAATGAATTTTCTGGCTTCCCAGTGCATATCAAAGGTATGTTTACACTATATTGTAGTCTGTTAAGTGTGCAATTATGTTAGCATTATGTTTTTTAACAGTGATACATACTTTAATTAAAAAATACTTTATGATAAAAAAGGCTAACCATTGTCTGAGCTTTTAGCATGTTGTAATCTTTTTGCTGGTGGGGTTTCTCGCCTCCATGTTGATGGCTGCTGACTGTTAGGAGGTGGTTGCTGAAGGTTGGGTGGCTGTGGAAATTTCTTAAAATAAGACAACAATGGAGTTTGACATATCTATTGACTCTTCGTTTCACGAATGATTTCTCTGTAGCATGCGATGCTGTTTGACAGTATTTTACCCACAGCAGAACTTCTTTCAAAATTGGAATCAGTCCTCTTAAACCATCCTTCTGCTTTATCAGCTAAGTTTATGTCCTATTCTAAATCCTTTGTTGTCATTCCAACAATCTTCACAGCATCATCACCATGTCAAGTGGTGATGTCCCCTTGATTCCACATCAAGAAACCACTTCTTTGGTCATCCATAGGAAGCAACTTTTCATCTGTTCAAGTTTGATTATGAGATGGCAGCAGTTTAGTCCCATCTCTGGGCTCCACTTCTAGTTGTTGTCTTGCTATTTCCACCACATCTGCAGTTACTTCTTCCACTGAAGTCTTAAACTCCAAGTCATCCATGAGGGCTGGAATCAACTTCTTTCAAATTCCTGCTGATGTTGAAATTTGGACCCCTTCCCATGAATCATGAATGCTCTTAATGGCATCTAGAGTGGTGAATCCTTTCTCCATGTTTTCCATTTACTTTGTCCAGATCCATCAGAGAAATCACTCTCTTTGGTAGCTGTAGTCTTACAAAATGTATTTCTTAAATAATGAGACTTGAAAGTTGAAATTACTCCTTGATCCATGGGGTAGAGTATGGATGTTGTGTTAGCAGACATTAAAACAACATTAATCTCGTTGTCCATCTCCATCAGAGCTCTTGGGTGACCAGGTGCACTGTTCATGAGCAGTAATATTTTGAAAGGAACCTTTTTTTTCTGAGCAGTAATTCTCAACAGTGGTCTTAAAATATTCAATTAACGATATTATAAATAGACATGTCAGCCAGTCTTTGCTGTTCCATTTATAGAGTGCAGCGGATTAAGTTTAACATAATTGTTAAGGGCCCTGGGATGTTTGGAATGGGAACTGAGCATTGGCTTCAACTTAAAGTCACCAACTAGAGTAGCCCCTAACAAGAGAGTCAGACCTTTGAAGCCAGGCACTGACTTCTCCTCTCTATCTATTAAAGTCCCAGCTGACATTTTCTTCCAACATGAGGCTGTTTCATCTACTTTGAAAATCTGTTGTTTAGTGTAACCACCTTCACTAATGATCTCAGCCAGATCTTCTGGGTAACTTCCTGCAGGTTCTGTATCAGCACTTGCTGCTTCACCTTGCACTTCTATGTTATGGAGATGTCTTCTCTCCTTAAATCTCATGAACCAACTTCTACTAGTTTCAGACTTTTCTTATGCAGCTCCCTCACCTCTCTCAGCCTTCATAGAATTGAAGACAGTTAGGGCCTTGTTCTGGGTTGAGCTTTAACTTAAGGGAATATTATGGCTGATTTGATCTTCTATCCAGACCATTCAGACTTTGTCCAGGTCAAAAATAAGAGTGTTTCACCTTCTTATCATTTGTGTGTTCACTGGAGTAGCACTTTTAACTTCCTTCAAGAACTTTTCCTTTCATTCACTGTTTGGCTAATTGTTTAGTGTAAGAGATCTAGTTTCTAGCCTGTCTTGGCTTTTGACATGCCTTCCTCACTAAGCTTAATCATTTCTAGCTTTTGATTTAAAGTGAGAGGTGTGAGATTCTTCCTTTCACTTGAACACTTAGAGGCCATTGTAGGGTTATTAATTGGTCTAATTTCAATATTGTTGTGTCTTAGTGAGTAGAAAGGTCCAAGGAGAGGGAGAGAGACATGGAATGGCCAATCAATGGAGTGTGATCAAAACACACTCATTATTAAACTCTTCTGTTTTATATGGGAGCAGTTCATAGCACCCCCAAAAAATTATATTAGTAACATCAAGGATCACTGATCACAGATCACCAAAACCAATATAATAATAATAAAAAAGTTTGAAATATTGCAAGAATTACCAAAATGTGACACAGAAACATGAAGCGAACAAATGCTGTTGGGAAGATGGTGCCCAAAGGTTTGCTTGATGCAGAGTTGCCACAAACCTTTAATTTGTAAAAAACTAAAAAAAAAAAAATAATAAAAAACAAAAACAATCACAAAACTGCATCTGTGGAGAGCAATAAAAAGAAGCGCGATAAAATGAGATATGCCTGTGTTTTTTTTTTAATTTATTTTTTTATTTATTTATGATAGTCACAGAGAGAGAGAGAGAGAGAGAGGCAGAGACATAGGCAGAGGGAGAAGCAGACTTCATGTACCGGGAGCCCGATGTGGGATTCGATCCTGGGTCTCCAGGATCGTGCCCTGGGCCAAAGGCAGGCGCCAAACCGCTGCGCCACCCAGGGATCCCAAGATGCCTGTGTTTATCTGAGCCTCAGCTCCTTGTTTATAAAATAGAATAAACCTACCTACTTACTTTTTGTGGTTACAGTGAAAGACATTGACGTTATTATTAGGCAAATTGGTAAAAATAACCAAAGTATGTATTTTGTCTGTGGAGTAATATCTTACTTCCAAAATAATTAATAAACAAGTTTAGCTTAAAGGTAAACATATTGCAAACATATAGTAAATTTTATGTTAATTTTTCATATCTAATATATTAATAACAACTTTCCTAATATCGCTTGTAGTTATTACAATTAGGACAAATAGATAGCATTTCATAATTCACAGTTTTGCTCCTTGAAAGCTCCCATTTTCAAATTGCTTTAAAGCTATAATGGAAATGTTTTCACATTATGGTTTTAAAGAAATTTATTCTAATAACCTAAACTCTTAATGGTTCTAATTTTATAAATGTCGGAAACGTGACTACTTACGGAAAGCAGATAGGAAAGGGAGAGTGCCATTCTGTGGTCTACTTAAGACAGCAGTGTATTGAGACAGGTGGCATAGTGAAAAGAGGATAGCCTGAATTCTGTCTCCTATCCTTTTTGTGTGGTCTCCTTGCTTTCTTTGAGCCCGAAAGCCCCCATTTATAAAATGAGAGTAATAATATCTTGTAATAATGTTGTCAGGGTTGGAGAGAATGCATACAAGACGCTTTGTACACAGCTTAGATGCTCACTAAACTATTATTATATAACCATCCACCTACACACATCCACCTGGCAATGAACTCTCTTAGGCTTAGGTGTTCCTTGCTAACGGGTTGATCATAGTGGATTCCTGTGATTTCACCCAAATATGTAGTTCCACTGCAGCCTGTCATGTAAAAACAGGGAAAATCTGATTTAATGAAAGATGATGGATGTCCAGGTGCCTTTGCACACATGCCTGAGAAGTGAAAAAATTGTGGTGACAGATATTCCAAATTCAGTCTTGCTTCTTCTATCTATGAAAATCCTTTTCAATGAGACTTGGCATAGCATTGAGCCCCATACACCCAGACAGGAGTGAAACAAAAATTAGGAAGCCACTAAAATTAGAAAGAAACTAAGATCAGGAAAATCAGTAACCCAACGTGTTTCATTTGGCAGGGAGCAAGAGTAATTACCTTGGATAATTTCCATGCTAAACGTTAACATGGACTAGAAAATGTTTCTTGTAATCAAAAGATGTGAAGTTACTACTTTAACAGCAACCTCTATTCTAGAAGAGCCACCCATGAATAATTAAATTAGAGTTACCATTTGAAAAGTACAAGTGGGCGTTTTCACTAAACATCTATGAACATGTGCCGTTTTCCCCTTTGAGGCACTTTAGGTTGATGGGATCTTGAGGTGCGGGTGATTTTCCTCAGGAACAGAAGTAATTCTGTAACTTGTCAATGCGTTGACATGGCATGCCCTTTCAGATTTCCAGCATGAAGGCAAGTAGTGTTTTATTGAGGCTGACTGAATGTGGGTGAACACATTCATTGTACATTTATTTTATTTCTTTAGAAGTAGCTATTTCCATGATAGCCATTTCCTGATTTAAACATTGGGAAAATAAGAGTTTTCCATTCATCCATGAGAACACAGTAGACATCACCTTACATTATTTGCCACCTAGGTACGAAGATGTTTTTCCCTAACAACTATCTGTGAATGAATCTGTAAGCTAGTCAAAAGACTCTTTTCAGAATCTGGTAAAATAAGGCTCAAGTGCCAACTCCACCATCCAAAAGATTTGTAGAAGCCATGGTGGCAAACCACTTTCTGCAGGGAAAAGTCCCAATTTGTAGGGTTTACCAATTTCTGTGCTCCCACCCCCATCCATTTCAACCTCCCAACAGTTGAAGAATGGCTTACAGGATTCCTAAATATAACAATTGGCTCTCACAAAGCTGGTGCAACTGGCTTTAATACATCTCAGCCTTTAAAGTGAGTTTTTAAATCTCAGGCCCTGACCATTTGATTTCTTTCGGCTCCAAAGACATCTTAATGAGACTGGCAGGTGCCTGTCACTTGAGGCTGCATGTAGGAGCCTGTGGATTTTTTCCATTTCCTTGCCTTTACTGCATCATTTAAACCTTTTGTTTCCAGTAGCTGATACACATTACACCTGTGAAGTTTCCAACACAACAGACCTCTACTGAACACATTGATTTATATAAATAAAAGGTTCTCTTTCTACCCAAACAGTTAAAAATCTAAGATATACTATAGTCCATATTCCCTCAGCAATTAGCCAAGGCTTGCTGCTTATAGGAGTGGATGTGACTCACTCACTTTGGGTTCTCAGCTTGCTATGGAGTTTTGCTGACACCGCTCTAACATCCAGGCCTTCTAACTGCTGCCTGTCAGTGGCTGCTGGAGTGATTTGATTCCTTTATGTATGTAATACAGTAAAGCGCTTTGAGGCTTGCAAATGGCACTGTTTAAATCAATACATAATGATTTATTACATATTGTGGAGCACTTATAAATATATTATGAAGCCCTAGAGCACAACAGCATTGTAGGCTAGTGGGAGGCAGGGGTGGTGGCCCTCCATGTGGTGTTTTGTGCTACTGAGATGATGCTTGACCCTGGATAATTCATTTGTCTTTGCTGTACTTCATTTTTATATTTGGAGAATGGGGTCACCAGGGATGAGATTGCAAATGGTTTAGAGACATTGGAGTGCCAAATGGGCAATATTTCTACAAACTAAAGAATTACTGGGTCACCTGGGTGGCTCAGTCCATTGAGCGTCTGACCCTTGGTTTCCGCTCAGGTCATGATCTCAGGTGGGGCTCTGAATTAAGCGGGGAGTCTGCTTGGGATTCTCTCTCTCCCTCTGCCTTTCCCCTGCTTGTGCTCTCTAAATAAATAAATAAATAAATAAATAAATAAATATTTCTTTTTTAAAAAAGAGAAATACTGTATTTAATATCTTCAATATAATCAAGCATGTTATCACAGTGGCTAAAAAGTGAGGTTCAAAATACATACACGTATGTAGCAAAAGTATAAAGACAGGCAAAGGAATGATAATCACCAAATTCAAGGCACTGTGACTTCTATGGCTGGGGAAGGGGAGTGACCAGGACCCAGAGGGGGCTATAGGGGACCACCAACTCACCCAACTCTATTTGTAATACTTTATTTCTTAATTTGAGAGGCGGGTATTTAGGTTTTTATCGTGTTACCCTTTAAATTTTTACCTGTCTATAAAGTAACACCAAAAAGTCTTTAAATAAAATGAATAAAATGAAATTTAATGTTTCTCTTAGTCATGATGCGTGTGAGTTTAGCTTTCCTAATGTGTCGCATTTACAAATTAATGAATAGGAGTTTTTGCTTGTATTCACTGAGACCTTAAGGAGCTCTCAGTGTCCTCAGTTAACTGAGTTGGGTGTGAAGACTGTAACAGCAATAACAGACATGGCTTAATTAATCTCCATCAAGGCTGACAGTTTATTAACACATTCTAAAACGTTTTTTAAATGTAGGAAGCTGAGCCTATGGGATAATATTTCTATTGATTAAAGGAGAAAAGAAATGGGGGTATGTTTAGTTACTTGTCTAAAATTCAGCCCAGATGTGCCCCTCTCTGGGTTGGTCATATAAAAATATCATGACAATTCTAATAATAACCATTAGGGCATTACTAACAAAAACTGGACCCTAATGGGACATAAGTTTATCTTTTTAAGGTAGTTCAACTGAATTAAAAAAAAAATATGGAGATGAAGGTTGGAGAGACTCCTACTGAGATACTGTGCCTAAAACAGTGAAATGTACCAGCATTGACTTAGTACTCCTCAGTCCCAGAGTCAGTAAGGTGATAACCTAGTATAGGCTCTGGAGTGATACCACTGCAGGCAGCCTTCTTATGAATAGCCAAAAAAGAATCTCATTTATTTGCACCTAATAATTACTTTCTTTGTCATGAAAAAGGCAATATTCTGAGTGCAGATGATTTTCATAGCAGCATGGTATAAGAACAATCTAAATTGTGGGGTCTGAAACAGGCTAAGCAGGCATAGCCTTGGATTGTACTGCATGTAACTTTAATGGTTGTCAGTTCAAGCTCCGGACTCACTCTGAAAGAAGGAGTCGTGGAGTGAAGAAACAGGACAGACCTTCCTGCTCACTCGTGCTTCCACTCATGCTGGAGGTTTAGAGAGAAAACTATCATTTTATTCTTGGGGCACATTGTATAATGTGTTCTTCCTTGATTATAAGAAACCAGTTTTCTCACCTTTGTATTCGCATCCAAGAAGATCTTAACTCCTCTTTCAGTATCTTCTTTTTTTGAAAAATATTGCAGGACAACCAAATCATTGGACAACACATGAGACTATTTACTGTGAAGGGAAGAAAAGTAGGAAAAGGAGCTTTTCAAGAGAATTTCAAATGATGCGATGCATGGAATATGTTTCTATGCAGATATGATCCCAAACACACATAATTCCTTCTGAAAACACACCTGTCCCATCTGTAAGGTACCAGCCTCATTACTCACACCTGCCATACACACAAAGGGTCTTAAGCATATAGTGGTGGTTTTGTGAAAAAGTTTTTCATGCCAGAAGGTAGAGAAGTAGGTAGCCAATTCAAAGTTCCAAGGGGATGTCTCTGGACAATTGGTTTCTAAATATAAACTGTCAGGTCAAAAGGAATTCAAAGACCAAGCCAGAGCCTGCTTTGACAACTCTGTCTATTGGCATTAATGCTGAGTTCAACCTCCTTTGTCTCTGCAATTTTACTTCTCACCAACCCCCTCCCTATCCCTTGGCCTACAATTAAAAAAAAAAAAAATTGTTCCAGAGCTCTATTCTAGTCATTGTGTCTCCTTTGTAAAGTAGTGGAACCAATCAGCTATCTTAAGCCAGCTGCTTAGATATATGCCGGCATGGCTCATTAGAGTGCAGTCATAAACTCATTCATAGAAATATTCTGAAGGATGTTTTTATTGCTTTATTGTGTGTATAAATCTCTTTGTTTGCACACAGAGAACACTGATTGAACAAAATGATGAACTGCTGGTTCCATTTCTTATCTGCTCACTGAGCAGGCACATTATAGTTTATCTTATGTTACTCTTGCGTAAACAGTATATTAGTGACCGTGAGCATCATTTACTCCACACCTTTGTCCTCCTTAATGCAGAGCATGCAATATAAATAAATGCACTGATGAGGGTGGAGCCTGGCTTGCACACCAGGGATAATTGTGGCTCCAGACAAAGGATAGGATGAGTTTTTAATTGCTTTTTGGAGCCATTTCTCCTGTGTGTGCCCCAGACTTTTGTTTCCTGAAAAATAAGGTAAAATATCCAAAGTCAAGGAGTAAAATTCATTTCATGACTAACTCTGTGGTTGTGTGAATCCAGAAAGAAAGAGAATTATTGGTCAAAACCATAGATCCTAGCTACCTCTGCCCATAAACTGATTTGGATGTTTGTTTTGTTTTGAAGACTTCTTTATTAGGTTGACTTTTGTTTGCAGTTTCATACAGGTTAGGGATGCTTAACACTGGTGGAGGAGGCGAGAATTTCTGTTCTGTGCATGCAGCAATTATCTTCATTGCAAGAGAAGGCAGTCCTTGCAGCTGCACTGGGAAGCTCAGGCATCCTTGAACAAAGCACGTCTGCACTCATGCACACAGAAACGTGAGAGACACTATCAAATAGACAGCTCGCTGAGGTCTGGCCAAGTAGCCCACCAGCAGTTCATGGAGTTCCCAGGAGGATGCAGCCTGGCTTTCTCAGACTCCGAACTGATTAAAGTAAGGGGTGATGGCAAGGCTATGTTGAGTCTCTACTTTGGGGAGGGGGATAAGAGAAGGGCTGACAGCTGCTACACAACTGGAAACAAACATGGGTAGAGATAACAGCCTCCTGTTGTGGGGGAAAAAATAAACCAACAACTCCATAGCACTAAGCTATGCTCTAGACTATTTGCAGTAAATGAATGCTTTCTCTATAGTCCCTCTATTGGCTAGCTCTCTAAGCTTTAAGTCATTGCACTAAATATAATATATATGTCGTAATTTATAATAAGTCTTCATGTCGAGGGACCTCCAAAACAAGAATGAACATTTTATTTGGTTATCTGCCTCAGAACACTGACCTACTGACTCATTCCTTTCACAAACGTGCAAGAGAGTCAATGTTTTAAACAATCTCCTCAATAAGTGTACTGGGCGGACAGGATTTTTCCTGTTTATTAGACACGCATGAGGAAAGCCTTTGCAGGCAATTATTTAGTATCTGGAAAGTCCCCTTAGCAGCTGGAGTCGGTTCCTGTGGTGCTTCAGAAGATGGAAATGGTGTTCAGAGCTAAATGCCTGATAGGATGTTGGATATTTTAAGCCAAAGAGGGTAAACCGGGCTCCAAATGAGGCAACAAGGCACTTTTTCCACTAAGAGGAAGTTTAAGGTGTCAGCTGCAGAATGCTTTTCCTAAACCATTTCCGAAGCTGTTTTATTCTTCTTTCAGTATGCTGTGACACTGTCCTGTAGCCAGATATGACTTGCATGCAAAGAGCCTAGAGCCTTGGACCAACATTTTATTGTTGACCTTCATGGTATCCTTTGGCAGAAAGAGCTACTAACCAAGTTATAAATACACATCATTTTGAGACAGCAAATTCTGCATTTTTCTTAGTCTTTAGGCTGCCTCTTAATTTACACATATAAAAAATCTATTTCAATATGGATTAGATCAAATTGAACTAAATTTCATTATAATTTTGATGTCTCTAATAAATGAGTTTAAAATGAAAAAAATAAAATAAAATAAAAAGGATGCCTGGGTGGTTCAGTGGTTGACCATCTGCCTTCATTTTAGGTTGTGATCCTGGTCCAGGAATCAAGTCCCACATCAGGCTCCCTGCAGGGAGCCTGCTTCTCCCTCTGCCTGTGTCTTTGCCTCTCTGTGTCTCTCATGAATAAAGAAAATCTTTAAAAATCAATCAATCAGTCAATGAATCAATAAAAATGTAAATGCAGTAGTTCAAGATGTCAAACCAAGTGTGTGTACCTGACTTCCTTGAAATAACCCATACATATGAATAAAATGAAACAAACACACACACACGAGTAAAACTATAACAGCACTGGGAAATGACAAATGGTACCATGATTGAATCCAAAATTTTGAGGATTTCCTGGAAGATATGATCAGAACAGAGGAGAAAAAGTAGGGAAAACTGCTTCGCAAGACACCAGGAGCAAATGGGTTTTTCCTCAGGTTCCTCAGCTATGCTCCAACCTTCAAGTCAGTAATTCCAAAGAAAAGGAATGGCATTAGGGCAAAAGAACTGCATTTACATGAATTGAGATTACTGAGGTTCTTCCTTCTCTGTCAATAGTGTTTCTCATTCTTATGATTATGTCAAAATATGCTATGTATAGAGTAACATGGCTATTATGACATATAGCTTATCTATAAAAATAGAGAAAATTTTTATAAGTTTTGAAAGGAAGGAAAAAAGGTTCTGGTTACCTTTAAGAATAAAAAAATAAAAGAATAGGATTCAGAATGGCCTCAAGCTTCTCATCAACAACACTAGTTACTAGAAAACAAAGTACAATTGTAAAAAAAAAAAAAAAAAAATACAAAACAAAAAAATCAGGGAAATTTACTTTGAACCTAGAATTCTATACCCAGCCAAACTATCATTTATTCATTCAACAATTTTCTTGAGCGTCTACTATGTGTTAGACATCCTGTTATTGACAATAGATAAAACGGTGAGCAAAGACAGGCTTAGTCCTTGTCCTGTTGGAGCTGATAATCTAGTTGGGGAAGTAGAGGTAAATAATTGCGCAAACAAATGCGTAATTACAAACAGGTATAGTTCTACCATCTAGTACTGCCCACACTGACTTGGAGATACAATATTATTTTATCAAAAACTGAGAAATCTTCCCATAAAATGCCTGGATAACTTTGTTTAAGCAAATATGTCCTAAACCTATTTAAATGTGGAATTATATCTCCTGCTCCTTTTCTCCTCCTTGTCCCTTCTCCTTCCCATTTATATTCTTACATTAATATTCTGTGGATATTGAACTCATGTTCCCCACACACATCCTGAGAAATGCTGGATTCCAGAGGAAAAAGTCATTTTTCTTGGCACTACCTACAAAGCCTTTTCATAATCTGACCTTAGCTTACTCTCCCCGCCCCCCTTCTCTCTTTCTCCACAAACCTTGCCCTTAGCCATTCTCTGTTACTTGCCAGGCCTTGAACATGCCAACCACTTTGGCAGCTCCTTGCCTTCTTCAGTGCTATTTTCTCTGTCTGAATTTTTTCAACACTCATTCATCAAGCACCAACTGAGATTTTGCTATAGGCTGAACCATATGTGGGGGAGAGAATACTGTTGGGGTGTGAAAGATGAAAATATGGCCCTTCCTTCAAGGGTCTGATATCTCTTGCCTTTGCTATGTCTCTCTCTGGCATCCAAACCCCAGTTCAAATGTTGCCTTGTCAGTAAAGCCTTCTAGAATTGCTTAATTCCTCCTCATCCTCCATTCCCAGTGGCCAGTCTCCTAACACATCCTACTGTGCTCCTGGAGCATTATATTAGACCATGATTGTTTGACTTATTTGTATTGTTTTTGCTGGAAGCTCAATGGTTTTTTTTTTTTCTTTCTTAATTAATATACTGACTGGGATAAAGATCATCCAGTAACTATTCTCTTTTTCTTTTCCACTCAGCCCGCCAGCTTCCATGGAACCCAGTTTCCATGTCATTGCAATCACTTCTCCCTCTTTCTGCATGAAAGCAAAATTTTCTCAAGTCATTATCTTTTTTCTCTTGGCTGTTTGCATATCTGCCAGCATAAGTTACTTGCTAGGTTTAGAGAGACTTTAACTTCATAGATAAAACTCCTTGTCTTTATTGAAAGAGAGACACAGAATTCATTAAAGCTTTGGCTTCTTCTGAATTTTCTTTTTCTCTGAAGTCAGCAAAGTTGATGGGTTTTTCAAATTCATCCTGATTCTTTCTAGCTTCAAGACAACACTCATTCACCTGTCCTTGTAGTGAGGGTCAGGTTTGGGTTACCACCATTCTCTTGCCTTTACACAGAGTTTGAAATTGAATCCATTATTGTTAAGGGGAAGGTAATGATGATTTAATATGAAAGTTGCAGACTAATTGTAAACATCATAAATGGCCACTGCTTCTCCTGTAACAATAGGTGCACACGCCAGCTGTGAAGGAAACTGACATGCTGTACTTGGGCAGAAACATCGTGTAATAGGGAAACACAGTTCTTTGTTTGGATCCATTTCCTATGAGTGCGTTTCATATTAGGTCTGTGCATGCCAGCCCCCAGGGACAGTATGCTGGCCCCTTAGAGAACAGCAGGAAAGTATGCCGCTCTTCCAGCTGCACATACCTCCTGATCATCGAGAGCACATACTCAGATCACTGCGAGGAAACAAAAAGGTACAAGCAGAAGAAAAGCGGGGTCCATCCTCTGATGATGGTCTTGTGACTTGAAATGGTGCATTACTGATGTGGGTCAGCCACCAACCTTGACTGGAAGGGGGGAGGAAAGAGACCTAAGGTGGTGTGGACAAGATATTCGGGGGCCTGGCCTTTTATGAGGCAGAGACTTCCTGAGGGCCTAACATGCTCTGATGGTGAGTGACTTCACCAGGTGGCTTTGCTGCAGCTCTGTTCTTTATGCCACCAAGAGGAGTTCCAAACACAATGTGCGCTCTCGTGCTTGCCTCAGCAGGAAATGGCAGGGGTTAACCTTGGCCCCCAAAACCTGTTCTGCACAAGATTGTTGATTTTTGCTGCCCACAGTCAGTCTTTGGGGGCCAAACCATAAAACCGACTTGTCATCTCACTCTGGAGTTTGATTTCAGCACTTAACCTGCAAATGATGACCCTTGGCCTTCACACACACATACACGGCACACACTCACATGCAAGCATGAGTGCACATGGCACCATGGCCCTGATGAACTGACTGGTGAAGATGCTGTGAGGTGTGCGAAGAAGCTGCTCCACAACAATCTGCCCTGGGCCAGCTCCATCTCTGTTTCTCTCAAGGAGGATGATGAGGGGACAAGAGAGCCTTTGGTTTCTGAGATAGCTGTCAGCCTATTTTTCCTAACTATCAGGCTTACTATTTAATCCTCCTTGATGGATGCGGCGGGGTGGGGTGGGGGGACATGGAGGGGAAGGCATTGGTATACTTGAGAGATCAGTTTCCTCTATTACCAAAGTCCACTTCTTATATGGGTCAGTGTTTGGGGGATATGATACTACCTGGAGGAACTCTCTCACCTTGTGGGTGAAGCCGAAAGGAGTCTCTAAGATAAGACGGGACCATAAATCTGTGGTTTAAAATTCCATTTTCGGGCGTGTGTGTGGTTCAGTGGTTGAGTCTGCCTTTGGTTCAGGTTGTGATCCCGGGGTCCTGGGATCGAGTCCCGCATCGGGCTCCTTGCAGGGAGCCTGCTTCTCCCTCTGCCTGTGTCTCTGCCTCTCTCCCTGTGTCTCTCATGAATAAATAAATAAAATCTTTCAAAAAAATAAAATAAAAAAATAAAATTCCATTTTTTATTTTCCAATTGAAACCCTCTCTAGTTTCTAGACTGAGGTATCAGGGACAGAAAGCCTGTGTTCTCATCAGGTGACTTGATTTCTCTCCCCACATAGTTTTGGTATTAATTTTTCTTCTTGGAATTTAATGATTCAAATTTTCTCTGTTGATTTGTGTTTATGTATGTGTTTGCATGTGCTTTCGTTTATTCTCTTCTCTTTTTTCATTTGCTCATAATGTGTTCTTCTACACCTTGTCTTATATTCTTTCACATACTTTAATGGTAGTGCTATTTCATTGAATGAGGGCTTGGTAATTACTGTTCCTTCCCAAGTGCAGGCTAAAGTCTTTTGGGGGAAGACTGTTCAAAGCGTTTCTCAAATTTAGCCTGCAGAAGAATGACCTGGAAGGCAATTACTCAGATTCCTGGTCCCCACCCTCAGAGATTTTGATTTGCGGGTCTGGAGTGGGGCCCAAGAATTTGCATTTCTAACAAGTTCTCAGGTGATGCTGATGCTACTGGTCCCAGGACCTCAATTAAGAGGTGTACTGCCCTAGAAACCCATCATACAGGACTTTTCTGCTTACTTAGCTTCTACTCTTTTTCCTCCCGAGAGCTCTCAGACTAGTCATGAAAAACAAGCTGAACCAGTCATCTTGTTGATAGAGGTGGAATTAACATTCTTGTCTCTGAGCTATGTATCAAATCAAGGAGTATCGAGCGAATTCAACCCTTCAAGTATGATTTGATATTTCAGATCCCAATTTTTTTCCAGTTTTCATTCCTACAAGGAAAGTCCTACAAGGACTTTTAGAAGAAGTTTTTGTGTATGGAAAGATGAAAAATATTACCAGTTGGTTTTTTCCTTCCTCTCTCCTGTCTTCTCTTCTTCATTCTCTTTTCCTTCCTTTTTTCTTTCTTTCATCCTCTCTCCCTTCCTTTCTTTCCTCCCTCCCTTCCCTCTTTCTTTTACTTTCTTCTTCTTCCCTTCCACTCACCCACCCTTCCTTCCTTCCAGCCTGCCTTCCTTCCTTCCTTCTTTCCTTCCTTCCTTCCTTCCTTCCTTCCTTCCTTCCTTCCTTCCTTCCTCTGAAGGTAAGGGTTTAAGTAAGTGAATTTTCCTCTTTCATTCTTCATTCATCACTGCTGTGCCCATCATTTTTCCATCATCCTCATTCCTGTGTTCTTAAGTAAAGAGTGGCAATTGAATTGGAAGACTTGATGCCTGTGTATTTAATGTTTTCTCCAATGTGATAATTGGTGATTTTTGTGAGTCTGGCCACAGAAAGCTATTTCAGCAGGCAGTTTTTATATTCCAGAGTTTCACCAAAAGGCACAAAGATTAGGAACAGAACTCATATAGCCTGCGTTAATGTTTTTCCATGACAAAATGGACCACTCTTTCAGGTGGATGAGTTAGGGGTGGGAACGATTAATACCATGGAGAGCAAAAAGGAAAGGAAAAGTGAATGTTAGAGACAGTATATTCTCTCCAGAAGTCATAGAACATGTACAAATAATGAGAGTTCTGAAAGAGGGACAGACCTGGCTAAGTATTGTGTCAGGAACATCTGTGATCTCAGGCTATTAAATATTACCCAGCTCTTTCTGGCTGTCATAATTCAAAACTACAGTGACACCATGGTAGCTGCAAGTGGTAATCCTGCCTTTGGGGAAAAGACTAAAAAGAAGACAAAAGCT
Organism: Canis lupus baileyi; assembly: GCF_048164855.1. NCBI lineage: Eukaryota > Metazoa > Chordata > Mammalia > Carnivora > Canidae > Canis > Canis lupus. The sequence continues at coordinate 19,313,568 of NC_132855.1, read as the reverse complement.
GGGAAAGATCAGAGAGCATATTGGGTTGAGATAAAGAGGTTATCTCATTTTTCTATGAAGCCTCATGAAATACTCAGCTTGACCTCTGCTGTTGGATAATGAATTTCAATGAAGATGGGGGAGTGCAGAGGTATGGGGGGTAGTGGGTTGGAGGAGAGAGGAGGCTGAAGGTCAACATTTCCTGGATCTCCTGGAGCCCAGCTAAAAGGACTGGGCCGAGTTGCATTAAACCTGATTGGGAAACTCTGCTTAATACATTAAAGAAACAACTTGCAGAAACATCTACCTCCCTTCCTTCCTCCCCCAAACAGTAATGAGTCCAAATTGCTAATAAAACATAAAAACTCAAAGATGTTGTGCATGGGCCATTTTTCTGAGCTGGTTATTTTTTATGTCAGTTTTCCCACAGCTGTGAGCATGCTATAACTATCAACTTACCAAATGCCCCAGTTTAAATGAAACTTAAAAAGAATGTATTTAGGAACTTTATAAAGAAGGGGGGGGGAACAGACAGGCAAGCTCTATCAATTTTTTTTTCCTTTGGGTAAGAAAGAGGAATTGGGAAGGATATGGGCTGGGGGAATGGCTTGAACTGATAAGTCTCAGCAAGTAGTGGTTGAGATAAAAGAGAGAAGATCTATTCTTCTCCTTGCAAAGCCATTATTCAAATTGCGTTCAGCCTGAATGGTGTCTTTTTTTTTTTTTAATAATAAATTTATTTCTGAATGGTGTCTGATAGAATCTCACACATGTTACTGTGACTGTGATCTAACTTCTGAGGTTAACTTACCCAAGTAAAATTAAGGAGCAAGTCTAAAGCACAAAGAACAACAGAGTATTTCTTACACCTACCTTCAGCAGAACCCCATATCTACCCCAATAGATCGAATGGCTAAACTGTCTAAGGAAATGTATTTTTTGCTGTCTTTTTTATTTCCGTCTCTCAAAAAATAATAAGCATTCTTCTTTGGAGATGCATGAACATTGTTACAAGGAACAATTGCCAAAAGTTGAGGAAATAAACAAGAAACGCATGTTGTGGAGATGAAACTTGCATGTTATACCCAGAATTAGAAATTGAGTTCCATCACTCTGGGGCTCACAGCAGCATCATTCAAGCCACAAAACACCTTAGGGATATTTAATGTTCTGTGCCCACTCCTTATAAATCTATATGACTCAATATCCCCAATGAGTAATATGGCTGGTGGCCATACCACCTTCAGCTAAGCTCTCATAAGCTGAATGAGGCTGGGCTGGGTCGATGTTCATATGGGAGACCTCCAAAGAAACCCTGGAGGTGTCAGCGATGATTCAGTGGGTAGTTCCCTGCCTTGAGTCAGTCCCAAATCACTTTCTTTCCTGGTGTTAACGGGCCCTTTATATATGCAGGTGCAGCATTTTTCTTTCTTTCTTTCTTTCTTTTTTTTTTTTAGAATCAGTCCAAAACCGATTTGGCTTTTTAAAAAAAAGATTTTAAAAATATAAAATAAAAGTCAGGGTGGAGGCAGGTGGCCAAAAGAAAGGGAGAGGGAAAAGGAAGGGAGCAGCAAAAACAGAGAGAAGTGATCCTTTGCAGGCCACATCCCATTTCAAGAAACTCATGACAATGTCCCTAGTTATTGGACTATATTGGAACATGCTTGTCACAAATTTTGCTTCGACAGAGCGGATCATCCATGACAAGATTTGGGGATCTGCTTTGGCATGGAGAGTGAAACAAGGATTGATGCTTTTGGGACCCAGAGAAAGTTCTGACTTTCCCCGTGAATGACCCACTCAACACAAATCCAGAAGATCTGTACAGCCTCATTAAGAGTTCTCAGATGCTTGCTGTCCCTGGCTGGACCCATTCAGTCCAGGGCAAGCACTGCAATGCCAGCCAGAGTCATCAAAGATATGTAGTCTCAGTGTATCTTCTTGTAAGCACTTACTCTGCTCTTCTTGTTGCTTGAAACTGCCACCAAGTTTTGTTGTTGGTAATTAAAATGCTACTGTCCCCTCTTTGTTTGGATGGTGTTTAAAATCTTATCAAATGTTTTGAGGTTTTTGGAGTAAAAAGCACTTGTTCATATGCAAGAGGAACTATGAATATATTTCCTTTCTCCAATTAAATGTGGTTAGGTGGCTTCTATCCATATTAAACCCAAGGATATGAATAAATCTGCCTAAATATTTTCTTTGGGATCAGGATCATTTTCTAAGTAAATCCCATTGGATGATGTAAAAAAAAAAAAAAAAAAAACAAAGAAAGAAAAGAAAAAAGATGAAACAGTTAAAAAAAACCAAAACATTTCCACTGTTACAAAAGAGAAAAATTTGTTCTGTTTATTTGTAAACTTGCAAAATATTTCTAAGTTTGCAAATAAAATAAACATTTTTCCATACAGTTGTTTTTGAAGTCACATCCAGCCTGTCTCCCTAAAATGACAAAGCCGAGGAAAGAAAAACAAATATCTCTTCAATAGACTTGAAATTAGTCCGCATTTATATTTTTATTTGGGGGATGTGTTAGGCTTTTAAAAAACTGCACACGGCAAATATTCAATTCTTATTAATAGAATTTTCTGGGCACTTGCTTTGCCTTTAAAAGGAAAAAACCAGTTACAGTGTGTATGATAATTAAAGGTTTAAAAACTGCATGTCTGCCTTGTAGTCGCATTAAGTTAATCATACGTCTTCTTGCATGATCTCCCCAGCCTTAAATACTGCATAGTCATATACAAAAATCAAACTTTTCCATAAAATGCCCTGTAGTCAGGTTATATCACATTCTATCACATTCATGAGATTTCCCTTCTGAGGTCTAGTGCATGATCTCACTTTACACTGTTCAGCTTTGGTTAAGTTTATTTGCCAACTTAATGCTAAGAGATATATAAGAAAACTATTAAAAGGATAACACATCTTTTCATTTGCAGAAAATAAATCAGCGTTCTGCATTCTGATAGGAGAGGTCACATCATACATTCCTTTCCATTGTCTGGGTTTCAAAAACCTCTCTGGATATGTCAAACTTTATTTCTTTTTTAGTAATCCTTTTTATTATAGATCTATAACTATACAAAATTATGTTGTGATTATGCAAATATGGAAGTAGAATCATAAAAATACAAAACAATTGCAATAGTCAGTGATACATTCATGTCTTCCCCTGAAGTGTGGCTACAAAAGAAAAAAAAAAGAAAACGCACTTGTTATATAACTTTTAGTGAAGGAAGGAGGACAAAATACGAACACCTAAACAAAAAGAGTTTATAAAGCATTAGGTTTTCCTCTACACAGAGTTTGGGTGAAAACAGGCTTTACTCCAGTTAAAGGAATATTATAAGTAGGAAATATCCGGTTCCTTTTACTTTCTGATATGATTTCACTCTGTAGCAGCATCAGATTGTATTGTTATGCCTTAAACATTCTAAGAAGTTGGGTTCTGCAAGCAGGTGAGAGTGGAAAGTTTCTTCTCAAATTCACTGCAGTGCCATGTCCAGAGGGACTCCTGTTACCCCCTATTTCAGGGAACCCTCAGCTGCTCAGGCCTAGCCCCTCCACCCTGCCCTGCTCTGACATCACACCCCATTGCAGCCCCAATACGCAACACAAGAAATGCAACCAATACCACGCACCGGAAGTTTCTGGGCAAAAAAGATCACGCCTGACTTGAGGGGCTAGTAACATTTTCTTGAACCAAGAAAGCACTGGATTCAAGCCTTAGGGAGAGTATAGAACCACGAGCATGGGAAAATGTTTGGAGTAGAGGGACTGGCATGAGCCAAGTTGTAGATGTAGGAAAGATCAGGTATATTGAGACAAAGAAAACATGTCCAGTTGGGCTGAAGCCAAACCTTGTAGGATATGTGTTGGTGAATAGTGGCAGCGGATTCTAAGAATATAGGATGCAACCAAACAACTGAAGAGCATTTACTTCGATTGGTGACAGAGCTTGTTTTTGAACAAGGGAATAAAATTATGAAAGCCCTGTTACAGTGGTATCGGGGTTGGGGGGGAGAGAAATTCGTGAAAAAACTAGTGAAGTCTGTAGCTCAAATAATAGTATTCCACTAGTGTTAGTTTCTAAGTTGTTATAAATGTGCCAGGCTTAATTAAGCGAACATTAGGGAAGAAGCTCAGTGAGGGGCATACAGGGAGTCTATACTATCTTGCAGTACTTCTGACCATCAGAAGTGATTTCAAAATAAAAAGAAGCGACAACAAAACACCACGATGGGACTTTATCACCAACACAGGACCCTCACATTAGGGGCATCGGGGGACAGTTTGGCTGTGGCCACAAGCCAAACTCCTGGAACCGAGTAAAGCATTTGTTGTTTTGCTCTAAGCTCTGGAAGTCTGTTTCCTGTGTCAGGAATCTTTGTTTCTGTAATTTCACCTGCTCTTAGGGGCTGCTGCTTCCTGTGACCTGCCATCAGGGTGAACCTCTCAGCTGAAAGCCCAGGGCTGCCCTGGGGACCCATGAACTGGGCACAAAGAGAAGACCCAGCTCCCTGGGGCTTCTTTTCTTGCTTTCTTTACCAGTTCTCCCTCTGTCCCCCATCCTCTTGATGTCATTCTGAGCGTTGCCTGCCACATGTGCTAGAAAGTAAAATGTTTCTAAGACCACTTGGCATATAATTTGAAGTGCTTATTTGAGTTCATCGCCTTTTATTGGGTGGCTTTTTAAAAAGATTTTATTTATTTATTTATGAGACACAGAGAGAGAGAGAGAGAGAGAGAGAGAGAGAGAGAGAGAGAGAGGCAGAGACTGAAGTAGAGGGAGAATCGGGCTCCCGGCAGGGGGACTCCATCCCCAACCCAGGATCACAACCTGAGCAGACGCTCAACTGCTGAACCACCCAGGTATCCCTAAAAGACTTACTTTTAAAAAAAGATTTTATTTATTTATTTGATAGAGCACAAGCATGAGGAGTGGCAGGGAGAGGGAGAAGCAGACTCCCTGGTGAGCAGGGGGCCTGATGCGGGACTGGATCACAAGACCCTGGGATCACACCCTGAGCTGAAGGCAGACACTTAACTGCCGAGCCACCCAGGCATCCCTTATTGGATGATCATAAATGTGTCTTTCCATTAAGATTATCTACCTGAGTTTGGGATTCTAGGGGCTGCTGTGCATCTGGCATTGAAAATGTTTTCTGTAGTCATTAGTGCAGACTAGGGGAAGCTGATGGTTTATCCAAAAATAATAGAAACGTGTTTCATCCATGAATGCTTACTTATATACAAAGACTAGGGCAGCCTATGTGAGGTCATTGTTCAAAATTTGCTTTTAAATCTCCGTAGCTCCCATGGGTCATCAAAAAAACCTGAGGGTACACGTCAGTAGGAATCAAGACAGCAGAAGTTCACTGGTATAGAAATATACAAGTGTGTACATATTTATATGGTGTGTATGTATGTTTTTCCATCAGTCTCTAGCAGGCCTGTTTTTTGATGTAGTTATAATTACATTTCCTATAACAACCCCGTTATCCAAAAGTGTGTACCAAATCGTTTGAGTTATTTAGTGACATTTATTGCGAAATGAATTCAGACACTTCCTATTTAGAAACGTGTTTCCTGCTTTTCATCATCTCTTCTCAAAAACACGAGGTCCTCTTACAATTTGCTTTAGCATAAGCACAATTTGGATACCCTGGGCCAGTCTTAGATGTCGCCAGCCAGCTTCAACGAGAAGAGCATGATCCTGATTGTTCAGATTGTCAGCGGAGAAGCAAGAGCCTTTTGGCTTTTTTTCTCCTGTCTCAAACACTTCTTCTCAAATTCTGGTAGCACTTGGGTGGCTCAGTTGCCAATCAACATGTGAGAGTTCAAACCAGGCAGAAAAGCCAAGAAAGAAGAATTGGGCCTTTCAGTTCTTTTTTGTTTTGTTTAGCAGCAGCCCCAAAGGAAAAGCAACAAGGTGTGGTGGATTGGGGTGGTGAATGCATCAATCAACTGCCTGGGTTTGTGACTTGACTGCCAGGGCCAGCTGTGTGACCTTGGGCAAGTTACTTAACTTCTCTGAACTTGTGTTCCTTCATCTGTAGAAAAAAGAATAAGAATTCTGGCCAGATTTGTTTTTAGAATTTAATGAGATTTTGAAGATTAGCTCTTAGCACATTGCTTGGCATCTAGTAAGGACTTACTGACTTTTATTTTTATGATACTTATTACTACACTTTCTTTGTTCTTTCCTACCTCAAAAGTTCAACCATGCCACTGAATTGTACATTTAAAAAAGATTAAAATTGAGGACACCTGGGTGGCTCAGTGGTTGTGTGTCTGCCTTCAGCTCAGGGTGTGATTGCTGGGGTCCCAGATCCAGTCCCTCATCGGGCTCCCTGCATGGAGCCTGCCTCTCCCTCTGCCTATGTCTCTGCCTCTCTCTTTCTGTGTCTCTTATGAATAAATGGATGGAATCTTAAAAAAAAAAAAAAAGGAAAAATGTTTAAAACTGTAAATTTTTTGTTATGTATAGTTTATCACAGTAAAAAAAAGAAAAAAAAAAAGAGTTCCAATCACCCTAGCCAACCAAATACAAAAATCAGTTTCCAAGATAAAACGACACACATCCAGGAGACCCAACAAGGAAGAAAGTTATATTATAGAAAAAAACGCCAGACCAAGATGTTAAAAGACCTGGGATCTAGTTAACGAGTCTTTGTTCTTGACCAAGTCATTACACCTTTCTAACCTCAGCTTTCTCCCTGGGAAAAGTTCTAGGAGGCTTAAATGAGGTAACAGATTGCTTTGCAACACATATAAATTGGCATTATTGTGGCCAGAGACCCTACTGTTTTTTATCCATTCCTAAGAGCAGACCCAGGATGTTGTAGAGAACTGCAGGAAAAATGTCCTGCTCATAATGCATTTATTTGGTTACAAAAACATCAGGGCATTTAATAATGTACTATGAAATAGGCTCTGACAAATTCTGATCGACAGAGTCTGGCCGTCTTGACTCAGTTAAGGGGAAATGCCCTGGGCCCAGCTGTTGCTTCCATGGGCCATTTCCAGTGCCCCTCAACTGACCTTGTGCAGGGCATAGCTTCCACTCCCAAGAGCCCAAAGCCAAGAGCAAATTCAAGGAATTAAGTGAATGAAAACCTCCCCATAATGCAGAGATACCTGGGCCATCCAGAACTGCAAAAGAAAGAGCTCTGAAATGGGCACAAGGGTCCTGGGTTATTTTGAATTAGTGACACCAATATTTCGGTTTTCTTATCTGCAAAAGGAAGAAAGTTGAATTTTGAAATCTTCATGGTTCAGTGCTCTGTGAGGTTGTGTTAATAAAGTACCTTGAAAATTTTAGAATATTTTTCTGCTTGTCTCTTCAAATTTAAAATAATTATTGTAGCCCTTGGTCTCACAGACTACCATGGTCACCCCAGAACCTACTCCCATGCTTTCCCTCTGTGGCCCTTTATAGGTCAGTAGAGGTCATCTTCAGGGGAGGGATGGATTTGTGTAGACCCCATGCTCCTGCTCTTTAGGGAAATTTGAATTTACCTGAAATATAAGGGTCCTCATGAAAACATCTACAATTTGGCCTCTACATTTTTAAAATACATTATTTAGTTTTTGAAATTTGGGTGGTGAATTTCTCAAATCTCTTTCTCTCTCTAAATCCAGAGCCTCTTGGGCCTAATATAATGGATGTCATCCCACATTCCAAAAGGACCTCCCATTTTAAAACCTGTCCCAGGGATCCCTGGGTGGCGCAGTGGTTTAGCGCCTGCCTTTGGCCCAGGGCGTGATCCTGGAGACCCGGGATCGAATCCCACGTCGGGCTCCCGGTGCATGGAGCCTGCTTCTCCCTCTGCCTATGTTTCTGCCTCTCTGTGTGTGTGTGTGACTATCATAAATAAATAAAAAATAAAATAAAATAAAATAAAATAAAATAAAATAAAATAAAATAAAACCTGTCCCAGGATACCTGTGTTCTCCCAAAAATGCCTATTGGAAAGCAGCTCTTGCAGCCTACATTCCCAAACCATCCTGGGACCATTCGAAAGTGAGAAAAGTCCTAGAGCTATTAAAATCACATACATTAGTCAAGTTTATTGTTTAAAAACACATTTTAGAATTTTCTTTTCAATCTTCTTCCTAATGAGACAAAAGGTCTTCATTTGAATGCCCATGGGTAATTTCAATTTTATCATTTCTTCTAAATCTCAAAAACGGTAATGACTAAAGCAGAGGCCCTTATTGATCAGAAGTTTATCTCTTGCTAATAAAAACTACACAGATTTATCTGGGTGTTAGAGCCAGGTTTCAAGTCCCCCACGAATAGCGACTATAAAAGAAAAAGGTGTCCGGGCAGGGGGTCTCTAACAGATCTTGACCCCATGTGGAATTTTTTTCTAAAACTCATCTTTTGTGGCTGGCGAGTGAAATCCTCCAACTTTCAGCATTATGGTAGTTTCTTTCTTGATGCTTAAAACGAGAGGGGAAAAAAAAAGAAGTGTAGTATTTGCACCAAGGCGGTGGGTGAAAGAGAAACTGTTCTCTCATTCAACGGACTCTCCGTGTTGCCCTTCCATCTTCTTCTAGGCAGATCACAGCCATAAGACCGACCACATAGGTGACATTTAACAAATGTGTGCTTCTTGGGCATCTGAGCAACTGCTGTACTTAAACTGACTTCCAGGAATCTCCCCTGCCTCCTTCCTGGTTTTTCTCCCACCTCACCAGCTACCCCTCCCCTGCCCAGCACTTACTGTAAGACTGTCCCACATGACTCAGTTCTGAGACTCACCCAGTCTGTGGCTTTAAAGACAGTCCATCAGAATTGACTCCCAAGGGATGTCTTCTGCCCTGCCTGCCCACTGAGCTCAACCGTTCCTAGCCCTCTGCCTTCCCGATTTCTCTGTCTGTATGTCATCAGGCATCTCAAATTTAGCTTGTCCAAAGCAAAACCCTTGACCCTCCTCGAGTCATCAGCAATGCCAGTCTTCTTCATCACAGCCAATAGCCGCAGCATTTACTCATTTGATGGTATGGGAATCCAGTCTTCCTGGACTCCTCGTCTTCAGTGCTCCTGTGGCCACCTCCAGGAGTGCTGCTGGGTTCTCCCTCTATGTACCCTGGCTCTCCCCTCCTCTGCTGCGTCTTCTGTTGCCAGCCTAGTGCCAGCCGCCATCACCACTTGCCCAGGCTCTTGCAAAATCTCTTCACTGCTCCCCAAACTTGAATTCTTACTCTCAGACATTCCATTTTCCATACAGCAGTTAATGCAGGTTCTTTAAAATACAAATCAGATCATGTGAGGCCTTTCTCTCGACTTCTCCCTGAAAATAAAATAGAAATGCTGTTGTGCCAGCAAGACCTCTCCCGACTTCTCCGGCATTTCTTACCCCTCCCCTTATCTTCCCTGCCTGGCCTTCCTTCCAGTCAGGGAGCACACCAAGTCCTTCCCCCTTCAGGGCGTTGGTCTCGGTTCTGTCTGCACACGTCTCCCTCTGTGTCTACACTCACACCTCCATATTTTATTATTCAGTTCTCAGGTACAATGCCATCTCTTTGGAGAGGACTTCCCTGAACACCTTATCTGAAAGACTTCACCATACCCACCGTTCCTTCATGGTCTAGCGCTCCATGGGGTTGTGTTAACAAAGTACTTAAAAAAAAAAAAAAAAGATTTTGCTTATTTATTTGAGAGAGAGAGAGAGCATGAGCAAGGGGAGGGCAGAGGGAGAGGGAGAAGCAGACTCTCGGCTGAGCAGGGAGCCGGATACCAGGCTCGATCCTAGGACCCCAGGATCACTATCCTAGCCAAAGGCGGATGCTTACCCGACTGAGCCACCCAGGCACCTCTGTTAACAAAGTACCCTGAAAATTGCAGAGTATTTTTCTGCTCATCCCTGTAATTTTAAAATAACTATTGTAGCCCTTGGCCTCACAGACTACCACGGTCGCCTGGACCCCAGAACCCACCCCCATGCTTTCCATCCATTGCCCTTTATTGGTCAGTAGTGGTCTGTTTTGTTTTCTGCTGTTTCTCTGACATCTATCTGGACCCAGAGATCCAGCAGCATCCTTATACCAGGACGCTTCCTTTTCACCAGTACGCCCTCTACGTGCCACCGTAACACCTTATGACTATGTGTTTCCTGGAGTTCTCAGCATATATAGTGGAGCAAATTTGCCTTTATCAGCTAAAATCTTTTGTAAAATTACTTGAAACTAGTTAAGAACAAAAGGGCGTCAGGAAATGCAGAGAAAGATAGTGAAAAGGGAGACAAGGTGGAAACAAAAGGATCTCAATTTTTGCTGAGGCTTGGTCAGGTCGAGAGATATCAGGTGACGCCAAATAGCCTTTGTTAAAATAATAGAAACTTTGACAAATTAAAAGGAGCTGCTCCAGACTAAGTTATGGGGCTTTCTAGGCTCCAAATCATCTAACCTTGCAAAATTGTGCTACCCTGTGCAACTGCGTGCATCATGGATACCGTTTCAGTTTGGGGTAAGGTATATGCACTCCCACACACAACAGCATCTCAGACTTGAGACAGGAAAGACTCTGGGCTTGACAATGAGAAGTCAACAAGGACTTTTTTTTTTTTTTTTTTTTTAACCAAACGGAAAAGGCAATTTGCTGGTCATTACAGATTATTTCTGAAAATATCCAGAACTTTAAAGAGGATTAGTATCCCCAAACTATTTCATTCAAAGATGAGAATCATTAATAATGATCAGTGTCTCTTTATTCTCCGAATCTTGGAAGCTTTCCTCTTCTGCCTACACAAAGCTTCTCTGAGTAAATGGCTGTAAAATTCCAACAAGTATCAGAATGAAAGGGGCACGATGGCCCCTGGCTTAATGGGCAGTAAGCGACCAAAGACTCTCCTTTCCTTCTGTCATCTCCATCATTATTTTCCTTGTTCACTGCCCTTTACGTTCCTACAACCTTGATACCTCCTGTTGAAGCATTATTTTCCCAGACATTTAGCGCCTATGAAGGTTTTTCCCTTTTGTCTGTTCCCTGGACTTCTGTGTGGTGTCTGTTTTAATCATTGTTTCAGTGCTGCTGTGACAGTATTAATATGACAGAGCGTTGGTCAAACAGAAATTATACAAGGACTATCATTGTAATTCAGACACTTAATTCCTACTTAGCAGTGGATACAGCCCTGGATGACTCACAGGTCATGATCCCCATTCCCCTTCATCCATCACTTGCATTTTTGGGTCTGTGGAGGGCCTGGCACTTTCTCTTCTCAAGTGCTCATGGCACTTTACAAGGATAAACATAGAAGACTTCTCAAGAACTTTAAAACATCCTTTAGAGAAACAGATGGGAAAAGAACTCTGGAGAAGGGACACCTGGGTGGCTCAGTTGGTTGAGGATCTGTCTGTAGCTCAGGTCATGATCTCAGGGTCCTGGGATAGAGCCCCACGTTGGGCTGTCTGCTCAGCCAGGAGCCTACTTCTCCCTCTCCTTCTGTCGCTCCCCCCTGCACATGCTTGTCATACTCCCCCCCCCTCTCAAATAAATAACAAAATATTAGAAAGAGAAAGAGAGAGAGAACTCTGAGGAAGGTGACCCCGTGCAGAATTTTGTAGCATTCTGTAGTACACAGAACCAACACCACTGTTTGATGTTCAGCTGAAGTTCTAGAAGATAACCAAGTTGTGCCAAAGATGTGGTGGGCTTATACCATGCAGTGCACTATTCAGCTACCAGTAGTATTTCTTTCCCTTCCCCAAAGCACCCTCCCTGTGATTGTCACACGAAGAGACTGGGAATATTGCAAAGTAAACATCTGGAACCATTGATAGTAAACATAGGAGAGAAATGCCTTGTTAAACCAGCCACAGGTCAGGAAGCTCTAATCTTATCAGGAGTCTTGGGACTATAATTCCATAGACCATTTAAATGTGTTATGTCACTGCGAATATGTTTTATTTCCATCCATAGTAGGCATCCTGCTTTGGAAAAGCCACTATAGCCGATTTTTATAGGATTGATAATTTTACTATACTTCTTAGCTTAAAAGATAAGGCATAAACAAGATCACAGCTCCTTTATACCCTGAATTGCAGTGGAAATATAAACATATTCATATGTGTTTTCTTTTACTTATTAATTTATTTCTTTATAAAATTTCTAGGACTGCGGCATGACCAGTTAGAATTCAGTCTTTCTTGAAGTGTGCACAGTCTGTGGATCAGTAGCATCAAAATCTCTAGGGAGTTTTGCTAACAATGCATATACTTAGGCTCCTCCTTGGTGTTGCAGTCTTTGAGGTAGTACCGGGAAATCTGCATTTTAGTCTGTTCTCCAGAGATTCTCAGATATAGCAAATCTGAGAACCATTGAGCTAGAAAAAGACCAAGGTCTGCAGGTCACAGTGCCAGGATCTGGGTCAGCCTTCAAAGCTTCAAGATACGGCTGCGTGTGGCTGCTTTTCTTTACCTGTAAAGAGCGTAGCTTGAAGTTTCATATAAGACAGCATGCTTTGTTTTCTTGGGGATTTGAAACCTGGGGTCCATGGTCAAAAGGAGGGTGCGTGGGACTCCTGGGTGGCTCAGCGGTTTAGTGCCTGCCTTCAGCCCAGGATATGATCCTGGAGTCCTGGGATTGAGTCTCATAACAGGCTCCCTGCAGGGAGGCTGCTTCTCCCTCTGCCTGGGTCTCTGTCTCTCTTTCTCTCTCTGTGTGTGTCTCTCATCAATAAATAAATTTTTAAAAATCTTAAAAGAAATAAAAGAGGGTACACAGTTTTCATTAGACTCTCAGGAAGGCATGTTGCTGAAGAAAAGTATGTTCCAACACAAAAGTGTGCTTTCCAGTCCAGGTGAGGGCTAAGGGAAAAGAATTGGGCACTCAGACTCCCCCAATGGTGCTTGGATCTCACTTTCCTTCCCATTTCTTTGAATGTCAGAGGAATTCTAAAGTTTATGAAGGAGGAGGTTTGGATCTCTCACTCCCATACTTAAGACCCTTTGGACATTGTAATATTCAGTTTTCCTCTCATAGGAATGGAGAGGACGAGACCAAGTTATTTATAAATCCAACAGTACTATACTTCTAGAAAGACAGAAACATCTCCCAGTGCATATGAAAGGGTCCCTGTGATCCTTTTCTGAAAGTTTAAAGCTAAATTTCAGCATAAGGCAGGATTAGCTGCACCTTTCCATTTGGGATTCTGATGCCGGTACAGACACTGCTGTCATGTCCAGGCCTGAGAGGGACAGCAGAATGTGGAAGTGGGCTTGGAAACCAAAATATTATGTCAGCAGTTTTCTCTTTCATTTATTCTCTCTTATCAAAACCAACTCTTTAACTCAGGCACTCTGTTAATAAAAACATAGATAATTTCATTTGGAAGGCCCAAGAGCTTCATGTTTGGGGTTAAAAAAAATTCCTCTTATCCCCTCCAGGCACAAGTGTTGGAGGGCTTGTCCCCCTTGCAAACTCTCTGAATAAATCAGTGCTGGTGAACCTCTCTGCTCAGAGGACAGGGTGGTCAGTTACTAAATACACACAGAGCCTGCAGCGGGAGTCTCTGGGAAAAGAAACAAAACCACAAATACAACTCCTGACTTTAAGCCTTCCTTTTTATTTTTAATACCCTTAAAACCTCTTCAAATTCATTCTTTTGTAGTTTTTTAAAAATTTATTTAAAGATGTTTAATAACAAAAACAACCAGTGGAGTGTACTTTCAAGGCCATCGTCCAAGCAAGTAAGTAGTCTTTTTCAGAAAGCCCTTTTGTGCAACTGCAAAGTATTGGAGGGGTAAATATTCAGAATGGAGACACCCCAATACTTCACACTTAGAATATGCAAAGGAATAACGTTGTTCACTGAGTGTGAAAGTGGGCAAGAATGACTTTTCCAGATATGAACACTCAGCAACATGATGCTTAGGTTCTGACAGGCACACATTTTCCTCCACGTGAAATGAGGGGACCCACCAAAGAAACAAAGAGCTTGGAAGCCAGCTGCCTGCGGTTACTAGGGGACCCGTGGGGATTAACTTTGCAGTGCAGGTTCAGATTGTGGCCCCTGACAAGACTTCAGGGATGTAGCGGAGGTCAGGTGAGTGGTGAGAGTCAGGCAACGGCATCTTATCACCTGGCAGGGGTGACCTCCTGCATTTCTGACTTCTCCATGTTATGCCATAAGGCTTCATTCTTCCCTGCTTCTACTCCAGGCCTCCTCTTTTGGTGAAGCTCCCTGATCAGAAGCCTGAATCTAAGAAGACCCACATTCCCCATCCTGCTCGCTTTGACCCAGACACTGCTTCCTTCTGCTCACGCAGATTAGCCGGCTCACCAGGAGCATCTGGTTGTACAAGGAGTTAGTGCTCGGATACAAACCAAGGAGGTGGCACAGTCCCATCCCTGACTTGGGCATTAGACGACTTTTCATTTGACTCTCAGCCCCACTGTGACATTTAGGCAGGTTACTCAATCCCCAGTCAGTTTTTTCATGATATGGGGATAAGAAGAGTGCCTACTTTCTAGTGTTGCTGGGTCTTGAGAGGATTTAAAATATTAGTATCTGTGGGATATCTAACACAATACACGGCACAGTATTTGTGCTCAGTAAATACTGGCTAATGATGAAGCTATGTGTGCATATATTCATATATGTGTAAATTTCTATGTATGTATGCAGGCACATGTGCATATAGACGCATGTGTACTTTCATATATATATATATGTTCATGTGCCAGTAAGATGTGTAGGATAGCTACAGAACTAGGAAAAATTATCAATTTCTATAAATTTTAACAGAGAAGGCCATAATCTTAATGTTTCACACAGACAGCAGTTAGAATGAGGGAAAACTAAAACAGCAAGCTGACAGGAGATTGAGAAGAAGGACAGAATGAACACAGGTAACGCTTCCAAGCAAACGCTCAATCCACTGTAGACACCGCCTCTCTTCCCCGCAGCCGGCCAGGTAGACCTAGAGCTTCTCCCCTATCATTTCACTAGTCCTCCCAGTGCTCATGAGGGATGCAGAAGGGAGTAAATCTCACCAACCAGGGCTCCGGACAGGCGGGGGGCGGGGTGGGAGGGTGGGATGGGGGCCCACAGCTCCACATTGAAGGGAGAGGCTCACTCTCAAGGTTGTGAAATTGCTGACGTGCCCTTGCACAGCTCCAAGAGCCAAGAGCAAGCCGCCTCCTTAGAGATCACACCCCATGCCCCCTACCTGCTTCACCCTAGACTGGCCTGGTCACCACACTCTGTCAAAGGGACCAGGAGAATTTGGTAGATGACCTTTCTGAACCGAGGTTAGCCACAGAGCCTGTGATGGAAGCCTGTTCCTCTCCCTTCATTTGGTGGCCCACCTTTCCCGAGAAGGATTGCCCCTCAGCCAGTCCTGTGCATCAGCACTACCATGTCCCACCTCCACTCAACACAGGAACAAGAATTCACTGTAGTCAAGCAATGCTGGTATGTTCCAATCCTGTCTATACTTTTGCCTACAGATGTTTGAGCCTCCTCCACTTTGAGCTTTCTCTACCATTTTTTGGAGTGCTCTTCCCATAGTTCCAACCCTGAGTTGGAGGGATCGATGGTTAGAACCGACACCACCATTGCTTTGGGGACAAATGAGTCCTGGGGTCAGTCTCTTCTTCCTTAGGGCACCTCAACACCCTGACCAATAGGAAAATAATTGCTCCCTTTTACTTCAAGTCTTGGTTTCTCTGGATGTTTCATATGGGAAACTGGAGAAAACAGTCTAGTGTCCGCTGCTCTGATCCAAACCTCAGTGTGCCCATTCTGGCATCGCCATCATGTGGATCCAGGAACAGAGGAGCAAAAAGAATCTAAGGCCTTTTGAGGAGAAATATGCATAGTGCAGGGATGGAGAAGGCCAACCAGAAGATTTCCTAGGATTTTCTTATTATCCCAGGTTTTTTAGTTTCCAGATCTCAAGAAAACCACAGAAAAAGTCTAAGGACGCAAAAGGGAAAGAGGACTTTTGGGAGGGAAAATATTCAGGGAAGACAGAACAGCCTATGCTGCCAACCCTCGAGCTTTAATCGTGTTTCTTGAGGACCTACAGTGTGTGAGCCAGGTGCTTCCTGGGTGCTAGGGTGCTGATGGATGAATGGGTAAGCCCAGGTTCTACCCTGAAGAAGCTAGTGACTCATGAGGAAGACAGGCATGGAAATAGGTACCTTCCATAATTGCTAGAATAGAATCTGGTCCAGGATGCCATGGGAAGCTAGAAAAATGGACAGTCCTACCCCAGGGTAATAGTTGTACAAAATGTTCATGGAAAAAGTAATGCCTGAGCTGAGGAGTATGTTCATTCACTTATTCATTCATTTTTTCAACAAATATTCATTGGGTGTCAGCTGTCTTTCAGAAACTGTGATAAGTTCGAATGATATAATGACATGTACTTTTGGGTTTTTTGATGACATGACATTTTAAAGATGGAGAAGTTAGGGCAAAGATGCTATGAGTAGGCAGGATCAAGGATAATATTTTAGGGCTGATCAGTGGGCTCTCCTTACCTCCCGATACCTACCCCTTAAGCTTCCTGATGCCTCCTCCATTAGAAATTCATTCCTGTGTTTGAGACACTTTTAACGTTGCCACTTCAGAACTTTACAAGTAGGTTTGGACACAGGAAGGTCCAGCAAGCTGCCTGAGGGCACTTGGTGCCAGGGCTGGGATGTAGGAGTTGCAGTAGGTACAAGACAGAAGTAACCAAGGGCTGACCAGTCTGTTTTTCTCCCTGGGAGTGCCGGGAGCTGGCTGTAGGAGGCTCAGCCATCTAAAGCAGCTAATTCCGCTAGCACACAGGATGCATGCTGCACAGGTTCACCCAGACAGCCCCTCAGCCTCTGTCCACTGTGAAAACACGGGACACCCAAGTTGAAGGGAATGCTGAATGACACCACGTGGGTGTGCAGTGGTCTGTGACCGGAAGGTTCGCTGGAAGCAATTTGCAAAGGAGGCCTTAGAAAACCACCTGGATGGTTATTGTAAATTAAAAAAGGAAGAGATGCCACTTTTTTCTGAATAATTTTTAATACTAGGTTTATGGCTGGGTACATATGATAGTCATTACAGCTTATTTAACGCTGAAATTATCTGGCCCCTCAAACTCCACTGGGACTGAAGGAATCATGGGTCAAATTTTAAAAACAACGTCTGAAAGAAGATGATATGCCTTTCCTTGAGGAGAATAAATTCAAACCTATAAGAGAGAGAGGGAAAAAAAAGTCCGCTGTCTCTAGGAAGCATCGCTATCATTTCATATATTTGCTGCGTGCCTCCGTGTGCTCGAGCTCAGAAATTCCCCCAGACACGCAGAGTTTTCTCTAGTTGGCCCTTGCACCCTTCAGTCCTGCCGTCCAAGTTGTGCCTTTTCTAGTGGGTTGTTTTGGAGATGGTCCAAGCGTATTCTGAACTCTGAGCTCAAATCTCAGAGGCTTCCACTTGTCCGGAGCCCAGCATTTCATCAGGAGCTGGGAGTATGGGAGTGAGTTACAGGGAACAGCTGCGCGGTACCCACCACCCTCTCCCCAAGGATGACACGTTCTGAAAGGAGGGTGTTGCAAGCATTCCTGAGCAAGCCAGCTAATCTGGAGGCCTAGCCTGCTGGCCGGGAGCTACTTTTAAGAAGGCTCCCACTGGAATTACAGCATCTCACAAGCCCTATCTGTAAAGCCCCCAGTCTTCAGAAGAGCAGCTAGGACGCAGAGGGGGCTGCAGGGGGGCGGAGAGGCGCGCGGGGAATCAACCAGAGGGCCAGATGGGTGAAAAAGGAAGCTCTGGAGTCTGGGGGTGGGGGGGGATTTCCTTTTGGGAACAGGATATTCTCTATCATTAGCTGCTCACAGGAAGGAAAATGGGAAAGCAGGGTTTCTTTTCAAGTGGGGAGAAACCCAGCAGCCAGTGAGAATGCCTGATTTGGAATGGCAGGGAGGGGTACTTATGTTTGGACCAGCAAGTGCAAATGTAAATACTCAGAACCCCTTTGAACTCTGAAATTGTTTCCAACTCGGGCCAGCACTCCAAAGAAGGTTTGTTGGAATGTCAGTGTGTCCTGGCACATTGTTGGGCTTCAGTGGCATCATCGTCGGGGCACAGGGCTCTCAGAGTTTGGCTGGGTTCTAGAAGCTCTGAACCCACTGGCCACACCACTCACCCACCGCTCAGAGGCACGCTCACCATCTTGGAACCTTTTGGCCCCTTCCTCCTCTTGGCAGAGGCAAAGATGCTGTGGTGTCTCATGAGAAGTCTGTGCCTGGCTTCGGCCAAAGCTGCCATCCCCTTCGTTACTTATACGGGAGAGCTCCTTTTACATCATCTTTACCTACAGCAGAGGGTCCCTTTTACCTACTTCAAGGAAGGAAAAAAAAAAAAAAAAAGGCAGGGACCCACTTCCAGCAGCTTAACCCTGCCTCTGTGACTTAGTATAAGAAAAATCGTAGAGAGATCATTTTCCCATTGAGGTTACAGGAGGATGTCAGTTTGGAAAACTTTTACCACATACCCATTTTGAGATGCCTAAAATAATAATGTAAAGAAAACAGTTCAATACGAAAGCTAAGGCAAGGATGGGGGTGGGAGGGGTGTTGTCGGGAGCAGAGAAGGCAAAGGGAAAGTCCTTAGCTTTATATTAACCAACATGGTCAATGGCTCTTATAAAAGGGAGAAAGTGGCTTCTGTAAAATCTTGTCAACCTACCTCGAAGTGGAAAGGCTAGTAGGAGTGATTGAAGAGTTTGTTTTATTTATTCCCTGCATCAGAAGAAAAATCCATAGCTGCTTGGCGAGTCAGACGTAAATGAGTTATACAGGCCACTGACATGGTGGACCAAACTTTATAACAACCACATTTGCCGCTGTCAGGCCACAGGCTTCAGTGGCGCCAGCTGTAATTACGGCTGATCACCTTTAATTCAGAGCTGCCTGCCTTGATAAAGGTGTCACTGCAGAAACTGTGGCATCAGCGTCAATTGGGGATGTCATGCTCCAGGCAGACTGCTGGAGAAAGCGCTTCCCCGCCCCCGCCCCCAGGGTCAGGCAAACACTTGGGCAGACCTTGCTTTTTAGCTGGATATTCCCTGAAGCTGTGATTTAAATTCCAAGGGACTCAGATTAACCGTCCTGTCCCCAGCAGCAGAGATCTTTAACAAGCAATAGATTCCTCTGCGAGCAGAGGAGCAGAGGGTAGGAGTTGGGATCCTCTCCGCTGGGCAACAGGAGCTGAAGAGACCAAGGTTTGTAGCATCTGTTCAGTTCCCTGGGCACAGATGCGACGAGGGGCAGCAGACTTGGGCAAAAGCTATGATCCTTTTCGAAAACAAAACAAAACTTTGCAACTCTACGCCTTTCTTCTGCTTTTGTGGTATTTAAAAGAAATTTCTCGTGAACTTCCCATTTTTTGAAAATCACTATTTTTTTTTTCTTTTTTAAGGAGGCATGTAAGGGTGGTGGTGGGGGGAAGATTAAAAGGAGAAGGTAGGGTTAAAAACCGTCGCTAATAAAGCAGCAAGTGTCTGTACTGTTCTAGGTAAAGTCCTGAGCAGAAGTGTGAAGTGAGGAGTAGAACCCGCGTTAAAAGGGCTTCACTCCTGTTGGTGAAGGATGATGTTTGACTCCCGCCCCCCACCCCCACCCCAGGCTGGTTTTCCTCACTCTGTAATTAAAGGAGAGACACACATACTGTTTGTTCTCCCTGTATCCTTTTAAACTCACAGACAGCCCCACCTGCACTGGTACCCCCGACCCCACCCCCAGCAACAGGTAGAGGAACAGGATAGCTTGTCTTTCATTTTGAGGATGGATGTGTTTTAACTCTCTCTTCTTTGGACAGCTCACCTGAGAGTGGAGTGCCAAGCTCAGAGTCAAGCTTTGTGTTCTGGGACTAGGGGCCTTTACCCTCCCGCCCATAAAAAAGGGACCAATAGGGGCGGGGGGGGGGGGGGGACGAAGTTGGAGGGGGGAGCCGCTGTGATTTCCCAGACCTTGATGGCTTCAGACACAGGCGCGTGTTTGGCCCCGAAGTGGGTTTGCCCTTGCTGACAGGGAGGTCAGATGTGCGAAATCTCTGGAGGGCTGGTGGTTGGCATCCAGCAACAGAAAATCCAGCAACAGCTCCAGGGGAAAAAAAAAAAAAAAAAAAAGAGCCTTGAGCCATGGAAACCGTGTCACCTGGTTCTGAAAGGAAAGCCTGAGCTGGGGAGCAGTCTTGGTTGGACAAGCCCCGTCCATCCCAACCTGACCCCTGGGTCTCTACTTCTACTTGTATCTCCAGTCCTGTTTGCAAACACGGGGACCTTTTTGTTGTTGTTGTTTTAAAACCAGCATTTAAAAAAAAAAAAATCGGAACCAGTGGACCCCTGCCCACAGAACCCCCGGTCCCTCTCTGAGTCCGAGGCAGCTGTTGGGCCATCCCCAGGCGGCACTGTTTCCACCGCTGTTTACTGGTTTCTAAGGGCAATTGCACCACTAAAGGCTCCCTGAGTCTGGAACTCGGCCTGGGGCTGTTTTGGTTACATTGAAGTTTTTGCTTCAGTTCTGCCAGATTTAAATGGTGACTTCACCAGCACTGAGCTAAAAAGAAGAAGGGGGAGGAGGGCGAGCCCAGGAGAAAGAGCGAGCAAGGGAGCGAGCCGGAGGGAGAGAGCCAGAGCTAGGCGCAAGAGAAGGGCCAGCGCATTACATCATCGCTTGGCCTGGAATCAAGTGGGAAGGATATGACTCACTCAGGCTAGTTAAGCTTTGGCTCAAATTCTACACACACTCATTCCAGAGCTCTCATGTTCTGCACCTCAGGAGGGAATTCAGCCTCAGTGATGTCCATGAGGTTTGTTTTTAATTTTATTTTCTTTTTTCCCGATTTTATAGAATTTTTTTTTTGCCCCTACCGCCTTCTTCTCTCCAGCCTTCATCCTCCTCCTCCTCTTCTTTTTCTTCCCTTTCCCCCCTTTCTGCCCGTCTTTGTTTCTCCTCTTCTTCCTTCTCCTCTTTCCCCAGCCCCTCCGCTCCTCTTCTTGTCCCGAAGAGGCATTTCTTTTCACTTTGATAAGAGTTTTTGTGCTAGCACAGCGGCCTGAATGAGTTGAACCGAGGCCGGGGTTGGGCAGAGAAAAAAAAAAAAAAGGCAGAGCGAGCCAGAGCGCGACAGAGCAAAGAGGCCACAAATAAAAAGCGAAGCGAGAAAGAGCAAACTCGGGCGAAGTTTCTTTGCGGCGGTGTCGCTCCTAATCGGAGGAGACAGGGAGAGAGTTAAAATGCAGGAACCAATCGCTTGAATGGTGATGTAATGCAAGAACCGCAGGGTAGTTAAGTAATGTGAGAGCAAGGGGGTCAGGGTTGCAAAGCATTTACCTGCTCTCAAGGGGTTTTCAGTTTATTATCAATTGCAGTGACTGTAACTGGCTTCAGACTGCAATCTCTAATTATTCACAGACGCCCCTTTTTTATCTTTTATTATTAAAAGTAAAACTATATTATGGTATTTAAAAAAAAACACGATATTATCACAGCTGTGTATTATTTTCCACCAGGATTCTCTCTCCCTCTCTTTCTTAAATGGCTCAAAACGGTTGTCTTTTCATAAAAGGTCGAAGTGAAGTGACGGTGGGAGTGGGGGGGCGGTGGCTTTCTGAGTGTAACTGGTGAATTGCAAATGCCTGGAGAAGGATTTGGTGTGGTGTGCTGAGTATGAAGAGGTGTGCGATTGCATTTATTATTAAGACTTGACTGTGGGCTTGTATAGTCGTAGGGGACGAGCCTCCGAAGTAGCCACAGTCCTTTGCCTATTACTTCGGCCAATGTTAACGGCGACTGTGCATTTGCTTGAGAATTTTAACTTTCTGTTGTTTTACGTGACAGCTTAATCTGGTGCTATCTTTGGGACTTCTGTGTTCTTGAATTAATTTTGAGATGATATGCTGTGGTTGTGGGGGAGATGATGGAAACTTCCTGATTGATTTGTCTAGAAACAGCTAATTAATGTTGGCAAGTCAGGAATCAACACTAAATAAATGGGGGAGGGGGCAAAGGATGGTGTTCTTAAGGCTTTATGGCTCTAGTACACCCAGAGACAGAAACAGATATTTTGAAAATTACACCACATTTCTGTGGTGTTTCATAAAATGGATTTAGTGCTGTGATGCACTGCTCAGGCTGTGGACCATCTGAAACCATCCAGCATCATTGGATAGTTACAGACCGGAGCCCTCTGCATCTAGAGACCCTGGCCCCGTGAGAGTGGTCCTGACCCCTGGCTACTCCAAAACTTCTCTGCTTGGTTAGCTGTGATCGTCCTACAGTGAGAGGCATAATGAGGCATGGGACACATACCAGAAAGGCGTTTATGTTTATTTACTAAATGCATGTCTTGGTTATAATTAATTATGACTTTTTATGGATCTTTTTCTCGCTCTCCTTTTCTGGGCAGAGATGGAAGGGGCAGGGAAGGCAGAGGTGATTTTTGGAAGAAACAGCCTGGTGTGGTCAGGTCAAGAGGCCTGAGTGCAAATCCTGATGACCTGGAGCAAATCACTTGAAGCATCTGGGCTTCATTTTAAAATAAGGGAGCAGACAAGGTGGGCTGTAAGCCCCTCCCCCACGTGTGGAACCAATCTGGGATGGTCTCTGAAGTCCCTTCCAGCTGGAAAGTTCTGTGTCTGTGTCTGTGTCCGTGGTCTGTAAAAGTTCTGCTAAAAGGTATTTGGCGTAGCTTTTCAGAGAAAAAGTACATTTGAATTCAAGATGCATTAGTGCCTTAAATGAATGGAGGAGGGTGAGGAGAAACAGGGTTTTCTCCACTTTGAAGATTGTTTTTTGTTTTTGCTTTTTTGGCGTCAAGAGTCCCCTAGTGAAAGTCTTAGTTTTCGAATGCTACCTGCAAGGAGTCCTTAACGAGGGAGAATTACGTGAGTGAGTCTTGCAGAAGAGCAAGGGAGGATTTACTGATCCAGCACATTTTCCTAAAAGACCCTGCAAGTTTCCTCAGATGCATAGAACAGGGCTGCAAATACAGGAGACACATATATTTCATTCACTCATAACGATACACAACAGTATTGGTAATGAATTTATTCCTCTAGAAGAAGATCGCATGACTCCTTGATAGGTTTCAGGAATTTTAATACAAATTCAAGTTTTTAAGTGGAGGTTGAAGGCTCAATTTTAAGACTTCAAAGAACATGAAAGGCAAAACTATATGTGCTTCTTAGAAAGATAACTTTCCCAAACAATATCCCTATTCTTCAGCCAAATCCCAGGGCAGTGGCCTTATTGTAAAGCATGTATTTATGGACCAAGCCTTAATTGTGCATAGGGAGAAGGACCACAACTATGCCTATCTGGGGGTGGGGGGGGGAGGAATTACCCAGCGCTGAAACGAAACCGCTGGTGAAGGTTATTAGTCATTGTGCAAAGTTTGATGAGTGCCAAATGTGTGCTTGAGACTCTTCAGGAATAAAGAGGGCATGATTTCTTTTTTTAGAGCATTACAATTTATGTTGACTTGGCTCTGAGTTGTTCACCTTAATCAGAAATGCTCTGCTTACAACTGACAGGCAGGCAGGGCAGGGAGCATGAGCCCAGCCGAGCTCTTAGATCAGCCTAATATTATCTCGCTTCTTCCCCATGGTAGCCTGGAAAGGTAAAACTGATTGCTTCCACCATTTGGAGATTGTTTTGTTTTCTTTGAAGTTTTTGTCTTGGTTATTGTTTTGTAACTGACATTTTTACTGGGATAATTGTAGACTTACCTGCATTTGTAAGATAGGATAGTGATGCTGTGTACCCTTTACCCAGTTTCCCCCAATGGTAACATCTTACAAAACTATAGTAAATATCTCAACCAGAATATTGACATTGCTGCAACCCACTGCCCTTACTCAGTTTTTTTTTCTGGCTTTATTTGTACTCATTTGTTTGTGTGTGGGTTGTTTTTATCCATGTGAAAACTGAGGGTCAGACTTGCCATAGTTCACCCAAGCTCTAACCCCTTGAGTTCACTCCACACTGGGTTTACCTCGCCATCACTGACAAACTTTGCACCATCGTCATGTCGGTCAGGGGCCTCATGGCTGTGTTGTCAATGAGCAATCTAAGTGATGTTGCCTATGTTTTATAATTTTGGGGGGCACGGCTGGAATGGTAGCTTTGCTCTCCATAGGGGTCCCTGGGGCCATGCCTCCCATGTTAGCAGGTGAAGAAGGAGGCAAGGCTTCGATGGCATGATAGAAGAGGCACACATGTATTCCCTCTGGACGCCAGGCACAGAGCTGAGGAATGCCAACTGTCCATGCCTAAGCTTCACCATAGCCGGTGCTGAACTCAGCATTCTTCCTCTTGCCCTTGCAGTTTTGCCTGGGTGGATACACCTGTGGCACCAGGGATCAAACATCTATTGATCAGAGAAGTAGTGTAGGGTTTCCTGAAAAGAGCATGGCCTTTGAAAGGGTCCAAAGGACTGAGTTCAAATCATTTTTCCACTTACTAGTTGTGTGACTTCGGCAAGCCGCTTAGCCTCACTGCACAATAGTTTCTATCTTCTATGTAGAATGAGGACTGCGATACCTACCACGTGGGTTGTGAGGGGTGGAGATCCATAGTGAGGCCCCCAGCCTGCAGTGAGATAACAGAAAGTAAGCCTTGGCTGCTGCTACAGGGAAGCAGTGAAGAATCCACTGGGAGAAGCTTCTGTGCAGGTAACCAGCTTCAGACTCTACCTGGTTTGAGATCATGTCAAGTGTGAGAGAGGTGAAAGTACAATTCTGATTAAGGTAAGGTGAGGATTTGCCAAATTTCCAGTGCTCTGAGTGGAGGGAGAGATGAAAATAGTGCAGGTTGGGAGGGAGACTCTTGCATCCGTGCTGTGGCTTTGGGAATGGGAAATGAGGTGAAATGGAGATGAGTGAATTCACCCCTTAGAACCAGATTCCATTCCTGGCTTGAACGAGAGAAGGCTGTTTTTGCAATAGCATATGTGGGTAACAGGTATCTTGAATTGGGTGAGGCTGCCTTTCAAGCTTGCACCTCCCCTCGTGCATTTCTCTGGTGGTGGAACTGGTGTTTTGGAGACTGAAGGGAAGGGGGTTTCCAAGGTGGGAAGTGGAACAGTGTGATGATGGCCAGTTTCATAGAACCATACAACAGCAGTGGGGCCCAAAGCATATATTGAGGGCTCCATTCTAGGATCCCCAAGTCTATGCTGGGAACGGGCCCCAGGCTGTTTCAAGTTGAGTGATAAAAACATGGTCTCGGATTTTACTTAGTGTTGGTCAGAAAGGCCAG
Source organism: Canis lupus baileyi (assembly GCF_048164855.1). Classification (NCBI taxonomy): domain Eukaryota; kingdom Metazoa; phylum Chordata; class Mammalia; order Carnivora; family Canidae; genus Canis; species Canis lupus. The sequence goes on along the minus strand of NC_132855.1, from coordinate 19,288,325 downwards.
GTGAACATTAAGAGGCAGAAATTCATGTGTCCTGATGAGAGAGAGAATGAGCACTGCCATGGGCCTGATAAAAAAGTAGGATGAGTAAATCTGGAACTGCATTAAAAAAAAAAAAAAAAAAGGAGTGGTTTGAACACTGGCTTCTGCTTTCTGCTCCCTTTTTGTTTGGCTTACATGGGCCTTTGACCTTTGGAGGGGACTCCTTTTGCATCCGTTTACAGAAAGATGTGTGTGCAAGTAGCTGAGTGAATGAATGGTCCCAGCTCAGGGATGTGGGGAATAGCCAAGAGGAGGAAGGAAAACGAGTGGCATTGATAAGGGTGAGTGAAGCCAATCAAAATTCTGTGGTCCAAATTTGTGATTTTTAAGGAAATTTTCCTAGGCCTATTAAATAGTTCACTAATGCTTCCAGAGGTGTGTGTTTCATGAGTCTCATTTGCAACAGGCGCAGGTCCTTAGCTCCTTACATCTTTAAAAACAGAAATTGACTTGCCTTAGAACTCTCAAGTCCACTACACAGTACATATACACTTTATAACAAGTCCATACATCTTTCCTTCCTGCACCTATCCTGGCAGGAGAGCTTATTTAATGATTGATGAAGCAATGCTGCACCCAAGAAGGATTAATCAATAGTCCGCAATCATTATGGAGAACGTGAGAGTAGTTATACAATAGCTGAAGCCCATCTAGCTATCAGCAAAGTCCTCCTTTCCTTCCACGGGATACCAGACATTGAATTCTATCTTATAATTTCTTTCTTTGTCGTCTGAATGACTGAAATAGAACTGGATGTGTCCAAAAAAGCCAAGCCTGGAAAAAATAATAATAAGGCTCCAAATGAGTGCCAAGGTATCTGTTAATGCACAGACTCAATCACTCATCTTAATGGGAGGTGGAAATGGGGCCAAGAGGCTGTGTTATATAAGCTGGAATACCTACCATGAGTTACAGTGTTTTAGGAGCCCATGAACTTTTTTTTTTTTTTTTCCTTGTAAATCAAAGACCTTTAAAGACTTGAGGTCATGGTGAGCTGCACACATGCTGATATGGCAGAGAGGCCAGCTGGGCCTCGTCTAGCCTGTGCACCTGGCTGCCCACTTGGCTCTGCCCCTCTGCCCTCAGTGGGGTTCGTGTCACTGCTAAAGGAAGGTCTGTAAAGCTCCTTTACAAAGGTGAAACCTGTTTATTCAAAACCCCGTGCAGCCTATGTGGTTGTGCCCTATGAATCATGTTGGAGTTAGATCTGTCTTCCAACTCTGGCTTTGCCACTTGCTAGCTGTGTGATTTTTGACAGTCTGTTGAAAGTTTCTGAGCAGCATTTACTTCATCTCTGAGACAGGATCCATGAAATGATGACTGTAAAGCACTCAGCATAGTAAATGTTCAGTAAATGTGAGTTATTTAATAATGGGACACTTGGGACCAGTTGACTTCTATGGAAGTCTGGATAATGATGTGTTTGGGGCATCCATAACGTAGAGAGAAATGCTGTCCTTTAGCAGTTCCTTCCCAGGCAAGTAAACTGAGTCACAGAATGCTGGTGAGACTTTGAGCAGTAGACAAGGTAAGGAGAGAAGCCTTTCATGGACCCTATTCTGTGTGACCAGATCTCTTCACTGGCCAGAAAACAAGGCCTGAGACCTCACTGTAAAGCAGTTTAGTTCAGCATCAAGAAGAGGTGGGCCTTTCCCCCCCCCCCCCACTGTTTTTTAGTGAAGTACTAGGGTTCCTTTTTTAGATAGCATAAAGCAGTTTTTCTTTTGCATTTGTGTCTTCTTGACCTTCTTATTTATTTTAGTACTTCAGTCAGCTCAGCAGCAGTGCAATAAAGGGCTGATCTCCTTTAATTCCTCGGGAATTAATCATAATAACAGCAATTATGATAAACCCATTTAGTGTAAATGTAGATGTAAATTACTCTTGCGATGCATGTTCGCCTTCAGTCTGCTCTCAGGCTGTATCCACCCTGAGACGATTGCACACTAGTCTCTCTCTAGCCACACTAGTTTTCTTAATTCGGATCTTGACCTCGCTTAGACTGTGGCTGCTTTTTGGCCTTTTCCTCCCATCCAAGGCAAAGAGGAAGCTTCAGTGTATGGGTCACAAGGGATGTCATTTCATTAGGCTTCCCTCTCACCACCCAGAACTTCCTTAGCAGTAGAATAATAATCCCCTAATTCTAAATGCATCAATAAGGCAAGAATCTTAGAGATCCTTCAGCCCAACCATTCATTTTACAGATTCAGAAATCGAAGCCACCCAAAGATGTGATGAATTATCCAGTATCCCCACAGCAGAGAGATGAATGATCATAAAGCTATTTGGTGGCAGGGCCAAGACCTGGCTCTGATGCAGTGAGGAACACATTTCTGCCCTGCCAGGCTATTGGGCTTCCAGGTGCCAGGAACTCCATCTTCTCACTCAAGTGTATGCTTTCCAGTCTTCTTTTGAGTTCTGGCTCCTGGGGACGGTGCGGTAGGGTGAGTGCAAAGACTTAGCTGAGCAAGGGCACAGGGGAGCCCAACCAGCTGGCTTTGAAGAAGCTGGGAGTCTGACAGGCACCTAGCAGTGCAAAGACTCCACCCTCTGGTCTGGAGGGAGGAATGGGGAGATGGACACGATAGCTTGCTTTCTCCACCTCCAGCCAAAAGCTCCCTGGTGTCTAGTTAGTGGGTGGGGTGTGCTGTCCCTGGGCCATAAATGAGATGGGGTAAACGTCCAGAGTCTGGCACTCTCTGCTTCCCACCACTCTCGCCTTCCTCTCTCTCCCTGCACCAGCCCTCGCTGCACTGAGTGCGTGTCTGATGAGGACAGAGTTTGGAATCCACCCCAGAACCAGCACCCACCCACCTGCAGGATGTGACCTCTGGGCTCTGAAACTCGCTGCTTCCTCCCTCTTCCTCCCCACCTAGGGACCGGTTTTAGACCACAATTCCCAACACAACCCACTTCACACTTTAATCCCAAAGAGACTCAGGCACTTTGTGACCACAGAAAACTTGTCACTTCATTACATTTCTGAAAAAAGAGAGCAAAGGGTAATTCATAGTTGTTTTAATAACTTTGCATCCTTTCCCATGGAGGCAGCTTTGAGCTGTTAGGCACAAAGGATGCCAGCTCTGACATCTCACAGCGCAACCGGGGCAGTGTTTTTCACAATGCTTTATCACCAGATTCTTCACAGCCAGTTAACCCAATTAATCTTCCCACAGTAATTATCCAGGTGCTGTACGATTCGGCTTCCCTGAAGTCTCCAAAGCTCTGCTGCGTGTAGATGAACTATTGTGCCTCCCGACCTTGAAAGGATGTTTCTAACTAATTAATGATTGTTAAGTGCTTGGAAAATGCACTTTGGAAATATGTGGGTGCTAATATGTCTGATTCTTCCACTGTGCAATTGCAGTGGATGCAAGTTGGAAATCATTCCTGTCGTTTGTAAATCATATGAGGGTGAAGATGACCCTTTCTTTTCTAAGCCAGGTATCTGGCACCCCCTTCCCTTCCTGCCTCCACCACATATTTGTTCCTTGTCCATTTCTCCCAATCTGTGTAATAAGCTGTCTTTGGTGCAATAGGCCAGTGATTCATAGGATTTCCTCCTTGAGGTGAGAAGTATCATTTGAGGTCTGTTAGCCATGTGATCTTTAACGAAGCAAACTGAAAACTGCTACTGGCTAAACTACCAGTAAAAGAAACATGTTTTTCTATATGGTAAAGTGGTTTTGAAACTTTTTGGATATGAACAACAGTGAGAAATATTATTTTATCTTGCAGCCCCATACACTCGCATGTGTGTTTACATATGTGTATATATGTATGTATATAATTTGATGGAATAGTACTTTTTTTACTGTATATATTCTTGGGTATCTTATATTCTATTCATTTTTCTAAGATACTATTCATGTCAGATTAAACTGATTTCACCCATTTCCCACCAACTGACCCACCAATGAACTACATCCAGAGGTGGAAAAGCATTGGCGTAGTGGAAGCATCATGAGGATACTGGACAAGGGTCAGGAGACCTGGGTCGTATCGCCAGCATTATCCCAACTCTGAGATTGCTTCCCTGGACCTCAAGGCCCTTATATAAAATTCAGGTATTTGTTTTTAAGCTGGATTTACTCTCAGAGTACTTTGTGTAAAAAAAAAAAAAATTTCTCTTATGTGGAAGCCAAGTATGGAAGACAGAGAGAGCCCGGACTGGCCCATAGCTACTCCCTTAAGTCACCCCCCACCCCCAACCTCCTCCTAGGAGCCCTTGGGGCACAATCTGAACAGTACTGGGCTAGAAATCTCTAAGACCCTCTAGGCCTGGAATTCAATGATCATTTTATCTCCTAGGTAATAGATTTATCAAATGGGATGCACCAAGTTTCACTTCTGTTGATTCTGAGCTAGGATTCTCCATTGGGAATCTTCAGGATCAGTGGGAATTTTTGCTCTAGGACCATCGTTCTTTCCTGCTTCAGCTTTATAGCTTGTTCTTGGGCCCCATGGGCTCGGCTTCTTCAGGGAGAGGGGGCGTTTGAAAGGTCTTCGGGAGATGCGTGAGCAGGCAGGCATGTGAGGACGTTTATTTATGTCATTGTGTCTGCTTTTTCCTTGCCTCCTAAATTCAGCAGGTTCCTGATTTTTAGCACAGCTCAAGTCATTTGGCTTACAGCTGGTAAAATACAATTTTCTGGTTCTCAGAAAGAAAGGCTTTTCAGACTTATAAAAAGAGAAGCTCATAAGACTTCTTGAACATCAAATAGCTCTTACAAAACACCATTTTGATGAGTTAAGTGTAAATGAATCAGAAACATACGGATTAAATTTCCCTTGAAAGACACATGGGTTTAAGAATTAAGGGGGGAAAGTGCTTGGCAAGATGAATTTCAGGTTTTTGCCAAACCTCAAAATGTTTGAAAAATGGCTTGAGACATTTTTACTGAACGCAAAATGCCACGGAGTTCACCCATCCCAGACATAATAGCGAATCTTTTTGACAACAACTTTATGACAAGAAAAAGGGCCTGTGGGGCTTAGCTATTTTATTCATTTCTCCTTCAATAGCCTCCCCACCACCACCACCAGAAAAAAAAAAAAAAAAAAAAAAAGCACATTTATGGGGCTCAGAGAACTGTCTGATTGACAAACTAAAGTTTCAAGTCAGGCAATTACCAGAAAATAGCCCTACAACTCAAAAATACTTGGATTTTTTTGCCTCTATACTACCCAAAGTCAATTATACCATTTTCTAAGTGGAATAATACACTCTAGGGATATGCAGTATTTGATATATTTTATTCATTGGTGTCTAGAGCAATGCACGGTTATTCTAGTCATTTGTCTGACAGTATAATTCCAGTTTCTTTGGAGAGGGGGAAAAAGCCCACTAAAAGCAAACAGATTGGAGGGAAATATCCATTGGTTTATTAAAACAGCCGCAGTGTGGAAATGCTATATATTATAGAGGCAGGGCATGGGTTGAGGTTTTCAAGTTGCTGGGAATGGTCTTGGAAACTTGAATTCTGTTATAGCCTCTGTATTTGATAAGTTGTTTTAGAGCTTCTCCACACTGGAGAATTCTTGCTGGCATGAGAAAACTGAGGAGCAACAGATTAAGGACCCAGGGATTGGTCAGCAGAGAGTTGTGCATCTTATGGATGAAATGGCCTCCAATTATCTTTTACTAGCTATTCCTACCAGCTAGTCAAAAGCCTGCTGACACTTTTATAGCCTCATTTTTCATATGCAAAAGCACAGAAGGAGTGGGTTTTGAGTGAGCTGCAGAGCAAGTAAGAGAAAGAGTTGGGATGGGAAGCCGTGGGCCAGGCCACCCACTCTCTGAAGCTACCTTGTCTCCTGCCCTTGTTTCCTCTTCAGAGTTAAGCCAGGATCACCAAGGTTTGCTTGCTTGCTTGCTTGCTTGCTTCCTTCCATCCTTTCTTCCTTTCTTTCTTAACTTTGAAAGAAAGGGTGCATTCAGTGACTGCCAATATCGATTTAGAAACGAAGGGAGAACAATGTACTTTTCAAATGGTTTCAAGTCATGCAGACCAAAAACAAAACAAAACAAATAAACCCTATCTTTGAATCTATATGTTTTAACTCTGTGCTAGAAGTAATGGAGAGCTCTATTATTTGGTTAGTGTAGCCTCTGACACAGTGCTTCCAGGTAGGACCTTCCTCCCTAGGAACCAAAATTAATTTGTTGCAAAAGGAATACTCACAAAGGAGAGTAAAAGTCACAGGAAACACAAAAAAACTACTTTTGCCACCTCCAACGAAAATGCTATGTAAAAGTGATGGGTTAAAATATAGGCCCACCCTCTATCTCGTGCCCATCTATGTTTATTGAGCTCCAAGTAAGAAATGGAAACTAGAAATCTGGGAGAGAAAACTCAAGTGATACCAACTTTCTGTCTTGGAAAAGGTTTCAGAATCAGAAAAACTGGGGCCAAATTCTAGCTGCATTTTTACCTTTTCCAAAGCAATTTAATATAGGATAATAGGGCCAAAGAAGGGTTCCTTTGATTCTGAAAAATGCTGAGCCCCTGCCCAGAGCTCCCAGCACCTCCCTCCCACTTACCCCAAATCTCTTTCTCCCTTTATTCCCCTCATCCCTAAATCAGAAAGGATCAAATTGTGCAGTATAGCCTAGCAAATGGTTCTCATAGTTTGTAACTCAGCCACCTACAGAAAATACTGGAAAATCAATTTAAAAAATTCTAAATCTATATAGTTCCCGGTTTGGCCCCTACAAGGGGATCAGGCTGAGTGAATGCACATCAGATGGCGTGTATTTCTAGGTAGGGATTGTTACCTTCCAAAGAGATTATTTTCCTTTCGTGTTAAGCTATCTATAAGCAACAATAATTATTCACTATCTTTTCAGGCTTTTGTTGATGTACTTTAATAATCTGTCTTGCACAGATGGTTAACTCAGCCCAGAGCCTCTACCACCAATATCCATCCTCTCTCCTCTCTCTCCCTCACTCTCTCTTTCTCTCTCTCTCACACACACATACACACATGTGTGCACATGCAGTGCAAGGTTAACATCTCATCTTTCCTCAACTAGTTCTTGCGTTTCCTCTTCCAGGACCCCTCCCCCAGAGCCCCCATGGTATTAGATATCATGGGGAGGGGGGGGGTCTCCCATTACACCCTGCCCTGACTTCCATGCCTTGTCTGTTTTCTCTTAATAGATGATGAATTTCTCAAGGGCAGGGATGATCTTTTATTCACTCCCGGCCCTCATTCCTGAAACATAGCAGGAGCTGAGTAAATGTTTAAAAAAATAAACTTAAAAAAAATAATTTTAGTTGTGTTTCTGTTGGATCACAATTTTTTTTTTTAAATTGAAGCCACAGAAGGTAGGTGGGACTGAAATTGCCTCCCTGCAAGCCCTCTGGGTTCTCAGTTCTTAGAAAATGCAAGGAGTAAAGTGCAGTGTAGTTTTTGCTCAGATGAGCTCCTTGCCTGATTTCAACTTTCTCCCCTAACCTATGTTTATCTCGATGGTCTTATTTATATCTATTTCCTTTTGACAAAAATAGAAGCTCAAAAAAGTGAATTTACCACACAAGGGATGATACTTTTGACTTGTGTCTGAGTTCACAGATGTAGTTAAGATGCTGCCCTGTGTGTGGATATCCAGCTAGATGCTCATTTTCTGAGTCATCTGACTTCTGAGTTTTCACTTTTTTAAGAGTATAATTAAGATAGGTTCCCAGGGCTTTAAAAAAAACACACACACAACAACCCATGAGTAAAGCAGACAGTCTATACGTTGAGACCCATATAAGGCGATCTGTGGGCACCTGACCAAATTGAGAGAAGCATTAAGAGCTATTCAAAACCTACTGAAATGTCAACACACTTTTGAAAAGGGTCCATTAGGGATGCAAATGTGTGGTTCCCTGATTATGATAAGCACGGGAAAGAAAACAGTGAAACCCATTAGGAGGTTTTGAGAACTTGGTTTTGAAGAGCGGGGAAGGCAACTCTAGTTTCTGCTAAGGGCTGGGCTTCATTTTTTTTTTCTCCAGTGCCCTGAACCAACAATTCTCCTGAATTAAAGGACCCTAAAAATTCCTCCATTTTTGGATAAAGCTAATTAACTCATCTGTAAATGGGCCAACTTTGAAATTCCATCCATGTCAGATAAAATTCATTTTAATAAGATTCAGTTTCTGGATTGCAAACTGTAACTTGTTTGTGTAAAGGATCTGACGTCAGACCCTCAGTTCAGGCTTTTGATGTCTTTTGATTTGTTCTTGCAAGGATTTTTCTTATACAAGATCAATTGTAATTTAAAATCTATAATTCTTACTAGATAGTCTACAAATCAACTCACACTAGGGGGTGTATTTCTATTTAGTAACCATTAGGGCTTTCCTGTGAAAATAATTGGTTCATCTAATGGGAAAGACACCTTTAATTCTGGCTGTCTTATGTTGTTCACACATGACGTCAAATGATATTCATAGTAATGGATAAATTGGGGCATAATTTTTGTGTAATCACTGTCAGTGTAAAAGAAAAAAAGTAATTGATTTTTCCATTTTCCTTGATCTGGAAGGAATTGTATCAATTTCCAGGACGTCATAAAACAAAATATTTAAAGTATGTTTCAAATAATAATAAAAAAAGAAATACTTAACTTAATAAAGATGTGGAATTCATTTATGAAGAAAAACACTGGCTGTGAACCAATAGGCCGAAAAGTTTGCCAGAAGCCTGCAGTAGACCATCATTCCTGTATGTCCGCTCTCTCCTCATCACCTCTGAGCCCACACCATATTAAGAAAATGAATTCTCTCAGCCACACTGGACTTTGAAATCATTGATTTTGTTTACTTTGTTTTTGAGTAAAAAAATAGAAGATCTTTTCCAGCGTTTGCCTTATAAGGAAAGCAGTCCAAGGCACTTATAACTATAGTTCTTCATGCCCTATTTTAACTAAAGAGGTTTTCTTGGCATATATATCCGATGCTTGGGAACCTTACATAAAAGTTGTGGGTTTTGACCCTTCTGGAGAGCCTCAACAATTGAAACCATTGGCAAAAATGGAAAACACTTAACTGTCATAAGAATAGTTGAATGCTTCAACATTGACCTAAAGCAAAATTATAAGCCCTGGAATGGACATTTCCATTTGGCGTTTTTGCTTTTGTGCTTTTCAAAAGAAATACCCCCCAGCTTCAGGAAAGTAGAAAGATCTATTACTAATAGCATGTAGATAAATACCATGGTACTGACTTAGGTTAGATCAATCCTCTTAACTTCTAGAACTCTTTCCAGCTATATTATGGTATTCTCATTTCTCCTCCATGCCTATGGGGTAGGATATTCTAGGAAGTAAGCACAGATTTTCCCAATTCTTAAAGAAATCAGAATGACTTTACCTCTGATACTCAAAAAATACACAGTCCCTGCCATCAGGGAGGTAGAAGCAAAATGATAAAGATTGACACTAAACAGAGGCACTTGAGAAGCTCTGTTGGTTAAGCGTCTGACTCTTGATTTCAGCTCAGGTCATGATCTCAGGGTCATGAGATCAAGAGCCCAGTGTTAGGCTCCATGCTCAGCTGGGAGTCTGCTTCTCTCTCTCTCCTGCCCCTCTCCCCACTGACTCCCTCTCTCTCAAATAAATAAATCTTAAAAAAAAAAAGAGACTGACAGTAAATAATAATCATACCTATAAACATATTATTAGACATTGCATGAAGAAAAAGCACACAGAGCTATGAGACCCTCAAAATTAGAGGCACCTCTAATTTGAGGGTCAGAGAAACTTTTAAGAAAGCGATATTTAAACTGAGACCCAAAGGATGAATAAGAGCTGGTCAACAGAAGAGCAGATGACTAACCTTTCCAGGTAATTAGATGTACTAAGGCCCTGGAGCAGGAAAAAGCTTGCACATCCTAGGGAATGAATGAATGCCAGGGTGGGAGAAGCACATCAAGTCAGATTGAGAAGTAGTACTATAGGACATTAAGAGGTAGAACATTTAAAGGATGATTTTATTAAATCCCAAATGCTGAGGAAAGCCATGGAAAAATGTTGAGTAGGGAAACGTCATGATTAGATCATTGGTTCATGGAGATCATTCTGGCTATAATGCAGAGACTGGATTGGAGAGGAGTGAAACTGAAGGTAGAAATTGTTGGGAAAACCAAGCGAGAGAAGAGAGTGTTTTGGACTAGGATCTTAGTAGTGGGGAGGGAGCCAAGTGGATTGATTCCACATCTATTTTGGGGGTGGAGTAGATAGCATTTAGTGAATGATTAGAAGTAGATGGTGAGGGATGTCAAAGTTAATGCCTCTATTCCACTAATTCACTACCATCAAATATATTTAAAGAAACATAGGACACTTTCTAGAGAAAAGGGCCTAAAGTTGAGCACTGTATTTCTCAGAATGAATAGGATATGGGATATCTATATTATACAGATATAATATATATAATAGGATATGGAATTTACATATGATATTGAATATATATAATTTATTATATTATAATATATAATCATATATGATTTATCATAAAGAATTGGCTCATGCCAATTATGGAGGCTGAGAAGTCCTACTATCTGCTGTCAGCTGGCTGAAATCCTAAGAAAGCCAGTGCTACAAATTTCAGGCCAAAACCACAAGCCTGAGAACCAAACAAGGCACTGATGGTATAAGTCCAGGGCAGAAGAAGGCTGATGTCCCAGCTCGGTGAGTCAGAGAGAGATAGAGAGAGAGAGGGAGAATGCAACCTTTCTCCTTTTTATAAAAATTCTATTGAGAACCTCAATAGATCAGACAATGCCCACATCATTTCTGATGATACCCACTCACCCATGGTGCGGGGGTGGGGGTGGGGGTGGGAGGGCAATCTTCTTTCCTCAGTTGACCCATTCAAATGCTAATCTCTTCCAGAAACACCGTCGCAGATGTGCCTAGACATAATGTTTAACCAGCCATCTGTGTATCCCATGGCCCAGTCAAGCAGACCTGTAAAAGTAACCATCCAAGGCATCAGGGACAGGATCAGCCATGGGGCTTAACATAAGCACTTGGGGAGTATTATCCTAGCTCTTCCAGGGGTAGGGCAAGGTAGCATTTACTACTCAGTAGTGAAAATGGTTTTCCTGGCAGCTGTCAGACTTGGAGGACTTTTGTCATTTTCAGAATGCCCAGTTTTTTCCCAATGCCAATGGGCTTGATGGCACCACACTGTATAGATAGAACTGCTTATTCGAGGGCCTGACCTACGTCTCCTAAAGAATGCTATCCTGTTTAATAATAAGTGACTAACTGGTGCACAAAAGAGTGAAACCTTTATTTTATGCTAATTAAAAGGATCATTGTTCCTGTGTGAGAAGAAACTACACCCCCTCTCCTACCCTTCAGCACTCCTGGTTCCTGGCCTACTTTGCTACTAGGCAAACCAGTGGCTGCGGCAGTAACATGTGCGCTGGGGTATTAGGATCCAAAACCATACCATGAAGGGCTCGGTTTTACTTCACTGTATCTTTTTATGATCTTCAGACTGACACATTCTCTTCCGGTGAGTGGCTGATATTCAGAGGCCAGAGGAGAAAGCAGACTTTCGTCACAGACCAGTGAAGGGATTTCTGGGGGAGCAGTGAACTAGGAGCAAGCATAATGTGGCACACGTCCTATAAATATACTGTCATTCAGATACAATTTCTATTTCTAGTAGGGCTTATTGTCGATAGCTAAAATTGACATTTACTGTGACCATAACCCTACCACAAATTAAAATCAGATCCCAAGGCCCTCTGGGGAAGATGTTTATTAAGCTGTAGGAAGACATCTGAAATGATACCAAATTACATTTTAAACTTGAAACCCCAAATACCACATTTGTTTGGAAGTAGGAATAGGGCTGTCTGGGGAATAATATGGGAAACTGAGCAAGTCACTCTTTTTGGCAAATGCAAGGCCACCAAGGAAGGGAAAAGTGCCTTAGAAGAGATGCTTTATGTATAAACCCCTGTATGTTTAAGCCTAAACAAAATCTCCTTCAGAATGAACCTAAAGGGAAAATAAGCCCTTTAAAACTTTATGCCTTTAAAGAACAGACATGGAATTTCCAATTATACCTATAAACACACCAAGAAGGGGCTGAAAGAAGTATCATAATAAAACAAGTCTATCAAAATACAAATCTGTGTTCCGAGGCTTGACCAGGCTGATAGAGATAAGAGTGTGTTAGGAACCAGATGTCTTTTTATCACTTTTGCCTCTTAGCAGCTAGATGTCTGGGGGTGTTTGTGGATAGTGGGTGTGTTTACATGCATAGCGTAGCCACAGTCTCAATCTCAGAACCTAATGATAGACCAGTTCAGTCCACAGGGAAGCCATACATAATGGCTTCTTTACTTGTGTTTCCAGCCCATGAGTAGCTTTGAAAATTGCAAAGCCCTTTGAGATCCTTGGATGCAAAGTGCAAAGTAAATGCCAGGTATCATTATTATGAACTTTATTGCTATTATTTTATTAAGTGTTCGAGATTAATATCAATTTAGCTCATGATAGGTGCTGCTGCAAAGTGGGAGAACTTGAAAGGTAGCTCAGGGAAGGTTGCTCAAGGAGGATACCAGTTTCCTAGAAACTCTTTCCCTCCCCCAATCCCCTTGCTCAGGTCAAAGATAAGTTGACTGTCCCTACAAGATAGGATTTCAAGTTATCATGACCCTTAATAAGAAGCCTATCAAAAATGTGTCATTGGGGTACTGCTGCTGGGAAATGAATGACCATGTACAATAAGGCAACTTCATTAAGTCGTTCCACAAATCTCTACAAGGCTCGTATTATGTGCCAAGCTTTGTGTTTTGTGATACTCTCTCCAGTCTAGTGAGAGACTGGTATTTGCTGTGAGAACACAGAGCAGGGATCAGCCTGGCCTGGAAAAATCAGAGCAGGTTTTCCTGAGAAGATGACACACCACAGATACCAGGTCTCATAGTGATGGAAAAGACACTCAGGTCCCTCAGAGCGGCTGGAAGTTTCTGGGTCTTTTTTCCCCGAACTACTTCACCCTGAAATTTAGAACAATATCATTTTATTTTTTTTATTATTATTATTTTTTTCAATATCATTTTACTTTCTGTTTTAAAATGACACTAGCCGTAGTTTTATTCTCTAAAATAGATTAATCATCTCTTGGGTGGAATATACATCGATCGTCTCCCAAGGGCCAGGCGCACACATGATATTATCTCATATATGATCATCGAAGCACCCTCAAACCGTACGCACGAAGTATAGGCCTGTTTCTGCCGACGAGAAAACGGAGAAGTTAAACGACTTGTACAGATCACACACTCGTGGGCCGTGACAGGGCCAGCAGGCGGCCCAGAGCCTATGCCTTGTCAGCCACACAAGGCTGCTTTATTCAATTTACTGGTTAATGATGGCAGCCAGCATTATCTCTATCATTTCTGTCAGCCACTCTGACTGGAATAAGTGAAAATAATAGACCTAATTTAGGACTATGAGAAGCCTGCCAGTTCCTCGTCCTCCTCCCTAGAAACCATGCCAGACGGGGACGAATCTAGTTTTTAAGAGCCTAATAAGAGGAAATTCCAAAACTTCAGTAAGCCATTTAATTGTTTTACACTATTCGTTCTTGGGAGATACTCTTTCTTCTAACGTAAATCCCATGTGCTGCTGTTTTATGACAGTTATTATTCTGCTTTGGTTGGCTTTGAGAGGACCCGGCCACCATTCTCTGAATATAGTAATTTGGAAACTTGAACCCTGCTCTCGTCATCTCTGGGGCTCGTTCCTTTTACTTTTCCATTTAGGTCTTCCCTTCTGGCCTCTCAGTGTTTCTGCGTGCGTCTTGGGAGCCTTCTCCAAGCGCTGCCCTCCCCCGTGCCCTCTCCCTCCCTTCTCCCCCCCCCCCCCCCTCCATCCTGTCCAGCCCTGTCTGACAGGGCTCTTTAAGGCTCTCACACCCTCTCCTAAGGTTTCTGGTTATTTGATTACAACCATGGCCTAGAGTGTGCGGCTGGCTGTCATGATGTGACCTAGTGAGGAGTTTGCTAGGCCTTGAAGCAATGCCTCTTGCCTTGTCCTGTGTTTCCTTGGAGGAAGAGTTACCCGCTCAGCACTTGTGATACTTTATGGAGAAGCACAGAACTTGAGCAATCAGGCTTTCAGCCGCCTGCATCCCTGCCCTGCGTCACAGCCGGCCTAAGCCCCTCCTCCTGTATCACTGACACATCCCCTCTCCTGCCAGTATAGCTATGGAGCTAATAGTTCCTAGTGCCTCCTCCTAAGGAGCTGAAATAATCCTGGCAAGTGGAGGGGTGGAGAGGGTTAGAAACCTGGTGTCCCCGGGGAAGTACTTGAGAACTGTCTAAGAGACCCTGCCTTGAGATTCAGGAAGAGGTTAGGTAAAGGCATTATTGGGGTGACTTAGTAGGGAGAGCTTGCAAAGTTCCCGGATGAGTAAAGATTGTCCAGATGATCTTTTTCTAGAGCTCTTCTGTTCCTGCTGAAGTCTTTTGCGGTTGGGAGGTTTTTGTCATTCAGCTGCAGAATGATGCTATGTATTTGGATCAGAGGTATGGGGCGACTGTACAGGGTGTGGAGTCCACCACAACTTACTCATTAAAATATGATAACTGACAAGCTGTGAGCCCAGAAGAAACCAAAACAGAATTGCTGACTTAAGAGTTAGGGGTGGAGGTGGGTGCTTGTAAGCTCGGCCAGCTCTGCCTCTACAGAACATCCAGACAAGTGTGTTAGTGAATGTTTCCATGAATTATTCATTGATGGTGAGTGAATGCAAGCAGCAATCACATGTAAATGACAAGGCTCATAATCAGAGGGCTCCTTATTTGTCCTTATGAAGCAAGGAGGAAGCTTATTAGCAACGCAGAAACAGGAAGAAATTTTACTTAGAGATACGTCTCTATAAAGAAAAAATTTTCCCCAGCCAGCCAGATGTATATCATTTATTTGAGCCTGCATTCGAAATCTTCATTTATTTCATGTCTTTTGATCTGCATTTACTTGCCTTTTCTGAGTGTAACTTTATGAATAATTGATGCAACTGAGAAGTTATTGGCTAATTGAAAAGCCGTCTCGTCATGTCTTTGAGCCTGACCCATGGCGAAAGCCAAACTGTTCAGGCATTTAGGGTCTTTTATAAAGGGTCTTTTAAAAGAGCCGTTAGCTCTTTACAAGGAAAAAATATCAGATTTTGAAAACGGATTTTTTTGTGTGTGACAATAGTATATCAGAAACCAATCCAACCGTGTTTTGGGTTAACTTAAATGAATCAGACTGACTGCATGACTAATTCAGATTAATGGTGCAGAAATCAGTCATTAAAGAAGAAGAAAAAAAAAAGAGATTGATTTAATAGTCTTCACAGAATGGCCATAAATTTACATCTCCCTTTCTATTCCTGCTCTCTCTGTTTAAAACACTTGAAAGCACTAGTAAACATCTCCTCTGCCTGAGTAGATATAGCATATATTGCTATAAAACCCAGCTCAGGCTCCAGCAGGATGCAGCTCTGTGAGCTGTATTACATTTTATGACTACTATTGGCTCTCTCGCAGTCAGGCTTTTATTTAAAGAAAAAGAAGTTACATTTCCAAGATATCAGATACTACATCTATAAAATAAAGGCGGCAGTAGTACAAAATTGATAAAAAGGAGGCCTGGATTTATCTTGCGTGGTAAATTTAATTTCCGACACCCCTGGTGATAATGATTACAAAAGTGTTCTTGTCAATATCGATAAGTCAGTGCAAAGCAGAAACGAGATGTTTAGTTGACCGTGGTGTGGGTGTAACTGGTACCTCTGAGCCCAGAGCTCTGAACATTATAAACTGCAGCCTTATTGCAGGGCAGGCATCCAATTTTTAAAACATTATATAGATTGGAGACAGATGAGTGTTCCTGAATTATTCTTGGCCTTTTCTTATGAAATGCCCAGAATATAATTTCAAATGGAAATTAATTTAATTGACGCAAAAACAAATGGGCCTAGGAGTCATCAGAAAGCTTGAGTTTAATCTAAGGGGCACTGCTAAAAAGTACAGATTACCTTGGGCGTAACCATTTATGCTTTTCAAGAACAGAAATGGGTTCTATTAGGCTGTTAATGTAAATTGGAGTTTCACTTATGACTTGTAAATCAATTAAGTTCTTCTCATTAGTTAGCAACGATAATTTATTGAACCCTGTTCTTGCAATGTGTTTTGCTAGTCGAAGAGATCCTTGATATCTATGTTCTTATTAATTCAAGAAGTATCTATTAACACCTACTAGGTACCATGCGCTTTCTTAACATTTCTGAAGTATCTGCATCTGTAAAAACAGAGCGGACGTTATCTCTCACGAAGTTTATTGTCTAGTTAGGGATAGAGACATCATTTAAAATCACTCAAAATCATTGAAGAATCATAACTGGAGAGCTGAGATGGTAAACACCAAAAGACCATGAAACACATCTATTTTGTTTTTCATCATGTTGTCACAAATTTTGAATTTGTAAATGAATTGTTAGGCAAACGACCTAACTTGCCAAACTGTAGTTTTCCACTCAGAAATGAGTACGTACAGAGCCTGAAATGCATTAGATGCTTAATTTGATCTTTGATTTATTCATTGATCAAATAAATGGTGATAAAATGTTACTAAGGGAAGAATGCAGGGTGAGAGGACTCCAGAGAAGGTCCTATCCTGGAGTGGTTGCTCAGAGATGGTGGTGAGAATTACTTACGTTCAAGTTCAAGGCTATGGCAGCAAGGAAGGTAGTGCTTGCATGAAGCTGGAAGGAAGTCAGCTATAGCGCTTGGTGTGGAACCCAGGGCCATAAGCTGGGGAGGCAGTGAGGGGCCACAGAGTGTGATGGCCTTGGAGCCATGTCAAGTTTGTCACAAGGGGCCTAGCTTACTGTTACCTCCGATGAGGTAGAGAATTCACTATTTTTCATTAGGCTGTCATACTAGCTTCTTTAGAAAGGATGGGGGGTGAGGATATAGATATAAAAGCAAAATTTTCTTCCCAGACACCCAAATGATTGTGTCATCAAAGGAAAGGTGGAGGAGTGAGGGATACCTTTCATGCAGGGAGTTTCCAGATCTTACCAGAGGTCCTCCCTTGAGCTTAAGGAAGCATTGACATGGAAAATACATATTTTAATTGAATTCTGCTGATATTTTGGTGCCTTTTCTAAGGCTAAACATTTCTACCCCTTTGTCTCAAATTCCTCATTTCTTAAAAGGGGAAATATTGTATTTGCCACCCAACTTTAGGAACTTGGCAGTGAGACTTGGTGCAAGGCATGAGCTCATTCAAAAAAAAAAGATACGGGTAATATGATGTCTCTTAAAATATGGGCCAGATAACTGTCTTGTTTTCCCAATTATTGCTTCTGTTGGATTTTTGTCATTGTTTTCAGGAAAAACAAGATACTGAGAACTGATCTCTGGGGAACTAGTTTGGTTCCATTTTGAGGAAATATTTTCAAAGATCCTTTCTGAGAAATAGTGTGAATCATTTTGAAATTCTGTAAAATTGCGGGCGAGAGGAGTCCATTTGCCTCCGCAGAAGGGTTTGGGAATCTAAAGTTGATGGATCTTTAAAGAAATATCTTATGTATGCAGGAAGTATGGGACATTTTCATAGGCATTTGGTTATGCTGTGGTTCTTTAATTAAAGCTAAGGACTGATATTACCTTTAAGATCCCAGCCTTAAGCCCCAGTTCCTTGATTGAAGTGTTGTGCTTAATCTGTTGTTTGGTCTGTGTTCCAGAAGAATAATAACAAAAACAGCTAATTTTATTGAGCATATTCAATATATAGTTGACCCTTGAACAGCACAGGTTTGAACTGCACAGGTCCACTTATTTGTGGATGTTTTTCTGTTTTGTTTTTTTTTTTAAGATTTTATTTATTCATTCATGAGAGGTACTGAGAGAGAGAGAGAGAGAGAGAGAGAGAGAGGCAGAGACATAGGCAGAGGGAGAAGCAGGATCCCTGCAGGGAGCCCGATGCAGGACTCGATCTTAGGACCCGGGATCATGCCCTACGCTGAAGGCAGATGCTCAACCACTGAGCCACCCAGGCGTCCCATATGTTTTTTTTTTTTTTCAATAAGTACAGTACGGTACTGTAAGTGTAGATCTCTTCTTATGATTTTCTTAACATCTTCTTTTCTCTAGTTTACTTTACTACAAGAACATTGCATATATATATATGTGTATATGTATATATATACACACACACATATATATATATATATATATATATATATATATATATAGTTCATGTTATCACTAAGGCTCCCAGTCAACAGTAGCCTATAGTAGTTAATTTGGGGGAGACTCAAAGTTACACAGGACTTTTGACTGCACAGGGAGTCGGGGTTCCTAATACCTGCATTGTTTAAGGGTCAACTGTATTTAATATGTAGTAACTCACTTAAGGCCATGGCATAAATATCTCTATTGTCCCATCTTATAATTGAGAAAACTGAGGCACAGAGAGGCCAAGTAACTAGCCCAAGGTCACACAGCTAGTGAGTGACAGAGCTGAGATTCCAACCTAGGCAGATCATCTTCTGAGCCTACATTCTTCACTACCCCATTCATTTTACAATGTAATTATTACCCATGGAAGAAATTAACTATGTCATCTTTCCATTTCACATTCTACTTGGTTATCCTGCAATTTGCTTTCTTTACAAAAATAAGAATTTTTAAATTCCACTTAGGAGAAGAATGATAAAATAAGCATTTCTTATTACAAATGGCCTTCTCTTAAGATTTAAGAGTTTGTATTCCCCTCTTTAGTTCTTCAGCTTCCCCATCCTAGACAGAAACTTGTTTGCCACGTTAGGCCACAATACTGCATTTAAGAAGGTGGAAAAAAGAAAAGCACATTTCTTTTTATAAGTAAATACAATGTAGTGAGTAATACTCTTTCTCTAGCCTGTGTATGAAATTATGTTACATGTAAATGAGGAAAAGGTGTGGACCCCCTGGGATGTATTAAGTCCTTGAGGTCCTTCTCTTTCTTTTTAGAGACATTTTCTATTTGCAGTTTATTCATAATTCAAATGTATTTTTGACATTAAGAACTAAGTACCATACTGACTCTGTTCCATTCAGTACAGACACTGACCAGCTACTATGGTGCAGGTGCTGGGTGAAGCACTGTGGATTCATCAGTGAGCCATGAAGAATACCCTAACCATAATAGAACATAGAGTCTCATGAGATTAAGAGCATCTCATTTGCAAGTTCTAGAATCTGAATTTTAGAGCTCCAGGGCATTTCCAGATGGCCTATAGTCTGATCCATTCATTAAACAGATGACGAAATGGAGAGCCCCAAAGTGAAGAAAGTCTCTCCCCCGAGTCAGAAACTCTAATGGCAGTGGCATCTGGATCTTCTGCTCCCTGCCCACTCTTCTTTCCATTTTATTGCTTTGAAGCTTTTCATATTATTCTTCTCACACAAAGTCCTTCCAAATCCTTTTGTTGTTATTTATTACCTGCACACAATTTCTTAGATGTCTATGGTTGGATTTTGATGCTAACATTGATCTTCCGATTCTTTGACCTAATTTTTTTTCACTGCTTGCTTCTTCTCTTTGCCTAACCACATACCTGGCGGATTTGTCTGTCCTGAGTTAAATAGGCAATCCCAGGGTGCCATGGGTCTTTTGAAGACCTGGGAAAGGGGAGCAGTCTGCAGTGACCCTTGTGAGACCTTCCAAACAAAAGCACTGGCCCCTAGCTCCTTAAAGATAGTTGGGCTTATCCACGGGTAAAGATCAGCAGACATAGCGCTTGCTTTTCAGACACCCCTAGACTGGAAAACATCCTTTGGGGGTAAAAATGAGGACATGAAATCGCTTGCTGTGGTACCTTTCATTCTGTTAAGGACACTGAAAACACAGTCTGTCATCCTTGACATTTTAATTGAAAGAAAAGCTTACATAGATTTCAGCCGTAAGCAGTATGTTTATACAAGTGTATAAAGAGGAATAATCTGTCAAGTTGGAAAACTCTTAATGCTACAGGACTCAGTTTAGTAATTGAACAATCCAACATGAGCTCACACATCTTACCTTGTTCCATGCCTCAATAATTTTTAGTAGAAATACTTTACCTAGAGGCATATGGTTATTAAAAAGGAGGCTCGGCTTGCTCAAAGTCTGGAGTTATTAGCTCATGGCAACAAGCCTGCACTGGAGAAAGACTGTTGGGTCTTTGTTTTCACAACTTTGCTGCGATTTGCCCTCTGATTTTCAGAGTGTTGTTTGGGAAGTTTTTTGTTTTTGTTTTTTTTTTAAAGGAAGAAAACATAATTTCACATGGATGAGTGACTTCTCGTGTTAGCAATACTGCCAAATTTTACTACTTCATTGCAAAGTCCAGGGGAGCAGTGTGAATATCAAAGGAAATAGACTGTGAATTTATTTTAGTATAAAAAAATCAATAATAACTTAGTTATGGGAGCCATCAAGGTGTGATGGGGGGAAGCCCTGTGTTGCAAGTTGAATATGAGCCCTGCTTCTTTTCATGACCCATATGACCTTGGGCACATTTAAATGTTTCTGAGTTCAGCTTACTCCAAGTAAAATGGGGGTAATCTGACCTACCAACCACATGGCATTGTTTCAAGTCACGTGAAAGTGAAAATATTTTGAAAAATATGAAACTGTATAAGTGCAATATAAAAAGTTTTGAGCGAGCGCAATGTGTTAATAATTATTTCTATATACACAAAGGGAATTAGATAATTAATGTAATTATTCCGATACCCCTCTTGCTTCAGGGATCAGAATATGCTGGACAAATGATTATTTATTGGGCCAAGCTACATAATTACTTCAATCTAGCTAGCCCTTTGTATACCCAGTGATAGGTAGGAGTAGATTTTCTTTTTTCTTTCAGTTTTTGTAGTTTTAAAAGCCCAAGCAAGCATAGAAAACTCCTCATTTTTATTCCCAACACGGATTGGGAAATTTATTTATAGAATCTGTGTAGGGATCCCTGGGTGGCACAGCGGTTTAGCGCCTGCCTTTGGCCCAGGGCGCGATCCTGGAGACCTGGGATCAAATTCCACGTCGGGCTCCTGGTGCATGGAGCCTGCTTCTCCCTCTGTCTATGTCTCTGCCTCTCTCTCTCTCTCTCTCTCTCTGTATGACTATCATAAATAAATAAAAATTAAAAAAAAAAAAAAAAGAATCTGTGTAGAGGTGCCTGGGTGGCTCAGTCGGTTAAGCATCTGACTCTTGATTTTGGCTCAGGTCATGAGATAAAGCCCCATGTCAGGTGTATGTGGGGCCTGCTTAATTCTCTCCGTCTCCCTCTGCCCCTCCCACCTGCCTGCATGTGTATGTGTGCATGTGCTTTCTTTCTCTCTAAAAAGTAAATAAATGAATAAAATACAGAATTTGTGTTAAACAATAATTCAGAATTATTCAAAATCCAAAGATGCAGAGTTCTCAAATAGCCATTTCTCTTTCAAGTATATATTGCTAATTGGTTTGATTGCTGTCATTAGGCAATTATTATAATTCCAAGGGAACCCAGTACCTTGAAAAGCTTTCTTAATTAAAGAAGGAATGCTTGATATTTAAAAATCTGGTACATCTATGCATGGTGTTGAAGTAACTGACCTAATAAGAACATTGATTAAATGAAGCATACCATTCCCCAGCTACTCTATCCAACTGGGAGTTTACTGTAGTTGTGTGAAGAATGAAAACTCATTTTAAATTTAATTACTTTTGCATCTTCATTCACATAAGCATTGTTTAATTGATTTCTTTTTTAAAAATGATTCATCAATAGAAACTGATCACCAAGATTATCCTAAAATGTCCTGTTGGAAACAAAATGTAAATGATGATAATATGCTGCCCTTTGTTTATTTACGAGGATGATATGACCAATCATCATTATAAACGTTTTCTGTTGTCCTTTTTTTTGCTGGTCCCTATCTTTACCCAAAGCATTCCTCCTGGTAACTGGGAAAAAGACATACATGGTAGAGGGTTG
The DNA here is from genome assembly GCF_048164855.1 of Canis lupus baileyi. Taxonomy (NCBI): domain Eukaryota; kingdom Metazoa; phylum Chordata; class Mammalia; order Carnivora; family Canidae; genus Canis; species Canis lupus. Next base: position 19,266,267 of record NC_132855.1, on the reverse strand, counting down.
TATGTATGTGTGTTTAGATGTATGTATATTATATGCATGGATAAGATGTATGTTTGTACATCTCTCTGGATAGACGAGGAGATGGCTAGGTGATTAACAACTCTCTGTAGAGATGGGCTCAGTGAATCTTTTTCATTGTAAAACAGGGCAGTTCAGATTCCTGTCCTTGTCTGTTGACAGAGCCACATTTGTACCTATCTGACTAGAGCTGTCTGCCTCTGAATGAGGTAGGCTTTAAGACCCAGTGAAGGTACAACATACTATAGAACTTTGCAGCAATTGGAACTAGCAGTTTCCTACAACTCTAAAAAGTGAAGGACCTTTTCTTTGAAGACCCTACTAATCCTATTGTTAATCTATACTCTGGAGGTCCCCAGGGCACATGTCAAGAAATACCCATAACACTCATTTGCTTTTCTGAAAACACTCATTTTATTGTTACAGGCTGCTTACCTTGGCCTGTTCATGTAACGATTCACACACACACACATTCTATCAATAAAGCGGGGTGTCATTTGTGTACATCTGCACAGAGTCTGTGTAAAGATTTTATATTATTTTGTATTTTCATTTATATATTTTCCTAAACATCTAAGTATTGACTAATTGATGATTCATCCTTCCAAGATGCAAGAGCCTGTGACAGCTAGCTCTACCCAAAGGAGCTGTTAGGAAAAAACAATAGGAAACCTAATCTTTGGGATTTCAACAACAATGCAAAAGAAGAGCACGTTGGCACTGATCTCCCTGTTTCAGTCTCCCGCTTCTCACTAAATCAGCCACGAAAGGCCCGTGAGCTCCAAAGAAGAGGCTTCTCGTGCTACTTTGGATGGGACTGTCCTTCCCTGAAGCATAGGAAGGCATTGGCCCATGTAGCACATCTCTGTCTGCAACCATTACCCAGCACTTAGCATGAGGGAATTGTGGGGGGGGTTTTTGTTTGTTTGTTTTGTTTTGTTTGTTTGTTTAAGGAAAATGCATTAATTCTGGAAGGAGTCACTTCTTTTATGGCATTCAAGACAAGGTGGTTTAACATGGAAGACTCAGAGGTCCCCGGGGGTGTTTGTTTATTTATTTGTTTTGTTTTATTTGTTAGATCTTTAATTTAGTGGTTTGACATTTATACGGCTCCCTAGAGCAAAAGCATCAGGAGATTGAGAATTTAGCTGAGGAGGTCACTTATTTGCCATTTTTCATAAACACAAATAATTTCCTTTTTCCCTCAGCCACACATTCCCTGGCTCATTAAATCAATTTAAAGTCCTAAATTTTTCCCCCCTCTGGCAAATTGAAGCTAAAGCTCAAACTATGTACTCCCCTGAGGAATGCTTACCCAAGTTCTACAGGTCAGGCCAAAATCAGTTTCTGTCAAACAGCCTAACACCTCTAGTTATTATAAAATGAGGAATTGGTAATTGGGGGCTGGGCTCTGGACTTGCCTGAGAAGGGCTGGCTGCAGTGGCATGAACCTCATTCCTGCTGCTTTGGTCTATGTCCTGGCTTTGTTTTGTTTTGCCTTTTTTTTTTTTTTTTCCTACCCACAGTGGAGAACTATGAAAAAGTCAAAACAGATTTCTATCGGGAATTCATGAATTGAGTTGGCTATACAAATCTAGACAGTGAGAAGTGTATTCAGAATAAAGCCAGGAGGGCTTCCAGGCAGAGGCATAGGAGAGTGTGGATAAAAAAAAAAAAAACTCAGATCTCAGGGTCTAAGATCCTCCAAAGGGCAGAGAATCCTGAGTAAAGGATTTCACCCCCAAGCCCCTTCCCTAAGAGGCAGGGGTTGTAGGAGATTTACTGACTTGTTGACTATTGAATATGAGTTAGATAACAGAGGTCAGGAAATGAAGTGGAATTTGATGTATTAACTAGGAAGCAGCAGAGGAAGCCAGGCTTGTGTTTTATTTGTTATTATTTCCCTAATATCCTCAATTATGTGGTTCCCATCAGAGGATCTGATCTGTTGCTCATGTAATGGTGTTGTTCCCTCTGGTTCTGGACACGGGGAAACAGGCCATGAATCCCCTGCCCCAAGGCATCGGGAATAATGTTTGCTTTTTTCTGTGTGTTGCCAGGCCTGTCCCAGGCTCTCTATCTTCTCTGCTACATCTCCACAACAGACAGAGACAGCCCATGCCAGCCTCCATGCCTGGGACCCTGCCCAACCCTACGATGCCGGGATCTTCTGCAGTCCTGATGCCAGTAAGTGCTTCTCACTTCCACTGAGCCTTGCTCTTTTGAAAGCAGTAAAGAAAAAGCTGAGATCTAAGCTGGAAAGAAAGTGGCTTCTTCTGGATGAGGAGTTGAGCTGTGTACTGGTCTGCTGAGAGTGCCTGGTTGTCTGTCGCTAGGCATCTCACTGGCTTTCCTGCCCTTCAGTTCTTCCTTAGCGAGGCCTGGCCCCATCCTCCTGCTGGTGACAAGTGAGCTTGCCATACTCAGGGAGTAGAATTTGTTCAAGGATATAGTGTTTTAGGACTAGCCCACAGTCTGTATAGCTATGTACAGAGTGTCCTTAACTTACTGGGGAGTGGTCTTGCCAGGCAGGACTCAGTAACAGAAGAATAAAAGTAATAATGACGGTGCACAATACCCACTAATATGTATTCCTGCATATCATGTTCAAGTCATCATGCTCACAACCTTTACTGCATACTTACCATGTGCTGGTCCTTCTGTAAGCACTTCAGCAACACATGAAACCATCCTGTCAGGCACGTACTATTTCTACCACCATTGTTTGCATGAGGAAGGTATAGCACGTGGCTTTCTTGGCTGAGAAGCAGCATAGCTGAGTTCTGAACCCAGGAGTTCGGACCCCAGAGTCCACTCTGTCAACCACTGCATGATACGTACATTCTCTGCTTTCACTGTCACAACAGACCTGTGAGGGAAGCACTGTTATTAACCCCATTTTACAGATGAGGAACCTGAGGCACAGGATGCTGAGTAGCTTGGCTAAGGTCTCAGTTATTAGGTGATGAAGTGGAAGGATTTAAATCCAGGTGGTATGACTCAAGAGTCTACACTCTAATCATTATATGATATGACCCCCTTCTGAAAACAACACATTAGCCTAGAAGGGACATCCAGAGTGTTCCAGAACAAACCTTGCTCTCCTAATACAGGATTCCCTCCCTGTGCTGCTTCATCCTCCCTGGCCTTGTGCTTCGTGGAGCATGGCTGGTGTCATTGTTCCTAGGGCCACAGGAGTTCCCCAAAGCCCTAGATGTGAGAGGACAATGCAATGAAAACTCTCCCACAACAGTATCAACAAGGCCTGACTGGAACATTTTTGCATTTTGAGGAATTATCTACATTTGTCACTTCATGTTGCTCTCATTGGGGTCCTGTGGGAATGGGATCACAGTAATTATTGCCATGCTCATTTTACAGATGAAAAGCTGAAGAGTAAGAAGTTGAAGGAAGCTGTCTAATGCCACACAGCTGTGACGATCCCCAATTCTGCTCACACTGAGCAGCTCAGATTTTTGAAGCTTGAGCAGTTTGCTGATTTATCTGAATGGAGGCAGGTGTGGACAAGGGCTTGGAAGCCCAAGTTCAAAAAAAAGTTCCTGCCTACTATAAATATTGGATTGTCCCAGCTAGAAACAGTCTTTGCAAAATCAGGCCAGAAGGAACCAAAGAGTTGACACATTTTACCTGCATGGCTCACTTGAAACATCTTTAGATGAGGTACAACAGCACCCCCAATGTCACTATCCCAGGTATTATTCAACCCAGCCAGTTGCATGAAAACTCCCACCATAAGCTGTCTTCCTTTACACTATGAATCACTCTTGTCCAAAATTACTTTCCTTTCATAAATTTTCTCCACTATCCAGAAAAATAGCACTTTGGTGACCTTCTTCTTTTTTTTTTTTTTTTTTTTCCATTTGATTGTACCATTTCCAGGGACAAAGGTGGGACATGGGCTGAGAGGACCCAGAGAATAAGTATCTGGCACTGGTTTCCACCATATCATCTCATTGTACAACTTGACCTCCTATTGATGCTTCACAATAGAAGTAAAGGATGAGGTACATGATCAAGAGCCAATGTAGACAGCAAGTCTGGGAGGCCATCCCCACAGGAGTTCCCAAACCCATGCCACTGATAGTTACAGCCGCCATGACAACAGCGTTAGTCTAGAGCACTGAGTCTCAACTTGGCGCTATTTTCTCCCCCAGGGGATGTTGGGCACCATCTGGAAATACTGTTGATTGTCACAATTGAGGGAAGAATGCTACTGACATCTGTGGGTGGAGATCAGGGATCCTGTTAAATATTTTACAATGCACAGGACAGCCCCCACAAAAAACTAATTATTTGGGCCCCAGATGTCAACAGCACTGAGCTTGAGAAACCTTGGTTTAGAGTGACAGGAATGTAACTAATGAAGACTATTATAAAATATCTAAAAAAGAGATACCCTAAGAGCCCCTGGTCCCAGAAATCTAGGCCTTCTCCCCATTGTTATTGAGTTCCCTGCTCCTGTGATAAGATTTTGGCATTTTTAAGCCCAATCTTCTCATAGAGTTCCTGCCTTGAGAAACCATGATGCTCTTGACATAAAAGATCTGTCTATAAGTGGAGGTAATATTCTTTTTAAAAAAAAATATGGGAATCCTGGGTGGCTCAGTGGTTGAGCATCTGCCTTTGGCTCAGGGTGTGATCCCGATCTGGGGATCGAGTCCCATGTCGGGCCATGGAGCCTGCTTCTCTCTCTGCCTGTGTCTCTGCCTTTCTCTGTGTCTCTCATGAATAAACAAATAAAATCTTTAAAAATAAATAGATAAATAAAAAAATAAATAAATTTAAGTTGTTATTAATTAAAATAAAAACACATACTCCTGTCATATTACCACCATACATTATCAAGGTAAAAATGCAGTTACAAAATAGTATGTAAAATATAATCTTATTTTTATAGAGGGAATATTCTTAGCTGATTTGTAGTGCATGCTGACATTTCACAAGGTCCCAGGTCTGCAGCAAAATGATGTGTTTATTCATTCCACAAGCTTTTGCTGAGCACCTGCTATGAGCCAAGTACTGTCCTGGACACTGGGGATGTGATGAACAACAAGACAGGATCTCACGGTGCTATGATTTCCTATCCTCAGTCAAATGTTGGCATAATTTGGGAATACAAGCACTCATTGTAATTACAAAAGCCCAGTGAACTGTTGAGATTTTAGCTCCCTTTCTCTGATTTGTTTGAAAAAGTGAATCCTTTACTGGATTTTTTTTTTTTTCTTTACCTGGATGTTTTACCTGCAGTGCTAAATGTTGCTTCGTATTCAGCAAAGCCACTCCCATCTTCTGACTCCTTGATTCCAGGAACCTCCCCAAAACACGCTCATGCAGCAGGACCTTGTCAGTATAAGCACCATATAGTTGTCTTGCAGAGGCTCTTGCTAACCCCTTATAATCACTAAGATGGAAAAATGCAATTTTTTTAAAATAGAGAAATCAGCCTGTTTTCAACATTCTGGTGAATTTGTGAGTCATGGAGTAGGAGTAGTCACAGACTGTAACTCTTCCACAAAGTGGGAAGCATGGCTGATTCTGGATCTCGAGGAGAGCAAATAAGCTGCTCGCCCTTTGTAGTACATGATGGAGAGCAACGTGAAACTTCCAGATAAGCATTTGTACTTCTCAGTGACCTTCTTTCAGGAAACTGAAAGCAAAAGCTCGTTTGGGCCTGATTTCTCTCTAGGAGCAGGTGACCAGTTGGGATAAACAGTCAAAGGCCTTTCTGACTCTTCCATCTCGCTGCCTCTGGAAGTGGGAGTTATAAGCTCTAAGCGTTTTGAGGAGCAGCTGTCAAGACTTAACAATTAGAGTACATGAGTGTACTGCATAGCACTGAACTGTTCGCTTAAACATAGCTACAATGGTAAATTTTATGACGCGCATTTTACCTGAATTTCCAAAATAATCATACAAAATAAAAAACCTAGGCTATGTGGAGACTCAGGGGGTCTAGGAGAGGGAAGGTTTTATTTTACTGAATTGATAAGGCTCCAGAAGTTTTTGCTGGCTTGCTTTGGAATGTATAGAAAATTCTTCATCAAATAGCCCCTTGTGAAGCAGTGTCACACCAACATACACTGCCCAATAACTGATGTGCTCTTTCAGGCTAAGGTACAGCTGAGGGGGCTTTGCTGAGACAGGGACTGTCCACCCATCACTCGTGTCATTTAGTGAGCATCTCCGCTCACCCACACATTAATGTCATAATTGCAGCCCCGCACTTGGGACGGACCCAGCAGGGATGGAACCCGACAGCAGTGGGGACCCTAACGGGGCATTTACCTGAGCTTTCACTCTCAATTCTTGCCAGGGAGGTTCCTGGCCTGCACTCTTGGAAGAGCTCCAGTGACAAAAACCTCTGTGTTTCCCCAGACTGCCCAGGCTAACACTCTTCTCCCTTCCTTCCTTTGGCAAGGGGAACAACTTTTGCACCGAAGAATCTATTTTTTTCCTCTTGAGGCGAGTCTTCTGTGCAATTTAGTATTAAGTATACTCACTTTATTTTTGTTCTTTGAAACAGGCTAAATTTCTACTGAATAGACAGTATCAATCAGATCTACCCTCCCCTGGCTAAAAGAGAGGTTTTACTGTATTTACTTATTAACAGGGACACCCTGGAGACAAGAATGCCAGAACTCGTGCAGGTATTTGAACAATGTTAATTCTACATGCGGTGGCAGGCCAGCAGGACAATGTCCATCATGTGCCGCACGGTACCCTCACCTGCTCTCTTCACCCACTCAAAGGCCTGGCCCTGCCATGAGGCCAAAATCTGCTGCTGTATGGTGTCCTGATGAGGTTAATAGGGAAGAGGAGATGTGCCAAGGGCAGCAGCTCAAATATCTCTTGGACATCGTGATTGTGTTTATAAGTTACAATGGCAAGGAGACCCAGCATATTCAAGAGCATTCCTTTTTTAAATTAATTTAATGTTTTCCTTATTGGTAAAATGATTCATATTGTTGTATAAAACTGAGGGAGGGAAAAAAAAAAGCCATGGATAACCTGAGATAACCATTTGGTATATATCCTCCCAGCATTTTTCTGTGCATACATTACTCTTTACATTTATAAAAAGAAGCATGACTAGTGGCAGTTGGAGTGTTTGCAGAAGTGGAAATATTCCATACTCGTGTTTGTAAATGTACCATGACAACACGATTCTCGTTGGCATGGGGCATCTCCTATAGCAGGCACAGCTTTAGATTAATTATTTGATGTCCTAGAGTTCAAGGCTCAGAAGTGTCTTACTTGCCCTTCCTCAAACCATAGTCTTTCTCCAGAGTTATTCAAAGAAATTCTAAATGACCCACTTGAAAGAGAAATGCAGCTTTGTCTGTGACCTAGACTGCTTTTCTGAGACTCTGACTCTTGCTTTTCTTTCTCTTAGATGGAGAGACAAATGTCAGTGAACTCCAGCCTCTTGGGAATGCAAGGTCCAAATCTCAGCAACCCCTGTGCTTCTCCCCAGGTCCAGCCAATGCATTCAGAAGCCAAAATGGTAACTAACAATTATAATCATCCTTTTGTTATTTCGTGACTTTTTCTTTGGATTTCTACTCTGATTTCCAAATTTCAGTTAAGGCAGGTAGATGGCTCCGTCGTCATCGTTTTTGGTGAATAGGTCTTTTCTGTGGAAAGGCAGTACAGAACTTGGCCCTCTTTTTGAGGGTGTTTGCTATTGAACCTTGGCATCAGATGACCATGTAACAAGCATTGGATCACCCTTCATGAAAGGGATGTTTAGAAGTTTGGGGAGATCCATAGGAGTTGCGGTGGGATACACACAAGTAGGAGTTCATTTCCCCCTAAGGTAAAATTAACAAAAACCATCCAGAGTTCCTCTTCTTCAAGGTGGTCACAATTTCAGTGCCACGCTTCCTGTCCCCCATATCCGTGAGAACAGACACGTGATTCTGAAGCACACACTAGCACAGAAATATTTTTCATGTTTTGTTATAGTTGTCAGATGTGACGTTAATTCAAAGGATCACAGCCTTGTTTTCATGCAGGGTAACTGCGCCTCTTACTGAAATACGTGATTTCAGGTGACAACCTTCACCGACTCGTAACGTAGAAGATTTATGTGCAGTAAGCTCAGTCTTTCCAGTCATATTGAGAGATTTATACATTATATTCTGTTAAATATTAATAAAAGCAATGCATGTCCATCTCTGCCATACAAAGTAAAGTTGCTGGCTGTATTTAGTAGAGATACTTGAAGTAGACTGCTCGGTTTTCATGTAGTTAAATTCTGACAATTAGTATAAGGTATCAGATGGCAACAAAATACACTGTTAGTATCTGATATTGGATAAGGGTAGCTTTGCCACAAGTCGGAGATTTATTTGGTTTCCTGACAGACAGCATTGGGGACCGTGTCTAATGGCTTGGTATGAGGATGTTCTTGACAGCTCTGAAAATTAGCCACCAAACGCCAGTGACTTCAATTTCAATGGCAGCAAGTTTTTTTGATGTCTGCTTTGGTCACTTTCTCTTGGAAATTTTACTCATGTGTCTTTCAGCTCCTTGATTCAAGGAAGCGCCTGAATTCCCAGTGTTGGCTACCTTGGGCAAATAAAATCTGTGGTTAAGAGAGTTCTCTTTGCTGTGCCACAGTCCCTGTGACATGCCAGATGGCACCGGCATCTTCAGCAAAGCTCGTTAAATCTTTTTGGAATCGGCAAATATTTTTTCAACTCAAGCCCTGCAGAGCCAAACCAAATACTTGCTGGCAGAGTAAAGTTCAAACTGGCATCTGTTTTGGAGACCAGAGTAATACCATTTACTTTAAAAAAAAAATTTTTTTTTTTAAGGAAAATAAAAAATGAACTGTGAAGGTACTTAAGAAAAAAACAAAATTAAGTTATTCATGTGTTCTGGGTCTGAGCATCAGATGCTACTCCCCCAGCTGAGTTATTTCTGAATCATCTTGTTTGGTTCGGGGTCTGTATCCCTCTAGGGAGACCTCCCAGACAAACTTTAGGTGGATTTTTACACATAGTTCCAAACCAAATTTCCCTGCCAATTGATTTTCGCTGGATTATATGCCACCACTTGACTCAGAAATGTCCTAACCCTCTCTTCTTACTGGCAAAGAGAGAGAACGCTTCCAAAGGGAGTACAGGTTATAATTATTTATTTATATGTATGAAATAAAAACATATGATATGGCCAATTACTATGAATAATATCAGCTGGAGACAAAAGGAAATTGGTCTGTACCTATAAAATAGTGTTACCCCACAAATGTTTGTCGAGTTAAATTTACTGAGCAAGCACACTACTCTGCTGATTCATGCTCTGAGTGGATGGATGAATATTTCCAGATCCATGATGTCTGGGCTAATGAACTCTTATCATGGAGTTAGGGCTTAGAGAGCATAGTTAGTCTCTCTGTCACAGGCTCCCACCCCTGACACTATTACTGGCAATCAGTTATTCCAAAGGGGAAAATGATGTACTGGCCACTTACTTTTTGGAGAAACAGCATTTACTTCTTAGCCTGGAAAAGTGTTTAGTAATCGGCTTTTAATGCATTACTCAGCATTTCTATTCTTATTCCACTTGCCTTATTCACAGGAGAGACCAGTTATTGCCATCAACTAACCATACGGTATTTTCTAGCAGCTTTGGGGCTGCTCAGATGAAAAGCTTTTACAAAATACAAAGTAATAGAGAAAAAAAAATCTTCCATGATTTTAATGTCAGCCAGAGCCTCCCCAGGTTTTCTCTGAACTATGGGCTTTGTTGTTCTATGCCTAATTTTCTTCCTGTGTAAGACTGGAATGGATTCCAGATTTCAACTAAGACTCCTGTTTCACTGTTTTCAAGGACTTTTCCAAAGGTCACACATGGGCTATTGTGATGAATGCACTCTGCGGGGTGTGTTCTCCGAGCACACAAGAAACCAGAGAGCTGCCAGGGAGGTGTCGCCCACACCACAACACTGCATATCTGTTCTCCTGGGGACGGCGATGTCAGAGTGTCTATTTCACACTCTCTATTGACCACTGACAAAAGCCGTCCTCTTGCATCTCTGGTGAAGTTTGGAGGTCCTGGAGGTGGACAAAAGCTTAAGACAGGATTGCTTTAACTGTACAGCTTTGTTAGAAGCTGTCCGACTAGTGATTGCTCAGTAGGATACATCCTCTTCCCTCAAATTGGTCATTTCAGTTGTGGAAGAGAGCAAAATAGGTGTCCCCAATAAGCTGCACTGTGTATTAATCCAGGATATCCAAATCAAGCAGCACAGTGCTCTTCTTTGGATTTAATGTATATTGGCATCAAGCAGTGGGCTTCAGTGTACTGAAGTCACATCTGTCCAAGCTGGTTCTGTCATGATTTCTGACAGATTATAATGGAGTTTTATGGATTCTTTTTCTAAAGAATTAAGCCAACAAACATATGGCTTCATGGTGATACAAGTGAATATATACATATTAGATTTTGTTTTGCGGGTCAGGACAGACTCAAAGCTGTGAGAGCTTTCCATCTGTCTAACCACCCAAAACTACGGGTTCTCCTCCCAGATTCCTGGAATTGGTGGGTATTGTCCATGAAAATGGGGTCTGCTAGAAAGAAAATTGACTGGATACTGATGGACATTTTTGACATTCAAAAGGGAAAGGGAGAAAATGGGGGGGATAAGCAGACAGAAATTGAAAAGGGGAGGAAGAGAATTTAAACCAGACTGGGACACATTTCCAGCCTCTTGTGGCTCTTGTGGCCATGAGTGATTCTGTAGTGGTGTGGATATGGTATCTTCCGGTTACGGAGATTTGTGTTCATTTCTATTTGTGAGAATGAGACCAATCTTATTTAGTTTTAAAAGAGGTTTTCTTTCTTTCTTTTTTTTTTTTTTTAGACCAGTAATAGGGTTGGAAGCTAAAATAAGGAATGGGGAGAACTTGTCCGTATATCTGTCTTATAACTCAGTAATGTTGAGAGGATTACCATACTGAAACCAACTAAAGTGAAAGATGGCATATAAACAACTTTCCAGACAGGGCTGTGGCCACTCTGCCCAGAATTCACCTTCAGTGTGGACAGAGTTAGGGAAGCTCATGGAGTGTGGAGATACTAGGGGGAAGGTACATACAGCTGATACCTGGTTTTGCCCTCAGGACAGTCCAGGATAGACTTGTCCTCATTTTATAGTTGAGACAACTGTAGCTCCAAGAGTTTAAAAAACTGGCCCAGTGATGCATCACATAGCAAAGGCTAACGTCTCAGACTTCACCGACAATGCTTTTTCATCACAATATAGATAAAAAAGGATGTTTGGGTGGCTCAGTGGTTGAGCATCTGCCTTTGGCTCAGGGCATGATCTCGGGGTCCTGGGATCGAGTCCTGCATCGGGCTCCCCATGGGGAGCCTGCTTCTCCCTCTACCTATGTCTCTGCCTCTCTGTGCCTCTCATGAATAAATAAAAATAAAAAATAAAAATAAAAATACCACAGAGCTTCCAGATAACAGTAACTGGCAGATTATATCAAAGTCTTTGGATTTCTTTTATATTTACATACAAATGGGAGATAAGGATGACAAGGCCCTCCCATTTAGAGGTTAGACCTCTAGATAACCTGGAAAAGATGAGGGATAGGTGGTAGTACAGGATGTCCCCCTTGGCTTAACCAGAGCTCTGTGGCCTCTCTGATTCAGCTTCACTGCCTCTCTTTCTCCAAACACATTTTTATCTTGATGTTTCTTATTTTACATATGTGTCCCCCCCTTACTTGATTGATGAAGATAATCCTTGCATCATGGAAGTTCCTTGTACTAAGAAAGGCCCCATGAATGAGAACTGAATTTGATTGGTTGAGCTGAGTTGAATTAAAACAATGAGAAAGAACCAAACAGTAATAGCCATGGAAGTGAGGGTGGGATGGAGTGGATAAGGGGCAAAGGAGAGCTCAGAAGGGAGAGGATAAAATTAGGTAAATGCTAAGCTAAGTAATTAGCTGATAAAAGAGTATTTGACTGCATTTGATTTCTTCGGAAGATATCTGGAAACAAGATCTGGCTTATATTTTTTTTCCTTGATAGAAAAGCAATGTATGTGTTACTTAGAAAATAGAAGTTGGAATCACACTGACTTCTTAGGAATTGAGAAGGATCAATACCAAATGTTGTTTCTTCCCTTGTGATAGGCCAGCTGTGCTGCAATTTGGTTGTCAACTTGTCAGTACCTCATCTATAGTTAGGTTTACAATCTTTTGAATATATACATAAATATGTGAATGAAAAAGACAAAAAAAAATTGGAAAGTCAAAGCCCTTTAGAGGTGGGAGGTACTTAGTGAAGACCTTGCCCAGATTCCTCATTTCACGAGTGAGGACACCAAAGACAAATAAACACAACGAAAATCAAGGCATCATTTAAACACAAAGCTGGGTCCCCAGTTCAGACCTTCCCATTTCTACCCAGCATTATGCTTTTTTCATTCACTGTACTGATAAATTACTGACAGTGCTTCTTTTCTTGGCTCGTGGTTTTCTCCTGGCAGATTGGCAGACAAGAACTAGGGTGGTATAGCGAGCCATCCGTGGTTAAATCTCCACTTTGTTTTGAATGTCAACCTGGGTGTGTTTGTGTTTGCCTTTTCCCTCCCTAATTATCGAGCTGGATAACTGTTTGCCTACGGTGCCCCTTGGCCACCCACTGTCCAACAGATAAATCACAGAGGAGCCTGGCTCCATATGGAGTTGCCTGGAAAGTTTATACACATGAAAAGACAGTCTCCAGGTAACATCTCTCTGGCACTCTTGAGAAATACCCTTCATCGATTTGCCTATTTGCTTTAATCACCCCCCTAGTTTCACTTCCTAAAAGTCCAGGCATTAAAAAAAAAAAAGAAAAAAAGAAGGCAGTGAATGAATAGGCTGTCTGCTTCTCAGAAGCTTTGTGGTGAGGCAGGAAATACTGTTGACTTTAAAGAAACTCTCATTAACTTTTGAATCATGCCAGCAGCTATGTGTCCCTGTAGCTAGTGATCAAAACATGAGGATGGCCTGATCCAAGGTGGCCTCTTTTTTCAGAATCCTCCTCCCTCACTGCTGTGAAAAACCACTGTCCTGTATGCAGATGAGTAGGAATTATGTAGGATTCCCTGACAACAAAAACAGCAACAATGATCTATGCTCTCCTCTAATATCTGTGATGGGTCTCGTTTTAAAGGCAATCTGCTTTCTTAAAACACCCTGGTAGAAAATGATAACTGTTAACATTAATTAAGCACTTGTACTTGTGGCAGAAGCTTTGTTAAGCATCTTATGTTTTCTCATTTAATGCTCAGATCAATCTGATAAGGGAGATACTAGTCCTAATCTCATTTTACAAATGAATCAACTGAGAAGTTAGGTAGCTAGTGCAGAACATAGAAGCTGGTAAAATATGTTGGGCTGGGCTCTTGGTCTCGGCTCTAAACCATAATGGTTTGCCAGCAGGGGGATGATCATCCTATAGGTTTCTGTTAGTAGAGACCTTTCCAAATTGCAAAGCCATCTGTATTGAAGTATCATTGAAGACTCTTAGCAACCCTGTAAGGTCAACAGGGAACTATTACCATCCTCATTTTGTAGACACGGAAATGATGAGTGGCTTTTCTAGCATCATCCAATGGCACAACCAGGCCCTGCACCCAAGTCTTCTGTGGGTTTTGTCCTGTTTCTACTTTATCATCCTGCTGTCCGGGGTGTCCCTATAGTAACTTACCCTGAGTAGAAGCAAGTTCTTACAAAAACAAAACTCAGCAATAAAAGTACGATGAGGCTCAAATGAATAGTTCAGGTCCAGGCTCCTATTTGCTTATACCTATCAGACTCTCTAGTTTTCACCAGCTAAACACAGGAGAGAAGGCTGGTCCATATTTCTGTCTGGCCAGGACAAATACTGAATTTGAGCTTAGTTATGATTATTAAAGAATTAAAAGCAGCAATGTTTCTCTAAGAGCAAATAGAAGTCCCAAGTCCTTTCTGTTGGCTGAAGGTATACCCGTTCACATGCCATTGCCACTTTGCCTGTTAAACTATAGAAAGTTTAATTTAGGAATATCTCATGCCATTTTTTTGATAAAATATTTACATTTACAACTCAATTTTGAGATCCTCGGTAAGAGCTAGCAACCATTTATTTATATTTCTATAGAACAGAACAAATTCCTACAGAATTACATTCTGGAATTACATTCTGTGTGCTGATCAGAACCTCAAATATATGGGATTAGACATTTGATTATATTTGTTTTGAAAATAAGAATTTGAGAGATTATCAATTGCCTGTGAACCACCAAATTCCAGAGAAGGAAAGGAGCTTGGGGATTCTTTTAGCAAAATCCTTTCCCTTTGAGAAAAAAGGCCTGAGGTTTAAGTTAATAGCTCGTCCCAGATCACATAGCTAATTAGCAGAAAGAAGAGGAATTAAAACTCAGTTTCTGGATTTTCAAGTTTATTGGAACTTTACTCCCCATGTGTCAGTCAGGAATTGACAGGGAAAGCCATCTGCTAGCTGCTGTGATAGCAAACTTTCTAAGGGGAATGTTTCCTGAAGTGTTTTTTGCAGTTTAGTTAGGGAGGCAAAGTACCTGGGGAGAAGAGGGTCAATCAGCTTTTCCTTTTTATATCATGTCAACTGGGATTGACAGCAACCATCAGACTACCCAAAGGAATGGTCCAATTCTCTGTAATTCTTCTTGAGACTGGGGGTCTTGACATGATACCACTAAGCTATTCTTTTTTATTGTTATTATACAAGATAGTTAATATATGGTGTAATTACTAGTTTCAGGTGTAGAATTTAGTGTTTCAGATTCATCAGTTGCATATAGCACCCAGCGCTCATTCCATTATGTGCCCTCCTTAATGCCCATCACCCAGTTATCCCATCCCCCCACCCCTCCAGCAACTCTCTGTTTCCTTGAGTTAAGAGTCTCTTATGATTTGCCTCCATCTCTGATACCACAATGCTATTCTTATTCATCATCCAGAGTGGATACACACTGAGTATTTCATCTCTTGGTGCTTAGGACAAACTGCCTCGGTGTTGTCCGCCTCCAAGCAGAACTAAACTTCCTACTTCTCTGTGTGTTCCTTGGGCTGCATGGGTCTTCCATGGGCTTTAGGAGGTCTGTATTGTGTCCCTGCAGAGCGTTGGCCGAGCCTGCTGCTCCCACAACACAAAGGGGTATTGAAACGCCCCTTTCCATTGGATCTCTTCTCTGGGCTCCCCACTCTGCCCTCCCCAGCAGCTCCTCATACACACATTCAGACACTCTCCTGGGACTCATTGTCTTCCCAGTTTGATTTCTTTCTCTTTCTGTCAGTATCCACCCTGTTTTGGTAACCATGGCAATAGGTGAAACACAATCTCAATATTTGCTCGGGCCTCTGTCATCCAGCCCAGCACGCGCATTGCCGGGTCTTGTTTTTGTGTTTGTTTAATGTTCCCAAGCCTGAAGTCAGATGCATCTGGGCAAGGACACCGCACATGGTCCGGTTCGGAACACTCCCTCTCAGACAGTTTTCAGGCACGTCTTCTTGTGGGTCTGTGTACGTGTACGTGTGCGTGTGTCCCTGTCTGCTTTGGAACGTCATGCAAAAAAGTTTAGCTTGTGTCAGAATAGCCAAGGAAGGGAAAAAAAAAAAGGAAATTTTATGAATCTTGTTACAGGGAAGTTCTGCTTTGCAGAGATATATTATATTTTGGTCGTTTTCTTGGAATTTGTGTATCTTTCCAAGATTTTTGCCAGCGCAACTAATAATGAGAGTTTGCTTTGCATTTTGGGATGATGGCTCTGCCTTGATTAGGCGTTTTTATGTGGCAAGTACAGAAAATCTGTCAGGAAATTTGTGCCTGGAGGGAGGTGGAAGGTGGGACATGAGGGTGGATGGAAGAAGAAATGTTTTCCTGAAGTTTGGGGATTTTTCTTTTCTTAAAAAATAAAAGGGAGAATTTAATCTTCAAGTGAAAAACTCACAAAGAGTATATTTTTTCTACTTGTATCCTTTTAAAATTGTCTTTTTATCCCCTGTTTGAAAAGCTAGCTGTACTATGGTACTATAATTCTATATGACTGTTGTGTTTGCCTTAGTAGGAATAAGATAAATTGCTAGGTTCTCAGAATAGTTAAGTCCCACACAATAAAACTAAACGCCAAGTATTTTTATTTTGAAATGGTATTCACAGTTACCAGAACAGAAGATGTGTTTAAGGAGGACAAGATTTTCATCCAACTGTGGCTTTGGATTCTAGAAATTAAAAGCACAACCAGAGAGGCAAGGCAGTAACCTGATGCCAGTAGACAGCCAGGATCTGAAGTGTAAGAGGGAGCAGGAACACACTGGGGTAGAATTTCAGAGCTGGCAGGTGTTTCACTTGCGCCCTTTCCTGGAACATCCTTCTCCATTTTGGCACTTTGCATGGGAACGTGCCCATGTTTGCGTGGTACTTGAGGGCCCAGTCTGGTCCCATGTCCCCTCTAGCCTCTTCTGCTCTACACAGCTCTGTGCACCATGGTCACTCTCTGAGAGCCCATCCCAGGAAGCTGGCACCTTCCTCAAGGCTTCTTGCTCTCTCTCTGGCTGCCTTACCTCTCCCATCCTATTTCCTTTGCCTCCTTTTTTTCAAGGCTTAGCTCAAATGCACCTTTCCTATGAAGTCTTCTCAACTTTCTCAGATACATAGCAGTCACGCCTTCAGCGAGGGTAGACTCCATTTGTACCTTGTTTATCTCTTCCTTGTGGTGCTGTTGTCTGTGTTCTGGCCTCACTGCCAGCTTGTGATCCCTTTGAGAACAGAGGCCAAATTGATTCAGGTCTCCTGCATGTTCTGGGTATCCAATAAATGTTTGTAGATAGATTGAATAAGGGAAAGTCTGATAAACTAATTTAGGTGGGATATTACTCTGAATTAATATGTCACCTCACGCTGTGGGCTTTTTTTTTTTTTTCTTTTCTTTTCTTTCTTTAAGTTCCAGGGATAAGGTAGGACTTAACTGAGATGATTGATTCACAGTGATAGAATTTCAGGGCCCATGACAAGCGGGTGGAAAGAGATATTTGAGCAGGTGAGAATCCTTCCCACAACTCCCCCAGTCCCTGCATCACTTGGTACCTGGGGCTCTGCTAGCCATAGCTGAGTGAAGCTCTCCAGAGATATCCTACACAAACCTTCCACACCCACTGTGGTACCTCCTGAAGGTGAGGTGGCTTTATATGAAGGCACTTCGATACTTCAGTATTGAAGTACCCTTGGTGAGGGCCCAAGACTTTAGTACCTTTTAAAAAAAATTACAGAAATTCACAGATTCTGATGTATTTTTGGTCAAAAATTAATATATAACAGCAAACTTTTAGATAATGTTAAAATGAAAATATTCTTTTGTTTCACTGTTCATGTAATATATCAAGATTAGCTTTATACTTTCATGAATATATACTTTATATCCTGTTTTGAAAAAAAACTCACATATTATAAGCATTTTCCCATTTCAAGTGCCTTTTGAAACCATTTTAATAATAGTATGATTTATCCTATGGGTGTCACATAAAACTTTTAACTATTCCCTTATTTCTACTTCTGGATATTTAGTTTTTATCTACTAGAAAAAAAAAAAACAAACCTTTGATTATAAAAATAAATTTTTAAAAAACTGATCTGAAATTATTTGATTAACATCTTTAATTATTTCCTTAGGATAGATTTCCAGAATTAGGATTAGCAGATCAAAGAGAATTAATTTTTTTTGAGAATTAAACATTTTAAAGTTCTTGTATATATGCTGCCAAATTTCTTAAAATTTATATTAATTTTCATTCCTATCTCCAATACAGGAAGATATCTAACATTTTCAGAAGTGCTGAGCATTACCATTGTTTTTAAAAGATTAATTTATTTGAGGGAGAGAACGTGTCAGGGGAATGGGCAGAGGGAGAGGGAGAGAGAATCTCAAGTAGACTCCCTGCTGAGCATGGAGCCCAACCCTGGGATCGATCTCACAAACCTGAAACCATTCCCTGAGCCTAAGCCAAGAGTCAGATACTTAACCGATGGAGCCACTCAGGTACCCCAAGCACTATCACCTCTTAAAATCTTGGCCAGGTTTTGTTTGCATTTTTTACATTACAGGTCATGTTGCATGTCTTTTTCTATATTTGTTGGCTACTTGATTTTTGTCTTTGATACATTTCTGTACTTGACAGCAATTTTTCTTAATTAGGGTGACTATTGGAATCCAGGGAAAAAATAATAGAGCAGGTTGTCCTACCCCTACTCCATTTTTCAAAATCTTATTAATTAGCTGGCTTTCCTACCTTACTTTACTCATTATATATTTCTTCCTAAGACCTTAAAACACATACCTTAAAATATATTCAGTACGGTTTTTTTTGGTTGTTTTGTTTTGTTTACATGACTCTTTTGCTTGAAAGCACTGTGTTTTGAGGGTTTTTAGAAATTCTTTTTAAGTCTTCTAGTTTTTGTAGTTATTTGACTTATTTATTACAAAAATATTGGCTTCCCTAGGAATATAAATGTGACTCTTCCACATATTTTGTGTTTATTTAGCCAAGCCTTTGTGTATTTAAATATATACCTGAGTATCTTAAATAAACCAAAGATATGTTTGTGTCTTTCACAATGACCTGAGGTAGGATTATATGCCTCCTGCTCTTATCCCGTTTATGAGAAATCAACCTCCAATCATTTTATTTCACCAGTCACTATGTAAGTAGATGGATTTATATTGATTAAACTTTATCATCATGACTGGATGGTTAAATGTTGCTGATCCTATTTCCAAACAAGAAAGTTAAACAGAGAATATAAGACAAGCTTAAGTCCCATGGGGTGATATTAATGGAGTATTATTTTAAAGGTTGGGTGAGTCTTCTGGTAACCAGATTGTAACCTCCTTACCATGCCTAGGCTGTCCAAAGGGAGGGCTCTGAACACCTAGCACATAGTTGGCACAAAATATCCCTGTGTTGAATGAATGAATATGAGTAATTAATTATATGACAATATCAAACATGCATTGAGTGCTCTTCATGGGCTCTTCATGGAATTGTGTGTAAAGATTTAGTGAGGCACTGTGCATAAAATACTTACTTACACTTGGCATTTACATGTATCATCTTTTTTTTTAAGATTTTATTTCTTTATTTATGAGAGAGAGAGAGACAGAGAGACAGAGAGAGAGAGAGAGAGAGAGAGAGGTGGAGACACAGGAAGAGGAAGAAGCAGACCCCATGCAGGGAGCCTGATGTGGAACTCGATCCCGGGTCCCCACGACCATGCCCCGGGCCGAAGACAGGCACCAACTGCTGAGCCACCCAGGGATCTCCTACATGTATCATCTTATTTAATTCTCATACCTATCCTATAAAAACTGTATTCCTGCTTTTACAGGCAGATGAACTGATTTATAGTGCCCAAGATCACTCAACCAGCAAATGACAGACCAAGGATTTAAACCTAGCTTTGGGATATACCCTTCCATACTGGATCTTTGCTTTGGTAACCTAAAAACAAGGTGGTGACTGGATTCTAGTAGGAGTGGAAGCATGGAAGCAGAGAGAATCAATTGGCAAATATTTATTATTAGCATCAGTTATGCACTTGGCTCTTCTTCTTCTTCTTCTTCTTTTTTTTTTTTTTTTTTTTTTTTAACAGTAGGCCTCTGACATTCCTGAGGGTTTTGCCTGGCGTTGTTGTGAAGCTTCAGACCTCTGCTTGTGGCACATCATTTCCTGCATCCAGGGCAACAAGGAGAGAACAAAACCAAATTGTAATCGTGACTCTGAATGGAGGGTCAGGCTGGCTGCTATATCCCCACTCAGAGCTGCAGCAAATGCAGTTCAAATCTGTGCTCCCAGAAGTTCAAATTACTATAGGTTATGGAATTTGAGGGTTATTTTTTAATACTTGAAACCTTGAATGTTAAATTGGAAAAAACCAAGTCTCTGTCGTTAGCAATAATGTTAATAATGACTTCTAGCCCATATTTTAAGATCTGCAGAACATTTTCACACCTTTCACATAGACTGTCAAGCTAGTCTCTTATGGGAGCCATAGCTCTCAACTAGAATTAAGAATAGGGTAGGTTTTAATTTTATTTTTTTTCTCTCTGAGTAGCAAAAGGAAGCATTGGTTAAGAGCAAAGGCTTGAGAGTCAGACTGCCTGGCTTCAAATCCTAGCTGCATGATTTGGTTGCCTGACCTTTTTGTTCTTCATTTACCCACCTATAAAATGGGGATAATGGCGGGGCCTCTCTTAGAGACTGATTTTGAGGACTAAATGAGGTAATACAGGGAAATAATTTGACACAGTACCTGGCACCTAGTATTCTTGCTCTCTCTATATTTTTTCCTGTTTCAAAGGGTACTTCTTTTTCTTTTATCGGTTTAATTCATGATATTTAAAACATACTTGCATAAAGTCCATAGTCTCATAGAAAACTGAAACTAAGAGAGATTAAGTACCTTACCTTTGATCATTCAGCAAAGTTGTGGTAAACTCAGTTCTAGAATTTAACTCCAAGTTTTGATTAATGCACTAAATTACTGTGCTCTTTATAGATACTTGGATAAATCCATGTGAGTTATACAGCTGTTGCTTCGAACTGACCAATTAATTGAAACATGTAAAAATAAAAATGACTTCAAAAACTGTTTTAAAATAGTTAAAAAATTATTTTAGAAAACAAAGTTCAGTGCAGCATATTTTCAAATTTCAAACACATGTTGTTTTATGGTTAGTTCACAAACATATGAATATGAAAACATTTTGTAACATTAAAATATTAGAACTGAAATTACACAAAAGATCAAATGCTCACCAGGAAATATATATTAAAGTCCATTGCCTAAAATAGACTTTTACTATGTCTGTACAAATTACTTTAAATTATACAAATATTTGGAATATGTCTAGCCATGAGACTCAGCTATGTACACTAAAATGACACAAGCAGTGCCATGCCAACTTCTAGCATTCAATTTTTTTTCCAAAACACCTAGAATCATTATTGGTTTGAATGAGAGCATCTCTTATTTCTGCAAGTGAGTTTGGAAGAAGTGCTAGTGAAGGAGAGAAGGAGTTCCCTCAGTCCCTTGGGTGAAGGTAGTTGAGTCTCTGGGACATGGTTAAGAAGGCTCTTTGCCAACATACCCTTTGGAACAACCATACCCGTGATAACAGAGTGTGAAGACCTGATTATTTTCAAATCTGATGAATGAGTCCAGCTGTTCTGCAGGCCAGTATGGGGTATGTGAGAACATGGGATCACAGCAAAAGCATGTTTATCTCACTCCATCATTGCAGTGAACTTTATCTCCTGGGAATTTTCTTAAAGAGCAAGTCTGGGCAGAGTCATGGCTTAATGACCAGGGGCTCTACAAGAGGGTTGTTCCTAAGTTCCAGTTATGCAAAGACAGGGCCTGTGTTTGCAAGGAAAGATAAGCTAAAAAGCTGTGCATGTTCCTCAGACAAAGATAATTTGTCACATCACCACCATTAATCTCTTAGTTCCCAGCTCACATGGTTCCAAGAAATCTGTTTTGTAGATTTATTACATACAAAGCAATGTCTTTACCAGTCCATTGAGCAATCCATTCGTCTATTCATTCTTTCATTCAAATATCTTTATTGAGCACCTCCAAAATGCCATATTGTACTTGGTTTTGGGGGATCAAACTGTGAATAAGACATAATTCAAGACTTTAGAAAATTACAGTCCAATGGAGACTGAGATAAATAAATAGGCAACTGAGTATGTTGTGATAAACGTTATGATAAAGACACATATAAAGCATGCGCCTAATTTGCCTTCATGGTGATGGTGGCAAGGCTTCCAGAGGGGCCCGCAGTGTAGATTTCTCAGGTGAATGAAGATCCTGCTCTCTCCAGTAAAGTAGCCACTACCCACATGTGATCATTTTAATTTACCAAAATAAAATAAAATTTAAAATACAGTTCTGAGGTGCAATAGCCACATTTTAAGAGTTCAATAGCCACATGTAGCCAGTGGCTACCACGTTGTACTACACAGATAAGGAACATTTCCATCATAGCAGATTTTTCTTTCTTTCTTTCTTTCTTTCTTTCTTTCTTTCTTTCTTTCTTTCTTTCTTTCTTTCTTTATTTGTAAAGATTTTACTTATTTATTCAAGAGAGACACACAGAGAGAGGCAAAGATATAGGCAGAGGGAGAAGCAGGATCCCTGCAGGGAGCCTGATATAGGACTCAATCACAGGACCCCGGGATCATGACCTGAGCCAAAGGCAGATGCTCAATCACTGAGCCACCCAGGTGCCCCCCATCATCACAGATTTTTCTATTCAATAGCACTGGCCTAAGCAGATTGGACTGATGGGAGAGTAAATAAAATCGTTTAAAAAAAAAAACTTTTTCAAATTTATATATGTATTGATTTTAGAAGCATTTATTATGCAATAGTGGTGGAGTTTGCAAAGATGCATAAGACAAGATGTCAACCTCTAAATAACTTACATATCTATAGGTGAGGTAGGAACCATAAAAAAATGACCAAAAAACTGTATCTTGAGTTCAGAGGAGAGACTGATTGATTACTAGATGTTAGGAAGGAGAATTGCAAGGTCAGGCTAGTCTTCAAACTTCATGAAGTTGTTGCTTTTCATCTGGGTCTCAAAGGGCTGTTAGGATTCATACAGGGAGGTGGAGTTAAATTCCTACCTTGGTTAAAAAAACATTCAAGTTTCGCACAGTTATTCCAGCGTTAGGGTCCAGCAAGCAACTGAGAAGCTGAGGGCTCTCCCCACTGGCATATTCATTAATGTCTTTCTACTAAGACTGCCGTTTATACAATGGGGAGCTTATTCGTCTGTGCCAACTTACACGGAATAGTCTCCCTTCTAAATGGTGTTAGCATGGATTAGTTTAGGGAAGTTTGAGCCAGATCTTGTTTGCATCAGGTGGCTGAAAAAAGGATTGGGGTGTGTGTGGGGGGGGTGGGTATTAAGGATTATGCAAATCACTGGCCAATATGTAGGGTGGAAACTGGAGACTTCTGTACAAGCAGCTTTTATGTGCCAATAGGTGAGAGAACTTGGAAGCAGTCGTAGGCGTATTATGGGGCAGATGACTTAGGCAGATCCAATGAAAATATCAGTAAATGCCTATGTACATATATAAATCCAAGTCTCTGAATTGTACAATCAAATCTCATGAAACTCATCCCTGGCCTTTTTTTTTTTTTTTCCCTGAAGTTACAGACAATGACCGCTTCCCTTTTGTGTTTGTTATTTTTCCTCCGCTGGAAGCATCTACCAAGTGCAGTTGAGGTCTTGCTTATCACAAAAGCCACTTGTCCTTCCATTTCTAGGATTATGATGTACTTTGTTGTTTGGGAAATGCCAGTCATAGGACTCCGCATGAAGGAAATCTTCCAGCCATCCAGGAAGAGAAGGATTCGAAAGGGTGACTGTGGAAGATCTTCTTAATAAAAACGATTCTGATGTGTGCTGAGACTTGGATTGAGATCAGATCTTTAGAAATTGTGTAAAATGGTGGGTGAAATAAAGGGAAAACCAGTTTTGCAGATGACCATTTAAATCTCCTTTAAAATGGGATAATCCAAGCTCTCTTCTTCATCCTTTACCAGTAGAAAACCCTTACAGAAGTTCTAAAGCTTTAGAAAACAGACAACTGGGAAGATAGCATGAATGATTTGGGAGAAAAGGAGAAATTTTTTCCCCATTATCATTTGGTATGTAATTTCTGAAATTTATTTAAATGTTATTTGATATTTATGCAGGAAAAATAAATTCAAAAGGACAGTAGTCTAACTGGATTTTATGCTTTGAGCTTCACAAGACCAAGAAGAATTATGAACAAATTACTTGGCTACTTAGTGGGTGTTCTCCACAGTTGTTAAATTGACTGATTTCTATTTAACTAAAGATTGTTGAGTTACCAAAAGTGCTATGGGGTTGAGCAGATTTCAGAAGGTTTACAGTACTGCCTTTGGAACTCCAAGGTGGATCTTCTGCAAATAATTCTATTAGAGGCAGACCTGAGTCTCACACAGGAGTGGTGTTCCCAAAGTGTGTTTAAAAGTCAGTCATTCAGAACTCAAAACACAGTTTTCCTCACAAGAAATGTCAGAGATGGTTACTTTCCCAGGGCTGCCCACAAAAGCCTTTTATTCTATAATGTATCTGAAAGAATCTGTCTCCATGTGTTGAGAAAAGAATGGAGTAGTATGGGACAGGACTCCCCCACACCATCCCTAAGGACATCACTAGTTATTTGCAGTGGAGGCAGCCACCAGGCTTCAGTGAGAAGAAAAGGAAACATGTTTCTCTCTGAGGGGAGCTTATCCCTGAAATTATCCCTGGTTCAGCCTTTTGTAGAGTGAACCTTTATCTGTCAAGTTGTATTGCCTTTTCAAAATGACAGCTCGATACTTCTGGAATTAAGTATGTTTTTGAGCTTTCTCTTCTTTTATTTCTGGAGCTCCATGGTGGGTATTCTACACCATTGCTAGATTTAGAAACCAGGGGAATGATGATCATGTGACCACAGAAATCAGTGTCCCTGGGGTTCATCGTTAGCCAAAGGTGCACGCATCTCCTACTAACTTAGATTTTGACATTTTCATAGCTCTTAAAAATAGCCGCAATGTGCCATTCTCACATTCGATTGATATATTGTGACTTTTTGATGTCTGAGCAATTGATTGATTGATTCTTTTTAGCATGGAAACCAAAGACCAGAGTGATGGTGATGACCTAGAGAAAGGTTAAACCTTTCCCCTGTGAGGACTGGACTAATCGAAACAATTCTATGTATTTACTTCTTCTTAGAGAATGAGCCCTTCATGTCCTTCTCATCATCAATGGCACTAACATTCTCTACCATTTTTACCCATCTAGAAAGTATATCTGTGACTGATTCCTAAAGCATGAGTTACTACCCCTGCAACCTTCATAGTGATATAGTTGGGAATTTTTCAGCCAGTCTCACAGACTATTGCTTTCTCTTTTCTTTCTTTCTTCTTTCTTTCTTTCTTTCTTTCTTTCTTTCTTTCTTTCTTTCTTTCTTTCTTTCTTTCTTTCTCTCTCTCTTTCTTCTTTCTTTCTTTCTTTCTTTCTTTCTTTCTTTCTTTCTTTCTTTCTTTTTTAAGATTTTATTTATTTATTCATGAGAGATACAGAGAGAGAGAGGCAGAGACATAGGCAGAGGGAGAAGCATGCTCCCTGCAGGGAGCCCAATGTGGAACTCAATCCCAGAACCCTGAGATCACAACTTGAGCCAAAGGCAGATGCTCAACCACCGAGCCACCCAGGTGCCCCAGCCTGTTGCTTTTTCTTGCTTGGATTTCACTATGGGAGATTTGAGTTTTGGATGACAAAATGAACCCTAAAGTTCTATGGCTAGTTGTCAGTGATAATCAAGGATATTTTTGAAAAAAGAAAGAACAGAGAAGTGACCATTAGAACACATAGGAAACATTTATTTCTGTGTTGGTTTGTTAGAGCAGCCATAACAAAGCACCACAGACTGTGTGGCTTAAACAACAGAAATTTACTGTCTCACAATTCTGAGAACTAGAAGTTCAAAGTCAAGGTGTCAGCAGGATTGGTTCCTCTGAGCAGGAAGGCTCTGTACCAGGTCACTCACCTTGGCTTATAGATTGCCACTACTCCTTGTGTCTTAACATGATCTTCCTCTGTATGTTGTGTCCTCATCTTCTCTTCTCATAAAGACACCGGTCGTGTTGGATGAGAGCCCACCGATATGACATCATTTTACCTGAATCACCTCTGTAAAGGTCCTCCAAATATGGTAACACTCAGAAGTACTGTGGGTTAGGACTTCGATATGTGCATTGAGGGGTAGAAGACAGCACACAAATTAAGACCAAAACTGGTTTCAAAAGTAATCTGAAGGTTACTTGAATCTTAAAATCTTAAACAAAACCTTGACCAAGACTCCATGATTTGCCTTTGCAAAATCACATCTTAGATCCCAGTGGAGGTTCTGTGGAAATAGTAAAGCTTAACAATGCTGTGGCTCTCCCTTGATAAACATAGCTCGCAGATTGGCCCATTTCTGAAGCTTAAAAGGGCTAGGACAAGAGACAAGAGAGGCACCCAGGATACAACGTGAGAAAGCATAACTGCCAGCGCTGGGCCCTTACCTTACACCGACACATTTCCATAACTCTGTGAGTGAGTATCCCCTTAAACATTTGCCCTGGCATCTCTCCTGCCTCACCCTAGTCCCCACACTTCTTCAGAGGAAGGCGAAAGCTGTCCATGTGTCATCCACACAGCTGTTTCAACCAAGTTCTGGCAAACACCTAGTATTTAAGTAGCATTAAGTAGTATTTCAGAGGTGGACTGAAAGTATGATGGTTAACAGGGGCGGAGAGACAGGATATGGGTCCTGAGTCCCTCCCCTGTTGTTAGCAACAGCCACTGAACCAGGAATAGTTTTGGGGGTTCATGTGCCTTATCTCTACATCCATAACCCAATAGGAGATTTGCTCTTCTTTGGCCATATTCTCAGCCATGTGCTGAGTGGTCTAGAGAAACGCATGGAATTTGGGAAGCTTCTTAGTGCCCCTCTCTTTGTGAGTCTGTGCTCAGGCTCAGAATATACTTCGGTCACCCATGCTGTATCATTGCCATGATCCTACCCGAAGTGCCAGCTATATTCTGAGAGCTGAGTAGGAATAGGCATATACCCATACCTCTGCCTATGGCTGATGCCTCTGCTGTGAACTTGAGAAACCTGTTTCTACTGTGGCAAAGCAGAACCCCGTGGCCCAGAACAAATGTGTGAGCAAACTCTGCCAGAGCACGCCACCACTCTAGCATTGGCTTGGAGTTGTCTAGACAGAAGAGAGATTTGCCCCTGCAGCCATTGCCCCTGCAGCCATTGATCTGACCGCTGAAGCAATGGTGATGTTTTTCTTTAGAAGTGCTCTGATTAGTAGGGCAGTGAATGCTGCTGTTTTCTAAGAGGCCAGAGAGGACAGGTCAGACCAATGCTTTCAGGGTTACCATGTTCATGCTACACAGGACACTGTAGCTCTCCTCTTTTGCCTAAGAACCTGTATGTTTTCTGGGAGCCCACATGACTGCTTCTCTAGGGAGTTCAGCTCCTTGCTAGCTTGTGCCTTAATGTGAATTTGTAGAGCCTTACTAAATATTTCCTTCTTTTTTTGGTAGGTTTTATTTATTTATTTATTTATGAGAGACAGAGAAAGAAGCAGAGACATAGGCAGAGGGAGAAACAGGCTTCCTATGGGGAACCCGATGCGGGACTTGATCCCAGGACCCCGGGATCACGACCTGAGCCAAAGGCAGACACTCAACCACTGAGCCACCCTGGTGCCCCAATATATCCTATTCTGATGGGAAAATAAAAGCTATCTCTATCTTTCCATCTGACTATTAAAAATGTCATTGTAAAATTTCCTTTAGAAGTTGGTTTCTAAGGAGATTCAAAGCTAATTTCACAATGGATCCACCTTTTCTCAGTGTTTTGGGAAAGTTTCACCATTAATATTAACAAAAATAAGTTCGCTAGTGACACGAGGGAAAAGAAATTTCACTCATAAGGAAAGTCCGCCTGTAGCTTTCTCCTTCTACCACACCATGGAGAACAATAAGAAAAATTATGTCCAACACAACATCTATCTGGGGCAGCCCATTTTAACACCATGAAGTCTACTTGAATTGTGTCTTGTGGCTAAATTATATAATCTGAGACCTTGCTATTCAAAGTGGGTCCCTCAACCTGTGGCATTAGTATCACCTGAGAGCTTGTTGGGAGACACAGGATCTTAGGCCCCACCCAGACTTACTGAATGCAAACCTCCATTTTTATGAAATCCTCAGGCGGGTCAGAGGCACATTAAGTTGTGAGGAACACTAAAAAAAAAAAAAAAAAAAAAAAAAAAAAAAAAAAAAGTTGTGAGGGACCTGATGTAAGAACCATTGCACCTGAGGAGATTCTGACCCAAGCAGAAATATTAGAATCACCCACTCTCCCCCAAAACTCCTAATGAACATTAACAGTCATGTTACAGAAGATGATTTTTTCCTGTCCACCCCCTTTGTGATTGGTCCCTGGTTATCCCATCTTTTTAAGACCCCTTTGGTTTCTAATGAAGCTTAATTGATGAACCCTGTTTGTGAAAAGCTCAGGCCCTAGTAAGTACACACTCCCACTGGGTACACAACTAAATAGTTTATGAGGTAATTCGTATTTTAATGTCTTTACTAATGAGCTCTTTCAGTAAAGAAATCTCCCGAGAGAAAACGTTGCTGGTTCACAGACCTTTCTTAGGATTCTATAGCAATGGAGCTTTAGGTTCCAGTGTAGAAAACAGTTCCAGTTCAAAAGGAATCCAACTTTTTTTTCCTCAAAAAAATTTCAAATAAGTTTTTTTTTGTTTGTTTTAAATACCTTCTTTTCTAAGCTTCTATCTTCTCTGTCATTTTTCATGTTAGAAATGAGACTTTCTTTCCTGAGGCAGTTCTGGAACTCCTTACTTCTGCTATAAGTAAATAATATGAGGACTGCCAGTGTGTATAATGTTATATGAACAAAAAGGTCAGATGGAGAGGATGAGGAAAAGGGACACACACGCACATGCACACACACATGCATGTGCTCACACAGCAGTGCCTGGACAGAGATTCCTTGGTCTTTCATCATCTGTATTTTAAATATTCTCAGCAGTATCATTTCTATAATAGATGATGAATGCATCAATCACTCCTCATTAAGAGTAAAGCCAAAATGAATCCCATAATGAGAAAGAAGCATTTAGAACTGCAAAGTAACTGAGCAACAAGACGGTTATGTGCAGAATTCTGTCCAAAGGGAGTTAGAGCCAATTCCCTTTGAGTGAGGGAGGAAGCGATGTCCCATGGGCTGGCTGGCGGCTGTCTAGAACCTGTCATGGTGGAAGGACTCACCTTTCTGCTTCCACAGCTGAGCAGAGAGAAGACATACACACGCATTCTGGAACCCTAACTTGAAGCCAGACACCTGGGCATGAAGGCCCAGGGATCTTTTTCCCAGTTTCTCCCTCTGGGCAAGGTGCAAGACACTGGGCTGGCAGCTGACACATTGCCTATGGCCTGTACTGCAAATGATGGTGAGGCATGGCTTGATCCTACTTTGCATGACACAAAGATCAAATCTTCCCAGCTTGTAATGGATCCTGAAAAACAGCCTTTGTTTACCAGTTTTGCCCTTTTAATTTGTTAATAGCATCTCTCCCTGTAGGAAGAAGTTTTCTCAGCTAGATGCTGGAAATGGAGAAGATCCTGTATGGTGGCAGGAAAGTGCCTCTAGAATCACTGATCACAGTGGTATATGATGTCTGTTCCTGTAGGAGAAAAGCCAGAAAAAGATGAATGTATTTCAGTTGGGCCTATGGCCATGTGCCTGGCTTCAGATTATCCTTTGTTACCTGATTGCATTGGATAAGCAGGATACAGAATAATGACTTAATAGGCCATGTTTTAATAACATGTCTGTAGGTCACTTGGAACAGGGACAGTGAAGAGCTGAAGTGAAACAAAAGAGCTGAAGTCTTTTATTTTTCTACAGGCAAGGCCTGTGACACTTTCCTGGTAGTCTCTGCAAGTCCAGATCTATACAAGCTAGATTTCGTGGTAAATCCCTAGATCTGTGGGCATCTTGGATTTTTATGAATGAGGCAAGCAAATAGATGCGTAAAACTCCTTTGAAATCCAAGTTATAACTCTTCTTGTCATCATGAGAAAGAACATGTGTGGATAAGGGAAATCTCTTTCCTCAAAGCCAGAGTTGGTGATTTTGAGGGCAGAGATTGCATTCTGAGCATGACCCTTTGAAACTAGAGAGAATCTGTTCTAGCCAAGGAAGACAAGGTGCTAGAGCTTAGTGTTGTGAAACAAGAAGAATCTGAGTCCTGGAGAAGACTGTTTCAATGCCTCGAGCAGGCTTTGGAGTCAACTTCTTTTTTGAGAGGTGAGACTTCATTATCCATGGAACAAATGAAGCTAGAACTTGGCATTGGAGCATACTGCTGAGCAAGGAAATCTCTACTCAGACTTGAGTTACTACAGCATGCCAGTGAGGAAAAGAAGCCTGCCTATGCCCCAGCATGCAATTAGGATTTCAGAGTGGTTTGTAGGTCTTGGCCCTCCAGACATCATGAGCTTGTGTGTCTCTGAGAGATGCTGCCTGGAAAGTAACACAATGAAAGAGGGGAAGAAAAACGCAATGCCATTTTTCTTCTAGTGTCACAGCTGTTTCTTTGCAGGAACAAAGAAAGCAATCAAAGAGCAGGTGGTATATATCAACTATATTTTATAACAGTTGATGAGGGTTTAATGCTTTTAAAAGTTTATGCTTCCACTGAATCTATCTTGAGCCACTTGCAACTATCCTTGAGGAAGAAAATTGGGAGAGGGACTTTGGAAGCAGAATCTAAGTCTAGTTTTATCAGGTGCAAACTCTAGCCACTTTCTGGGTATTTCAGCCTCTATGAAGACCAAGGCCTCAACACAGAGTGGTAATTTCAGCAATTTCCCCAAACAGCGATCTGGATGAGACAAGTCAGCTCTTCCCATTTACTTATGAGTTAATTGGCATTTAAACTCAAGTCTCCAGGCCAGTGATTTATTTTAATAATATGTTAGCCCCACGGCAGGCCCATGACTTCATGACTGCAGCAGTGGAGAAAGGGCACACCGCCCTGATGGATGTCTCAGTGCTGCATGTGGCTGATTTACAAGGCGCTCCTCTGACCTGACTCACTCTTGCCTCCTTAGCTTCAAGCCCTACTGGGTGGTACCCAGTTGTTAGAGGGGCCACCTGCTTAAAGGGACGGTAGGAAGAAGTGGGTTGAACACAACTAACTTGGAAGACATTATTCTTGGACAAGAAATCACTGGATACTGCAGATTGTGAGGTGGTTTGTACACTGGTCAAATCTGATCAGTTTTCATATGTTTATTGCATGCTGCCTTTGTTAAAACAGAAGATAATAGATGCGGTATTAAATAGACTTTAAATTATCCTTTTGAGTTCTATCAGATGTCCTCTGCATTTTACAGCTCTCATTACAAGTGTCCCTAATGATGGAATCAGTTGATTTTTTTAAGGCAATCTTTAAGGTTACTTTGTGTTTATTAGGTTGCTAGGGGTACCTAATACATCAGTATGAGTAGAAGAAGTGTTTAATGCAGTTGCCAGATTTTTGTGCAAGATAAATAGTTTTACATGTCTCAGAAGTAGAATCCAATTGGCCAAGAAGTTGGCTAAAAGCTGAAATTTGACATCATTCTTGGCAACTAATCACTTTTTTTTAAAGTGCACAATGTAAAAAAGTATACTGCATCTTTTCTAGATACATTAGACCCAAAATATAATAATAAATTGATGTATGCAAACGATCAAGTATATTTCCTGTTGGTCATAGCAATAGACAGTATTTCAAATGCAAACAAACTTTTTATTTTTAAAATGAGAATATATATCATGCACATGTATGTTATAAAGCATAGTGATATAACAAATATCTGTGAACTCACCACCCAGTCCCAGAACTAGATCGTCTGCCATTTCTAACTACCTATGTGCACACTCCATCTTCCTCCCTCACCCTGGAGGTCATGACTATCCTGAAATCTGAGCTCATCATCCCTTAGCATCTAAAAAATAGCTTTATCATGCATATATGAGTTTCTTATAAATAATATTGTTTAAGTGTGCGTTTTTTAAAACTTTGTATGAAATGGTAGCTTATAAGGAGTGGTCTAGACTTGCTTTTTCACTCAATGCAAATTTCTGACAAGGAAACTCATTAATTTTATTTAAAGAAGAGGATGACTGTATATCGATCATTTTAACTCTATGCCATAGATGTCTAATACATAAGAAATATAAGAAATACATTTTGAGCCTTCATGTAATATATATAGTTCTTTCTTATTGGATTTAGGGATGCTTGTAGTTCTCATATTTTTATTTTAATTAATAAATGGTTAAAATATATGACTCTTTGAAACTAAAACCTTAGTTTGATGTTTCTACAATGTGGCAATTAAACTCAGAGAAGATACATTTTCCATGATACACTTACACCCAATTAACATGTAATAATTATCAAATTAAATGCTCATTTTAAATATGTTAATTGAGTATCATGGGTTGAAATCTAATTTTTACGGAATGAATTTATTAGGTAATGAAATTCAGGTTTCCATCAGCTTTCAGGGCTGTGCTAAGCCTAGGCCTAATTATCCCTATAGAATCTTTCAATTATCCATCTGGTTCAGTGCAGATTCTGAATTTTTTAAGGGTAGAAATGGAATATTTGATAATCTCATCAAGAATTAAGTGGTATATTCCTGGATGAAAGCCTTTGGATTAAGTTCTCTGGGCTTCTTCCAGCTATCAAGGCAATTTTGTGCCTTCCTCATTAGCCAACATGGGATGCAATCCGGCTGCCCACAAGCCTGAGAAGTATCAGGGAGCACAGGTGGACTAAACATGGCACAGTGGGGATGGAGTGGAAAGGACACACTTCTTCTCCATGTATATTTATTAACTAAGATGCTGTTCTCAGCATTCTGAGAAAACCATGACTCTTTGAAGGGTTTGCCATGATTATTATTTTGTCAGAAAAGAGAAACAGACATATTTGGAATTTAAATGTTGGCCATGTGAGAATCAAATGGATTTTGTCTATAACATGTTCTTAGATTTCAGTAGACAGGTTAAATTAGCCATTTCAAAATGGACAGTGTTTTTCTGCTCAGTCATGGAGTAACCTGTGGTTTGCAAATATCTGGAAGGATTCAGTGCCTTCCAGACAGGACTTGCCTCCTTATGTGAGATTTCATCTTATAGGTGCATCCTGTTATTTCTTTTCATTATGGATGTCATAATTTTTAATTCTTACATTTTTTATTTTGAAATCATTTTAGACTTAGAGAAAAGTTGACAAAAATAGTATGGAGTTCCCATATACCTCCCAGCAAGCTTTCCCTAACATTAAT
The DNA here is from genome assembly GCF_048164855.1 of Canis lupus baileyi. Lineage (NCBI taxonomy): Eukaryota > Metazoa > Chordata > Mammalia > Carnivora > Canidae > Canis > Canis lupus. The sequence continues at coordinate 19,233,167 of NC_132855.1, read as the reverse complement.
GTCTTATATAGCAGTAGTATAATTATCAAAACCAGGAAGTTAACATTGGTGCAATGCTGTTATGCTAAACTACAGACTATATGCAGATTTCCCCATTTCTTCCTATTAATATCTTGTGTCTATTCCAGTATCCAACCCCACTGATGTCTTTTTTCTGTTCCATCACCAAATTCAGAATCCCACATTGCATTTAGTTGTCGTGCATCCTTGACCTCTCTGATTGGTGACAGTTTCTCAGTCTTCCCTCAATCTTATGTAAACGTGGCCTTTTTGAGAGCCAATTACTTAATAGAATGTCACCAATTTGTGTTTGTCTGATGTTTTCTTGTCATTATTGGGGTTATGCATGTTTTAGAAGAATACCTCAGAGGTGATGTTGTGCCCTTTCTGGTATATCATGTCAGGGGTACCTGATGGTGATAAATCTTATTACTGGTGATATTAACTTTGCTCACTCAGTTGAAGTGATACGTGTCTGGTTTCTTCACAGTAAAGTTATTGTTTTTTCCTTTGTAATTAATAATTACCTTAAGAGACTATTTTGAGACCCCAGTACCCCTTCTTTTGGGGGAAATCTTCACAGAGAAATCTGAAATAAATACTGATGCATTTTCCTGCATTAACAAAGGATTCTTCACCTTCCCAAAGAATTCACCCAGGATTTCATTTTAAATAGCAATCTCAGTTCTAGTCCCTTTAAAATATGGCTCACCTAATGCATGTTGATAGCTATACAACTTTTTGAGGCAATGTCTACCACAATGTCTTCTTTGGGGATAATGTTCGTCTTCTCAAATAATTCATGAATATATTCTCATTCCCTCATACAATTAAAACAAGTAGAATTTGCCATATATGGCAGTTCACTAAAAAACAACAGCAACAACACTAGAGTTTATCGTCTACTCTTTGTCCTTTAAAAAAAAAAGAAATCCTTTTTTATTGTCAGAAATAGTTAGAGGTTAGGAAAATATATTTTTTGGTGGAAAATGTTTTAAGAGATGCTGTCTTAATACTAAATAGATACTTAATACTAAAGTAGACAGGCTAAGAGGATGTCAATTATATGCCATGTATATGATTTCACTCTCTGGAAAATGATCTGGCGAGATGTGCCAAGCCCTTCAAAGGTGTGAACCTTGAGAATATCTGTTCTACCTAAAAGAATTAGTCCTCAGAAAACAATTGCAGATGTACTCAGAGAATTATGATCAAGGATATTCACTGCAGTGCTATTCTCAAGAATTGGGGAAGTGGTTTGGAAAATTGAAGATAATGTAAATACTCGATAATAAGGCAAGGGTACAGGGATGTACAACAATTAAAATCATCTTTTCAGAACACAAATAATGTCAGAAGAAAATGTTCAGGAGATCACAATAATATACTATGTGGAAGAGACAGAAATAACACTGTCTGCACAATGTGTCCCTTCTTTCTCTCTCTCTCTCTCTAACACACACATACACACACACACACAATTGGAGGGAGTATATCAGAAAGTTATCGTTACGTGTTAGAATCATGAGTGATACTTATTTTCTTCTTTGTACTTGTTCCCCAATTCTTCCATACTAAGCTTCTTTAATTATAACAAGAAGATATTTTTGAGAAATTAAAATAAGCAATAATTTCACACATGTCCTTTGGTGGGGGGGGGGGGTGGATTCTTTGGAACCTCTTTCTAAGTCCTCTTTTCAACCCTGAGTAGATCATAGCCTTGAAAGCAACCAAATGGCATGTACTTCCTGAGTGTGTTCTCAGAAATATTTATGTGTATACATTATGCACACATACACATTCAGAGAGTCATGATGAACTGCTTCCATTTAAATAAAATAAATGGAATTTTAGAAATTCGATCTGTATTTCGAGAAAAAGATTTGATGTCTATGTTTTCTATGGTTGACTTCCTAACAGTAAATAGAAAATTCCCTGGGTTCTAAGGACTGACATACAAGAAGGATAAAAGATGGGTAACTCTACCAGAGAATAGTTTTCTGGGGGCGAGAAGAGTGGGAGGGATATTTTTTTCTATTATTCTTTCAAGGTTAATCTTTAAAATTAAACTTATTTAAAAAAAAAAAAAAGCTCATTCAACCCCATCAAATTGCAGAAAACCAAATATCTAGCTTTCATTTTTAATCAAACAGGCTAAATATTCGTGTTTATGTGACTAAATGAAACTTTTGTATGCCGTGGTCCATTCCATCCACATGAATAGTAGCATTGTGGCAGGGTGAGGTCACTGCAGAAGGGAAAGTGAGGTAAGAACACAGCTGAATCTACAGGCTTTTCGGCAACAGGGCGCACCAGCTCTTTCTTAAAGCCACAGAACAGCCATTCTCACACCAAAGGCCCTCAGTGTGTTGATGCCAGGCTGCAGCACCCCTTGCCTATGTGTAGTGATGCACTGTGGGTCATGAATAATTCAAATCTTCCAAGACCGAGTCAGAAGTGCAAGGAGTACCATGTAGCCAGAACCACAGTAGTGTATAGCATCTTCTCCTTAGGACATAAACCTTGGCAACGTGCTCTCAAAGGAAAAGACAGTACCTCCTATTCCCTGCTGCTCAGTCACAAGATCGAGGAGGAACCTCAGTCGCAAGATCCAGAAGGGATCTCTACTATAGGTGTGGGATCCTGCTGCAGTGCGTCTTCCTCCCAAGCAGTGGCAGGCTGACATCTCAGAGCTAAGTCACCAGAAGATGGGTTAAAAAACATGTCAGTTCATATTTTAACTACAGTGGTTCCTACCAACCTAGAGGAATAAGTCCTTGACCGAGAGCATGCTGGCAAATAGCCCTTGCCAACACTATCTTTACTGAGCTGGGAGGCCTTGGAAAAAACCCTCCTTCCCCCCTTGCCTCCTGCCCCCCACCCCAACAAGTTCTCCAAGCTCTTAACCTCCTGCTTTATAATGGAGAGGGATTCTTCACTCTTCACTTGGCATCAAGCAGCATCCAATTTAAATAATGAAATATTTTAAGGATGGTAGACACCATGCCCCTGCTTGTATCTGCCTCAGCAAGTGCCATCACACCAAAAATAACAACAGCTTTTAAAAGCTCTCCATGAGCACATCTGGGTGGCTCAGTGGTTGAGCCTCTGCCTTCAGCTCGGGGCATGATCCCGGGGTCCTGGGATCAAGTCCCACATCGGGCTCCCTGCAGGGAGTCTGCTTCTCCTTCTGCCTATGTCTCTGCCTCTCTCTGTGTGTCTCTCATGAATAAATAAATAAATTTTTTTTTTTTTTAAAAAAAGCTCTCCATGAAAGCTGCCTCACCCAAGGTCTTAGCCCTTACAGATAAAGCCATCCCTGAACCTAAACTGTAAGAGTAGGTAAGCCTGATTCTTTACAATGACCATATCCTATATATTGCATTTCAGGAATCAGTACTGATAAATGAAAGCTTAAGTTTCAGTAGGTTAAGGTTAGGCATTATGAGGCTCCTGATCCATGCCCTTAAGAAGCTTATCGCTCTGCTGACATGGGGCAACAGAAAGTTAAATAATGCAAAGCAGTTTGTGACCAATGTGCCACAGGCATGCTATAAAAAGGAAGCGCTATAGAAATTTAGAGGAGGAGAATGTACTTCTGGACTTGGTGGACTTAGAGAGAAGACCCAATAAAGGAGTCAGGTCACTGAAGGAGGAACAAGCTTTGGCTTCTTTAGTTGAAGAAAACAGAATGAAGAGAGAGATGATGATGCCTTATTTATGACAGTTCCTCAAGATACAGATTATCAAACAGAGGAATCAACTGACAGTTGACCAACCCTGTGTTCAGCCATCAGTGGCAGATGTGTTGACCTGAGAGATCCCATCCATGTGAGAGAGATGGGAGGTCCAGTTGGCAAGGCACCCTGGGTGCCAGCCAGGCCATGGACATTCTGGAATGCCAGCTTAAGGAAATGGTCATTATCTTTTCGGCAATAATGAGTCACTGAGGATTGTGAGTAAGGGAGGGACACAGTAAAATCAGTTTTTCTGGGAGGTGAATCTGGCAGTGGTGTGCAAGAAGCACATAGCAGCCAATAACAAGAAAGGGAAAACCTCACTAAGTTACAAATACTACAAGTTCCAGTTTGGGCAGTGTTAAGCAGTGATTAAACAGTGAGCTCGGCTCCTTTCTGCAGAAAGCTGCAGAACGGTGACCCTGACAGCTGCTCACCTTGGAAAGGATGAAATGAAGACTGCCAGCCAAAGACCCAACCACGATGCAGGGAGCCTCTCAAATCTATATGTCTTGGAGGCTAACGTGTGATTTCAGAGTGTTTCGAAGATCTTTGAGTCCATCCATTCATTCATTCCTTGAGCAAATATTTGTTCAGACCTGCTGTGTGTTGGGCACCATCACAGCCTCTGGAGGTATGAGGTCAAACAAAACACATTCTATCTTTGCAAAAGATGTATACCTAATTGCTATGGATTTCCCCCCACAGATCATAGAAAGGTGCAGAAGCCCAGAATTTACACCATATATGATACCACTGTATGCAAATGAGGACTCCATCATAATATACTTCATTAATGAAAATGAATGACAAAATGGTGTATGGACAAGCTGGGACACCTGTGATATCTTTAACTGCGTGTCCTTCAGAGTTTTGTTGCTTCTGGCACAATAAGGTGTGGAATATTAAGTATACTTTGAGCAGTTTACCAGGCTGTTGGTAAGCACTCACTAGCCTTGCTGAGGGCCAGCTACTCGGTGGCCTTGCATATAAGAGAACAGAGTAATGGAAGGCCAGCCACAGCCACAGGAAGGGCTGGCCAGCTCCCTTTCTCAGTAAAAAAGCAAATTGTATCTAAGGAGCCCTTGCGTTTTAGTGGGTTGGAGACCTGTTTATTTTGTACTTACAAAGGAATCTTTTCCAGAAACTTCAGTTGAGAGCCCCAGACTTCCTGGCCAACAGTGTTCTCCAAAACGGCCCTTCCTCATACACCACATTGATCATTAGTATCGGCCACAACCATATACTTCGAACTCTGTAACTACGGCTCTGGGACATTTCTTGGGAGTTGACAGTAGTTTTCAGAGAGACAGAGGTCAGTTAGCTGTTCTTGCATCGTGTTTAAATTGCGGGTTACAGTTCCAGCGGTTTTATGGATCATTGGTTTAGGCACTCACCTTTTTAAGATTGTATGACCAACCATTAATAAATGCATCTTGGCAGTCTGTAATATGTTGTTTACAGGCACCAAGTTAAACACAGTTAATGCCCATCATATTGTGTTATTGCCAGTTATCAACTACCCATGCTAATTTTTTTTTTAGCATACTATTATGTAGTGTTTTCTCTGAGCCAGGCACTGTTCTAAATACTTTGTAAATATTAGCACACTGAATGCTCATAATATCTTATATTTACTAATCCTGCCCTTATTTTATAGAGAAGGAAACTGAGGCACAGAAAGATTAACCTATTCAAAGTTATGCAGTTAGTAAGAAAGCAGAACGGACATGTAAATCTTGGAGTCTCACTGCTCTAGTTCTTACCTTTAACTGTGATGCCAACAGAACAACAGGCGGCAATCTGAGGACAGGAATATATAGAGTAATAGCATTGATAGTGGCAGTAAGTGGTGGTGAGGTACTAATGGGAGTAACGTTGTAGTAGCAATAGAGGTGTTATAGTAGAATTATAGTAGTGGTGCAGCAGCGGCAACAGTAGTAGTGGTAGTATTGTAGCAGCACTGTAGTAGTAGTACCGTACTGTAGTAGTAATATATAGTCATAACTATACTGCTGGTTGTGGTGGTGATGGTGGTCATAGTATTACCGTAGCAGCAGTTGAAGCAACAGCATCGTAGTACTGTACTATTAGCGGTAGTAATGGTGTAGTAATAGTAGCAGTATAGTGGTGGTGGTGATGGTGGTAGTAGCATGGTGGTGGTAGTATATTAGTAGTAGTAGCAGTAGAAGCAGCAGCGTGGTAGTCTGTGTATTAGTGGCGGTGGTAGCATGGTAGAACATCAGCCATCATTGTGTCTCTTGTCCTTGTCATTAGTATTTCCTTTCAGAGATGACGATACTAAGGCTTAGGAAGCACTAAAAACTAGCAAGGGTCAGAATAGGCTTGTGCCTGCATGTATCTGCATCCTTTGTCATCTCTCAGGATGAACACCTAAGAAGAAGCAGCCTGTAGAAATCAGTGCTCAAATGCATTTGTGCCAGTGACAGCATGGCCATTGGTTTAGTGATGGTGCCATACCCTATGTGGTGCCTGGATGGTTTTGTTGTGCTTGCTGGCCTTGGTAGAATAACTGTCATATTCAAGTGACCGGTTTGTTGGAGGTGCAGCTGGAAAGTGAGAGGACTGGTTTGTGAAGGGAAATAAGTCCACTGGGACAAGCTAGTCAAATTAGTTGTGACTAAACTAACTTGTCAATGCGGTGAGACGGATCAACCCAGTAGCCTCGTGTAGATACTGCTGGGGTCTGAGCCACCAGTCTGGAGGTCACTGACTCGGGCCCCTGTGAAATGCCCCTGCCACTTAGAGCAGTAAAGACTGATTAAACATGTTTATATGTAATTTGAAAATGGCTCTTTCAGGAAATGTGTGGTTCTTTAAAGTCATTTTAAAACCTGAGATTTTACTTTAGTTTATTTACATTCTGGCCAAAAAAAAAAAAAAAAAGCACAAAGTTGAGCACAAAGTCCCATGATGTATGGAGTCCTCTAGGAGGATTGTCAGAGCTGTTTTATATATTTTTACTCTTTCAATACACCCTTTCACAGTTCCTAATTAGTTTTGTTAGTTGACTTACAGAAAAGTGTATTTAAAGTGAGACGTCAGTAATTCCACTGAGGGAATGGCATTAATGAAAAGCACACACTGTCAGGAGGCCAGTGGAAGAGCAAATGGTTCAGTCCTGAGCACCCCTAATTTGTACTGGGGTGATTAACTCAACTGTTGCTCTTGTTAGAAAACACTTCAGTATAGAAACCTCTAGAGATTATTCAAGCAATAGATTGTGTGTGTGTGTGTGTGTGTGTGTGTGTGTGTGTATGGGCACACTCATGCCCACATGGACATTCTTTTTCTTAAAACCAGTAAATAAGGATTAATCGAGCTTTTAGAATACCTACCCAGTGTACTTCTGTTAACATATATGCCACAGAGATTGTATTGGAAACTCAACCGAGTTTGGGCTAAGGTGCTGTATAACTTGCCAAGGAGAAAGGAAATAGCTCCAAAATAAAGAGAAGGAGCAATAAAATATAAATTTACCCAATTTTGACATTTACTTTTGCCAGATATGTGAAGTCTGACTTTGGTTATTTATACTTACATGGGATTTCTTAGAATAATGTATTTGAAGAATGCTGTCTCAGAATTTCAATAGCTAGAGCAGATGTGCAGTGTACTTTTGTGGTTTTTACAGTAGATATGTGCAGTCTACTGGAAATTATAGATGCACAATTAGATTTTTACAATGTACACATTCATGCAGTTCAAACCGTGTTCCTTAAATGAGGGCTTAGTTTTCTTTATTTCCTGCTGAGTTTACCAAGTGGAGAATTGGCTGCCAGCATTTCTAACTAAGAAGTTTGCAGTAAAACCATTTCCATTCGTTTGTGCTCAGGCCAGGATGGAGGGTCACTTATCTTTGTAGAGAGGATGCAAAACAGGAGAGTCATGTGTCATCACTCCAGCTTCTGCACCTCTGGCAAGGAGACCTGTTCAGCGTGTATATACCCCGCAACTTTTCAGAACGCATGACATGCTCAGGTTGGTGTTTGTCTGCGGTATGCCATGGTTGTTTATTATGTGGAAGAAATGGAAAGCTTGCCAGTCCACCTCGCTAATGCAAGTTTGACTAATGACATCAGCAGTAAACTAGAACTTAGCTTCTAACCACATACAAATAGGTCTCAGGCTGCTGGTTATGCTATGATGTCAACCCTGATGCCCCCTTCATTAGCTGATGTGCTTTTCAAGGTAGATGCCAAAAGAAAGAATTTGGTTTTGTTTTCCTAATGCACCAAACATGTTTTGAACAATAGAAATACTTCTCTATCAACAGTTTTCTGGCTTGTTGATTTCCCAACTCTGTTAATTACACCCTGAGTCTGTATTTCCAGGTCTTTATTAGAAGACAACATTACCTACAGGAGAGTTGATTTCTAAATCAGATTGAGTTTCCACACACACCTCTCTCTTCTCTCCCTGGAGACTCCATTGGGTATCTACATGTGGCAGCAAAACCAGACCAACCAAATTATTCCATACTTCTGATGCATCACGGCAGGTTAAGACAGTAGCCTAACCAGTGGAGAAAGATGTTTACAAGGTCCTACTGATGATACCACCTTGAAGATCCGAGGGAATGATTCAGACCCGCCAAAGTTTTTGCTTCAACCAATGCTGCCTCTGCATGTTTGCATTCATCTGATGGGCAGTCTTGCCATAACTTAGGTAGGGCATATATTATCATTTGTGGCTGTCTCTTTGTGAATCAGCATTTACTTTGCTGGCATACTGTTTTGCCACACACAACAAAACTATTTATTAAAAAAGCATTTCACTCCAAAATACAGCATTGACTTATGAATATGTGCCCATTTAGGGCAGATCTGTGTCTAGTGTCAAGAAGAAGTGATAAGTAGTTTTTTAAAAAAGAAGAAGAAGCAAAACCTACCTGTGACTAGCTTTCATATGAAATGCCTCTAGAGTCTACACAGCTATATTTTTGGCACAGAAACAAATACAAATGAAATCGTTGCTGAATATATGAGAGAGAACTTTAATTAGGTGTAATAATAGCACTTTTCATTTCCAAAGCACTTTGCAAATGCTAACAAATTAATCATCCATAATATTTCCAAGTGGTACGGATGTATATTGTTCTACTTGTACTGAGAGTAGTGTGTAGAGGGTGCTCAGTTCACAGGAAGACCCTTGAGGACTCTGTCCACATGCATTTCCTCCCATTTCCCACGCATCAAACCAAAGTGAGTATTGTTAGGAGGAACTGTGGCATGGCAAGATGGACTGGGTTGGAAAGAGAGATGAAGGACGTGAATTCTAGTATATAGAAATTCTAAAGAAATTAGCATAAGCGGGGCACCTGGGTGGCTCAGTGGTTGAGCATCTGCCTTGGGCTCAGGGCATGATCCGGGGTCCTGGGATGGAGTCCCACATGGGGCTCCCCACAGGGAGCCTGCTTCTCCCTCTGCCTATGTCTCTGCCTCTCTCTGTATGTCTCTCATGAATAAATAAATAAAATCTTTTTTTAAAAAAAGAAATTAGCATAAACCTGGTGATTTCAAGTTCAAGAGGAAAGACAAATTAAGAGAGAAAGAAATATATTTTTATATATAGCTGTTGAACTTAGGTGTGAAATGTATATCTTAGAGCTGAGAAGATCACGTTTGCTGCTAACCAGTGGAGGGCCCTGGGGCAAGTTAGTAACTGCTCTGAACTTCAGTTTCCTCTTCTATAAAATTGTGGGTGTCAGACAAGATCTTTAAGGTCCCTTTTGTTCTCAAATTCACGGGTCTCTGCTCAAGGCAAATGGTGAGTCAATGGGCATGTCTCCATTCCTCAAAGAGGTCTCAGCAGAATGTTTTCTGAGTGGGTACCTCTTTAGCAGTTGAGCAGAGACATGGTATAAATCTCCATACAGAACATTTATCTAATTAAATTTAGACTCCAGCCTTAATTAAAGATTTCTCTTTCGTGGTGCTATACCAATATCACAAATGCAAATAGGGTAGGGTCTTTTTCAGCTGGAGAACATCATACAGTTAACATTTTGTATGATTGGGAGAGACTCCCACTTTTCTTTCTCTCTGTATAGTCACTTTAAATGTGTGTGGGGTGGGGGAGTGTTTTTATCATTTATCTTATGAAAATATTTGTATGGGAGGTAAAAGTGATAATTCAAGAAGAGAAGCTAATTATATATGCCAAGACTTCAGAAGATTTTGATGATTCCTTAAATATTTAAATCATTTTTTATAACAGTATGATTCTGGTGCTTTGTGGAAGCAGAATAATTTTTAGAAGTGAATTTGTGACATAAAGATAAAATAGTGTGAATCTAAGTGGTCACATAACCAGTTGAGGATGAAACTGACCTCATTCTCAAACTTCTTGAAGAAGAAAGTTTGCAGCAAGAAGTAAGGTAAACTTGCCAGCTAAGTCATTTACCTAAAGCTTTAAAGATTTCCCCAAATATCCGTGCAAGCTTTGCAATGCCACCATCCATATTTGTGTTTTAAACGTGGTAACCACATTTGGCAGAAACTATTATTTTGATTGTCAGTTTAGGTCAGTTAACTGAAACACCTCACATTTCACAGAAAACCCTAATATAAGACAAAAAATAGTTTACAAAAACTAATTTTGTGTGAATAGAACTTTAGAGATTTAGGTGTCAAAATGATGTGCTCAAATTTTCAAGTCCCATAGATTAGATTCCATTTAATTTTAAAAGAATTTTTAACATACTGTGTTTGGTGGTTTGAATTTTCAGGCAAGTATTTATTAAGCAATTTTTTTGCTGTTGTTCTTATTGATGTTGACAAGGATTTGAAATTATACACTCACAGTTAAAATGCACGTATCCTGCTGAAACACAAGCATGGTTCATGGTATGGAACTTAAAGCAAAATAATGCTTTGATATAATTTTAATGACCGTATTAAAATTATTTGTATTTCCACGTCACTGTGCACCCAGAACTGAGAATCTCTTGTGCCTTCGAACCCTCCCTCCTATACAACACAAAAGCAAATACAACAAAACCTGATAAATCTAAGTATATTTTTCTTTCCTCAGCAAAATAGTTATCTGTCCCAAACTCTGCGTTTTTTTTTTTTTTTTTTCCTTTGTGAGACTCTCAGTACAAGTAGAGGTCACCCTAGGTGGTATGAAATGGAGAGACAGTACATTTCTTTTCATCCCCTTATTTTCTCACACATCTTTAGTGCTTCATTTTGCTTTAGAGCTGAGAGACACAGTAAATCTGTTAGAGATTCTTGATTTTAATCATGAATTAGTTCCAATGCACAGTCCCAGAGGATTTTATTTATGAAAGCATTCAACTTAAATGTGGGGTTTGTTTCTTACCTTCCCTGAGTTTACCCAGGGACAATATAGATTGTCAGGAGCTTAGAAAGAAGGGAGAAATTGTAGCAGAAAGAGGCCTATCCTTGGGTAAAGCAGGACTCTTACGTGTTCATCACTCTCTGAGCTTCTTAAGGCTGATCAGATCAGAAGTTCTCTTGTTTGTCCCGTTAGCCTTTCCTGATGATCTGTTCTGCTCTTTAATATAGAAACGTGCTTGCTCTCACATCCGTGAAAATCCCTTATGTAGACTTCCACATCCTGAGTACTTATGAGCAGGGACTCAAGTTCTGAGGTGTGTATGCATTGTATAATCCTACTGATCTCCTTTAGCGGTGCTCTAAGTGCTATTTCAAAGGGAGTCCTCTTTGCTTTCTATAATTTGCTTTTCAAGACAGGCCACTATTTCTCAGGAGCTTGGGGGACAGGAGAAAATTTTAGTTTCCAGGAATATGAAAATCTTGGATTTCTTGCTTCAGTATTGTCAAGAAATTGTGAAACTCCCCATATGCAGTTAAACACCCTCTACCCCCAGCCCCAGGGCCCCCATTATCCTGCCACATGTTAGCCTTTTAAAAAAGCTGGTCCTGCTGCAAGGCGTTTTTCCTGTGCCTAGACCCTTTGTAGCATAAACCTGACCACAAGAAGAGCCTTTGAATATATTTTCAGTAGATTCGCAATATTCCCATAAATCATCCTGCTCTTATTCTGGGGTTTGGTGATTGATAACAGACATATTTCCGTTAGAAATATTTCTTGACTTTTTTTTTATTCATAAGATTTGAAAACATGATATAATCAAGAGTGTGGTATTATTTTACTTGGTGAGGGTTGTATAGAAATAAATTTCCTGGCGCTGGAGAAGTGTCCTTCAGTGACTACTTAATCGGATATAAAAATCACTTTTCTATTGACCTGAATTAGTCCCTAAATTCTCTATCATTTTCTTATGTCACTTAGTATTTTAAAAAAATTTCCACCAAACAATAAATTATACAATGTTAATATTATAAAAATTAGTGTTACACACAAGCCAGAGCTGAAATTCAGGGAAGGCCTAGAAGTTTACACTTTCAATCTACCATTAGCCATCTGGGTTTTGGATGGCAAACACAACACTTTGCCAAGCTGTAAAATTCATGATGTTTAAGAGAAAGATCAAAACTAAAACGAGAGGGTTTATATGTACAAATATTTGCTTAGCGCAAATATTCCTGTTGGATGGTCTGAGACCATTTGATTCCGGTGGGTTAAAAGAAAGTCTGAGCTATAATTTATTTGATTTCTATTTTTATAGTATGCTTTTCCACTTCTTAAAATCCTTTGCGAATATTACTGATTTATAAAGCTGCTATCTTCCTGTGAGAAATACAATCCTTCTTCATAGACTATTAGATTTTTTTAAAGTTTTACATGTTTTAAGAAGTGAGAATTTCTTTCCTTTTTTTCCTTAGTGTCTAAATATAAATGGTGATGGTAATTTATCCTTCTCTTGTTGTGAAGAATCTATTTCTGAGGATAATGAGGTTTAGAAGGGCCACTTACATTCTGTTGATGTCACATAAATCATCTTTAGTCGCTTCAATGTCTTACCTGACCAAATACAATTTTGTTTTTATAGTCAGATTCTCTGCTTATTCAGCCAGGAAATATAATCTAAGATGTTGGTCATCAAAATGGTGACAAAAATGAGCTGAATATCTCCCTGGTATTTACCTGAATGACGTTTTTGTTATTTTGAATCATAAAATATTGCATAGGGTCTCAAATTATAAAATATTTTATCCCATAAAATATAGGAGAGTGGACCTTATTACAAATTAGTCTTTGAATATTTCACCTGTGCTTGTCACTTGTGTTATGATGGAAGTCTTAAAGAGAAGAGACAATAGTGGGCATATTTACACTGCCCACAGTCTCGCCTGATTTTCTTTTTCTTTTTCTTTTTCTTTTTCTTTGGCCTGATTTTCTTGAACACAATGTGAGGTTTTTGTTAAAGGTCAGTGACATAAGACTCTACATCTCCAGCTGTTTTACTGTTGTACAAATCCAGCACTTTAAATGTGAAAATATTTATCCAGGATTTGTTGTCAACATTTCATTCAAAGAAACACAAATGCATTTTAGGTGTGCAGTTTGATATTTAGCTGTTGTTCCTTTGGCATTCCTCTCAAGGAAAGCAAATGCCACAAAATCGCATTTGCCTTACCAGTATCTTTGCGTATACACGTATTTCTACCTTTCTCATAGAGCCATGACATAAGCAGACAGGAAAGGAGAAAGAAGAAAGAGAAAGAGAGAAAGAAAGAAAGAAAGAAAGAAAGAAAGAAAGAGAGAGAGAGAGAGAGAGAGAGAGAGAGAGAGAGAGAAAGAAAGAAAGAAAGAAAGAAAGAAAGAAAGAAAGAAAGGCAAAACAAAACAACTGAAAAAGAGGTTCAGCGCTAGCAATATAAAGAGAGGAAAATGTTGTTTAAGACATGAATGGCTGGAAAGCAGGAATCTCTACTTTGCCTGTTGGTATTTACAGCAGAAAATCTGTTTCTCATACATCACACCAGATCTCAACCCCAGCAGTATTTATGATGGGTGCACAGTAATGTGCCCGCAGAGAGTGAATGGAATAATGCGTAGAGCATGTTTCCAAATGTAGCCACCATCCTGCTTCAGGCGCCCTCTGTCTACCCAGTGGTGGCAGATTGCTGAGGCTAATGCTTCTGTGCAGGTCAGTCTGGGAATTAACCACAAATCATCACAGACTCTAATCTCAGAAGTTTTCTTTGGGTGGTATGGCGGGAAAAAGCAAGGGCTTTGAAGTCAGACTAATGTGAGTTTAACACCTTGGACAAGTTACTTAGACTTGGAGCTACAGTTTTCCAGAGTATAAACAGTAACTCTTAATACACACCAAATTAAAAAAACACATAATATTTGTATGTTCCTTAGCTTATGCCTAGTGCATAATAAGATCTCATTAAATGGTATTTATTGGGTTAGCCACTAGACTTACTCTCTTTAGGTTGTACACCATTTCTTTAATGTTACTTAAAAATCATTTGGCTATATAAATGAGAAAACACAGTCTATGAAAAGGAGAAAAAGTGATGCTTTATGCCCCAATATTTTTGTTAAATTCCCGGCTTGGTTCTCTGTAAAGGGTTTAAACAGATCCCTTGAACCCTGTCTGATAGCTTCTTCTAGAAAGTGCAAGAGAAATAGAATCAGTTTACAGAAAACATTTAAGGATCCAGGAGTGGGAATATCAAGTTTTAGCCATTAGAATGAACAATGTCCATTAGACTGTGGCTATTGGTTGAGATGGAGACCTGAGGACAGCTTTTATGGGTAACTAAGCCTTCTGTGGAATGATGAAGACGACCTTCCTTCAGGCTCCAGATTAACAAGACTTGGTAAATCTAGATTTTTGAGTCCCCTTGCCTATTAATGTTCACTGGAAAAATGTAGAGACAACCTTTCTTCCTCAGCAGGTTTCATTTATAAGATAACTCTTGGGATCAAGGTGATATCATGCTTTAAACCTCAATAGAGTATGAAGTACAGGTCATTTGTGCCCCAGTTCAAACCCAGAGCCTGAATAGTATTTCTATACTAATGTCTACTTCTACTACTACTACTACTACTACTACTTCTTCTTCTTCTTCTTCTTCTTCTTCTTCTTCTTCTTCTTCTTCTTTTCTTCTTCTTCTTTTCTTCTTCTTCTTCTTCTTCTTCTTCTTCTTCTTCTTCTTCTTCTGTACATGCTTGGTTTTAAACTACATGCTAGGAGAAAAGTTCTGGAAAGGCGAATTGCTCAGGATGCTATGTTTTGTCTCACGTCGTGACTTAATTTTGAAAACTCAAAATGACTTCATTCAGAATTTATGTACCCAAGTAACTTAGCTCATCTTGAAATTCTCACTGCCCACCCCCACCCCTTTGTATGAATATATTTTTAAAAATTGTGATTATGTGTACCAGACTTGGCTATAGGCAGTATGTCACTGACAAGTCAGAAAGCATGAGAGGGAGGGAGGGAAGGAGAGAAAGAGGAAGTGGGAGGAGAGAGAGAGAAAGAGAAAGAAAGAAGATGAATGGAGCTTCTAAGTTGGCTCAGCCAGGCTCTCTAGGTGCTATAGTCACAACATTATTTTCTTTGTTTGAGCTTTGCTCTGTCCTTTCAGGAATCTTCCTATTAGTAAGTATCTTAACAAACCTGGGTTCATTTTGCTTGGCAATGGTTCTGATTAGAAATGTTGCAAAATAACCATTCAGCTCAACATGGCCCTAAAGACTCAGAGTTTCCAAGATGAATCAGGACAGACATGGCATATAGACTGATGAGCATTTCTAACCTTTAGCCTGAGGGGGTGGGGACGAAAGGCATACTGTGAATTGGCAAACACCCTTTCTGCTGCCCTCAATTTTATTTCTTTTTTTTTTTTTTTCTCAATTTTATTTCTGTGGCTTTTTCCATGTAAAAGAAAGTTACTTTCAAAATTATGAAGTTGCCAAGCATCTGTATCCATCCAGCCGCTGCTTCAAAGCTCCCAACTAGAGGGACAGAAGCTGCCCATTTTGCCTAAAGCCTCTTCAACTTAAAGCAGTTCCTTAAAGATTAGTCCTTTCATGACCCATCTAATTCCTGTGTAAGGGATTTTGTATCCTCTCAGGTGGCCTACAATACATTAAAGTTTAATTTCATTGTAAAAAAAAAAAAAATTAAGGGGCACCTGGGTGGCTCAGTCAGTTGAGCATCTGCCTTAGGTTCAGGTCATGACTCCAGGGTCCTGGGATCAAGCCTCATATCGGGCTCCATGCTCAATGGGGGAGTCTGCTTCTCCCTTTCCATCTGCTGCTCTCCCTGCTTGTGCTCTCTCTGTTAAATAAATAAATAAAATCCTAAAAAAAATAAAATTTGATAAAAGTTCCCTTAGGAAAACCGTCCAAATGTCCTTAAAATATTTGAAAGGTTGGTGAATTGAAAAGGATCCCCAGAAGCATGAAAAACAATACTACCATTTATAAAATTGTGGGATTTTGCATGTATTGGACTTACTTGGTAAAAATACAGAACTGAGTCTGAGTTGCATATATCATGAAATGGAGGAGGAGTCTAAGGGGGCAGATTCTGTGCTGTGCTAAGGGCATGAAGTGCCTGTGTGGAAGGGAAGGACACTTCCTCAGAAGTGAAAGAGGAAAGGCTAATGAAGAGAAAGACTCTGAGGGAAGTAAGGAGCTGCCTGGTGGTGATTGGAGGCACTCACATCCCATGCTTTAGTCTTCTCATGAATGTAGAGATGAGGTAGAGTCCTTGGGGGAACTTTTATCCCACCCAAATTGGTAAAGAATCTGAAAACCTTGTTGCATGAAGAGTGAAGGAATCCCAATATCTAATCTAAGATGTAATAATTATCCTCATATATTTGAAAATCTGCAGTGTGGTAAAGGAGTTAGAGTTCCAGAAAGACAGATCTTACATCAGGATAGAATAAGTTGCTCTATAGTTGGTGAGCTTTTCCTTTTCAGATCAGAGGATAAAATAGCTGCCTTCTGAGGATACTGTGTATGTGTTGGGGAAAAAGGATTTCTGCATAAAGTCTCTTCTAGCTCTGGTTCTTCTATTAGTAAGTTAAGGTTTTAAGTGTTCATTTTTGAGCAAGTATCAAGAGAGTCCTACAAACACTGAAATTTGATCATGAGCTCCAATCTAGTTCCACCATTTATGACCCATGTAGAGAATTCCTCTCACCCAAATGAGTTAAGCATTTTGGCCATCTTCCCACAAGGAGACAGTTTCAGCCAGTTAATAGGATCTGAGTTAAGCAGCATTCACTGAAGGTAGTCTTCAGACTGTCTCATCCCATCTCCTTCTCAGGCTGCCTCTTGGGCAAAGCAAGACCTTTCATTCTTCTAGACCATCTAGGCTCTGTCCTATAAGTGACCAAATATCGACCTCTAGCCATGAGCTTGGGTGTAAATTCAGTCCTCTGATACTCTGAAGAAAACTGATCTATCTTTGGTCTCAATGATATAGCATTAACATGCAAAGAGTTAGGGAGGTAGCGAAAAAATGACATTTATCTTCTTTTTTTTTTCTTTGCTGAAGCTCAAACAGATAAATCATTCTGTTTTGACCAGGCCTGTAGCCATAACCTCATTCAGTGGCTACCTTGTTGGCTTATGAACCTCTCATGCATGTAAAGGATATGTCCTAGAGCCTCAACGCATATGTCCTGTTGTGGCTATGAAGTAATTAACTATACACTCAAGTGGGTACAATTAGGTTTCAAAATTAACTCATTATTTTAAGGAGGACTGGGGAAGGCTCCTTGGGTACCTGACTGAAATGTAATTCCTTAGACACCACAGGGTCATTTGAAATATCCCCATGGCCAAAATTCATCATTTGGTTCAATGGGATGATCCAGGAGCTGAAAATTGGGATCAGAGTGGGAAGGTGAATAGGACTTGAGGAACATTCTTCCAGCTTTAAAGCCAGGCATTTCCATTACAACGAAAAGAGAGAGGCTATTGCCAATGGAGAAATGAGGCCAGTTATTAGCATTAGGCCCCAAAGTTCTATACAATCATGCCCAGAGTGAGTTACTGCTGGCAATATCTGCCACCCAATCTCAGACTGGGGCAGAGTCTCCACAGCAATTTCTCCCCACAGCTGCATTCTTACCTCTGATAGAAAATTTTCTATAGGAGGTGAGTTATGAAAAGTGAGCTGTGAGGAAGGAGAGCCCCTGGAGAGAAGGGAAGAGGAATGCACACAGTAGGACTTCAGCCACCCACGTCTGTTGTCCTGCCTCTGAGAGCAGAATTATGGCCACTACAAGCGGATTCCAAACTTTCTGAGGCTTCTGTGGCAGCCCTTTGTCTGCTGTACTGGAGCATCTGCTTGTACTTGCTGGTAAGCTTAGTCCCAGCACCAAAGTTGGGAGTAGGGAAAGAGAAACACAACAAAACCCAGAGTATTCACACATTCTCTTTCAGTCCTGCCAAGACATCTTTTTCATTAGCCAATTTTCCTGAATAAAAGACAAGGAGAAAGAATGGAACACTTTTGGTTGGGTGTGAGGGGGTTTCAGACCTTTTGTCTGCTCCTTTTTTTCATTCATTAGTCCACTTACTGCTTTGGTTTTCAAAATCAGAAAAGTAACTCAGAAGAATGAGGGGGAAAAACCTAATTTGGTAATGTCAGTTGCTTGAATGATGATACAATGAGCTGATAATCTGCTGATGGTCTTGTGAACAAAATGTGGGGGACTTAAATTTTGAGTTGCAACAGCAGCAGTCCTTTTTGCTTTCTCCCACTAACTGGAGCATTCTCTCTTATGTTAAAAGAGAGAATATATATATATATTCTCTCTATATATATGCAATAGTAGCAGAGCCGAAAAGAAGGGCTTCATTACTACTGAATTTCTGTCTTGGAGTAAATTATCCTACATCTCCACACTTCCATTTCCTTCTTTGCTCTGTGACAAGGTTTGGATGAACTGATCACTAAGACCCCAGTGGTTCTGTAAACAGAAACAGAAACATGGGGTTTCCTTTTGCAGAAAAAGACAAGGTTTGAAATTCCATGGTCACCATTCCCAGGATTTTTTCAGGGGAAATAATCAGTCAGTTAATGTTGCTTTGTCAAGGAAGCTATTTTGGAATAGAGAAATTCTACTCAAAAGTGAGCCTGGGCAAGTTAGGGCCCCTCTTAATCTTTAATAGGAAGATAACGACACCCACCTCGGAGAGTTGTGTGAATACATGAAATGATTCTTATCAGTCTCCTAGCATGTGTGAGAAGTAGGACATATTATACTCCTCATATTATACTCTCTCTATGTGGGCATTTCATCTATAGCCATACCCCTTCCAGAAACTTCCAAGTGTATTTTTAAATGGCAAGTGCCTAAAACAAAAAAGTATCTGTATTGAGGCCCAGACCTGGCACTTCATAATGTTTAAAGCATTGGCTGCCAATTTGCTGTGCCGGTAATATCTGATTTACAGTTCCCCGTGGGTGGGTGGGTGGGTGGGTGGATGGGTGGGGTACAGTCTCTCAGAAGAAGACATCCTCCTTGCTTGGAACTTTTTTTCTTTGGTCATTTAAAAGGAGGTTGAGTGACCACGCTCCACGGAGTCAGAGAACATCCCATCCCTCCTTTGCATGGCTCATGTGTGAGTCTCTATTTTCCTCTGGCAGTAAATTTTTCATGAGGGGCAAGCCACCATTTTCTTTCTGGCCCAGTTAAAAACTAGACAGCAAAGGGCAGTTTTCATTCTGAAACTCACCCACTTTCTTGGGCAGCCACCTACCTGGTGGTCTAGCCTAGACTTTAAGGAACATAGGGTAGTTTCACTTATAAAATCTGCTTCCTCAGACAGAAGACACCAGTAGAGTTCCCTGAATTTGTCAGAATCTCTCTTTAGAGAAATTCCACTTCAGACTGCCAGACCCTGAAACCTGTGGGCTCAGGTTTTAGAAAATGCTCAGGTTGGATTGCCTGGGTGGCTTAGTCTGCTAAATGTCTGACTCTTGATTTCAGCTCAGATCATGATCTCAGGGTTGGGGGATCGAGCCTCACATTGGGCTCCATGCTTGGCTGGGCAGAGAGTCTGGTTGAGATTCTCTCCCTCTTCATCTGTCCCTCCTTCCACTGCTGCACACATGTGCTCATGCTCTCTCTCTCTCTCTCTCTCTGTCTCTCAGATAAATTTTAAAAACGGGAAAGAAAGAAGAAAGAAAGAAAGAAAAAGAAAGAAAGAAAGAAAGAAAGAAGAAAGAAAGAAAGAAAGAAAGAAAGAAAGAAAGAAAGAAAGAAAGAAAGAAAGAGAAAAGAAAAGAAAGAAAAGAAAGATAGATAGATGTTCAGGTTAACATACAGAAAGTATTGGATGCTGGGGCAAAAGAGCAATGGGGGGCAGCAGGGTGACCTGAGAAGGCTGTGGGGTGTGACTGCTTGGGGCAAAAATCAAATGGGGAGCAGAGCACCAATGAGGGCCCAGGGAGGTGTGAAGTCAAACCCACCAAGAGGCTGTGAGCTCAGGATCACCTGAACTTTGACCCCTGGGGGCAGCAGAAGGTGAAGAGAGGTAGGGGCAGGTACAGAACTAACCCCATATGTATAACTATCAATTCTCCTTGCAAATACTGGAAAAGAAAGAAGCAAGAGCTGTTGTGAACAAAGGAAACACAGGAAGGTAAATTCTTTTTTAAAGATGTTTTCATACTAAGTATAGTAAAATTTCCAAGCAAGGACTTTCCTAAGCAAGTCCTCTTACTGTGGTTCCCTGCATTGCAGGGCACAGTTGGAGAATGGAAGGCATTGAGCTTTGAAGGTGACCCTTGTGATCTGGCTCTGGTCTACCAATTTGCTAGTGAAGTAATTACAGGCAGCTTTCTTAACCTCTTTGATCTCAATTTCATCATTATAAAGTGAACTAAATAATATCTAATGTCTGGGTTATTGTAAGGATTAAATGAGTTACTATAAGACAAAGTGTTAAGGAGCTTTAGAAATTGTTACTATTATTTCCAAGCAGGTAAATTCCCCCTTTAAGCCCTTATTCCAGCATTTCCTTTTTAATTTCTTCATTAATACTCTCTTAAATAGTTTGATTTTCAAAAAGGAATCTTCTTAAGACTATTCGTATTGAATTCGACCTACCTCTAATGTCATTTTTTTATGCAGGGCAATAAATAAATAAATAAATAAAGCCTCATTTCAAATGTTACAGCTTAATTGAATACATAATATATATTTAATCTTAATTGAGGAAGTAAAAAAATAAGGATCCAGAGAAGTAGGTTTTTACTCTAAAGCTTAAACATGAATTCCTAAAGGTTATGCCCAGTTGGGTAGCTATTCTTATAAATTATTACTCTAAAAAGTTTTTAAACCACTGAAGCTATTCCAGATAACTAGTAAACTAAAGCAAAGATGGGCAAGTTACTTCTGAAAAGGGCCAGATAATCAATATTTTTGCTTTGTGGGCCATATGATGCTTGTACCTATCCATGCCTGTCATTATACCTCAAAAGCAGCCATAGACAATACATGAATGAATGGGCATAGCTATGTTCCAATAAAACTTTATTTACAAAATCACACAGCTGGCCATGGGCCAACTCTTGTCTTAAAGGAAGCCATATCTTTCCCTGATTTTCCTGTTTGGAATGGTTTTAACTGACACCCTTGCTCCCCCGAGCTCACACAATTTCACCTAGTATGGCTCCACCCAGGTGAGTGGATTGAGGAATTTAAGGAACACTTAAATTCAGAGCTGATTTTTAATGAGGAAGTCAGCCTATAAGAGCTTTAGTCTCCTAATCTTTTCCTAGCATCTTTTATTTCTGTTCCCATGCCAGCACCTTACAATACAGAAGTGGATGAGGAGCTGTTTTCCAACATGAAGATTTAGGCTGGAGTATTGCCCAGGTCATTTCTCTCATATTTCCCTCTACTTAGAGGTTGTTCATTAACTGATAGACTTTGAGGGGGAAGTTTCATATTCTTGACTCCTGAGGAATTCTTTCATCTTTCCTTTTTTAAAGTGAAAGGTTTCCAGTGTTGTGGGGTTTTTGTTGGTGGTGGTTTTTAAATGTTGATTTGATTAGTTTCCATTTCATAGCTGCTGTCAAGATTTGGAGAGTTTTCGATCAATACACAGCTTTCACATTTCCAGAATTTTAACCAATAGGTTAAAACCCTATTGGCTACTGCAGATAGTACTTGTGAGTGAGCTCAAACAAGAAATAATTCAAATTTTGTCCCATTTTTTGGCATTCCTTTTGTTTGGGCCTTGTCACCTCATTTCATTCAGGTCTCCAGTTCCTAGACGACAAGCGGTATTATCAGAGGCCAAACATCATTCACAAAGATGTCTCTTGGTCCTTTTAAAAGGCACCTTTTCCCTCAGCTTCTCTTCAAAGACCCTGCGCGTCCTTCCCAGAATCCTGCATTTACAGTATGGGCATTTGTTATTCTGAGACTTACTCTTGCCATACGGTATTACATAATTATTTTCCCTTTAGGTATAATTACGGAATTGCCAACCCTGCGACTCTGTTTTGCATTATTTCACACGTATTTTCTAGTTTTGATTTAAGTCTCTGCGTGGTATGCCATAAATCAGCAGAGAGGGGGTGGGTAACGAAAGGACATCAAAACACAGCCCCCACTGCTATAGAATGTTACTCAAGTGACACTCCATAATTCAAATACTGAGAACCACAGGGTAGCCAAAGCAGGGCAGTGCGACAGTATGAGTTGTTTTTGTTAATAGAGATGAAATTATGGGTGTAACTAGCTGGCAGTCCTCAAACAGACTTCAGCAAACTGTTTACTCAGCTGTCCTCAGGCAACAACTTAATACTTGTGGATAAAATTATTCTCCCACCATCTCCCAAGTGGTATATTCCAGGGATCCCAATTTGTTCTCACTGTTAAAAAGAAAGAACAAGTTTGCAAGTCTCCAAACACAGTTTGAGATTCTGGTTATGTTTGGTTTTTAATGTATTGGGCATTTAGGCACCATGCTTCATAAAAATCTCCTTGTCCTTTGTGTTCTGCAGTTCAAAAATCCATGAGAAGATGAGATCTAAAATGCTCCGGGTGACTTTTAGAAACCTCATGGTCTCTGCTGCTAAAAACCTGTTATTTTAATGTGCTTGTACTATTCCTTTCACCCACAGTGCCTTCCCTTTCTCTCTACCTGTGGAAATCATGCATCCTTTTAGGACTAGCTCGGGCACCTCCTTCTAGAAGTCTTCCCTTATCCCCTAGCATCACCTGGTAGAAATTGACCTATGACTTTCCCTCTAATCCAATATTTTAAAATTATCATGCACCATTTAAGATATACAAAACTGTACAGGAAATAACCCTAACAATCGCCAATTTGCCCACCATATATGGTGCAGAAGGTGCCGAGTGTTAGAAGAACCACTATCTGACTCTGGTATTGATCATTCCTATGGATAGCCTCATAGAATTATATATTATATACATACCTTTATATTTTATATAAATATAATTTTACATGATTAAAATACATAAATTATTAAGGGATTTATACTATTAATAATATATAGTATTTTAGTATATTTTAAGCTTTATATAAATGTTTTTATGCTATATGTATTTTTCTAAAACTTGATTATTTGGGGCCCACATTTATGTTTATCAGGTTTATCATGTGGATTCTCATAGACCATTCATTTCCACTGTTATATGGTATTCCATCATATCATTCTGTTGTTACACACTTAAGGTGTTTTCATCTGAGCCCATAAAATTTTTTAAATTAGTATTATGACATTATTATTGTATCCTAAGATATATTTCTTACCCTCTATGAGAGTAAATGTTTCTTGAGGGCCGAGATCACATTTTGTTCACCTTCCTATTTGCCACAATGTCTGCTGCAGTCCTGTGAACCCAATAAGTAATTCTTACATATTTTTTCTTTTGGATTAAATCCCTACAAAGAGCCAGCAGTATTATCACCTTTTTACAAAATGAGGAAACTGGCACTGTGTTACTGTCCCGTGAGCACAGTTTAGAAGCTAAATCTTGTGATTCCCTTGGCTGGAAAGTTAAGCAGGGCTCTCTTAAAAACCTTCAGAGTTTCCTAGAAAAGACTAGGAGATTTTTTAATCTCTCTGTTTCTATCTATGTATATTCACAAAACTCTGGATTTTTTTAGTTCAGAACTTGAAAATTCTTTGAAAAAATTTAAAAATCATATTATCTCTGCTTTTCATTTGGAGGAACCAATGATGATGAGAAGGCCGATGATAGAATTGAAAACAATTTGTAAAATATGCCATAAAATTTACCTTTTTTTTTTTTTTGAACATTTTTAAAAATTTTTATTTATTTATGATAGTCACACAGAGAGAGAGAGAGAGAGAGAGGCAGAGACATAAGCAGAAGGAGAAGCAGGCTCCATGCACCGGGAGCCCGATGTGGGATTCGATCCCGGGTCTCCAGGATCGCGCCCTGGGCCAAAGGCAGGCGCTAAACTGCTGCGCCACCCAGGGAATCCCTAAAATTTACCTTTTTAAAATGCACACAATTCAGTGGTTTTTAGTATATTTAGAGAGTTATACAATTATCAGCACTACGCTCATTTTCATTAACCCACGAGGAAGGTTACCATTAACAGTCACTCCTTCTCCCTCTCTAGCCCCTGACAACTACTAAATTAAGTTTTCTGTCTCTATATATTTTCTTCTTTTGGACTTCTATCAATGGAATTATGCAGTATGTGGGCCTTTCCTGTCTGGTTTCTTTCACTTACATAATGTTTCCAAGGGTCATCCAAGTTACAGCATGGGTCAGCACCTCATTCCTTTTTATTGTCGAATAATATTCCATTGTATGGTTCCACCACATTTTATTCATCTACTCATCAACCAGTGAACAGTTAGTGTGTTTCCACTTCATGAATAATGCGGTGTTGAACATTGGTGTAAACATTTCTGTGTGGATGTATGTTTTTAGTTCTCTTGCATATATACCTAAGAGTGTGATTGCTGGTCATATGGTAATTCTGTGTGTAATTTTTTTGAAGAGCTGACAAACTGTTTTCCAAAGTAGCTGCACCATTTTACCCAGTACATTCTTATAAGGACTTCAACATACCAAAGACACTACTAGCTTAATCATTATCATTGGTCCTTAATTTAATGTTCTGAATTTTATTTTATTTTTTATTTTTATTTTTTTTAATGTTCTGAATTTTAAAGCAATGTCTGAACTCCCTATATTATTCCGTGTCCCTACACATCACTACATGATTTCTCTAACAATTTCCTATTTGTCCTTCCATTTGTGAGTGAAATCGTCTTATCCCAGATTGCATTTATACTTAGCTTCAATTTGATACAGCTTCATTGTAGTGAAAAATCCATAAAATCATTTCCCCCTTAATTCACTGTATCTTCCAAACTTAAATGGCTCTGGCATAAAGAGAGTAGCAGAAAAATACCCCCCCCACACACACACACACTTTAAAAATATAGGACTTTAGGACTTTTCATGTAACTCATTGAAGTAACAATGTAGGTGATTCATATTTGAATGAAAAGAAAAAAAAATAAGACAGTGAGAAGTGTGAAGTCCTGCAAGCCCCACTGCAAAACAATCTGAACAAGAACAAAGTAATCTGCTGTCCAGATGTTTGCCCATTGAAAGTTCTGGGACTTGTGAATCATCTCTGTTTTGGAGGCTTATTTTATTGCACAAATATAAGTCTCCACACTGTTTTTTTTTTAAATTTTTTGATGCTTGGTGCATTGTAAAAATTATACTTATTTTTTCTGATTAAAAGCTATATGTTAATTGCAAAAACAAGTTTTGGGAAATGAAAAAAAAAAGATAGAAGAAAATAAAAACAAATAAAGGAAAATAACCTGTAACCCAATTACTCAGAGATGACTACTGTCGACAGAATATTTTCTTTTGGTCTTTTGTCTATGCATAAATAATTCTTTGAAAACATGATTTCTCTGGTTGAACGACATGTCTTCCTATGAATGTACTGTGATTTATGGGGCCATCCCCCTGATGGAGAACAGTTTATTGGTCTTCTCTGTATTGTTTGTTGATGTTTCCATATGGAATTGTGAATACCTTTAACTTGTTCTCACATTATGGTGGGAAAGATGGCCCAGACCTACCTATTCTTCCCATGGAAGAATAGCAAACAAGAAAATTTCATAAGAAAGTATTGGGAACTTGTAGGAACCAGAAAAACATCCTCAGGTAAACAGTTTTCTAGTTGAACTCTGTGATTTAATGTGCAATTAACAGAAAATTGTGTAATAGTTAAGTTTAAAAGTGACAAGGCAGTAACTTTTGACTTATAAGTACAGGATTATTATAACTGCACATATAAAGAGGCTGAACAATACTTTCAGGACTTAAGGCACCTTAAATATGTAGGGGTAGGAGATTACCTCTATCTTTCTTTGAAATCTTCTGAAGATTTATCCGTTGTCATTAGGACTGATTATTATTATAAATTTGTGTTTCCCAGTCATGTTGGAGATACAAAACTATTTAGACTTACTAAATATCTTCATGCCTGCCCTTACGAGATCCACTTACAGATCCATGGACTATTTCCATTCCATGGGCATATAAATAATGAGCATAAGTATAAAATGAATTCAAATTATATTTATCATTATCATTTTTGGAAACTCCTTAAGGAAATGGAAAATGTCTTAGTATAGTGCCAAAAACAACAAAATATGACTGGGAGTAGAGAGAGTAAAGATCACTATTAAAATTAATTAATATGATCCAGAATCATAAATATTACTTGGGTAATTAGGTAAGACTGAAAAAGAAAGTTAGGAAAATAAACTTATTTCAAAATACTGACTCTTTTTTTCCTCCAATTCTTCCTCATGACTCAGACATATCAAATATATTTTGACTTTATGTTGGGATTTAATAGCATATTTTTATAGATTTTAAAACTCATCTCATTCATTCTAAACCAAGGAAACCAATCATTTTTACCGTTGTTGTGAAATACCAGCCATGCCAAGACAGATTTCTTCCCCTCAATGCATTTGCAATCTTATAAAGAGCTTCTGGTGACTCAGAAAATCCCATGCATCAATTTTCCAAATTGGATTTTATGTGATTAAAAATAAATTTAAATCACACAGAGACTTTGGTGTGCTTCTGAGAATTCCCATGTCAGGAGTTGGCAAGTACCAACTATGTGTAGGTGTATGTGTGCTCACTAATACTGTATGAGCATTTAGGACCTTATTTGAAAAGTTCTTTCCTGGAAGAAGAGTAAAGGGTACTGTCTTGGAACATAGCCTGCCATATCCAGCTCTGCTTCAGAGTAAAAGAAAGGGGGGTGGGTAGACACAAAGAAAGTCCACAGTTTAAAAATTAAAGAAATGGGCTCACTAGACTTGTTACCCTGGGATATTTATTAACTGGAATTATTTGTTAATGCAGAGCCCTCAATAGGTAAAGGAGAAGGGAGGGAGATGAGTATTCTCATGCCACAAATAATGCATTTTTCTAAATTACGTTCACACCCTCGTCTAGGCCTGCTCACCCCAACTGCCCTCAATTAGTGGCAGTGACCACGTTTTTCTGTTTATAGGTGAAATTGGTAGAATGAAGGCAAAGTCAAAGAGAAGGGTAGACCTCGATAGGTAACACACATCTGAGATCACTTTAAGTAAATAATGAGTCTTGGCAGAGAACAGAGGAAGAGAAGGAAGGGACTTCTTTCAAGAAGCTCATACTGTTATCTAGATGAGGTCTCCAAGCTTTGTTAGAAACCTGGAATTTGTCCCCCTCAAATCGTCATATAAGACGCCTGGCTCTGACTCACCTTTCTGGCCACCCCAGGTGCTGTCAGGCTCTGTCTCCTCTGACACTTATTTTCTGTCCCTTCCACTAATTTGACTGTTTAGCTTTGGTGTGTATGCTTTTTATTCCCCCAACTAGACAGCAAGTGTCTTGAAGGTAGGAGCCAAGTTTTCTGGCATCTCCCACAAGCCTGTTTGATTGGCTTCTGTGTCTTGGGCAAGGATGATGCAGTCTGCAGCATAACGCTTATGCCTGTACGCTTGGGAGGTAGAGAAGCTGGATGTCAACTGAACTGTCCGATCGGACAGTCCCCTGGCGAAATCGGTGTGCTCTACACCACAGAAAACACTGCTTTCCCATTATTTTTTTTAAGTTTTATTTTTTTTATTTGACAGAGATAGCAAGTGAGCACAAGTAGGCAGAGCAGCAGGCAGAAGGAGAGGGAGAAGCAGGCTGCCTGCTGAGCAGGGGGCCCAACTCAGAACTCAAGTCCAGGACTCGGGGACCATAACCTGAGCCGAAGGTGGATGCTCAACCAACTGAGCCACCCAGGCACCCCCCACTTTCCCATTCTAAATGGAGGAAATGTCCTTTGCCTAATAGGAAAGACATTTCCCAATTCAAAGCATAATTAATGCTATATTAAAGTGATTCTAAATCAAACCTGTTAAGATCACCTGCACTTTGATTCTAGTGGTTCTTTCAACTCTTGTTCCTTGAAATACATTGCAGTATATACCCAACATACAGCTCAGTGCTTTTCTTCTCTCAGCATTCAGTAACTACAGCCCACTCCCCCCCTTTTGCACTGTCGTTTATATTTATGATGGCAGAGCAGTAAAATACGTTCCAACTGCCTTAGCCAAAATAGTGCTCTTTTCTGAATGCACTTTAAACTGGAATTTGAGAAACAGAATTATGTTATTTCTGTGGTATTGAACTCTGAGGGGAGAAATATTTATTCCTGTCCCTGCTTCTCCAAACATTATACATCCTAAAGGAGGTGCGGATCGGCTGTGTTATAACGTACGGGAGGTCAGAGTGTAGCTGAAGTGACCTTCCTAGGGGCAGATGCCCCCAAGGA
Organism: Canis lupus baileyi; assembly: GCF_048164855.1. Taxonomy (NCBI): domain Eukaryota; kingdom Metazoa; phylum Chordata; class Mammalia; order Carnivora; family Canidae; genus Canis; species Canis lupus. The sequence continues at coordinate 19,204,644 of NC_132855.1, read as the reverse complement.
TCCAGAGACAGTAATGAATGAAGCCATTTGGAGAGATCAGTGCCCTTCGATTATCCTGCATTCAGCAAAGCAGATGGGATGTCCATTCTCTGGGGAAAACATGAAGAGAAATCCTGAAAAATCCTTAATTTGCCTGATTTATATGGAAATTATAAGTCTTATTTGCACAGAGCTGTTCAATAGGCTATAACAGGAAGATTAAGAATTGCTAACATGTTGATATGTGGTCTCAACAAATCTACACGAGTGAAATTATCTGCCAGTGTTTCCATTTCCAAAGGAATTGGGTTCGAAGTGTAAAATTTGTGTTCAGTGATGAGAACCTTCTGGAAGCAAACACCAGAAGTCAATCTGAGAAATACCTTTGTGAGTCAAGCAAAGCTCTGGGGAAATCATCCACAGCCTTTCCTACCAAACCTAAGAAGCCAGACCTTCAGTGTCTAGGAGGCTTCGATATAATACAAAGATATTTCCCTCAGTTTTAGATATTTCTCTCACTTTTAAATGTGCATCTTACCACTTGAAATAAAGTGAGAGGCCAGACAAGATAGTTACAAAGAAGAGCTATGAATTCTTTCGTGAAATTTCCTGTCAATCAAGTAGCCTCTTGTTTTGTCCACCACTTACCTTTTTTTTTCCTGGAAATATTTTGTCTAGTGCTTTGTGCCAAAGCACAGTTTGGGCTAATATACCTTTTTAAAAATTGAAAATAAACTTTAGAAACTGAAATTTAGTAAAGATATTGCTGAATCCAAAAATACATTAGGTTTCAACAATGTGAAGTTTTAAACTGAGCTGTTTTTCCTACGCAGGGATCAACTTCTCAACCAAAAATAGATGTGTATGCATACCCATGTAGCTGCCTGTCATTTTGGTGGAAAAACAGTAAATGTTTTTTACCCAAGACTGCTGATTAAATTTGTTTCAAGATTTACCCAGAATCCTTTAAGATATAAAGAGTTAAAGAAATGCAAGGATGATTGTTCTGTTGGTTTTGCCATCGCCGGATATAACTGTCACACAAATTTTGTGACGACCCATTTTGATACTTCATCAGCAACAGAAACTGAGACCACATGCTTAACTGAGAAATTCAAACACATATGGAAAATAAGAGAATATCCAAAGTTAGGTAAAATGTATCAGTTTAAATTTTTTGTTTTTACTTAAGTTGATCTGAAAATAAAAAGAAGAAATGAAAGACATACTAGTACATCACCACCTAAAACTTCCTTCCCATTTTTGGAAGCAGAAACTCCCAGTCACAACTGATGAGACAAAAGATGTTAATAGGAAGAGGGGATTTAATTCCCCTGGATCTTATTCCTCTCAGCAGATTATTTTTTTTTTTTTTTAGATATTGTAAGGCAAGTGTTGAAAATATTATCAAGAAGAGCTCATATTTCTTGGGGAATTTTAGAAATCAGTAAACTGTCAAAGGAGAAGCTGAGTCCTGGGAGGAGCTGAGTCCTGGGAGGAGCCAAAGACTGAGTTAGCCAAAGGTGAAAGAAGGAAGGACAATGTAGGCTTGTGCATAGGTTGTAGGAAGCAGTCAGGCCAAAGGAGTCACAGTGAGGTGGCCCTCTTATGAGTTCATCTACATACATTCATCTGTGCACCTGATGTTTTGTTTCACTCTCAAACTTGGTATTGCATGAATGGAAGAAGGAAGGAAGGGGATGGAAGGGAAGAGAAGAGAAAAGATAAAGATGATGTGACATTTCCAGAAGTTGGAAATGTCTGCCCCTGTACAGTTAATGGTGGATATGAAACAATGATGATGTTTAACTCTTAGCATGATATAGAGAAGCTGGCATAATATACTCCCGGAATCCTAAAATTCAATAGAACACTCAGGTGAGTGACTTCCTCATCTCTCCCTAGATCTAGCTCTGGTGTAGGCTCACAGGTTTCCCTTTAATATGCAATGTCCCCACTAAAGTGGCCATTTTGGTCTTATCATTGGCACCATCTTCACATCACATTTGCTGCTTGATTAGCCAACAGAATAACCAGAATATTGATCACATTCCTTTTTTAAAATATTTTATGTATTTATTCATGAGAGACACAGAAAGAGAGACAGGATCTCTAGGAGGATCCTGACGCAGGACTCGATCCCAGGACCCTGGGATCACGACCTGAGCCAAAGGAAGAAACTCAACCACTGAGTCACCCAGGTACCTCGATCACATTTCTTATATCATGATTCCTCCTCCCTATTTTTTAAAATTTTATTTATTTATTCATGAGAGACACACAAAGAGAGAGGCACAGACACAGGCAGAGGGAGAAGCAGGCTCCATTCCATGCAGGGAGCCTGACGTGGGACTCGATCCCGGGTCTCCAGGACCACACCCGGGACTGAAGGTGGCGCTAAGCCACTGAGCCACCCGGGGTGCCTTCCTCCCTATTTTTTTTTTAATCCAGAATACACTTGTTCCAGATTACATGTGCAAATTACTCCTTCAAATTTGTAAAACACCTTGGTTGTGAGGCTAATGAGAGACATTGCTATATTCCGAATTTAAAAAATCAAATGTACACATTAGAACCATCTCTCATGATGAGGTTATTTTGAAACAAAACAGTAAAATTGTAGACATGTTCTCCTTTTTCTCCCTTCTTTCCTACTTGCCACCGTAGGATCAGCAGAAAATGTGTAGTCTGGGTCACCAAGGAGACATTTGGCTTCAACCAGCCAAGAGCAGGGTCAGAGGGACAGCGGCAGTGAAATGAGGGGGCCATCAGGGACATCTCATTTCATTCCCAAGGGGAGACCTTGGTTGAATCGACAACAGTTGCTGCATTAGCCGACTCATGGTAAGATAGACACATCTTACCCACGACATGAGGGTCCAGTAGAACCGGCAACATCTGTAAAAGTGCTGTAAAAAGACTTCAGCACAAAGCAGCAGTTAGTAAACCCTTTGTGGATTTTCTTTATTTGATAAACCAATTACATGAATGAATTATTTCTCTGATCCTGAGCAACACTGGTCTGGACAAACTGCTGATACGCTGGCAGCCTTGTGTCTAAATAACCACTAATGAATGAGAAACACAAACACCAAAAAAAAAAAAAAAACAAACAGGAACCAAAATGAGCCCAGAAAGGATGCTGCATTTTCCCTGGAAGTGGCCCTCGAGTGGGTGGTAAGCCCTAATGACTGTCATCACTCAGAGGACTTTGTCCTGTTCTGAGCATCTTCCCACCCTAGGATTTCATTACAACTGATGGGCTTTCCTGTCCCGTACCAGGCGTTCAGGGTAAACACAGCTAGCTGATGCTCCAAATCTTGGGGGGTCAGAATGCGGGTCTCCACTTTGCCTGCGGGGCCCACGAGCGACTGCGAGACGCGGGCATCCTTTGGCCTTCTCACCGCCCCTGCTAACCCAGCCCTGATAAATAAGCCAGCTAATTGAATTAATAAACAACTCTTTCTTATTTTTTTTTTTTATGGCCAGCTGGCATGCAACCAAAATGTGTGATAAATTATCTGTCACTGCTTTAACCACAGTGGGGGAAAAGTGGAAAAATTAGCCACTTGAACCCTTTCTTGCTGCTTCCAACCCTCCTGCTCCGTTTGCTCACTTAGAGGGTTTCCCCCTCCCCGGTCTTGTCACTTTGGCTGAGGTCCAGGACGGAGTGGCCTGGGTGGAGAACCTGACTTGGCTGCCCCCCGATGATGTTGCCGGAAGCCCCCGCACGGTGCTGGGAGCCCGCAAGGCCGCAGGCCTGCGCGCAGGCCCGACTTGCCTGCTGCCCCGGCCGGGAACGTTCAGTTATGAGCTTGTGGTTTAAGCCCACAAGATTTTCGTTAAGGGAGGGGAGTGTGATGTGGTTCACGGACGAAGTGTTGTGATGTCTGCTTTTCCTTTGCTCCACCTCTAATGCCAAACAGCTTTGGGGCCTTTGTGGAGTGAATGCTCACCAGTCTTAGGGAATCCGGGTGGCAGGCAGCCCGTTGCGCTCTGCGGATGGCTTCTCGCCCAGATTTGCACCTTACCCACTTTCTTGGGTGGCTCTTTTCACCCTTTTCTCTGTATCTTCACGCCTGACTTCAGGTCACTGTTGTCCTTAAAGGTATGGATTTCTATCAGCTCCCCTTCAGGACTGGCCACCAGAATCAGGAAACCTACCAAAGGTTCTGCCTAATTTAATGAGACTTTTCCTCCTTCGTGTTTTCTGTGGATCCCCAGTGCGGTGTCTCAAAAGTCAGGAAAATAAACAGTCACCGCCAGGCTAGATGTAGGCGTAGACCTCATTAGGCTTTCCTGTGTCGTCTCCTTCTGTGTGGGGACCTCCTGGGGTTTACCCGAGATGGGAAGCATCTGGATTGTATGTCCCAATTTAACACTGTAATTCTTAGAGGTGCTTTCAGTTTAGGACATTGCCTTGTATGACAATATACAGATCATCTGCAGGGGACACAGATGTAGGCTGGCTGAATGCAGGGGTTCTTGGTCTCTTTGGTTCATGGACTTGCAAACACTTACACTTCGGAGGAGCTTTTTCCAGAGCCTCTGTGCTTTCTCGTCCAGATAGAGCCAGGGTTTTTATCCACTAGACTTAGATAGGGCTAGGAGATGGGATAAAAGGCTATTTTTTTTTTCTTAATCTTTCAGGAAAATAGAGCTGTTTGAGCCAACTTCAGGTAATTGCTTAAGTCGGACTTTGACCATTACCAAGCAAAAATCAGACCTATGCTCCTTGTTAGTATTTGATGATATTCTTATACTAGAATGCTTAGTGCAGGTCCTTTTGCTGCTTTCATTGGCCTTTTCGGTGCTGGCTGAGCTAGGCCTCTGTGGATCTAGCAGCTTCTTAATGGGGATGGGGGTGGGGTGGTGGAAAGAGGAATTAAAATAATTCTGAACCAACAATGTGAAGTATTGTGCTTATAGAACTCCAGGACATTCACACCTCTGTGGAACAGTAACTGGCTGCCCTGAAGAATGCACTTGAAACTCCACGGGACAGAATCCAAAAATTCCAACAAGGATCCTGTTTAAAGGTCCACAGGAAAATCTCAGAGCAGACTTCTGCATTATTTCTGGGGCCTGGTCCGTGCCATGGTCCCTTCCACCTCCCCTGGCTGCCTCCTTCATCCTACACACACACATACACACACACACACTCATACACACTCTGGCCCTATGCTTTGTTCATTTCCTTGGTCATGAGGCAGATCCAGTAATGTCAGAAGACAGATGGTGATCGTTTCAAGGAGAATATTAGTGATAGTGTCAGTAGACTGACAGAGGAGATTGCCAACTTGTATGAAGCTTTTTATAGGCCTTTCTCCCAAGAAAATGAGCAACACAAAACAGAAAATTCAAACTAAAATGTTGCTTTGAAATACCCTGCATTTATTTTACAGAAGATCTGAGAGGAGAAAGGAAGTAAGGAAAAGTCTTGTAGATACTTTGATTGCCATATTTCCAGGCCCCTCTTGAAATTCTTTATAGACAGAAAGTAGGATGAGAGTCAGAGGGAAGTCCCCCTCCCCATTTTGTTGACTAAATAAATGTTGAGTCTAACTACTAAAAAGGTTTATGAGAATGTGCATTGGAATCTCTGGTTTGGGGTTAATTATTTGAAAGTAGTATTGTTAAATTCACAGAGGCCATTCTTTCTGCTTTTTGGCAGACAAATGGAGCATATCCCTCTTTTCCCACTGCAAAGGCTATATCCATACGTAAAACTAATAAATTACTAAGAAAAGAATATCAGTCCTGAAGTTTTATATAATTCCCTTTAAGCCCCTTCACAGGAGGGCACCTGGGTGTCTCAATGGTTGAACATCTGCCTTCAGCTCAGGTTGTGATCCCAGGGTCCTGGGACCGAGTTCCGTGTCAGGCTCCCTGCTTCTCCCTCTGCCTGTGTCTCTACTCCTCTCTCTTGTGTCTCTGTGTCTCTTGTGAATAAATAAATAAAATATATATTTTTTTAATTTTAAAGAAGGACCTTCACAGGGCTGGAATTATTTAAAAGGTAAAAATACAATCCATAATCACTTTAGGAAGCCAGAAGAAGAAACACTGGAGAAGGACCCTAGCCACCTTGGTAAAAGAGTGTATGGTTATGTCCTTGATAACACTCCCCAAAAGGTGCTAGGATCTATACCCTGGCCTTCTAGGTTGGTAGATCCTACCAGGATAGCACTCGTTTCCAGCTGAGGAGATGCAAAGGCCTATGAGTTTCCCAAACCCTGCCCCCCAGTTCCTTCATGGCACAGTGGCTGACATTGTTACTGTGGCTCCGCACAAGAAGTAGCCCAGCCTCAGAACACATTGACTGAATGCCATGGAAAATACACAGCACATGGGCTAGTTCACATTTTCAGATGTCATTTCTGTTTCTTATTAATGTTCAAGATGCAGCTGAGCCCCACATTAGTCTCCAGGGTAGCAGAGGAGACCTGGACAGCAGGTCAGGAGGCATGGGCTCTAATTCTCCTTCAACCTTGAACCTGTCACGTGGTCACAATGGCCTTTAATCTCTGATTCTCAGCTGTTTAATCTGTGAAATATATATCTTAATGAATAAATAAATTTTATCATTTTGGTCCAGGTGGGTCCCAAAATTTTTCCAGTCATTAGAGCATATGGTGAAGAAAACTAAATTCTCAGTGTTGTTATCATCACTGCTATTCAGGAGCCAAAGTGAGGTGACAAATTTCATTAAGGACAGAGAGAAAATGTCACACAGACGACATTCTGTTATTCACTTGGATTCTGATGCAAGCCTATTTTAATACCCACATCACAATGGCCTGGTGGTATCACCTTCAAAGTAATAAAATGAATAACTGCTTGGTAAATGCCATTTGGTCATGGTGTGGTTAACCAGGAAATCAGGTCAAGGCAGGGCTTCTCAAACTTGGCGTTATTGATATTTTGGGCTAGATAGTTCTTTGTTGTGAAAGACTGTCCTGCATATTATAGAATGTTTAGCAGCATCTCTAGGCTCTACCCACTAGACATCATAGCACCTCCCCCGTAAGTTGTGACAATCAAAAAAGTCTCCAGATATTGCCAGATGTTGCCACGGGCAGGGGCAAAATCACCCTTGGTTGAGAACCACTGGGTTAAACCATTACTAAAAGTCCCAGTGTAGGGCAGACTAAACTTTACAAATTTGATATGCTGCAATTTAAGAATGTTAGTCCCAGAGCACCAGTGATATCTATTTAATTCGGGGACACCCCTCTAATCCTGGTCTAAAAATCTCCCTAGAAATAGCCCATTTAATCTCTAGTGTCATAGCACCTCACAGGTAATGGAACCTACTAGATTTCAAGCTTTTTTAGGGGAAATGAGCAGAATCATCTTTGTCTTTGTATTTCTTACCGTGCACAAAGTAAATGCTCAGTAAATGCATGTTGAAAAATGAGTGGTTCCCCCCAAACACCAGCAGAGTGTAGAATGAGGAGCTGCCATGCTCAGCCAGCCATTCTGCATGATTCTTATCCTACAGGAGGAAATGAAGCAAGTGTTTGCCAGTTGGAAGGGTAGAAGGAATCTTTGGGAGGGAGGCTGCCATTACCCTAGCTGAAGTGGAGCCAGGTTAAACCTCTTCTGGTTAAAAAAAAATGTCATGGAACATTTAATAACCAGCCTTAGTGCATCAGAGCCCAGGCTATGTACATCACCCGTGCTCCCCAAGAGCATATAAGAGTGAAAGATTCAATTACTTGAACTCTTCCATATTCCTAAATTGGCATCTATTTTGGCAGCATGGGATGTGGAAATCTCAGATGTGCATCTGACGTGTTAATCTCCCTTAAATGGTAGCCTCGCTGTTTTTCTAGTGTACTTAAAGAGTATGACTTTAGATTGCATTTGAAATGTCTCACTCAGTTGTCTTGACAACAGTATTTCCTCAAAATAAACAGAATCCACCAATATCTGTCACTGGAGACATGAGTACTACACTGAGTTTGTTTGCATGCATGAGTATTCTTTGAACTAGCCTTGCAACTCAGGACAATGTTAAATCTAAATCTGAATTATGTCCGATTCATGATATTTGTAACCATTTACTTAATGTGAGATGTTTGCCTCTTACCTGGGTAGTTATTGTCATTTAGAAGGAAATCAACCCTATCCATCCAGTCCCATTGCCCACTTCACTGGGGGATATCTCCTTTTTAAAATAGATCAGTCTTACCAACAGATCCATTCATTGAGTTTGAATGGCGACTGCTTTGGAAACATCACACTGTATTAGGACCAGGCGAAAGGTTCTCTGTTGTGGTATCCTTTTGATTATATAACTAATTAATTGCCAACTGATGTTACAAAGATCTGAATTCTGAGATCAAAGCCAAGCCAATAGCAGTAGAATGGAAAGAGAACGCTTCTATCTCTGCATCTGAAACAAGGCCCAAAATTAGGATTCAAAGAGAAGTCCAACTGTTATTTCAAAAGACTGGTGTAATCAGCATGGATGATGAATACATACTTCTAGGGTTCCTGATTTTAGTCCTGTGTTACACATCCTATCTTTAAATGAAAAACTGAAACTAGTTAAAAATTTTTAATCTGGGATGAAAGAAGAAAGAGATTGAAAAGAATGAAGATGTGCTCCTTTTCTATCCACCTTCCCTCTGTCCATGTCTCCCCACTCCTCCATCTGAAAACACCCAGCAGAGCAATGTTGTGTACCCAGATTGAATTTAAGATTTTGAAAGAATGAACACAAACAGTTAGATGTATTTATTCTTGTTGGATTCTGATTTAAAGCCTGGTTTTGTCCTTAGGAGAAATAATTGGGGTCGGTAGCAGAAGAGTATAACATTTATTTCTTTGTTTACATTAGATTTTAGTACATATTCTTCCTACTTCTAGAAATAATTTTGAATTGCTAAATAATACAAATTAATACAGTGCATTTAAGAACTAGCCCTCCTCTAACACACACATGTTACCCAACTGTAAGAAGTTTAGTGTCTGACTATTGACAGTTGTCCTCTTTGGCAGAGCATACAATATTTGGTGTCCCACCAAGGAAGCTTAATAATGATATACTTCCTGTAGTGAATGGGTTTTGGAAGGAAATCAAAGGATACTCTGGAGCAGAAGAAGAGAAAGAGGAAAAAGTAGCAGGCACTGAAATGGTACCAAGAAAAACAATCTATCTCCTACTTTAAAAGGATTCCCAATTGATGGGCTTGGTCCCATCAGTTAGTCAGACCAGAACTGAGTGGTGAGCTCACTTACTGTGGACACATTGGAGAAAATGTCTCAATTCATACCCAGAGCTGCAACATCTGCTTTGAAGGAGAAGCAGTCTATAAATGCAGACGGCCCTTCCCCTGGTCAGCTGGGCTTCACTCGTGTGAAGACAGCAGCCCCAAACATGCTCCCTCCAACATGCCACCATTCTGAAAGTTGGATGCTGGATGCTGGGTTGAATGTGTCCCAGAAATGGGAGAACTCCCCAGTGCTTGAACTGCCATCACTATTTCCACTTGGCTTAGCAGCTGACACATTTGGTTAACCATTTTGTTAGCCTCTGGTTAACCACGCATGGTTTGAAAACCTTACAGGAGTGGGAAAGTGTCTATATATGACTTGACCCATATAAAAAACAACCCTACAGGATGCACTCCTTCCTTACCTGCCACATCAAATCCAGATTCTCTCCTGCTAGCTCATGGTGAAAAGAAGAAGCCACTTGATAATACCCTTTGGTGGTGAATTTATCTGGAAACAAGGGTGGAATGGACAATTCTCTGAAAAGGGGAATTGAGCTTGTTTTGGGTTTGAGACACTTTGACTCAATCTCATATTCACTTCTCTTTTATAATTATTCTTCCTTGTCCTTGTAAATTAATAAATACAAATATCGGAGCCCTGGGTAGAGCACCTTTTCCAGCTCCTAGAGCTGACTTCCTTCCCCTCTTTCTTTTTTTTTTTTTCCTTCCCCTCTTTCTACTCTTCTATACGCCTTCTTCCCTTCCATCTGTCCTTTTGCTTCTTTCCTTCCTTCTTGGCTTTTCCTCCATGCTCTTTATTGTCCATGAGCTTTCTCCAGACAGACTGTCAGGTTGCATCGCAAGGAACATCAGGTTCAAATGGCTTCTCTGTTTACCCAAAAAATACAAAATCACTAATCCAAAGGGTTATATGCTCCCCAATGTTTATAGCAGCATTATCTACAATAGCCGAATTATGGAAGCAGCTCAAGTGTCCACCGATAGATGAATGGATAAAGAATTTGTGATTATATATATAATGGAATATTATTCAGCCACAAAAAGGAAGGAAATCTTGCCATTTGCAATGACATGGATGGAGCTAGAGAGTATAGTGCAAGTGGAATAAGTCAGAGAAAGGCAAATACCATATGCTTTCACTCATATGTGGAATTTAAGAAACAAAACAAGGAGGAAAAGAGAGAGAGAAAGAGAGAGAGAGAGAGACAAGCCAAGAAACAGACTCTTAACTATAGAGAGCAAGCTGATGGTTAAGGAGGGGGGGGGGAAGAGGAGGGTTAATATGTAATGGGAATCAAGGAGTGTACTTGTCTTGATGAACTGGAGTTGTTGAATCATTATATTTTAGACTTAAAACTAACACTGTATGTTAACTATACTGAAATTAAAAATTTTTTTATTTTTTTTTTATTTTTTTTTTAATTTTTATTTATTTATGATAGTCACACAGAGAGAGAGAGAGAGAGGCAGAGACACAGGCAGAGGGAGAAGCAGGCTCCATGCACCGAGAGCCCGATGTGGGATTCGATCCCGGGTCTCCAGGATCGCGCCCTGGGCCAAAGGCAGGCGCCAAACCGCTGCGCCACCCAGGGATCCCTAAAAAATTTTTTAAAGAGCTTCTAACATCTATAATAAAAATAAATAAAATACAATTATCTTAAAGCAAAAATCCTTTCTCAGCACTGGCTTCTAAGCAGATTGACTTAACATTTCTTCACAGGAATTTTCTGTATCTCCAGAACATGGGGAGTGATCTCTGTTACCTACAGCAGAGGCTTACTATCTGCAAAGCGCTTTGCTCTCCCTAGAAGGAAGGTACTGACTTAGGGGCAAGCTACTATATATTGTCAGTCCCTGGTGAGCAGTTGCTTAAGAGAAACTTGGAGACAGAAATGAAATTGCTTGAGCAGAAAAGAAGACAGATAATGAAAATGATATTTTAAACTTGTTAGAAGATAAATTCTTAGGCCGTTTTCAATTAATAAATCCACCAGGAAGCTTTCTCTTTGGCATTTTTAGAATGGTACTCAGTTGTGACAATGTGATTTAAAGAGCTGGTTGCACATTCCCCACCCCAGCACCACCATTACTTGTGTTTAGGAAGTAAAATGGTAGATTTAAATCTCTGGTTCATTGAATTGTACACCAGGGAGACAATAGAAACAAAGAGATAAAAAGGTAGCTTTGCAAGGGCCTGTGATTCTACTCTCAAAAATGTGCAGACAGTCCAAGTATTCTGTGGGTCAGGCCTCCTGAAACAAAAAAGAAAAACTGCAGAGAAAACTCTAATAAAAGTAGAGAAGAGCATAGAATACTGGAAATTTTTCAATACCTGGTTATTAGCGGAGTTTTAAAAAAACATGTGACAACTAACATGATTTGGATGCACATCAGCTCAGAAAGAAGTTGTTATTCACTTTTTTGGTTGGCAGTGCTCTGCACCATCATCTTCTCAGGCAAAATTCACAAACTCTCCTTAAGCTTAACTTTCTAAACACACACCAGTGACCAGATACTCCATGAATCATAAATGGCTTCTCTTGAAAATGCCTTAACCATAGACATGTGGTGGGGCGGGGGGGTGGGAGGGACAGCTGATGTTTTGTTGTGGCTTCCCAAGCCCTACTTTATTCTCCCTGGTGTGGTTTGCCTAAAACCCCAAAGATTGTGCTGTGAGAGCTTTTGGTAGTGATGATGTGTCTTCATTTCGAGTCTGACAGGTATCTCCTGGCCTTCTCTGCTCAGCGACACCAGGCAGCTCAGAGGTGGCATCAGGGATTCTTGATGTGCTCAGAGCCCCGGGGGCTGTTTATAGATGCACTGTTGTATTGTCCAAAAAGAAGTTACACAAAACTTTAAAAATCAGAGTTTATCACTATCTCCCTCTTCCCCCTCCCTGTCCCCAGTTCCTCTCCCTCCTCTCCTCTTCCCATATCAGTATTAAGACACTTTAGGGAACTCAGGCAGAGGTCAGATCTAGAGGCAAAGGATACATGGAGAATAAGAAGGTACCATTACTGTTTTACCAAGTGGAAAGACAGCACCGGACACACGTAGAACATTCTAGATGGACTTGGATATAGATACCAAGAGGCGGGACACCTTATACTTCATACAATCTACTACCCATAATTAGAGAGAAATACCTAGAGACTTCTTCTATAATAAGTTTGTGGTCCTCTTGGCCAGACACCTTATGTCTCTAACAGAGACAGTAATGCGCATCTTGCCATCTTCCCACAACTGGGATGAAACTGGAGAATGACAACGTGGACAGCTCTCTTGGACAAGTCTCCTCAGGATCAGGCAGGGATGTGTTCAAGAAAGCCCTTTGAACCCCCTGAGGGCCTTTTAGTCAGACTTTCAGACTCAGCGGTCTGAATATCTGAATTATAATTACCGAGAGATGTCCTCTGGCAGCAGAGCAGGGATGAGGGGGACAGCACCCATTCAACACAGCTGTCCTCGGAAGGGCGGGGGGCAGGATCCCCTGGAGCACCCGGCGATGGGGTGGAGAGTGGCTGCTCCACCTGAGTAGCACATTGCCAAGACCTGGACCTCCTGACTCAGGCATGACAGTGACATTGTTTCATTGTGTCATTTGGGTCACCGAGGACTGCCGTACATCAGAAAGGGTACAGTTTACGTAGCTAAAATTGACCACTGTCCATCTTGCTCGGGATGATAGGAATTGTCACCATAAGGAGAAATCTTTTCCGTTGCTTTTTATTGCACCACATTTTACCAAAGAATTAGGTCACCCCACTCAGGAAGGTCCTGGGATGCACATGTGGAGTGAAGCCTGCTTGCTATGGGAACTTGAACTCTGAATTCCCTGACTTCTGTGCAATTAAAACCCCAAACTTAATGTTGCATTAGCATGGATTTTCCATAGCAAGTTACAAATGCAAAGTTCTATGTTTCATATATATTTTTCTAACATATGTTACTGCCTATGTTTCTGATTAAAAGCTCGTCCAAAATAAAATAACAAAGGATTACTTTTTTTCCAATAGAACTTTCTTCTTCCATAAAAGCTGGAAATAAGCCCTCACCTAAAATTACCCAGGCTTGCAGGTGCTGGGTTTTTGGGGGTGAGTAGTGTTTGCTAGCAAGACAAAGGGCATTATTCTCCCCGCAACCACCACCAGAAGGTGTTCTTTCTGTGGAGAAAATTATAGGCCAGCGCTTCAAAGACATTCCATGGTTAGGCACCACTCCTGGAGACTTGCAGGCGGCAGGCAGGCAGGCAATCAACAAATATTTATTCTAAACCCACTGTGGATTCTGCACCTTTAAGATTGCCAGGGAAAACAGCCAGGAGGCTGTAATATCTGCTAGAGCCAAGTTAGTACCTAAGGTCATCCCTTAATGCTTAAGGAGCTCAATGACCTGAAGGGAACAAGGAACCCTAAAACTATAAGGCACTATCTCCCTTAAGTATGGGGATATTGATAGAATAAGAAAATGAGACCCAAGAAAAGGCTTTTTAACTAAGGCTGATACTTAACAGGTGTCCCCACCCACTTTGCTTTTAGCTCCCCCTTAACAGTCAGCCAGCCCCCCATTCCTTGCATCCATCCATTCCATTCCAACCTCCATACACACACTGCTGCTACTACTACTACTACCACCACTATCATCACTATCACCTCTGCCCAGAAACCAAACCCAACTGGACTGATCAATTCATTGTATTTTTTTTTATGATCACTCTTTTCAAAATAGGCACACATGCCAAGATGTGTGGATACAAGGATGTTCATCTCAGTATTATTACAGAAGGGAAAAAAGGTAACCGCAGACATGTCCACCAGTCGAGAATTGGAAATACAGGGAAAATCTAACACCTATTAGACGTGATGCTGAGACGTGAGGCAGGGATGCAGGGGACATGGACTGGTATGGTGCACATTGTGGCCCATGCAGAGGTGAATGGACAGGACTCTCGTGCTCTTGCATGATGTTCTGCAATCTAGTTTCAGTGATGCAACTGAAAGTCACATCAGCTGTTTTGACGTGTGCATTACATAATGGTGCTTTACAAATTCACATGAAATTCCTACATCCTCTGTTATTCCACTAAGCTGCCTTTGGACAGTACTAGGGTTTTGTGTGTTTTGTTTTGTTTTGTTTTTGTGAACCAAGCATAAGATGTTACCCTGATCCCTGTCAATTTTCTCTTTTTAGACTCCTTGCTGCCGGTCTGCCAAAATCTTTCTTTTTGTATTTAATGCTCTCTACCAGCTTTGAATCGTACACAGTTGATAGCTATGGCTTCTGCATTTTCTCTTTAGTTTTAAGCCAACTAGAAGATGACAGAGTTGTAGGGAAAAGAGGGTGCCAATGTCTTGCAGAGGAGTCAAACTCCCTGAGGCATAGACTAAAAATCTGGCATTGACTTGCAGCCATTCTAGGGCGAAATATCTTTTTGGCCTTTATTATTCGCAATACAGTGCTTTACTTAAGGGGACGTCAAAGTGGCTGTTAGTAATTCTCAGACGAAGTCAAGAGTTTGTATTGCCCCCCTGTTAAAAAATGAGATTCTCATTCTGCTTTATTTTCAAAATAGTTTTAATTGACATACAGGTCATATAAAGTCTATAACCATGACATTGTAAAGTGTACATTTCAGGAGCATTTAGTACATTCAAAATGTTGTGTAACCATCACCTTCACCTAGCTCCAGAACATTCTTATAGCCCTAAAAGAAAATCCTGTACCCATTATGTAGTCACTCCTCATTCTCCCCTTTTCCCAGGCCCTGGCAAGCACTAATCTGTTTTCTGTCTCTGTAGATTTCTCTATTCTAGATATTTTGTTTAAATCTAATCATAGGAGATCTAATCTTTTGTGTCTGGCTTTTTTTTTCTTAAACATAATGGTTTTGAGATTCACCCATGCTGTAGCATGAATCAGTACTTCATTCCTTTTCATGGGTGATTAATATTCTATTGTGCTTTGCTATGAATTTTAAAAGTTGAAAGTAAAACATACATCTTAATGCTAAGAAAAATATTTTTTAATGTCTCACTTTGTTATTTTTCATTGGAAGCTGGTTTTACCGCTCAGAAAACAACTGTACTCTGTTCCACTAATTATTCCATATATCCTTCTGGTGTATACATCTTCTTATCCCATTTTGTATCCCCGTTACCTAGAGGAGGCATTTGAAACTCAAGGTGACTGCCAGGGTGGTGGAGCCAGGCTTCTAAGCAAAGACTTCTCACTACTTCTCACTCCAAGTCTTCTGTTCTTCTTTTGAAATCCTCTGAAATAATGTCTTTCTTTATTCTAGACATTCATATAACTCTCTCCTCCTGTAAATTCCTACTTTTTAGGGCCTTCACCTCAGATTCTTTCTCTGATGAAATACGGAGCTCCAGATTCGGCCCTTATGTGTTAGGTAGATTAAGGCCACAGAGCCAAAGCGGTTTACTTCCCTAAATGATTAAAAGCTATCTTATAGCAGAATGGAAACCAGCTCCTGCTCTCAGAACATCAGCTTGTTCTGAAACTCACTAAAACATACAGCCTCCTAAAATGCTCACCATCCTGCTGAATTGTAAAAGGTAACTACTGAGTCAAAGAGATGAAGGGAAGTGGTATCTGAAATAAAATAATTCTGTAAATGCGCACTCATTAGCTTCTTCATTTAAAAAGAATTTTTCAAAGGCTCTCTCCTGCAGAACTGTAATTAATACATGATTTAGATATTGATAGGAAAAGGGCTGGCAGGGAAATTGCTAAGATTTCTCTCTGGGGCTTGTTTGGCTTTTTAACCACCACAGTTTAACGTATCACCTAGCACTTAGGTCTGCTTTTCCTCATTTTAGGAGTTATATCCACAAGTGGAAAATGGGAGAGTGAAATCAAACACCAAATCTTTTCCTTGTTTTTATTAAAACTGCTGACGTTCTACTTTTCTAAGGTACTATTCTTATTTGTGAGATGTTCTTGCATCATTTTCCAGGGTACTAGAGTATTGATTTATAATACAATTTATTTGTGTTTTTTTTTTCTAACTACATTATGTCTAATATCTTCAGAGTTAATACTTTGTAATGGCAACATGACAAAGAATATGAATATTTTTACCTTCTAGACTTTAAGGCATCTTGCCCTTCTGGATCATCTCTCCTTCCAGCTTGGTAGCCTTATTTGAAATTTATTTACCAAACCAAACCTAAACAGATGAGTACTTAAATTATGAAACCATCAGAGCTAAACAAACCAGAGTTACATTATGAAAGTTTTGAAAGAAACAGATTCTATTCTAAACGATTGAGCCAAGTATAATATAAGTTAATTATCTCAACGATGATCCTGAGATAAGTGTGGATTTTAAGATCCACTATTCTATCAGAGTTATACGATTATTTTCAATGGTCATCCGGAAGCCCAGATGTGAATCTGGGAATTAAAACTATTTCTAGGGGTACCTGAGTGGCTCAGTCAGTTGAGCGGCCAATGCTTGATTTCAGTTTGGGTAGGGATCTTGGGGTCCTATGATGGAGCCATCGGGCTCCATGCTCAGCTAGGAGTCTGCTTGGGGATTCTCTTTTTCTCTCTCACTGCCCCTCCCCATGTTAGCTTCTCTCTCTCTTTCTCTCTTTCTCTCTCTGAAATAAATCTTTAAAAAAAAATGTATTTCAGGATGCTTGGATGGCTCAGTCAGTTAAGCATTTGCCTTCAGCTCAGGTCATGATTCCAGAGTCCTGGGATCAAGCCCCACATTGGCTGGGCAAGGAGTCTGCTTCCCCCTCTCCCTCTGCCCTTCTCCCAGTGTGTGTTCTTTCTCAAATAAAAATCTTAAGAAAAAAAAAGGTATTTCTATCTTGGCAAAATAAAGCTCACAGTTTATATGACTGACCCATGGCACTGTGTGACAGGACTCTTTCTGCCCATCCAAGTTTGCCCATTCCAAGTTTGGGAAGCATTGGGGGGATCTGGCCGTATAATAGTCATAAAATTCAGTGGATAAATATCAGGTTTTGTTTTTTCATATCAGGTTTTGGTTTTTGTTTTTTACTAATTCAGAGACTTAAAATCAGGAATCCTTGACACCTAGAACAAGTCAGTAATCATTGACCCTGACCTTCTGGTGAAGGCATCCAGTCCCACACCATTGACCATTTAGACCATCCTGAAGCCTGTGTTGACCCTCTCACCTGATCATTTATGTCTAGGGAAGAGAAAGAAAGAAGAAATTACATTTCAAGCAATACCTTGGGGACGCCGCTGTTGGCAATTATCATGTATTCGAAAGTTAAGATGAATACGGATTTTGCCCAGTTTTTTCTATACACAGCCTCTTCCTCAGTGGTCAACTCAGCAACACTACATTTTGATGTTATCACATTCTTTTCTGGAACAAAACCCAACAGCCGTTTTTAATGAAAACCTTTCTCCAAAGAATGCTCCAACCTTGCCCACCCCCACCCAGCTGAATTTCAAATAATGTTTAATTCGCCTTGGCTTTCAGAGTCTGTAAAACATAAGCAATCGGCTGCGCTGAGGATGGAGGAGAAATGTTTTTACAGTTCCACAAATGTTTCTAATTGGCAAGAGCGAGTTGTTAATGGGAGATAAATTGCCTGCGGTGGGTGTGGGTGGGTGTGGCGTGTGCGTGTGTGCTCACGCAGGCCCACATGCACGTCGGGAGCGTGCATGCCTACCTGGGCCTCACCAGGTGCCCGAAGCCCCAGATGAAAGCGGGCGGAGCGGCGGGGTCGGTGGCTGGTTCCTCACCAGGACTCGGATCCCGGGCAGCAGGCCCACCTCTCTCCCATCGGGAACAGTGAACAAGGATCTTGTAAAATACACAGAACGAAGGAAAATGACCCTCTTTGACTGAAACCAGCTGTGTCGGGCTTCTCGCTGTCTCTCCTGATTTGCTCTCTCAAGTAAATGGATGTGGTAAAGGATGATAGAGAGTAAACAGAATCATTCTTTTTCTTTCTTGCAGCCACACCTCAGTGAGAGCCCCGGTTTTCATAGCTGAAAAATATATGTTTATTTGCTCATTAATTTTCCTCTCTCTCCCTTGCCTTTTCTTGGCATTGGGTAGAATGTTATTTAAAACAAGACACAGTTCGGCTTCAGAAAGAAAAATCATTCTGCAAAATACAGCTTGGACTCATTTAATGGTCATTCATCATCCCTGAAAAGAGTGGGGTACAAATATCTACATTTGGTATATTTTAATGATTTACAGTGCAATGATTCGTGTTGGCACCAGGATACAGGGAAGCAGTAGGCTCTTTAGGGCTTTGAGAAGGGCCCCAATGATCACCTCTTGGCACTGCTTTCCTGCAAAGAGGACACTAACTGGTGCTCCAACCCCAAGGAGTGGACTCAACCCCAAGGCCTGAGGTGCTCTGAGAGGTGCTTGAAAGCCTTCCTTTCCTCGCTGGAGTGTGTGTGTTTTCTCTCCAGGGCTTTGAAAAAGCTTTGGTTTTATGTGTCTCCCATTTCTTTCAGGTAGTGGGCAAATAATGATGTGCCCAGCACATAGTAGACGCTCCATCAGTATTTGTTGGGGGAATAAATAGTTAAAGGGAATGTTATAAGCCTTACTAGTATTATTGTCTTGGCGTGAAATATGCAAGAATAGACTTGAGGCAACCAAGTAATTTCCCTTAACAGGACAAGCTAATTATTTGAGAGATGAAGATCTGGTGCAGAGTGTTTATTTGTCAGGCTCCATTGGCTCCTAATTAAAGGTGGCCATTGGCTCCTAATTAAAGGTGGGAAAGTTGTTTGTAGCATTGAAGGGATAACACAGTGACCCACGACCAAACAGCTTTTCAATTTTCCATACCCACTTTTTCAGGGAAAACGTGTCAAGAGAAAGTTCATGCACATTCCTTTTGTTTCTTTACATTTTCTTATTTCTGTTATCAGTTTTGGGAAGGCAGGCAGGGTATGGAGCAGGAAGCTCTTTTGACAGTGCATTTGTAGCCTGTCTGCCTCCATGACTTCTGTAATCTTTTCTAGTGACTTTGGTTGACCCCCAGACAGTACCTGCAGTGGTCCAAGTTGAAGATGCTGCATCCTCGGGAACCTCAGAAGATTCTTTTATTTATTCATTCATTCATCTGGACATTCATTTCAAAAATATGAATCTAGTGCCCACGATGTACCAGGCTCTGTGCTAAAGCTCTGAATTTAACAGTGAGCAAAATCCAACAATCCAACCATAACCTGCTCTCATGAAGCTTATGGTCTGGGATGGTTGCTGGATATGAATTGAATAATCATACTAAAAATCATAACTAAAAAACTGAATTAAATAGAGGAATATGGCCTTACTGGGACCATGTAATAACAGGAATTGATTTTGACCAGGAGACCAAGGAGAATTTTACTAAGGAGGAGCCAAGAGCTAAAAGCTATAAAATGTCTGAAGAGGGGTGCCTGGGTATCTCAGTAGGTGAGCGTTCCACTCTTGGTTTCAGTTCAGGTGGTGATCTCATGGGTCATGGGATTAAGCCCCGCATGGGACTCTGGGCTGGGCCCAGAGTCTGCTTGAAGATTCTCTCCTTTTGCCCCTCCCCCCAATCTCTCTCTCTTTCTCTCGCAAATTAATAATTAAATCCTTTTATAAAAAATAAAAATAAAATGAAGAAAGGGAAAGAGCATTTCAGGCAAGAAGACTGTCAAATGCAAAGGCCTGTGGGGCCTGCGTCAGAAGAGCAAGGGCTGATGGGAAGGCAGGGCCATACCCTTCAGTGTCTGTGCCTACACCATATCGTCTTCTGTACATTAGAAAGACAAAAGGGTCATAAACCCAAGGGTTAGGAAGTGGGGACAAGAAGAAGGGACACGTGTTATCAGATTGGGGGGCACAGTGGGAGGGAGAAATACAAGTATCCATTCTTCACAAATGTAACAAGGGAAGTGATCATGGTAAGCCCATGGTCTTTTGCTGCACTGGAGCTTTCTGGAAATTCTTACCATTCATCCTTCTGTCTGCCAAGTTTCAGAAAGAGTGTATCTAGATCTTCATTGTGTGCTGAGTCACCATGCACTGGACCATGCAGCAATGGCATCTTGTCATTTTTATCATATACCTATCTCTTCTTTCTGCCTTTCTTTTGATGATAAGGAGGTGGCATAACATAGTTTATAACTGTTTTTGGCAAGTGTGCATGGTGTGCCTTCCAGCACCTTCTTTCTTGTTTTAGAGAACAGGCTCTAGAGGTAGCATGCCTTTACATTTCTCCAGTGATGTGAGCTTGGACAGGTGGCTTAGCCTCTCCTTTAGCCCTTGCAGGATTGTTCTAAGGATTAGGTGAGTTAATACTTGTAAAACATAGAATGAGGAGTGGCATGCAGTGAGTGCATGCAGTAATGCCAGACATTGTTATTAGCTACTTTTACTCATACAGAAAAGTGTGGAAGAAATATTGTTAAGGAAAACAAAGGCAAGCTACTTGGGACTGGGGCACAGAGGGAAAAGGGTAGGCAGGTGGGTTTTACTCTTTCACCTCATTTTCTTGTAGTAGTTGATTTTTTTTTTGTACTACATAGCTGTGTTTTTATAATAATGAAACTACGAAGAATAGTTTATCAATACTACCCAATTTCTAAAAAAAAAAAAAAAAACCCAGTGATTCAGTATAATTTCATAATTTTCTTCACCCTTAAGTTTGGAGATGTCATTTGGAAACTTTTCTTGGCATAAAGAAACATACAGCCGAAGTCCAGCAATTCATTTTATTTGTTTACTTCTTTTGCTTAGGTTATATTTAAATTAGAATTCTTCAGTTATATGCTGTTACTATCCCACAGAGGTGAAATTATTCTACTTGTTTTTCCACCTCCACATATGCATATAGAGAGTTGTCTGGAATGCCATTCACCCACCAAATATAAACAGTGCATTTGGTTCATTGGTTGTTGACTTTATTGTACTTTCAAGCATTGCTTTTTTTTTTTGTAATTAGAATTTTGATAAAAATAATGAAATCATTTCTAAAAATTGAAGTTGAGGAGTATGAGTTCACCTTTATGTTTAGTAATAAACGCAGTCAATACTGAGCGTCTAATCTTTCTCAGGGATTCAGGAAGCTTAACTTCTTCACGATTAATATGATGAAGGTCAGTCAGTAGCTGATACTCATGAAAGAGGAAGCAAGTAGGCTTAGTGGTCACTGAATCTGGATGTAGGAAATCTTTTCAATGATTATCTAATGTTAAGATAAAGTCTGTCACATACTCCACTGCCTTTTATTTTTCTTTTACAAGTGGAGGTTCCTTGTGTTTAACTAAAGATTTTGATGAATTCAGTTGGCATTTATCAGCAGCTTACTCTGAACAGTCGAGAATCGTTAAAATTGGGGGCTGGAGATTAGTTGATTTGACCCACATTTAAATACAACTCTTCCTTTTCACAGTGATGGCACACCACTATCATTAATTAGATAAGAACACAAATCAGGAGAGAACTTTCAGTCCCCTAGCAAATATTTCACAAAGCCAGGGTGAGCTTGCCAACCAGACTATCATCATTGCAGAAAATACGTTTCCAAGGAATAACTGTATTATACAGTACTTAGCACATTGTGCCCCTCAGGATAGGATGATAATTGCCTGTGTACAAGAAAAGGCAATTTTGAAGAAACTGTGACTAAGCTGATTACCAACTGATTCTTTAAATCGGGGCCAGCAAACCATGGCCCGTGGGCCAAATCTGGCCCATGGCCTAATTTTGTACAGCGCATAGCTAAAAAAAGGTTTTTGCATTTTTAAATGATGAAAAATCAAAAAGTAGAATAGCATCCCGTGTCATGTGAAAATTATATGGAATTCAAACTTCCTGTCCCTGAGTAAAGTTGTATTAGAACACAGCATGCTCACTCATTTACTTACCATCTATGGCTGTTTTTGCACTAGAAGGGCAGAACCGAGTGGTTGTGATAGAGACCATAAGGCACGCAGTGGTAAAAATATTTGCTATCTGACTCTTTATAGAAAAGGTTTACTGATCCCTGCTTTAGATTCAGGTATAAGTTATTCATGTGCATGTCCATTTGCTTGTTAATGGATAATGCTTTTGTGTTAGAGATATGCCTGGTGATGTGGCCATCAGTGAAGCTGTAGAATTCAATACTCCGAATCTTTCCACATTCCTCACTTCCTTCCCCAAATCGGAAGAACGTTATTGTGTGAGAAGAATTAGGTCATCAGGACTATGAGAAATTTTATGGCAACAAATAGAGAAGACCTACTAACTGACTCCAAAAGTTCTAGATCATGAATCTAATTTGAAGCCCTAAAATAACATCAGTACTATTCCTGTATTCTGAAATTTGAAGTTATTTCCTTTTTGCCTTTGAGAAGTCTTTTGAGAGGAATAAATCTTTTATTCTTGTGACCCTTACAAAACACAGTGTCATATCAAATAAGCCCTCTGTTCAGTGACATTATTGTATTGAATGATTTTATTTACTTTATCCTTATATTCAGCTGCCAATGGGATATGATGAATATTCGATACTTGGAAATTAGTAGGATATACCCTTTAGTAGACTGCCTACATCTTAACAGGGTATCCTGTTCATCTGCTGTGACAGTTGAATTAACATTTCCAGCCAACATTGACCCTCCTAGCCGCTAAAATATATATGAGAATTTGAAATTAACATAAAAGTCATACTGCCAACCAATAAAAAATCATTGACAGGAGTACCATAACATAGAATTGAAACTATGAGTCATTTTGATTCAAAATCCCTATTCTGTACACGACTGACCTCAGTTGTCCCCTCTTGTTTTGTTCTGTTTCAGAGGTTGAAGGCCGCGTTGACTCATCACCCTGCCGCCATGTCAAATGGGAATATGAACACCATGGGACACATGATGGAAATGATGGGCTCCCGGCAGGACCAGACGCCACACCATCACATGCACTCACACCCGCATCAGCACCAGACACTGCCAGCCCATCACCCGTACCCACACCAGCACCAGCACCCAGCACACCATCCTCACCCTCAGCCCCATCACCAGCAGAACCACCCACATCATCACTCCCACTCCCACCTTCACGCGCACCCTGCACATCACCAGACCTCGCCACACCCACCCCTGCACTCCGGCAACCAAGCACAGGTAGACCCTTTTATGATCTCTTACCCCCTTGTTGTTATCAGCGCAGGCTTGAATGTGGGGCTCATTGGCAGCAACCTGGTGTGACAAGCTTGGGTGTTCTGAGCTCTGTTCTTTCTTAGGAAATGATGGTAACCTGTAAGACCCTCCCAGATCCTCATTTCTAGAAGTAAATATCAGGTCTACTCTCTGAGGGCAAATGTAAACTTCAAGTTCTCCAAAATCTGGTTGTTTGCAGAGTGTGACAAAGGTAACTCTAAAAAAAGTAATAGCGATGGGAGATCAGGAAGACTTGGAGCATGTGAAGAAAGATGTGAATAAAAAATGAGAAAAATAAATGAATTCTAGCCATGATTTTAACTTCAGTGCTTTGTAACAGAGACTCAGTTTTGGCACCTGTAAAATGGAAGTTAAATACAACGGACAGTCTTCTGACTAACACTAAATGTTAAAAATCTAAAAAATAACAGTTCCAGGCAGACAAAGAAGCTTGGTAATGGATGATAGGGCATAAGGTGCTGTATAAATGATGAACAGAGGTGACTCATGCCACCTAATGTGAAGTGCGTTGGAGGCAGCAGTCAGAGAGCCAAGCTCTGTAGATGATTGGTTCTAGAGAAAGGCCAGATCCCAGGGGTGGAGAGTCACCAGAAGTGGCTAGAAAGAAAGCCAGCATTTAGACTCAACTGAAAGAGGGTTGGGGGACCAGGCAGACGTTATGTCACCCAGCCCAAGAAGAGAGGCGGGTCCATGTGCCCAAGTACGTTTTAGTAAGTGGATGAAGAACATGTCTAGGGGCATGGCTAGCCCAAGACACTTTGGATCTTGAAGCAGGATGACCTTTGTCAGTCCCCTCCACCCATCCCACACTGCCAGGTTCCAACCAGTTGGGTCAGAGTGGTGTTGGTAGCCTGGAATCTCCAAATAACACTTATTCACCGTCTCCTCCATCCTCTGCCTCTGAACTTCACACTAGGCAGTTTGGAGCTTTAGAACCCTCTCCTCTAACACACACCAGACTTGGATGGCCATCAACAAGATGGGTTGTTCACAAGCAACTCTCTGATCTATTATCTCTCTCTTACCTATTCAATAGATAAGCTTATTCATTAGGTCAGCTTACTTTTGCAAAGGTAGTCAGAGGAGTTCTACATAGTGAGTAAGAAAAAATCTGTAATTCTTTTCCCACCTTACTTGCTGTGTGACTGTGGTCAGTCAGCTAAACTCCCTAACCTCAGTGGTCCCATCTGCAAAATGTGGTAATAATAGATGAAATTCATAGACTTCTAGGAGTATTAAGACAATGTCTGGAAAGCCCTTGGCACAGGTATCAATGCATGTTAACCATGATTAATTCCAAACTGAAGTAATATGATAGATGTCTAGCAAGTTGTTCAGCAATAAAATGCCGACCAAAGCACTTATTAGTCAAATGCCTTAGTAGGACATGGAGACAGTTAGAAGGGACAAAGAAAACTAGAAGTGCAAAGATAGGCAAATAAATTCACATTTGTACTTATTTTTTTAAGGAAAAGGATAGCATCAAGCTTTGGTTTCCTTGTCGGCAAGTTACTTCACAGACAAGTATAACCGTTAGTTGAATGTAAAAACCATTCATTAGCTAATTACCAATTAGCCAATTGCCCGCCATTTCAAGTCAGTAAGTGGCCAACTGTATATGCAATTAGTTAATTGCTATTATAATTAGCTGCACAAACAGTTGCTTTTTAATCCCATACTAAAGAGAAAGAGTACAGGTTGCTCTTGTTAACATTTGAACAAGATCATTTAGACAATACTCAAAATGCCACCCTTAAATTATATGAACTTGGCTGATTACTGAGATCTTGTCATATTGCTTAAGCATACAATGATTAGAGCATTAGGAACAGAAGTTTATTGAGGTCCTCCTGACTGTGAGATTCTAATATGACTTCCAATAAATTTGCCTTTATGAACTAACAACTCATTATTTTTTATCAAAAGTTTCAGAGCATCTATGCCAAAAGAATTCTATTTTTAAAATAAAAATAAGTAACAGTAATTACCAGGGATGTATATTCTGGTCTTAGAGTTGCATTTGCAATTCCTCCTGCCTTCTTAGGGATTCTCTTGCATGTAAGGATGTGATTCTAGAGTCCTGGCATCACTCCTCAGTCACTAGGAATTTCTCTTAGCCAAACTGCACTTTCAACCCTGAACCAAGCCTGAGCCTGAAGCCACCACATAACTTAACCCCTCGGGTAAAGGCACAGGAGAAGTGTCAGAGATAAAGGTTGGTGGGAGAACGTCGTATCAACTGAGAGGTCTTGGGGATGGAGGTTCAAAACCCAGTTTTGCCTCCTTGAGAGTCTTGTTTGCGGCTGACAGTTAGACAACACAAATTGCCTAAAAGAAATGGTACAGGCAAAAATGGCCAAGTTAGCAAGTTCCTTCCTAATGCTTTGCTTTGAGGTAGCTAGCTCAGCAGCCAGCATCTGAAATGGCAAGTGCTAACCCTTTGCTAGTAACAAGGCTCGCATTTTCACCAGCCACTCTGGTGAATAAGAACTTCAACACTAAATTTATTTTGTTGTTTCTCTGTGATTGGGAGGAAAGGAATCACCAATAAGCACTTTTAGAAAATGTCTCCGGTTTAAATAAAAATCACTGAGATGCAATCTACTTCAGGCCTGAGCCTGATTTCTTCTACAGTGAGTCATAGAAGCTTTGATAGAATTCGGTATTAAAATATATCGCTTTCAGTCCACTGATGTCAACCAGTAGCGATTATTAGTACAATTACAGTCACTCTGATGGATTTCAATCATAGATTCGGAATCTGGTAGCAAAGGTTGCTGTGCTTTCTTTTAAACACTTTTTTTTTTTTTTTTGCCTGTTATTTCTATAGGTTAAATGTCTCTTGTAAAACAACTTTATAGATATTGCAGCCATAAGCCTGAGTGACTGAGAAATGAGAAGGAAAAAGAACACCCTTTATTGAGGATGAAGAAAGGAGTGCAGTGCTTTAGGGAAAACATTAGGTGTCCAGACACATAAAGAGTCAGTCGTGAAAGTTTCACTCAATGCTGTATGTCTGCCTTATGAAGGGAAATAAAGCTGTATGGGCAGGAGTCTCCAAAACTTCAGGTACCACTGAGCCTCTTGCAGTTCTTAGAGGGAATCTATAAGTATAGTAAAAATTTTTAATAAAGTGCTTTGCCACTCCTAGGGTTTCCTTACAATATATGTGGTGCTTCCTAGCCCTCTCTCCCTGTAACACAGACAAGGTGTATTACAGGGCTCAGGCCTACTCTGGGCATCCATCGTGTAGGCCCCACTTCCAGCCATCTGGAAAGGCCTGGCTCCGGCTCAGCTCCAAGGGGCAGGTGGACCCATCTGGAATGTGCCAGTCCAGCTAGGCCGTTCGCTTTAAGAACTCTGAAATGGTGAAAATAGGATTGTAGCTGCTTTCTGGGCTTCCCAGGGTTCTTTCGGCAGGAGTCGCAGGGGTGATGATGTTCCACAGGTGTGTTCTAGGAACACGGCTTTGACACCAGGAGAATGAAAGCTCACAACCTGCCCAGAAGGAGTTTTCAGCAGAGGACAGAAGACTCATCAGTATTGTGACAATAACCCTGGTCTCTCTGCTTTCACCTGTAGCCCTGCGCTGGCACGTTAAACCTTTAAAACACACCTTAAATAAAACATGCTTAACATCTGAAGGAGATGTTAAACATGTTTCCTCAGCTGTGGTTCAGCCCAAATGGCTGTCAGGGAAAAAATCTATTTGACTCTGTTTCGCGAATCATTTCTACGTCTTGCCAAAATATCACAGAAGATAGTTCAACGATGCCTTTCATGAGCACGATTTCACTAGTTACTTTGTTCTTAGAAAACAAGTTTGATATGAGCCACCAGCTCTCTGTACTTTGTGTTCCAATACCAGCTTGGGTTTCTTCTCTCACCCAGCATGTTCCTTCTCTGTCCCTGACCCCTTCCCTCCCATGCCCAGCAGGTCTCACCAGCGACGCAACAGATGCAGCCAACCCAGACAATACAGCCGCCCCAGCCCACAGGGGGGCGCCGGCGAAGGGTGGTGGACGAAGATCCCGACGAGAGGCGGAGGAAATTTCTGGAACGGAACCGGGCAGCTGCCACCCGCTGCAGACAGAAGAGGAAGGTCTGGGTGATGTCACTGGAAAAGAAAGCAGAAGAACTCACCCAGACAAACATGCAGCTTCAGGTGCAGGCCACTGTCTCTTTCCTCGGGACTCAAAAAGCCCTGTGTACAGTTGGCATTTCCTGCCCCCGGCAGGCACTTGTTGACCTAAGCAGTAATACCACACGTTAGCCCACAGAGCAACTGCAGGCCTACTCCTCAAGCTTTGGTTAACTCTGGGACACTTTACAAAACAAAATGACCATTCAGTTTTAAATCAATCTGCCTGCAAAGCTCTGAGGAGAGAGAAGCTGCCCAGCTGAGTTGTATAGGGCTGACAGCATAGGCTTTGGTCAGATGAGGTTCACACTCTCCTTCAGCCGTTAATTGTGTTGAACCCCCAGGCCCTCAGTGTCCTCATCTATAAAATGGGAGTAATAACCTCATAGAGTCGTTGGGAGTAATAAGTGAACTAATGTCTCCGAAGCAGTTTTCCCGGTACCTAACACATAATAAATCTTCAACCGAAAGGCAGTTCTTTGTATTCACCAGGGAAGGGGTTGCTTTGACTTCCACTGGGTGACCGCTGTTTTTGTTTAATGGAGGAAAAGAACGTTCATGGTTGTTATTTTGCTCTATAGGAAAAGACATGTTCCCGTCTCATTTTCTAACTCAACAAAATTTGAATCTTGCAAGATTTTTCCTTTTCGTGGGTGGCTCAGCGGGGGACATTTCCTAACAAGGCCACTTCTGGGAGCGTTTGAGAGAAGGGGAGGAAAGTGTAGTACCCAGGGCTCCTCCTGCGGACCTTGTGTGGTACAAATGATGCGTTCAGGGCATCTGTTCTCACACGAAAAGGAATGCCCTCTCCACCAGCAGAAAAAGCAACTAAATAATTATATGCAGGGATAGCTTTAAGAGTTGGGGATTACGGCCTCGTGCTTCTAGAAGCAGAGAGAATGGCTGAAAAGTGGAAGGAAGAGGGGAAAGATTGCCCCAAATGGGGAGGATCTGTTCCTCAATAGTTTTTGTAGGTCACCTTCACCTTTCCCCACCTGGTTCTCTGTGTGTCTTTAGAAAGGAACAGTAGAGGTGCCAAGCTCCCAAAGCTTTTGCATATTCAGTGCATTCAATGGAAATGGCCTTGGGCAGCAAATGTGTACACGAAAATATATAAAGAAAGCTTGGGTTATACATGGACTGCATATAGATGCTTACATTTTCCACTAAATTTATCATCCTTTGTGTGATAGACATGAGAAAGACAATGGGAAACATATATAGCAGATATGGGAAATAGAGTAGTAATTCTTCCCAGTGGCTTATATGTGTTATGAAGGTGGGGGCTGTGTCTTATCTTATTGCCCTTTCCCCCTACTCTACTCCCTAACCCTGTTTCTAGTATAGTGTCAAGCTAACATGCTGAGTTCCTGAGTGTCTATACTCAGTATCTGCTTGTTGAGTAAATGAATGAGTTCCCCATCTCTGGAGTGTCCAAGAACTGGCTGCCTGACTACTTGGCAAGGATGTGATTGAAGGGAGTCAAGCCACAGTGGGATGGCTGGACTCTTAACACCTTGAAAGTCATAGCAACTTGAAAATCTGTAGTTCTAAAATCCTGGCAGCCACAGTGGTATGTGAGAAGCTTTTAGGTAGAAGATGGTAAGCACTTTTAACATTCATAGTAATCATGTTTTTATTTTTGTGTATATTGAAAAATGTAATTAGAACATCAGACCTTCAATTTCACAGATACTCTTGGTAAGGATGAGGCTAAATTATTAAATAATGAGTTAATTTGTGCAAACATGTTAAGTCAATAAAAACTCTGGTACATGTGGATCCAGCAAATATTACAGCCACTGGCTCTGCAATGACTGCCGTGTGGGAATCTCTGGAATTTGCTACCAGTTGTGAGGTTTGCAAGAGGACCATGAAAATGGGCAGGATTTTTCAATCTTGGCACTATTGGTTTTGGGCCTTGATAATTCTCTGTTGTATCCTATTCTTAGTAGATATTTAGTAGTATCATTGACCTCTACCTCCTAGGTATGAGTAGCACCCCCTGTCTCACCACCAGGTTGTAACAACCAAAACGTCTCCACACATTGTGATTATACCCTGTGGGGGCAAAATCAGACTAGTGATTGAGAACCACTGTCTTAGATGAAGGAGCCATGAGTAGCCAGCTGGCACATATCAGATGCCAACAAATGTTTAAATCAGTTTTAACTGAAATGAGTCCTTGCAGAATTATATCAGCATATTGACTATGGTCCTAGAGCTTAAAAACAAGGAGAGATCACAGCAGAGATCCAGGGAAAGTGAAGATGCTGGTCTCCCTGAAGTCAGATGTTCTCATGACTTGGCATATGCCTGTATCTTATTGCTTTTACAAAACACATAAGATAAATTTACCCTTTACAAGGCCCTAATCCATTAATTTTTACCATTCTTTAGGACCATAGATGACAAAGGAAAAAAAGATACTAGAGTTCTAGCCCCCTAAAACCAGGGGGTTAGAAAGTTTTATTTGGGCCAATCAACAGGCACCAATATTTTTGGTTGTTAAAGCAGTGCCCAAGGAAGGGACAGTCTCCGAGAAGACTGAATTCTTTGTGTTTTCCAACCACTGCTTTGCTTCAGAGGGACAGAAACCACAGCCGTTCCATGTTTTCTGGGATGCTGAGTGCTCCACATCATGCCTTGTGATGCTGGAGAGGATATGCAGATTCTGCTACCTTTGAATGACCCTTTCCCTCTTACTGGACCTTTGTCAAAAGAAAAAGGTGTCTCTCTTGAGGCTAGTCCAGTGAGCCAAATTTTAAGTAAACAGAAATGGAAGGTGCTAAGCAAACAAACTCTAGCCAAACGGAATATCCAAGGTCTGGATGGCCAGCTGCCACTTTTGAGTTGTTTTTCAGCATAGAACCTTTTAGCTGGGCTGCAGAGTTTCAGATTGGAAAAAAATCAGACCTAAGAAAACAAAATCAAACTCCCAGACTTCATTTCCTTGTCTCACAACAAATCTAAACCCAAGAGGTCAACACAGGTATAGGAATTGAGGCAAATATCAGAAACCACCCAGTCTGACGTTTCGTAGAGGGAAAAACTGAGGGTCAAGGGGACAAAAGGAGTCTTCCCAAAAGTCACACAACCAGCAAGTATTAGGATGAGGACTCAAGCAAGTCTCCTCTTGACCCAAACCACTGCTGTATGATCTTTCATTGTAGACAATTCTTCAACTAAAGGAATCCACGTTCTTTTCTCTGACAGACTAGCTAAGATCAGCTCTGAATTTATCAACTACTGATGGGGTGCTCGGTGGATTGTTTGTGTGCAGTAGATGATATGGAAATCATCTGGTCGCCCGTGGAAATAATTGCTTTTCTTTTTTAGTGCAAAGACACATGGCCTAAGTCGCTGCTAAAATTTTAGACACATGAGCCCAGGTTTGGGACTTGGCAAGAGAATAGGCCAGATGGGAACTGTTGCCTTACAAATTGAGAGTCCTTTGTTTTAGAATGAACTAAACCTGGCCTCGGCTAATCTACAAAAAAGAAAAAATAAGTGTGTGGGGGTATGTGTGTGTGTGGGTGTGTGTGTGGGTGGGTGCTATATTGTAGGGCCCATTTTGATAATTATTTTTTTGGCACAGACTACTGCTTGCATCAGAAAGCATTCTGGGTTTATCATATTAACAGAATGACATCCCCAAAGCCAAAAACTGCAAATGTAGCTATTAGGAACTTCTTGGAGTACTTGTTTAAAATATGTTATTATGGTATTGAATGTCTGTATAGGGGCACTACTTCACCCCCTAGACAACCTTATGGGTTAAAGAATGGATTAATACAACGGCGTCTAGCCTCTGACAGTCCCTGTCTAAATGGCTAACTGCTTTAGAGTAGCAAACCCAAACTCAGTTCAAAAACTGAAAAAATGAAGGGCGGATTTCAACAGGATAATTAATACTGATTATTAATACTTTGCTTTTGTAAAGTACTTTTATATGAAGACCTAGAACGATTATTATAACCCATGCAGGGGAGTAAAAAAAAATTGGTGATTTGCCTCAATTCATAAAGCAAGGTAATTCAGAGTAAGAAAGTGCCTCTGGAAGGCCTGGTTTTTATTTCCCTCCTAGAGCTGCGGGCAACATTTTATTTCTTCCATGCATTTTGAAACATTTGCTATCTGGTTGTTCTCTCCCAAAATGAATTCAAGGTGATTCTACTTATGTTCCCTCGAAAAGCATTTTTATTTTAAATATAGTCTAGCATCTCCTAGGTCAGTTAGCATGGAGACTTGAAGATGGTGATTATGCGTGTGCACGGCACATGATCTACTCTGCTTTCTCTAGGTCAGCGATTCTCAAACTTTCTTAATCCAAAGTCTCCCTAATGGGATCTGATGAAGGCTCTACAGACTCTCTCAACAATATGGACACATACATGGACATGAGGATTTGTGCTAAACTGAGACTGTAGCTATAGCTTTGGAATCTGCCCTGATAAGATTCGGAAGCACGGGCGGTGCCAGAACTGGCCCCCTCAGGAAATACAAGACTTGAAATATAGGCATAGTTGAGAATACTAAAGGTAGTCGACTAATGAATAAAAAATAAAGATCGACTCTTTCATTAGATTATTAGGTGGTTAGCTTTCTCACTAGAAGGCAAAACAGAAACACTCAAAGAGTAACCACCATTTTGGGGGCAGGAATTGGAGAACTCCTCTGACCATCTTGTCACCATTACTTCAGTGTGGCAGTTTGGGAGGCCAGACAGTATTATTCTGAAACCCCTGTTGAGAGCTCCTTTTCCTGCTGGAAGTTGCCCTGGGATTTTCTGTTGCTTCTGTGGCCAAAAGACTTTGATTTCATCCTTAACAGCATCGGAATTACGTGTGTATGATCCAAACAAGAGGCTGATTGTTCTTCTTTATGGAGAATATTGATTGGCATTGGTTTTCCAACCATAACTCAACTAACATAATTACTAATGCATTACTTTAAGAAATATGTCCATATTCACATCTATCTTTAAAGGATCAGTTACCACGGTAGTCTTCAGGTTCCTACACTTGTACAGACCATCCTACTCCCAGGTTCTCGGTTCCTATACTGACAATGTATTGCTTTATTAATAAAGAGCTTTGCTATCTCTAGACCAAAAGTGCCCCTTGAGTTATCAATTTTGTTTGGGCCTTTGGTTAAAGGCCGAGACACTATATATGCCGTTCATAGCGGTGATCCGTGCTGTTCTGTTGTAGCCTCTCATGGAAGCAAAAGGTTTACTGTGAAACAATTTGGGGTGTGCCAAGTATTGCAGGCAGTTAGCAACTTGCGATTGTAGAAGCCCAAAGAACGGAATTCAAAGTGTTTTTTTAAGGAAGGGGCAATGAACACTTTGTGCCTGGGAGATTGAACACTGCCTAGAGAAGGTGGGACGGAGCAGAATGTAGTTGGGGAGGAACAGAGAATAAAATCAACCTCTCCAAGAGGGCCACCGGGTGGGAATTTTTTTTCTCCCCTTCTAGAAGTGTAAGAAAGCAAGAGAATCTTATTTGGTTTTGTTTTAAATATTTTCCTTATTTGTTGTTTCCTAGGTCACAGAAGAAAAATTGTGGGAGGATATCGTAAAAATTGGAGCTTGACTCCATTTTCTAAGAACGATTGTCTGCATTATCTGCAGCTGAGAGTTTCTCCTTAGAGTGCAGGTGTCTTGGCAGTTGTGGGGTTAGAAAAGTGCTGTATCTAGAATCCAGTTGCAAATAATGACATTTCATTTTGTTTTCTTTTTCTCTATTTTCATTTTGTGTTTGTTTGTTTGTTTGTTTCGTTTTTAACCAGGGGTTGCCTTCTATTTAACAGTCTAACTTTCTTTTACACATGCCATTTTTAAGCAAAGGGAATCTGGGAAAAGCAAGGACGGCTGTCTGAATTTAAATGGGCATTAAAATCAAAGAGGAGGGATCCCTGGGTGGCGCAGCGGTTTGGCGCCTGCCTTTGGCCCAGGGCGCGATCCTGGAGACGCAGGATCGAATCCCACGTCAGGCTCCCGGTGCATGGAGCCTGCTTCTCCCTCTGCCTGTGTCTCTGCCTCTCTCTCTCTCTCTGTGACTATCATAAATAAATAAAGTCTAAAAAAAAAAAAAATCAAAGAGGAAAGAATTAGTATTTAAGGCTAAAATAAGTTGTCCTATAAATAAAGGTTGCACTGACCCCAGAATTGACAAGGGTCAGTTTTGGCTTTCATAAGGCCCCATACCAGTCATACTCCTTTGGAGGTGGGAGATGCAGTTCACTCTCCTGAATGTTTGCAGATTAAGAGCAATTAAGTGATTTATTTGTCATTAATGCTAATTTCCCAGACAGGCATTTTTATTTTGTAAAATTTGGAGAAAGGTTTTTGTAGATAAGATTCTTACTATTTTGTTACTTATGTTACTCAACATTTTATTATCTATAATATAGTTTGCAAATAAATTTGGAAAAGGGAGGTATTCCTTAAAACAAGTCGCAAAAAAAATATTTTAATTACTTTTAGAATCCCAAACTTACTTTTTTAGGTGGTAAATGCATGCCTGAAAAGCCAAGTTCATATTGAAAGTGTAGATACAACTTAATGACAGCAATGTTAAAACACCCTTTTCTGTGTGCATGTTTTTTTTAAAGTCTCCCACATGTGGAGTACAATGCCTGGCAGCCACAAATGAACATTGGCCAAAAAGAGGGTATTATTTATCACAACTATAAAATGGCTTATTTGAGATAGTGCTGTGTTTACAGTTTACTTTTATCAAGTGGAAGCACCTTAGAACCAACCACCTATTCTACATTTATATTTACAGACAGTAGTGCCAAGCACATTATTCTACAAAGCTATGAATCGGTCTTTGTGAATTACTACATAAAGTGGAGATTTGAGGCACAAGAAACACACACACACACACACACACACACACACACACACACGGAATCCACAATACCCTGATATTGATGCCAGAAAGAATTCATAGGCTTAAATGAGCCAAACTAGTTAATGAACCAATCAAACTAATTTAATCGTGGCCAAAGCTTCATTGCCCCTCACATTTCTGGGCTGACCTCATCCTACCAGTAGAGGATCAACATTTGTTCCACGTGTTCCACGTTCACTTTTTCATCACATTGAGTGTCAACCTGAGCTTATCAGACAGTGTGAAGATGATTATTATGAATAGCTAAATTCAGTGATTGCTCAGTATGTGCCAGGCAATATTCCTGATGTTTTACATCTGTTGCCTCATTCCGTCCTCACAACTCCAAGAACTTTATTCTGGTTTTATCCCCAATTATAAACAAGGTCACTGAAGCTCAGCTGGCTTACGTTTCCTGCCTAGAGTCACCCAGGTTGTGTAGAGTGGAGATTCCCACCCAAGTAACATGTCCCAGAGTCCACCACCTGAAGGGTATGCTCTGGACTTTTAATAGGATTCAGCTCTTGAATTTAAATTGGGTATTTTCAAAAAGTCCCAGGTAAAGGTGAGGAGCAAATTAAAGGCAAGCTACACATTTTCAAGTGAATCCCATTAAATATTATTCTTAATGTCATTCAGACACAACAGAAAAGGTTGCCAATATCATCGTTGAAGGTGCATGGGGACTTGTATTCTCTGGTCTTTTCAACATGGCTTTGATATGTCTCTTTCCAGAATGAAGTGTCCATGTTGAAAAATGAGGTGGCACAGCTGAAACA
The DNA here is from genome assembly GCF_048164855.1 of Canis lupus baileyi. Classification (NCBI taxonomy): domain Eukaryota; kingdom Metazoa; phylum Chordata; class Mammalia; order Carnivora; family Canidae; genus Canis; species Canis lupus. The sequence goes on along the minus strand of NC_132855.1, from coordinate 19,169,420 downwards.
GCTGTTGTTAACGCATAAAGACTGTCCAATAACAGCCATGCAGAAAGAATCCCAAGGATATCTAAGTAAGTCATTGACTTTTTCTCTTTTCTTAGTGTCCAATTTTTTTGCCATTAATTTCGCATTGGATTTTATTGAAAGAGCAAAAGTAAAGTGTAGATTGCACACCCGGGCAGATATCATACTAGAAGTCTTCAGTGGCTGCCAGACTATTGCACTGGGGGATCCCTCTTTTCTGGCCCTATCACCATGCCCACCACCTCCCAAAAATTTCTGGCTAGCCTTTCCCTGGCATTTCACATTATAAACTCCTACCGAATTCCAATTATGCAGCCAGTAGGAAAATAGCTTGCGGGAGCCCAACTACCAGTGGGCTAGCAGTCTTCCAGAGAAATAAATGGGCTGGGGTAGAGGCATTAGGTGAATCACATGCAATGCCTTAAGTTATGCTGCCTGTTATTCACTGGGCTGAAAAGCTAGTGACCTTGTCTTAGTTTTCCAAGAAGTAAAGTGAACCCCTTCCTCTAGACCCCAATTTCTGCATCTGGAACGTCAATAAGTTAAATGCTAGTTGAGTGGGGGATGGTGGGAGGAGCAGGGATTCATGGCTGAAGGTCAATTTATTTTCAAATAATTTTTTAGATTGAGCAACACAGATTCTCCCACCACATGTGAGTATTTTTCCACATTTGATATATGGATGGCTATGTGAAGATACAAAAATGGGGAAGTTCACATATCAAGACTCGAACACATGAAATCAGTTTTGCTGGTCTAGAAAGCATGGCTTTGCTTGTAGCTAATAAAGTGGGAAGGCATAGCTTTTGACTACAGTTTAAAATAAAGTTTTGAAATTAACGTCCAGGAGCAAATGTGTGAAACTCTTCTATTTCTAGTAAACACGTAGTAATATTTTCCTGAGTAGCCCACAGGTCCACCCAAGAAGAGCTATATTGGTATGTGTGTGTGTGTGCTTTTTCCTAGGTCCGGAGAGCAGTCCTCCTGCCAGCCCCGTCCCAGCTTGCTCTCAGCAGCAGGTCATCCAACATAATACCATCACCACTTCCTCCGCAGTGAGCGAGGTGGTGGGAAGCTCCACCCTCAGTCAGCTTACCACTCACCGAACAGACCTGAATCCCATCCTTTAAAATCCACTGGTGGGTCAGACCTTGCCTCCAAGAAGAGCTGTCGCATATCATGCGTCCTTCTTTTAAGGGCATTTTTAGAATTAACTCAGACCTGGAAGACTCCTCAGCCCTTCAGAGACTGGCTTTCATTTTTATAGTTATTATGGAAATGTTGTCTTTTATACTTAGTTATATAAGAAAAAAAGGGAGTTATGCAATTAATTAATCTATCAGCTTGGGAAATGCTTTGGTGCTTTTCTCCAATTTTCTGGTACCAGTTAACTTGTTTATAAACTGAACTCTTTCTGTATATAGAAACGGTTTCATTCTTATCAGTCCAACCCTTTGCCTGAAACATTGAATCTTGTTAAACCGCAGCTTTTAGCCAAAATGAGGCATACCTAGATGTCACGTAAACGGATGCAAGGTAACTGGGTGGTGAGTCTGGCGACATCATAACACATATTGAATTTGCGCTGTGATGTCGCTAGAGTTCCAGATAAACACAGAGCCTATTCCATATTTTCTTCTCTTCCTATAAAAAATTATAAGATCCGTTGATGTCCAAATAAAACCACCGAGCATCTCGCCACCTCTCTTCCTCTTCTTGGTCCACTTCCTCGAATTATCCTCTAATTTCCTCCAATCTTCCTTTCCATTTCCACTTTTTCCTGGGCTCCCTGTGTACTCTTCATTTTTACTTTCTGCTGACTTATACCCCCCACCCTGCCCCTTAGCATCGCAGGTAAAGAAGAAAGTAATTCCTAAAGGGAAAAAAAAGCAAATCTCAAAAATATGGATCTAGCCATCGCTTCCCTTGCCCATGATCCACAGCTGGATTCATTCAGCTCTTGCTTTTTACAAAAATGGTAAGCAGGAGATGTTTAACGCGCCTGATTTAATGCTTTTAATAATCAGAGCAAATAAAAGGTGGCTTAGCCATAGGTGAAGCACTGTTGAATGCCAGCTGTGGAGACACCAGGGAAGGGAGCCTTATAAGCCTCGATTGTGAAGGTCCAAATTATGATGCGGGCTATAACATCACACCCTCAAATTACAACTGGTTTTATATGGCCTGTCTATAAGGTTGAAAATCCATATACTATATAATAATTCAGAAGGGCTCTCTATTCACTACACAGATCACATTGTTCCATCATCAGCTGCTAATAGACTAAGATTTATTACTATTTTTTTTCTTAAGCCTATGGAACTGCCTTTGCCGTTATGGTGGGTGAAAGTGGACACACCACTGGAGGAACAAAGAAAGAAAGAAAACCTAACGTTTCCAGAGGGGTGCTTTCAGCCCTCCCAGAACAGCCAAAGCCTTCTTTGGCTGCTGAAAAAATCCCATGGATGTGGCTTCTCCACTCTTCTGAATAATTCTGATTTATATTTTCAGCAACTTTCATCGACTTGCCCATTTTAGAAAGCAGAGAGTCCCAAACCACGGTTGTGCCTCCTTGAAACAAGCCATTCGACTGTGCTAATGTTTTAATATCACATCTCACAAGTAACGGGGCTAATGTTTTCCTCCAGCAGTCTAGACAGGTGCTGGTGTTTCATCTCCATTTGAATGCTTGATTGACCTCCTAACACAGTGTGTGTGTGTATGTGTGTGTGTTCGCGCACGCGCGTGTTCATGGGATTTAGAATAATAGTATTTTACAAAAGGTGTAGCTTTTATAAGAGTTCAGAAAAGGGAAAGATGTGTGTGGGTGTGTGTCTATTTGTTTATCTCTCACTATAGCATAAGAATCTATTTTGGAGAAAAAAGACAATACGAGGGTCGTGAAGCATGATTTTTATAACTAGTTTCAGTTTTATCTAATAACTTGCTTTTTAAATCAGTATTTATCAACAATTTTTTTTATGTATGCAGTGCTTTCAAAAGAAAGTTTCGAGTGTCCAGGGAAACTCATGACTGGATATGTGGTCTAAACATCAACACAAAAGCAAAAACAAAACAGGAAAACAAACCCACACACACACACGCAAAAAAAAAAACCCAAAAAACAAAACAAAACAAAACAAAAAAAAAAAAACAAAAAAGAAAAAAAAAGAGAGAAAAAAAGAAAAATGCAAATGAAAAGAATTTTCTATTATATTTTAGACAAACATATCTTTTTTTAAGTATTTTAAATACTGAATTCATAGTTATTTTGTTTTGCATCCCAGCAGTAACAGCTAAATGGTTGAACCTAACTGGCTTCCTAAGAAATATTTAAGGTATATCTGTATACTGATATTAAGTTTAATTTTTTCAAAACTCCTTTCTAGGACCATGTATGTGTCTCTCTAAAAAAGATGAAAAGCTCATTGAACTGTTTGCTCGGGTTTTAAATTTTTACATCTTTATTTTATTTTTTGCTTTAAGTAAACAAAAACTTTTCTTTCTTTCCTGCATGCATAGCACTTAATCAAATGGATTTTTTAAAAAATCCACTGGTAATATCAGAATGTCCAGGGAGTGGGCTGTCACTAAAATTATGGTTTACTTTACTTCTGTTCCACCTCTTGATTGAATATTTAGTTGTCAAACTGAAAGCCTCTGTAGTGAAGAACTTGCCTGAGTTTTCTTAATTCAGCAACTTGACAGTTTGACTGATGTGCATTATATAGAGCTCAATTATGTCTGTTTTTTATGCTAAGTAGGCAGACCAACCACACACACACACACACACACACACACACACGTTAGCAAACGGCCCTCAATGTATAATTAGAATAAACTGTCTTCTTGTTATACTTAGAGCCTTTAGGTATATTCATTAGCAGTGTGGAAATACAGTAAAATGGAAGACGCCAGCTCATTGTCAGAGCATCTTGAAACCCTGAACAGAAAGGCTCATTGGTCAAATCCAACACTCGGCTTATCAGTATTAAGTACTTCACTGGAAGGTCCAGCCTTCACCAGCCTGCCTGAAAATCCCTCCGTGCCCTACATTTTTTTGCCAATCTGGGAAAACATCTTTTTTCTGCCCCATTCTCCTCTCCCACTCAATTAATGGGTCATCCACCTAGATCTTCATGAATCCATTGTAATGACCTTCGGAGCACACCCATCCTGAGGAGGGAAGGCCCCTGCAACCCCTGCAACACTGCCCCTCCTCATTCATGCATGGTTTTTTTTTTTTTTTTTTAATTGGCAGCATCTGCCTTTCAAGTCACTGCCAGCCTACCTGGAAATTTCTACATCGCTTTCCCCTCACCGTATGTGATGGGACTTGACAGCTTAGATAAGTAGACCTGATGGCATTTTCCCACCAGGCGATCCTAAATTGAGGCGTCCACTTCGTAATTATTCCTCCTTAGGACATTTCCTAACATTTGATGCCAGGACAGGTAGAGAGAAATCCTAGCCGGATGATCGTCCTCATGTTAAAGCCTGTGTGAAGCTGATTTTTGTCCCTTTCCACCCCCACTCATCCCTCTCCTACCTCCACGTCAGTGTGAGCGAGTCCCAGTGTTCACGCGGCCTGTGGGAGATGGCAATTTGTGTGGTGTCGTTGCATGAACTGTGATAATTAGGGTGACTTACTTGGGGCAAAAGCCCTTTGGAGCCCATCCGGTCAAAGAAATCAAATACAGCGCATGTTCTGAATAGAGGGGCACCGATGGTGGATGTTCAGGTGGTTTTGTTGCCTGTTAGTAAATTCTAGTGTGTCAGTTGAGTTTGCCATTAAAATCTGAAGCCAGCTGCGGTGAAAGACCAGCCTTGGGCTGGGGTGTTGTAAGCATCAGTAACTGCTATAAAACTAGCCATCCAGTTAGGATAGAATGTGCTTCTTTCTGGTTAATAAAAACCATCTAAGAAAATATATATGTATGTATGTGTGTATACAGTGGAATTCAAGGACCAAAGCAAAAATTTGAACAGGAATCTATTAATTTAGAATTTTATAAGATATTTATTAATAAATGTTATTTTAAAACATTCCATTTGAACAGTATTCTTCTGTAGGATCTACTTGTTTTTAAAGTATTAGTTCATAATAAACTACTCTAGTTGTGTATATCTTCATTTTTCAGGGTTTCAAATGGCTATTCTCCATCATTTGGTGGAAGTGTTTTGCCTAGATCTCTGTGCATAGAAATTTCAAGGATTTTTTATTGCTCTGTGAGTTATTTTTTAATCTGTGTTCTGAACAGTTTTTTAAAAACTTTTATTTCTTCTTCTTCTTTTTTTAATTTTTAAAAAGTAAGCTCTTTTCCCTTAGGAAGCAGAGTTCAGCTAAAGGGAATCGGTAACTATAACTGGAACAGCTTTCTTGTCCAAGTGTAGAAACAACTTCATCTCTGCTTCTCCCTGCCCCACCCCAATTTCCTAGAATGCCTTGCACTATTCAGCTTCCTTAGTGCTCGTTTTGTCCGTCCCAAACAATGTGCAGTAGCTTGAAGCCATTCAAGTTCCATTATGCAGCATATCTGAGAAGGAAAAGGAAACAACCCATTTAAATTTGAATAAAACTGTGCCTCTGTGAACAGTAGCAATGTAGAGTCTCTCTTCTGCTTTTAAAATAATTTATATTTTAAAATTGCACTTTAGCTTTTTCGACCCCTTTCTGTTTCTCCTGTTCTCTCTCAAAAGTCCCTCCCTGTCCTCAAACTTGCCTCCTGCTCTCCTCTTTCCACCTCCCCACCCTCCCTCTAAGGCTCTGAGCTGCATCATTTACAAATACTTTACAGAATATTTGCACCAGGTACATGTGCGTGTGTTCCTTAGTATCCTAGCAAAGCCATGTTCCTCACATCAGCCTAGATTAAGCCTGCTACGAGAATACCAAGGAGAAGAGCCAGTTTGTACTCTTTAGCCCTTTATTCATAGCATGTTTTTTTTTTTAATGTTATATTATGCAACAGATGTGAGGCAGCAGCTAAGCTACACTTAAGAGTTTTCTATCTCATCCTCCAAACCAAAGTGTCCTGAATGAGCCAGGAGACTTACTCTTTTGTGCACCATGGTCCATGTGGACTGGTGTCCCAGCCGTCGTCTCTCTGAGGCTGCTGAAGTAACAGTGGCCCCGTCTATTTCATTCCTAGGTCTCAAAAATACAATGTTGCCTTGTGACATAATTAGGGACAGCACCTCTCTTTTACAGTGATAATCTGAGAAAGGACAAGAAGGCACTGAAGCAATAAACCTACTCGTAAAATTCAATACCAAAACAAAGAAATGAAAAACAGAAAACAAAACAAAAACCCTAGCTCATCATGTTGTGAAAAATGAAAAAGTGTATGTCCACTCAAAATATTTTACTATTTCTTGGGGAGTTTTTCAGTGATGTAATGCTTATAGCCAAATTGCTTAAAGAGTGTTTATATATTTTTTTCCTTATAAATTGTCTATTTTTTAAAAAAAAAAGAAACTATTTACCACAAGTTGAAGAGGGGGGTAAGGCCAAATTGCCAGCATTTGTTAAAAGATTAATATTCTTAAGTGGCACTCTGATACATTTCCAAGCTTATCATCAGAGGGGAATCAGTAACGATCCGCTATTGTATTTCGACCAACTTCTAATATGTAGCTCATTAGAAGCCAGGATTTAGAAAGCTCTTCTTAAGCCATTTAGGATTTCTTACATTGAGTTTCATATTATAGAACTTTCTAGGATTAAAAAAAAAAAAACAGAATCATTTTAGCCTCAGGACTGAGAATGTGGAACCTGAATAAATTAGCTTTAAGTATATCATTAAAATCTTATGCACAATAAGCTCATTAGATTCTAGTTGGCTCCTTTAGAATACCAATGCCATAGGCCGGAGATAATGGAAGTTATCAGCAGTGCTGCAGTGGAGGGGGTTTCAGAGAAGGGACCCTTCCCAACCAGCCAGCCAGTAGAAGAGGAGACCTACTCACCCTCTTTCCTTCTATGTTCTGCTAAATCACACCTGCCTCATAGAGAGAGGAGTTCTGCCTTTGAGGTTTGTCTTAGAGAAATGATAAGCTTGAAATGTTCTCCCTGGCGGGGACATGGGGTTTGGGATCTTCTGAAAAGGCCCAGAAAAATGGCTCCGTTCAAACACAGTGTTCTAGGACAATTGGAATATAAATATTGTCCAAAAATAGAACCTAAAAAGTTTAGCACTGTACAAAGTAAGTGCTAACTAAGGAAGTCCCAAAAAAAGGTGCTGTCACTTTAAGTTCTGGACTGGGGGGGTTGTTTGTAATTGTAAACAGCAAAGCATTTATGTTTGTCTGTCTATTTGTAAAGCAACCACCTTCCTTACTGGAAGGAGAAAAAAAAATTGGGGGTACATACATGTAAATACTTGCTGCAGCATTTAATATGTTCAATTTTATGTTAAGCTTTTTGTTGCATCGTGAACACATTTATTGTTACCAATGGACAATGAGTTCATTAAGACTGTTCAACGAGGTCAGATTTTTACATCTCTTTCGAGCAAGAAGAGACAAGATTTTGTGCATTTGTACAAATGTTAATAATATCACTGCAATTCCAATATAATAAAGCACTCAAATGCAAATAATACATGTAACTTTTGTATGATGAAATTCGGGTTTGGGGATAATGGTATCTATCCTGCACATGGTCTCATTCATGCCTTGTAAACGAAGGCTTGCTTTTCCAGGGTCATGATGATCTAGGGACAGAAGGAGGTGGGATTTTCTCCTTCCTAGACCACCACTATGCTCCCACTGCCTCTTCCATCCAACATCCCAACTAAGGCCACCAGCCTAACACAATCACAGCGAGTAGGCCAACTAAACTTCACCTTGGGGTCAACAGATTTTAGCAGTCCAGAAAAACAGCCAGCATAAATTCACGTTCAAGATGTCCAGGAGCCAAGCATCACATGCTGGCCACTGAGGCAATCAAATCCTGGATTTCTTTGCTTGACTTACAGAAAAGTCCTAAGGATAGTCTTAGCCCTATTGAGTGTGCACTCTTCAAGGTATCCTCCTCCCTTCCATCCCCTTCTACCTTCTTTCCCTCCATCCATTTCATTAATGTTTTCATCATGCTTCTCTTTCTCCTACATTTAATGTCTGATCCATCAGTGTGGCCAGAATCCAACCACCATTGATCGCTGGCTTTACTATTACAGCTCTGTCCAAATTACCAGCATCTCTCACCTGAATTATTGGATACTCTCCTAACTGGCAGCCAGAGGGAACTTTTGAAAAGGGAAGACAGATCATGTCCCTCCACTGCTCAAAACCCTCTAAGGACTTCTCTCCTCGTTCAAAGCAAAAGCCTGCTTTCCGTGCCAATAGCCTTCTCGCAGAGATGGTGAACGTTCCTAAAACCCGCCAGACTTTCTGCGAGAAGTGTGGCAAGCAACCCCACAAAGTGACACAGTACAAGAAAGGCAAAGATTCTCTTTATGCCCAGGGAAAGCAGCGTTATGACAGGAAGCAGAGTGGCTATGGTGGGCAGACTGAGCCATTTTTTCCAGAAAAAGGCTAAAACTACAAAGAACATTGTGCTGAGGCTTGAATGCGTTGAGCCCAACTGCAGATCTAAGAGAACTCTGGCTATTAAGAGGTGCAAGCAGTTTGAACTAGGAGGAGATAAGAAGAGAAAGGGCCAAGTGATCCAGTTCTAAGCTTCATGTTTTGTTATGAAGACAATAAAATCTTGACGTTATGTCCACTTCAAAAAAAAAAAAAAAAAAGCAAAGCCAATTCCTTACTACCAAGTTCTGGAAAGGCCTCCATGTCCTGCCCCTCATTAATTCCGTGAGCTCATCTATCATTATCTTTCCCCCTCACACCTCTCCAGCTCCACTGATATCCTTGAGGTTCCTTGAGCTACCCAACTGAGAGCCTTTTCACATGCCCTTCGTTCCCTCTACCCAGAATATTCTTCTCTCAAATGTCTTCCTCACATCCTCACCTGCCTCCCAACTAGTTAAGCCTTTCCTGACCATCCTCTATAAGATTATGCCACCTTCACTCTTCCCCTCACCTGCCTTGTACAGACTTTATTTTCTATAGCATTTACCAACATCTAACATAATTTTTATTTAGTTGTAATTTTTTATTGTCTGTCTCCTCTAAGCGGAATGTGAGCCCCACAAGAGCAAGGGTTGGTTTGCTATTCATTCACCTTGGTCACCCAAGGTCTAGAACAGCCAGACATAATGGGCACACAATAAATATTTGGGGAATGGATAATCTTCTGTTTCCTGTCTTCCTTCTTGATCTCAGAACACTCTGACCCAACCACCTGGTCCTATGGCCACAACAGTCATATTTTAAAATTAAGTACCAGGATGTGTCATCTGACACATAGCCTGACAGGATATTTGAAATTGGGACAGAAACAACAATTTGGGTGGAGAGGATGACTGCTGTTCTAATGGCAATCCCATCTGTTACATTTACATTTGGACCACTCACTACACTCATAGTTCCCATGAGAGTCTTTCTAATGCCCATCCCACACTCATTTGCAATTTCAAAGCCATTACTATTGGTTAAAAAAAATTGTTATGATCCCACATTTATACTTTGAAGATAGACAGCTCTAATCTCCATTCTATGTTTCATCCCTTTGTCTCTGGAGCTTCATAATGTCCTTTTATCTTATACTCGCTATTGTGGTTGGTTATTGGTTGGTTGCTGGATCAGATTTTAATTTTGCATTACATATTTTCTTATCTAACAAAAACAGTGTTTTATCAAGACAACTTGCCTTGTGGTTTGGAACCTAAGTATCTTCACCATGAGATCATAAAACTCTGGAGCACTATGAGCCACCTTTTCAAAGCAATTGAAAACAAGACACTTTGTGAGATCTGTTCCCATGGCAGTAATGGCTGATTTTATCAAAAACAACCATGAAAATTAGGCCTCAAAAGAGAAAAAAATATATCAGTTTTAAAAATCTAGAGTCTGGGTTTAGACTTGCACACTTAAGAAGCTACTTCTTTTGGCCACTATAGATGGTTTTTCAGAATGGCTGAAAGGATGGGTACATTATCACATCTAAAAAAAATAGTAGCTAGTAGACCTAGAAAATCAATAATAATAATGAAAATGATTGTATTTAAACCTGAAAATTAATTCATAAATTTTTCAGTGATCACTAAGTTTCATCTTTTATATTGTCAAGTACTATGTCCTTCTTTATATCATATTTCCTTGTACCAACTGGGGGCTGAATCATAGCATTGTCAGCAATCTTCCATAAATCAAAAGAGACACAATGGGCTACAAAGGGTCCCCTATAAGTCACTTGCACTTTCTCAGAAAAAGAGCTGCCTACATGTTTTTAAAAATGAATAAAAAGGGAAGATTCTACATTCACAACACATTTCTAATTTCTTAATATTACAGCAAGAAAATTGTCCTGAATATCTAAGTGTGATATTTAGTATTTATACAGGTTAAGTCCATGATCTACCATCACTGCATTTGCGTTATCTTAAATGAGCACTCTTCTACTTAAGTTGGCTTACTGACAATGATGAGTCTCAGAGTGCCTGTGCTTAAAGAAAGAGAAACTCTTCCAAGGAGGCTTGAGTGAAGGTGGGTTTCTTACAAGGATGTAAGAGGCCACTCATAGAGCCCAGCCAGGCAGTGTAACAACTATCCAAAACAACTCTGGAAAGTCATTAAATAGCTCATCTCTCTGGCTTGTCCATTGCTCAGGGCTTATTGTTCCTCATTCTGTTCTCTCTCTGCTCTCTTTCTCTCACTCCCTTTCTCTCCTCTTTCTCTGCAAACTGGTTTTTATACTCACTCAAGTGTTCCTGCATGGGCCCATCATTTCTGCTCCAAAATGACAGCCTCAGCCTCCAGCATATCTTTGGTCTTCTAGTTCAAACATCCAACGTCAACTTGGTCTCTGTCTTTCTATTCCGATTTCTCAGGAGAGAGAATCTCGTTGACCATATGGGGTCAGGCATTTAATCCTAGGACAATCAACTGTGTCTAGGGGAGCAGGGCTACATGCATTGAAAGCTCCTACTTCTAGGGGCAGAACTGGATTTCCAAAAAGACGGTGAAGAGAAAATGCCTGAAATAGTTGTGATGTCTAAGACTACTTCTAGAAATCTAGTCATTTACCCTTAAAACATACCAAGAGGAAAAAGTACAGTGAGCAGATGAACTCGAAGCTGGGCATAGAGCAGATGTTAACAAATGTTTATTGAATGAATGAATGGTTAATGAGTTGTTATTTTATTGAAAGCTTGGAATTGAAACAAAATTCATTAAAGATTAAATAAAAATAATTTTATAAAATTAAGAAATTTTCTGGATATTATGGCTCAGTTTGTAGGCCATACTTCCAGAATATAAAAACTAACCATTAAAAAGAGTGAGAAAGATTTTAGTTTGTCCTGTTTACCAGGACTTCCCATTCTCTTGCTTTGAGCTGACTGATCACACATATACTCTCCAAGAAAGATCACTGATATATATATAGATGATAGATAGATAGATAGATAGATAGATAATCATATATATATGATATATATATCTATATATGATGATAGATATAGAGAGATAGATGATGTAGATAGGTAGATAGATGATGATAGATGAATTATAGATAGATAGATAGGTACTTATAATCTCCAAAGCTGATTCCAGTGTATTTGTGTCTGTAAGGATGTCACCATAATGTCTCCAAGGTGAGGTTAAGAAACACTCTTGTCTTAAAACTCCCACCAGATATTATAATAGCTGATGAAGCCTTTGTGACAAGGAAACAGGGCAGTTTTTTATCAATAAGGCTTCAATAAAAGCAATGAGAATTTCTATAAAGAAGACTAGAACAAAGCTTAAAAGACTATAACAACCTAGAATAAGAATTAATAGTTCTTCATTTTAATACCAAATTGCCACTGATTTCCTATATGACCTTAAACAAACACAGATTTCTGTTCCTTGTCTCTTTTGTCAGTGTAAACACACATGGAGTGAAGTGGAAATTATTCCTATGGTGCCTATCTACAGAACTCAGCCAAATACCACTACCACACCTTTCTCTGGAAATTTCTCTTCCCCACTCTATCATCTGACTCCTCCAGGAGATTCCATGGTCCAGCCCTCTGGCCATAGCTTCTTAGTCCAGTACTCTGCCCTGAACTCCCAATGGAAGAGTGAGCCCCAGCAACTGAATAACCTAGGAGACCTAGAAAGTCAGAGTCTCTCTCTCTCTCTCTCTCTCTCATTGCTTGGAATGAAAAAGATGCAAAACTTAGGAGCTAGCAGGATCCATGTTTCCTCCAGGTAAGGGAACCCAGTAGAGCAGGAGAGAGAAATAAAGCCAAAACAGCAGAAACAGAAGCAAGAGGCAGAAAGAGAGCTTTGGAAATGGTCATATCCTATTGAGATAGTTTTTAATGGCTCACTGCAACCACGACTCTCCTCCTAGCATGGTTTTACTGTAAGATAGCCTAAGGACCATCTGATAAATTTCTTTTGACTTCCAGTGGCTGAAACAAATAAGGGTTTATTTTTCTTACATAATAGGAAATCTAGAGATAGGACTCTTGGCACTGATCTGGAAATGAAATGATGTCAACCCAGCAGCTCTACAGTAGTCTTGACCTCTCCTTCATGCCTTTCACCCTCTGGTTGCAAGATGGCTATTGAAGCTCTAGAGCACACCCAATCAAGGAAGAAAGAAGGCAGAATGATCAATACCAGGCACACTCCCTGTTGTCCTTTTTTATTTGGAAAACGAAAACTATCCCAGAACTACTGCTGCCCCCGGTCAACTCAATTATGTTTCACTGGCCAGTATTAGGTCATCTGGCCACTCTTAGCTTAGCAATAGTAGGAAATAGGATTGTCATGCTCGCTTAGACCCAAGCTTCTCAACTAGTGTGCTGGGTTGCATAAGGCCTCTGGGTTACAGTTAAGCAACATAAAAGGGATCTCCTCATTTCCTGGTGTAGCAGCGCCCTATGGCTGGTTGTCTCTGGCTACAGGCATGGTCTTCCAGAACATCTTGCAGCTTAACCTGAGAAGACCTCTGCCCAATGGTGTACCCTGTAGTCCCTTTAGTGGTGAGTCTAGGGAGCACTATCTGGCACTTGGTGACAAGACGGTAAGCCTCGCCACGGAGGTATGCACTGGAGCAACTGGCTACAGAGTCCGCAGTGGTAGGGTTGGTGATCTGAGGGCTGCTGGAGAGGTTTGTATAGCAGGTGTTCAAGGAGACTGCACAGCCACAGATCATTAGGGGTTGGGAATCAGGGAAGTCAAATAGGGGCTTCTGTAGGACCAACTCTGGTTGACTACCCCTAATTTCAGCCTTCTTCTTCCTATATTAGAAACTTCTGTCCATGTGCAGTTGATACACTATTTTAGTACATCCAACCTACCTGAGGCCAAGTGTGGTTTGAGAAGGCAACATGTTATATTACAATATTTTCCAGTTCACAAAGTGCTTTCACACAGTCCCATTCACATGTTCTGCAACTTACAGCTTCGTCATGATTTTTAGATCCTTGATATGAAAAGTTTGGATTTATAACACATTCACATTATTACACAAAACTTTAATACTGTATTTGTCAAAACAATGTTAGACTCAAAAAAGTCATTTCAACTATTACAAACCTTGAATTGTTATAAATACAGTTCTAGGTTTTTTTTTTTTTAGTCACCAATTTGTACGAGCAAAATTGTGATGACTTTCATTAATTTGAAGGGACTGTAAAAAAAAAAAAGCTAGAAAAGAGATTATCATTTCAACCCTAAAACCCTAAAAATCTGATTATTAAAATTAAGGTTTGTAGAAGCCAGCTTGAGTTTCTCATTTAAAAAAAATTAGAAAATATTTTATTTTGACATTTTATCCAAATTTAATAATTCATATCTTTCTAAATATTTTATTTTTCTTATAATTATATAATATGAAGAGCATGTAATAGATTCGTTTTTGCCAAGCCCCATACTGATGCCTCCAAATCCCCTCCAGGTTAGCACAGAGCACAGAATGCAAATTTAATCATTTTCCATGTGTCAAGTCATGAAAAATGTTTGGAAGCACTGGCTGAGACCCGTCATCCATCCCCAAAGGGGGACATGCCACCATCCTAAATGCACAGAGGTCTTTTTTTGCAAAGAAGATGGTGAATGAATGGCAGCTGGGCAACCCAACAGCATCTGCCACAATGGGTTCTAAGTTTCCACTGTATTCATTTCAGGACATTGAGTAATTGTGTGCTTATTTCCTTAGCTCTCATTTAAAGGTATGCTAAGACTTGGCCCCCAGTACAAAGTAATTAAGTGAAGCATCTCCACGCACAGCTCCTTTCTCCAGATGTCTTGCAGTACGGTTCAATTACCTTAATAACAACAGCACAGACTAACTCCATTTTGAACAGATTTTTTTTTATTTTTTTATTTTTTTTTTGCCAGACATAAGCCAAGTGTTCTAGCTGAATTGAGATGGCCACACTATTTCCTGTTGTTCCCTTGCCATCTCCCAGTCTCTAAGAACAAAGAAAGAATTTCAAGAGGAAAATGCCTGGTGCAAAACCATTCTACCCGCATCTCATGGGAAGAACTGAGTTTGCCTTGATCACCTTAAATTTTGTATTATCTATGGCTCTCCCTCTCCCTTAATTTTCTACCTCTGATTTAATTTGCCATGCATTGATTTAGCACTTACCGTGTGCTAGTGATGAAGGAACAGAAGGCAAGCTGAGGACAGTGCACAAGCTGACACCCAGAACCATCCTCTCTGCAGCTCCCACTCTTGGGTGGGATCTGTGTGACATTCCTCAGGCACTCCCAGATGCCCTAAAACTAAGGGAAGGAAAAGACAAATGGTTAACTAATAGAGATCATAGTCCTGCAGGACAGGAGTCTTCCTCTGTTTACAAATGTCTTAGTGATTTACAAGGAAAAAGCATCCTTATCAATAGCCTAACTTCCAGAAAACTATAGACTCAATTTCATGGAGCCCCAATGTCACTCTCCCCTCCATAGTGATGTGGGAAATGAAGGTAGAAGGAAATGGAGGGAAAATTAAATGTCCTTATGACCTGTAGCCCATTGACAAATACTTGAGGCAGGCAGAGTGTAACCTTCCTCCAGGAAGCTCCCGACTGTCTTAATGCTTTGTGGGGCACCCGGGTGCTGGCTAAGCAGTGAAGCCTCTGCCTTCAGCCCAGGTCATGATCCCAGGACCCTGGGATTGAGTTGCATACCAGGCTCCCTGAGCCTGCTTCTCCCTCCCTCTGCCTGCCACATCCCCTGCTTGCACTCTCTCTCTCTCTCAAATAAATAAAATCTTTTTTTAAAAATGTTAATCCTTTACTAGAGGGAAAAACAACTTTAACAATAGCAAGGCCTCCAGTATCTTTTTTTTTTTTTTTTTTTTTTTACATTTTTTAAATTTAAATTCAATTTGCCAACATATAGTATAACACCCAGGGCTCACCCCATCAAGTGCCCTCCTCAGTGCCGATCACCCAGTTCCGCCAACCCCCTGCCCACCTCCCCTTCCACAACCCTTTGTCTCCCAGAGTCAGGAGTCTCTCATGGTTTGTCTCCCTCTCTAATTTTTCCCACTCAGTTCCCCTCCTTTCCCTTATAATCCCTTTCACTATTTCTTATATTCCATGTATGAGTGGAATCATATGATGATTGTCCTTCTCCGATTGACTTCACTCAGCATAAACCCTCCAGTTTCATCCCCGTCGAAGCAAATGATGGGTATTTGTCTCTTCTGATGGCTGAGTATTATTCAGGCCTTCAGTACCTTGTAAGTCCTCTTTAGCACATGAAAATCTTTTTGAAAACCTCTCTTTTTCCTTACCTCTCCTAACTCTCAAGTACATAACCAGTCACCCCACACACCTTTATAATGCAGCTCTTTCTGTCCACGGGTCTGATCCCTGTGCTTTAATAAAATCACTTTTTTGCACCAAAGACATCTCAAGAATTCTTTCTTATCTGTTGGCTCCCGACCCCACCACTTCGAACTACATCACTAGTCTGGAGAGCACAAAGGTGATTTATTTACCCTAGAGCTGGCCCAGGATGCCAGATGATGTGCTGAAAGCGGACAGACCAAAGGCCGAGAATATTTGGTCTCATATACCTCAAAGGTGATTTGTCTAGTGTGGCAGGGCAAGAAGAGGAGTGAAGATGGAAAACGAAGCAAAATGCTGAAGATCTAAAGAATTTAAACTTTAGGCAAGAGACAACAGGAAGCCTTCGAAGATTTTAAGGCCAAGTGTGGTTTGAGAAAGCAACATGCTATGTTATAATGTTTCCCGGTTTACTAAGTGCTTTCACACATATTCCCATTGATGGGTTCCTGAATTTTCAGCAAATTAATTATGAATGGGTACAAAGGAAGCCACAGCTAAAGGAACATTTCGATCAGTCAGGTGCATGCTTTCAGAGTAGCAACACAAGAGGGAGAGCTCTGGCATCCAAATGCCTGGATTTGCAGCTTGGCTTCACTGCTTCCTGCTGTCTGAACCTGGACAGTCTTTAGCCTCTCTGTGCCTCAGTTTCCTAATATGCAAAATGGGGCTAGTTATAGTATCTACTTCACTGAGTTACTGTAAAAGTCGAATGACAAAATATATAAACACACATATGAAGTCTTGAGAATAATGCTTTGTGTGTAAGTTCTAAAAAATCTATTATTACCATGGGATACTATTTTCAATCTCAAAATTAACAATTTTCTATATATATCTGGCATATATACACATTTTTGCACATATACACACACATAATTTCCTCCACTAGAATTAAGATTCATGAGAAGAGAGTGGCCTGTCATGTTCCAATGTCAACTATAGCACTTGACATAGAGTAGCCTCTTAATTAATATTCATTAAATGAATGAACTGTGGGTGAGACAATGCTAGGCACTCACCAAACCTTTGTATTCTGTTCTGAGCAATTACAAGGGGCCATGTTTCCCAGGCTCACTTTATCTAGGTGGAACCATGTGACATGTTATGAAAAGGGAACGTGCTCTGGCCCCTAAAACCTCTGTGAGATCCTCCAGACTCTCTCTTCGCTCCCCTGAGGAGGTTCTTGCAGAGGATTCTGAAGCCCTGGGTTTGAAATTTGCTTGGATTCCTGAGCCTTCACATGTAGGAGGGGTACCCAGGGGAGCTGACACAGCAGAAATTGCCATGCTGGAGTTTGCAGAAGCAAGAAGTAAACGTCCATTTTGTTAATCCACTAAGATTTTTTTTTTCCTAATAGCAGTTAACTTCTTTTGACTAATGCAAAAGGAAGGAAGGAAGCAAGGAGGCAGGCACATTCACTTTCATGCTTTTGTCTAATAAGAATAAGCAATACTAGCAAAGTAGGACTTAGAACTAGGAGAAACAGGGCAGCTAGGTTAACTTTCTCACTCTGCAGTAAAGAATCAGACGCCAGATGTGGTTACGCCACTCATTCAAGGTCACACAGCTGAAACTGGACACCAGAACTCCTGATTTCCCGGCCAGTGTTCTGTTTCATCTTGTTTTGTTTTTCCTATTGGCCCTATTGGTTTCTTATATCAGTTTTCCTAGGAACTGAATATATTTTTGTCCTCCACACCAAGTCCATAAGAACAACAAAATAAGGAAGTTCTCTTTTTAAAATGAAACAGGAAACGGAGAGAAGGTGACATTTAACTAGCAGTCAAAGGTAAATTAAAACTAATTACACATTGATTTTTTTTAGTTCATTCAGATGAAAACTTTCCAACATTGTCCCAGTTATGCAGCCTAATTTCTTTGCCTGGCTAAGCCACCTGCCTCTCAGATCCCAGGCACTTTGGACCGGGAGGTCCAGTTACTACAATAATAGTCTTTAAATCCAAACACTGTGCATTAAACATTAATGATGGCATGATAATACTTAATTGTGCCTGAGCCCCTTCTTGACTAAATCATAATAGCATTAACTAATAAGAGATTAAAACATTTAGATTCAACCTAGAGAGTTTCCAAAGCCAATTCCCCAAAGTCACTCAGTTTTATTTATTCTTAAAACAACTTTAAAGCTCTTCCAAACAATAAAGTAGAGAGCAAATTCATCAGGGACGATAAAAATAAAAATTGCAAATGAACAAAGCATCGAGGAACATTTTTTTTTTTTTTTTTTAAGTGCACGAATCCCATGAGCCAGGACAATGGACTTGAAGTCAGTATTGCTAGGCCTGGATGCTTGTTCTGTCACTGGCAGTTTAACCTGACAAATTAACCTCTCAAGGCCTCAGTTCCTGCATCTGTAAAGTCAGGACAACAATTTATATCACAGGAGGTGTTTATGAGATACTACATGAAGGCCAGCACAGTGCTTAGGAAATATTTGTTTTCCAAAAGTGAGGAAAAGCCTTCAGACTAAGAGACTTGAACTTGGCCGGTGCTAGCTGCAAAACATAATCACTGAATCTAGTTACTGGAGGAAAAGTTCATGAAAGTTGCAAATCCCATGAAAGCAGCCAGATCTATTTTTGCCTAACATGGATGCTGAAAGTCCTGAGTGCTGGGGGCAGATTCTGAGGGGATCAGAAGGAAGAAAGCCTACCTGATAATCCTGACTCCCGCCACCCCATTGCCATGGACACCAGCCATGTTTCTCTACTTGCTCATTCCCCAATCAATAGAACACTCTCTTTGAGGCTTTACCTACACAAATTCCCCCTCCGTCCAAGTTTTTCTCCTGGATTATAGCCAACCTTAGAACCTAGACTGGCATGCTCATCATGCCTAAATGCATAAGGTGTTCGATAAAAATGTACTACTGTCCTGACCAGGAGCACCTGGGTGACTCAGTGGTTGAGCATCTACCTTTGGCTCTGGTCATGATCCTGGGGTCTAGGGATCGAGTCCTGCATCAGGCTCCCCATGGGGAACCTGCTTCTCCCTCTGCCCGTGTCTTTGCCTCTCTCTCTCTCTCTGTCTCTCATAAATAATAAATAAAATCTAAAAACAAAACAAAACAAAAAACAAAAAACTGTCCTGACCAGAAGCTCACTGGGGTTGGAGATACATCAGGCATTGAAAAGGACTGCACGTAGGCAAATGAAGAAAGCTGGCTTGCCGCTCCCTAGGCTAGAGGCCACTGGTGATTCCAAGACCTCCATGGGGCTCACCACTCTTTGTCCTATTTCATGTGGTGTGGCCCAGAATCAAGGGAAAGGTCCAAAAACCCACAATTGACTCCAAAACCCAGAAACCAGTTTATAAGATTCATTGGAAAAGTGAACTCAAACTCATGATTTAGCACAGGGAAATGATGCTTGTCCCAGAGAGATTTGAAAACTAACAAAGGAGAGCATTCATTCACTCAACAGTCTCCAGCTATGAACTCGGCAGTACCAGGATCATTTGGACAACGAGAGAGAAACACAACTCCACTGGCTTAATATGTGGCAGGAGCTATGCAAGCCAACCAAACATGCTGGCATGGCTGGAAGGTGAGAAGATAAATCAGAAGAAAGCGATGTGAGGCTTCAAGGCTTTGCCCCGACGACGGCACTGGTGCACACCCACGACGCCGGTGAACAAGAACCAGCCACGCTGATGTCACCTGGGAGCAGATTAGAAATGCAGACTCTCGGGCCTCACCCCAGACCTAATGAACCAGAATCTGCATTTTAATAAGAAACCCAGATCATTGATGAACAGTTCAAGTTTGAAAAGCATTCTTGGAGGTAGAGTTTGTCCATCGGGTACAGGTTTCATTCACTCAGAGACACAAGGCCTCCAATGCTAATTTCGAATTCAGCTTTGCTCTGCTCCTTTTCTGTTCCCCATCCAACACTTTCCTCAGACCTTCCTTTCATCCAATACCACTGCTTGCTTCTAACTTCGGCCTCCCGTCTACATGGAGGGGAACTATTATCCAACCAGAATGCCTACTTTACATCCGTGAAGCAGGAAATTCATTCTGCTGATAAATAAAAGTCACAAATAGGAATTTCAACAGTCAGAGGCACCTGAGTGACACAGTCAGTTAAGCGTCCAACTCTTGGTTTCAGCTCAGGTCCAGATCTCAGGGTCATGAGATCGAGCCCCACGTCGGGTTCTGCACTCAGCTGGGAGTCTGCTTAAGCCTCACTCTCTCCCTCTGCCCCTCCCCATCATCTCTCTAAAATAAATAAATAAATATTTGGGAGAAAAAAAGGAAATTTCAACAATTAACCCTTTTCTTGGGAATTAGAATCCAACATTTAGGGTTACGTCACTGTATAATTTTTTTTTACTATTTATTTTTAATTGAGATATATTTGACTTACAACATTCTCTAAATTTAACATGGACAACATGTGCATTTGACACATTTATATCTGATGATTGCCATTGTAGCACCTCTGTCAGGTCACATAATTATTTCCTTTAAAGATTTGGTCTCTCAGCAAGTTTGATGATTATACTCAGTATCATTGTCTACATTCACTATCCTGTGAATTAGATGTCCAGGACTTACATATCCACAAGGTGCACATTTGTACCCCTCAACAACATCTTTCCTATCCCCCCACCACCCTGGTAAAGACCACTCTACTCTGTTTTTAGGAGCTTGGCTTGTTTGAATTCTACATATAAGTCATATTGTACAGTATTTGTCTTCCTCCATCTGACTTAGCTCGCTTCTCATAATATCCTCAAGGTTTATCCATGATGTTGCAAACACTCTACCACTACTCTACCTAAATGCACTTGTAAAAAGTCTCCTTTCTAGTAGAAATCAGATAGGTTTTGGATGAATAAAAAATTGGAAGAGGTCTCATTATTTTGAGTTGATCAGTTACCATGAGAGAAGAGCTTCCATTAAAGCTTGTTGGATTTTCTAGTGCTGTTAAGTGAGCTTAGCCATTGCCAAATAAAGTGGTTCCCAAAGTGTGGTCTTTGGATAAGCAGCAGCACCTGGAAACCTATAAGAAATACAAATTCTCAGGCCCCATCTTAGACTTGTTAAACCAGACAGTCTGGGGGTAAGGCCCAGCAATCTGTGTCCTAAGCCCTCCAGCTGACTCTGACACCCACTCAGATTTTAAAATTGCTGATTTAATTTAAGGACAGATTGACACATCAAGAAGACAGGTTAGGCCAAGAGAGCCAAGGAGTTTCCACAGAAAAATCTAAGACATACTCATGGCAAATATTTCCAAACAGGATCACGAGACTCAGAACTAGTCAGTCAAAGGCAAGATTTGAGGATTCCATTGTTTAAAGAGTCAGGTAGGAATAAGGAATACTGTGTTCAAGGATAGTTATAGTTGATTGGAAACCTTGAAATACTCATTTATATGGGAATATTTTCAAAGCAGACACTGTTTTTAAATCAGCTAGTGGTCTAAAGAAGACCTGAAAGGATCCTGGCAATTCCTCTGGTGGTGTTGCTTCTCCTCTTTCAAGACTTAAAAAAAAAAAAAAAAAAAAAAAATTCTGCTCCTGGGTCATTTCATTTTATTCTTGTCAACTTAGAGTTTCAGATTACAAAACACTTAATAATCCAGTAGAGGGGCTCTTCTTCATCCTATAGTGCATTCAGCTTTTCAGCTAATGGATAAATTTCCACTCAGTTTCCAAGTGTTCACTTAGCCTAAGAAGAAGCATTTGAACTCCATTTTGGTATGCAAACAGCCAAATCATGCAATTAGCCCATGCCTGGTTCTTCAGAACCAGGGAGCAGCATGGGCATAGGTCAGGACCGTGCGATTTTTATGTTCAGGAGTCGATTATACTAGCTAAGGGAGATGCACTTAAGTAAAGTGCACGAGGCTTTAATAGCTGGCTGTCTTTACGATATAGGGAAAGCCAACATCTTAATACCTACAGTCTTGTTATCAACTTAATCAAATTTTTAATATCAGAATGTGTATTACTGTTATGTCACTTAGTGTGGGCCAAGACCCTTCTGCCTCCCTCCTAGGTCTGTTCCGCAGGCCATGCAATGCCCTGTGATGAAAACTACCCTTTAAACCTGATAAAATATTTAAGACGTGTGTCCTGATAGTGTTATGTAAGCAAATACCAAGAAAAATCCAGTCATTAGTGAACCTGATCAGACCAATCTCCAAGGACTGGGCAAACAATCCAGTCATGGCTACAGTGCTGATGTGCAAGGAGAGCTTCCCAAGGTGTGGACTCCTGTAAGCTCGGAGCACAAACACCCTCCACACTCCTTGAAAAATGATTCTTTGTCTCATTACTTTAACCAGGTTCAAGAGTCACTGAGTCTAGGGGACTTCACTTAAGAAAGATTAAATATCTGTGCCTATCACATTGAGATCACAATGTGAAAAGGCAAAGATCTTAAATGCAAGGCAATTTTATATAGATAGATATAATACATATATATATATCTATATAGATAGGTATAGATGGCAATATATAATGCAGGTGCTTACTCTTGTGTTTCTCCTTATCAGGCAGAAACCCTGAAACAACTGTTCTCTCTTTCTCAGCATCCTTTTTCTCAGCAAAAGAAATATATAAATCATGCTAAAGGGAGCTTTGAGGACTGAAGGATCAGATAATTTTATGAGACCTTCCTCCCACTGATGAATTTCCTCCCAGGTGAGCCATCTGACCACCTAAATTCACCAATCACTTCTAGAAGGACAACTCCCAAGTCTAACTAAATAGAACCTATTTAGTCTCATGATTTTCCATCCTCAATCCCTAGAGCCATTGGAGTCACATTTATCTGTCTTAAATCTCCACTGTGTCCCAGTTCCCAGCTCAGTACCTGCCCTGCTCAGTAACAATTTGCTGCGTGCCCTACTAAAGGGATGTGTGGGTGTGTACACTCGTTCCTTCTCACCCTCCATCTCAGGCCAGCTTGCTGCCGTGGAGCCCCTGTACATTTTGTCCATGCTTTCACACCCAGCTCTAATCAGCAAACCCTGGCAATCTTGCCTTTGTGATAAAACTTGAATCTGTCTCCTCTTTATTGTGCCCACTTCTCTTTCATAGAATCTCGTTATCTCCAAGCTGGGTTACCATAATATCCTGCTCACTGGTCTCCCCTGTTTCTGTTCATGTCCTTGCCCCTTTCACACTGCCAATGCAGCTCCTTTGCAAAGCACAGAACTCTCCTGTGTCCTCCCTCCTTGCTCGTCCTTCCCTCATGCACACGCATGCACACGCATGTACTCCTGCCCCAATTCATATACCTTTAATGACTCTCCATTATGTGCCAGGCAAAGCCCAGATTTAGTAACCTGGTGGCTGCAGAGATGATTGCACACTGTCACTCTTCCATCTCTCTGCATACTCTATATCTTCTTGCCCACCCTCACCCTCTGCCCGCACACCATCCCAGGGAGGCTGTTGCACACACAAGTCCTGTCCCTTCTCTCTGGAACACTGTTCTATAGTTCCCTCTGCCAGGAACCCTTCCACCGACCCCTCTGCCCCAAGGGAGACTGCCAAACTCACTCATCCTCTGAGCCTGGGCCCACTGCCCATTTGTTCAGAAAGCCTTTCCAAGATCTTGCCAACTAAAATGCATCTACCCATCTACTCTACTTTATCATATCCTATTGTAGCTCATTTCACAGTGTGCTTCATATAAATATTTATACGTGTTTGTCTCTCTCAACAGATGATGGCATCTATGGGATCAGTGTTGTACATCACTCATTTCTATCATCTCTTATGGCTTAGCATACAGCATAGCACTGAGAAAGAGCTCAGAAATGTTTTGCAATGTATGCCATTAATTTCTATAATGTCAGAGATCTACATATTCTCTCTCATTCTCTCTCTCTTTCTCTCTCTCTCACACACACACACACACACACATACACACACCATTGGCCCCAGCTCAAAATGAAAATCCTACCTAAGGACTCTGAGGCCCACATGTGAGAATATTTTGCCTAACCCATGCACAGCCTATGGCCTTCACTTTTGTCATATAGCTTCTTCAGGTAATTAGTCAAATTGTCATGTGATGAACATGTAACATGCAAGCTCCCTGAAAAGCACACAAGGTTGAGAATCCACAGCACAGCACCTGGCCCTTTCCTAGGTGACTGCACCTACTTTGCATTGGGAGAACCATCTGTCCAGAAGCCCTACACCAAACCACAGGGATGTGCTCCTTTAGGCAGTCAAGCAGGGCTCCCTGGTCTGCATTCAACCCTAACCACCATCCCTTTGATTAGGTGGGGCTGCTCTCTCCCAAATCTGACTTTTTCTGACTCACACCCAATGGGTGGCCCTGGAGCTAACAGTCTTTGCCAGATAAGCTTTCAGATAAGCTGAAGTTGAAAGGAGCTTCCTGAGTCTCCTATTGGATTAGATCCGCTTGTGACTACACAGATGCTGGCTGCAGGGTGCTCTGCTCAGAGCTGATTGCCAACTTGCCCTTGGGATCGAGGCATTCCGATCTGTTTCCCAACCAGCAAGCACAAACTTTGTCTACATTTTTCTTAATTTAGCAAATAAACTATTCATTCTAGATAGTAGCCAAGTCTCAAAGGTGATAAACAAAGAAATGTGATTAAGACACCAAAAAATTACTTTAAATTCTCAGAGCAAAAATATCACTCAGTCTAGGGGCGCCTGAGTGACTCAATCAGTTAAGGATCTGCCTTCAGCTTAGGTCATGATCTCAGGGTCCTGGGATGGAGCCCTGTGTCAGACTCCCTGCTCACTGGGGAGTCTGCTTCTCCCTCTGCCCTCCCTCCCCACCCCACCCCCCTACCTCCCCTCTCATGCACACTTTCTCTCTCTCAAATAAATAAATAAAATCTTTTAAAAATATATCATTCAGTCTGAAGTGGGGAAAAAGGCACTGGAAAGCTGAGGATGGAATTTTAAAATTACTAAATATAAGACCAAAAATATTTGTTTCCATATTTTCCCTATTCCTATTTTGAGGTGGAGAAAATTATTTCTCTTCCAGATCATTTCCTCCTGAGAGGTTGTACTTGGCAGCCAGAGCAGTTCTAATCCTTTGATTGGTAAGAACTGTAGAAGAGAATATTTAATTAAATCCTATTTTCTGGAAATAAATAGGCTAGTTAGCTGCTATTTACCTCTCATGCACTTCTTTCTTATCAATTGTACTATCAGTTGAAGAAAATGTAGATTTGATTCACCCCCAATTCCAAGTAGGAAAGGCCTCCTGGCATTATCCTTAGGTTTTTCTTTCACTGGTAAAATGTATTTGGAAAAAAATTTATAAATAAAATGCTCCATAATAAGACCTAGATTTAAGAAGTGTTGGACTAGTTCCATCAATTTTCCTGCAACAAAGCTGTAATGTTTATTAATATTGTTGAAGTCATATTTTTAAAATATTTTATTTATTTATTTGAGAGAAAGACAGAGAGAGAGAGAGAGAGAGAATGAGCCGGGGGAGAGACAGAGGGAGAAATAGACTTCCTGCAGGGAGCCTGACATGGGTCTTGATCATAGGACCTTGAGATCATGACCTGAGCCGAAGGCAGACACTTAACTGACTAAGCCACCCAGGTGTCCGTATTAAAGTCATATTTTAAGCAGCTTCTCTTTTTGTCTTTCTCTGTCTCTCTATAGCTATCTCTCAATAGATAGATAGAGATACACAAACACACACACACACACACACACACACAGAGATACATGTATATCATTACATTTAAGTCCCCTAGAGGTTTCAGAAGCAGAGAATGTTTAGTTTAGAGGTTTGGGGAAGCCACATATGTCAGTGGTCTGAATAATAGAAGAACCCATTTGGGTCCATCCAACTGCAGTCATATTCAGGAATGAGCTGTCACCAGGAGCCTGTAGTAAGAATGACGGTGAAAGAGGCTAAAGCTGGCTGTCCCCGCTCTCATAGCTTCTGCATCTCTGCATCTCAGAGATGTCCTATCTCTGCATCTGAAAACACAGGTCCTCCATGTCGCTCCAATAGAACAAAACATCCCCATTAGGCAGACCATCGTCTTATTTCCAGTCTATACTCTCTTATCCAAACCAACATGAATGAAGCTCAATGGCCAATCTCCTAGAATCAGTGTGACATTAATTCACTTATTAAGTCAATCAACAGAATTCAAGTGAGCTTAAAAAATAAAGAACATTCAGTTAGAAATTATGGTGATAAATGAGACACAGCTTTTGCCTCAATTCGCAGTCCCTCAGTGAGGATAGGCAGGCAGCACCAGCATAGGTGAGCCCAGTGCTGGAGCCCTAAAGGAGGCAGATTGCCTGGTGGGCTTCACAGAGGAGGTGACCTGCATGGAGATTCCCAATGGACATAGATTCCAAGGAAGTAAAATTTAAGAAATGCAGCCCTGGATATCAGAGCAGAAAATGAAGACTTCATAGGCGATGTCTTTACAACAAAACTTTCTTAAGCAGAGCTGTCAGTTTTTGTTTCTTACGGTGACAGATTATAGTTTCTACAAATGACAACAGTATCCCACATACCCTTCTGCAGTGTGACCTTGGCCATCTCCCATTAAGAAGCGGAGTCTATGTCTTCAGCCCTTAAATGTGGGTGGGCCCTGTGAGTGCTTTCACCAGTCAAATTCCATGAAGGTAGCAGTGAGATCCTTAGGAGGCACAAGTTTTCCTTGGCCTGGGTGCTTTCACTTCTTGCCTCTTGGAATCCAGCCCCCATGTGTGAAGCATGCCTACCTTGAGACCACCATGCTGGAGAGAGGCCAAGCCACGTGCAGAGGCCTTAAGGGA
This sequence comes from Canis lupus baileyi, assembly GCF_048164855.1. Lineage (NCBI taxonomy): Eukaryota > Metazoa > Chordata > Mammalia > Carnivora > Canidae > Canis > Canis lupus. The sequence goes on along the minus strand of NC_132855.1, from coordinate 19,142,691 downwards.
AGAGATGTCACACAGGGAGGGGGAGGAGGGAGAGAGAGAGAGATTGAGAGAGACAGAGAGAGAAGAGACAGGAGGAGGAGGAGAAGGAGGAAGATGAGGAGAAAGACGAGGAGGGGGAAGAGGAGAGAGTGGAGAGATGCTAAGAAGCATAGAGGTACCGGATACTTGAATGAAGTCACCTTGGAAAGCATCTCCAGCCCCAGGGGCTGACTCGTGTGGGCCAGAGATGAACTGCCCACCGATCCCTTCCTGCATATGTGACCTACAGAACTGTGAACAAAGTAAAATGGTTGGTTGAAGCTACTAGGTTTGGGGATAGTCTGTGCAAGGGATCCCTCCCCAAAGCATAGAGGTCCTACAGTGCTACATGATGCCAAGGGAAATAGAATCCTAACATGACTTAGGATGTCATCGTGTTGGTCCCAAAGTATGGAGATAAAGAGAAACCTAAGTCCCTTTTGTTCTCCTCTCTTTCGTGCTTCCATACTTCTATTCCCGTGCTGGGACTCATCTTCTCCCATTATGTAGGTCAAGGGTAGACAGCACAGCAATATTCCTTCCTTTTCTTTTTCTTTTTCTTTTTTTTATAATATTCCTTCCTAATGCTTAAAAGATCTTTTGGGGAAGCTATGGAGGCTCCGAGGGTGTTGCCCTCCTTATGCAAGGAAACCAACCTCTAAGCAAGGAGATGTTTTAAGTATTAGTCTGCCAAAAAATGGAGAAAACACTCTTTGTCCATTTTTCATCTTTTATAAACTCCAAAGGGTATAACTCACCCAAAGATTAATAGAGACTTAGGTGGCCATCACTCATGGGACCTCAGAACATGATTACCTGCTTCAAAGGCTTTTAAAATCTCCTAGAGGACAATGTAACATTTCACTGCACTGAAGGGAAGAGTCTATGCCTGGTTAATACCAAAGAGGAGAAACAAATCTGCTAAGGGTCTTGAGTTTTATATTAAGCAGGGAATATTTTAGTCTTAGAATAGGCTAGAATCTGTGCTCGCTTCAGCAGCACATATAATAAATAGGCTAGAATCACTCACTATGTGACTATGGGCCCACACGTCCCACCAAAAACTGAGATGCCACCCAGAACTTTCCAAAATATAGTGAACTCACTCAAACATTATGAATGCAGTGAGGTATAGTCAACAGTTCAGTCTTATTGCTTCTCTCTCTGCCCCCATCCATCCCCAACGTCGGCTTTGAGTCCTGGATTGACGGACTCTGATTCATTCTACTTGGAAATTAGCAAAGAGTTAGACTGATCAAAAAAACTTGTCATCAGACGGGACCTTTGTGAAATGGCTGTTTAATTAGCCATTTCATATTTTTGTTATTTCTTTGGCGATTCATGTTAAAAATATGTTCCACGGATGCCAGTCTGCTAGATTGCAAAGAGCCCTTGTCACTCAGCAGTAGTTCAGTGAAATAATAAATAAGAGCAACAGCAGCCCTGGCCCCCCCTCCAGCATTAGCTCTTCCCCACCGCTCCCCCTCCCCCAAGGCCATGTGCCCAGGCTCCCCACCCCATCATCGGGCTCTGTGGCAAGCACTGAGCGGTCAACACAGACAAGAAAGGGATCTTGCCTCCCAGGAGCCTTCTCTCTACAACGATGGGTGGGTGGGTATGTCTCCTGAATCTGAGGTCACCCAAGGACTGGGTGTAAAAGGCTGTCTTCTTTGACACACTGTTATCGCAAGCAGCATATCTCTTGAGTGAAATTTCAGGAATGGAAGTTCCTAAGGGAAAGATGCCATTTCATCCACTAAGCCAGATCAGCTGGAACTGGAAGGCAAAGGCTTACATCTGTGGAACAGCTTGGACCAGGACCTCATGTTCTGTTAGCTTTTAGGTGGGGTCCACCCGCTGGCTCCCGCCAAGATTTCAGCCGGGTCCTAGCCCCACCCTGGCCCACATTAATCGTCCTTACTGAGCATCTCAGGAAAGAAACAGTAACTTCCCCTAAGAGGCTCACCCTTCCTCGTCAGTGTTAGAAAAACAGTAGGGATCTATCAAAATATGACAGAGGAAGATGTTACTCAGGCAACCCTGGGCTAGGGTCATAATGCTCATGATAGTAAGCCAACTGTGGCTTTACGTACCAGGCGGTCTGTTGGCGGGAGATGATGGAGATAGATAGCAGCAAGGCAGAGAATCCTGCCTCCTTCCCTACTTTGCAGAAGGCCAGATTTTTCATTTAGGGCCAAGGGTTTTGATTCACTCTATAAACGGAGATGACAAAGAAATAAGAAAAGTCTATTATCACCATTGGAATCCACATTCACTCAGGGACACTCAGAAGCACTCCTGTTCATTCTAGAACCTTCCACGAACATGCAATGAACAGGGAGCCCTGATCAGAGATCCCCACTGAGCCCCCATCTTTTCTTTGTATCCTCCTTAGCACACAGTTCCCCAGGGAGTGGGTCTTGGATGCTTTTTACTTCATAGATGTCTAGATCATGTCAGTCTCTTGATCTAGCAGCCGTATGTGAAGAGAACTGGAGACCACCACCGAAAAGTCACATGTTGGATGACAGGAAATGAGCAGAAAGGATAGAGCTGAGGAAAGCAGTTCTGTTATTCCTTCAAGGTCCTACGGCATGAAATAAAGAATAAGGACAGTTAGTGATATGTTCTAGTCATTTACTCTTCTTTTGGCTTTCCTGATTTTTTTAAGCAATAATTTTGTGATTTGGACCTATAAAAAACATTCATCCTTTTAAAAAGTCCATTGTCTTAATTAGGTACCATTTCTAAACAGAGAGTAGGTTTTTCTTAACTTTCTTAATTTTCCTATGTAGCAGGAAAATTGGTTTTAGAGATAGACAATTTTTTCTCATAGAAAATATGAGGTTTTGCTGAAATCTTAAATTGACAGTGTTTTCCGATTATTGGGCAGAAGCATGCTGAATGCCACTGCTTACTATACAGGTGGAACATCTTCTTCCCAGACTCATAAGGAATGCAAGCAGAACCTACCTACCTGTTCCGTATTTTTTCTTCCTGACACTCCAAACATTATTAAAGAAACCGAACTCACTTTATAAGTATACATCCTAGGGAGAAGGTCCTTGGGACAATCTAGAAAAGCAGAATAATGATGTGACCACAAATGGCCTTTTGATTATTTGCATGGAATTTTTAAACCTGTTTTTTTCTGAGGAGAGACAAAACACAAAGTCCCTGTTTTTACGTTGTATTTCACACCAACCAACCAATAATCTAACAAACCCTGAAAATAATATAAACGGTGAATGACGGAAAGCTGTTTGAATTAATTTTGTTATATTTATACAGTGTAATGCTCTAAAGTGCATTTAAAATAGTGATGGCTTCTGTATTTATCCATGTCAAAAGATGCCCATGACATTGTTAAGTGAAAAAGTAGGTTAGATTGTGTAGTATAAATGCATATTTTGTTTTTTAAAAGGTGCATCATAGGGGTGCCTGGGTGGCCCAGTTGATAAAGCAGCTGCCTTTTGTTCAGGTCATGATCCCAGGCTCCTGGAATTGAACCCCATGCATTTGAGTCCCTGCTCAGCCGGAGTCTGCTCCTCCCTCTCCTTCTGCCCCTACCCCCTCCCACCACCCAGCTTGTGCTTTCTCTCTTTCAAATAAATAAATAAAATCTTTAAAATAAAATAAAAAATTTAAATGTGCATATATATCCATAGAAAAATATCTGGGCAAACGTGTTAAATAGAATATATGTCAAAATGGTAACTGTGCTTCTTCCTGTGTGTTGGACAGAATTATGATGGGTTTTTATTTTCTTCTTTAGACTTTTCTTTATGTATGACTTATCTTAATTCAGAACATCTATTACTTTGTATTAAAAATGATATTTTCAAAAAAAGATGATTATTTTCAATTAAAATATTTTTCCCTAAAATATGGATATTTAGCCCAATTTTAAACTGGGTTAGCTCATGCTGCCGTTCAGTGCTGAAGACCCTGGGCTGGCTGTAAAGCTGTCTGTCCTCAGAGATACTCGTAAAGGGGAAGGCCGTGCAAAACAATCGGAAAAGGTGATAAAGACACGTTCAAGATATAAAGCTGGCATAAAAGAGTGAAGGAGACCACATATGCAGGCCGTTTTAAAATTCTCAACCTGAATGGTTTTGGAAATGTTTTAGAAACATTTATTGATTCAAAACCCACCAGTTCAGAACTTGTAAAAAGTCTTTTGTCGCTGAGTAGAAGTTATCTTTTGAGAGTTACTTATTAAGAAAGACTTATTAAAACAACAAGTAAATTGGATTATGTGAAGACTTGGTTGATTTTTCTAAACAAGCCACTGGACTGGTCTAGGGGACACGGCATCCTTCTTTTTCCTTGTGTAAGCCCACGTCATGCAGGGCCAGACACTGCATAGGTGCTTCAGTAAAGGGTTTTTGATATTATATTATCATATGATAGCACATAATAGTGTATTCCTTATATGCAAATAAGGCTGTTTCTTACAAACGGGAACTATCAATAGTCATTCAGTTAAACTCATTTGGAACTAACACTGAGAAGTGCTCTTTATACCGAAAAGTAATACAACTGCATTCCATTCAGGCTTTGCACTAACTTTTTTCCTTGATTAGCCTACAAGATTAACAGGTTACATAATGTTGGATTTAATTAATAAAATTTAAACTCCCAGAATGTTAAATGAATCATAATCAAATACCATACATTTCATGTGAAAATTGAGATCCTTTTACATATTTTGCTTTTGACTGCTTACTATTTGATTTGAATACATTAACATTTTCTTTTCACCATAATCAAATCAAACAACTCCAACACGAAATGTCATTTTCCCGCAAAGTATTCTTATGGTATAACATCCTTTTCATGCATAGCATTGTGATTAGTATTGTTTGCTGCTGTCTTTAAATCACATTCATTATAGACAGGTATCGGTTTCACAAAGAGAGAACATTGGGATGCAGCAAAGAATGAGATATTATTCCCCATTTCACTGTCAGCCAACAGGGATGATGCTCAAAGAGAAAGTGAGTTGTGTGTATATCAAGCACGAAGAGTAATAGGGACAGAAAGATCACATCTGAGCAGTAATGAAGCAGAATAGTCTTCTCTGACTGATTTTGAGAAAGAAAGAAGGGGAAATTGACTTCTCTAAATAATATTATTCTTTAAATTCAGCGTGAATGAGATAGTAAAAAGGAGGACAGGTAATATCCCAAAGCAGAGGCTTTCTGCCTCCCTGATTCTTCCTCTCCCTCTTCCCCCTGCTGCTCTGTCTTCCTGTGTCCCCCATTCCCATCACACACACACACACACACACACACACATACACACACACATGCACACACCCCAGACACACAGCATTACAGTAGCTAGGAATTTACCCAAATATAACAATAGTCATACAAATGAAGATATTCACTGCCCTTAACTCTAAGAATAGGCCGAAACTATGTACCAGAAAAATCTGGATCCAGACCTCTGGCTCTGGTACATTGGGCTTTTCCACGCTTCACTGTGTTAAGTCAGAGGTCTGTCATCTACGAAACAAAGAACACTGACTTGTTGCTTAAGAAATAGCCGGCCGTTTCATGTGCTCCCATCTTGATTCCAGATTTAAACATACAATTGAAGAGAAACAGAGCCCTTCTTGAATTGGAGAATCCAATGGGAAAATGGGTGGGGGGAAGGGGGGGAAGGCAACAAAAATTCTCTTCCAAACCTGAATCTTATTTTTTTTTTTACTTTTCTTATTAGCTAATAAAGTACAAATTGATAGCTAAACATCAGATGAAAATTAATCAAAATCCCGATAATTAAGAATTTTTAATTTTTTTTGTCTAAAGGTCTTAATATTTTTTCTCTTTTTTTTCTTTCTGTTATTTATTTAAAAATTTTTTTAGCATAGTCAAGTGAAGAAATTCCAGCACAAACTCTCATCTTCCTGAAACGTTTCATTAGAGTAAAACACCCTTCCTTTGTATCTGAGTTCACTTTTTTGGATGGAGGAAGAGAGGGTAAGATTCTGACGTAAGAGAATGGCAATGAAAGATGCTTTCTGCCACGCTGTAGGGCAGTTTACTTTAAAATGTACGTGGGAGAAATTTTCGAGACTCTGCCTTTCTGCACCTAATAACTCAACCTTCAAGCCTCCCTGCCCGTACTTATCAAGGTTGGGAACAATTTTTTTTTCGGTCATTTAAAAGTCTTCATTGCAGCAACTTCCTCTGAAACAGACCACCTCTTTCATTAGGAATATTTATGGGAAATAATATATTTGTACAGTTGAAAGCATCACCTGTTTTGCCAAGTCAGTTCTTGTCTGGATGCAAATAGACTGTTAGAGGGTTTACTCAACAACACTTGCTAATGGAAAGTACTAATCAAAACTTTGCTACAGCCGTAAATTTTTATATTTTTTAACCACTGGATTCCAATTAAATGTATTCAATATAGCACGCTTTGATTAAAAAATTTTTAAAAGAGATTATGTATACAGCACTGTGTAAAACAAGGCAGGTTAGGTATGCGAGCACTTGTACATTCTTAATAGAAGTCTTTACCTGAAGGTAAAACCCAATAAAATGTACCCTATAATGTGCTATGGACTCTATGTTGATTTACCTGGGTTACCCCGTCAGCAGAAACCAACTTTACCAGGTACACACTACGCTTATATATTTAGTGCATATAAAAATGCATATAAAGAAGTACTGAATTCATTAGGGCACACTTTTTCTTTAAAAAGTTCTTTGTTAACCATGGGATATACTGATTGCAAATAAAGGAAGTTATGGCACTCTGCTGATGCTTATAAAGGGAGAGAAAATCCTTAACGTGAGCCTACAATTTCAATGAAAAAAAAAAGCATAAATAGAAGGGTTGGCTGTACTCAAATATACATTAGCAACATATTTCAAAGAATCTTCTTGCTTTCACCGATATAGAAATACTCACCAAAAGAGATGTTATTTGATTTAATTGAAGTCCATGAGGACAGGTCTGGGAATAGATGGCTAAAAATTATGGGTCTTGGGGGCGGGGGGGAGGGGAGGTGCGTGGATCTCAGTTTTTCCTTATCTGGGGATATTTAAACAGAACATTTTTTGCACATTTCCCTTAAAAGTTTCACGGACCTTTCATATGTGGGATTCTTTTCCCCGTATTTAGGTTTCAGGATTAGTTGCCGTCTTAAAAAAATATTTAATTCCCTTTGCTCTGTGACATGGCTTAATGAACCCAGGCTGAGTCTCTTTAGGAAATGTAAGAACTTCTTGACAACTGAGAAGTCTCCCAGACACTCATCCCCGCCAGAGTTTTCCAAAACCACACGTAAGCTGAGGCCACGAGGTGCCTGCATCAGACAAGAAAAGAAGAACACGGCTTCTCTCCTCCACCTCCGTTATATTTGAGGGAGGAGAAGTGTGTTTATTGCTCAGTCTCGCTGAGTGGTTAAATGTCCCTATTGTGCAAATCCTGAGGCCTTTGAATGCAAATTATGGGTGCAGCGGACATTCTCTATAATTTCCAACGGTCTGATCTACTCTATTTGTCCTTGGTAACCACCCACCTTTGAGAATTGCAAAAAGCCATGCTCGTTATTATTTTTAATAAGGCCGTTGCATTAAACCTTGGTGGAAGTCCTCTAGTGATTTTTCTTTCCCTCAAAATCTATATCGCCGTTAAAAGCATTTCATTAAGACTCTGCCTTTATAAGGAGGGAAGAGAAGAGGAGGAATGGTTGATATTAGCTGCAACGAAATGCTTTTTAATCCCCAAATTAAAAATAACAATATTAACCTAACAAAATAACAGATATCAACCTAACAAAAAATAGCAATATTAACTGAAAAGAGCTGCCTGCCTCTTTGCCTCGGACCCTTGATTTCTAGGGCGTGGGGCTGCTGATGAGGGGGGCGCCTGAGTGGGAGGCGATGCAGGTGGGCCTGCAAACTGCAGCAGCTGGAAGGCAGGGAGCCCTGGCCGGGTCTGCGCGCACCCACTGGGGGGGGGGGGGGGGGGGGGGGCAGGTGCCTTCCCCCCGGGGCCAGGGGGCCTTCCTACGTTCCCAGCACCCAGACAAGTCGCCCACGGGTTTCAGGAGCAGGTGGCAGGGGCCACCATGTGACCAGTGAGGGAAGAAACAGCCCCGTCTCCCCTGCCTGTGCTGGGGCCCCCAGGCTCTCCCCAGCAAACGCGCCCTCCCACTCCTTAAGCGGCAGAGTGACCCCGCTTCTCTCGCTCGCTGCTGCTGCCTCCTCCTGCCTGAGCCGCGCACCGAAGGGAGCGCGGGCGGGTGCGCGGGCCCCGGGAAGGGCCGCCTCCAGCCCCGGAGGCCCTGCCTGCTCGCCTCGCAGCACCTGCAGGGCTCCTCCGGGCCCGCGGGTTTCCCTCCCCTCGGGCGCCCTCTGGCGCTGCTCTGGAGAAACTCACCCGGGGCCCGCGCGGCGGCTCTGGCTGCGAGAGCCGCGAGGGGGGCTGCTGGTTCGGGGCCCATCGCCCCCCCGAAACGTTGGGCCCGGCTCTGCCCCAGTGTGCCAAGGCTGCGGAACCCCACGGTTGCCCTGGGCAACCTGTTAGACGCAGGTGACCTTCCCCAAATAGGCTTGTGTGAGACTCCAGATCTCAGGGAGAGCAAGGAGGTCCCACGACTTCCAGAACCATCTTTTGCCTCTCTCTACATGCACACGTACCTGTTTTCTTTATTCATCCACAAGGTCTCCAATGCATTAGTCTTAAACCCACGTGTGGGTTTTTTTTTTTTTTTTTTGATGTTTATGACATTAGACCCGAATCGAGATGGGACTGTGAGGGGGGGTTGCAGATGTCATGGAAATCATTAATGAGGGGGCCACCTGGGTGGCTCAGTGGTTGAGCATCTGCCTTCGGCTCAGGGCATGATCCTGGGGTCCTGGGATCGAGTCCCCGATCCGGCTCCCCACAGGGAGCCTGCTTCTCCCTCTCCCCCCTATCCCTGCCTCTCTCTGTGTGTCTCTCATGAGTAAATAAAATCTTTAAAAAAAATCATTATTGAGTATAAATAAAAGAGATCATACTGGATAGTCTGGGTGGGCCTGACTCAATCAGCTAGAAGCCAATGAAGGCCTGGCTGAGACTTCCCAGGGAGGGAGAGACAGGGAAGAAATTCCACCTGTGGACAACAGCTCCGGCCCTGCCCGTCGAGCTCCGCTCTACTTCTGATCTTCTCTTCCTAATTGCCTGCCCTACAAATTTCGGACTTGCTTGGCCAGCTCTCACAATAGTATAAGCCAATTCCCTGTAATGAATCTTTTAATATATAGACGGGTTCTGCGTCTCTGGTTGAACCATAGCTATACAACTCACGTGGCTTAAATCAGAAAAGGTATTAAGGAAATTCACAGTACTAGAAGATTCCATCCAAATTCCCCCTGTCAAGCAGCAGATACTTTCTGAATGTCTACTGGTGGTAGGCATGAGGCACTGTGTTCCAGAGATGCAACCAGGAGCAGAGCTGATGGGATTTCTCCCCTAATTTGTAGATCTCCCCAGATTTGTATCTGCTACTAAGGTCGGTGATTGAGAGAGGTATTGGTTATAATAGTTGGTGACGCTCTCTCACACGCACACCCAGTTCCATGTGGCAATTGGAACTATTCAAACCTGGACCAGAAGCTGGCTCGAATTAATGGTTTGCTGTGGATGCTACTGGTGGCATGCTTGGAGCTATACAAAAGTATAGGAGAAGGAGGAACAACCAGGAGAACCAGACAGCAGTCTTTGCCTCAAGGGCCCTCAGTCTATCACCATGGAAGGTAAAAGGCTCATTTATCCCATTGCCAAACACCCTGAGTCATCCACCCCCACAGCTCGTTTTCCTCTCGCTTGCTGTTTCTATATAAGGCAAAGGGGTGACACTTCCTGATAGTGGATCAGAGCTGCAGAATGTTGGCAAAAGCAAATTCAAACACCCCTAGGAAAAGGGAGTCTTCTCTCTAGATTCATCAGCAGAACCACTGTTCCTGGGCCAGACTGAAAAGCCCAATAAAAGACCTCAATCCTTCTCCAAAATCTCCTACCCCTGCCTCAAGGCTCATGGCTTATTCCATGATGGCATTAATCCAGTGCATTGCAATCCAACAAACGTTTAATGAGTACCTTCCATGCTACGAGTTCACCCTCTACAGCCTTGTGTCCTGAAATAGCTTTTGTAATCACCAGTAGCCTGCAAATAAATTGCTATATGTAGTGATACCTTTCATGGGTATCCTGTTGACATAATTTTTTATCTTCTGGGTTACTTTCTACTTGATAGTCACACCTACGCCTGGGCTGGATCAGAATTCTCTCCTAATTTTACCTCTCCTTCTTCTTAGCCTCTTTGGAAGAATTTTCTTCTCGTCCCAATCCTCATGATTGCCAAGTAGGGGGGTGTTCAAGGGCTCTGGATGGGTCACCCTATTGTCTGAAGCCATTCTGTATTCTCAAGAGATGAACCATACGCCGTGATCCCACATAAACACCTCAGGCTTGGACCTCTCTCCTGAGCCCGTGTATTACATTGATGTGGACACTTAGGTGCACCACGAGCACCTAAGTTCATTCACCAAATGAACGTCCCTCTGTGCTAATCTGTTGCTCATCCTCAAAGCCCTAGCTGATGCCATGAACTGTGTCTGCCCAAAAGCCCATGCCAGGAACTCAAGAGGCAGTCCAGATTTCCTCTTGCTGACCTCGCACAGCCAATTGTATCTGTATCTGGCTTTATCACCTCACTACAGAATGTCTCTGGTGTCTGCTCCTCCTCCCCATCCTTACTGTAGGCGCTTTAGTCTAGGCCTTTCACATTTCACATCAGGGGCAAATGGTCTTTTAATGATACATCCGGCTCCCTATCTCTGCCTTCTCCCGTTGTTCTTTCTAAAATGCAAATCCTCTTATGACACCTTCCTATTTTAGAAGTGTCAATGGTTTCCTGAAAGCTTTCCTTGACTCTCCTCCCCACCCCACCCCCACCCACTCCGGGGGGTCCTACTCTTGGTTCCCTCTGCATCCTAACTTATCCCATATCATAGCACTTAGCACATGTAGCGTTTTCTTCTTTGATGAAATATCCCAAACAAAGAGAATTGTGCAAAACAGAATGTAAAAAATACCCACGTCCTCGCCATCCAAATTGGACAAATCTTTGATGTACTGATGTCGCTGCTTTTTATTTTTAATTTTTCTTTAAAGATTTTATTTATTTATTCATGAGAGACACACACACACACAGAGAGAGAGAGAGAGAGAGAGAGAGAGGCAGAGACATAGGCAGAGGGAGAAGCAGGTTCCCTGCAGGGAGCTGGGTGCAGGACTCGATCCCAGGACCCCAGGATCATGCTCTAGGCAGAAGGCAGATGCTCAACCTCGGAGCTACCCAGGTGCCCTCATTGCTTTTTTTTTAAAAGAATTTAGCCCTGATAAAAATAGTCAAGGTCCCCCTGTGACCCATCCTTTGTGGAAGCCACCGCCGTTCAAGTTTGGGATTGGTTTTATTATTTAGCTCTGCACTTGACTGTTATATCCCCAAGAATAGCTTCTCTGTCTTGTTCAACCAGAGGAAAGTAAATAAAAGGATTGAGTGAAAGGTTTGTTGAACAATTGTATGAATGGATGGATCCACGTCTACAACTCTTGTGGACCATTCTTTGTCACATCTCTGAAAATTTGCCCAGTTAACATCCAATGCTTTTAGAAGCATTTGATTTTAATAAGTTATCCCTGCTCTCCAGAAGTGTTCCTCCTAACCAGTGCTTCTCTACATTGACTGCACACTGGAATCAACAGGGGAGATATTAGAGTACTAATATCTGGATCCTGCCCCCTCAGCAATCCTGATTAATGGGTGAGGTGCCTCCTAGGCATGGGTTGTTAAAAGCTCCCAGGTGCTCGTAATGTACAGACCAGGCTAAGAACCTCTCTTACCTCCTACCTGGCATCATTATCACCAGCAGCATCATTAGCGCCAGCACCAGCAATTGCTCACACTAACTAGATGCTGTTGGTGTGCATTATCCTATTGATTCCTCACCACAATCTAAATATTTTTATTATCCCCATTTTACAGATGAAGAAAGTGACACTCGGAGGGGTCAAGTCAACTTGCCCAAAGTCAAATTAGCCGTTCTCTGCTGTTCTCACTCTACCATCAGTTTCTACTATGACCATAGTTCCATCCCTTAATTTAGCTATGGCTCTTACAAAGCCCAGGATTAATAGAATTTCAAATACCCTAAAGAAAGTCACTGAAGCCTGATATTACCAGCGCTCTCTAAGATGCTGAGCTTTAAGTATTAACCCTGCCTCTTTCTTGAGTCGCTTGCTGAAGCTTGCCATAAACTCCTTGCCTGAGCAGCCGCCAGAGACTCAAAAAGGTGGAGTCCTTCCTGCCGTCGCCCACCACACCCTCTTTGACTATAGGAATTATTCCTCTCAATTACATTCTTTAGCACTCTGTTCCTCCCTCCCTTATCATACTGGCCTGCCTTTCCCATTGTTCCCTGCCTCTTGTTCTCCTTCTCCTGGAGGACATGGAACCATCCACCAAAAATATGGAAGACTGACGACTCAAGACCACACTGCTGCCTCTTTATTCTCCTTCTGCTCTTTTTAATTAAGCAAGTGCAGGAGGAAAATACACATCGGTATTTGCTCTGTATACTGATTTCTTTATGGGCCTAATGCACATGCTTAACAAAAGTGTTCCAAAAACAGGATTTTGCTGTAGGAGAAAGCAAATTGCATCATCTTAGAATCAGAGGCCCTTACAGTTTAAAGGAATCTGGGAGATCACCTAGCCCAGGGGTACTGCAATAACAGAAGTACTCAGGAGTGAAATAGGCAGCACTGCCTCACTAGTTAGGCAGTGGACAGTGAGGAGATTAGTGTCCAATTTGGGGAACATAGTACTTCCTGTTGTGCAAGTCTACTGCCTGCAATCACGTAGGAGATCACAGGATTGTAAGCCTATCGCTCCAAGGAAGAGGCCGCTATAGACCATGTGCGGCCAAGTATCAAGAGAAAGAGATGAGCTCAAGAAAGAATGACTGTTTCACAAGAAGAGAGAAAGGAGATACATTCCAAAATTTGAGACCTGATAAATTTAGTCAAGGGACCACTTCATGATTCCTAATAATACTGAGAAAACATTCGACCCAAAGCAATTTAGGGAAAGGAATCAGACTAATGATGTGGTGCTCAAAAATAGCTTTCTGTTGGATAAAAAGACTCAGGGTAAAATCCTATGAAAGGAGTGACCGTGCCACCAAAGCGGACAGCAATGTGAAGTTGAGATGAGACGTGGAGCGCGGCAGAGGCAAGAGAGCAAGGACACAGAGATTAAATCATTTCTCCGAAGCAACTTAACAACAACAATGAAATGATGGGTGTCATTGCTGGCTCATAGAATTGGCTGGAAGCAGATAGAGGAGAAAATTACTGTTGGTTTGAAAGAGACGATTGGAGAGTTAATATTTTTTTAAAATATTTTATTTATTTATTCATGAGAGACAGAGAGAGAGAGAGAGAGAGAGAGAGAGAGAGGCAGAGACATAGGCAGAGGGAGAAGCAGGCTCCATGCAGGGAGCCAGATGTGGGACTTGATCCCAGGACCCCAGGATCACTCCCTGGGCCGCAGGTGGTGCTAAACCGCTGAGCCACCCGGGCTGCCCAAGAGTGTTAATATTTTACAAGCAAGAAGTGGGCTGAGAGAGCCATGCATCTCTCTAGGAGAACATGTTCCCCAACACTCATTTCATATTTAACCCAGGAAATTAATGAAAAAGGAAAAGACTTCCAGAGCTTCCAGAGACGGAACCAAAGGTCATGTTGAACTCTGGGCTCTGTTACTGACCAGAGGTCACTATGCATCTCACAATATTCTCTTTTCCAAAAGGGAGTGTGTTTTGTGGTTGTCTGTCCCTGTGGCACTGTTGCGTATTGGGTGTGGGGGAAGGTAGAGAACGTCGCTTTAGTTGACGGGTCTCTGGACCACAATAAGCTTCATCCTGCTCTGATGGAGATGCCGCCTCTAGCACATCCCCCTCCTACCCTCCCGGAGATCCTGGACGAAGAGCTGTATGCAATGACTAGTTGGGACTTTGGACAAGCTCCCCTGGAGAGGTGTTTGTAGTTGTATGTGTGTTCCAGGGTGGACTGTTGCGGAAAGTTTTCCACTCATCACATAGGCACTTATGGGGCCTCTATACGGCAAGCCCCCTTGCGATTACTCAGCCTTGTGGGCAGTTCTGGCTAGAGGGCTGTGGTCAGGCACAGTGACTGTCACTTCTGGGCCAGAGCATTTAGAAGCTGGTGTGGGAACGGTCAGCTTTCTCTTTGCCTGCTGCGAGACCAGGAAGGCATTTATTGTGATGGCAGCATCCTAACACCAACACGGGCTAGACTCCTGCATTGCCACGTGGACAAGAGGCATCCTGGAAAGTGACCCAGCCTGCGCCGTATAAGTAAAGCCACTGAGGTTTGGAGCATATTTGTTACTGTGGCTTTGCCTAAAAAAATGATATTTTGACTTCTGTTGTGTCATTTTGTTATCCACATGACTGAGGCCCAGGTTGCTGTGGCTGACCATGTTATTGATCTCACTGGAGAGACAGACCCAATAATTGGCCGAGTGCCACTCTGAAAACCATTCACCAGGCAATAAGAATGGGTTTTCATTACTACTGAGGGCCCAGAAAATAAATATTCATGTGTGAGCCTTCTCTCACTCATTCTCTCAACAGTATTTATTGAGCTTTTACCATGTACCAAACATTTATGGGCACTAGAGATATGGTGCCCAAGAGACATGAGGTCTGTAGTCCTATAGAGCTGACATTCCAGTTGGAGATGATCAGGAATGAAAAGGACAATGAGATCATTTCAGAATGAATAACTGCTCCTAAGAAAATAATTGGAGCACAGTAGTAGAGAGTGAGTGGGTGGTCAGGAAAGGTCTCTAGAAGGGGGTGGCGGTTAAGCTAATAACAGGAAGTAGCCCTGTGAAGATCTGGCGGTGGAACTTCCAGACAGAGGGAACAGTAGCTGCAAAACTCTGAGGTGGACATGTTCTTATTTGGTGGCCTTGAGTTTTCAGTTTGATGGGAATTTGCTTTGGCTGGAATGTCATGAATGGAGAATAGAGAGAGTGAAGTCAGAGATAGATAGGGGATCACCTAGGGCCTTTTAAGCCATCACAAGGTGGCTGGATTTTATTTGAAGAGCAATGGAGGGACGCCTGGGTGGCTCAGTGGTTGAGCATCTGCCTTTGGCTCAGGGCGTGATCCTGGAGTCCCAGGATCGAATCCCACATTGGGCTCCCTGCATGGAGCCTGCTTCTCCCTCTGCCTGTGTCTCTGCCTTTCTATATCTCTGGGTCTCTCATGAATCAATAAATAAAATCTTTTTTTAAAAAATGAAGAGCAATGGAAAGCTGTTCAATGACTTGAAAGAGAAAAGGTACAAGATTTGATGGAGGCTGATTAGCAGGATGCTATGCCTCAGTGAGAAAGGATGGGGCAATAATGGGTACGTGTTGAAGAAACAACCCTCGCAGATGGTTTACATGGTACAAATGAGAATAAGAGAGAAAGGAATAAAGAACAACCTGTGGATTTGCAGCTTGAGTAACTGAAAATGAATAGTGTGGTGCCATTTCCGGAGATGGGAAGGCTTGGAGAAGCCTGGACTGGGGGCCTCACGGAGGGTGTGATGTTAAGAATTCTCAGTTAGAGATGCCAACAGACATTCACGTGACTACAAGAGGGAAGCAGGTGGAGTTTCAGGGCAAGGTTTGGCCTGGAGATATAAATTTGGGGCCTATCAGTTTATAAATGTTATTTAAAGCCACGGAACAGGATGAGATCACTTAGGGAGAGAGTGTAAATACAGACGAGGTCCCAAGACTGGGGTCTGGGATCCAACATCTATCTAGAGGTCAAGGGGAGGAGAAGCCATTCTTCCAGAATACTGAGACCTTTTCCACTCCAAAGGGCTGTTTGCTTTTTAAAAGATGTCCTAAGACATATAGATTTTTCCACATATCTTAGTAATAAATGTTACATCAGAGTCTCCTGTGAGTGTTAAGTCACATGTGTCACTGTGAGGAAGCAGCTGTAGTAGAATGGAAAATGTGTGACACCGAGGGTCAGAAAACCCTAGGAGCTTTCAAACACTTGGCTACTCACTAGTGATGTGACAAGAGTTAAGTCACACATTCTCTGGGCCTCAACTTCCTCTGCCATAACTCGAGAGTAATGAAGGCTCCTCGTTGGGCTGGTGTCTAAATTAAAGAAGGTAATGGAGGTAAACGTGTTTTGCACACTCCATGGTTACACTGTCCCTTACAGGAGCCACTAACCACATGCCATTTACACTAAGATGAAATCAAACTAAATTTTCAGGTCTTCAAGACTCTGAAGACATAATGTATAAATACAATGTGGGATCCAGGACTGGATCCTAGAACAGATGAAAGGTCAGTAGTAGAAAAGCTGGTGCAATCTGAATAAAGCCTGTAGGTTAGGGATGCCTGGGTGGCTCAGCGATTGAGTGTCTGCCTTCAGCCCAGGCTGTGATTCCAGATCCAGGGATCGAGTCCCGCATGGGGCTCCCTGTGTGGATCCTGCTTCTCCCTCTGCCTATGTCCCTGCCTCTCTGTGTGTGTGTGTCTCTCATGAATAAATAAATAAAATATTTTTTTTAAAAGCCCGTAGGTTAGTTAATAGTATCATACTAAGGCTGATTTCTTCATTTTGACAAATGCAGTGGGGGTTGTGTAAGTTGTCAACGTCCCAGGGAAGCTGCAAGGAAAATAGAGGAAAACTCTCTGTGCTTCCACAATAAAAAGTTAAACAAAAATTCAGTTGGTCTGGTCACACGGGCCAGACTAGTCAAGTGCCCATTAGTCCCATCAGTGGTGCTTATATGGACTATTTCCATCACGGCAGAAAGTTCTATTGCACAGGGTTGGCTACAGCATTAAAGAAATCTATGGTTCTACTGGGCAAGGCACTGACCATAGCACCGTGCCTTAAGATGATTTCTGTGGAAGAGATTCAAGGGCTTTGGTGAAAGCCTTGAAGTCATGTCTAGAAATAAAAGTTCTGTCTGCTCTCCCACACCCAAATTAGACTAACTTCTGTTCTTTCCTCCAATAGATGACAGGGTTAAACCAAATGATCTCTAAAGTACCTTTTACAGTGAACGTTCTATGGATCCTGGACAAAGAACACAAAAGGAAATGGCTCATTATCTCAGTAGCCCATGGAGTAAAGTGCTCCTACGGCAAAATCTGAGTATGTGGGGTGGGAGCTGGCAGCGATTCCCTGCCCCTACTGGATCTGCCTGGGTGCCGAGTTTTAATGAGTGGGCAAGGGGACGAGAATAAATAGAAGATAATTTTTTTCAATGTGAGAAACATCCTACTCTCTGCTGTTTTTGTGCTCATCACTCCTTGTTTAAAAAAAAAAAAATGAAATAACTCAGGTCAGACTGCATAGGGATTTAGAAAACACTATTGACCAGGGAAGTTAGTGACTATTGATTTTTCTCCTCTTCATACCCCAGTGAGCAGTCAGTAATAATCTGCTGTTCTAACGAAGCACTTTTCATCCAAAGACATTTCAGATGAAGCATGACTATTAACCCATTTACTTCACCATGTTCATTGACAGTTAGATATGGTCTTTTCATATCTACTATTTATAAAGAAAAAACATGAGATTATGTCACTGTTGAGAGGAAGATAATCTGGTGCCTAAGTAGAATGTACATACATATATGCAAAGTTCCGTTCCCCTTGAATCATCTTGGAATACTGACCAAAATTAATTTTTAGTTTTTCATCAGATTAATAGTTATTAAATATATCTGAAATTCTGACCACTATGTATTTACCTATTTATCTCGTTCTTCATAAAGGGTATATCAGTTAGGATTCTTGGCTAAAAGCAAAAGAGACTTTTTTCTGGCAAATTTAAGCCAAAGGGATTCTTACACCATGCATCTCCTGGGAGACTCGTCTTGGGATTCCCTAATTCCCTCAAAGGAAACTGGAATGCCAATAGACAAGAGCAGGTGGAAAGGAAGGAATGCCCACTACCAAGTTCAACCTATCTATATTTTTATGCACATTCATCCTTTTTATAAGTTAAGTATAATCTGAATGTGTTAAGTGTGGAACTTTTTAATTTAAATTACAGCACACACACTCCATCTGTGTTTGTGTGAGTTCATCAGAAAAGGTACATGCGGTCATTGATATTCATCGTCTTCAGTTAAGCAGCAAATAAAGATCCAAGTAAAAGCCCTTGATCTCCAAACACTCTACTTCCAACAGAACAAATTAGAAATATGAACAAAGGAATAGAGATCAGTATAATGTGTCATTTGTTTAATAAATATTATTTTGATGTGTTAGTAAGTCCTGTAATAGAAACTGTTGTTCAAACACCCAACTATTGGGTTGAACAAATGTTCAAAGAGGCACTTTCTATCAATAACTTGATAGTTAATGATCACTAACCGGGGGATATATGATATTGCTAGCAGGAAGGTCATGAGAGGACTGCTGTTCTCAAATGTACTCTTGCACCCATATGTACCTGGAATCCACATTCTCACCTGTACTTTCATAGCTGTTGCTTATAAGCTGATCTTATAATAACTTTTAAAAGTTTAAGAGAATTCCTTCTGTCCTATCCAAGCTTTGAAGAAGGAGATATTATTTCTCCTTGTTACAGTATTTGAGTTTGCTTTAACAGCACGTTAGGGCAATAATGTTATTTCTCCATGTGCACCATTGTTACAGACTTCTCCACCACCCCTTAGAAATTTTTAGTTGCATTTGTTAAAAACCAAACTGCCGTGAAACTGCATGTTATTTTATTCATCTTGAGATTAACGGTGTCTTCCTAAGAGAAATGCAAACATTTGTCACATTTCAGAGGAATGACTGAAAGTAGCCAAGCAGATTCCAGAACTGTCACTGAGCGTTAAGATATGTTTCTGAGGGAAGGGTGGTGGTGTTTGTCTTTCACATCCTTTTCTACAGGTGTGCCACCCAGAAAAGACCCAGGGAGCCATCGATGGCACCAACTCCCTCTCCCAGGAGATGCAAAACCACCAATGACATTGCTAGTCAAATTCAGTGTTCTGATAACTCAGAGACTATACCAGGGACACACTAAGCTGAAATAGCCACCTCTCCTGCATTACAGCATCTTCAATATCCTTTTAAGAAGAGTGTTTTGGGAGGGGCACCTGGATGGCTCAGTGGCTGAGCATTTGCCTTTGGCTGAGGGTGTGATCCCGGGGTCCTGGGATCAAGTCCCGCATAGGGCTACCCACAGGGAGTCTGCTTCTCCTTCTGCCTGTGTCTCTGCCTCTCTCTCTCTGTCTCTCCTGAATAAATAAATAAAATCTTTTAAAAAAGAAGAAGAATGTATTGGGAAATCACTTGGTATTCTTGACATTGACATTTCCTGTGGAAGGCTAACACTGAAAATCTATCAGATGACACCTTGGCAAGGATTGCTGATGGCTCACCCATGCTGCCTCTGCTCCAGGAACCTAGGGAAGTGTGAGGGAGCAGCTCTGAGAAGGGGTGATTGCCACAAAAAAACCTGATCCCAGGTCAAGTCAATCTGGCAGCCCTCGGTTGGGTGTCACAGTCAAGAGATAGCAAGGCCACTGTTGGTATCAGGCAGGAAGGTAAAAAAAGTCAGGGTTAGGACAGAATGAGGTGTAAGGCCCCTCAAAACTCCTGGTTGCTGGATACTTTTACATAGGATAACTGAGATTCCTCATAGCTGAAGGGAGTAGAGCCTTCCCCAACCAGGCCCAAGAGAACTTACCCAGAGAAGGGAGAAGGAGAGCACTAATGAGAGAGCAGTAGGATTTAAAAACCCAACATCTGAAGGTGATACTTGCATTCCCAACTGTTCCTCTACCAAGCATACCGCTGCCTCAGGGCCTTTGAACTTGCTCATCTTTCAGAAAAGAAAACTGTTGCTCCAAGATCCACAAATATCCTCCCTGGTCTCATTCAAGTCTCTCCCCATGAAAGAGGCCCTCTCTAATCACACTATTAACACCTTCTATACTGTCTACTCATCCTACGTAATTTTTCTACATAGCTCTAGCATCAGCATACATATTAAATATTTATTTGAAAATGTAGAACTCAAGCTCTCTGAGAGCAGGAACTTAGGGTGTTTTTTCCATTCCTGTGCCCCTAGCACTGAGTATCATTCTTGGCTGGTGCTCAAGAAATTGCAAAATCAACCCTGCATACTTACGTGAGTTTGATTTACATGGTACAATCCTCTTGTGTTTGGGATCTAATTACATGATTCTTCTTTGATTTTGTAAAATATTTCAGTATACGGTACAGTCCCTGTCTCTCTCTGCTTTTCCTCTACTCCCTTCCTTCTGACTCCCACCCATGCCCAAGCTTGGCCATCAATAAAATATTTTTGCATAATTCATTCATGAATCTGTTCAATAGTTTTTGGATACTCACAATGTGCTAAGCATAATGCTAAGTGCTGGGGATTTAATAGCAAAGCAAGAAAAAGAAACAATTGCTGCCAAGAAGAGAGTTATGGTCTAATTGAAGAAGCCAGGAATTAATTTTTAAAAGCTCACAAATACACGGAAATCACCACTTGGTGGGGGCTGCTAGGACAGATGTGTGCTCTGAGTGCTGTTCGCGAGGGATGAGATGGTCAAGGAACCCGGGGAAGACTCCCATGAGGACATGATGAGGTCCTTCCATGGTGACAAAGGGTTTCAAAGGCTCAAGAAAGGCAGAAGGGCAGTGTGGCTGTAGAAGTAGGTAGGGGGCACATCGTGCAGGGCCTGGAAAGTGATGCTGGGGACTTTAGCCATTATCCTGAGATATGAAGAGCCATGGGACTCCTCTGAAGGGTCTGGTAAATAAGTGGAAAAGGAGAAAGAGAAAATGAGAGAGAAAAGTGGTCACATGGGTGGAAATTCAGGAGGTCCAGGTTAGACATTGGGATCCATTCTTATAAAAGATTCAAAGATGGGGTATCTGGGGGGCTCCGTGGGTTGGTTAAGTGTTGGACTCTTGAATTTAACTCAGGTCTTGATCTCAGAGTCATGAGTTCAAGCCCTGCATTAGGCTTCATGCCCAGAGTGGAGTCCACTTTAAATAAATGAATAAATAAAACAATAAATAAAGAAAACAAAACAAAGATAAACAATCCCTGTCCGCAAAAGCTTAAATTCAGAATGCCCATTTGCTAGATAAAAGAAAAAAATCAAACATAATGATTCCTGGTCAAAGTCTCCAAAAGATAGTCACAAAATATCCTTATGGAACTAACTTTCTGACCAAGATCAGTGGATCCCTAGATGATCCCTAACCAACCTGTTGAACCCTAGTATTTTCAAATAACAAGAAAATAAGATCTTCAAAGAATTAAATTTAAGTTTTCTGTGATTATAACATGGCGGATGGAGGGGAAAAAAAAAAAAACAACAACCTCATCTGCCATTTGCCTCTTCTTGGTGTCAGCTTCTGCCTCTTGAGGTTTTGTAATGAAAGGCTCTGGGTTTGGTTGATCTGGACAAACCCACCGGTCAAGTTCATTGCCAGCATTAACAATAATAAATGAAACCATCAATTTTACTACAGAAGCACAAGGGCACTTAGTGCCTTCGATGTGAGGGATATTATCCCTCTGTGAAATAGCTTGAGAAAATAAAAAATGTTATCTTATGTCAGACTCATTTAATGTGTATTCATTTATTTGACTTTAAAGTTATTTAAGGGATAAAGGGGTTCATCTTTAATCTTCCTCCAGCATGGCGGAGCATTACTAAATAAATCTGAAATAGACAATAAGGATAGAAGACAAGGAGGCGGAATTAAGAAGTGAAAAGGGGGAAGTTACTGCGCTATAGTAAAAACATTAGAAAAAGGATTCCTTAATACTCTTAGATTGGTTGATGTGGCCATAATTTTTTTTTCTCAAACAAAACAATACGAAACAAAACAAAAAGGTCTGAGTGTGGATCTAGGGAGGCATAGGGAAAGGGAGACAAGATCATAACACTCTCCTTTTGGGGGGAGTCCCTCCCTGCCCCTCCTTTATGCGTATTGAAGATAAGGAGCATGAAAACCATAACCCCAACCACCACCAGCGTGGTGTGGGTTTTCTGTAATGTCGGACTTCATTTTAGTGACTATTTAGTATTTTCTTAATCTGGCACACCTTTTATCTGACATCCTGGAACATTTCCCTGTTCCTTCTTTATTATTTCCTTCCCCACTAATGATGTTTCTGGAACTGAAGTCTGTTCTTGAAATGGGTTCTCTTCATTAACAGAGGGAGCACTGGGTTTGATTTATATGCAAAACCCTTGGGATGACTTTTGTGCTTAGATGTCAAAGAAATTCTCCATCTCCTTCTAAACCATTAATTTTATCATTATGGAAATAGCTTCCATAATTGATAAAACATTGTCAACTGAGTTTGACAGACTATTAAAACACTTCTGAAGATTTGTAATCTCGAGCTCCTGTCTCTTGGGGCTTGCTTAAAACACGCACACCCATATTTATATTCTCTCTTAAATGTCAATGGAAAAAATCTTCGAGATAAGGTCATTGTAATGCACACAGACAGTGATCAAGAGTAATTTCCCTCCTGTCCTGGCCAACTCATGTTATTATTAATAAAACAGGGTAAGCCATTCATCTTTTCCCACTAACTGAGAAAGTTAAAGCTCTATCATAAATGGGAAGAGGACCACCCTGTAAAAGGCATAGCCTGTTGTGAAGTCTGGAGGGGGGGGGGGTCTACTTTTTAAAAAAAAAAATTTTTTTTTGTTAAAATTTTTTTTTAATTTTTATTTTTTTAAAGATTTTATTTACTTATTTGAGAGAGCGCGCACATGAGCACAAGCAGGGGGAGGGACAGAGGGAAAGGGAGAAACAGACTCTCCACTGAGCAGGGAGCCCCACGTGGGGCTCGATCCCAGGACTCCAAGATCACGACCTAAGCTGAAAGCAGATGCTTAACTGACTGAGCCACCCGGGTACCCCTAAAACATCTTTACTTTTTTAATTAAATCTTTTTTTACTTTTTAAATTAATTTTTTTAAAATTTTGAGATAATTGTAGATTGGTTATAAGAACTAAAAGAGATCCCATGTGCCCTGTACCCAGTGGCCCCCAAGGATGACATCCTGTAAAAACTATGGAACAATATCTCAACCAGATTATTGACATGGATATTATTCAGATTTCTTGTTTCATTTGTACTCATAAGTGTGTAAGTTCCATGCAATTTTATCACACGTGCATACCTGTGTATGCGCCACCACAGTCAAGAACAGGACAGTTCCAACACTGCAAGGATCCCTCATCTCATTCTTTTATAGTCACACCCATCGACCTCCCCCCACCCCCAATGGGGTATCCACTTTTCTCAGAGCTTTTTTTTTTTTAACTTTTCTGCATAATAAAGAGAAACCAAGTTTGTGACGATTATTTGCCCTCAGTGAAAGCATCTGAGCTTTTAGAAAAAGATGTCCCCTGGTGATGGATGCAGCCAGAGCTTGATTTCTGAACATGAGTTTCGGTCCTCACAGATCTACCTGGATGATAGGCACTTTTGTGCAGGGTGCAGCCTTCACAAATGTAGGCTGTGGCTTTGTGTTCAAGGCAACAACAGTTAAGAAAAGAGGTGTTCTGTGTTAGTAAGCTTCAATTTTTTTTTTTTTTGCAAAATCCCATTTATATTATTCCATTGAAATGATGAATTTTCAGGTAAATCAAGAAGTTGCTTCCAATTGCTCAATCTCGAGGGTTTCTTGGGAAGTTATGAGTGAGAGCGTCCAAGGTGCATGAGCAGCTTCTAGTTGGGACTAGGATAGTATCATTCTCTGGAATTTTGTACTTAGAGCAAAATGGACTATAAGAATATCCAGAATTCTTTGTTTTTAAATATGGGAAGTCAGCTTGAGTTTCTATCCTTTGCTACAAGCTGATTTTATACACACACTCTCTTTTTCTCTCTCCCAGGCTGCTCCCAGGCTGACTCTTCCCATCTGCTACTGTAGGCATTTTTGCCCATCTGATATAATATGCTGGAAAGTAAGTCCTCAAATCCAGCTCAATGGCTCCATAAAATATGGTCTTCCTGTCACCCCTAGTGCTTAAATCATTTGTTGTCAAACTGGGTGGCTTTCAGAGTTGACATTTACTGCTGTTTGCTGCAAAAGAGATT
Source organism: Canis lupus baileyi (assembly GCF_048164855.1). Lineage (NCBI taxonomy): Eukaryota > Metazoa > Chordata > Mammalia > Carnivora > Canidae > Canis > Canis lupus. The sequence continues at coordinate 19,118,419 of NC_132855.1, read as the reverse complement.
GTAGCCTCAAAGAGAGGGCCAGAACTGTCATTAAGCACTGCCAACTATGAGAACAAAGGACTTGGTTAATTTTTTGTGATTTTGTTGCTGCCCTATGGTTCTTAAGATGGATCATTTTTAAATAATGGATTTCCAGCAAGAGACACTCATGAAGTGTTTACCCAGTGGTCCCAATGGCCTCATGCCTACACAGACACTCAAAGCCATACAAAGAAATATTAAAAGACCCTTTATCTTCCCTCTCGCTGTGCTCGATTCAGCAGCACATACACCATCTTCCCTCTCCCTATTCCTGCCCTCCCCCCCACTTCTCATGTTCTTTCATAGTTTTTTTTTTGTTTTTGTTGTTGTTTTTTTTTCAAAATCTCTAGGTTAGATCCAACATGGACAGGTAATAGGAATGAATTTAAAGAAGCTTTCAAGATTCCATTTGACAAAGATAAATCCAGTGACTTATATGTTTATGGCACTATGATAATTGATCATTGCTTTGGTAGATATCAGAATGAATCTCTTCTTTCAAAAGGGAAGAAACTGGGACACCTGGGTAGCTCAGCGGTTAAACATCTGCCTTTGGCTCAGAGCATGATCCCAGGGTCCTGGGATGGAGTCCCTGTATCAGGCTCCCTGCAGGGAGCCTACTTCTCCCTCTGTCTATGTTTTTGCCTCTCTGTGTCTCTCATGAATAAATAAATATAATATTTTTAAAAGGAGGGGGAACTAATATTTATCAAGCATTCCCATGAGCCAAGCACTTTGCATTTGTTATTTCATGCTGTCCTCATGGAGACTCTGATATTATGGTACTAAGATTTTCTGTATCAGGAAACAGGAGCCCAGTGAGGTTCAAGGGTCTGCCCAGGGTCAGACAGCTATTAAGAGGTAAAGCTGAGATTCAAACCAGTTATACCTGACTCTGAAGTCCATGCTCTTTCTATACTGTCTCCTTTAACTTACAAAGAAGGGAATAATAGAAGTATGGAAATGTGGAAATGCAAGAGTACACAAAACTGTAGGACAGAGTAAATTATTCTAAATTGCATAAAAAATGTTGAATCAAAGAGTTCCAAGGAAATTCAATATATGTGTGATGTGGACACTGAGGATCCCCTCTCCGTGAAGGGCTCATTGTCCCAGCTGCTGGGAGTGCTGATGACATACAACCTTCAACTGTCCCATCTACAGAGAACCACCTAATCCAAAGTCATACCCCTCCCTAAGAAGCCCACATCCATTGACTAATTGATATGGAAGTAAAAACATGGACATCTTGATTCAACTTGGGATAACCTGTTAAGGACAATTCTGGTCCAGAGCTCCCTATGTATTGCTTGACCTGTTGTTGAGGCTTCACAGCAGCTCCTGCTTCACCCCTCCCTTTCACAGGTGTCAACCCCAAGGACACTCCTTAATAAACATCCTGCATGTTTAGCTTGGCTCAGAGATTGTCCCCCAGAGAATCCAATCCCTAACAGTTGAGTTGACCAGACACTTCTTTACAGGAAATTTGTCTTGTAGGAAATAGGTCTTGGGTGACAAATATGATTTCAACAGGACCACCATGTAGGTATTGTTGAAAAGGCAATTGTGAGTCTGCTATGGAAGATCTCCAAGACTAGAAAAGGAGCCTGTACCGAGCTGAGAAATAGAGAGCCAAGAAGGCTTTGAGCAGAGGCAGGCTGTAGCTGAGGAAAATGGTGTGGTCATTTACAAGGACAAATGTTGCAGATGGAGGCAGAAGATGGGGAGCCAGTGGTCTAGATAGTTTCCATGAGCAGACTATCAGATTTCTGGCAGAAAACTTAGGTCTGAATCCTGGCTCTGCCACTTATTATCTGATGGACTTGTAGAAGTTTCTTAATTCCTCCAAACTTAATTTCTTCCTCTGCCAACTAAGATAATATTTGCAGTGTGGAATGGCTGGGAGTTTGTGAAGCATTACAGACATACACGCATGCAAAAATCAGCCTATAAATCCCTAAACAAATACAAGTTTTAACTGTGAAGATAAAGAAGGTTGGCCTAGAGCAGGAGCTAGTGAACTACAACTCTCCACCTTACTCAGGCAGCAAGTTTTATAAACAAACTGTTACTGGCACACGCGTTGTGCCCATTCATTTAGATATTGTCTATGGCAGCTTTCAAGCTACAATGGCAGAGATGTGTGGTTGCAACAGAGACCATATGACCCCGTAAAACCTCAAATACCTACTATTTGGCCCTTTACATAAAAAGTTTGCCACCTCTGACCCTGAGTATCAGAAGTAAAAAAGAAGTGACTGATATAAAGAACACGATGGGGTCAAATCTTTAAGACCTAGTAACTGCTCGGTCTTAGAAAAAAGCGAGCAAAAGAAAGGACCCATAACCCAGAGTTTTCTAGCTCAGGGCCCAGCGAAAGTGGCACTGTCATTACACTGAAGAAACCAGGAGGAGCCCTTACCCTTGATGGTTGGCTGAACTCTGGGCATTCTGCATTTCAGGTGCTGGCAAAAATGTTCAGCCAGAGAATAGAAAATATGAACCTGGTATTTTGGCAAGGGCTCAGGGATGAAGTGTTGGCTTTTGGAATAGTGTCCATGGATGTGAAAAAATGAGGGAAAATTGGTAATCCTGTAGGTGGTATAATTTCCATGTTAAGTTTCTACTTTTCAATGGATCAAGCTCTGTATTATATTTGAGGAGTTACCCAAAGACTTAATGCTTAGAACTGGTAAGTTAAAGTAAGGCTTTGCTGACCATTATTCTATTGAGCAGAAAAATGAGAAAAGGGCAGTAAAGTTTTATTGTCGCTAGAAAGAAAATATTTCAGGACCAGGCAAAGACTCCCCTGCATGGAAGACTTATCTGACCATGTTACTGGCCACTAAACAACACATGAAAACCAATTTTCTGTCCCAAGCAATGTGTGTCCCGTGAGATACTAAATACTTTTCTGCAAATCAAAGGATTTCATGGTTAAACAACTTTGGAGAAAACCAGATTAAAGAAATGTAAAGCTTTCTTTATTATAGAACTTCTCAGAGTCTTTATTTTTTACTTTATTTTATTTTTTTAAAGATTTTATTTGTTTATTCATGAGAGACACACAGAGAGAGGCAGGAGAAGCAGGCTCCCTGCAGGGAACTCGATCCTGGGACTCTGGGACCACGTCCTGAGCCAGAGGCAGATGCTCAAACACTGAGCCACCCAGGTGTCCCACTCGGAGTCTTTAATATGTGAATAAGTACTGGGAATCCCCAAGAAGAGCCACAGTAAGGAGATAAGAAAACTTGGTCTCAGTACTGGCACAAAAACAGACACAAAGATCAATGGAACAGAGTAGAGAACCCAGAAATGGACCCTCAACTCTGGTCAACAAATATTCGACAAAGCAGGAAAGACTATCCACTGGAAAAAGGACAGTCTCTTCAATAAATGGTGCTGGGAAAATTGGACATCCACATGCAGAAGAATGAAACTGGACCATTCTCTTACACCATACACAAAGATGAACTCAAAATGGATGAAAGATCTAAATGTGAGACAAAAATTCATCAAAATCCTAGAGGAGAACACAGGCAACATCCTTTTTGAACTTGGCCACAGCAACTTCTTGCAAGATAAATTCATGAAGGCAAAGGAAACAATGGCAAAAATGAATTATTGGGACTTCATCAAGATAAAAAGCTTCTGTACCGCAAAAGAAACAGTCAACAAAACTAAAAGACAACCTACAGAATGGGAAAAGATATTTGCAAATGACATATCAGGTAAAAAGCTAGTATCCAAGATCTATGAAGAACTTATTAAACTCAACAGCAAAGATACAGACAATCCAATCATGAAATGGGCAAAAGACATGAACAGAAATTTCACCAAGGAAGACGTAGACATGGCCAACATGCACATGAGAAAATGCTCTGCATCACTTGCCATCAGGGAAATACAAATCAAAACCACGATGAGATACCACCTCACACCAGTGAGAATGGGGCAAATTAGTAAGACAGGAAAGAACAAATGTGGAAGAGGATGTGGAGAAAGGGGAACCCTCCTGCACTGTTGGTGGGAATGTGAACTGGTGCAGCCACTCTGGAGAACTGTGCGGAGGTTCCTCAAAGAGTTAAAAATAGAGCTACCCTACGACCCAGCAATTGCACTGTTGGGGATTTACCCCAAAGATACAGAAGCAGTGAAACAGCAGGATGCCTGCACCCCGATGTCCACAATAGCCAAACTGTGGAAGGAGCCTCGGTGTCCATCTAAAGATGAATGAATGAAGCAGCTGTGGTCTATGTATACAATGGAATATTACTCAGCTATTAGAAATGACAAATACCCACCATTTGCTTTAACGTGGATGGAACTGGAGGGTATTATGCTGAGTGAAGTATGTCAGTTGGAGAAGGACAAAAGTTGTATGGTTTCATTCATTTGGGGAATATAAAAAATAGTGAAAGGGAATAAAGGGGAAAGGAGAGAAAATGAGTGGAAAATATCAGTGAGGGTGACAGTACATGAGAGACTCCTAACTCTGGGAAACGAACAAGGGGTGATACAAAGGGAGATGGGTGGGGGGTTAGGGTGACTGGGTGATGGGCGCTGAGGGGGGCGCTTGATGGGATGAGCACTGGGTGTTATGCTTTATGTTGGCAAATTGAACTCCAATAAAAAAATATACAAAAAAAAAAAAAAAAAAAAGCAAACTTGGTCTCAAAGTAGGAACTTGCCCAGGATTACAGAGCTATTAAGAGGGAGAGCCAGGAATCAAAGTCGGAAACTTTGCTTCAGAGCTGGTAGCAATTATGCCTTCCTAATGGTGACGACGATAAGGGTTGATGGCGGGGGCGGCGGCGGCGGCAGTGGTGGTGGTGGTGGTGGTGGTGGTGCTGAGAAGTGTCATTACTGCCAAGTGCCCCCTTTGGTACATGATAACCCTTGGAAAGCTATGTAGTCCTCAGACAGTATATCAGCCCCCTGGTGACAATATAACATGATGTCAAACACTGAAACCTCAGTGGCATAAAACCATAAACATTTGTTATGTCATGTGCATCTGCAGGCTGGCAAGGACAACTTTGCTGATCTCATCTGGATCTGGCTCCAGCTTGCAGGTTCCAACCAGGTCTGCTCTCATCTGTCTGGGATGAGCAGACTGCCATGAGCATAGTCCTCTTGAGCTGGGGGCAGGATGGCTCCATTTGCATCTCCAAGTCACACACCTGCACTGGAGACAAGGAGCAGGGATTTCCAGGCAGGGATCTCTAGTCACATGGTAAAAGCTGTGGGTATGGGAAAGAGTGAAGAAATGGAATCAATTCTTCAATCTCCCATGACCCATGTGTAAAATTCAGCTTAGGAACATGACATAAAAAAATTGAATCTGTCTGTTTAAATAATTTATAGAAACCTGGCACCCTGAATTCAAGTTCAGTCGATGCACTATGTGAGATTAGGTGTTATTCATCTTATCCCTACTTATTCAGAATCTGTTCAAGCCTGGGCTAAATAAGGTATACACTCTTAGAATCATGCTAAGGGTTTACTAAATACATGACAAAATGGTCTGCGAGTCCCTTTGTATTCCCTTAGCTCAGGCATCAGAACTGTTGACTTGGCCTCTCTGCTAATGCTTCTCGGGGTCCTGCCATGCGAGGGCCCTGCTGTCCAACCTCCTCTGCCAGCCAGGCCAGTGGGGCTTGAGCCTTAATCCAAGGCTAAGGTCTTGGGAGTACTGGGTCTGGATAGCTTGCCTGTTTATGAGGATCCATGAGCCTGTGAGGACTACCTAGGCCAAGAGAGCAAGGGGGGTGGTTGGAGAAAAGAATGAACAGGAGAAAACTGGTGAAATCAAGGGAAGAATGAAGGTGCTCTGAAGCTCATGCTGAGAAAATGCATGGAAGGAGAGTGAGCTTTTTGTGAGGGTTTGTGGTTTAGTTCTGGAAAAAAAGAGGGAATGGGTTGCCTGAGTGGCTCAGTCAGTTGAGCACCTGGCTCTTGATTTGGCTCAATTCACAATTTTGGGGTGCTGGGATTGAGCCCCACATCTGGCTCCATGCTAAGAGGGGAGTTTGCTTGTCCTTCCTCCTCTGCCACACCCCCATTCTCTCTCTTTTGCTATTTCTAAAATATAAAGATAAAAAAAAATTTTTTTTATTATATTTATGATAGTCACAGAGAGAGAGAGAGAGAGGCAGAGACACAGGCAGAGGGAGAAGCGGGCTCCATGCACCGGGAGCTCGACCTGGGATTCGATCCCGGGTCTCCAGGATCGCGCCCTGGGCCAAAGGCAGGCGCCAAACCGCTGCGCCACCCAGGGATCCCTAAAAAAATTGTTTAAAAAGAAAAAAAAAGGGAGAGGGAAGCCGGAGACCATATTTCCCATTTTTGATGAAGGTGATGATGATGCTTCTGCTGACAATGAAATATTGGATATATGAACAAGGATATACATGACATATATAAACTTGGAAACCCAGTCATAAAACCCCACCCATGACCTCACCACGCAACTTAAAAAGCAGCGTATGACATCTACTGTTATTCCACTATTGGAATGTTGTGTTTGTCATTCTCTTGCTTTTCAAAAAGATTGTTACATGTTGTATGTGCATTCTCAAACAAACAGGATACGATACTGAGGCTTTCTCCTCTTTGAGTTTTATAAAAAGGGTGTCAAGTTGCATGTAATCTTCTGCACTTCATCACTATCATGTTCCTGAAATTCCTTCATGCTTTGGAATCACTTTAGTTCATTGATCTTCACTGCTCCATGATCAACTTTATTAGAAATATACCACAGCTTGTTTATTCATTCTCTTGTTCATAAACATTTTAGGCTGTTCCATTTTTGCTATTATAAACAATTCCATTCCCAGTGAATTTGTATGTGTCTCCAGGTGCACAGATCCAAGAGTTTCTCTGGAATATGTAGTTCAGAGTGGAATCTGGTTTATAAGCTTTTCTTTTTTTTTTCAATTTAATTCTAGAAAGGTTGTATCAGTTAATAAGCCACTAGCAGGGTATGGGAATTCTTTTTGAATCACATTTTCACCAATACTACATTGTCAGATTTCTATAGTTTCGCCAATTAAGCAGATAGAAAACAAATCACATTTTGTTTTGTGTTTCCCTGATTAATGATGAAGTTGAACTTTTTTTCCACAATTGAATTTACCATGTATATTTCCCCTTCAGCAAAATGTTTGTCTATTTTCTTATTTCTGTTAGTTTCTTATTGATTTCTTATAGTTCATTATAAATATTGAGTGCTAATCACTTGCCAATCACATGAAGTGCAAATATCTTTTCCAATTGTGTGGCTTGCCTTTTTACTTCGTCTATGGTTTCTTTTGATAAGCAGAAATTCTCAGCTTTGGAATAGCCAAATGTATTAAACTTTTCATTGCATCTTCTTTAAGGGGTCGACCCCTGCCCTAACTTTGTAAAGATATCCTCTTCATTTGCCTCCTAAGAGTCTTAAAGCTGTGCTTTGTACACTTAAATTTTTAATGTACTGGGGATATATTTTTGTCAATGGTATGAGGTTGGGAGCCCCCATCCACCTCTTCAGTCATCTGCAAGATGGCCCATGTCAGCTTTTCCATGTAGCAAGGTTGCCTCATGGACCTGGAACATTGATGGGCCCTCTGCTCTGTTGCCTTGGTCAATGTACATCCCAATTTAGACTTTAGAAGTCTTGATAACTGGTAGGGCCTCCTCTGATCGGGCCTTCTAGTAAGTAGGTTACAATTAGAATTTTAGAGGTAAAATGAGTTTCAAACACTTCAAGTAAGAAAATAAGGAAAAGATGTTAAGGATTTTAGGCCATTATGTATTTTAAAATATATCTATCATCTGGCTTCTGCTCCTTAAGGCTGGGGTTACTGTAATTGAAAACGCCTGCTAGTTATTCTGGACTCCATATACATTCTATTTTCAGGTGAGTGAACCATTGCTTTAAGCACAAATAATTCAGATTTCGATGAAGTTGGTGAAATTTGACTTTGCTTTTCTGTTTTTGCTTCAAGTCATCAGCTGATACATTGCAAAAAAGATCACTCCGCTCCTTTAGAAAATAGTCACATTAAAATGTTACTCGTGTTTATTCTGAAGTAACTCTAATGCCAATGTGTCTTTGCATTTCTTCAGTGTTATTTATACAGGGTTTCATGTTTATAAAGCTAAGACAAGGTGATTGGACGAACTTGAAGTTTTCTGGGTGGGGGCAGGGGTCTTAGGCACTCTGCTATAAATATAAACTCTCCTCTCTCTATGGACCACACATTTTATAACTCACTCTGTAAAAACAGCACAAATCTTTTGAGCATTTTCTAACCAGTGAATGTTGAATAAATTCTTTTCAATGGTGACATTGACTCCTTAGGCTGTTTATTTGGACTTCTTCGCTGGAGATATAGCTATACGAATCGAACAATCTTTTAAATGTTGTACCCAGGATGTATTGTAAGTCATGTTTATGAATGGAGTTTTATATTCTCTATGAAGGTGCAGAAGGAAAGAAGGTAGTACACACAGGACCCTCAGGTCAGTCAGTATGTGATAGAGTGAAGAAAGGGTAGCCGTGACCTTGGTAAATGTGTGCCTACCTAAAGGTATATTTTTTAAAGAAATTTGAAAATTGATTTACAAAGAAATATTAAATGTGCAAAGAATTGGCAATGTACATTTAAATATGACTTGCTAGAGAGAACATGCTCATGGTTCGTGGGCAGGAATCAGTGGGAAATGGATAGAGATAAGAAAAAAAGAAATACAAGCAGGAAATAGATTCAGGGAGACACATAATGTAAATGAAAAGAATAGAACTGAAGCCAATAATCAAAATCCTCTACCTTAACAGAGGTAAGCATTATAAATGAGAGAGAGATGATTTTTCAGTAATTTTGGCTGGAGCAAGGAAATAGTGGGTCTTCTATAGAATAGCACTTTTAGTGTGCGCCAAGGTGGAAAAACAATCAGAATTATTGAGCTTCTGTTGGGGCAGGAGGTGGGCGGAGCAGGGAGCAGTAAAAGGAAGTTTGATTTTTGCTATGGTTACAAATTAAGTGTAGCTCAGAATCCAGTCTCTAAAGCTTGTGTGGTGCTCCCAGCTTCCCAGCTTCCTCTCTTCCTTACCATCCTGAGCCCTGCTTTCTCTCCACTTGTAAAACCTGTTTTAGGTCATGCTTCTCTTGGTGCCCTACAACCTAGGAAAACCTTTTCACCCAGCAGCCTGTTAATAACACACATTGCACAGTAGGAAGCAATGCAGCCACAGTGAAGTAGAAAAAAATTGTCAAGAGAAAATAAATATAATTTAAAATTTTTTACATTTGTATTTACATACACCAAAATGTGAATGAACCCTGCAATGGATGAATGATGGCAATGCTCCAATAAATATACTTTCATGTCATTTACAATTCTTACATTAATAGGGTTGCAAGATTTAGCAAATAAAAATACAGGATCCCCAGTTACATAAATTACATGTCAACAACTAACAGTCCTTTTGGTATAAGTTTATTCTGTTAAATTAATGAAACAAGGAAGCCATTGGACTGTGACTCTACTGCTGTGATGGCCCATGTCAGCAAGCCAAAGTTAAGCCTGTAAATGCCTCAAGATTACAAAACTGAAATGCTAATGACAACCAATCACAACAGCCAAGTAAGCTCTAAGCTATAGTCAATCAATAATTGCCTTGCTTGCTTCTTTCTTTACTCCATAAAAGTCTCTCCCCACGCTCTTGCTGATGAAGGGCTGTGAACCACTTCTGGTTTGGCAGTGCCCTGTTCTAATCGGTTTTTACCCAAATAAACTCTTAAAAAAATTTAATAGGCCTCAGTTTATCTTTTAACAGTCCTATGCAATATTTAGGACATACACTAAAAGTATTCATTGTTTATCTAAAACTCAAATTTAACTGGACATCTGTGTAAAGATGCAATTACAAGGATCAACTTAAAAATAGTAAGTTGAACTAAACGAAAATGAAAATATGACTTAATGAAACCTATGGGATACAGCTAACACTGTAATTAGAGGGATAGTTTAAAAATCCATGTATTCGAAAAAAAGCTTTCTTTACTTATGGGTTATTCCGATGTGTATTACCTAATTTCAAAATATTTGGGGATTTTTCCATAGTGGTTCTCTATTATTATTGACTTCAAGTTTAATTCCATTGTATTCAAGTAGTCTGTTTCCATCCTTCGAGATTTGGTGAGACTTGCTTTGGAGCAAAGCATAAGATTCTTTTGGTAAATCCCATGTGTATTGGAAAAGAATACTTATTCTACAGATGCTGGGTGCAGAGCTCTTTAAGTGTAGATTTGGTAAAGTTACTCTGGCTTTTTGGATTTTCTGTGTATTTATTGAAATTTTATTTATTTATTATCTCAGCTGTGAGAGAGATTTGATAATAAATACAACTAGGATTGTGCATATGGATATTTCTAATTTTAGTTCTACCAATTTTTGCTTTATACATTGTGAGATTATGCTATTTATTGTGCAAAAATTTGTGATTGTTATATCTTTTATCTTTATAAAATATCCCTCTTCTAGTAATATTGCTTGTGTGGAAGTCTTATATTTGTTATAGAAAGATGGCTCTCATTATCTTCATGTGTGCACTTTATATCCTTTTCTATCCTTTAATTTTCAGTATTTCTGTATCCTTTATATTTAAGGTGAGTCTCTTATCAATAACATATACTTGAATGTTGTTTATTTTGCATTAGCAAAGTTTGTCTTTTATTTGAAGTTTAAATCCATTTATATTTAACTATCACCATATCCGAGTTTGACTCTTCCATCTTGCCATCTGTATGTCCCATCCATTAGTTACTTGTCCCTTTTATCATTTTTTCTTGCCATATTTTAGTTTAATTTTTAATTATTTCTTTTCCCCCTCCTAATAACTTGTAAGAGATTATTTCATTATCTTTCACAATCCCCCAGACAAACTCTCAAGATCAGTCCGTTAAAGAGTGGTTAAATGTATCTCCTTAAATTTGATCAATGATGCTTTTAAAAGGGCAAACTCACCAATACCCCTAAATGATCACACCAGAAAACATTTAGCCATGAAATATGAGTTTGTTTTAGACTTGAGACAGAAAAGAAAAATCCTTCCATTAAATATTGGGCTATAAAGGCTTATATTCTTATTTCTGGACCGTCAGGAAAAATTATTTTACAAATTTATCATTAAGATCATAACAGAGCTCAAAATTCCAATATGAAAGACCGCTAGCTAAAGTCCTCTAGAAGACAACAATGACAACCTCAACAATGTATAAAAAATGAAAGGAGGCAGTTTCCAGGGAGGAGAGAAAATCATAAAGCTGGAATTTACTAGGAAACTGAAGCGTTTCCAGAGGCGATAGAAGCCCTGGGCCTGCTTTGTCACTGGGGCAGTGGGTGCATATCCCGGTCCACCCCCTGTTGTTCCTGGTGAACTAAGAAGCAAATCTTTCTTCTCCTTCTTCTTCTTCTTCTTCTTCTTCTTCTTCTTCTTCTTCTTCTTCTTCTTCTTCTTCTTTTCTTCTTTCTTCTTCTTCTTCTTTTCTTCTTCTTCTTCTTCTTCTTCTTCTTCTTCTTTCTTTCTTCTTCTTCTTTTTAAGATTTTATTTATTCATGAAAGACACAAAGAGAGAGGCAGAGACATAAGCAGAGGGAGAAGCAAGCTCCCTGCAGGGAGCCCGATGTGGGACTCCATCCCAGGACCCCAGGATCATGACCTGAGCCAAAGGCAGTTGAAGAAGCAAATTTCCTATGAGAGTCCTTAGCTCCTCGTGAGTATAAATGGTCACATGGCAAGCATACCATTGGAAAATAGAAAACCCCGAAGAAGTCAGATTTTGGAGCAAAGATGCTTCTCTGTTGCCTCTGGCCCTTTTCCCTACTTGTACAAGGGAAGTGCCTGCCTAAGAAACAAAACTCTGCCTAAGTGAAAGTTCACAAAAAGCCTTGCCAGGAGCTGGAAGGGCCTTGAGATGAGGTGTGATTCTTGTGTCATTGGGCCCCCGCACGGACTTCCTTTGGGTGTGTCACACATCTGCCGAGGGAGGCCCACAGGAAAGTTTTATAACCTCTCAGGGAGGAACATGAACTAACCTATCTATACAGTTTGTGTAGCTTGTTTTTTGTTTTTCTCCATATATCCCCTTTCCTTTCTTCCTCCTTTCCTTTCTTTTTTCCTTCCTTCCTTTCTCCTTTCCCTACCTTTCTTCCTTGTTCTTACCTTTCATTCTCTCATCCTTAACCTGGTGGGATTGTGTGTATGTGTGTGTGCTTGGCTGACCTAAATCCTTTTAGCCTTCAAACCAGGCCTCACCTTGGCTCATGGCACATATAGAATAAACATGATTTTTCCTTTGGACGGTTTTCCTGTTCTGACACTTCAGTATTTGAACAGTCCTCCAGAGCCTAGTCTCCATTCTTTGCTGATGTGGTTCTCATTATCTTCTGGCCAGGTGTCTTCCTATTTTTTATTCCCCTGATGGGGCAGTTTTCTTCCCCATTCTGTGTATCCAGAGAATGGAGAAGAATATGTTCAGTGTCACCCGGCTGGATATTTCATTAAATTCTCAGGGTTTGTTTCATATTAGCTGAAGAAAAATATTAACATTCTGTGGCTAGAATGCAAGCTAGTATAAATTACAGTATATTGGTTGCAGAAATGAAGTTTGCATTGGAAAGAGATTCTAATTGGGGATCATAAAGCATGATGAAAAACATTTTAGCTGTGTCATTAGTATTGTAATTTATTCATTGATGCCTGGCCTGTTACTGATGCATTCAGAAGTACCTTTTGGTCCATATCTGTCCCCCACTCTGAGAATCTGATGATGAGAAACTTCAAATTGCCTTCAGAAAAGCAGGGATAAGATCAATTTAAAATGGATGGTGTATTAGTTAGGGTAATAAAGGCTAAGCTCCCATAACAAAAAGACCTCCTCCTTCCACCTTAGGAAAGGGAAAGAGAAAAAATAGAAAGAAAATGATTTTCTTTCACAAAAGTGAGGTAGGAATTGCTCACATCACTGCAGCTTGCATTCCATTGACAAAAAACAGCCACATAGTTATTCCTAACTGCAAAGGATGCTGGGAAATTTCATTTCCAGCTGGGAAGCTATGTTTCCAAGAGGAAAAAGCAAATAGAGGCCTGTGTAAGGTACTCTGAATATCAGACTTGAAACCGATTCCAATTATCATTAGCTCTTTAAGGCAAGATAGTATAATGGTTAAAGGCTCTAACTCTGGAGACAGAAAGCCATGGTTTGGGCTCTACCACTTACTAGTTGTATGGCTATAAGCAGGTTACTTAACTTCCTTAAAACCTCAGTTTCCTTAACTGTAAAGTGGGAAAACATAATATAACTTGTGCTATTAAATAAAAATTTGAAAAGAAAAAAAAAAAGAGCTTGTATTAAAGATCATATGAAATCTACAAGTGCTCACCTGGTAAGTGTTCAATACATGTTTGCTTGACTTAGTTTCCTGAAAAGAGGAATTGACCCCTCATTAATAATAAGACTTCCAGGGCAATGAGAGATTAGCCACCAAAGAACTTCTTTGTTTAAGCAAAATTGATTTAACAAGAGTCTACTTCACAGAAGGCACTGAGACAGTCGCTTTTAATATATCAGATAGTTCCACACCTCGAATGACATGGATGTAGCCATGTCTTTTCTCACTGAATTTGGAGGGATAAATGACATATTTTTTTTAAGAGCTTAACTCCCCCTCTAGCATATAGTAAGCACTCGGTACATTATTATATATTACATATATAATATACATAATAGTATAATATTGACCACTTCTGGTAGCAGCTTACATTGTAGACTAGATGGATGAAATGAGAACCTGGGAATCTAGATAGGTGACTTGCTACAGTCCAGGAAAAGAATGATAAGGTTTGAATCTGGGCATTATCATTGAGAATGAAAAGTGGAAAACAGAGAAGAATCACTGACAGAGGTAAAATCAAAAGGTTTTTAAGACATTCTTACTAAGATAAGGAACAAAGCAAGGATAATCACTGTATCTTCTGTTCAACATTGTCCTAAAGTTATTAGCCAAAGCTATCAAACAAGAGAAATCAATTAGAGGTATAAGAATGGTTAAAAAAAGAGGTAAAATGAAGTATAATGATCTCTATTTGGAGACAATATGATAGTATACTAGTAAATCCTCAGAGAATCCATGGTGAAATAAACTAAAATAATAAGACAATTCAGGAAGGTAGCAGGATATAAAATTAGCATTAAAAATCAATAGTTTTCATATGTATAAATAATGAAAAGTTAGAGGATACAGTGGTAGAAAAAAATTTACATTAGTATCAAAAAATACTAGGAGTAAATTTAATTGTTAATATGTAAAACCTATACAAGGAAAATTCTAATAAACTCGCAAAAGACTAAAAAGTAGATTTGAAGAAATGGGAAGACATCTGTTCTTGGATGAGACAGCTCAATATTTTAAAAATGTACGTTCTCTTTAAGTTAATTTACACATGTAATGTAATCCCAATAAAAATACCAATGGAGTCTTTATGGATTAAGTTGTTACCAATGTTTATATGGAAGAACAAACATGCAGAAATAGCCAGGAAACACTGAAAAAAGAATATTTATGGGGGGTGGGAGCCAGCAGACACCAAAACATACTATAAAGTTTCCATAATTAAAACAGTGTGGTACTGGCACAGGGCCAGTAGAATAGAGTAGAAAATCAAGAAATATACTCAAATACATATAAAAATTTAGTATATGATAAGGGTGACATTCCAAACTACCAGAGTAAAGGTGAACTTTTAAAATAAATGATGTTGGACAACTGAATAGCTATTTAGAAAAAGATAAATGTTAAATCCAATATCTCACACTACGCATAAGAATAAACTTCAAATAGTCTGGGGACATAAAACTAAAAAAGAAATAAAACCATAGAGTGCTAGAAGTTTATATGGGTGAATTCTTCTGTAGTTTTAATGCGGAAAGTCTTCCTGACAATGGCTCAAAATCCAGAAACAAGCTGAGAAGAGATGGAAAGTAAATTTGACTAATAAAAACTAAAAGGTTTTGTACAATAAAAACAAACAAAATGCCATTTTTGAAAAGCCAACTGACAAACTGGGAGAAAATATTTGCAACATATACCACAGACAAAGGGCTAATATCCCTAATATATGAAGTAAAGTGCAAAATTGTAAATCAAAGTATTGATAGATCATAGTGGGTTACAGATTGAATTCATTAGTTTTCTTAACGCTTTTAAGGTGGGTGGCCGTATTATCTTTCATATGGAGAAAAAGAGGCATAAATATTAGAAGACCAACCTAAACCATGCAGATGACTAAAGTACGTTCTATTGGCAGCCCCCATCCTCCCCAACTGATGCCTCTCTGTGTGCACATCTTCCTCACTGGCCACGCTCTCAAACCCCAGATTTTGTTTCATCTTCCCTCTTATTTAACAACTCCTGGTCACTCCCACCATGCCCCAGAAATCAGTTCAAATCCTACCCTCACTAGACAGCTCCACAGTCACAACCTGTTTGTCTACCATGACGTGTTCTTTCAAGTGTTGGTTGCAAATGGATTTATTTATCCTGTGAGAATTTTCATGTATGTTGACACCTGGCATTTCTTCCCAACTACACTCCTCCCTGTGTCAGTTTCTAGAAGGAAACTAGAATTAGAAAACCATAAAACTTAGCTGAGTAGGTGGTGGCCTTAAAAGCAACACTTGATTGAACAACCATTCATTTATTTTTGCTCTTGTTTAAACTATGGTCTGTCTGGAGTGTTATATTGTGACCTAAGTTTTTCGAAGGCAGCAGCACACCTTCAGGCTGTGGGGGATAGGGGTTACAGTTTTGCCAGGCTAGAGTTTCCAGTTCACCAGGTTAGTTTCCTGTTGAGCTCCAGCGCAGAACTTCTGGACAAATTTAATCCCCAGCCAATTCCAAGGATTTAGCTCCAGGGCCAGCTGATGCCCCAAACTCTTCACTGACCACTCCTGGAACTCCTGGAACCCCAGAACAGAGGGAGGTAAAGAGTTAACCCTTCTCTCATCAGAGCCTGGCCTTGCCAGCACTACCTCTCTGCTATCACCTTCTTCAGTGATGCCTCCTTAAAAAAAGTTGGGAGCTGCTTTTTCTAGCTCCTCCTTTGAATCTTACACTTCAATATCATTCTGCCAGTTGACCAGAGCATCAGTTCACAGTCTTCATGGAAGGAAACAGCAGAGAAGAGACATTGAATTATGGCTGCTCTGGACTCTGTTGGAGTGGAATTTCGGGTGTCAACAGTGTTAAATAGTTATAAATTCTGTTTTGTTCAACCCAAAACTCCAAATTTCCTTTTCTGTGTGCATGTGCTACCACATTAAGTTATTAAGTAATTTCATAATTAAGTTACTTAGCAATTTAATAATTCATTCCTATTACAAAATATTCAAGCAAATAGAAATATATGTGTGTGTATACATATATAACATTTTCCTATATATGGAGGAAAACATAAAATTCATCCTTTATCTGCTATGCTTCCCCCCATCCTAACCACATTTCCACTTCCTTCCCCAAGGAAAGGCAATCCAACTGGCATATACTCTTGCAAATCTCTCTCAAAATATATACTGATATGCACACTCATATCAATTTCTCTTTCTCCTTTTTTACATTAATGGAATCATACTATACACTTAAACACTGTGACTCTTTTTTCACTTAATATTTTGATAATCTTTCGTAAGGCTGCTTAATTTTTTCTTTTCTTTTTTTTTTTTTTTTTCCTAAGGAAGAGTGAGTACTTCAGGGAAGTCCCCAGGGCCAAGACCCACTTCTCTATCCCCCACAGTCTACTCTATTCTTCATTCTTATGAGTGGTTATGTACTGTTCCACAGGCTGAATGTACCATAACCACTTTCCTATTTTGCATTCAGGAGTGTTCTCAACTGTTATAGCTAAATGATGTTCCCTCAAAATTCACATATTGAAGTCCTCCTAGCCCCCAAACCTCAGAATGTGACTGTATTTGGAGATAGGGTCTTTAACGAGGTTATTAGGTTAAATAAGATCATTGGAGAGAGTCCTAAACCAGTATGACTAGCGTGTCCTTAAAAGAAGAGATTAGGATACAGACACACACAGGAGAAAGACCATGTAATGATGCACAGGGAAGATGCCCATCTATTAGAAGCCTCAGAAAAAAACAAAGCCTGGCAATACCTTGATCTTAAACTTCGAGCTTCCAGAACTGTGAAGAAATGAATCACCAAGCCTGTGGTATGTTTTTATGGCAGCACCAACAAACCAGTTAAATAATACACAAACCTTTTGTAGCTACATAGACCACTCTGGTGAAAAGTCCTGTACATATATATTTTTGCACACGTGTGAGTATTTTTTTAGGCTAAGTTACTAGAAGAGGAATCTCTAGGTAAACCACATGATGACTTTTTAATTTTGACTGGTACTGTCAAATTGCCTTTCAAGAAGTCTTCATCAGTATCATTTTCTCCGTATTTGCCAATCCTTGACATATAAAGCCTTTCAGTATTGCCCAATGATAAATAAAATTTAATATTCCATTGTTTTAGCTGATTACAAACAGGCCTCACAATTCTTGTTTGTTGGCCACTTATATGTAAATATCAATTGTCCAAAATCATTTATCAGATAGAAAAACTTTCTCTATTCATTTGAAAGACTATAAGCGTATGCATTTTTCTATTCTCCTTTCATCTAGTCCTCAACAAATACTCATTGATGTAATGATTATGTCTTTACAGTACGTTGATAGCTAACAGGAAAATATTCTCTTTGTCTTCTAATTTTTAAAAACTTCCTTATAAATTCTTTTTCATATTTTCTCTTATAAAGTTTTAGACTTTTTCTACTGACCCTTATAAAAATATCTTGATAGAAATTTCATTGTAATTGCATTGAATTTTTAGATAAATTCGGGGGCAGGATTGTCATTTTTACAATTAAGTTTTCCTATTCAGGAACACGGTACATTTTTGTTTGCTTAAGACTTTGTAATGTCTTTCAGTAAAATTTTATCATTTTCTTTTTTAAGTCTTGCATATTTTTGGTTGCATTTATATTTAGGTATTTATTTTATATTTCAAATTGGTATTCTGAACGAAATCTCTTTTTCCCAATACAATAGTGTATAAAAGCACAATTGATTTTTATACGTTGATCATTTTCTGGCTACTTTATTGAGCTTATTTTATTGAGTTGCTTTTTTACATAGATATTTGTATTAGTTTGCCAGATGTACCATAATAACAAACACCACAGATTAGGTGGCTAGAGCAACAGAGATTTATTTTCTCAAAGTTTTGGAGGCTAGAAGTCCAAATCAAGTATTTTCCAGGGTTGGCTTGTTTTGTTTTGGTTTGGTTTGGTTTTTGTTTTAAGACCTCTCTCCCTCACTTGCAGATGGCCACTTCTCATTGTGTCCTCACATGACCATACCTCTGTCTGCACATGTTTCTGGGGTCTCTATGTGTCCAAGTTTTCTGTTATTTTTTTTAAATATTTTATTCATTTATTCATGAGAGACAGAGAGAGACAGAGAGGCAGAGATATAGAGGGATGGAAAAGCAGGCTCCACGCAGGAAGCCTGACGTGGGACTTGATCCCGAGACTCCAGGATCATGCCCTGAGCCAAAGGCAGAAGCTCAACCACTGAGCCACCCAGACGTCCCAGTTTTCTGTTCTTCTAAGGACACCAGTTATCTTGTTTTAGAATCCACCCTAAAAACCTCATTTTAACTTACTCATCTCTTTAAAGATCTTATCTCCAAATATGATTACATCCTGAGGGTTTGGACTGTAATATATAAATTTGGGAAGACACAATTCAGCCCATAGTAACAATCATATTTGCAAAGAGTGACATTTTTATTTCTTCTTATTCTATTTATACTTCTAATTTCTTCTTCTTATGACATTGGCAAACTCTCTAACATAGTGTTGAATTACATGGTGATTAAAAACATCCTTTTCTTTTTTCCATTTTTAAGAGGAATGCTTCTAACACTTCACTATTCAGTACGATGTTTGTTCTTGTTTGCTAGTAGGTAATCTTTATTAGGTTGAGCAAATTTTTCTCTCATAACTTACTAAATGTTTGGTGTGTTTTTGTTTATTTGATTGGTTGTTGTCTCTTTTGTTGTCTTTGACTTGTTTTGCGGAGCTGGTATTTGGTCCTAGCTGAGTTTGACTTTTTTCAACTGTCCCACGCTGATTTCAATTAAGCTTTTAAAAAATTGCAAACAACCAATTTGAAGGTATGTGAAAGCAGATTTGGGGTAACATTAAGATCCCTTTTCAATCTCATTGATTGACAGGTACTTCAATCTTCAGTTTTATCCTCAACAAATAATTACATTGATGAATAAAATGGAATTTATTCCAAAGATGTATTTTATAAATGTCTACTGGGAAGGTAGGCAATTGCACTGCAAATAGTGAAAGTCAGACTTCAAATATTCTTGAAATAATGCAGACATTTCTTTATAGTCTCCTTGCCTTGATCTTCACCATGCCCCTTTGTCTTTTGGTTTCTCTAAAAGGCATGTAGAAAGTCCTACATTTGATATATGACCAGATTTTCACACAGAAGTGGAAAAGCCTAAAGATAAACCTATGTTCTTCTGCCTTCCACCAGTCATTACTGAGTTCCCAGTGATAATACTAAGAGTTCCCACTCACTGAGGACCTCTCGTCAGGGCGCTAAGGATGGGTAAGAAACAAAGGGCTCACAGTCAATGTCTGAATCAATCTACTAATTCAAGTTGGTTGTATTTTCCCACAGATTCTGTTCAATTTGTTGGCCGTGCTTGGGTAAGGTCAGATAGCACTTAATTGCAAACAATTCTGGAGCTTCTTGGCAATGCAAAACTACTTGAAATGAGAGAATAGCAAGTATACTACATGATGAATAATATTAGGACCCAGAGGGCATTTAGAAGACGGAAAAAAGGAGTGGGTTAATTTTGAACCATTTTCAATTTCCATACCAGTCATTACCCACATTAGTGGATTTATTATGTTCTTTTTCTTCCTCTAATAAGAGCCTTGTAAAATTCAGCATATCATCAGGCAACCTAATAATTACTGTATTTAGGGGCAAATGTTAGATCCTAGACAGAGACCATTTATTATGTTCCATTCCCTAAAGTTTGACTGAATGGTCATTTTTCTGCTTCCTCATTAATAATTATAATAAGTAAACTGCAAGAAAGAGGAGGAAAGAACTCAGCAAATCAAAACGTAGAAAACTGGAAAGGTCAGAGCAATAAAGCATCCTGCCATTACTCACACACTGTGTGAGATATTAGAGTTATGATTCTTAATTTTCAAGACCAAAATTCTAAAGGGAACAAAAATGGCACCAAATGAATCCATTCAATTAATGTGGAAGCCCAGATGGAAAAAGAGCAAAATAAATAATTCCCTGAATCTGCCTTTTATCAACTCAAGTCCAAAACTGTAGGCATCCCTGGAGCCCAAGAATCACAAAACAAAAGCTTAATGTGACCGGTAATTTAAGTGTTTGCTAACCTTTTGTCCTTCAAGCTCTGTGGAACACCAGAAAAACATTACGTGATGAAGTTGCTCTGGTTGAATGTGCACTGGGTAATGGCATTAATCTTCCAATATTCTTGATTCAGGATTTGAGATACAGAAATAACTCCACCCATAAGATTTTTATTTTTTTTATTTTTTTATTTTTTTATTTTTTTATTTTTTTATTTTTTAGAAAGCTCTTTTTCTTTGGATCACACTCAAGGATTTTCTTGCTAATTTTCCAAAAGCACGTTGTTCTTTTACCAAGCTTACTTCCCGCTTTATCACAAAACGTGTTATAGATAGATACCTAAACTGTAATGCAATTCCATTGCACGTGAAGGGAATGTTTGTGAGCTACCAAATAATTTTTTGGTGACCCATTGTTTGGCTTTCCATCTGAAAATGCCTTCTGCACAAACATGAAGATCCACTCTGGAAGATTTTGCATTTTATTTATTTATTGATTGCTTTTCTGTTTTCTTCTGCAAACATGGAACCAATTGCTTCATTCCTATTACAATTTTCTTTCCCTCCTCTGAAAGTCTGGGCAGCCCGAGTGGGTGTTTAAAGACACCTTCTTAAAATATTCCCTAAGGCTAAAGCAGCAAGAACTCACTCTCTGTTTTTGAAAAGTTAGAGCAGTTGGAAACTTTTGAACAACCACTTAGTGCCAATGTTGCCCTTGATCCCCTCTTTACAGTACGTGGGGTTTACATTTTGTGAGCCAGATTCAATCCCAGCGGACCTCTGCTGGAGAACACAGGAAGAAATCTCCCCACACGTCTGCAGGGAGCATTTTCCAGCCAGAATGCATAAACCATTGAGAATATCTCCCATGGAGTCACTGAGAGGAAGATAATCCATTCCCCTCCAGGCATTTGGCTGCAGTAGGAAAGACTGGGGAGCCCCGCCTCGGGTGATAATAATGGGAGTTACATTTGAAAACCTCTTAAAAGCCAAATTCTGGAATCCAGTTTTCTCCTCACAGGTTTTTCATTTCTCAGAAAGCAACACAAGGAAACACGGAGAATCAGAATGTAAATCATGACCTTTAAGAAAACATATAAATCAAAAGAATGGATAAATATATTGTATTTGCATAGCCCCTCTGATGACTTGCATTAGCTCGATTCCATACAAACCCGTGTGCCCCAGTTTCATAAAGCCTTCTCTCCTTGGCCAAATGAAATCAGCCTCTCCAAGTGACCCTCAACTTTAACACTTCAAAGTAAAGCACAGAGTTACTTTGATTATTACCACAGTACTTGACCACTATCCAGAGAAAGTCAATGAAAACCAGGACCAGATAGAGTTAATGCTTTCATAGAAACAAAATGCCGCCTGTGGATGCTGAGTGCCAGCACATCATTAAGGGAAGGATAGGAATAAGGCCTTCTTAAGAGCTGACATTAAAAATTGAAATCCATTCTGTAAAAGACAGGCTTTGTGTATTTTTTAAAGCCCAGAGCTATAGCAGCTGAAGGGTAATAAAAATCGTATATAAGAACATTATGGTGGTTAGATTGTTCCCAAGAACCCTTGATTCAGGATTGGGTATATAACTATATAAATTGGGAATATATCTATGTAAAAATTCCACCCAAAGTTAGTAGAGCTTTTCCGATTTTAGGGTGAGGAGAACCAACGGTCTGATGTAAAAACGAGCAAGTCATCTGAAAGCATACTGTTCACCGAAAATGAAATATAAGTGGGATACAAATATTTGAAAAGATACTTGACCATAATCATAATTAAGGAAAATAATTTTAGGAAAAACAAACACTTTCACCTATGAGAGAAGCGATAATGAACTCGTTTGGTGACACACGAGTTAACCAAGTAGGGAAAAGGCATGCTTGTTTTCTGTGGCTGGAAGTGCCATTTGGCCGTCTTTTGGAGATATTTTGAGTATAAATAGACCCAATTAGCTTGGCAATATTTATCAGAATTTTAAAATGTATATTCCTTTTGCTCCAGCAATTCTACCTCTAGGGGTTTACAGACGGATGTACTTGCACTCACATACAAAGACAAGGATGTTCACAGCAGCAAGTTTTTAATAACAGAAAACAACTACATGTTTAGGACTGGCTACATTAAATATGATACATCCGTTAGTGGAGTACTTGGGGGCATTGCTGGATATAACGAAGCGGATCAACAAATAAATACTGACTGGAAAGATCTTCAAAGTAGAGCGTTGTTTTGTTTTGTTTTTTTCCCCAAATGTGATAATATTCTCCTCTTTTTGTAAAAAGAAAGAAGAACATAAGTGCAAATGTTTATATGCTTACAAATCATAGACAAATCCTGGGAGGATATATAAGAAATCGTTAATAATGGTTGCCCCAGGGAATGAGATTATAATGTGTGCTTCATTTTATGCACACATAAAATATTTTGTAAAGCTTGAAATATTTTATCATGTATATATTCTTATATATATTCTTGTGTATATATATCTTGTATATACATATATACATATACATGTGTGTATATATGTAAATATATGAGCATGTGTGTATATATATATATATATGCTTGTATATATATGCAAGGAAAAATGAAGAGATGGTCGGGTGGGTGTGAAGGTGGGATTGTGATCATTAGCATGGTGCTCTTGTTTGAGGGGCTGGAAACAATAAGAGACCCCCGATGGACAGCTCTGACATGGAGGGTCCTCAAAAGGCCACCAGAGGACAATCTCAATCATACATACACTGTACTCTTGGAAAGTCTTTCATAGGAGAAACTGTCTTAAATCTCATTTTTTTTTCTTTTAAAGTGTAGTCAGCATGCTGTACATCACATACCCGGAACTTACTTATCTTATAACTGGAAGTTTGCACATTTGGCCACCCTCACCCATTTTGCCCTCTGTCCATCCCCCATCCCTAGCAGACACTGACCTGTTTGCTGTGTCTATAAGCACAAATTTTTTAAGATTCCACATACAATTGAAATCATCCAGGATTTGTCTTTCTTTGTCTGACCTCCCTTAATTGATGCCGTGGGCATACAGAAATGATTTCTATGTTTAGGATTCTGTTTAAAGTAATGCGTATATTGATTCAAATAAAGTGAATGTTTTACCAGGTTTTGTTCCTCAGTGAAAGTATCCAACAGATCTTTTTTTTTTAACCAGAGAAATGCTTGTTTTGCAGATGGTATTTCCATGAGCTTCAATAAATATTTCAAACTCTTGCTTCCTTTAAATAATTAACTTAATCAAGTTTTAAGAATGCCTACTATGTGCTTATCTTGGAAGTATTTGGCATGAGTATTACGTAGGGGAGGGGAACCGACAACTAATAGAAAGTGGTATTACAGATTTTCGTTCTTAAGTAAGCATTTGACAAACACTGAGCTATCGTTTTCCACTGAAAATCTGTTGTCGGAGTTAAATCAAGAAATGACGCATTCATCCAAATGTCAATCACTGGCAAACTTGGCCATCTATCCTGCATTTGGAAATATTAAAAATGAAATAAAAGAGCTGAAGAACAACAGAATTATCACAAAACCAAGAAGGAGGCAAGATACATTTTGCATTTGTTCATTGAATTAACAGAGGAAGGAATGAGAAGTAACCATGAAGGGAGGCAATATGAGACCATTGAGAAGCTCTTTGGACCCCTTTATTTTTAAAATTTTATTTATTTATTTGAGAGACATATAGAGATAATGAGAGAGAGAGTGTGAGCAGGGAGCAGAAGGAGAAGTGGACTCAATCCCAGGACCCTGGGATCATGATCTGAGCTGACCAAGCACTGGCGGACCCTTGGTTTCATGCAAAGTCTCCCCAAGAAACCAACTCAGTTGCAAGTATAATGCAAGGTCATCTGGCTGCAGGTCTGTGGTCCCCCTGAAGGTCAGAATTGATTCCATGTTTTTCCTCTTCCTCATCACTCAAGTCTGAGCTTCCTAAATGAATGACAATCTTTCTTTCATTTGGGTAAAAGTAGGGTGGCTCTGTGGTCAGGTTTGCCAAGGGCTAGCCCTGGTTTGCTCTTGTAGGTTTTTAATGTCATACAAACCCTCTTCATTCCCCCATAGTGTCCTTGTGTGGATGATAAATTGTATGGTCACCTTAATATAAGTATATTAAAGTGGAGAGTGAGGAGACAGGGCCTCTTTGATTATGACTGCAATATTGACTCTAAATAATAAGTCATTGGTGGGCTATTAAAAAAATTATTAACAAAAATCAACTGGATTTCTCTGCAGACACCACTCTACATAGCTCAGAAAAAGGCAATGCATTCTTTGTTATTTACCCAAAGTATGTTGTCTGCAGCATGGAAAGCACGTTGTAGTATATTTTAAGTCTTACTATTTACTCTGTGTAGTAGGCGAACTTCTAAGATAATCCCCGCCTCCTGCTATGTATGCTCTTACATAATCCCCTCCCCTTGAGTGCCCTCACAAAATACCCTCTCCTTGGCTGGAGCAAGCGACTTGCTTTTAACCAAGAGAATGTGGGAAAGGTGATGGTGGTCACTTTTGTGAGTCAGTTACAAAAGTTCATGACTTGCATTCTCCCAGCAGCCTCACTGCCTTCCTGGTTTTGATGAAGCAAACTGCACATCTAAGAGGCCCAAGTGGTTGGGGACAAGAGGAGCCTCTAGCCAACAACTAACAAGGAACCAAGGCCCAAAGTACAACAACCTTAAATCTGAATTCTTCCAATAACTACATAACTGAGCCTGGAAGGGGGACTCTTCCTCGGGGGAGCTTTCAGACAAGACTCCAGCCCTGGCTGACATCTTGGTTGCAGCCTTGTGAGGAGACCCTGAAGAAGAGGACCCAGCTAAGCTGTGCCTGATTCCTGATGCACAGAAACTATGAGATATCAAGTTGTGTAGGCTGCCAAATTTGGGGGAGGGTGTAATTTATGACCTATGTAGATAACTATTATACTCAGTGTGATGCTGGGGTAAACCACAGACCTCCTCTACACTTCAGTTTTCTTCTCTGCCTGGTATGTAGTAAGGCTGAATAAATGCTCGTGGCCTGAATGAATGGGATACTGAGGTTGGACCAGATAACACCTAAGATTTCTCCTAATGCAAACAATCTACCATGTTTTGCTGAGAAAGTGACAACTCTTGCTGACGGATTTTAAATACTGGTTGTACTACTTTTCCTTTGATACTACATTTTTTTGGTAATTTTTAAATTGCTTTAAAATTTAATTTGCTTTTAAAAGAACCTCAAAACAGAGGTCTCTTGTTTGAAAACTCTCCTCACCAACTTTTCTTGTTTTAAAAATATTCTGACCTGTGGGTGTCTGTGCAGTCTGGCTGAGGATCACCGCATACCCCAATGCTGCCTTTGATGTCAATGGTTATGTGCCCTGCAACTTTCAAGTAGATACGTGTGGATTTTATGATCACCATCTCACCTGGCTCCAGAGCAACACCTGCCTTTCATTTAAGATACAAGGCGACTGCAAGCTGGCCAGGGTGTTGGACACATTTCATTTTGCCTCCCTCTGAATTCACTGGTGGAACCTTTTAAAAAAAAAAAAATCTTACAGGTCATTACCAAGAATCTCTGGTACTAAAATACCACCAGTCTGTGCTAACCCTGCTTTCCTGAGGATTAAACTTTGCTCCATTGTGGATAAAAATGGTGTTTTACAGGCTGGAAACAATGTCTTTGATGCTAAAACCATTCCTGTGGTGGACCCTAAAAAACTTTTTGGAGGCAACAACTCAAAATCTTTACCAAAACCTCTTTTGACATTTAAAACAATTCTTTCATTTTAGAGGGAGTCATTTAAACAGTGAAAGAAATAAGCTGCCATCCAGGTGCCATCTTGTGCATGTGCCCATGTGCATGTTTCATGCCTGTAGCTTCAAAAGTCAGAGAAACACCCATCCTACAGCTGTTGCAAAGGGCTTGGGTTCAGCAGAGTGGAGATAAAGTAGTCAGAAGTGGAGTTCATTTTCTTTTGTTTATATCTTGGATATTCTGGCTTTATGCAATGAGCCATTCATTGACCCATCAGATTATTTTTATAGTGGCATTCTATAAAAGGCACCAATTTTGGTTTAAATAAGCAAACAAAAACACAACAAAGAAATCTCTCTCTCGAACTGAGTGGGAGAAATTAGAGAGGGAGACACCATGAGAGACACCTAACTCTGGGAAATGAACAAAGGATTGCAGAAGGGGAGGTGGGCAGGGGGATAGGGTGACTGGGTGATGGGCACTGAGGAGGGCACTTAATGGGATGAGCCCTGGATGTTATACTATATGTTGGCAAATCAAACTTTAATAAAAACAAATGAAAAAAAAAAAAGAAAACTCTCCCTCCTTGGATAGAAAAATAGGAAAAACTATGAAATTTATGAACATGACAGAGGATAAAAATCCCAACTTTATGTTTTCTAGAGTCACGGATATCTCCTTGTTATCTTTTATCTTTACAGAGAGCTTAAAGGATTTCTCTTACCTCCACTGCAGGATCTTTCTTGTCCTTGAAGTGTAGGTTAATATGTCAGCCACGTGCTGTTTCCACAGAAGGCTTGTAAGGGGGTAACTTGAAAGATCTTGTAATCAAGAGCACCTAGTGTGGACACATTAACGCTACCATCCTACCGAATTGAGGCAGAGTGGGGATATTTTCGACTTCACTGCCACCATGCCAGTCTTTTCTGGGCAAAGTCAACTAAAAGAAGCTGTTAGGAAAGGCAAGTGATTAACGCCAAGAACTATGATTTCTGTGAGGGGTTTTGTTTGGTGATCATTGTTAGTGTAATTTAAAAAAATAGGAATGACCATGTATGGCATGTCATAGAAGCATGGGGTTTCAAACTAAGAAATCAGAGAGTATAATTCAGGCACCTCATTGTTTGGATTACAGAAGATCATCAACAGTTGAGTGACTCAAGCAAAAACATGTATCTAGTGGAAGAATGCAAGACTCTGGCTCCTATGGGGGGGGGGAGGAGTTAATGCGGGTCCAAGGTTGAAAGATTGCTGAAACATGAAACTTCTAAGTTTATAGTATGACTATTTAAAAATATCTTTGCGGAGAAGCTGTAAAGATGTGATCTATACGATGCTGGAGGGACAAGTTCTGGTACCTTTAGCTTTTTGCGGTGGAGATACTCTACTATATCTACCCCACTTAACAGATAGTAGAAAATCTTACAGGATAAAAAACTAAAACTAAGAGTCAAATTATCACCATAACCAAGGAAGATTTTCCATGAACTTACAGAAATTGTGGAGCTAGACTGAAAACACGAGACCATGAAAGCCCAGAGTTTTTCAGGAACCCAGAACCAGCCTGCCAAAACAAAACAAGGTAGAAATAGGCTAGCCCACTTCCTATGCCGTCTGATTCCTGGCTCGGAGACTAAGAAACTAGCCAAAACACTAGAAAACAATAATCACAAGAGCAAAAATAAAATTAACAGGGAAATGGCCAAGAGTGAAAATGACACATCACTTAGGACAACAAATCACGGAGGCCGAGAAATCTTTGAAAAGATCGGGAGAACACACAAAATGAGGAAGCCAAGGAAAGGTGGGTAGTTCTGGAGGCAAACACAAGACTCGATCATCAAGGAGAGGGATTCTAACCCATAAAGGTCAGGAAACTCAAGGAAAACCTGCAACTGAGTTGAGACCAAAGAGATGACCGAAAAGAAGCTAATACTGGTAGACTTAACAATTTTAATAGTTACACTTATTTAGGTTTTAGGTGTTTTTAAGATAAGATAAAACAATGAAAAAGAAAGGAAACGTGGAATAATTAAAACAGAGAAGAAAAAACAAGGCCAAATGTAACGATATGTAACAATAACAAATGGTTTCATAAAACCCCTTTTTCAAAAGACCTTATTTTCAAGGTGGGTTTAGAAAATCTAAGTCCAGGGATGCCTGGGTGGCTCAATGGTTGAGCATCTGCCTTTGGCTCAGGTCATGATTCCAGGGTCCTGGGATTGAGTCCTGCATCGGGCTCCCTGCAGGAAGCCTGCTTCTCCCTCTGCCTATGTCTCTGCCTCTCTCTTTGTGTCTCTCATGAATACATAAATAAAATCTTTAAAAAAAAAAAAAAGAAAGAAAGAAAAATCTAAGTCCAGTTACATGCTGCTAATAAGGGGTGTGCCTAAATCAAAAAGATACAGACAAGTTAAAGGTAATTTATAGGCAACCAATAGAGTGTGGTAATAGCACTGGGATAAACCAATAGACCAGGGAACAGAACAGAGAATCCAGAAACATCCTTATATAGTTGCTTGATTCATGAAGGAGGTGACACTACAGACCAGTGGGGAAAGCATAGACTTTTCAACAAACAGTGCTGGGCTAATTGGATAACCATACAGGGGGATCCTCAAATGTTACCTCACACCATACACAAAAACAATTCAGATAAATAGCAAAGACAAGTATCAAAGCTATAACAATACAGGAACTCTGGAAAAAAAAAAACTTAGGAGACTATCTTCATGACCTGGGAGTAAGCAAAGATTTCTGAAACACATTGCAAAAAAGCACTACCCGTTAAGGGGGGGAAACAATCAGTGCATAGCATTGAAATGAAGAACGAACTAGGGGTGGTGGAAGGGGAGGAGGGTGGGGGGTGGGGGTGAATGGGTGATGGGTACTGAGGGGGGCACTTGATGGGATGAGCACTGGGTGTTATTCTGTATGTTGGCAAGTTGAACACCAATAAAAAATAAATTTATAAAAAAAAAAACCTTCATTCTTAAAAAAAAAAAAAAAAAAGACTAGTAGTTATCACCCACCCATGCCCAAATAAGTGAATATACTACAGCTTCTGATGTTAAGGTATAATGGTTTTGCTGTTTGGGCTCGTAAGGGATTTTAAATATTGACAAGTACTTTGAGTTATGTTTCGAGTAAAATTTCAAAATGTTGTATTATGCATAGGTTCCACAGTGTTAGAAAAACTGAAATGTCGAATAAAACATATTAGAAGAGCTTAGGAAAACGTATAAAAATTAAAAGGCTAAAAAAAACCACTCCGTTTTAAATGTGTAAAAATAAATTGAATTGGTTCATGGGAAAGAAAAAAGAACCTCTGTTCATTAGAAGACACCATTATGAGAGTGAAACAGTGGATCACAGAATAGAAGAGATTTGCAATGTGCATATTTGCAAAAGAATTAAATGGAGAAAATATAAAGACTTTCTACAAACTAAAAAGAAAAAAAATAAACAACCCAACAGAAAAATGGGCCAAACCCTCAAACGGGCACTTCACGTAGAGGATATTCAACTAATAAACATACAAAAAGATGTTTCATATCTTTAGACATTAGGGAAATTCAAACGGAAATCGTCATGAGATACCACTGCGTATCTGCTAGAATGACCAGAAGCCAAAAGACTGATGATACCAAGTGCTGTGGGGAAACTTCATGTCTAATCCGCTGCCGCTAGGGTGACTTGATACAACTACTTAGAAAATGATTGGAATGATCTACAAACACTGCATATTAGCTTACTCAATTACCCAGCATGCCAATCTGGTTTTATATCAAACTGAAACATATATATGTGTCCACTAAAGACAAGTCTAAAAATATGCAATTGCCCCAAACTGGAAGCAACCCAGATGTACATTGCCATAAAGTAGATAATTGGTGGCATATTCATAGAATAGATTTTTATTCAGCAAAGAGAGTGAATGTGCTATTTCTACATGCAAGCACTTGAATGAATATCATAAGCACTATGATGAATGAAAGAAGTCAAACACAAATCAATGCAAGTTGTATGATTTCATTTCTAGAAGGCACAAAAACAGGTAAGACTAATCTTTGGTGTTAGAAGTCAGATTAATGTGGGCCTGGCTCAGTCAGTAGAGCACGCAACTCTTGATCTCAGGATTGTGAGCTTGAGTCCCACATCGGATGTAGAGATTACTTAAAAAATAAAATCTTAAAAAAAAAAAGAAGACAGTTAATGTTTATCTTGAAGGTGGGGTTGTGTCAGGAAAGGGGTTTGAGGGAAACTGAGATGCTGGTGGTATTCCATTTCTTGACTTGGGAACTGGTTACACTGGTGTATTCACTGTGGAAAATTCATCAAGTTATACATTCCCATTCTTGTGTGTACGTTATACTTCCATATTTTTTTTAAATTCTAAAAGCAAACTAGAGGCACTTTAAATATATGCTAAAAGCAAATAAAACTAAAATGCCATTTTATACTGACAGGTCAATCCACCATAAAGCCTCTATATCTCAAATCAACTAGTGTTGAATTATATTAAGCAGAATATTTGAAAGATAAAACGTTTGCCAAAAAGATTTGTTAGGAGATATATATTGAACCTCTACCATGTAGAGGTGTAGGTGGCCATTTATAAACATGTACCTAATAATTGATGATGGTAGGGACACAGTCTACAACTTGAACTTCCTCTCACTAAAGCTAATTGCACCATTGCCACCTCCTTGGTCAGAAAACCTATAACCTAAAATCACTCTGTTCCACATGAGGACTCACCAACTATGTAATGGCAGGTCCAATACGTGGACCTTCTCTAGAAGACAAATGCCAATTCATCCTCAATGTACAGTACATTTGAGAGGGGAGGTGACGCAGCAGAGATGAGGCTGCATCACATGGGTCACAGTGGGATGAAAAGGTTTGCTGCACTGATGCCTCCCCAAGGCCATCAGTGATCTTGGTCTATGTGTGCTCACATCATAAAGTCTGTTACTCTTAGACCTTGATCATCCACCCACTCATGACCAAAAATAACGGAGGGGACACTAGTCCTAAAGAGAGTCTCCGGCTTTTGAATTGGCCCATCCATTACCTAATTTATGAAACTTGATGGACTTACCATCACTTTCCTGTCTTCCATATAGGAAAACTGTGCAGAAGCAAAGCATGTCAGTGCCTACACTTTTTTGGGCATTTGGCCTAATTTCCTTGTGCTGTCTGGGAAAGGAAATCTGGAGGGTTCCACCTATACCAACTCACAACTTTGTTTATTTTCCTTTCAAGTCTGCTTCTGAGGCCAAGACGTTGGTGAGATGAATAGTCCATTTATTGCCCTGGGTTAGGACATCACGGTCTGTCATTGCGCAATGTGTTTTTGATGTGTGAACTTGGATGCTAAATGAACGCTTAACGTGGCGGGTGAGAGGTGGGGGTGGAGATGACAAACAGCCAGTGGGAACGAGCGGACTTATTTCAAGGCTTCAAGACTGATTTAGAAGACAATGGGGTCATAGTAGACCTAACCTGATTATCAGTGGGCAATGGCTGTAAGAAAATAAACAATTCTAGGATAAAATATGTGGAAGATAGAACCAGGATGTATTAAATAAAGTTGACATAATTTAATCAGTTAGGGTTCACTGGTGATCTCTGCAGCCAAAGGAGAATTTGTAAATATAGCAAAGAGGCAGAGGTAGATGCTAACCAATGTCGCCAAGTGGAGTGGAACCCTTGTCGTAAAGGATGAATAATGATACCCACCTACCCAGCCACCATTCTAAGGGCACAAAAAACTAGATGCAGATACCTGAAGGGGGAGGGCCACACTTGTATTCTTAATCACTTATATGCATGACTATGAAGGAGACTTATGGAAACATTCCATGGAGCACAGTCTGACCAGGAAGAGATGGAAAATGTCTAAGGCCCCCCAAGGAGAGGGTGGGGTTGTGGGTGAGATTTTGCAGACAAAGATTGGAAACCACTAAAAACTGGCAGTGAAAACTTCTGGGGGATTGAAGATAGTAGCTGTCTTATCTCGAGCCTAGGATAAAGGAATATTCCAGTACTTGTATCCCATCTTCCTCTGCAATGGATGAACAACAGTCTATGTTTCTAGAAGCTAATCAGGCAGGGACAATTTTTTTCTTGTCTTAATTGCCCAGAAGCTATTGTTTCTCCTTACGTACTGATTAATTTGTGTCTTACGGACCTATAATTCCTGGGATTTGTCATGTTTCTTCCTTGCTTCAATGGCTAGCAAACTCCAAACTAAACTTAGGATTCATTCTTACCAAGACCTTTACAGATCTTTATTTTCATTCATGTGCTTTGTGGACTTATTTCAAACCTGGGTCTATTTTATGTTCTTACCCCTTTCTCTTTTTTTCCCTTATCCCTCACACCTATTTTTATTTTGTTATTTGGTATTCTATATAGATTTCAAAAAAAAAAAAACCCACCTTAAATATTTTGACACAAAGACCTGGTATAAATAAATGACACCACAGTGACTTTTAATGTGGCCTATAAAACCTTATTTGCCTTGTTGTGTCAGCTTTGTAAAGAAGATCAGTTTTAAACAAGATCGACAGATACAGAAATAGTGAAATTGGACCTTAAAAGAAGGATTCCAGATTTCTTGTTGTAACTGCTGTCTCACACTCCGCAGCACGTAGTGAAAATATTTTAGATCTATGGTCAGGTAAACTCCATTTCATCCTAAGTAAATAGTAAAATAAGTTAAATAGTAAAATAAATTAGAACATTTCTCTAACCTGTTTATCACATTTTCAGGGCATGTTATATTTCAGAGGGACATAGGTTTGTTTGTTTGTTTAATCTGTTTACTTTATTTAAGATTATCTTATGATGAGAGAAATACAAGTTTGTGTTAATGAATGAATGATAAAATAAAAAGCAAGTTTTCATTCTCCTGCCCTCTTCATATTGATCCCCAGACGTCACAATCATTAACAATTTGATGTCCATCCTTTTGCAATTTCCCATGTATACACACACGCAAATGCATGCACGCTTGCACGTAAATGTGATGCAAAAAAGCAGCATTCAATGTTAAATGGATCAAATGAATACACCATAGTTTGTTTACCCTTTTGGTAATTTACTTAGTGTTTTCAATGCTTGCTCCCACTTGACTTAATAGCTAAAATAGGAAAACAGACAGTGGCCAGGCACGTCAGCCCATTGTGAATACCCACCGCTCTGTAGGCTGTAACTCCATATTCCACGTTGAACCCTAACACATTGTTGGATCTGAATGCACTTATTATTTCTTTCATCTAAGGCAGGAATTTAATAAGAATGAAGATTGGTAGTACTTCACTGATCACATACCGGTGGCTTCAGTTTCCCTGGACAGGACTCTGCACTCACCAAAAGGTATATCCTCACGCTTGTTTTGGGTTCATTACTGCATTAAATTTTAGGGCCAAATGTATAAATTCCCCTAATGGCCACCAGAGGGCATCATCCATCAAGAGTATCAACACCCCTGAACGCAGGCAACCTGAACACGACTGTGTATACAGGTAAATGCTTAGCTTCTAGCTTGAAGCTCTGTTTCTGCCTACATTGATTAGTTTTTTTTTTCTTTTTAAATCTCATTAAAATTTTCTAAAGGGCCATGACTGAACCCCTCCCAAATGACTGAACTTAGCAAGGCAGGTTAAGTGCTTTACACAATGCCTTGAGAAATAAACAGTAAGCGAGTTATTGTTATTGCCATTCGTATCCTACTGAAAAAAATAGCCAGTCCTCGCTGTGATATTCTCCGTAACAAATACATCCTTGCTCGGGTTTTTTCATTTACTATTCAGTGTAGGGCATCACACCATTTCCAAAAGTGATTCAGCCTAAATTGTGTAATTCAAGCACAGATGGTGCATCTCGCAAAGCACATTTAAAAATTTTTTATTCTTTTTTTTTGTTAAATATGTATTACCTTATAGACTCCTGCCCCCAATTAAAAGAATTTTGTGAAAAATATATATATATCGTGCATCATTGTTAATCAAAGAATGGGGGGAGGTATCCTGGAAAAGGCATATTTTCCTAGTTACCACCATCCCAAAGGCAGAATGCTGACTGACGTGAGGCTTGCGATCACTCAGAAACATTATTCAAGCATGTTCATGCCAAGAACAAACGCATAATTTTTCTACCAAGTAGTTTACAAATGCACCTGGTTGTGCAATCAGGAGGTTGCACTGAATTTCCTTAAATTGCCATTAGTCCCATGAATTTTACAGGTAAATATATAAAATATGTTGTCATTTAAACAGGAAATAGACTTTCTGATACTTATTTACCAAGGTTCGGAATTAAAAATTCAAAGACCAGAGTAGTGAAGGGCATTATCCCATTAGGCCACACGGTGGCACTATTTCTCTGATTTGAGAAATTCTTTAGCCACCTGCTGGAGATGACCCAGCTGAAAACAAGATTATGAATATATGAATCTCCTTCCCTGTATTTGTCGGGTTTTTAAAAAAGATTTTATTTATTTATTTATTCATGAGAGACACAGAGAGAAGCAGAGACAAAGAGGGAGAAGCAGGCTCCTTACAGGGAGCCTGAGGTGGGACTGGATCCCAGGACCCCAGGATCATGACCTGAGCTGAAGGCAGATGCTCAACCGCTGGGCCACCCAGGCGTCCCTCCTTCCCTGTATTTGAAAGACAGAACCCTAATTTGAATGCGAGAACCCAGTAGAGTTTAGCATTTAGGATTAGTTTTTTATTTATTTATTTATTTATTTATTTATTTATTTATTTATTTATTCATGATAGTCACAGACAGAGAGAGAGAGAGAGAGGTAGAGATATAGGCAGAGGGAGAAGCAGGCTCCATGCCCTGGGAGCCCGACGTGGGATTCGATCCCGGGTCTCCAGGATCGTGCCCTGGGCCAAAGGCAGGCACCAAACCGCTGGGCCACCCAGAGACCCCTAGGATTAGTTTTCATAACCTCTCTATACAATAAAGCAGCACCAAAATGCATGAGGAAGCCATTGCTGAAATGTGGGTTGTTTGTGAAATTATGCATAAAGTTTCATAGTATGAACTAAGACTTTAATAGTAATATTCTATAGCGCTCTCTGAATGTACAAGGTGTTTCCACTTTCCTTATTCCATTTGTTCTCCACATGATCCGGTGAAGCAGGGGAGGGAGCTCTGATCCCCCATTTCACAGCTAAGGAAGCTGACATGTTAAGAAGTGGGGGTTCCCAGCTCCCACAGACTGCAGAACCTTCTGCAGCACTGAGGAGATTTGGGGGTCCTGACCCCCACCTGATGCATGGGAGAAAGTGTAAACCCTACAGGCACTTCACCGAAGCCACTCTGGCACTCTGACTCGGGACTGCTCCTCACCCAGGAGAATACGGCTGGACCCTAAGGTTGAAATCCATTCCCCATGGGCCAGCGCAGACTGGCCTCCACAGTGCTGATCATGGAGAGACTACAGCTTCCACAGTCAGAGAATCCCCAAGGAGCCCGTCTTCCATCCCAGAAATATGAGATGATTTATTACCAGTACCCTCCCTTCAGCCATGGGGCTAGAGCCTGCATCCTGTAGCCAGTCTCCCATGATAGGAGACTGCAGAAAACAAAATACCATCCCCTGATTTCTTATTCATAGAGAAGCCGACGTATAATATGATTACATACGTGATGGATTGGATCCGACAGACAGTATAAAAGGCAAGCCGGAGAACATTAACTAGGGAATGGATTTTTCACTGATGGCCAATGTCTCCTGTAGTCAACAGCGAAGGGAGGTGGGGGGAGGCAGATTCAGAGAGATACAGAAATAACTTTCAAGATCAAACTCTAAAATAAATTCCTCCACTAGGCAAAGGCTCACTGAGCGTTTGCTCTATGCCAGGCCCTTGGCCGGGTGCTTCACATACTTCATCTTCTTTGATTACCCTTGTTTTACAGACATGAGGAAAGACATTCCAAGAAGTGAAACTCACAGACAAGACCTCGCACCCGTCTTGCCCAGCACACCCAAACTGCTCTTCTTGACCATGAGCTGCCTCCCAGCATCCTGCCAGGACGCACGCTGTCTAATGCTGAGCAGGGCCCGCCTGCACAGCCAGGGCTGCTTTCAGGTGTTGACCCCTCTGAGCAGGGAATGGCACCAGAGACTAGATGTGACCTTCAAAGAAGTGAAGGAAGCCTAAGGCTTCTTTAGCACAGGCCCCTGTGAGGTCTAGAAGTCCCCGAGTCACTCCTGGAGAGGGCAACAGAGCAAGCCATGTTGAGATCACAAAGCCCTTCTCACATTAAGCGTTTTGGTGCATGGCCTAAAGAGAGCTTCGGGAGCAATGACCTAAACCTTGAAGTTTCCAGTAATCTGTCATGAGTTGTTTTCTCATTCTCAGTAAATATTCACTTTGCATGCCTGATTTTGTATTTATAATCATACAGCTTTTTATAAAGAGAGTATCCCAAATGGAAATGCTTCAGGCTTTGCAGTCAGGACCTGCCCCTACCTGTGCCTTTGTTGTCAAACGTTTTGCCTCTCCTCTCCTGAAAGGCTGAAACCATTTCTCATATGTCTTTAGGCTGTGTCCTTGGCATAGTCCTGAAACAAAGTCGTCCTGGAAAAGGAGAGAGAAGGAAAGAGAAAAGGAATGGAGGGAAGGTGGGAGGCGGGGGCGGGGGGGAATAGACAGGATTATACGTAGAGTTAGTAATTGGTTTAATCCACGGAGGGAGAGTCAGCAGTGGTGGGAGCATCTCTTTAAAAGAAGCAACCTTTTAAATACACTGGGTCTCTTCTTCTCTTATGAGATTTCCAGCACACCAGGGTGACTTCAATAGGATATCCAATAATAAGCCAAAAGGGTCACATTGCCACCGGCACCGCCTGGCTAGAGACAGGATTTAGACTTAGCTCCTCTGATTGTTTTACATTTTGCTAACAAAACTTATATTTTTTTAAAAAAAGATTTTATTTATCTTTTCATGAAAGACACACAGAGAGAGGCAGACACATAGGCAGAGGGAGAAGCAGGCTCCCCGTGGGGAATCCGATTGGAACTCAAGCTCAGGACCCCAGGATTACAACCTGAGACAAAGGCAGATGCTCAACCACTGAGCCACCCAGTCATCCCAATAAGAGCGTCTTGTTATATTAACCACTGATGATCGATCATGTATTATTTTGCCTCATCCCAATCCTCCAGTCGGAGCGTTTAAAACTCCTTAACAATTCAACTGCTTGTTATGGAAGTTTGTAGCAGCCACCTGGCACCTTTGTCACACAGTAGCTCTCTCCACTTATCTTGAGGACCATGTTGATGGAGCTGTAAGAGCAGTAGAGATCCTTGGATCTGAGGATGGGTAATTTGACAGCCAGACTCCCTGACTTCACCATCTGTCTTGTTCACCTCCACAAATTCCCATCTTGATCATACTGACAAGTTTATGTCTACCTCCATAGATATCATCTTTTAGGTGGTATCTATCACCAGAGTGTTGGGGCTCAGACTCCTGTTAACTTGGGGTCTCGGAGTCAAACCAAATAAAGTGACAAGAAGAAGGTTAAATAAGCTTCAGAAGCATAAACAAATACATGGGAGGTTTCTACCATGTCTATTCCTTTTTATAAAACATCTATGCACATTTTATTGTTTTGAAGCACAAGCTGTTGATTAAGCCATTCACACTGTGAGGCAAGAATAGAGGAGAAATTTTTTTAAAATGTGGGGCAGGGTAAAGGGAGTAGTGGGGTTTCTTTCTCTGGTGCATGCTCATATGCAGCAGAAAGAAACAAGGGCATATTTATTCTATTAAGCTTATAAATCTTAAGGAAACCCAGCTGCTGCCCATCGCAAAGGCTTCTGCAAATGTCCAGTTCACAGTATCTGACCTTCCAGGCTCTTTGCTATTTGTGTGCTTTAGGCCTAAAATCAGAACTGCTTCAATAACTCTAGTTTAGTATGAAACTTTTTGGTATTTGTTTGACTTAGCTGCCAAAAAAAAAAAAATAATAAAATTCTAGCTCCCGAGGCCTTCAATAAAATTTTACTTTCTGAAAATAGAAAACGCCCTTTGCAAAAAAAAAAAAAAAAAAAGTAAATACCAATCATGAATTCACCATCCAGATTTGGATGAGGTGATGTTTTGAGTGCTATATTCTGAGATAGTTAAACATATCATTGAAGCCCACATGTACAGTTACTTTTTTAAAATGTCCTTCTTGAAGAACCAGGTTTCAAAATCTGTAGAGTAGCTTCCTTGGTCTCCATTCTCCTGGGTTTCCACCTTTTTAAAAAGCTTTATAGGGTGACGCCTGGGTGGCTGAGCGTCTGCCTTGGGCTCAGGGAGTGATCTCTGGGTCCCAGGATCGAGTCCCACATCCGGCTCCCTACATGGAGCCTGCATCTCCCTCTGCCTGTGTCTCTGCCTCTGTGTGTGTGTGTCTCATGAATAAATAAAATCTTAAAAAAAGAAAAAGAAAAGCTTTATAGGATTACTAATGGCACAATGTCACCTATTGACAGAAGAAGGCCATTAGAGTGGTCTCTAGTTCTCTGAGACTTCCCTGGGCTTACCAAAGCTCTTAAGATGACAAATCCGTGCATTTGCAGGGCTACGCCTGTCGCATCAGGTTAACTAAGTGGTCTGGAGCTGGGTAAGGAGAACAGACAGGCTCTTGCACAGTAGCACCGTCCACTTGGGAGGAAGGACATTCCAGGGGAAGTTTTTGAGGTCCAGCTCAGAAACAGCAACAACAAATCATCCACATTTTTTTTTTCCAGCTGAATCGTTTCTATTTTTCGTGTGGCAGCTCTCTTCTGGGCATTCATAAAACGCTTCTTGTCGGCTGTTTCTAGGGACAGGATGCTCCTTCTATTTAAAATGAAAACAGCTTTGAATTCTTTCCTGCAAAGAAGAGGCCCAGTCCGCTGGCAGGAAGGAGCAAGGGGTCACTGGGTGCTGGTGCTGGGATGTGCAGGAATGGGGCTGCAGGAAGATGGGTGGGGCTCAGGGAGGAGAGGGGTGCGGCTCGGGGTGGGGGGGGACGCCCCAGGCTCAGGATTCCGCTAAGCCAGAAGCCGGAGTCGCTCTGCGGACCCCGCCCAGCTCCGTGTGGAGTCCCTGGCTGGGTTTCCAGTCTGATAAAGTGGTTTGATTAGCGCCTTTCTGCCGCGTGCTGTAAAACCAGGAGACCGCTCGGGGGCACTATGGTGCAAGACAAGAACTTGCTCACCCTTCGGTTAGAGACCAGAGAAAATCGAGGTATTGTAAGGAAGTGTGCGGAGTATGCTTTCCACGCCCTCTTCACCGTGGCCATACGCTCCCCAAAATATTGACAAATTACCATGACAAAATGCTATGCATGTGAATCCACCTTTTTTTTTTTTTTCTTCTTTTTTTTTAGGCAAAGTGGAAGAAAAATTCAGGGTGAGGGACCCTGGTCCAGAGTGACTGCAGGTTGCAGATGATTTCCACTAAACAAGGGTGTCATCTAGTCGTGCAGCACTTAACACCAGACACTGTTCGAGGATCCCTGGGTGGCTCAGCGGTTTGGCGCCTGCCTAAGGCCTGGGGCGTGATCCTGGAGTCCTGGTATCGAGTCCCACATCAGGCTCCTTGCAGGCAGCCTGCTCCTCCCTCTGCCTGTGTCCCTGCCTCTCTCTCTGTCTCTCTCTCTCTGTCTGAATGAATGAATGAATAAAATCTTAAAAAAAAAAATCAGACACTGTTCTTGTTGATCTGCACCCCTTATGCACCGGTGTTTTTGCCCTAAGTAGACCTGTCAGTCTGATTGAACTAGGCTAAGGCAGTTACATCCGTCTTTCAGATGCCTGCTAGTCCTGGGAGACCCATTTTCTGCAAGGCAGTGGCCCCAGGACACCTCAACTTAGAACACCCTCTTTGTCCCTGGCAAAGGAGTCACCAGCTGCCCCCTCACCAGACCCCTGGGTCCTCTCCTAACAGAGATGTGTGGATCCTAGCCCTGCCCTTGCAGGGTGCCAGGCAGTGGTCTGGAGCATCAGCTCTGCCTCTAGGCACCTGGGATTGGGGTCTTATTTCCACCATTTACCAGCTGGGTGACCCTGAACATGTTACTTAGCTTGGGGATGATAATGCCCTACCTCCTCAGGGTGCTGGGTCCTGCAGATGAGCTAATGCACTTAAAGCCTGATAGGTCCGTAATGGTATGAGGCATTTCCCCTTCTCTCTCTCACACTGTGTTTCTTCTCTGAGAAGGCTTCACTCAAGGGCATGTACAACATCTGTCATTCTCTCATGCTTTTTAATTAAAAAAAAAAACACTTGTTTTGTGGGAGTCATTATTCCATTCCTCATCTTATTACTGACACTTTCAACTACTTTGCCTAGAGACAGTGCAAGGAAGTGATTGCAAGATCTTGACCCAGACTGCCTGATACTGAACCTCTGTCTGTCCCTTTCTTGATAGCTAACACTGAAGAAGTCATTCAACCTCCCTGTCCTCAGTCTTCCCATCTCTAAAATGGGCATGATAACAGTACTCGTTTCATCAGGATTAAGTTAATCACTATTACGAAAGCAGCTGGAGCGGTGCCTGGCACACAGCAGGCACTCCAGGAGATAGAAATAAATGGAAACAGCAGTGATAAGCTTAATACTATTTCCCCAACACCTAAAAACAAACCCAAATGCACTAGAATAATAAATGAGGGAATGGCTGAGGCTAAACATAGAGCCCAAGCACTCCAAGGTCATCTGTTCTCTGGGGGTAAGCTTGACGGGAGAGCTTCCTTTGCATCTAGG
This sequence comes from Canis lupus baileyi, assembly GCF_048164855.1. Lineage (NCBI taxonomy): Eukaryota > Metazoa > Chordata > Mammalia > Carnivora > Canidae > Canis > Canis lupus. The sequence continues at coordinate 19,077,309 of NC_132855.1, read as the reverse complement.
AACATTCAGAGAGCAGAACTGCATATGTGGTCAGACTCTCTGATTTTACGAGCCTTGCACACCAAGGCTGTCAGTGCTGCACGGTACAGAAGCTGGGCTACACACGCAGCTTGCTGCCTTTCCCCTCCATTTAGTGAGTTCAATCAGTAACTGCTGTATTGATCTGACATCGTTTCTGACCTTCTCCACAACTTGCAATCTGGCTTCTCCACATCCTGAACCGGCATTATATTTCTTATCATATAGCCCCTTGAGAATGTTTCATGTCTCAAGAGGCACTAAATTCAAAGTACTTAAAAAACATCAGCTGGGTTTTTTTTTTCCTTTTACCAGTGGGTTTTTATCTTAAATAGAATACCATTAATATTACCGAAAGAAAAATTAAAAGGAAGCAAAATCAAGCAGTGAACATAAAAACAACCAGGATGTTAGAGAATTTTTCTTGAAAACTCAGCTGTCCTTCAAGGGTCACTCCGATAACACCTCACCGTTCCCAGATGCATTTTGCACATGGTATTATGACTGTTGGTTTATTTCTCTGTGTCTCCATTCTTTGAAATCTTATGGGTAGGGGCAGTCATCATCATCTCTGTGCTCTGGGCAGGAGCTCGGCACCAGGCACACCGTAAATCTCATAAATATTTGTTGCTGCCTTGGAGAGTGGTGTTGACTCAGGCCCATAGGGCAGCGTAGACGGATGCCTGCTGGCCCTCACAAGGTTTTAGGTGGAGAGATGATTTTAGATAGGGTGTGGGCAAGGTATTAAACAAAACATTGACTCAAATAATGAGAAAGTTATTTCTGCTTCAATGAGCCTCCCATCTTTCCAATTCCTTTAGAGAGAGGGGTCTCCATGTGGTGCTAATAGATCTTCAACTCCTGTATCTCTCTCTCCTGCGCCCCCCTCACCCCAACATCTCTTGGACAAGAAACTAAATCTAAGAATCAGAATGTTTAGCAGACAAAAATATCTACCTAGAATTTAACACATTGTTCTCGTTACATCTATTTATGACCCTATCTTATTCCCAGCAAGCGATAACAGCAGCTTTCCATTCTTGTCCTCCTGTCCTCAGGATGGGGACCTCGGGCTCAGTGAATACCTCACATGCCCGCTCCATGGCCATGCCCCTTGCTCTTCGCCAGCAAAATGTGAGTGGAAAGAACTTATGGCACTTTCTGGGCTGAAACACTCTCGAGCCTGTGTGCAGCCCCTGTCGCCTCTCTCTCCTGCCTCAATGGCCCCTGGATGCCACAGCAAGGGAGAAGAGCCTTCAATAGCTGTGTCTCTGAAATAAGCTGACAACAAGCAGATTAACAGAAGAAAACCTATGCACATATATTGACTTTAAATATCATGTGCTTGCAGCATCGCAAGAAAAAGCACAAATACCCCCAAATCCAGTGGGATCCGAGAACTTATATGTCATCTACACAGGGGAAGTGGGTAAAGGGCAACTCAGGAGAGAGTAAATGATTCTTAGGAAAGATGAATGGACCCTTAGAAGAACAGATGGGAGGTGTGATCGTTCATGACCCGGTTTGTCTGGGTGTGGTGTTGGCACCGAGAATCCTCCTCTGTGATTAGACTCAATCCTCCCTGGTTGATGGAACTCTCAGGAAAGATGGTTAGGACAGTTGGGTCCTTTTGGAACCTCTGTATTTAGGCAAATAAGGAGAATTCAGAATAAGCCTCTCTCCTCTCTGCCTTGGCTGTTTATCAAGCGCCTTCAACTCAAAATAATCAACATGCCAAAGCAGCACATCGTAGGGTAACATGTCCCGAATTTCCCCACCACACCTGGAGGTGGTGGCATTATAAAACAGAGGGACCGGGGATCCCTGGGTGGCGCAGCGGTTTGGCGCCTGCCCTTGGCCCAGGGCACGATCCTGGAGACCCGGGATCGAATCCCACGTCGGGCTCCCGGTGCATGGAGCCTGCTTCTCCCTCTGCCTATGTCTTTGCCTCTCTCTCTCTCTCTCTGTGTGACTATCATAAATTAAAAAAATAAAAAATAAAAAAAAATAATAAAACAGAGGGACCCTGGACCTAAGGGCCATCATCTAAGAATCATCTCCAAGAAAAGCTGCCCTGGAAAGTCATCAGACTCACATTGGATTTCACATAAATAAAAAATAAACCTTTGCTATGTTAAGCCATTAAGACATTAGGGTTTATTAATGCAACAAAGCCCATCCTATCCTGACTAATACAAGGATTTAAAATTGTTTTTAATTATAAAAGGAGTACATTTAAAGAAAATATTGACATGATGGTCCAGGATATAATAGAAATTGTAAAGGTGGTACTCAAATGCCACTTAGTGTTGCAGAGTCTTGAAGCTGATCCTCCAAAAGAGTTGAAAGGCATGGCGCGGCTGCCCTCACTAGGTCCCCTGAGAGACCAGGACCAGGCCGGGGTCAAGTGCAGCCTAGGGCTACAAAACACAGCTAAAGGAAGTAGGAGTTTCAGGCATCAAATCTGAGCCTCTGTCCCCTTGGAACCTCCATGGATTAGCTCATTCTAACAAGTGGAGGTAGCCTAATTAGGATCATTAGGGGCTAAGAGAAAAGACTTAACATTAGTCTGACAACACAAGTGTGATGTACTCTTCCTTCCTTTTCTTTTATGAAGCCTGGCTTCCCTAAGCCCTGGTGCTTCCATGGATGGCAGGTGGATTCAACACCATGTACTTCAAGGCTAAGTTTTCCTTTCCAGTCCTCATGCTCTGATTTGGCCTAAAGTCCAAATTATTCATTCATTCTCATTATACCAGACATGGAAAGGGGTGCACGCATATTTTCATCTTGGGGATGATTTAATGTATTGATCAAATATACTGTTTCAAAGTGGGAAACAAAACCCATGGGGTTGATTGCTTCCAAGTAAATTCCTTTTCCCAAAGAAAGATCTGGGTGGGATCAATCTTAAGACTTAGACGTGTCTGGGGGCACCTGGGTGGATCAGTCTGTTAAGCATCTGCCTTCAGCCCAGGTCATGATGTCAGGGTTCTGGGATCCAGCCCTGCATTGGGCTCCCTGCTCAGCGGGGAGCCTGCTCCTCCCTCTGCCCCTTCCCATCCCACTCATGCTCTCTCTCCTCTCAAATAAATAAATGAAATCTTCAAAAGAAAAAAAAAAAAGACTTAAATACATGTGGGGCCCAGTGACAAAGGAGGGAAAACTCACAACAAATCTAACTCCAACGCTGGTTTTGCTGTTTGCCTTTGAGGAAGTTGCTTTACCTCTCTGGGCCTGTGTTTTCCACACCCAAAAAAGAAGTATTAATGGTTACCTTTACTAGGTAACTAATACTGTGGTGAAAGCAGATGATGGACACGGTACTGCTGTGCAAATAGCACCAGTATCGGCTAAGGTATCCTGAGCTCTCACTACATAGTAGGCCCTATACCGAGCACTCGACACACTGAGGAATTCAAACTTCAGAGCCAGCGAATGCAGAAACCGTTATGGTATCATTCCCTTTCACAGGTGGGAAAACCAAGATTTAGCTGGAAAGAGCAAGTAGCTTGCCTATGAAGTCACTCCATTACTAAGTGGTGGAACCAGAACTCAAAGTCGGGGGTGTGGGCAGCCCAGGGACTCAGCGGTTTAGCACTGCCTTCAGCCCAGGGCCTGATCCTGGAGACCTGGGATCGAGTCCCACGTCGGGCTCCCTGCATGGAGCCTGCTTCTCCCTCTGCCTGTGTCTCTGCCTCTTTCTCTGTGTCTCATGAATAAATAAATAAAATCTTAAAAAAAAAAAATACAAAGTCGGGGGTGTGTGGCCACAGAGCCCTGGGCCATGACACTTCCTTGCCCCCAGAAAGGACCTTGTGCTAGGAAATGCAAAGTGTAGATTGTTACCGACTCCCTGATGTGATTCTTGGGACTGTCACACCGCCCCAGGCTTTTCATCTAGGGCCAGCCACATGGGGTTAATCTGAATAATCAGAAGAGGGCGGGAGTGGACAGGCAGCAGCCAGCACTGCCAGGGTGCCCCAGGCTGCTTAGCAACGAGGGAAAACAAGCTGTGCTCTAGAAGGAAGGGAAATGAGCTTGAGGGGTGGGTGGGAGGAAGGCGGGTGGGAGGAGGAGGAACTGGGTCCTGCCAAATCCGGGAGTGTGCGAGCAGCGATGGGCACCAGGAGTGCTGGCGCTTGGGAGCAGCAAGAGGATCATCTGGGGGGGCCCGTGCCCTCGGTCAAGTGGTCAAGTGCTTCCTTGTGAGGCGAGAAAGGCTCCGCCAGGCGGTTCACGTCCTGAGGTCTCTTTAGTTCCCTCTCCTCGGGCCTGTGGATGCTGTAGGGGACATGGGGATTCTGAAAGTTTAAACTGGAGTAAAATTCACTTAACGAATCTGAATACCTTCTCCTTATTGTTACCTCGTCACTATGCTTATGAAACCTCAGGCCCAAACAGGAGGGCAGAAAATGGAAACACCTGATCATCTAAGGGTGACCTTAGCCATGGTATAGATACCTCCACAGGTGGTGAGCGCAAGTGCCAGCCCTCAGAGGGCCTGGATGGTGTAAGCATGGCCTGCGGATGGGCCACGGAGAGGATGCAGCTCTCCAAAGCCAGCATCTATTGAGACCCTTAGAGGAGAAAATTCTAGACGATTAAGATAGTTCTAATGTAGCCCCACTCATCCAGGACAAAAAGTATGAGACATTTCACACTTCCATCTAAAATTTGTAAGAAGGTAAAATGGATACACATACCCTTCTCTAGTAGGGATGACTTCTGTTCTGTTATAGTTAGAGAGTACGGAGAAGCTAGACCCCCTCCCTCCAAATATCTCCGTGAACATTTTATTACATTTCTAAGGAATTATTGTTAATTTGTTAGGGGTGGTTATGTTAAAAAAAAAAGGAGGCATTTTGAAGCAGGATAAAATGATATGCTGTCTGGATATGCTTTCAAATAATTCAACAAAGAATAAAAAAGGAAAAGGAAATGTTGCGAATCGTTGATAATTGTTAATCTGAGTGATGAATCTATGAGGCTTGTATTATTCCTACTATTGTACTGGTCCGTCTATTTTTATGTGTGTTTGAAACTTTTCATGAAAAGGAAAATGTATTCATGGAACAGACACCAAAAGACTTCCAAATGTGCCCAGGATGTATTCCTTTGGTTTAAGTAACTTCCAAACATCTATGAATTCCAACAAAATCTTCATGCCTCAAATCTCTGTGTGCTCTAACACTTTGTGAGAATTAATCAAGCAGATGATATTGCAATTAATATACAAAATTAGGACAATGATAAATTAAGGAAAGAATTTGTTTGGGGAAGAAAGAATGGGCATCCGTAAGCTGAAGTGTGTGGAAGTGCAGAAACCACACTGGGTTTGGGGGAAGTTGTGGAGAATGTCTTCTCAAAGGCATTCTCTGATGGGAATGACAAATGAAGTACCACGGATGGAAGACCAGGATATCTGGCCACTAGCCTGATCCTTGCCACGTGTCTAAGGACATGTCGTTTGTGTATTCATGTCGAACATCTAAAGCACCAGTGCAAGGGGAAAAAAAAGACACAGATGGCACCTTCCAGTCCTGGAGTTGCTTAGTGTTTCTCGGGGAGGATGCAAACTAAGAAAGCTCCATTCATTCAGCATGGTTCAGCAATAAGTGTGCACCATGGGAAGACATTATGGAGCTGTTGAGGCCCCAGTGGGAGGCAGAAGGAAAAAGAAGAGCTGAGCACAGGTATAAAGGGGAAATGCTATTGCAAGAGGGAGGAACCGCACATGATAATTTGTGGATGTGTGCTGCAGATCTCCACAGATCTTTAGGCGGCTGGAGCATAGGGTAGGGGTGCAGGGGGTTGGGGATGTGGCATATGGAGAAGTAGGCTTGACAGTTCTGCTTGACAATTTATTCAACCAATAATTACCCAGCACCTAGTGTGTACTGGGCAACGTGTAAGGGACCAGGAAACGGCAATGACCAAGACAGAGAAAGTCCTCACCTTGGCAGGAATCGCACTGGTACAGAGGAAGGAGAAGACAGTGAAGAAGACAAATGAAGATGGAGTATGAGAACAAGAGGTATAGAGAAGAACTGGAGGTTGGAGATTGTGAGACACTGCCTAGGGAGGCTGGCTGGGGAGGAGGTGGGAGAGGACCCACCGCCCATCACACCCCCTTCTGATTTCTGCAGATAGAAGGGCTCTGGGCAGATGTTTGAGTTGACCACCTACTAAGTAAGCTCGGTGTTTGATCACATGTCTTATCACTGGGTGACTCAGGTGTGACCAGAACAAGAAGGACAAGCCCACACCCAGGGCTGCCAGTAGTTGCCACCTTGGCACATGAAGAGTTGCTCCTCATTCTTGTGGCTGGCATCTCTGTCCATGTGTCCCAGCAGCAATGGCCCTGCTCCACAGAGAAAGATAGGCCTCACACCACCAGCTGGAAATCTTTCTTATTTCAAAAGAGACACATTGTCCTAAAAGGCACCTTGCATCAAAAACTTCAGAATGGAAGAGGGTGCCATTGTGTCCTATAATTAGCCGAAGAGCCATGTTTTGTTTCCTGGTGCAGGTTGGTTGTACAGCCGTTTGTATTTGTTCTGCTCCATTAGGTTAATTTGTTTTCAGATATAAATTAAAGTTGCCTTCCCAAACCCACTGTGCTGTCTTTTCACAGAAATACCCCATTCTGTGTTTAATGAGTTAGCAAGTTTTGGAGATGCAGAGGGATACCTCTTTGATTTAATACTCAAACTAAAAAAAGGAAAACTGCCCACTGGAGCACAGAAATAATTAAGCAGTACAATATAGAGTGGTATATGCAAAAGCCACATGCCTGGGGCAGGTCAAGTGTCTTGGTGTGGCATTTGCCATTACACTTTCTGCATCAAAAAACACATGGCCACTGGGAATGTCCAACAGGAATTCCACTGCCCCAGGCCGTATCTCGCAGTGCAAAAATATCAGGAATCATCCTGAGGTGCCTATAGCCATCTGGGTTGGTTAATGCAAGAGAACAAGCCCCCTCCATTGATGTAATTGCCTAGGAAGGTAGAAAGTCCCCTTCCCCTGATACATCTTTCCACTTATCTGTCTGTGTGCCACGATCACTACCATCAGAGGCTTCATTAAGTCAAGACAATTGCTCTAGACTGGGATCAGCTGGACTGACTACATAATTTGTGGGACCTAGTGCAAAAGGAAAATGTGGAGCCCCTGGTTCAAAAAATAGGGGAAAAGTGCAATGTGAAACTAAAATAGAGTTTTTTCCTTCTGCTCCAGTCTCTACCTGAACTAGTTATGATATTTTTTATTTGCTATTTAATGCCATGCCAAGTAAAGAAAACAAAATTTTAAACTGTTAGTAGGCTGAGTGAAGTAAGTCAATAGGAGAAGGACAAACATTATTATGTTCTCATTCTTTTGGGGAATATAAATAATAGTGAAAGGGAATATAAGGGAAGGGAGAAGAAATGTGTGGGAAATATCAGAAAGGGAGACAGAACATAAAGACTCCTAACTCTGGGAAACGAACTAGGGGTGGTGGAAGGGGAGGAGGGCGGGGGGTGGGGGTGAATGGGTGACAGGCACTGAGGGGGGCACTTGACGGGATGAGCACTGGGTGTTATTCTGTATGTTGGCAAATTGAACACCAATAAAAAATAAATTTATTATTAAAAAATTAAAAAAATAAAATCTGAATCTGAAAGTGTAAAAAAATAAATAAACTGTTAGTAGGAATTTTGCAATGCCAATTTTAAAGGCAAATAGACGTGCATTTAACTCATCCATGAAATCACCAAAATTATACAATTTGCATTTCATAGCTCATACATGCATATGTATTTTGTTCTTACCAGAACAGTTTAAATCCTGCGGGAAATAAACTCAACTTGCTGCTTCTTTTTTTTTTTTTTTTTAATTATTATTGGTTTAAGAAAAAGCCTCAAATCAATACAGCTTTTATTGCATCTTTAAAATATCACAAATAAGTCTGAAAAGTCATCTAGCATCTTGTTATTTCTGTAGCTGGACAGATTATATTTTCTTCATTAGCCTGCTGAACTATTCCTTTTTCAGAAACATAGATACCACCCCAAAATTTTCTGATATACTTGTTTTTAACTGTCCTGGCTTTCTGAATCAAAGCAACTGAGTTGGGATACAAGTTCAATGTCATTTCCTTCAAGAACTAACTCCTCTTTCTGGGCTTGAGATACTGAACAAGTAATACCTGGTCTCACCTGAACACTGAGGATGTATTTTTCACCCAAGAAATTTTGGATTTCAACAAGAGAATCGTTCTCCTGAAGAACAATGTTGATGGGGAAGTGAGCACATACCAACCTCATCTTGTAACGGAAGCCCAGGGTAACAGCCTTGATCATGTTCCCCACATGACTACAGATAGTGTGGACAAGAGCCAGTTCTTTTCTAGTTCCCACCATGTGTCAGCTAGTAGCCTCTTCTTTTTCTTTCCAAGGAGACTGAATTCTACATCGATGCGATTGAAGTCCCTTTGGGGCTCTTCAAATAACAGTGGGTCCCTTCGGAGTGATGACATTTTCTGGAATGTTGGCAGTCTGACTGCTGAGAATGGTCTTCATTCTTGTGATAGATGCCGCAAAGAGCTAAACTCCACTTGCTTCGTGATCACGCACCTTCTACCAACACTGTCTGCCTTCAGCTTACTGAGGAATAAGGAGAGAAAAAGAAACTACGGGCTGGCCTATCCTTCCTTTTCCTTCTACATCATCACGTCCAGGACAAGTGATTTCTAACACAGTTAATAGCAACTTGTCAGTGTTCATTTCTTCATTTTGACAAAAGGACCACGGTTTTGTAAGATCTACATGTGAGGTGGAAATGGATGGGAGAGGGTAGATGGGCTCTTTCTTCATTATCTTTGCAACTTAGATGAGTATCTAAAATTATCCCCAAATAAAAAGTTTATTAAAAAGAGAAAAACTTTTTTTTTTGCATGCATCTTGCCAAGAATTACTAAGTTAAGGGGATCCCTGGGTGGCGCAGCGGTTTGGCGCCTGCCTTTGGCCCAGGGAGTGATCCTGGAGACCCGGGATCGAATCCCACATCAGGCTCCCGGTGCATGGAGCCTGCTTCTCCCTCTGCCTGTGTCTCTGCCTCCCTCTCTCTCTCTCTGTGACTATCATAAATAAATAAACATTTTAAAAAAATTACTAAGTTAAGAAGAAATTAAGGCATACCAGCAGTATTTATAAAACTTGCCAGGTCAGATTCACCTAGGGTGAATTCCCGTACCCTGTATAAAAGATTCTGGTTTATGAGGTCTGCAGCAGGATCAGACCCAGGCCCAGAGTTTTCATAATAAGCATTCACCCTGAGGAGTCTTATCAGACAAGTTTGGGAAATATTGCATTGGAGTACAATGGAATCAGGATAGCTTTAAGAATAAGGTAAATTCAAGGCCACATTCCAGCTATGTGACCTTTTATCTTTATTTTATTTAATTTATTTTTTTTGTACCGCATTTTTCACTTAACACCAGATTGGAATCCTACTTGCCAGTTGTGTGGCCTTTGAGGTACTCACTTAACTGCTTAGAAAATTCATAGTGACAGAGTCATACTATAGAACCACTGTGACATTTAAATGAGGTCCCTGTAAAAATCCCTGCACAGAGCTTGGCATGCCTAGGTTTATGTTATAGTTGACCCAAACACCTTATATTCTGATTTTTTTTTTTTCTCCAGAGGAGAACAGAAGAGGTTAGTACACTGTGACCGTAGTTCTTGAACTAGTTACACCCAGACCCATGACCTTTTTTGCAGAATATTATTAAACCCAGAGAATAGGAAATATGACTTCCTCTTTAAGTTTTCCTTCATCTAGAGATTGTGCTTGCTCATTCATTTTCTAACAGATAATGGAGAGATATTTGCCCTTCACTGTGCCAAATGAGGAGAGTCAGCCTGGACGTTTCCGCAGGCTTCTGCCTGAGGGAAGGTCGCCTGATTGCCTGCACAGAAGCCCCAGGCACAGCTGTGGCATGTGAGCAAAACCCTTCTGTGTGTCCTCCTCCCTTCCAACCCAGCCACCCCAGCTCAGGCCCCAGAACAGCTGGGATGTTGGATGAAATCCCTCCCTTGGCAGAGGACAGGAAGCAGTGTGGGTAAAATATGAACACCACTTAGCGTTGTATTTCATGGGAAATAAAGGGACAGTAAACTCCTTTGGCTGCTTTTTGTGTCTTGACATCCTGAAACTGCTGTCTCTTTGGGATGGAGAGAATCACCCTATCACAGGTCCTGAGATAGTATGCCACAAGCTGCTAGTTCCCTTGTCTCTGACAAAATAATACATTACAATGTTATAATCTGTGGGTATATTAGAAAAAAAAATTTCAAGGCACTGAGAAGATGACCATGTAGCAGGCATTGGCCAAGAGGCTGATTAGATTAAAAGGGAATGGAGGGATGAGGCTTAAGAGGAAGCATGAGGAGAGGACACAGTTGGGAGTTGAGGGTTGGCCAGAGAGCAAATGGAAGGTCATCCTTTATAAAAGGAGTGGATGTCGCTGGTCTGCTTCTCTCAACATCTCTGATGGCAAAACTTACCCTACACCCCCCTCTGGCTTTCCACCTGTCAGTACACATGGCTGAAGATAGTGGCCCTGAACCCCAGAGCGCTACCTTCTCCCAGCTTCGGCACAACCAAACGACTGTCTGACATTCCAGCTCCCAGAGCAAGAATCTGTCTTGCTTTGTGTCCAGCGTGGATCAGGAGTGAGCCAGCCTCATGGGGTCATGTGAGGTAAGCATGACCTGCGTTTGCAGTCCTTCGTGGGGTGGGGGGAGGGAGGAGCAATTCTCCAAGAAAGGGGCTCGGTCTCACAGAGACCCCAAAAGGTATTTAGCACAGGTGGAAAATGATTTGCTGCTAATTCAGAGAATTTTTTTTCTTTTTTTTTTTTTTTTTTTAGCACCTTGGTTATCCTCTTCATAGCTGCTCGGTTCGGCAATTTGTTAGTTCTGCATTACACATTTGGATGTTGGAATCTGGAGGAGAAAGGAAACAAAGTTAAGGAAGTTAGTGATTCTGGCTTTAAAATTATCTGCAGAGGCGCACCTGGGTGGCTCAGTGGTTGAGCATCTGCCTTCGGCTCCAGTCATGATCCTGGGGTCCCGGGATCTAGTCCCACATCGCCCCCCCTCCCCCCAAGGAGCCTGCTTCTCCCTCTGCGTCTCTCTGTGTGTCTCTCATAAATACATAAATACAATATTTTTTCAAAAAATTATCTGCAGAGTCTACAGACACACCCAGACTGCTGTCGGTGTTCTCCCTCCCTCCACGCACTTGACATTCAATTCACAGCGGGGAAGAAACACACAAGCCCGATTTGGGGCCCGGAGGAGGGCAAGGGCGCCTGTTCCCCCCAAGCGTGGCCTTCCAGGGCACAACTCTCCGAGGGAAACCGCAAACAGGAGAGGCTATAAACTGTGCACAGAGGAAGAAAGGCAGGGTGGAAAGGTTAGAAATGAAAAAGGATCTGATAGCAGGAAAGCTGGTTCAAATTAATGAGACAATGCGAGCCTTGACATTCTTGATGGATGTCAGCGGTTAAGTGCTAGCTGGACCTTCTGAGATTACAGCCTCCATTCAAACCCCAGCCCCGGTGGCAACCTGAAACCCAAGGCCATGGGCGGCCGCGAGCATCTGTGGGCACAGCCCGGATTAGTGCGGTGGCCTTGGGGGACCCTTCCAGGCGGCTGCTTCCTCCCTGTGTACCAGTTACCCCGAAGCCAGGTGTGCTCCGGGGGCGACGACAATACCAAGTAATTAAGATAAAATGTTCTTGGCTGTGTCTGCGGCATATTCCTTTATGCCAAGAACAAAGAGTGAGTTGATGAACTAATTTTTTTTGGTGGGGAAAGCGGCAGCACCTATTATGAAATGAATGCTTGGGATTCTCGTTTGTTTGTTTTTCAATAGCCCCATTATAATTTCAGTTCAGATACTCCAAAGCTCATGCTCCCTAATTTATTATCGCTGCCGCCGTCCTCTGGGATGCAGTAATTGAATTTCACTGGCGTCATTACCATCTCCACAAACAAGCCAGTGCTCTGAGCTCCATCAGTCAAAGCCTGTTCGGGGCCCCACAGGAGCTGTGCCCAGCGTGGATGTCGCTCTGGGCCCACGAAGGCCGGCGGGTGTCCCTGGCCGGGGACACTGGCTGCTGCTCTGTGCAAAGCGGGCTTCCAGCCGCCAGCTCTGCGGGAGCCAGAGTGGGGGGCACTCGCAGGAGAAGAGAGGAAACTCTGGGACTCGGGGACTCCCAAGACATTGCGACCCACATCACCAGATGGAAACCCTACTGCAGCCAAAAATAGACGAGCTTCTGGGAGATGGGCTCTACATACTTGGTCGAGAACCAGGAAATTCCACAAGGAGATGTTAAAATTCCATCTTTAAAAAAACAAACAAACAACCTCCCCCCTCCCAGATGGACAGCCTACATCCTCTTCTTCGGACATCCCAAACAGGAAAGTAAGATCATAAGTTTAGATGCACGTTAGGGCCACATGGATGCCCGGAGACCATCTGAATCCGGTCTCCTTGTTTTATGCTAGAGGCTCAAAAGGGTAAAATGAATTAATGAGTTTTTTTTTTTTTTTTTTGGTAAAATGAATTCTTACCTCGATGTGAGAGTTCATATTTTTTTAGAAATTCACATTCTTCAAAGATTTACCCTCAAATACTTAGGGAAGCAGGGAGGCAGAGAGAAAGGGATACAGTGTGCATGCAAATGGGCTCAGGCACGGCTTCCGTGGGGCCCTGGGCAAGCCACTGAACTCTGAGCCTTGATTGCTTTATCTGGAAAGTGGGAATGGTACTACAGGCTTCTGGGAGGACTGAGATAATATGAGCCAGTATCTAACAAAGCACTTGGCAGCTGCCCTTAGCTGAATTTCATCCTACTGTGGTGATTGTCAAGGAAGTAGATAAGGTATTTTTGACCTATTTCATAACAATGAGGAAGCTAAGAGGCTGAAAGAATGGGATGCTTCTGCAGGAGCTGCTCCTTCTCAAAAAGTTCCCACCATATTTGAGAACACAGGGAAGAAGAAAGGCCAGTAAGCACACCCATATTTCTGAAGGCATTAGGCCAAGGACTTGGGGTAATTTTTCTGGGCAGCTAAAATTCTCATACCACTGGGAGTTTGCATAAGCTTTGGGGACTTAGGTCCTCTCTGACCCAGAGACCATATTTCAACTCAGATACTGTCCGTGTCCTCAAACGGATGACTCCTGATAAACGATGAAGGAATCCTACCCCTTCACCCCACAAACTTTGCTTTCTCATGTCTTGATTCTTTGTTAGGAAAAAATTAACTGTTCCCACCGGTTCTTCTCTTGGTTTCATGTTCCTTTCCTGTTTTTTTTAATTAATAAGCAGATACCTGGGGGTGGGAGGTGCCTGGATGGTGTCCCACTCTTAGTTTTGTCTCAGGGTCGTGATCTCAGGATCATGAGATTGAGTCCCGAGTCAGGCTCCGCAAGCAGCAGGGAGTCTGCATAAGATTCTCTTCTTCTCCCTCTGCCTCTCCCCTCTGTGCTCGCTCTCTCTCTAAAATAAATAAATAAACCTTAAAAAAAAAGACACTCCCAACTGAATCAATTGATTTCTGAATTCTGTTATGGGCTGAACTGTGCATCCTCCCACTCCATAAATTCAGATGTTGAAGCCCTAATGTCCAAGAACCTTAGAATACCACATTATTTGGAAATAGGGTCGTTGCAGAGATAATTATTGTTAAGGTGGGGTCATCCTGGAGTATACTCCAGTATAACTGGTGTCCTTATACAAGGGGGACATTTGGACACAGACAGGCACACAGGAGAACGTTGCAAGGAGATGAAGGCAGAGTGAGCCGATGCGTCTATAAACTAAGGAATGCCAAAGATCTCCAGAAAATGACCAGAAGCTAGGAGAGATGCTTGGAGCTGACTCTCCCTCAGAGTCCTCAGAAGGAACTGTCCAGCCCACACCTTGACCTTGGACTTCTCACCTTCAGAACTGTGAGACACTGGATTGTTATTGGAGCTGATTCATGGTACTTTGTTGCAGCAGCCCCAGCAAACTATAGCCAACGGCAACTACTTCTTTCTGGAAATAAAGCCAGTCTCATCTTATTAGTCTTGTCCCAGGACTGCTGTGGACTGAGCATTTGGCCCCCTCTCTCCTACACCCCCCTTCCCACAACAGCTTCCATGGGGCTCTGCTTCACTATCACTTAAGCAGACTTGGTGCTCTCTGTACACTGAGGTCCCAAAGTTTGCCTCTAAACTCCAGTCCAGAAAGCCGTTAGCACCATGCTGGGGTGGGGAATGAGGGGCAGGGGAGGGGCAGACAGCACCAGCACCATCCAAGGTCACATCCCTCACCTCTGGCCTCCCCTAATCAGATGGCAATCATAGCCTGAGAGATGATAACACAGATTGTCTTTGTTTTTCAGCCTTATTCAACTCCCTTATAAGGAAAAACTATGCCCCTTGAAGTCTTGCAGATCAGAGTGGCTATTACAAATGAATCTGAGCTTGCAGATGAGAAACTGATGTCATATTCCCTTGTCAGAAAAAAAATTAAAAGTGGAAAGTGTAAGAAATGAAATATTCTTGCTCTCTCTCTCTCACACACACACATACACACACATCACCTATAAATACAAATTCTTTTCCACTAGATTGTACCTCCTTTTATGGATGTGTATTCACAAGAATAGATATATTGGTTTCTGTCCCCTGGGGTAATGATGATAAATATGCCAAGGTCAGTAGCTTCATCAGCCATTGAGACTGCTCACTCTGGCCCCAGCAGATAATCATTTACCTGGTGGGACTAGTCGCCTGTATTTCAATTCATGCTTCATGGCGTGGCTGAAATGTTTCTTATCTCACAAAAACACTTGTCTTATTGTGTCTTTCTGGTACAGAAATAAATTCATAAATTATTGCCGTGCCTTGGATTTTTCAAAAAGTCTTGGTCATGATTCTGTCAGGGAAGAAGTTACTAAAGGATGGAGAGAAGGTGGAAAGTCACCAGCGTGTGTACAACAATATTCTGTTCCATATCCTAGAAAGTAGAAACTCAGGTTTTGGTAGATCCAAAACATCTGTGATGACAAATTCCTCCTATTGTGACTCCTTTTCTAGTAGGACCAAGACTTAATTAAAAAAAAAATTAGACTAACATTTTTTGAGAACCTACTATGTGAAAGCACTATGCTAGATGATAGGATTACCATCATAAGTAATACATAATGTGGAGGCCGAGAAAAATCAAGGCCATTCCACCTCAAGTTTAGCATTAGCACAAGTACAGCCATCTTAGGCCCCTGTGAATAAGAGCTGAACTTCATAGGAAAAACTGCAGAATGAATCCCATATCAGAAAGACAACAGAACTCAGAATTGCCCTAGGCAGAGAATCCCATATCAGAAAGACAACAGAGCCCATGCCTGTGGTAGAAAGTCCCATATTAGAATGAGAACAGAGCTCAATGCCCTTGAAAGCCCCATATCAGAATGTAAACAGAACTTGAGAAATTCCTCCACCCCTTCTTAAAATCCCCTAGACCAGCCTATAAAAAAACCAACTGTAACCCACTTCGGGGTCCAAGTCCCTGCTCTGCTGTGTTGGGTATACTTGGACCCAAGCTTGAGCTTGCTAATAAACCCTCGTGCGCTTGCATCGGTGTCGGCTCCTTGGTGGTTTCTCGGATTAGCAATCTTGGGCACAACAATAATTCCAGATTTAGTCTCAGCAACATGAAATCTATTACTAATAATAAAAAAAAGAAATCTATAAATAGTACGCAAGGGGAAAAATAAGTTAAAATTCCCAAATGTTCACTTTTTGAGAACTGTATTCCTATAATAAAGATAGAAAAAGTCATATAATACCCCCATCTTATATCAGTTCCCCACTGTTGCTATATAAATGTATATTTGGGTAGAATTATAGCTATTAAATGACTTGCCCCACTACACAAGTGTATATCACTATTGTGAACAGTGTCTAGCATGTGTGTCTTGGGAAAAGGTTGAGCAGCTGCCCAGCAGCATTCATCAATAAGTAGGTAGCCAGGGACTCAACTCTATGCTAGCCAGGCCCTGTGGAAACACAAAAAAAAGTATAAGATGCAGGGCGCCTGGGTGGCTCAGTGGTTGAGGGTCTGCCTTTGGCTCAGGGTGTGATCCTGGGGTCCTAGGATCGAGTCCGGCATCACGCTGCCCACAGGGAGCCTGCTTCTCCCTCTGCCTATGTCTCTGCCTCTCTCTGTCTCTCATGAATAAATAAATACAATAAAAAAAAAAGAAAGAAAGAAAGAAAGAAAGAAAGAAAGAAAGAAAGAAAGAAAGAAAGAAAGAAAGAAATACAAGATGGGATTCTTGTCCTTAGGGAACTTACAAACCAGTAGAAAGGACTGACCCCATAACACACAACAGTGACCCATCCATGTCAAGACAGAGTGAAGCATTTGTGTCTATGAGATGGGCTGTATGTCTCTCATTAAATATTTAAGGACAAATGGATTTTGCCCTTGATGTAATACACGGATTGAGAAAAATCAGCCAAAGATAAAGGACAAACTAGAGATGATTTTTTAAGTGTTGTATTGGGGGGAAAAAGAAATACTCACAAGAACCATCCCTTGATGTTTTATCAGTTGTCATATGTACACACAAGGCAGCACAGGGTCAGGATGGACAGCGTTGGCTCTGGAGCCAGCCAGTCTGGCTTCAAACCAGACTCAGGATTCTTGGTCAAAGTCCATAACTTCTCTATGGCTCAGTTTCCCTATCTCTCATGGAGGGATAGTAACAGTACCTACCTCAGAGCATTATTATGAGGACTGAAGGAATGAGTGTGAGGAATGCCCTTAAAATAGAGCCTGACACAAAATACATGCTTGTAAGAATCTGTTAAATTATTTTTTTTCTTTATTTATTTATGATAGTCACACACAGAGAGAGAGAGAGGCAGAGACACAGGCAGAGGGAGAAGCAGGCTCCATGTACCGGGAGCCCGACGTGGGATTCGATCCTGGGTCTCCAGGATCGCGCCCTGGGCCAAAGGCAGGCGCCAAACCACTGCGCCACCCAGGGATCCCCGAATCTGTTAAATTAAATGCATTAAATACTTTGTATCCTCAAATAGTTAATACTTGAATCTTACATGCTCACTTTATGTAATAGTCCACTTTAAGTCTTCACATAAATGAAATAATACATACATAAAGCCAAGATTAAAGTCTCAAATACAGCATCTCCTTCCTGTCCATTGTTTCATGGTGTCAGTCAATAATACTTTTGATGTAGGCAATATGAAAATTAACTATTTTTATTTTCTGTGTGACAGTGTGCTATATTTTGTCTAGCTAAAATTTTGAGATCTCAGGAGCCTGGGTGGCTCAGTCGGTTAAGTGTCTGCCTTTGGTTCAGGTCATGATCCCGGAGTCCTGGGATCAAGCCCCACATCAGGCTCCCTGCTCAGCTGTGAGTCTGCTTCTCCCTCTCCCTCTGCCTGCCGCTCCCCCTGCTTGTGCTCATGCAGTCTCTGACAAATAAATAAATAAATAAAATCTTATAAAAAATAAAATGATAAATAAAATTTTGAGATCTGGTGATTATTATACAGTACTGGGTTTGCATAATCCTTGCCAGGAAAGAGGCATCATCACAAAACACAAATCCTAGTGTCAAGCATTGCTTGTGCTGCTCCTCTTCTTCCAATTTGACTTCAGACTGAGCATTTGTTTACAGTTCAATGTGTACAATAGAAAGTCATTGCCTTTTATAAGATAAGGTTCCTTTGTAAACAAACGCAGTACAAAGATGTGTCTAATTGGGAATTCCTGATACCATGATTGGTGATGTTCTCAAGCCAATGTGAAGACCCCCAAACATAGAGCTTTGAAAAGTACTCCATTCTGTACTCTCCTCTCTTGAACTCTTTCAGACATCTAAATGTAACCCAATTCATGGAGCTATTCATTACAAAAGGAGTCTCACACTGATTTTATTCAGAAAAGGGTCCCTATTTTTTACACCATGTTGGAGAGGAAAAAGTTAAGTAAAAAGAAAATTTATCACTAGGTGTTAATTTGCATATATATTAGCATAAACTCTTACACAAATTTAACTTAAGAACATCTGTCTATGTGTGCAAAACCTCCAAAAACAGTTCGTTGAATCAAGAAAACTTCTTACTTACTATGCATAACAAATGCTTCTGAAAATAAATAATTCTAAAAATTAAGGTTAAACATACTATTTGACATATAGATGTATTTGTGACTTAACAAAACTTGCAAAGCAAATAAAGCACACAAAAGAAATCACCTATTGTTTAAAGATAAAGCAATCAATAAAACCAGACTCAGAGATGACCAAGATGTTGAAATTATTAGAAAGGGGCTCTAATTCAATTTAAATTAATATATTAAAAGATGTAATGGAAAGCTACAGAACATGGATGAACAGATGCAGAATTTCAACAGAAAGCTATACATGTTTTTAAAAAGAATCAAAAGAAATGCTAAAAAAAAAACATATCAGAGATGAAGAATTCCTTAAAAGGCTAATTAGCAGATGGAACCAGTTGGAAAAAGACCAGTAAATATAAAGATATGTCAATAGAAGTCATCCAAGCTGAATTACAAAGATTTTTAAAATGTCAAAGAAAAAGAACTATGGAATACCCAAGAGCTGTGTGGGAGATATCAAATGGTCTAACATACACATAATTAGCTTTTTATTATTAAAAGCCCGTACTTAAAAAAAAAGAAAAAGAAAATCAAAGGAAATGGAAAGAGAGAGAGCATAACAACATGACAACTAAGTGCAATGCATGATTCTACATTGAATCAGGGGAGAATAGCTTTTGAAAGGGTATTATTGGGACAGTTGGTATATTTTAAATATGGATTATGGATTAGAGAATAGCATTTTATTGGTGTCAATTTTTTTCTCGATAACCATACTATGGTTATTTAAGAGAATGTCCTTGTTCTTAGGAAATACAACTGAAATATTTAAGGGTAAAGAAACACGATACATGCAGTTTACTCTCAAGTAGTTGAGAGAGAAAATAATAAAGCAAATGGAGCAAAATATTCACGATTAGTAGAGCTGGTTAAAGTGTATACAGAAATTTTCTGAAATAGTCTTGCAACCGTTTTTAAGTTGAAAATTGTTATTTTATTTACCTATTTATATTTATTTGCCAGAGGGAGAGAGTGTGTGTGCATGCACAAGCAGGGAGAGGAGCAGAGGGAGAGGGAGAAGCAGGTTCCCCGCTGAGCAGGGAGCCTGACTTCAGCTGGATCCAGGATCAAGACCTGAGCTGAAGTCAGATGCTCAACTAGCTCAGCCACCCAGGTGCCCCTATGTTATTTTTAAAAAATATTTGTTATCTCGTTTTGGGTTTCTTTCCTTTTGTTCTATCATGACAATGTACTCTTTAATCTCCATCCCCTATTTCGCCCATCCCCCCACTAGTAACCATCAGTTTGTTCTCTATAGTTAAGTCTGTCTCTTGGTTTGTCTCTCTCTCTTTTCTTTCCCTTGCTCATTTGTCTTGTTTCTTAAATTCCACATATGAGTAAAATCGTACGATATTTGTCTCTTTCTCACTGACTTGTTTTGCTCAGCATAATACTCTCTAGCTCCCTCCATGTCGCAAATGGCAAGATGTCATTCCTTTTTATGGCTTGATAATATTCCATTGTATCTATATACCACTTCTTTGTCCTTCACCTATTGATGGAAATTTGGGCTGCTTCCATAATTTAGCTATTATATATAATGCTGCAATAAACATAAATAAAATAAACATAGTGCATGTATCCCTTGGAATTAGGGGTTTTGTATTTTTTGGGTAAACACCCAGTGGTGTGATGACTGGATCATAGGGTAGTTTTATTTTTAGTTTTAGTTTTTGAGGAACCTCCATACTGTTTTCCACAGTGGCTATACCAGTTTGCATTTCCACCAACAGTGCAAGAAGGTTCCTTTTTCTCTACATCCTAGCCAACACATTGTTTCTTTGTTTTTAATTTTAGCCATTCTGGCCAGTGTGAGGTGATATATAGGTCATTGTGGTTTTGCTTTGCGTATGTCTGATGATGACTGATGTTGGGTATCTCCTCATGTGTCTGTTGGCCTTATATAACATTAGAAGTTTTGTTTAAAGAACCAAACAAGAAAGAGAGAAAATAATAATGAGTGATACCAGCAAGATATAAGGAAGAACAGCCTAAGTAGAATCAAGCACAAGGTAAAAACAAACAAAAAGCTGTGTGTGCATGGTTTCAGCAATCAAAATAAAAATAGGAAAAGTATATGACCCAACAAGGTGTGTAAAGGCAGCAAGAGTACATAAATAAGAACTTCCAAGAAGCAAACTGTCTTCTCAGAGGAAGCCATGTTTTCCTTTGGCACAAAGAAGAATGCCACAGAGTTGGAGAGTCTTTCACAGTTAAGGGGAAACAGAATGGGGGGGGAGGCGGGGGGGTCAGGTTTATACTTAGCCCAGGATTATACTCAGTCTAGGGATAATACTTAGCCATTTCTTCTCTGTGGAGCCCTTCCTGAGAAACCAGGAGTAGTGACTGGGCAGAGGTAAGACACCTACATGGCTATCTTTTCAATGTGTAAGTATACCCAAAGAAGAAATAGAGATGGTGCACATATAGCAAGGGAACAAAAACCACTCTGAATAGCTAGAAAATATTCAACTAGAATTGTTGAAAAGAAAAAAATTTCCCACCACCTTCCCCTTTCACACAGGGCCAGAGCCCCCTTCGCCAACAATACAACTAGGTGTGGTTATTCATTGAAAAGACAAAAGACTGGCCAAGGCTTGAAGTGAATAATTAATTTATGGCTTTGATAAAACAGGTGGGGTCACAGGAGGAGGATCTGGGCAGATAAAAAGCACAGTTGATCATCATTTTTTGCAGATTATGTATTTGTGAACTCTCCTACTCACCAACATTTATGTGTAAGCCCAGAATCAATACCCTGCAGTACATTCCTGGCCGTTCCAGGACACATGCAGAGCCGTGGGGAGTTTGAGTTACCCATGCATGCTCCTAGCTGAGGCTGAAGGAGGCCATGTGTCACCTTCTTGTTTCAGCTCTCCTCTATAAACAAGTGTCCCTCTCATAGACTGTTTAGTGCCACATTTCTTACAGTTTCTTGCTTTTTTTGTTGGTGATTTGCTATTTTAAGGAGCCCCCAAACTCTAATGCCGAAGCGCCGTCTACAGTTCCTCAGTGAAGGATGGCAATGATGTGTTGTAGAAAGAAAGCTGGTGTGTAAGGTAAACTTCATTCAGGCATGAGTTACAGGTCTGTTGGCTATGAGTTCAGTGCTAATGAATCAACAGTATCTATTAAATAAGGTGTCTTTAAACAGAAACACTCATAAAATAAAGGTTATGTATTGATCAGTTGATGGAAATGTGACCAGATGCTTGCGGGCACCCAAACCTGAATTTCTCCTCAGAGCAATGGTTCAGTATTTGTTCGTTCAGTGTTTTCTGTGATCTTCTACAGCATAAGTGTGAATAAGAATTGATTAATAGAAACACATTCAACTCTCAATGGTAGCTGGTGTTGAGGACAGAGTAGGGAGAAAGAGCTAACAGTCTGAAGCTTTGGTCAGTTTGAAAAAAAAGTTATGGGTGAGAGCCAAGAGATGCTGTTGCTTGAAATCCTGGTACATGACAATTTATTTATGTCTCGCATCTGATGCCATTTCAGAGTCCGATTATAAGCCACATTTCTGTGTCAATAAGGAAACACCCACCACTTGTAGCTTAAAATCTCTCAAATGGTTGTAATGACATTTTTGGGTTTTCTGTCCCAAGATAAAGCAACCAGATAACAGGAAGCTACATTTCCCCCTAATTATTTCAGTGATCAATGTGAATATAATCTCCAAATACCTTAGTCTCCCATATAAAATGAAAAGTATATTGTTTGCCACATGATTGAGAAGGATGAAGTGACCTGAAATACCTAAGGGGGAAAAAAAGCATTTGTTCATACAAAGTATCCCTTTAAGAAAACTAAGTCAAAGGACACTTGGGGATGCTATCACAAAGTGAAAGGGAAGCAACAGCATTTATACATCCTTAGTTCCAATCTAAAAGATGAATGAGCTTATGCCAAGAGTTTAATAAATGTAGAAAAATTTGCTCAAATACTAGTATATTCATTTTTTCTTTTTTAAAAATAATGGAAGAGGAAAACATAATAAAATAGTGGGAAGGTATTTCAAGAGCTATGCTTCCACATTAAATTACACAGGAGCCTCAACTAACCAGAACAAAGGGAGGGGGGTCACTGAATCTCATTATCTTGAATTTTCTGATTGGTTAGGGCGTAAGCAGAAATGCCTTGTCCGTGACATTTCTAAAAAGTCTCCTACCATTTGTTGCCCTGTGCACAAAATACTGCTACTAATAACACATCTAATATGTATTGAACATCTGCCTTGGAACTGGTGCTGTCAAATGCTTTTTCACTCATTTATTCCTCAAAATGGTCCTCCACAGTCAGGACTCGGGATTCCCATTTTAATGCGGAAACTGAGGCACAAAGAGGTCAGGTTAACAGAGCGAATGCAATCCCTGAGGACTGAAATACTTTCATCGCTTCCTTAAAATCATACTGAACTTTAGCAAATGCTATCATTCTCTGGGATGGCAAAGGTATAACACTGGGTAGAAATCTGTTTTAACCCTGGGTCATGGTCTTGATTTTTAATAAATTTTTGGCATGAGAATGCTTCACTGGCACTTATTTCCAAGTCTTAGAAGCAGATTGGGGAGTGGTTAAGCACAAACACCAGGTAATCCAGTGTCTATTTTGATGGTTTCTTAATATAGAGTAGCTGCCCACATTGCTATACCTCTGGTGAAAACTAGGTTTTTGCAAATTAGTGAAGGTGCTCTGATCACATGCCAGGTATTACCGGGCAGCATGGCGCAATGATCTGTCTTAGGAAATCAGTAACAATCCTACAGGTTGAGCTGAGGATCTGACCACATTCCAGACTGCTTCAATGGCGCTTTAACTGAACACTCCTACTTCATTCAAAGTTTATTCTTTCTTTCTTTAGGAATCTTATCTTTTCATAAACTTTGTAATGGCAAAAATGACCTCCAGTCCAAGATAGCTCTTTCTTATTATTGACCATGAGAGTCAGAAGTCCTGATTCTTTTAAACAGCTGATGTTGGCTGAGACCCAATCATCTCGCTGTCACTGGTATTTTAACAGCATTTTCTTATCATGGCTCACCATCTGCCTTTAGAGTCATCTCATTGTTTGTTTGGGCATAAACTCTCCTAACTATCTCTGAAAAATAAAGTCCATACTCTCCCATAGAGATGCAATTAAAAACCACTGCAAGAGGACGACAGGTTTCAAGCTTATGTTTCATTGTCATCAATGAAAACTGCTGTAGAAAAGCACAGCATATCATTATGCGAGTGTATAAGACATTTGGAAACTCCAACAATAAAACATCTCTAGTAGTAAGTGGGTTTATTGACATAACTGAACATAACAATGTATAACATTTATTCATTTCCCACCAAAGGACTTTCCAGTCAAAATGTTTTTACATAGATTTTGCTGGGTATTTTTTTTTTTTTCTTTCCGTGAAGTATTTTCAGTGATGTTCTGCGGTTGAAAAGGGTGGGTGGTGGGGAGAATCAGAGGTTTTTTTTTTTCCCAGACTTTCGATGGGGCTCAATATTACACCGCTGTGCAAAAGGAACAGCTAAAAGATGCCATTGCTCTACACATGAACAAAACCAGGAGCACAAGAGGGGTAAGTAAATAACCTAAGGTTGCAAATAAGAATGAGCTGCGACCCCTGTCCCATGTACTAAGATGCTCGGGATCTGACACAAGCCCTGGCAGCAAACTTAGAATGACAGCCTATTTCCTGCGGTTTATTAAGTTTTGGCCCTACAGATAAGACTGCCAGAGAAGCAGCTGTACTGTAAGTGGTCTGGACATTTATTCATCTGAACATAAACACAGATCCGTTCGTTTAGAGCCCTGGGTCCCTGCTCAGCTGCTGGGGCAAAGGCAGGCTCGGCTCAACGGAGGCCAAACATAAAAGGAGTGCACTGGGGTTGAAGGACCCCCAGACTACGATAGATTCCCTGAGTCATCAGGACCCTCAGGGGCTTAAGGCCTGAAACAGAAGATTCACTGTTAGCCTTTGCACCATAGCAGTAGCCTCCATGGCACCCCACTGCCAATAAATCCATAACCACGGTGAAATATAACCGTGCAGATCTTCCCTGTGACTGCTTCTCTTAGACCACACACAAGATTATTAATGTAAACCAAAGCACTACACTTAGTGATAAACATGTACTTCATAAATATCAGGGGACCAAAGAGTCCCAAATAGTTGAAAACCACTGAGCAAATAAAGGAGCCTAATCCTAAATCTAAAACAAAAACATTTAAAGGAAATACTGCAATTATTAACTAAAAGATAAGATTTAGTAACATGGTAAAACACTGCATAGTGGGGGGATTAACTTGCAAAATATATAATTATTTCACAGTGAGGTTTAAGTATGCCTAACAATCTTCTGGTTTTAGTAGAAACAAACAACCGCGGATGTACACTTTTCACATTTTTTCCCCATAATTTCCTCCCCTGTTTCATATAGAGTAACAACACATTAATGTGATTGAACATTACACTGTCAATTGACTATCACCTTTTGCTTCCCTGCCTTTATCACTTAACTGTGCAACTCAAGAGAAGCAGGGCACAATCAACCGCATATCACTGATAAAAACATGAGAAGTACCGCATCGCATTTATTCCAACCTGGACACAGTGTCAGAGATGCGGTTAGGCCAACCGGGAGGCCGCTGTTCCCTACACGGTCATCTGTTGTGCACACCGTACATTCTTTTATCAAGTCTGGCACTGAAATTTCCTTTTCCACACATGGGCTTAGAAAAATAAAATTAAAAAGCCACAGGAGCAACCCTGACAGAGAAGTCTGGCACGCAGCCTTCTCCTGAGAAAGTAGGTAATCTCAGTTAACCCCAAGGTCGGCAAATGTTCTTGTGGTGTTAATGTTAAAAAAAAAAAAAAAAATACTAGTTGAACTGCTCAGCTCAACTAAAATAGTCCTTGAGTTTATGGTCAGTTTGTTAAACGTCAGAGCTCTTCACATTGTTGAAAACCAAACCAAACCAAACCAAAACAGCGTCTCTAATTATTTAAACATTAAATTATCCTGAATGTTCTATTAACCAACATGAAAGAGTTCCTTGGCGAGCGTGTTAAACTTTACCACCTGTTTACAGCCTCCACCTTCTTGGCAGAGACCACCAGACCAGTGCCTCCTTTGTAACACTAATAAGTTCCTTTTCCCTTAAATAGGACAAAACTCTTCTATTTCACACTGAACAAACAAACAAACAGAACAAAAAAAAAAAAAAATGCATGCACCCAAATCTCTTTCTGGCCATACCGGGGAGGGCAAAAGCACCCTTTTCTACCTGGCCATACGGGGCCAGGTTCTTGCACTGCAAAGCCACAAAAGCCATATCCAAGGTCTCCATGCAGAAGAAGGCTTCCCGCCTCTGGCCTGTACCATCCGTTTGTCCCCTACTCTTGGCCTTGACCGCCAAGTACCACCCATGCACTTCACGAGTGAGTACTGGAAATTGGGGGAGGGGGTGCCAAACCGGCTTCCCCTTGGGCCTCTCCGGCAAGTGCACAAGAGGAGAAGCTCTGATAAAATGAGATCTTCCCCTGAGGTCGGCTGAGGGGCTCCCCGGGCAATGAGAGGGTCTGCACACTGCACCCCCCTTCCCCCCCGCCCCCCACCCCCTGCAGTCTCTGGAGCTAGTCCGCAAATCGCTGCAGAAGATGGTCCTCCCGCCTCAAGCTGCCCCCCGTGCCGCCGCCGCCGCTGTCCATGAAGCGGTCGCAGGGGAACTCGATGAGGTCGGCCTCGCTGAGCGCACACACGGTGGCGCGCGGCCGGTGCGACTGGAACCCGGAGAAGTCCGCAGACACGCCGGTGCCCATGGAGCGCAGCGGCCGTCGGGTGGAGTACATGTGCCTGACGTGCACCGGCGCGCCCGCCTTGCGCCTCGCCCGCAGCTTCCTGCGCAGCCAGCGCGACGCCCAGGCCGCCAGCGCCAGGAGCACCAGCAGCGCGTTGACCGCCAGCAAGACCAAGGTCAGCAGCTGGTAGTCCACGCTGCCCCGGGCCCCGGGCTCCGGCAGGGTGACCAGCCCGGCGCAGTGGTCGCGGGGCGCCACCGGGCAGACGCGGCCGCCGAGGACGCCCTCCACGCACACCAGGTAGGGGGTGTCCCCGCGCAGCTCGCGCAGCGTGGCCGAGTCGCTGCGCTCGGGCAGGTAGACGAAGCGGTGGAACTTGGGCTGCTGCCCAAAGCGGTCGAACAGCAGGCGGAAGCGCGCGCCGCCCAGCGGCGGGGGGCTGCGGTGCTGGCGCACGGCCCAGCGCACCGACGCGCTGTCGGCGCCCACCGCCTCCACCGTCAGGTTGCACAGGATGAACTTGTTGAAGTCGCACGGGTCGGACACCAGCGGCGGCGGCGGCGGCGGCCCGGCCCCGCCGTCGGACGGGGCGGCGCTCTCCCGGGGCTGCGCGGCCAGGCGCTGCTTCGCCGCGCGCTGCCAGGGGTCGCCCGCGGGCGGTGGCCCAGAGGCGGGCGCGGCCGTCGGGCTGGGCTCCGCGCGGGCGGCCTCGGCGGGAGTCGGCGGGCCCCGCTCGGGCTTCTGGAGCAGGTCCAGGGGCTGGGGCGCGGGGCCCGCGGCGGCGGCGGCGGCGGCGGCGGCGGCGGCGGAGGGGTCCGGCGGCTGGAGGCCCGGGCCCCGGCGGCTCAGCCTCAGAGCGCTGCGGTTGCCCAGGAGCTCCCCGGCGGCCCCGTCCCAGGCCCCCCCGGGCAGAAACCGCCCGCGCTGCTGCGGCTGCGGCTGCGGCTGCGGCTGCCGCGGCAGCACCTCCGAGAGGCCGCCTGCAGGGGGCGCCGCCGCCTCCCCGGTGGTGGTGGGCAAGGGCCTCCCCCGGCCTTCGGCGGTCGGGGAAACTGAGGGCGAGGGATCTGCGCAAGACCCGTTCTGCAGCTGCTGGTCATCCAGGTAATCCAGGTACTTGCCCCGCAGGGCCGGGGGGTGGCGACACTGCACGAAGACGGTGAGGAGGCGGCCTTGAGAATGCCAGTCGCCCATCCAGCGCTTCAGGCCGCGCAGACGGCAGTCGCAGGTCCAGCCATTGCCGTCTAGATCCAGCCGGTAGAGGGCCGGGCTGGCGGCGAAGATGTCCCCCGAGAGGGCGCTGAGCGCGTTGTCGCGCAGGCTGAGCTCGCGCAGCCGGCCCAGGTGGCCAAAGATAGCGGGGTGCAGGGCGGACAGCGCGTTCCCGCTAAGGTCCAGCGCCTCCAGGCTGTGCAGGGGCTCCAGCAGCGCCACGGGCAGCTGGCTCAGCCGATTCCCCTCCAGGCGCAGCTCGCGCAGGGCCTCCAAGCCCCAAAAGGCCTCCGGCGCCAGGTGTGTGAGCTGGTTGCCCCTGAGTGACAGTAGGCCCAGCCGCGGCAGGTGCTGGAAGACGCGCGGCCCCAGGTGCTGCAGGCTGTTGGCCGAGAGGATGAGCGTGGAGAGGGAGCGCAGCGGTGCGAAGGTGGCTGCGTGGCGTAAGGAGGGCTGCAGCTCGTTGGCGGAGAGGTTGAGGAAGCGCAGTTTGCCCAGCTGGGCGAAGGCGTTCTTGCCCAGAAAGCGGATCCGGTTGGACTCCAGGTGTAGGTAGAGCAAGTTGCCCAGGGGGGCAAAGGCCGCGTCCGGCAGCGCCCCCAGGGCGTTCCCGTCCAGCCGCAGCTTGACCAGACTCTCCAGGCCCTCGAAGGAGCCGCGGCTTAGGCGGCCGATCTCGTTCCCGTTGGCGTAGAGGATGCGCAGCTTGCGCAGCGGGGCCAGCGTGCCCGGGACGAGCGCCTGCAGGAGGTTGTTGCCCAGGTACAGCTCCTCCAGCCGGGAGAGCTTCTCAAAGGTCTTGGGGTGCAGGGAACGGATCTGGTTGTACTGCAGGTCCAGCCGTCTGAGCTGCCCCAGACGGTGGAAGTCGAAGGCCGTGATGTTGGTTATGAAGTTGCCGCCGAGGCTGTAGGTGAGCACGTCCTGGGGGCTCGGCAGCGAGCTGGTCTTGGGCACGGCGCGGAGCCCCCTGTTGGTGCACAGGAGGTGCTGGGGGTGCTGGCAGTCGCAGCGCTCGGGGCACACCGGCTGGGCCCGCGGCGGGAGCGCGAGGCAGCCGCACACCACGAGTAGGAAGCGCACCGCGCGGGCAGCCCCCATCGCCGCCCGCCCTGCGTGCTTCGGCCGAAGCGTCCTCTTGGCCCGCCTGCTCCGTGTCTCCTCTGCATTCCCCTTGGCCTGGCCAGAGCCGCCGAATGGCCTCTTTCGGACTCCGCAGCGCGGTCCAGCCCCTCCTCCGCCCTTTGTCCGGTGGCTGGCCCGGGTCTCCGCAGGCGGGCTTCGCCCGGCCAAGTCAGGCGGCTCGGGGCGCTCCGGGAGCTCCGGGTGCTACTTGTTGCATTTCTGCACAAAACTGTTCCTCCGGCTGTGCGTCGGGGGGGCGGAGGGGGCGAGCCAGACCTGAGCTTTTTGTTTGCAGCTTGAGTCCGGAGAGCTGGATTCCCTGGCACGGATTCTCCCCGCCGAGCGGATTCCCCAGCTGCAGGCGGGAGCCCTTCCAAGAGCTCCTCGGGGCGCGGCTTGGCTGCGGCGCCCCGGCGGCTCGGCCCCCGCAGCCCGCAGCCCGCGCCTCCCGGTCCCCGGACCCCGGACCCCGGTCCCGGTCCCGGTCCCGGAGCGCGGCCTCGGTGCAACAGCCGGAGGGAGGAGCCGGGGGTGCGCAGGCTGCGTCCGGAAGGGACCCAAGTCGGCGAGTGGCGGGCAAACCGGGCGGAAATTCGTTCTTCCCACACTCTGCCCCCCGGGGATGCAGGCGGAGAAAGAGGAGACGGCGGAGGGAGGACAGACCCCGACTGGGGGAGGAGGAAACGCTAAGTGGCTCCGCGTCTGGTCAGCCCGAGCCCGGGACGCCGAGTGAGAAAAGTACGGATTAGAAACAGCTGTACGGGTCGGCCCTCTCCGCCGGGCTGGGGGCGGGGGTGGATTACCGGGCTAGCAAACGGAATTTGCAGACAGAGACCTTTTTTTTTTTTTTTTTTTTTTTTTTTTTTTTAATTTATTTTAGATCAGTACACCAGGCATTTCGGAGCACCAGGAGCGCCGCTCCTCTTTTTCGTTAGAAGTCACTGGCTCTTCCAGGTGTCACCTTGCGGGAAATCCAGGCAGCACGGAGCATGCAAACCTTTCTGCAAAAAAAAGTTTAGGGCAGCGTTAGGTTGTCTGCAAGGAGCTGTCGGTGGACCCCCGTCGGAAGAGGCCAGGTCAGCCCCTTCTGAATGTCGGGTGTTTAGGTGTCTGACCAGGCTGCACAGGTAGCCAGGTAGGTGGCCCAGGAGAGGCATCGTCCCATTTAGGGATCTGGAACTGAGCACTCGCTTGGCCTCTGCTGTAGGTAAGCGCCTGGAGAATCTCAGAACTGGTTCTACCGCCGTGAAGGTGTCTCTGTCAGATTTTCGTGATTTAGTCCCATTACTCCTCCTCCAGGCTTACAGCCCTTGGGGTAGGCTCTGCACATGTGCACATATATAAAAGTCACCTTCACAGACCCTCAGGGAACTGCTGCCTTGGGGCCTCACCCTCCCCACTGCCTGGGCTTGTGGTGATCTTCAAAGTCTTTAGGCCCAGGAGTTCTCAGGCCTGGCTTAGTGGGGGAGTCTCACCACTTATCAATATAGAATGGAGCATTTGGCACTGACTCCTTTGAGGGCAGCCCCTGCTGAAAATGAAGATGGGCAAGGAGTCTCTGTTTTGTAGAATTTGTTTATGCGAGGGGTGTTGCTAAAAATAAAGGCCCCTTCTCTCCCCTCCCCACCAAGGGGTTCAGAAAATGTAATCTTAAGGACCCACACTGTGAAAAATTAAGGGAGACATATCCTCACCTCAAAAGGCTGACTGTCTAGTGCGGAGGGCAAGTCGTGGAAAGGTGAAGTCATAATCTAAGGTGGTAGTAGGAGACAGCTGCTGAGATACAAGGTGAGTTTTAGTAATTCTAGTGATGGACAGTGATTGATCGTCTCATTTAGCAATTTATGTAGGCGGGTGATAGAGATGCGTTCTGAATCGCAGGAAAGATGAGATTCTTGGCTGCATGGTTGAGAAAGACTTACGGGAAAGCAAGTACCGGGCTCCAGGAAGATGGGTGGTGGAGAACTAATGGCCAGTCAGTAGCGAAATGCCTGTTTGGGGCACAGTGAACAGCCTCACGTTTGCTTGTGATGTGCTTTGAGTTTTCTAATAAAGGATGAATGTGGGAAATCAAGTATCTGTCTTCACAAGATAAAAGGTAGTTTGGTTTTTAGTTCTCATGGTGAGAAACTTCGAAAACCTTTTTAGTTCTTGACTGCAGTCCTCTTTACAAAGGAATGGCTGCTCTAGAGGGTGAAACCCAGCCAGTGTAGCATGAGCTGGCCTGATCCAGGTCCCAGGAGCTCTTAGGAGGATGCTCAGTCCTTGCTGGCAACAGAAGTTATCTCGTTTTTTGTTTTGTTTTGTTTTGTTTTTCAGAGGAGAGAAGACTAAGAAGCTACTGGCTTTCAGATTGAACCACTGGATGTACCTGGGATGGAGCTGTGAGCCTGTAGTGTGAGGACACACAAAAAGCCATCCGAGCAGAGAAGAGGTTGGGAGCTGAGAGACGTGTAACATGGAAGAGAGACGGCGGAGCCGAGATCAGACCCATCCCTTAGCATCAGCCTCCCCTCCTCCTGAGCCTGCAGAAAACTTGCAGAGCGGGGACAGCAGGCAGCGTTCCATAGGACCTCTATAGTTGGCCCTAATCATAAGATGCCGCTATGTAAGATTTACAAAGTCATCAGGCCCCTGCCGATGTTCGTTTTTTTTCAGCGTTTTTTGACGTTTTGACTGTCTTTGGTAGTAGTATTGCCCCGAGTTGAACATTTCTACCAGTTGGTGCTGGATTGCAGGTAGAAATAACATCATATGCGGTTTATGTCAAAAGACAATTGCTTTCCCATAACATTCCATTTCCTTGAAGTAATCCATCTGCCTCCTATAGTTAACTTTGCTTAAAATAGATACAGTGTGCCATACTTCAAATGAGTATAAAAAGCTTCTCATGGGTTTTGCTAGGCACCCTCACCCAGTTTCAGCGAGATTAAGACTTTGAGATCTACAGATGACGCGATACCACCTATGTGTGTGTGCGTGCAGATGAATTCTTTCTGAAGTAGTGTGATTACTGTCTTTTTAACCAGGGCTTCCATTTGCAAAGGCATGTAACTTGAGGTCAACTTTACAAATCAATGACATTTACATCCTTCAGAGTACATTAATGTGATATTCCTCTGTGCCCCCAGTGGTCTCCATTTCTGTAATGCTACACGTTCAGGTGTTCGATTTATTTTTCAGGCCATCTCTCTTCCAGGAGCTAAAACAGTATTTTGCTTGAATTCAGCAGCACCTTAGGTGCCCTGGTAGTGAAGAGCTATAATAGCAATGCCAAAACTGCATTTGCTCTGAATGCTGGTGGTCTGGCGGGTAGGTTTTAGTGAGAATCTAGCAAGTGACCAATCCCAGGATGAGTGATGGGAATGTGGTCTCTGATAGGATTCGATGCCAGACCCCAGGGCTTAACGGCTCAGTCGGGAGGCTGATGAGCAAGGACACACTGCATCACCAGCTGATTAAGTGCTGAGGGATGGAGCCGTGGAAGCCCTGAGGGGGACACGTGGCCTGGCCTGAGAGCGTGAGGAAGGTGTCCAGAGGAGGAAAGTGCTGGAAGCCTGCAGACATGTGCAAGAGAGTCTGCTAGGAAGCTCTAGATCTTCTGTCCTTGTAGATGAGAATTTTTTGACATCTGTAGTTTTCCACGGTATCACACAACCTTGCTCATACAATGATTTTCCAATAAATATTCCCTTATTCCCCTTTAAGGATTTCTGCAGGCAGTGGACAAAAATCATATTTGCACTGCAACGTCAAAAGGTATCTCTGCTAAATAAAGTAGGTGCTATACAAAGAACATGTTATCTGTCTAGTTCTTGCCTTCTAGAACCTTGCTGTGACTGTGGTTTGTGTGGAATATGTGTTGATAGAACATCCAGACCAACGTATTCATTTATGTACGATATACAGAAGCATCGTGTAGGTACTAGATCTATAGCACCACTCTTGGACCAGGGCTGCCTGGCCCCCTCTTCTGGGCCCCTGCACTTGAGAGAACTTTGTTCCAGTCCTCCTCTGGTGTGTCCATCTCAGAAGAGCAGGATTTCAGGCTTCCGAAGGTATGTGCCCACCCACAGCCCACAGCCCTACTCCTGCTTGGTTCCTAGGACCCTGGAATTTCTTACTCAACTGCCTCAGTCTGTGAAGACCTTTTATCCATCTGTCCTCTTGGCGGTTGATTATGCCTAGGGCCAAGGGAAGGCCAAAAGGCAGCTGTGCAAAAAAGAATCTGGAGGTGTGAGCTGCAATTTCCCATGGTATGCCCGGGAGGCCACTGCGAGACTCCTGGTAATTCAGGAGCCGGAGCTGAGAGGAGGAGCCAGGGACCAGGGATCTTCTCTCACTCTCTAATCCTGGGCTTCTCAAATATTAGCGACAGGCTTGTCCACGTGTGTAGCATTTTAGGAGGAAAAAGTACATATACTTTGATTTAGAAAGAAAAAGGAGGCAAATTATAGGAGTTTGAAGGAAAGCATTTTTTAAAAAGTAAATTCTACTTTGTTATAACATAGCCTATACCTAATTTTCTATAAGAAGCAATAATTTTTAGTAAGAGCAAGGATGCTGTTGTCTCCATTTAAGTGCCTGTCTCTTAACTATGTAATGTCTTTGTTTACGGATGGATCCAGGCTTGATCATATTCCGGGAGATTCATGTATTGATTATGCTTAAATGTATAATTTGGATAATCACACATGGAAATCCAGAAGCGAATGCTGTTCACCAGAGAAACAAGAGCTTTGCTGTTGCACTTTTGGTAAGCTTGCCCTTTAAATCTCAAGCGCATTGGGGGATAGTTGCAGAGGTCAGAAGCACAAGCAAGTCTGGGCTGGTTCCATGACACATATATATGGTGCAAGGGGTTCTTGGATGTTCTTGCCTGGGCCTGGAATCTTCTTGGGCTTGCCAAGGATGTACAATGCTTTCTTCCCAAGCAACCTGTGGTTCCCTTGAACTTGAACTGGAGAGGCAAGAAGGATTCCAGGCCGTGTCTTCAGTAGCTCCTGGACCTGGTGTGAGTTGGCTGCTCTGGGGCAGGAAAGGTTAGGGGGAGGAGAGCTCAAGCTCCCTGCCGCTGGGAGAGGTGGATCTGCCAAGTTCTGCTGGAGCAGCCTCCTGGAGCTCACTCAGGACAGCCTGCAGAGAAGGCAGCTGTTTCCTCACCCCTGTACGCCAGTCCAAGAGAGGCAGTGTGGCCCCTGACACAGATGAAGTAGGAAACCAAGAATCCCTGTTGGTTCATGTTACCAAACCCGACCCCCAAAACTCTCTTTCTCTGTCTGAATGAGCCTCATCTTACTCCCAGTCTGGGAGTCAGGTTTTTTGCCTCCAGGATTAGGAATGTGAATAAGAAGACCAGTGGGTTACAATATATTTGCTGATTCTCCATGTTCCCCCCGCCCCCACCCCTTATGCAATAGGAATGTGGATTCCTGGCTAGGTACCGGCCTTACTAAATCAGAATCTCTGGGGACAAAGTCCTAACATCTGCATTTATAAGCCATCAGATGATTTTTACGCACGCTTAAGTTTGAGAAAACTAATCGACAGTATTTTGCAAACACCTGCTTATGATTGGCTGGTTGTATTATGATAATATCAGTAATGATGACTGGCACTTACATCGTGCTAGCTGAGTGCCAGGCAGTGGTGTGAGCACTCTGCATAAAGTAACTCATTTATCTCTACAACTACCCTGTGAGGTGGTAGGAGCTATTGTCAACCCATTTTATAGAGAGGAAACTGAGGAGCTTACTAAAGATACCGGATCCTAGGCTCACCCTGATAGACTGATTCAGAACCTCCAGAATAGGGCCTAGGAATCTTTATATAACACATTCCCAGGGTTTGGTTTTTTTTTTAAGGTATTATTACTGAAGGAGAGATCTGAAGGGCTTATTCAGACCTTTCCATGTCTCCTCTGCTAGAAGCCCAGGAAAAGAAAGATCAGGGAAGGGTGCCTGGGTGGATCAGTTGGTTAAGCATCTGCCTTTGGCTCAGGTCACAATCCTGGGTTCCTGGGATGGAGCCCTACATCGGGCACCCTTGTCAGCCAGGGGGTCTGCTTCTCCTTCTTTCTCTGCACCCCCATTCATGTTCTCTCACACTATCTCTCTCTCAAATAAATAAACAAAACCTAAAAAAAAAAAAAAAAGGAAAGGTGAGTGTGACCTCTTTCCATTCCTTCTGAGAGCTCAGCATCCTGAGCTGAGTTCAATGTTATATGGACAATAATCCAGGATGCTGGTGCCATCATAGATAAACACGACGAGCACAATTTGCTGTAATAGCAATTATGTTTTGAGAAGAAAGGAATAACTGAAACCTTTGTAGGAAGTATCAGCCCACATAATACTGTCTGTGTTGAAGGCCGTTGACAAGTGACTGCTTCCAATACACTGGATTTTAGGCCCAAGGAACATCCTTAACCATCCATTCAAAGATGCCTGAGTATTTGAAATGGACGTGTATAAGCAAATTGCCTCGCTACCAGAATGATAGTGAACTGCAGGCACTTTTGGCAAGTTAAAAGAAAAAGTTGCTGGCTGAGTGTAAGAACTTAAGAAATAAGGCAAATCCACATACTGTTTATAGTTGCAGCACAGAGTTTGTTTTTGTGTAAACTGAAATTTTATAGCAGTAATACAATGATGTCCCCTCTTAGAATTCAGTCAGTAGCCTAAGGAAATGCTTTAGGTATAAAAGTGTTTCTTATTCCTAAATACTAAAATATTTGCCATCTCAAGGAACCAGACCTATAATTGTATTTTATGGTACAACTTTCCAATATTCTTTTATTTGGGTTTCTTCGCACTACAGTAATAACATTTATTTAGCGATTTATATCCCCACCCAGCTGGAAAGACAACAAACACCCTTATTTTATTCCACTTTGGTGGTACTCAACAGCTGTCGCTGACTTGTCAAAGAATTTTCACAAAAAAAAATCTAGAAGAAAAAATTTTAAAATGTTAATAGTTGTCTTTACATGGTGAGAAAATGAATGATTGCTTGCATTCTGTTTTTTGGCTTTTCCTAAATGAGGTCCAATCATTATGTGTTACTTTGAAATTAATAAAAAATACTTTAAAAACAAAATTTTAAAGAACAAATTGAATATCTGGCTTTAACCTCAACATCGGTCTCATGAGGCAATGAGGTGAGCATTTTTCATATCCCAGTTTGGAGGAGAGGGTGCTAGAAACTAGAGAAGTTAGCTAACTTCTGGAATGTTAACTAACTTCTGGAATGATCCAGCACTATAATAATAGAGTGCAGACCACAACCTAAGCCATTGGCTTCTGACCTCGAATTTTTATGGTTGGACCTTGCTAGGCTCCCTGTTGATACACGCCTATAGGTACAACTCATGAAGCCAGTTGAGAGTGATATTCAAAATCTTCGCAGTTGGTACAGTAAGAGCACCAGCCAGCCGGGTTTGGCACTGCCCCAGTTCCGGACAGACGGATGCCGTGAACAACCAGCTCAGCATGCCAGTGCCCATCAGCTGAAAGTAGACCTGCCTGTACTTGATTAGAGTTTTTGAACAGTGCTTTAGACATCCATCTTTTTGTTTCTTTAATAACTGCATTATTAAAAGCCATCAGCTTAAGGCTTAGGCACAATATAATCAGTAACCACGAGAAACAACACACAGAGCCTTCCTGGGTTCAAGTTCTTTCAAATTACAAGTTTGTCTGGGCTCCAGTCTTAACAACAGAACATTGATGAGAGGGCAAAGTCTTCATTCAACATTTCACAAAACTTGGGTTTTGTTTTCCATTTATAATTCAGAAATTGTCTCCCCCTCTCCTCAGTGGACCCACAGATATATTTGAAGGGAATTTAATTCATAACTCATTTAATTCATAACTCATAAAAAGCTTCTCACAACTTGATCTGAATTGTTATTATTAATGGCTTAAAAATTTTTGTGGGGGGGGCACCTCTTGAAGAGTATCAACTTCAGGACTCCTGGGTGGTTCAGTGGTTGAGCATCTGCCTTTGGCTCAGGTTGTGATCCTGGGGGGTCCTGGGATGGAGTCCCTCACGGGATCCTGCTTCTCCCTTTGTCTGTGTCTCTGCCACTCTCTCTGTGTCTCTCATGAATAGATAAATAAAATCTTAAAAAAAAAAAGAGTATTGACTTCAAGGATGAGTCACTCTTCCTGTCTGTTATCAGTGATTTTTTTTTTTTTAATCAAAGCCTGGATGCACATGTGGCAAGCCCCAGCCCCCCATCTGCCCCAGAGCTGCAGTGTCTCCTTATTCTAATGTCACAATGTAAGGCCAAAATAAGGGAGGCAATTTCATACCCACGCCACTGAAAACTGTGGCGCTATCCTGGCAAGAAACAGTCTATCAATCTCAGCAATGGAAATAATCTCGAACAGTCCAATAATTGACTGTATACACGGTGTAAATACCCTCAAAGTGTTTGCAGATTTCATCAAAAGACCAAATGCTTTTTCCTTAAGACCAGGAATATGGCAGGGAAGGAAATTAAAGTAAAAGAATACCATCCCCTTCTCAGAGTCTCTGTAATTTTCTATAAAGATTTGCACTTTGATTATGCTTAGTAGCACCATATGCTGGAGTGGGACGCAAGATCAAAGGTTTCAGCCACCGCACTGGAGCCTTGCTGGAGGCAGGATCAAATATTTCTGCTGGTAGAAAGCTAATGGGTACGTAGGACACTCCTCCAGCTCCCTGTGCCTCCCTATTTAATTTCCGAAATATAATTGAGAACACAGCCAATGTGAATGTTTTGAGCATCTTCTTCATTGTCTGCTCTAACACACCTTAGGCTGAAAAAGAAAAGTGTTTTTTTTTTTTTCATCACTTAAAGATATTTAGAGGTAAAGAATTTTCAGAGGCTTAATATCAGTCGTCAAGTTTTATAGTATGTATGATCTTAAAAAATTTGGGGAATGAGAGGTTGCTGAACATGGCTTTTCTCTGGTTGGTAGGAGAACAGATATTTTTCTCATTCCACTTTATGATCAAAATTTTCTTCAATGAACATTTGTTTTTGCAGTTAAAAATCTTTGCTAAAAGTGTACATGATAACATATTCAGTCTTGCTTTCCCCATTGCCCTGACAATGTCCCTCTTCCTTCCTTTGTTACAAATGGTTTTTCTTATAAACCTTTTAAAAAACATTTAAAAGCATTTTAAATGCTTTTAAAAAACATCGATCTTGGTAATGGAAATAATCCTGGATAATCAAACAATGTATTGTATACTGTGTAAAAACCCCCAAAGCATTTGCAGATGTCATCAAAAAGCAAAACATTTGTCCTAAACTACCCGTGTGATGTGTATGAGGTGAGCAGAAGACAGAGTCCACTTGCTAGGTCTCTGACCTTGAACCATGTCAGTGTCTTTGGTCGGTGGTTCATTGTCTTATTTATAAAAAGGGACAAATCATACTTGCCCGATGTATGAGTTTTGGGAACTATATGGGAAAGTACTTAGTGACTACCAGCGTTATGAAATCAGGATTCTTGCTAACATTTCGACTTCATGCATGTCTTCTCTGTGAGAATCTGTGGCCCTCCAGGGCAGGACCGTGCCTTATGCACAGATTTTGACATCCTTTGTGACATCAACAGGGGCTTTTCTTAAATTGTGAGTCTCTAAAAAATATTAGGTTGAGCCAAAAAGTAGAGGAGGAGAGCACACTCCAAGTAACTGTTCTTTTTTTTTTTTTAATTATTTATGATAGTCACAGAGAGAGAGAGAGAGAGAGGCAGAGACACAGGCAGAGGGAGAAGCAGGCTCCATGCACCGGGAGCCCGACGTGGGATTCGATCCCGGGTCTCCAGGATCGCGCCCTGGGCCAAAGGCAGGCGCCAAACCGCTGCGCCACCCAGGGATCCCAGTAACTGTTCTTCTACCTTTCCGTGTAGGTTCTGTTCCTAACTTTTCATGGTTTCCTCGCTCTATTCCAGGCTGCCTGAGCCCAGAGCACTCAGTCTTTGGCACCCAGGTTCTCCTCGGATAACTATATGGATGTGCCTAGGTTCTGGGCCAGCTCTGCCGTCCGTTAGAACATGGTGAATCTCTTGACCACTTTGGGCATCGTGCTTTATAAAGTGCGGTTGTAATACAAGCAGTGCTTGCTCAGATGGTTGTTCTTGTCAGTAGTAGCCCCTATGCAGGTGAAAGATTATCAGGGAGAGAAAAGGAGGAGTTCTTTGGTCAGCCTGGGCTCTATGCCACGTCTCAGTCTTGAAGAGTCCTGATGCATGATATATACTGAAGTTGTCTCCAGTCTCTCACAGCCCCAGAAAACTTGCTTGCTTTGCCCCCACATTGTCAAAGTAGCAAATTATTAGACTTTTCTCTCCATCACGATACAAATGTTAGAACCCCATAGTTATAAGCACCATTTGGCATATTGGCAATTCTGGGCATAAGAGCTGTTGATGCTTCAAAAATATTATTTAGCCACTGTGCTAATGCCACTGGGGTGTTTCCTGGGAACCTAGCCATTTGGCGAAAATTCCAGTAGTGAAACCCTCAGGCTAATTACTCTAGTATCCTTGAGTGTAAGAACCTCGTTGATAATCAGTGCATGACTCTTATGATTCCCCAAAGTGATGGAACATAAGTACCAGCTTAAGTAAAATTCCAGAAGTGGTTTTCCGTCTGAAACAGGTGGCCACAAACACCTGCCAGAACCATAACCATTACTGACTAGTGTCTATAGGGTCCTTGTCATGTGCCAGGCACAGTTCTAAGCCCTGTACAAGTAGTAAATCGCTCAATCCTCCAACAACCCCAAGAGAAAAGTCTCCTCTTTCGGATAATGCAGTGGAGGCAAAGAGAGATTAAATAACGGGCACAGGTCACACAGCTAGTTAGTGACAGAGCTGGGACTTGAACTCACATTTTATGAATATTGTTATTCATACTTTTCACATGTCTCTTTGACCATGGTGTCCTTGTCATCCCTAGAGTCATTTTTTTCTCTTGATACATAACATTTTCCAGAATGTAGCATCTGCCCTTTCATACACATTTGAACTATAGCATTTTTAAATATGATCCTGTCAGTGGAAATTTTCCAAGGCACCAACACCTATTAGGCCGTATGGTTTATGCATTCCTGCTGTAGGTGTTTATTCATGATCTTTGTAATATTACTGCTTACAGTATTGCTTCCTCCCTCAGCACTATACTTATTTTTAAATGAAGAATAGCCTTTTGTTATTACAGAAGCCATATATGAGCATTGTAGAAAGCCAGAAAATACAGATGAGCAACAACAAGAAAAGAAACACCATGTTTCCATTGTGGAAGGCTGCATAGTGGCCCCTCCAAAATATCTATGTCCTAATCCCAGAAATTGCAAATATGTTAAGGTACAAGGCAAAGGCGAATTTAGGTTGCAGATGGAATTAAGATTGCTAATCAGGTGACCTTGAGATGGGAGAGTGTCCTGGGTTATTCTGGTGGCCTGGTGTACATGGGTCCTAACAAATGGAAGAAGGATGCCGAAGAGAAGTTCAGCGTGATGTAGGGTGAGAAGGGCATGATCTGCTAATGAAGGAGGAAGTGGAGGAAGCAGCCATGAGCCAAGCAATGCAGGCAGCCTCTAGAAGCTGGGAAACACAAGGAAATAAATTCTCCCCCAGAACCTCTAGAAAGGAATGTGGCCCTGCTAGCACCTTGATCTTAGCTCTATGACACCCATGTTGGGCTTCTGAGTTAAAGAACTTTGAGATAATAATTTTTTATAGTTTTAATCCACCAAGTTTTTGGTAATTTGTGTGACCATAAATAATTGATATACTCACCACCCCAAGACTGTTAAGTGGTAATCTTTTATTACATGTATTTCCATATTTTTATACATATATGTCTTTTTTACTAAAACAAGATCATAATGTTGGAAATAGTTTTCTTTTCATAGTCTTTCTCTTTCCCTGCCAGTAAGTGTCCATAGCATCCTATCCCTTGATCATATTGAAATTATCCTAATTATCACATAACTATTTCCCCAAAGCTAGTTTGTTCAAATCAGGGTTTAGGTCCAGAGCCTGCATTTTATCCAGTTTGTATGTCCCTTAGGTGTCTTAAATCTAAAACAGTCCTTTTCTTCATCTGTTAATTTTCCTACTCAATGTTTGATTATTTCCTCATGTTGTCACTTACCCTGCTCCTCTGTCCCCTGTATTTCCTCTAAACCAGAAGTTACATCTAAGAGTTTGATTGATTTATGTTAATAAATTTTATCTAGAATACATTTTGAGTGCCATTGTATGGTTTACATGGCATTTCTTCAGGAGGCACATGCCATCTGGTTTTAATATCACTGGAACCCAGACTGTCCTCTGGGTTGTGTGATGGTCCCCAGAGCTGGCTGCTAGACACTGCTATGATTTCCCTCGTGACCTGACAGTTTTTGGTATGGAGTTACGTCATCACCATACAGATGTGCCATTCCCCCTCAGCCATTCACTGCATGGCCCATTCCATTTGATAGCCCTTGACTAAATTAACATTCTTTAGAAATCACAAAATTATGATTTTTCTAATGTTAACATTTCTCCTACATTAATCAGCAGCCACTCATTAGTGAAGAAGAGTTTTCCCTAATGAAGTAGATCCATTTGGTTACCCTGAAAAGCATTTTAGGCAGGGGCAGCAGGACAAGTGCTTCTTCTTTTGTCAGTTCTCAAAGGGAGGACTTTGTTAATAACCACCTCGGTGATGACCACTGATTTCTGCCTGTCTCTTTTTGAGAAGCATTAAAGTCTCCCAGATTTTCACTGAATCTGTTTCTTTCTACAATTTTTCTGTGTGCTCATGTTGTCAATTTGATATATGTTTAGGTTTGCTTTCCAACTTTAGGGGTTTTTTAGTTGTAAATTTTTTAAGAATTTGATGAAATGGGGTAAATTTATTTCAACTGAATACCTTACTTGTAATTTTTAATGGCAATACATTTATGTAATTCAAAATCAAAAGTATATGGGAAAATATTTAGGAAAAGTCTTATTTCTACCCCTGCTCTCTCTGCTTAGTTTTTCTTTCCTTCTACACATGACCATATTTTATTAGTTCCTTATTTATATGTCCGTTTGTACGTTTTTTTGCACATATGATATATGTATGTGTGTAGATATATAGTCTTATTTTAACTCCTCTTTCTTTGTATACATACTTCTTGCTTTTGAAAATTTTTTCCACTTAATGGTATATTCTAGAGATGTCTCTATATCAGTACCTACAATCCTTTCTCATCCTTTCTTTAGAACTTCTTAGAACTCCATTGTGTCGGTGCACTGTAGTTTATTTCAACTAGTTCCCGATTACTGGATCCTTGCATTCCTAATGACCTTTTTTAATTGTAAACAATACTGCATGGAATAAAGTTGTACATTTTCTCTTGTACTTGAGTAGATATAAATGTAGGTAGATTCCTAGAAATGGACTTGCTTGTTCAAAAGGTTATTACATCAATAATTCTCTTTATATTTCTAGATTATTCTCCAAGGACTCAGTACTCTTAACTACTTTGCTACATTGCTTCTCAAAAGTCTCGGTCTTACCACACAGATGAGTGAACTTTAAAAAAGTAAAGATCTAAAATACTGGCAATGCTAAGGCGAGAATATGGAGTAACCAGAACTCTTGTACATCGCTGGTGGAAACATAAAATGATTCATTCATTTTGGAGAGCTGTTTGGCAATTTGTTTATAAAGTTAAACATATATTTATCCCATAGCTCAGAAATATCACCTCTATGTATTTACCCAAGAAAAATTAAAATGCTTTTTTTTTAAAAGAAGACATTAGGAAGACTATTCTATAGTAGTTTTATTTCTAATAACCCTAAACCGGAAACAACTGAAATGTCTAGCAACATTTATATAGATGGACAAATTGTCCTATCTATGCCATGGGATATCTTTCAGCCATAAGAAGATATTACATGTATGGATACATGTAATAAAGTAGATAAATCCCAAAATAATTATGTTGACGAAAAGAAGCCAGATACAAAAATGTTCCATTTATGTGAAATTCTAAAACAAATCATGCTAACTTACAGTGATAGAAATCGAAATGGTGGTTGCCTCTATGAATGCTGGAAATTGGCTGGACAGTGTTCCAGGGAACTTTCTGGGGTGATGGCAGTGTTCTATATTTTGATTTAAGTAATGATTACATTGAGTATATATGGTGATCAAAGTCGTAACTGAATGCTTATTATCTGTGCAGTCTTTTATTGTATAATGTATATTGTATTGTACATATTTACAATATGTAAAATCTTTAAAAATTTGGTCCTCAGTAGAACTCTTTAGGAAGTGACGGCTTTCTTCCTTCATCATCCCCACCCTGGTTGCACTCTTGTTCTGGGGCTCTTAATACTCTACCTCTCTGGCCCAGGCTTACACTTGAGTACCTGTGACTTTTATAGGCTCCAGTCTTAGCTCCTCCATAAGTTATAAGCCTCTTACAACAGAGTTATGATTATGCCACTTTAATATTCTTTACAACAACAGTCGTCAATCTCCGCTGCATAATGTTAGATTCTCCCCGTGTCTTAGCTTGGGCCGCCTTAACAAAATGCCATAGAGTAGGTGGCTTAAACAACAGAGATTTATTTTCTCATAATTTTGGAGGCTGGAAGTCTGAGATCAGGGTGTTAGCATATTTGAGTTCCTCTTCCTGGCTTGTAGGTGGCCACCCTCTAACTGTGTCTCAACTGGATGAAAGAGAAAGAGTAAGCTCTCTGGTGTCTCTTCTTTTTCTTCTTTCGTAAAAATACTTTATTTATTTATTTGGAAGAGAGAGAGCACAAGTTGGGGGGGTACAGAGGGTCAGAGGGAGAGAGAGAAGCATATTTCTCCTCTGAGCAAGGAACGCAACATGGGGCTCAATCCCAGGACCCTGGGCTCATGACCTGAGCAGAGGGTAGACACTTAACCAACTGAGTTACCCAGGCACCCCTCTGGTGTCTCTTCTTATAAGGATACCCATCCTATCGTGAGGGTCCCAACTCATGACATCATTTAAATCTAATTGCCTGGGTGGCTCAGCGGTTGGGCACCTGCCTTCAGCTCAGGTCATGGTCCCGGGATCCAGGATCGAGTCCCACATTGTGCTCCCTGAATGGAGCCTGCTTCTCCCTCTGCCTGTGTCTCTGCCTCTCTCTCAGCCTGTGTCTCTCATGAAAAAATAAATAAATCTTTAAAAAATCTA
Organism: Canis lupus baileyi; assembly: GCF_048164855.1. NCBI lineage: Eukaryota > Metazoa > Chordata > Mammalia > Carnivora > Canidae > Canis > Canis lupus. The sequence continues at coordinate 19,033,661 of NC_132855.1, read as the reverse complement.
ATTACCTCCCAAAGGCTTTATCTCCAAATACCATCATGTTAGGAATGAGGGTTTCAACAAAGGAATTTGGGGAAATACATTCAGTGCATAAGCACTTGGGAAACATTAAAAAAATTAACAGGGCTTGAATTTCATCTCCAGAGGTTCTGATACAGAATTGGGACCTGGGCATCTGTATTTTTTCTGGGTTCCCCCATACTGTGCAATCAGGTTTGGTGACCATTGCTCTGTGCCTTCCTGTTCAAGATGAGGTCTAGGGACCAGCAGCAGCAGCATCACTTAGGACCTTCTTAAAAATGCAGAATCTCTGGTTCCATCCCAGATCCATGAATCTGCCTCTTCATGGTAACAATATCCCCCGTTGATTCTTATGCACTATAAAGTTTGAAAAATACTGGTCTACAGCACCTTGCATAGACTTGCATACAGGTAGGGGAATGCTCCATCAGTCAGTTCCTGTTTGAATTCAAGATGAACGTTTTGTCAGTGAACCAAGTTTCACCTTTTTTCTTCTTGGGAGCCTGTAAAGGTGTGGATCTTGCCTGCAAAGAATTGCTTTGCAGTGTGAAGATTTTATGGATAGCCTATATATCATTGTCTATTAGCAAACCAAAAAAGCAGCAAGTAGACCCAATATTAAAAACAAAATCTTAATGTTTTTGAAAATATACAACCATCCTAGCAATTCCGTCACAATGAATGATTACTTCCTTAGCTTCAGGTGAGCTTTAAATTGATAATGAAATAGAATATGTACTTGTGTTCCAGCTGCAAAAGGAGAGAGAAGCGGCACTTAGCACAGAGCAAGAGTATTGTGTAACTAATAAATAATTCAGGAAACCGGGGAAAGAAAAAACACACAAGCTTAAATAAATAGCACAGAATCCCTAATGCTTAAGGTTGAGAAATGAGAGGATTATTATATATGATGCCATTATGTAGCATAGAGTGCTAGTTTTCAAAAGATTCGATTACGATAAGTATGCTTACTACTAAAAACGTAGAAAGGAATGCAGTCTTACTTGATATTTCAGAAGGCAGTTCAAGGTCTTGTCATCTGTCAAGAGCTTCGATGTGGTCTTCAATATGAATGTGGCTCATGAAAGTACTAAACAAGAGATTCCGCGCTGACAGACACTTAAAATGATGAATTTCCACTTTCCCCGGTTCAGAAGTACCTAATGGGTATCCTTCTTTATATTTAAGAACTATTAATTCAAGTACCTTTATGTTTAAAACACCTTCTTAAGTCAGTATAGGTGCATTTTAAGACTTCAATCTCAGGAATAATTTCTGCTTCTGGAGAGTGGTCTTCCCTTCATTTTCTTTTCCACCCCTACTTGATAACTTCTTCATTGTTAATAGGATTAAATAGTTTGCTAAATTGTATCAAGGTGGCTTTCTGGGGACACCTGGGTCCTCAGCAATGGAGTGTCTGCCTTTGGTTCAGGGCGTGATCCCGGAGTCCCAGGATCGAGTCTCACATCGGGCTCCTTGCATGGAGCCTGCTTCTGTCTTTGCCTCTCAATCTCTCTCTCTCTCTCTCTCTCTCTCTCTCTCTCTCTCTTTTTCTCTTTCTCTCTCTCCCTCTCTCTCTTTCTCTCTCATGAATAAATAAAAAAAGTCTCAAAAAGTATAGCTTTCTGGTTTAATTCATACTGCATTCTATTCTATGTAGTAAACTGAAAATAAAGAGAACAGTTGCTAATTTACAGTAAGTACACATACACGCATACATACCTACAAACCTACAGAGAAGAGAACCTCAGTGCTTTGTATTTAAATTCCATTTCCCACATGCTTAGTGTTGACATTCATCTAATTAGTGATCTGATTCAACCCAACAAGTTTTTATTGGATGCCTATTGTGTACCCAACAGAAATGCACTTTGAAACTAAAGATCTTTTACCTTGGGTATTCATAATGAAAATTTATGTTCCAGTGTTGCAGATTATTGAATAAAGACATTGCAGGTTCAGTAAAAATCAATTTAGAAGACTACTTTCTGAAACAGCCTAGAAGAGAATGACTTTTCTCCCTTAAATGTTGTATAAGAAAATGTCCACTATGTTAATACAATAATGCACAGCCAGAATTGTTGAATTTTCTGGTTTTCTTTCTAGCAAAGATATTTTTCTTTTTGTATTAATCTTTAATGAAAAGTATAAATACACCTCCTAAAAATAGTGGAAAGTTCAGAAAAGGGATATCCAGTGGAAAGTAAATCCTTTCAGAAATGTTCTATGTACATACACACATTTTATATATAACTCTGTGTATCAACTTATTCCTTGCTTTTTTTTTTCACAGGTGGGAGCATACCATGTACTCTTCTGTCCTTTGATATCTTTCACTTATGCAATTTTGGAGACTTTCCGGAACAGAATGTCGACATCAACCTCATTTCCAGTGCTCCGTGGTATTTCAGGTATGGATTTAACCATCCACTACCCATATACATTCAAGATTTTTTTTTTTTAGGATTTTGGTATTATATATAGTGTTCTAATAAATAATAGGTAGATATGTCTTTGCACATAGATGGTGGCATATCTACAGAATCGAATCTTGGAAGTAAAAATGCTGTGTTCAAGAATGCATGCGTCTGTAATTTCAGTATATAATACCAAATTTCCCTCTGAAAACCTTGAATCAGTATGCAGTGTGAGAGTGCCCTTTCTGCCTGGATGGGTGCCCATATATCGCTTTAGCAATTTTTCCTTTCTCTCTTACATCATCAGTGTATCCTCTCTACTGGATCATTCCAACTGGAGTCTGAACTTGCCTTCATTTCTTGCATCCTAAAATAAAAAAGCTATTTATTGACTCCACTTCCCTTTCCCTCACTAACCCATTTGTCTGTCTCCCTTTGCAGTGAAACTACTAGAAAAATAATGTCTACAGTGACTGTCTCTTAATACTTGTCTTCCTTTTTGTCTTGAATCTTCTCCAGTTAGGACTTTCAGCCCTACCCTTTCCAGAACTGCCCTTGGCAAATCACCAATGACCACTGCTGCATCCAGTGGTGAATTCTTGGTCTTCATCTTGCTCTGCTACAGCTTTTGTCAGTAGCCTGTGGTAGAGCTGATCCAACCATTTTTCTTGGGCCACTGTCTTCTCTTGGCTTCAGTGATACCATACTCTCTTCCAAGAGTATAAACCATTTTTTCTCACTCTCCTTGCAGTTTCTTTCCATCTCTATGACCTCTTGATGTTGGGGTGTCCCAGGTCCCAGTCTTTGGATCTCAACCCTGTCTGGGCCCCCTCCTTTGGTGATCTAATCTAACCACCCAGCCTTAGATACTGTGTCTATCTAAGAGACCCCAGATATTCCCTGGCTTGGATCTCTCTTCTGAACACAAGCCTTGTGTATTGAACTTTCTCTTGACATCTTTCCTTGAATATCAGAGATCTTCCAAATAAAACATATCTAAAATTTGGTCTTTTCCCTAAAACCCATTCCTCCCACACTGTATCTCATTTTAGGCAATAGTCACTCCATCCTTCCAGTTACTCAGACAAGAACCTTGGAATCATTCTCGACCTCACTCTTTTGTTCACACTTCAGAACCCATTCATTAGGAAACCTTGCTGGCTCCACCCTCAGAATATACCCAGATTCTCACATTCTCACCCCTCCCACCTCCAGCACCCTAGTACAAGAAGCTATCATCTCTCACCTGGACTATTTCAGTAACTTCCTGCTTCCACTCATGCACCCCACAGCCTGTCCTCCATGGAACCACACAGCAGCCAGAATCATCCTGCTAACACCTATCAGATCATTTCACCCTCTGCTCAAAACCCTGCAGTTGCTCACTCAGAGTTTAAAGGCCAAATGTGAATCTCCTTCCACCCTTGAGAACATTCCTCTCTGAGCTCTCCCATTCTTCTTCTCTTTCTCCTCATGCTTTGCTGCAGTCCCACTGGCCTTCTTGCTATTCTGGTGCCAGTACAGGTATAGGCTGATGCATCTAAGGAAGAGAACAGAATCCAGAAATAGACTTATCTATATATTGGAATGCTTTATTTAAAACACTTTATCATTTACCAAAAAGAAAAGAAATGATATACTTTCCAGTAAATGGTTTGGGGACATTCAGGAATGAAACTCAAGCAGATCTAAAACCTGAGCCTCCTGTAGGATACTCCCGTGAAATTGCCATTCATTTCACTCAGTCTCCTGGTTAACACTCCCTGAATGTGTAGGCACATTAGCAGAGTTTCTGGGATAATCAAAGGTGAGGGAGGGCCAGAAGGGTATAAAAGCCCATGGATGTGCTTCTAGGCCATGATAGAATCCTCATTGCTCATGGTGGTGCCATCCACAGCAGCCTGTCTCTGTGGTCCTTTGGGGGATCTGGGAAGCCTTGGCTATGTCTGGGAGCATGCTGTTTTATCTCCTGCCTTCTCTATGAAGATATAACCATCTCTGTGTATTTCCACATTATTTGGCATTTTAGCCAGTACATTGAACAAGCAGGTCTTAGAGGGTCCAACTACGAAGCAACATTACTTATATATCCCAGTGTCTTTTATAAGCCACTCCATGGGTATTTCTTAAAAAAAAAAAAAAAAAGATTTATTTATTTGAGAGAAAGAGTGTGCGAGTGAGGAGAAGAGCAGAGGGAGAGGGATAAGCAGACTCTGCACTGAGTGTGGAGCCTGACATGGAGTTTGAGCCCACAACCTCGAGACCATGACATGAGATGAAATCAAGAGGTGGATGTTCAACTGACTGAGCCACCCAGGCGCCCCTCAATGAATATTTCTTTGCCATCGCTTGGATCAAAACTCAGGCAGATCCCTGAATTCTCTGGTCACTCTTAAAGTCATATAAATGAAACTCCAGTCACTTCAAGTCATACAACGTACTCTTATTTTAGTAATTAAATTCCATGTAAAGATGAAAACCTTGTTTTGCAGATAAGTCTCCTTATCCGTACCTTAGGCAAGAGAGAAGCCTTCAGTACAGATGGGGCTGGGATCAGTTTCCTCTCTTTTTGCTCATGCAGTGCTTCTACCCCATACCCTACCATGCTAACCATGGTAGGTCATGGTAGGTTCTGGTTCCTCTAGGATGGAATTTGGGGAGACAGAATGGTAGCAATGGGAAAGGTCTTTCTTGATTGATATTATCATGGTCAAGCACGGTGGCAGATGTTTTGAACTTTCTTTCTTGTTCAAGGGTTCTTAAGAGACCCACCAATGGGAAAAGATGTTTTCATTAAAACAGACTGCTTGACTTCGGTGGATGACAGCCTTCTGCAGGGGCAGAGCCAAATGGCAGCCCTTAAGTCAAAGCAAGATAGGTGATACTATTATAATGGGCATAGTGCCTGAAGCAGCAAGCAGAGTATTTTAGCACCCAGGAGTCTTTGATGTTGGCTAACTGTTCTTGGTGGCCCAAGAACCAGAATATCTGGGCAGTCTACTAAGAATTACTTTATTTTATGTTATTGGAAAATCTCCAGGTCTAGTGCACAGAAACCTGAGTTGTTTGATAGAGAGTCATAGCATTTCACCCTAGTCCCAGACCTGAATCTATTCAAAGACATAGAAATCCTCAGGTCACTGATTCTCAGACTGTGGCCAAGGAGTGGCAGCAGCAGCATCACCTGGGTATGTGTGATAAATGCAGGTTTTCAGGCCCTCCCCAGCCCTACTGACACACGTACTCTGCAGGTGTGTCCAGCAGTCTGTTTTGGCAAGTGCTTCAGCTGGCTTTGATGCAAGCTCGGTTTTGAGAAGTCTAACCATAGATGAAGAAGGGGCCTAGAAGCCTTAAGAAGGATCTGGATAATATTGCTATGAGCTTCTAGCATAAATATTTCTTTACGCCTTTCCCAAAAGACCTGTGGCCATTCATGGGGGTGACAGTAGACTGAGGGGAGGGGAATAGCCAGACCTTGAAGGAATTTCTGGACATTGGCTCTAAGGCAGTACTGACCTCCAGGGGCCCCAAAAGCCTCTGGACACTGGGGGCGGATGGCACTTGCAATAATCTGGGGATAAATGAAATTTTGGCCTGTGCTTGCATTGCGGAGTTCCAATTGGTCCATTGGCCCCCATATGGTTATTTTCCCACTCCTGAATATAGTTGTAATAGGTACCAGCAACTCAAAGAACCCCCGCTTTGATTCCCTAACCTGAGTAGTGAGCCTTGGGATAGCAGCCCTAGCCTCGCAGAAGCTTCTCCGAATTTGCTCTTTCTACATCGGAGTAAACTGAGAGCTATATATATCCCTGGGGGGATTGCAGAGGTCAGTATTCCCATCTAGCACTTGACCAGCATGGCATTTGACCATTCCCTCATGTAACTCATTTGTGTGACATGAGCAGAAGTGAGACAGTTGTTGGGGAATGACTGTGGGTTCTTGTAAAATTATTCGGGTACTGGACCGGATGTAGTCTCTTTATTGGGTGACACAACAGTGCTCCTGGCACTTTGTGCACAGCTGTTGCTCTGGCAGATGCTTTTTTCCCCTCATTACCAAATTAGCAAAGATCACCAGCTGGAGTTTGCTTTCAACTAGCAGGATCAGCAAAACACCCTCACTGTCCTACCTCAGGCCTACGTGACTCTTCTGCCCTCTGACAAGATCTGGTCTGCAGGCGCCTTGATCATCCTGATATTCCCCAGAGCAGCATGCTGATATATTATGTTATTGACACCATGATGAGCAGGATGTAGCACAGATCCTAGATACCTTAGTAAGACATATGTATGCCAGAGGGTGGGAGATAAACCCCAAGGAAAATCAAAGGCTTGCTCCCCAGTGGAGTTTCTGGGGGTCCAGTAGTCTGGGAAATTTGACATTTCCTTTCCAAAGAGAAAGGCAAATCGCTATACTTGCACCACCTACCACCGAGAAAGAGCTACCATGTTTTGTGCCTCTTTTGATTTTTGAGATAACATATATACTTTTTGAGAGTACAGTTCAGGGCAATGGTTTGTGTTATATAGACGGCTGCCACTTCTGTGTTGGGACCAGGGCAAAAGAAGACTCACTAATGGGGTTTCTTAACCTCAGCACTCTTGACATTTTGGGAACAGATAATTTTTTTTTTTTTAAGATTTTGTCTATTCATTCATGTGAGACAGAGAGAGAGAGAGGCAGAGAGACAAGCAGGCTCCATGCAGGGAGCCCGATGTGGGACTCGATCCCGGGACTCCAGGATCACGCCCTGGGCCGAAGGCAGGTGCTAAACTGCTGAGCCACCCAGGAATCCCTGGGAACAGATAATTCTTAGATGTGGGAAGCTATCCCAAGGATTATAGAATGTTTAGCAGCATCTCTGGCCTTTACCCACTAGATTTTAGCAGCTCCACTATCCTCCTCCTCAGTTGTAGACCAAAAATGTCTAATATCCTTGGAGGAGCAAAATCACCCCCATTTGAGAACCACTGGTCTACAGCATGGCTAGTTAAGCTGGAGGTGACTCCCTCAATGGCTGGCAGCTTGACCTCAGCCTCATGAGAGATCCTGAGCCAGATCCTCCTGGTGTAGCCTGACTCCCAGAAACCACGTGAGATAACAAATGGGTGTTGCTAAGTTTTGGGAGTAATTTTTTACATGGCAGTAGATAATTAATATACTGATCTAGCAGGCCATAAGGCTGGGCATGTACAGGAGCAATCCATCATCCACTGTAAATAGCATATACCAGATAGGGGTCGAGGGAGTCCTGAAGACACAAGTAAGTCTCATGAGCAGGTATCTCAGACTCCCAAGGTGTCTCCTTTTGCTGCATTTTGATTCTCGCACAGAGCACACCTATGTCCCTTTGCAATTGACAATTGACAGAGGAAGAGAACATTTGGGGCAAGTTCACAGATGGTCCCTTGCAATTTGAAGGCACCAGGTAGATGTGGACTGTTGAAACATTATAGCTCACATCAGGAATGTGGTAAGGGAAGTTCTCTCAAGGCCAACACAGCAGTTGTCCATTTTGTCTGGATGGAGACATGGCCAGAGGTTGAGATTTACATAATTCATGGGTGACTAATGGTTTGATTGGCATATGGGTGACAAGGGAGTTGAGGCAGAGGTTTGCAGATGGACCTCCCCATATGGCCACTGTCTTGTGTGAATGCTACCATGGGACATCTACTGAGAAGGCTCTCAGTAATCAACTGGATGGGATGGTCCATTGTGTGGATGTCAGTCGGCCCTTTTCCCGGCCACCTGAGGCTTGTCCAATAGGCTCATGTAGCACATGGCTGTTGCGGTAGGGATGGAAGCTACTCGTGGGCTCAACGGTATGGACTTTCCCTCTCCTAGGCAGATCTGGCTACTGTCACTGTGGAATGCCTGTCACTGCTGACAGCAGAGACCAGTAGGGAGCCCTGGTGTGGCATCATTCCCCAGGGGGACCAGTGAGCCACCTGGTAGCAAGTTTATTACATGGAACTCTTCCCATTATGGAGGGCATGGTTTTGTCCTTACTGGAGTGGACACTATGTCTAACTGTGCTGCCCATCCCTTGCCTGCAGTGCTTTTATCAGTCCCACCATCTGTGAACTTTCGGAATGTTTTATTTCATGACATCATGTCCTGCACAACATTGCTTATTACCAAGGAACTGATATTATGGCAAAAGAAGTATAGAATAGGGCTCATGCCCCTGGGACTTATTGGTTTACCATATATTCCATCACCCAAAGGTAGCTATCATTATAAAGGAAAGGAATAAATCTTTGAAGTTTCAAAAATGGCACCATTGGGAGATACCTCTCCGCAATTTGGGTGACGTTCTTGCAGAATGTGGATTAGGCTTTGAATCAGCAATGAAAAAGTGGTGTTGTGTCTCTTATGGTCCAGATACATGGATCTGGGAGTCAAAGGAATCTGCATGATGTCACATGCAGAACATCACTCAGATTATTCACCTGCCTTCTTTGAAGCATCGATCAGCTGGCTTATAGGTTTTGCTTCTAAGGAGACAGTGGTTTCTCAAGGGACATACAATTGTTCCACTGAACAGGAAGTTGATAGTGCCATCTGCACGGTTCAAATTTCTCACGCCACTGAATTGACAGGCAAAGAAGAGGGTTACTGTTCTGGCTGGGGTGATTGGTCAGAATTACTCAGAGGAATTAGGTTGCTGTGACACAGTGGTGGCAGGAAAGACTGTGTCTGGAGCCCAGGAAATTCTCCTGGGTGCTTCTTAGCCCTTCAATGTGCTAAAAGTTGCTGGAATAATATTGCAACTCGCCAGTCTACTATAAACTCAGGCCTTTCAGAAATGAAGATTGAAGTCATCCTGCTAGGTAAAAAACCCAAAAGCTAAGGTTTAGGCTCAAGGCAAAGAGAACCTGGAATGGATATTGGAAGAAGCTCATTGTGAATTATTACTCAACTATTATCACCATCAACTAGTTTTGACAAGAACTGTGGTGGCTACACATATTTTCTTCTTTGCTTGTTATGTGTAGCATCGAGTGTTGGTGGTGGTTAACCTTACAGTGTGGCCTTTAGATTACAGAATATCCGGGATGCCGTGGTGATGAAACCGAGAAGAAGAGCTGACATCACACAGAGGTGAATACAGTGGCTGAGGCTGCCTCTTCACATGGTCCCGCTATGTGTCCCCCTCTTTTGGGGAGAGAGTGAGCCTGCACTCATCTGTATGAGGAATATAGTTGCATTCTGTTAGGTAGAAGCACGATGTCGTTGTTGAATGGGTACAGTGAAATGTGTGGATCTGAGTAGCAAATGTACCAGATTGTCTCTTGGCAGTTGGGTCCAAGTTCATCTTAGGGACCCACCATTCCCTTTCCCAGACTTGCTTATGTGACCAATTTCATGTTAGATTCTTCCAAATGGGAGGCACTGATGGTAGATTCCAGTGTGGGAGGAAGAAATTAGTCATTTCCCCCACTACAGGATCCAGCAACCTGGGGGGTGGTTTTAGCCACATCAGCAGTGAGTGTTCAGTCCTTTAATCCAGCCAAGGGACAGTTGGCAGCTTCCATCTTTGGACAAGAGCCCCCCTCTTTTATGCTCCATAGCCCTCCTGGCTGTTTTTTCACCAATGTCCTCCACTGCATCCTTTTCTGCTTGAAATATGGAGAATGGCTCCTACTCTCCTGTTTGGACACTGAATGATGTAGAGATTTTTCCATATCAGCACAAAGCAAGCTTCCTCATTCTCCAGTTTAAAACAAAAAACCAGAATGCATCATATTTATATAAGAAGACCCAGGTGATGGGTATTTGTGTTGCTCTCAATCTCCTCTTTTAATCAGTAGGAGCATTAAGGACATTTCCATTTTAGGCAAACGCTGTTAAGGCATGTATTTGGCAATGTTCATGCCTTTTCCCACTTGGAATTATGCCCACCGAAGCTCTTGTGCAGGCTTCTAAATGGCTGAAATGGGATTAAACTCGACTCTGGAATCCAGCAGCTGGCTACTTATTGCTTAATAAGTATTCTCAAATACCATCCATGTGTGTCTTAGCCTTATCTTTTCCAAATGAATGGTGAGCACCTTGAGGCTTGATATGATGTCACCTTTTGAATATGCAAACATGGTGCGTGTTGGGCAGGGGTTGCTGGTTAGCAGGACCTCTCCCATTTATGATTAACAGCATCTGAACATGTCAGCTGACTGGCAGCCGGGGGAGAGCCCTACATTCTCTCCTGCGAATGGGCTCAGGTTTTCTGTTGAGGAAGGAGCTGATGACACAGCCAATACTGCCACAGAGGTCAGTGGCTCACACCGAGGTCCTGTTAATTTTATTATTGGCCTTATTCCAGATCCCTTCCACAGAGGCAGTGCTCTTTAGAAACCATTTTTTCAAAAAAAAAAAAAAAAGAAAGAAAGAAAGAAAGAAAGAAAGAAAGAAAGAAAGAAACCATTTTTTCCTAATTATGAAATATTTCAAATGATTTTGATTTGTAGGAGGCGCTCTTCTTCAGCGGGTGCAGCCAGGCCCCTTGGTTGAGCATGGGCTGGAGGGCTGCCCAGACCCACACAATAGCCTCGGCCCCATGAGGCTGCCTTGGGCCGCATCTCGGCCACCTGATACTCCGCTTCCGCCAGCCTGGAGAACCAAGGCCTCTTCAGCCCTGCACTAACGCCATCCGCAACTCTGTTTCCTGATTTTATCTTCTTTAATTCATTAAACAGCACTTTTGCCATCTTCTCGTCTTTTAGGTGTTCAGAGGATTCTAACATTCTACTTCCAGCTCTTAGACTTGTTCAGATTTTCTAAAATGGGAAAGGTTGGGTCCCATTTACAGTTGTTCACGCCAACTCCCATTCAGCCTTTTCTAGGATTTTTCTTTAGCTGCTCTACACTTTCACAGCAACTTAGAGTGTGACAGGAATCCTCAAACATTCAAGCATCTCGGCCAGTAGGGACGCAGGCCTGTATTCCTAAAATGAATATCTAATCTTGTTCCAGGAGGGCTCCACTTTTATCATCTTCAGCATAATCCCTTTAAAGCATGACTCCCTGGCAAATCCAAGCTGCTATGGTATGAAAATTCTCATTAAGGGCAAAAACCAAAGCTGCTTTTGGTGGTAATGCTGTTAGACTGTCAGCCTCGTTGTCAGCCAAATTAACAAAATACATTTCTACTAAGCCAGCTAATGCTGGTAAGGAATCAGTAGCCAAATCCATTTAACTCTCAGAAGCTTAAATGCTGTTAAATCACATTTTTTTCCTTGTGGGGCTGAGTGCTAGAAGATATGCATGGATTATATATTTCCAAATAGTTGAAAAAATGAGAACACATGAAAAGGAGAATTTTTTACTTTTTATGTTTCAGTCATAGTCATGGCATGTACTGTCTATTACCTGTAATACTCTATCACAAATACACATGACAATTATTTCAGTCTCTTCTGGTACAGTTAACAAAATTGCGTTGAACAAAGCAGCAGTTATCCAGGGTAAGTGGTACATTGATGTGCTCATTTTCTAGAGAGCCACATTGCACAGGTGAGGTCCACCAGTGGATCAAACACAAATTTCATGGAAATTGGTTTTAAAAGTATCAAAACAGGAAGAACATGGAAATCCCACCCCACCCACCACCCCCGAATCTTCGACAGCACATAGGAGATCTGTTCATGCAGATGCTTTTCTCTTCCCTGGAATTCCATAGGCAGGCTGGGAGGTGGAAGGAGTTCTTAGAAGCCACACATCTGACATCATCACAAATTAGTTTTGCCTCTTGCTGGTTCATATTCCCTGTGCTCAGGTGCAAAGAAAACTCATTAAGTCTCCAACTGAATTTCAGTCAAAGGACGCAGTTCTACCTTTTTCGTCCCAGCCAGTTTCACTGCTGGGAGTACCACCAGCTTTCTCTTTAGCTGTCAACACATTTGGAATAGACTTTTCTCTGTGGGAAAAGATTGTATACAGCAGTCTGGATTTTGGTATATAATTTCATTGTAAATAAGACAGACTTCTAAAAACTCACTTAGGAACCACCACACAGCTTCATCTGGGATTTGGCCAACAGTTGTTGGAGTTTTATTAAATCAGCTGTTTCTCTAACTGTGAAAAGCAGAGGTTGAAATTTTATATTTTCTCAAATCCTCAACCTCTAGCTCAAATAGCTAGGGATGATTCGGAATAATATAATATGGGGTATTTTCAGAATTATACATTCACTTTGTTTACCTGAATGTGAAGAGAATTGATAAAATTTCGTCTTAGTGTATCAAATTTGAAGTATATCCCTTCTAGAGTCTAGAATCCCCTTTTTGTGTACACTATAGGGGAATAATCTGTTTGTTATTGCTGATGGGGCTTAGTTTGTAACTGACAAAGGAGCAGTGCTAGATACGAAATAGGATTTTTATTTGTTTTTTTTTAAAGATTTTTATTTATTCATGAGAGACACACACACACAGAGAAAAGGAGAGAGAGAGAGAGTCAGAAACACAAGCAGAGGGAGAAGCAGGCTCCATGCAGGGAGCCCAACGTGGGACTCGATCCTGGGTCTCCAGGATCACACCCTGGGCCGAAGGCGGCGCTAAACATCTGAGTCACCTGGGCTGCCGGGATTTTTGTTTGTAATGGAAGAAAGGGTTGACTTTCTAAATACCTAGGGATGGTTGCAAATTTAAACTAGATAGACATCTATTTTAAGAGTCTCATTGCTTCCTAAAAGTGAAAGTAGGTTGAATTTTAATTCTTAACTCCAAGACAGATAAACATTTCTGTTTCACACAAAACACCACAGAATTAAAAAAAAAAAAAAAAAGGGCAGACTTCCATTTCCTGTTAGAAAATAGCTCAGTTATTCAACAATAAATATTAATGAACACTTACGAAGTGCTAGGTACTCTACCAGGAGCTGAGAGTACAAGGTGGAGCACAACAGAGTAAACTCTCTTCACTGTCTTCGTAGAGCTCATGTAGCTCATAAGGGCTTCTGGCATGAATTGAAACGTTAACAAAGTGTTGATCTGAACAAACGAATGTTCTTCACTAAATGGGTGAAATGGCAAATGTGATAAAAACTATAAATAAAAAAATACTGCACAAAGGACTTCTGTGATGTTCTTTTCCTTTCATGGAGCATCAAGATTCTTGAATCTCTCCACTATTGTGTTGTTAATAATGAACAGAACTTTTCGATTCATTTGTTCTATGGAAAGGATTGTTTTCTGGAAACCATCTTGCCAAAGGGGGGAAAAAACATCTTTCCTGGGGAGATTCAGACAAGGAGCTGTAAAAAATTCTGGCAGGACGAGTGCTGAAGGGAGAGGATGTCAGCAATTGGAAATGGCTTGGTTGCCAGAGGCTGCATATGATGACATTAGGAGCCACAAGATGGAATTAGACTGAGGCCATGTGCAGGTCTGGTTAAGCTCAAAGCCTCTAACAACACGCCATGAACTGATTGCGGGACAGCCATAGAAGCAGCCGAATGCAGCTTTACTATCTCTGGATGGGAGTCTGGTTTTGAGATCCAAAGTCTGGGGAAAGTGTTGAGAAATCATGACTACACTCCTCGATGCTTCGCCCTGTTCCACCCACCCCAGTCCTCAGCTTTGATCCGCAGCCCCGTCACAGAGTGCCTTCTCCCTGGGAAGAGCTCCAACCTAGAACATCCCCATGGCTACAGGGAGAGAGGAAGGAAGAGAGGCAGGAAGGGGAGAAAGAAAAGAAGAGAGGAAATATGTCTCTGCTTTGCAAGTGACATGAAGGTTTGCACTGTGCTGGCTTATGTGCAATTGCTTCTGTCTTTAGAGGCGCCCCCCCCCCCCCCCGCCCACTCCTCTAATCGGGGCACCTGGGCTCCCTCCTCCATCTGGCACTAATCATCTCAACCAAATAGGGCTGTTTGTTGGTGGCGGTGGGTTGCGTTTTTTTTTTTCTAAAATTTCCCATTAATTTTGTCTTGCCTTAGGTTTGTTTTCCTTTCAGTAATGCAAGATGAATAAATTCATTTGTTGCTCACGGGCAAAAGCAGCTTTAACAACCAGCCAAAAACATCATTAGGCTCTAACAATGGTGGCTCACTGGTAAAATCTGCATTATTCCAAAAACATTCAGTGGGCCTTCCCTCTTGGTCATGAACATGCCTGTCTACTTCTCTGAGCTCTAAGAGCACACACCTCAGCACAGGCCCTCAGCATACACCTCAGCACACACCTCAGCACAGGCCCCAGTGGCTCTTCCAGAAAGAACCTCCCCCAAAGCACATGTAAGGATAGGAGGCCGCATCGGAGAAGAGCTTAGGCTTGCTGCCTGATTTCTAGTAAGCCCTCTCGGATTTTGTTTTTACTGAGGCACATGTTTATTTTCATATTTGAAAAGCTTATAATCCTGGACATTGAAAATACATACATTTTATGTCTTCTGACTTATGGTCGTAGCTCGTAGGTGGTTTTACTACCTTGGTTTGAGCTATGTGTCATTGTGCGGCAAAATGGTCTGGCTCCTTTAAGAAGCCACATGTTGTAGACCCAGAATCAAGCTGAGTCATTCACCCAGAGAGAGAATTAGGAACAGCTGGGGGCAGCTACTGGAGGTAAAAGCAGAGACAGAAAAGGAACACACTGCCTCTCTAGGAAATGTTCCAATGCCTCAGGCCCAAATGTGGAGGGGAAAGTTGCACAGGCGCTGTCTTGCTAATGATGACAAGCTCTGTGGACTGTGAGGCAAAGACGCCCCTGTGTTAGGGAGCAGACTCAGGCATCCTGCAGCCAGGCGCCAGCAGGGGTCCTGTGGGCCAGCGTGCTGTCACTCCATCTGAGTCTGCAAGGTTTGGTGGTCTGTGCACCCCCCTCCTGGTAAGACTTAGTGGCTGCTGAACATCTCCTGTGGCCCTTGAGTCGGTTGCTACTGGTCAGAATGGCTAAAATTAACAACCCAGGAAACAAGAGATGATGTGGAGTGAGGATGTGGAGAAAGGGGAACCTCTTACACTGTTGGTGGGAATACAAGCTGGTGCCGCCACCCTGGAAGACAGATGGAGGTTCCTCAAAAAGTAAAAAAAAAAAAAGAGCTACCCTACAACCCAGCAATTGTACTACTGGGTATTTACCCCAAAGATACAAGTGTAGTGATCCGAAGGGGCACAATCACCCCAAAGTTTGTACCACAATAGCCAAACTTTGGAAAGAGCTCAAATGTCCATTGACAGATGAAGGGATAAAGAAGATACACACATAAACAGACGCACAGAGACACGCAGAGACACACGCAGACACGCAGGAATATTATGCAGCCATCAAGAAGAATGAAATCTTGCCATTTACAACAATGTGGATGGGACTACAGAGTATTATGCTAAGCAAACTAAGTCAGAGAAAGACAAATACCATATTATTTCACTCATATATGGAACTTGAGAAACAAAACAGATGAACATAGGGGAAGGGAAGGAAAAATAAAAAAAAGATAAAAACAGAGAAGGAGGCAAACCATAAGAGACTCAACTCTAGGAAACAAACTGAGGGCTGCTGGAGGGGAAGTGGGGGGGAATGGGGTAATTAAGGAGGGCATGTGATAAACACTGGGTGTTACATGCAACCGATGAATCACTAAATTCTACTCCTGAAACTAATAATACACTATATGTTAATTGAATTGAATTGAAATAAAAATTTTATTTTAGTATTATTTCTTAAGATTTTATTTATTCATAAGAGACACAGAGAGAGAGGCAGAGACACAGGCAGAGGGAGAAGCAGGCTCTTCGAGGGGAGCCTGATGCAGGACTCGATTGGGATCACATCCTGAGCCAAAGGCAGATGCTCAACTGCTGAGCCACCCAGGCGTCCCTAAATAAAAATAATAATAATAATAATAATAATAATAATAATAATAATAAAAGAGTCAGTTGCCTTATGACCACTTTGCTCAAGTGACTGGGACCAGTTAGATGCACAGTGCATCTCCAGTGAGTTAAAGGATGATATTAAAAATTGCACACTGATTAAGTGACGAAAATATGACATAGCATTGTCTCAAATATGAAAAAAGATAGAATCTACAAATAATAAGTAAAAGACTAAGAGGACTAGCATTAAAGTTTAAAAGTGGTTCTATCTGGGCTAAGGGCTTATGGGTCATTCTTGTGTTCTATATATTTATTCATATCTTTTATGTTATCTTTTACTTCTCAGTGTGTCACAAATCACCATGCTCCGTCCACCCTTGATTCAATAATACTCCCTGAGCACATATTGTGTGGTTGGCACCCTGCAGGGGAAGCAAAACTGAGCAAGTGCCAAGTCCTTACCTGATCTACCACCTTCCATGGGTCTGACATGACCAGCCCCTCCTCCTGGCTCAGATGGCTGGCCGGGGCCCCTGCTGTCCCGCAGTGTTGGTAGCACACTCTCTCAAATACAAGTGAGACTCCTTCCCGCCCTTCCTTCAGACCCTGCTCGGATGTCAGCATGTCAGGAAGGCCTTTTCTGACCACCGGATGTAATCACACCCTCACCTGCTTTGATTTTCTTCATGACACTTGCCAATATGTATCTTTACAATATATATATAGTTGAACACTGACCTCTCACCGTGATGTGTTGTCCTTGAGGCAGGGTCTTCGGTCTTGTTCATCGGTATGCCTCGACATCTAGACCAGCACCTGGCTCACAGTGGGCACTCAATAAATACTATTGTCTTCCTCAACGGACAAAGTTGTGATATGTGTTTTATATATCAAGAATGAACACCAATACACAAGTTCAGGTGTTAAGAAATATGGTGTCTCTATTTTTTACAGTATTTTTAGAATATTGACTCCTACACTGCTGGGCCAGTAGACAATTGCATTTCAATTATTCCTCTGCCTCCCCCCTTATCCATTTTCAGAGGGGCAGGGGTGCCAAGTTTCCAAGAGTCTCAGGCAGTGACAAGGGCTTGGAAGAAGGGACTCTGCGAATCAACCTACCATGTTTTGTCTGCACGGTCCCTTCATGCCTGATGACCATCTACTGTTTCTGCACAGGGTTGAAAATATCAGTGCCTGCGGCCTCCACTCCCCAGATGCTTCACCCCAAAGCTCTCCCTCTCTGGGATCTTGCCCTAGCATGGCCCCTGCCAGGCAGCAGATCCCACAGAACTTGCTTTTCCCTCCACAACTGGAGGGATTTCCTTTTCATCTGTTGTTTCCCAGCCTGCTTTTCCAAGCCACTAAAGCTTTCCTCAAGCTTTTCACTCCCCCCCGCCCCTTTGGGCTTCTGACTTTTAGAAAACCAAAGCTGGAATCCTTCTGCTTCTCACCCTGCCACTTACCTCCCCGAAGCAAAGGACATACAGTCTGTTACCTGCTCAAGTCGGGAGTAAGAAGGAGAACTTCAAACAGCTTTGACACGAGGCAAAAATGTAGGTTACAGGGACAGTTGATGTGGAGAAGAAAGTGATTCCATTGAGGCGGGGGTGGGAAGAGAGAAACCAAGGCAAAAGGAAGAGTTAAGGCATCTTGCCCTTGCAAGTGAGCCTGGAAGGCTGGGTGGTATTTCATGTCATGGAGTGCGGTGGATAGAAAGAGAGGCCCAAGCAAGGAGATGTATTAGAGGTGGTGTATAGCTGAAGGCAAATGATCTCGTCTGACTTGTTATGTTTGAGCAGTGGAAAAAGAAGTGCCCAGAAAGGTAGGTTGGAGTCATCCTGCAACAGGCCCTCAAAGTCAGGGCATTTTGATGTCAGCTTGAAAGTCCTTGGAGGCCAATGGGTCATGGAGCGTGGAGATGAGAAATGTGCCTTAGAAAATGAAATAACGATTCTGTAGAGGATGGATGATGATCAGGGCTGGTGACTGGGGAGACCAGAAGTAGGGAGAATGTTTCACAGGGAGTGGCCCGGAATCAGCAGCAGGCAGAAGGAGTGGAGAGATGCAAAAGATACTGTAGATGTAGAACAAGCAGGGTTGACCACCGGGCGCATAGGAGAGAAAGGCCCGAGGAGGATGGTGATGGTGGGAATGGAGACCTTCTCAGCAGAGGAGGGAAAACCAAGAGCAGCTGCTGGTCTTTGGGAAGGGTGACAGGCTGCTCGTGTGGAATCCGAATGTCCATCAGGAAAGTTGGAGCTGTGGATGGGGCGCTCCGAAGAGCCGTCATGAGGTGGGACGCTGCAGCTGAGCTGGGGTGGGGGAGGGAAACCAAGGGATCCAGTGTCGGGATGGCTTTGATGGTCTCAGTGGAGCAGAAGGCAAGGCTGCTGAGGGGGGCGGGGGGTGAGGGGAGTCCCTGGGTCACACTGGAGCTTGAACGTGGATGCAGTGTGGAACAGCTGCACCGGGGAGCAGAGAAAGAATCAGTTCCTCAAACAAAAGCACAGGACCATGCAACCTCAAGGTTTCCCTCCATAAATACAGAATTTTTTTTTAAGATTTCATTTATTTATTTGAGAGAGAGTATGAGCAGGGAGAGGGGCAAATGGAGAGGGAGAAGCAGATTTTCTGCTGAGCAGGGAGCCAGACACAGGGCTCCATCCCGGGACACTGGGATCATGGCCTGAGCCAAAGGCAGAAGCTTAACCAACTGAGCCACCCAGGCGCCTCAATACAGAGTCCTTTTATGGTGGTTTTATGAAATCTGTCCAGGCGGATGTGAGAAGAAATAGCCTTTACATCATATACATCATATATCTAGTTTAAGGCGTATTATATCATTCTCCGTGTTTTCTGCTAGTTCTCTCTTCCTTAGTGTTGTTATACCATTCATTAGAGGTCTCTCTTTTTAGGAATCTATTCAGATGCTAGAGTCCCTCTGCATAGCAAACCTGGAAAAGTAGCAACTATTCATGGCCAGCATTCCCAACCCCTGTGCTGTCTCTCTGGCATTGAACTTCTGTTCCCAGAGAAGCTCATCTTCACCTGCTCTAGGGCCAGGTGGTTTTCTTTACTGGGCGGCCTCGGACAGAATGGGGGAGACAGCTCATCACAAAGACCAGTGGCATTTCAGGCTTCAAGGCCACCGTTGCATCTACACCTGGAGCAGGTGAGAAAGGGGAGCCAAAAACCCACCTCACTCTGGGGTGAGTGCCACACACTGCCCTCCGATGGTGCAGGAACCCATCTCCCTTTATCACCTTTTGTTATTCCCAAGCTTCTCCATGCCTCCCTTTTCTCTCTAGACCCGGTGTTGTTTTTACTTGATGGTACATCTGTTGGGGATATAGGGCTTTATGTGAAGTGAGACGTAGGAAAGAACAACACAAACCCCTCTGCATCCTTAGCCTTACCGATACTGTCTTCACTAAAAGATGATCCCATGAGAATTGTTGGTACTGGGTTTGGTTTGGTTTTGTTTGGTACTGGTATTTTTAAACCACCTGATTTCAATATTCATACCTGGGTATATCCTAATCACGTGGGATTATTGAATTCCTTTTCTCATCTTTGTAATATTTCCAAGTTGAATACATGACTATCACCGCTGTCCTCTACTCTAGCCCAAGGGTTTAAAAGGTCCACTGAAGAGCTGGGAATCACAGAACATTTGGAATTGGGGATTCAGAATCCCATGCTCCCTAGGCTGGAGCATCTTTCTCTTCTCTCTGACCATCCAGCAAAGAAAGAAGATGATGTAGAAGCAATGCTACATGGAGCTTGGCTTACTTCTGAGGCCAAAAGAGAATTGCATTTCTCCTTATGTAAGAAACTAGAACTTAGAGACCTGTTCAGGTTGTGGCCTAACAAATGAGAAGATTTGTCGGGGGAAGAAGGAATATAGCTGAGGGAGCTGTGCCTTATTAGAGATCCCTTTTCCTCCGTCCCTCGTAACCCGGGAAAGTACATGCTGGTGAAATTTCACACTGAACAAACTACCTCATTTGACTAAGTAGAAGCTCTCTCCATTATTCCCTCCAGCCTGTCCAAGATAAGCTCAATTTTCTAGTGCAGCATCACTCCTAGCCTTATTTTAAATATACACAGAATCGGCATATTTTTTTCATTTTTGTTTATTTTTGCCCCAAAGCCTTTGGCATTTCCCTCCAGTGAGTCACACTATGGGACCATTTCAAAACGATCTTACAGTATGTTTCTCTTCCCAGAGGATATGGGAAATGGGTAAATGACAGCCTGTCCCAAGATGTTGCCATAGAGCATGCAGGGTTTTTGGTTTTGTTTTTTAAGATTGTATTTATTTATTCATGAGAGACACACAGAGAGAGACAGAGACATAGGCAGAGGGAGAAGCAGGCTCCCTGAGGGGAGCCTGACATGGGACTTGATCCCAAGACCCCGGGATCATGCCTTGTGCCAAAGGCAGATGCTCTACCACTGAGCCACCCAGGTGCCCCTTGTGCAGGGTTTTTAATAAAGAAATGCCATATCACTTGCCACCAAAGCCACTTGATGGATGGACTTACAGGGAGGCAGCCTTCTAGATCTTTCTCTGATCCCACAGAGACAAGATGAGAAAATGAAAGCATGGCTGTGAGGGGTTTATTTATATCAATTGATTACGGAAATTAGTCCTTTTACTTTCTCTCTTACAGAAGTTTAGGATAAGCATTTGAGAGTTCAGAGTTTGCAATAAAATAATTGAGCTGTCAGAGGTGAGAGGTTACAGCTAAGAGGAGAGAAGGCAGGAGCCTCACCATCCCCTGGCACTGATGCTTATTCTTCAGGCCTTTGCCCCTGGAAAGCCTCCAGCCTTCCTCCCCACTCCTCAGTGTGGAAAACTTTCTCCCCAGTAGTTGTCACTCTCTCTTCTCTGCTCTCAAAGGACTTTGGACTTTCCTCTATTAGACTACTTGGCACTCTGGGACGATGGTCATTTATGCAATGGTAACCCCCCTTGCCCCCATTTTGAGGGGCAGGGAAGTGGGCCAAATTTGTCTCGGTATCTGCACCACCCAGAGCAGAAGGTTTAATACAGCACATCCTAATATAAGGTGGTGAGCATTTGGGCCAGGGATTCAGGAGCATTTCTGTTCATAATGCTGACATGGGTATTTGGGTTGTCCTAATCTCTTCAGACAATACCCCACCTCCCCTGGCCTTGGTGCTCTCAGACTCTTATTTAGTTTTCCCCCTTTGATTCACATAAGAAAATATAAAGTATTAGCAAAAATTACTAGATGTGCATGTAAGTAGTGATTACAAATATTCATTGGGATATTAGGAAAATCACCAGCATGTATTCCCACTGCATGTCAAAATGTAGAGGCTGGCTTGAATCTTTCTACTGAGCTTTGACTTTTGCATATGGCGGACATTTTCTGGCCCTTGGTTGTCCAGCATCCAGGCCTCTTTTCTTCCAGAAACAACACCCTGGGTTTTTTTTTTTGGGGGGGGGGGAGGATATAATTGGGTGCAGACTTGGTGGTACCAAGTTCAAGGAAGCCCACTCTCCCTTGGCCTGGGGTGAGTTATTAGTGGTCACCACTGTGTATAGTGTAGGACTGAGGAGAGGCTGCTTTTACTTAATTTTTGCAATGAACACTTTGCAAATTAAAGATTTAAGGAAAAGAATAACATCGCCCCAAAGACCTGGCTAGATGCAATGAATTTTCCTGTGAAATCCATTTGAACAGCAACCACAGGCCTGATCTCTCCTCCTTGAATGCGCAGGGCCCAGGGGAATGCAAACCGAGCCACGTCACACTCCCGAAGTTGCCAAAAATCCCTTTAAAATGATTGAACAGATGTCTTTTCTTGGGGTTGAGCGGATATACATCACAACAGCCTGCTTTCAATTCCAGGCTTGTTGTCTTAGGGGCAACTAAACCAATCCCTTTCAGGTTTGTTTGGGGAATGTTTTTTAAATCTTCAGAATTCTAATAGCACAAACCATTACAGTATGTGAGGAAACTAAACACATCTGTGCAGGTTGCTGAATTTCGTCCCGGGGTGTCCACTTCGCGTGTGACAGTGGCGAGGAACGGGCCTCCCCCCAGTCATCCTTGCAGCAGGGGCTCACGGGGAGAAGTGGTTTCTGAGCTTAGAGCCAAAAGTTTAAATGGCACAAAGACAGACACAGCCACAGCCTCTATACCATCAGCAGTAAGAGTGGGGGCTTGTCATTCACGAGTAGGAAGGGAGAGGACATCGGACTTTCCAAAAGAAATCGGGGCTCAAGTCAAACAGTTTGTCACAGGATCTGTCCTTGGTTTCTGGCGTTTATCTATCGTGTTTTTGGTGGCAAGACAAAAGACAATTGAAGAATGGCACATAAATAAATGATTAAGTGAAGGCTCTCAGTGCTTGTCAAAGAATCATAATTTAAGTTTACATTCGTTCCTCTTGGATGGAGCAGATACGGCATCTAAACATTTCCAAGGATTTGGTTTATACAACTTTCAAAAGAAAGCACATTTTTTTTTTTTTAAGAAAGCACATTTTTAATGAGGGTACACACTTCCTGACCCCCAATGGGCGTCACTGATGCCTACTTATTTGTCCACAGCATCAGTTGAGGAGGAAGTTGGGGATCAGAAGGCCATGTGTCTCCTCCGTGGAGAGAGGGTGAAGTAGAGGGAGAGACACCGGGGTTTGAATCTGGACTGGCCTGCCAATGGCTGTGGAAACTCAGCAAGTCTCTTTGTATCGATGAAGTGCATGACCTCATGTGGGGAATGAGAAAACCATTTCCCTGGTAATATCATGGTGAACATCTGGTACATTTTCGGAGCTTAGAAAGGATAGCTGTTATTATTACCTCTGATTTCACAGAATTAGGTATGTACAGCTCAAACAGACCCCTGTTTTGCCACGTGGGAACAAGTTCTCAGAGGTCAAGGCTGGGTGTTGCAGACCTACCCCATGGGGCTCCCAATACACAAGCCCATTGCAACAGAAGTGCTTTTCTGCCTCCTGACAGTTGCAACCCAAAGGTCAAATCAACTCACTCCCTGCTCGCCACCCAAGCACAGAGAGCAACAGCATTGAGTCAGCCTCCCTTGCCCGACAGCCCTGCCTTCTGCATGGGGGTGGGGGTGGGAGGCTGGGGAGCGGGGTGGGGGTTGTGGGGGGCTGACTTTGTTCCTAATGCAGGTTCTGCAGAATTCCAACTCTCTCTGGTCTCAGCCAACACATGGCCAGTCTCCCTCCTTTACCTCCTCTAACCCCTCCTTCTCACAGATTTCTGGCACTTTCATTACTCCACTGTCAGGCTGCCCAGGAAACCTGAACACTCCTTCTGGGATTTTGCTGAGTAGACTTAGTCCCTTGGGAGCTGTCTCAGGCCTCTACCTCCACAGCAAAATGACCCAAAGGGCAGTTCTTTCTCTGAGATTCTGGAGCAGTTATATGTGTGTATATAACACACACATATATATGTGTATATAAATATACACACACACACACACACATATACACAAACACATATGTATATACATATACACACATATATACTATATGTTTTATATATATTATATGAAGTGTATAATATATATAATGTGTGTGTATATATGTAACATAAACAGAAAATTGTATAAAAATCCTGTCTTCCTCACACCCACCACCAACACCCAGTTCTTCTTCCCCTACTTCTATTAGTTTCTCATTTATCTTTCTAGAGACACTTACCCTCTACAAAACTTGTTTCTTTCCCTCCCTTCCTCCTTCTCTTATTTGTTTAATTTCCTTCCTTCCTTCCTTTCTTATAAATGAAAGCATACTGTATTGTTACATGCCGAGCTTTTTAAAAAAGATGGACTTATTTTTAGAGTGGGAGGGGCAGAAGGAGAGGGAGAGAGAGTCTTAAGCAGACTCCTTGCTGGGCCTGGAGCCTGCCATGGAGGCTCGATCACACAACCCTGAGATCACGACCTCAGATGACAACCTGAGCCGAAACCAGGAGTTGGTCACTTAAACAACTGCACCAACCAGGCTCCCCCCATGCCTTGCTTCTTTAACTTAGCCAAATAGGTACATAGTTTAAGGCCATTATTAAATGTGGACTTTTTCTGTCCTCTGAAATAGTGTTGTCCAGATCTTTATGTATCATCCTATCATCTAAAAATTGCTGGAGGCATATCAAAGAATATAGTTATTCATTCTATATAATTACTCTATATAGAGAGCATGATCACACCATTACTGTGTTAATAACATTTACATCATAAAATAGTAATCAAGGGCGCCTGGGTGGCTCAGTCGGTTAAGTGTCTGCCTTTGGCTCAGGTCATGATCTCGGGGTCTTGGGATCAAGCCCCATGTTGGGCTCCCTGCTCAGTTGGGGGCCTGCTTCTCCCTCCTTCTCTATGTCTGCCCCTTTCCCCCCTCATGCTCGCTTTCTCTCTCTGTTAAATAAACAAATAAAAAATCTTTAAAAAATAGTAATCAAAACAAACTTTAGAATTATGAAGATGAAGTTTTACATACTTAATTTTAAAAAACTATTTGATTTTTAGTAGTACAAAGTATTTTTGCTTTCTAAAATATTACTGTTAATATCTTTAATAGGATCAATGTGTTGTATATGCTTTCTCATATTTGAAAAATCTTGGGTCATCCTTTGTGATACAGCAATTCAAAGTCTGGTTATATGTTCACTTTGACACTTGGTTTCAAAGTCTGTCAGAGCTGAAGAAGACACTTACAAATGGAGATATATAAATCCAAGTGGAAAAAATGCCTCATCAGATGAGAAAGCTCATCTACCCCACAAACTCATTTTTCAAACCTATCTATCTTTTGTGCAAAGACATTTGTTGAAATTTCCCTTGATTTAAGTTTTTTTTTCCTTGTAATGTGCAACAAAGTAAATGGAAAGATTTCCAAACATCTGTTTTCAAAATGTTCTTGCCATAGGTTGAATTTCTTTTGAAAAGAAATGACTTTCTCACTAATTGTTAAAGTTCCACTTCAACCTTGAAAGGACAGATTGTGGGTTTACTATTTATGTATGTATGTATATAAATATGTATGTATATATTTTTGTGTGTCTACTTTTAAAAAAAATATCTGCTAGATGATATACTAACAATAGCTGCTTACCATGACAGAAAGTTGACAGCTCATCTGCAACACTTGTGTTTTTGTCAAAGAAAGAATGCATGACTCATTCCCAGGTTCTACAACTACTTTTAATACACTCCCATGAGGTGACCAGGGTGGTATGAGAGGCCTACCTGGCCATTTCCCATTGATTGGCGAAGTGCCATAATAATCCTACTATTTGAAGGCTTTGTTTTCATGAAATTAATCCTATTGATAATATCCTATAAGCATGGAAGTTGCAATTGGCAATATACTGGACCCAGAGTCATGAGAAGGGCCCTCACCTCTCCTCTATGTAAGTTGTTCATGGTAATGGCAGCCATGTGAGACATGAGTCTGTATCACATTTGGAGCAAGAGAGGGCATCTTAATGGATTGTCTTGAGTGTCCCACAGAGGGTGCATACCCCGCACAAAGATTCTCTACATAAGGCTCTCTCCAAGTGAATTCAGAAACTTGTTTTCCTTTAGTCTCTGAACTAGTCTTCCCTTCCCTTTAAAGTAAAATACGTGCCAGGTTTAGTTTCCACGGGACTGTACCCTAGGGTTGTTCTGGGAAGACCTGGCAGGTTGTCCCCTAGTACTCCCCACTGCGGGAAGATGATAAACCTGACAGCATCACAAATTCTGTTTGTTGAACTATTATTTTGTGTTGGTCCCTAAACTAAGTGTTCCATACATACAGTCAATTCTCTTTGTTCACTCCAGTTGTCTTCTATAACATCTGAATTAGTGAATGCTGAACCATTGCTCCTAAGGAAAGTACAAGATGTGGTTCCTACTAGCCTCTGGTGACAATATTTTTGTCAACCAGTTAATACATAACCTTGTTTTATGTGTGTTTTTGTTTGAAGACGTTGAGAAAGAGAGAAAGAGAGCACAAGTGAGGAGAGGAGCAGAGGGGGTGGGAGAAGGAGAGGAAGAGAGAGAATCCCAAGCAGATCACTTTGAGTGTGGAGACTGATGCAGGGCTTGATCTCACGACCCTGAGATCATGACCTGAGCTGAAGGCAGACGCTTAACTGACTGAGCCACCCAGGCACCCCATGTGTATTTCTGCTTAAAGAAACCTTATAAAATATATATTATTGCTTTATTAATATTGAATTCATGACCAACAGCACTGTAACTTGTGCTTGAATGAAGACTACCTAACATGTGGACTTTCTCTAGAAAGCACACCACAGACCTCTTGCACTGAGGAACACTAGACAGTATTTCAACACTGTGCTTAGAAGCCCCCCGTCTTTTTTAAAAAGATTTTATTTGTTCATTCATGAGAGACACACAGAGAAGCAGAGGCATAGACAGAGGAAGAAGTAGGCTCCCTGCAGGGAGCCTGATATGGGACTCAATCCCTGGACCGGGATCACGCCCTGAGCCAAAGGCAGACTCTCAACTGCCAAGCCACCCAGGCATCCCACTTAGAAGCCCCTTTAAACAGCAAAAGCACCAATGAAAAGCATAAAAATGCAGAAAAATGTGGCACTAAATAGACTACAAAAAGAACACCTGTTGGATCGTAGCTGGGAATGCGCACTTTTGGGCAAGTCAGATTTTTCATCATTCTGAGCATGTTCATGAATGACCACACAAGTGAAAAAGTATTGATTCTGGAGTTACAAGTAAATTCTAGTCAATAGGTGATACAAATATGGAATCTATGAATAATGAAGATTCACTATATCATCTCATGGTACCCTTGTGAAATGATACTAGTATAATGATATGTGAACTGAAAGGAACCTCAGGAATCTTTTCTGGCTGTCTTCTTTGAGACTTTGGGAAGCTAGGAGAGTGAAGTATCTTACCCCAAAATGCCCAGGACACGTGTGATACACATGGCACTGAATTCCTGCTCTCCTAGCCATAGTTAGTGCCTTTTCCACCGCATATTTTTGGGACCAAATGCAACAATTTAAATGGCAAGTGGGGCTATGTGCAAAACTCTTTGCACACTCCCTCTAGTTTATTCTCTGCGATAATTAAAATCTGTTTTCAACCAGAATGTTTGATTTGATGCCTTATAGTATATGGGCACAATGAAAAATATCTATAAAAAAATACGAAAGGAGGTCACAAAACTAAATGAAATCAGGCACAAAACGAGAAATTAAAAGAACCCAAAATATTTGCAGCAAGAACAGGTTTGACTTTTAAAATTTAGTTCTCCAGTGAGCCAATTCACAAATGGGTAATATGAGAGAGAAAGGATGTTGAAAAAGCCAAACGTGCTGTGGAATTTCAGAGATGAGAGCACATGTTGCATAAACAGGAGAGATGTGCCAAGATGTGATATTTTAGTTGGATAATTACTAATGTATGCATATTTATAAATGTATATATTTTGATGCCAGATTATCTCAAATTTTTTGGCTATCCCAACAATTATACAAAATTACTTTGCTCTTTATTTGGCTAAAAGAAGTACAAAACTTAAAACCCAAATTTAAAATGGCTCATAACTAATGCAGCCTGCAGGCTGTTTGATAAATGTGTACTCTTGAAATGAGCCAACACACCGAGGAACCAAAAAGCTGAAAACACACACAAAAAAAGAGAAGATAAAGATTCAGTGAGTTCTTCGAAGAAGAGCCTCTGGTACATTATAACTTTTATGGATAAGATTTCTATTTCAAAGAATCCCAAGCTACCTTTCTTGCTAAGACTCTCCACATTCCAAACTCTTGCCCACCACTGTTAGGACTGCACCCTTTCCTCGGGAGTGCTAATTAGATGCTCCTATCCAATACTACTCACCAAGTACTTTCCTGTACATAATATGACAAACTCTTCTGCTAGTCACAAAACAGGCTGTTGCTACAACTTTATTCACTTACTGCACTTTGCACACACTCTTAGAAGGGATTAAAGACTCCCATTCAAGGCCTCACTGTTCCATTTATCCATTTCTATCCGAAACGGTGTCTCAGAAACCATTCTTCCCATCCGTTAAGTTAAAAGATGTCATTCGTCCTCAGGAATAGCATTTTCTTAAAGTTAATTTTGTAAGGAGCCATCTCTCCCCACAAACAGAGCCTTACTTGTTTCAAAGATAATTTTTATTGGTGAGAAACATTTTAAAGATATAAAAGATGATTTTCTTATTTATATGACAGTTTCCATTTTGAAAGTTTTCTTCTCAAAGTCTTCTTTCTTTCAAGAACGTAGCTTATCCATCAATAAGGATCCCATCCTCTCTCGAAAATGAATCGATTAATCATGTCAAAAGATCTCAGAGGCTGGTCATAGGGTAAAATGTGTCCTCCTCCTCGAACAATTACCTTGGAGAAGAAAAAAATAAAAGTTAAAATTTAGAGAAATGGATGTTCTACATGGATGGAAAGTTTCGGTTTGGATTAAAGTATTTTTAAAGCTTACATGAAATACAGAACCTATTCTATCAATCCATGCCTTTGGATATGCTGATTGCCTAGGTTTTGATAACTTTGCTGATAGGTACACTTTAAGGTAGGAAAGCTTTACAATTGTTGGGTTATTTAACTTAACACAAAGTAGTGTTCATCTTTCACAAGTATGGAACTCGAAAATTGTCTTTCTCCTCTTGGGAGTGAGCTGTCTGCTGCTCTATGCTTTACCCTTACCTGGTGAGGCCCCTGAGGTGTGAGGATCTACCCTATGGTCAGTTCTGTTCCCAAGTGGGTGGAGGAGCCTACCCAATGCCCTCCTTCAATCCACTGAGCCACGTGGCCCTCACACTGAGCTCTACCTGACATCTTAGTCTTGGCCGCTAGTACAGGGGAATTTTGATTCTCCAAAAAATTACGACAAAAACGAGAAATCCTTGACACCTGAAATCTTAAAAGGCCATTTTTTTTTTGGGTAGCACAGAATTAGAACATTCTTTTTTCCCCCAACATTATGAAAACTGTCCAAATATAGAGCGAATCTGAAAGAATTTCATAGACTTACAACTTAGGTTCTCTCATTAACACCCACTTTACTCATTTTCTCACACTATCCATCTATTAATCCATCTTATCTTCTTGACATATTTCAAAGTAAAATATGGATATCAGTACACTCCCCCCCAGATTTTATGTAAAATTAACACACAGTGAAATGCACTTATGTTAAGTGCAGATGCACTGCGTTTGGATAGCAGTGAATACATGTGTCACCTGATGAGATATATAAAGCATTCTGAAACATCTACAGTTAGGGTGAGTTCAGACCCCTGTGCTAGGTGCCATACAGATTTAAAACAAAAAAGAAAAAAAAAGGAAGGGGTGGTGGAGGAAGGGATCAGTCTCTATTTGCAGCAAATGTCAAGGGGAGGCCTTCATGATTCAACACCAAAAGAGAAAGAACCGACACTGAGTATTGGCAGGTCGCCTGCAGGAGGACAGAGCAGTGTGGCTTGACATGTCCTATGGCACATGTGGAAAATAGCCAGGAGTTAGTAGTGGATGAAGTGAATGAACACTTGCAAGTAAAGAGGTCACACTCAGTAAGTTCTACCTGCTAAATCACAATCAGCAAGTTAAGACAACTTCGGTAAGGCCCTTAATAGCTGGTTTAACCTGCCTCAATCAGAAGGGAACTGAGGCAGAAAAAAAAAAAGGAGAAATACATTTACACAGTGCATTTATTATATTAAAAAGCCACCCCAACACTCAGCATCTTACAACCTTGCTGTGCAGTAAGTGGGACCAACATTATTAGATGAATTTTGCTTTACAGCTCACAGCTACACAAGTTGCATACTGCACAACTAGCAGCAGAGAGCACCATTCATGCCAGCCTCGGTGACTGAGTGATAACAGAGCTACTAGGAGGCTTGTCCAAGTCACATAATTGTAACTGAGAGAAGGAGCTGGAACCTGGCTTTTGATGCACACACCAGTGTTTTTATTCAAATCATAGTATTTGTACAATAATTCTTTATATTTGAACCAAACTTTACAGTTTAGTCATAGAACATTTCACCTGGCTCTCAACAGCCCTCTGAGGCGAGTAAGGGAAGTAGACCACTATTACAGATGTGAGATTGGACTCAACCCTCATACACAATTGGAAACACGTGCTGTATGCTACACTCCGTCAACGGCCATTTGTGCCTTGCTGCAATGACAGTGGAGCCCATCTACCATGTGTGTTCAAGCCTCCATCTGGAAACCCAACATTTTGTCACAGACTGAAAGTAAACATGTGTGACATGAGCCCCTCATGTGACTCTAGAGGAAAACTTTTGCTGCCCCCACAATCCCAGGCTCGAACTCTTCCTGTAGGTTCCCATCCAAATCTCCGGCTTTGGCAGGATTTTGATGAGTGATTCTCTGCAACTTCAGCTCAGCTGAGGACACTTAAGGAAGCCATGTTTGTGACAAAACCCAGCTGCTGCTTCAACTGGAAGCAGAAAGCTGAATCCAAGAGTTGAATCCAAGAGCTAATGGTCATTCTGCCTCTAGGACCAGAGCTGGAGCTACTAGGGGTAACATAGTGCTTTATGGCCCAGGCTTGGAGTCAGAGTGCAGGAGCATGACTCAAGACACAGCAAGCTGTGTGACCCTGGACGAATAACTTACCTGCTCTGAGCCTCAGTTTCCTTAACTGTACAACAGAGAAAAAAAGCATTACATCTTGGGACAGTTGGGAATTACGTGAGCAATTAATGGAATAATGTCCATGGATTACTTAGCATAGTGCCTGGACTAGGATGGTACTCAGTGAATATTAGCCATTGTCATTATTCTTCCAATAGTTATCCCTATTCAAAATCTAGGATCAAAATGCTTGTGTCAAACTACTCTAAAACACTAAGTTCCTACATTAGCATTAAGAAATCTTGGTTTCAGGGAGTTAAAACAGAGCTTCTCAAACCTGAATATGCATCAAAATACCTGAGCTTGTTAGAACAGACTGCTGGGCCTCACCCCTGGACTTTCCAGTGCTGAAGGTCCAGGGCAGGGCCTGATAATTTGCATTTCTAACAATTCCAAGGTAATGTTGACACTGTTGGTTCAAAGATTATTTTTTGAGAACCACTGTTTAGAAGAACCTTTTCCATTCTGTGACAAACTAGGCAATTCTCTATATTAAGAGAGAATACGAACAGATTTTGTTTAACACCTAACTCATGGCTCACCACAGTATATTTCCTCCCAATCATCCACGTTCCCAGTATTTACACACATGCACACAAGCACACACACACACACACACACACACACACAGCTTCTCTGACCATGATAATCAAGTGGTGAAGAAGAGATGATACGTTTGGTGTTACAATTCTTATTCTTATAACCTGCATGACTCCTGGTCCAGTTCTTAGCTGCCATATGCAGTGACCAAATGTCATCATAAATGGTGCCATTAAGATTGGAAAGAAAAGCTCATTTGGGAACAAAGTCTTTTTCACACAGCAGAAAATTCTCAAAGTATATTCCTTAGCATATTCACAAAGAACATTTTACAAATGTTAACCTCAAAAATAAACTTATGAGTTCCAGAAAAAAAAGACCATTGTTTATAACCATGCTGTTTACCACTCGCAAATCAAGGATACAAACAACTCCATGGTTTTTAGAAGTATATAACAAAATGTGACAGGGCTGTGATTCCATATTTGACTGTGATGAGATTGATCCCAAGTCTCCCTGGTTAGAAATGGTCTCATCATCAGAAACTGTCTATGTTGGGTGTTTCCACGCTAGAGCTGAAACCTCTAAACTCATGTGTTCCAGATGTTCCAGGGGGTCACAAATGTGTCATGAATTTTAAAAGGGTTATGCAAACACTTTAAAGCTTCATTCCACTCTATTTTTTCGACATAGATACAATTCTCCCTGGAACTAGAAACATGGACGTGGCGGTCAAGGTTTCCCAGTTGTGCCTTTATAGGTGACAAGATATAGAGGGAAATTCACACTGGGATTGTTGATATAGGTTTGTCAGGGGAAACTTCACGGGGGTCTTGGAGGAGCAGATGTCTGGACAGACTGTGCTGGGTGGGGTGGGGGAGGGATGCACCCAGAGGAAACTGCCCTCGCAAAAGCAGCGGAACATGAAACTGCATGGCACGTGCAACAAACAACAACCCATGAGGGGTTCCAGGTATGCAGGGGAAAGAGAAGGGTGGAACAGACAAATACTAGTGAGACCATGTGATGCTCCATATGATGTGCTGCTGGGTTTGTGTGTTTAAACGAACGGTAGCATTTAGTACATTCATGATGTTGTTCAAGCAACACCATTATCTAGCTGCAGAATGTTTTCATCACCCCAAAGGGAACCCTATATCCATTAGCAATCTCTTCCCACTCTCCTCTCTTTGCCAGCCCCTGGCAATCCCTAGGCTGTTTTCTGTGGACCTGCCTATTCTGGATATATCTAAAGGGGTTTCAAGCAGGGCAGTAATATACTCAGATTTGCATTAGAGAAGGATGACTTAATGTGTAATGAGTGGGCTGATTTGGAAGGAAATGATACTGAGGCAGGGAGGCAGATTAGGAGACCAGCTGTTCAGGTGAGAGAGGATGTGAGTGCATGGGAGAAATGGGGAGAAGGGGAAGGAGAAGAGAGATGTCAAGGTGGAACCATAAAATCAGTGACTATTCAGATGTAAAGGTAAAGTGAAAGCATGCCCCAACACTCATACATATCCTCCCCATTTCAGGCTTCTGACACAGGCAGCTTTGTAAGTGGTGGTGCTATTAACCAAGAAAGAAGAAAAAGAGGCAGGTTTGGGTAGCTGGCAATATAGTATAGATTTATAGTTCTTCTTTTTTACTACAGGATGATGCAGACATGGGAAAAAATCTTGCTTGTTATGGTGTCTGATTTACACTAAATTTATTTTATTATTTTTATCTTATTTCATATTCACAAAACCTTACCCTTTAGCTTTCAGACAATAACCTTGTATTGAAATGGAATAAATATGCACTCAAATAAAAAATATACTGAAAACGAAAGATACCTGGGAATGAGCCAAAGCTTGTTAGTAGCCACGTCCTAACAAGGAATTGGGCAACCCACTTAAAAAAAAAATAAACGACAACAACAACTCCCCCTGCCCCTAAAAAAAAAAAAAAAAAAAAAAAAAAAAAAAAAGCAGAGATCGAGGTTGCAAGCTGTTCCCAAAACCCTCAGGGAAAACTTGAGATTTACCAGTGTACACTTCTAGTGTACCAAAGCATTACTGAACAGGAGGGGGAAAGGTGCTTTAGCTGACCAAAATGTAGCCATCACAATGGGAAACATCCCTCAAGTAGTCAATACATAGCTTTGGTGGTACTTGACAGTTCCTTAAGGGCTTCCCAGATACACCATCTTACATAATCAGTTGCAACAATATTATAATTTAAGATTTCCACCTATGATGTAATAGCAAGTGTCAACCCCACCCACAAGAACACTCAAAGCTGAATTAAAAAGAAAAGAATCCTCTTTAAAAGTATCAGAAAGCAGCCAGTACTTGAGAATGAGACCATGGAGAAAAGAGAATCACAGAGAAGTGAACTGAACATTTTGTTCTGCTTTTCTCTTTGAGAAATTTCACCATTTTCTAAGCTTCTTTTTCCAAGAAACTGAGCAAAGAATGAAGATAAAAGGATAAAAAGCTAAGTAGAGCGTAGGGTACTTGGGAGACCAAAAATTAAAACAAAGAAAACCCAAAAAGAAACAAAAGATAAAATTTAGAATTACAGGCTTGTCAAGGAAGCATGGCTCTAGTAATACTATAGGCTTTCTGTTAGACCCACAAAAGACAAGGTCTTAGAAGTAATGGAAACCAGAAGGAGGTTAGCCCTCCCAATATCTGAAATCCAGCACCAAATCACCATGTTTGCCCCTGACTGAAGCCAGTTGATCTGCCCCTTCACTAACTGCCTTTCAGGAAAAAAAAAATCAAAGCCTTTTTGGAGGAAGATAACATTATTTTTCATATATTTTGTTCAGCATTCAATAAAATGTAGTAGACATGCCAAAAGATGAGATCAAATGACTGAAAACCAAGGGAAAAAGCAGACAACAAAAAGAGATCACAGGGATCCAGGTATTGGAGTTATCAGGTATAGATTTTAAAATAACTGTAGATTTTAAAATCTAAATCAGGCACAGGTTTTAAAAAGACAAGAAGTTATGGAAAACACAGAAAAGAGAAAAAAAGACATGGTATGACAAAATATTTAACTATGTTTAACTGGAATCCTATAATAAGAAGAAAAGGAAGGAATTGTGCAAAAGACATAGTAAAATATAGAGATCATGAGTAAAACACTCCCCCAAATCAACAGAAGTCATCAAGCCACAGTGTTGAGAAGCTCTATGGACCTAAACTAGAAAAACCCAGAGAAAACCACATCTGGGCACATAACAGTGTGCTGCTAATACTAAAGACATAAAATCTTAAAAGTTGTCAGAAAAAGAAACCGCATTTTCAATAACTTCAAAGAAGCAAGAAAATTGACTAGTTAACAGAAACAATGGAAGCTATAAGCCAGTGGAATTGGATCTTTTGAGGTTTTGTTTTTAAAGATTTTACTTATTCATTTATTAAAGGGAGAGAGAAAGCAGAGGGTGGGGCAGAGGGAAAGAGAATCTTAAGCAGACTCCATGCTGAGTGTGGAGTCCAACGTGGGGTTTAATCTCATGACCCAGAGATCACAACCTCGGCTGAAATCAAGAGTTGGACGCTCAACTGACTGAGTCACCCTGATGCCCCCATATTTTTCAAGTTCTAAAAGAAAGTAGCTGCTGCCAAGGACTCCCATGTGAATGACTCCTTAAAGATATTTTCAAGGGAATAAAAAACTGGGAAAAGGTATTGTCAACAGATGTGTAAAGAAACATTTGAAGATTATTCTTCTGACAGACAATCATCGCTAATGGAGACACGGAGGAGAATGAAAAGCAAACGAGAGTTTACATGGGTAGATAAACAGAAATGAATGTCAATAATAGTAATGTCTTGTGGAGTATGAATGATGCAGAAGTTTTAAAAAAAGACAACAGTTGCACAAAAGGTGGCATCAATTGAGTTAAGGTATTGTCACGTACTTGCACATCTGGAAAATAATAAGTGCACTAACTCAAAGTCAACATTCTAAGTCAGCATGTGTGTTGTAATCTCTAAAAGGATAAATACCCTGATGTTTATAGCAGCATTATTTACACTAGATAAACTATGGAAGCAGTTTGTGTCCATGATAGATGAATGGATAAAGAAGATGTGGGATATATATACAATGAAATATTACTCAGCCATCACAAGAATGGAGTCTTGCCATTTGCAACAGCATGGATGGATCTAGAGAGTAAAATATTAAGTGACAGGGATCCCTGGGTGGTGCAGCGGTTTGGCGCCTGCCTTTGGCCCAGGGCGCGATCCTGGAGACCCGGGATCGAATCCCACGTCGGGCTCCCGGTGCAGGGAGCCTGCTTCTGCCTCTGCCTATGTCTCTGCCTCTCTCTCTCTCTCTCTCTGTGTGTGACTATCATAAATAAATAAAACTTAGAAAAAAAATTAAAAAAAAATTAAGTGATAAAGGCCAGTCAGAGAAAGACAAATACTATATGATATCATTCATGTGTGAAATTTAGGAAACAAAGGAGGAAAAAGAGAGAAAGACAAACCAACAAACATACTCTTAACTATAAAGAACAAACTGGTAGTTACTTGAGGGAAGGTGGGTGGAAGCATGGGTGAAATAGGTGATGGGGATTAAGAGTACATTTAACATGATGAGCACTGAGTAATGTATAGAATTGTTGAATCATTATATTGTACACCTGAGACTAATTTAACAGTGTATGTTAACTATACTAGAATTAAAATTAATAAAAAAATAAAATTAAAAAATAGATAATAAAACAATGTATCTTCAACAAGCTAATAGTTTTTTAAAAAGGAAATGTCTCCAAAGGAAAATATGGGATAGAAGGATGAGAATAAGTGGCACAGACGCTTCTGTGTAATGTGAAAAACAGACATCTGACAATCAGGGAACTTTTAAATTAGAAGATATCTGGTGATCAAGTAATATAGCCTGTTTTTTTTTCAGAAAGGTACAAAATGAATGCCTGGGAAGTGAAGACCCTTCAGTCAAATCTCAGCCTCATCTCATCAAATCAATTAGATGCTTCAATGTGCTATGAATGTCTCTGTTTTTAAAAAAGAAAAAAGTCATGGAAATTTTCTCTAAATGAATTCCAAGAATCTCTATGTTAACTTCAGCAAGGTTGGTATGAATGACTAAGGTTAGAGCCTTCTCTTCCTTTGATGATTATTATCAGTGGAAACCTAAAGGCACAGTACAGTGTAGTAAGAAGTGATTCAGCATGGTGATCAAAAACATGAACTTGGGATTCAGTAGATCTGATTTTGAGTCCAGCTCTGTGACTTTGGCACCAGGACTTACCTGCTTCTATTTTCTCATCTGTAAGATGAAGGTAAGCATTAGGGTGACCAGTTGTCCCACTTTGCCCTGGCCTGAGGGATTCCTGGAAATATAGGATTTTCAGTGCTAATGCTAAAAAAGTGTCAGGCAATCTACGATGGTTTGTCACTCTAAGAATATTTAACTTTTTGTATGGATTCGAAGAGATAATGCGCATCAACCACTGTATGGCACTCAGCTCACAAATACACACCATGTGCCATGTAGACATATACTAAGAACTCAAGCGATAGTCATCATACTATTATCTCATTTTTTATTGTCAAAGGAATATTTTTTCCCTTTGACAGTAGAGAAAGATCAGAAGTTACAATACTAATAAATATAAAAGATAGTACTATACTTTTTCAGTAGGAAAAAAATATATTGTTCAGGAGGGAGAATATTTCTTTCCAGGCTTTTTTTTTTTTTTAATTTCCATGCCATGAATTCTTCCTACCCACAGGAAAGGTCTTAATTAAAGAAAGAAAGGAGATTGAATATGAGCTCAAACTTCTGTCAGTTTGCTTGACTTAACTGTCTAGAGTGAATTTTATCCCTTTAACCTGCCAACACCACGATCCATCCCATTCTTTCCCTCCACCCCCTTTTACCACTTGCAATGCTAAACACCCTCATCTCCTCACACAGAAATGTCAAGCAAGCAAGACCTTACTTGTCTTAGCAGAATGGCAAAAAGCTGTTCTGTCTTTTTTACCCATGTAAGAACCCACTTTACAACACGGGATTTGATGCAGTTAAAAAGTCATCAAAACTTTACTTCCTTCATGTCCTGTTTTCTATTTGAAATCCACCAGAGGATAAAAAGCAAAATCCAGTTCATTAATTATTCTTACTCCCTAGCTTTATGATCTATGTCTGTAGTTTGCTCTGTGAGGAGAGAATGAGAGCTGGGGAGGAGTGGACAGGGGTTACTGCAGCCAATGCTCTCTGCTGGCAGTGTTGTGAGGATGGAGAGCCCGACTCATTGTCTTCTGGGGAACAGGGAGAGGAGACCCAGCAAACCTACTAAAGTTTTACCTCCCGCACGACAGTGTGGGATGGCTCTGGCATTGTGCACTGGCCCAGGACAGCTGATTGTGCACATTGCTGCCCACCCAACTCTACATTCAGGGGTGTCATGCTGGTAGCTTGAAATCAGCCACGGTGGGAAAATTTACAGCACAGAAATCGGCAAACACTATAGATCAGTGTCTCCTCTCCCTCCCAAGCCAGTCTACCTTCCCACCCCTAGTTCTCTGACATTTAAGCTCTCCTGGGGACAGATGAAACATTAGAGCATTCTTTCTCTCTCCCAAGATAAATCAAAGAAACATCTATTCAGATTAGCAAATTATAAGGCCAAAACTTCTCTGAAATCTTGGCTCAGAAAATCAGATGGGCCAGGTTTCAGATATTCGCTGAAAGATGAGAAGGTCCTGCTCCCTGCTTCCTTTCCTGCCTACCCCCTGCCAGTTATACTGAATTCTAGTATAACTGGCAATGATAGGTTCAAGAGCACACACTGCATTCACTGATGCTTCTGTTGGTATCAGAGCCCCTGTGACACTCCAAAGCTGGTCTGTTTGGGACAACTGGTCACCAGAGAGGGTATCTAGATCCAACCGTGTTCCTGACCCACAGGCTAAGGGGATCCCAGGCCTGAAAGTGTCCCCAGGTTCCAAAAATTGAGGATACAGGACACGCCAACTGGCACAAGATTTTAATGATGCCATTGGTTGAAATAAAACAAGGTGAACAGTTTTCACTACCAAGCCAAAGACTGTCCAAGGCAAAAACAGTCCCCTTGGGCCAGTGGACAATGTGGCAGTATCTTAACACAACTTTATTTTGTTCTTCACACTGCTCCTTTCTCTGCCCCTCTACCCTCCACCTTGTGTATTTTGGGGCTGTGCTTAATGTTTCTACCAGCACTTTTGTGAATCTGGTTACACTTCAAATCAAAACAACACAATGTTACTATTTAAAAAGCAAACCCCCATTCCCTCTTTGTTCCTCAAATATCATTAATTTTTAAAAACTATTCTCCATATGTGGATAATACTTTAAATGTTAGTCTTCTTAGTATTTATTCACTTCCCATAATGAAATGGTTCTCTGTTAAATTTCAATAGATTATTAAAACCCACTCAACGGCTAAGAGAAAATTATGCATCATTGCCTAGCTGTTATACCTCAGTAAATAGATTTGCTATCCAATTTATATTTTAAATAATACAATAAATTAGCTCCCTGAGTATTAACTAAGTGCATATTTGGGTAGCTTAATTTAGAAGCATTCTTTTTATGCTAATCAGCCCTCTCTAATGAAATAGAACCACATGAACTAAGAGGACTCTTGGCAAATAATCAGAGTAAAATTGGGAGTTGCTATTGTTTATGGTTTCCTTTGTTTTCAGGCAGCAAGCTGTGTGGGTTTTATTTATTTTTTTAAGAAAAAAAAACCCCAAATGCCAAAAATTTAATTTTTTTAAAAGGAGAGGACATTCTAGTCAGCCCCCAAGATAATGAAACTTCTACAACTCCTCCCATAAATTTATTTCCCAGAATATTTCTCCTTTCTTCTCCTGTATAACACAGAAAAGAAATCGTCTTCAGCTGACATGAACAATGCATCCTTTCGTTTGAAGGGAATTGCTTTGAACTGTTCATTATCTTAGCATGCCTAGACTGTTTCCTAGAAGACACTTAAGCATGTACAATTGGTGAGCAACCATAGCACTCCTTGAAAACTGCAGTTTGGTTTGTTTTGAGATTTTACTTATTTACTTATTTGAGAGAGGCAGAGGGGCAGGGGGCAAGTAGACTCACCGCTGAGCACGGAGACTGATGTGGGGCTTGATCCACAACCCTAAGATTGTGCAACCTGAGCCAAAGCCAAGAGTCTGCAGGTTTAAACACACACACCTACACACACACATGCACGAGATGAGTACGGATAGGAGAGGTAGGGGCCAATGTGATTTTCATTCACTGGATATTCAATGGGGGCTGGGAATTGTGGTAAGGGGTTTGCTAAAGAGATAAATGATACATTATTCCTGTTCTCAAGGAACTAAGTGTCAAGAAGGGGAGGAAAGCAATTAAAGAGTTACATGAAAGAAAAACCCCAGTGTGGTACATGCACTAAGGTGTACATAGAGATGCAAAGGAGGTATTCTGAGAGAAGAAGGCTTCCTTCCTTCCTTCCTTCCTTCCTTCCTTCCTTCCTTCCTTCCTCCCTTCACTCATTCATTTATAAGTAATCTCTACACCCAACATGGGGCTTGAACTCAGGACCCCAAGATCAACAGTGGCATGCTCTACTGATCTAGCCAGCCAGGCACCCCCTTAGAGGTAATTTTAATCCCTGAAAGGTAAATGGGGGTTCTCCAGGCAGCCAGAGGTGCAGAAAGGACCTTATAAAGAAAAGAAGGAATCCCATGGGAATTGCTGGCTGACGCAAGAGCAAGGAGGGTTTGAGGAATCATAAGGTGTTCTGTTTTTTAGGATTCTAATGGAGAAGGAGGCAGGGTGAGAACTCAGATTGGAGAAGAAAGCAGAGGCCAGACCTAACCTCTTTACTGCTCTGGAAAGAGAGTTCAGACTTTATTCTGCAGGTAGCAAGGTGTCCATGAGAGAGTTTGAACAAGGGAAAACATGATCAGACTTGTGTTTTGGAAAAAGCACTGAAAGAAGAGCAGATCGGAGAGTAGGGGGACTTGTTAAGACCAGCTATTGTCAACGGAAACAGTTTAAACCACAACTTAAAACACAGAGTGTTCTTGAATAGCATCCTCTAAAACCTGTACCTTTTTTTTTTTTTTTTTTTGAAACACCACGGAGCAAAAAAGTTTCAGTTTAGAATGTATAAAGTAGGGGAGTCTCTCTTTTAAAATGTCCCCAAAATGCTGTATGTTTTTTTTTTTTATTGCTGAATATAAAATCAGTGTTTTTCCCTTTAAGCAGTTCTTTGTGGTTTCTGTGTCAAGCACTAGGAAATGAATAAAATCAGACCACTGAAAAGGATTTATAAAGCAGATGTGAGGGATGCTAGCTAAGGAACTGGGTGAGTAATATTTACCAATTACTATTCTTCTCAATTTTCTGGTAAGACACAAAGCAAAGCACCTGGCTAAATAACTTCACTTCCTTATTGTTTCCATGGGAAAGGGATAGAAGTGAGGGTATTTGTGCTGTGTTGGGGAAAGATGGCCTAGGGCTTGCCTGCAAATCCAAGGCATCTATTGAAATCTGTCTATTTTAACAATTGTTCCTTTATACTGAGCCACTGTTGGGGAGTTGAAATGAAAAGGTTCTAAAGAACTAAATTTCTTATGTTTTAAAGATGGATTTTTTTTTAAAGATTTACTTATTTATTTATTATGAGAGAGAGAGAGCGAGTGCCAGGGGCACGGGTAAGGGCAGAGGCAAAGGGAGAAGCAGACTCCCACTGAGCAGAGATCCTGATACGGGGCTCGATCCCAGGACCCTGGGACCATGACCTGAGCTGAAGGCAGATATTTAACCGACTGAACCACTCAGGCACCCCTAAGCTGGATATTTTGGTAGCCAACCTCGGCACAGGAAAGAAAAATGCATCTGCCTAACCAAAGCAGTGTTAGGACTTAGACATGACAAGTCTACTCTACTTTTCACTCTGTGTGGAGACTGCAGCCTTTCCATTTGGTGCTAGCCAGAGAAGAGGGGAAAGACAGCAAGAGAGAAAGAAGACAATCATGAATGGCAGATATGGGAAAGGACATTAAGCTTCCCTTTAACTTAACAAACCCACGGGAAAGATGACTAGTGACAAGTCCAAGAGTTGGCAAAAGTGTGAAATAATCAGATTTCTTATACATTACTGGCAAGATTATAATCAATTTAGAAAACAGTTTGGCATTATCTCATGAAGTTGAAGATGCTCAAACCCTGTGAACGCATCAGTTCCACTTCTAGGCTTTATTCTTAGAGAAACTCCTGCACACAGGCACGAGGAGGGCAAGAATGTTCATGAAAGCAATACTCGTAGTAGCGAAACACTGGGAACCACTAACATATCCAACAGCAATGGAATATATGGATGATAGAATTATACAGTGGAATATTATGTGGCGATGAAGAAGAAACAAAACATAATTGAACTTATCAACGTGGATGAAATCTTAACATTGCTGAATAGCAAAAGCACATTATTGCAAAATACACACAAAATAATTCCTTTTTGGGACACCTGGGTGGCTCGAGGTTTAGTGCCTGCCTCCAGCCCAGGATGTGATCCTGGAGTCCCGGGATCGAGTCCCACATCGGGCTCCCTGCACGGAGCCTGCTTCTCCCTCTACCTGTGTCTCTGCCTCTCTCTCTCTCTGTGTCTCTCATGAATAAATAAATAAAATCTTTTTTAAAATTCCTTTTTATATAAAATTAAACATGAAAAGTTGGGACACCTGGATGGCTCAATGGTTGAGTATCTGCCTTCAGCTCAGGTCGTGATCGAGTCTCACATCAAGCTCCCCATCCGGAGCCTGCTTCTCCCTCTGCCTGTGTCTCTGCCTCTCTCTCTCTCTCTCTCTGTGTGTGTGTGTCTCTCATGAATAAATAAATAAAATCTTTAAAAAAATTAAACATGAAAAGTAAAATGTTATTTATGGGGATGTATATCTGTAGTCAAACTATTATTTTTTTTAAAAAGGAAAAGGATGATAAAAACAAAATCCAGTTCAGTGGTTTACCTCCAGGGGAAATGAGGGAAAGAGGTGGGATTGGGGAGGGCAAGCTCTTGGTAATGTTGCATTTCTTTAACTGACTGGTAAGTACAAAGGTTTACTTATGATTATTTGTTTTATCTTCACAAGTATTATACATACTCCTCGGTTATTATTCCATTTTTAGTTTAAAAAAAAAGAAAAAACCCACCTACTGATGCTGCCAGACACACAAAAATGAATCTTTAAAAATTTAACATGTTGTCTGTCATGTTCTTTTCTTTTGTGTAAAACAGAGCTGATGAGATGGGCCATGTGTCTAAAAAACAGTAAGAGGGGGGGATATAGGGAAGCAACTGAACGGCAACAAAAGCAAAAATGGGAAGTCCCCCTCTGGCAAGCAGCTCTACGAAGACAGAGCTGGTGCCAGAATCTAAACCTTGGGATTCTGGTTGCTGCATACGAAAATAAATATTAGGAACAAAAATAAACACTCACATCTCCATGCCGGACAGCAGAAGAGCAGAGAGTTTGCTAAATAACTGGGGTTTTTGTTTTGCTAGATGGTTTTTTACTCTCTAAATATGAACCCCTATACTCCTCTTCTTCCCTGTTTCCATATGTTAGAAACTCAGTACAAAGAGGTGGGGGGAGGCAAAAACAGAAAGGCTGGATGCTTTCATTTATTGTCAACAGGGATGTTCCAGATTACTGGTGACCTAGAAAGGGACTCAATGCTGCAGAAACATCTCATTACTCAATGTAGCCATTTATATTTACTATCATTAGACTGCATGTAGCAAAAGCTGGAACACCTCCCCTGCCCCTCAGTTCCTTTTACCTCTCACCAAGACAGTTTCTTTGTTATTGTGAAGTTACAACTGGTGTAACTTCAACTGTCATAGTTCTAGGCTTTTCTGATAAAGAACATTTAGTTGAGCCCTTAAAACACAGTATCTATTAAGGATTCTATTAGGGACACCTGGGTGGCTCAGCGGTGAGCCTCTGCCTTCCACTCAGGGCATGATCCTGGGGTTCAGGATCCTGTCCCGCATTGGGCTGCTTCTCCCTCTGCCTGTGTCTCTACCTTTCTCTCTGTTTTTCTCATGAATAAATAAATAAAATCTTTAACAAAAGGGATCCTATTAGATAGGAGGAGATCTGAATGCAGGAGAAAAACAGATGAATACTAGGAGAGGCAGTAGGAATTTTTATTTCATGCTTACTGGGTGCCAGGTAGAGTGTCAAGTAATACATGTAGGCCCATAATGAATCCTAGTAACTAATCCCTTCCTGAGAGAGAGAAGTATTGATGTGATGCCCACTTCACTGATGAAGAGCCTCTTGGAGAGGTTAAGTAACTTCCCCAAGGTCACACAGCTAGTAAGTGGTGGAGCAGGGTCTGGCACAGGATCCAGTCTTTTAACCTCTACCCTGTTGCTTGACTATGGTGATAGTAGTCATTAGAATTACTGAGGTATTAGACTAGAAAGAAAATTCAAGCCTACTTGATAGCTAAACTCATAGCTGTCAATCTGGGGTTCCCAAAGGTGGTCTGTAGTTTGGGTTGGGGAGGATCTAGAAATTATTTTCAATAATTCAAATAGTCTAATGCATGAGTTCTTGGTCTTTTTTGTGCCATGGACTCACAGTGTCTACTGTGGCCTACGGATATTTTCCAGAAAAATGGTTTAAAATACTATATATATATATATATATATATATATATATATATATATATATATTTACATATATATCATAGATTACAAAGCGAACTCATTACATTGAAATTAACAAAGTAGTAAGAAATAAATTTGTGATGTAACAGTATATATACTTCTATATGAATG
The DNA here is from genome assembly GCF_048164855.1 of Canis lupus baileyi. Classification (NCBI taxonomy): domain Eukaryota; kingdom Metazoa; phylum Chordata; class Mammalia; order Carnivora; family Canidae; genus Canis; species Canis lupus. The sequence continues at coordinate 18,989,315 of NC_132855.1, read as the reverse complement.
CATTGAATAAGAGCAATCAGGGGTCTGGTAACTACTGCAATTTTAAAGTAGCAGTGACGGTGATAAATGTTGTTTCAAGGTATTTGCAACAGCATTTGTATTTGGTATGAAAGTATTTCTGCTTTCTGTTGGTGACAGAGTCAAAGGTATTGCTAAGGCCACTGCGGTTTGTTGCCTACATTCATAATGGGAGGAAATGCTAAATTTCATAATTCATAATGGAAGGAAAAGCTATTTGAGGTCAGTGAAAATAAAATGCATTTTTTTCCCTTCTAAGTTCCCTGACCCCTTGAATACTAGTCACAGACCCTTGCCCTGGGTTAAGAACCCGAAATCATTGCATTTTTATTTTTGCTTTGATAGGACATTAATTTTATCAATCCATCATAGTGTTTTATCAACTGATTAATATCCAGAAACAAATTCAAGGTGCCTGGTGGATACCATCTTTGCTAAGAAAGGATCCAGATGATGTTTACAGCAGACCCTGCTTGATCTAGTTGTGTCATTTCTGAAGAGTAGCATAAGACACACCACTATCTAAGGACTGCACAGGACGACCACATCACTTCAGTACAGCACGGAAGTCTGCTGGGAAAAGGAAGCTAATCTTTTGAATAAATAACGGAGTTTTTCTATGAGTCTAAATTACCAGTGGTCTATCAGTGTTTTGAGAAAACAAAGACCATTTGTAAACCTACAATGCACAGCAGGGACTGAGGTTTAAAATTTAGCTTAAGGTTTTGGCTGAGGATTCCAGAGAATCAGAGCCCCGCCAGTAGATACTATTGACGAGAGGACACTTTTCCAAAAGTGATATTTCAGATCAATGGCTGGTTTGTTAAGAGTGAAACTACATTCTCAAGTTTCTGGTTGGCCTGTAAGGAAGTAAAATAGGTCAGGATTTAGAGCTGCCTTTAGGGATCAGAATGGAAGTTTATCCAAACAATAAACCACGTGGGGTTCCTACAAGATGAAGCCATTTTGGCATCAGTAGAGGGTCAAAAGACATCACAATTTAGGTTTCCCCCGAACAAGATGCACACTAGAATTCCCAAACAGACATATATACTAATGTTCAGGTCCTACCCCTGACAAATGAAGTCAGAATATTTGGAGATAAGGCCTGGGAATCTATACTTGCAAGGGTTAACATACTATGTTAGGAGAGTGCAGTAGATTAATGATGGTCCCAAATTCTTCATCATTCTTCCCAACAAGAGGAATCTGGCCTTCTTCTGTGATTTGTTTTGGCCAAGAAAATGCAATGAAAATAATATTCTGGGACTTTTGCACCCTGGGCTTAGAAGGCATCTTTTGCTGACATCTGACATCTTTTGCTTCCCAGTTTGGGAGACTGGCTGCCAGGCTGTGAGGCCCAGGCCAAGACACTGCATGGTGAGAGGCCCTATGGAGAGGGCCCTGGAGAAGAGAAGGCCACCTTGCACGTTCCAGCTTTTGCCAAACTCCCAGCTGAAGGCAGCTGCATGGATGACCTCAGTGTATCTCACGTGAGTCAAAAGAACCACCCAGCTGAGCCCATCCCACTCACATAATGATGAGAAATAACAAACTGTTGTTGTGTTAAGCCACTGAGTTTTAGTGTAATCTATTATTCTATTAATAAACAATTAAAAAATAAATATTTCCTAAAAATATTCTTTTTCCTAAAAATTCTGCTGTTCCTATCTTGGAATCTTGATATGAATTAAAAGCAAGGCTGGAGCCATCTTTTTAAGATGGCAGACAGAAGACACAATTACACTAAGAGCTTAGGATAAAACTTACATTATGCCAACAAAGAACAATATCTCATGTGGTGTTGGACAAACCACCAGCCCCTGATGCAATCCCCTTCTCCATACCAACCCTGAGAGTTCGCAACTACATTATCTGGGTGGCCTTCATGGTAGACAGAGATGCACTATCAGATCCCTCCATCAAGGATGGGCAAGCAGCCCAGCCTCCAGCTCTCAGCAGCTCTAGGGGCTGCCTCAGCTGCAGAGAGTAGCCTTTCTCAAGATGATGCCCTTTCTGGGGCAGCCCACATTTGGTGAATGAGTGAGGTGGGGGTTTAAAGGCCATGTCATTTTGGCCCAATGTGGCACACTGATGAAAGAAGACTCTCTCCAGAGCTCCCTGCCAGGTTGGCCAAGCTTTCTCAGGCATAGACCACAGTTTGATTCCCTCTTCCATCAATTCTGCTTCCTCCCCCACTCCCTTCACTGGTGTTGATCCCTAATAAACATCTTGAACCCCAAACTTGGTCTGAATGCCTGCTTCTGGAGAACTCAGCCTGCAACTACCATGGAGCTCTCTGATGATAGCAAGTCATGATGATGATGATGATGATGATGATGATGATGATTTGACCACTATGTTCTGGCTTTCTGCTCATAGTCTGATTCCCATGCATGAACAGAGAACCTTCCCCAGATCTAGGTAACAGAGACAAAGAAGCTACGAATTGGAAATCATTCTTTGTAGGAAGTAACAGAGCTGGGAGAGAGGTGAAGGCTCTGCGTAATAATCTCTGTAACAAAGCCAAAACATTTTCCCAGGGAATTAGCTGCATTTGGTAATCATCATCTCAAATCTGTTTAACAGTTACTTTCTTGCATTAAATATTGTTTTAGCTTCATCTCACCCCTTCTCAACTAGTCGAATGCAAAAATCACATTTGTTGCTCTTTGCTTACTCTGATTTTGTCAATGCAACCAAGGACTTGAGGAAGACCTTTCTGGAACCATTAGTTCCTTCAGAAATAGTGCAGAATGCACCACACTGTTTAATTAAAAAAAAAAAGTCAGAAGTCCAAGAGAGGCAGGTGGCCAGCTCTCTGTCATTCCCTCTGTGGATTATCAGTGGAAATGTTCAAATCCCAGCCTGATCTTCCTTTGTACTCGAAAGACTGAGGTTATTCTTTTCTCTATTTTATAGTTGTGCATAGTCAGAGAAACTAAACAAAGTGAACATTAGTTTTAGAAAAGCACAGTTAGGTAGCTGGGGTTGTTCCTGCTTTCTATCTGCACACCATACCTTCCCTGTCCTCCTCCCTCTTGTAAGCACTCTGCTTTCCTTTAGGAGACAGACTTTTCTGTGTGGACTGGATGTGCTGCCGAATATACTGGCCGCCACCACCACTCCACCCCTCCCCCTCTGTCACCACCACCGCATACACCCCCCATGGGCAGACATGTAGTCCACTCTGGCCAACTAGAGTGTTCCATTCCTTTCCACCCCACTGCCCTCACAGGTACTTAGAAGCATGGTGGTGTGGAGGAAAGATCGAGATTTGGGTTGTTGAGTCTTGGATACAACTACTATTTGAAACCCGAAGCAAGTATCTCAGGTAAACCTTCTGTTTCCTCATTTACAAATTAGTAAATATAATCACATAATTTATAGTGGAGCTATTAGTATTCCATAACATTGTGGATAAATAGTGCGTGGTAGGCCTGAGGGCTGACATATGCTGAAGAATGGGTGTAGCTGTCATCAGCATGGGCCTTCCTGACACCCTTCTTGCTCAGAGTTTATAGAACCATGAACAGCCCACAGCCAGTGAGTGGCAAAACTGAAATTCACACCACGTGTGTCTAGCCCCAGAATCTAGACTCCTCTCCTGATATCAGACTGTCTTCCATTCGTCACAACTCTTCAAAGTAGTCAATCTTTGAGGGTGGTGGGCTCCTTGCCTCTGGTTTCTCTGTACATAACCTTTAGCAGAAGGTCTCATTCCTGTTGGGTACTCAGGGAGAAACCCTTGAGGAGATTGTAGCAGACCACCAGCCTGAGGGGCCCCACAAGCCAAAGCCCAATCAGGTGGAGAACCTCCTTCCAATAAAGCTCCCAACAGGACTCCTTATTTCTCAGGATCCCCTTTCCTGACCTCTCTTCACCCTGAATTCATCCTATTGCTGGATCCCCTTTCCTGACCTCTCTTCACCCTGAATTCATCCTATTGCTGCCACTTTAAACTTCTCAAAGACCAGTTTTGAAAATGTGCATAAACACCTTCCATGGTGACAAGCACTGTATGCTTCCATTTATACAAGATACGTAGAGCAGTCAAGTTCATAGAGAAAGTAGAATGAGCAGAATGGCGGTTGCTAGGGACTGGAGTGGGGGAGTGGGAAGCAAGTGTTCAATGGCTATAGGTTCAGTTTAGGAGATGAAAAGAGCTATGAAGATGAACGGTGGTGATAGCACCCCAATATTATGAATGTATTTAATACCACTGGATGACACACTTCAAAATGGTTAAGATTAGGGGGTGCCTGGCTGGCTTAGTCAGTAGAACATTCCACTCTTGATCTTGAGTTTTAGCTCTATGTTGGACATGGAGCTTACTTTTAAAAATAATTATTTAATTAAATTTAACAAATGGTTAAGATGATAAATTTTATGTTTTATGTATTTTACAATTTAAAAAAAAAGGAAAAAATAAACCTTTGAATGGCCTGCCTCCCACTGCTTCAACAATGGAGCACTCACTTCTTGACTACCATCAAGGGCCCGTGACCCTTCATAGTCTCTCCCCTGGCTCTCATTCTCTGGGATCCAGTTTGGAAACTCACAGGCTGTGCACACTGCTGGTGCTCTGCTCTTCAGGCTCCCACTATGAGGCTCTGCCTATCATGTTGCCTCTGTTCATTTTAACTACCTTCAGCATCTGTTCTTTTATTAATATCAGAAGTTCAAGATAAAACCATAACTTCTTAATTTAGGATGAACCTTGCCTTACCATCCACTAAGCACTAATATACCTTTTAAAAACCCTGATACTCTGTCTATAGGAAGCGGGTGCACATATGTGACTTCACAGCTAAAGCTAGATGTGAAATACAAGATTTCTCAGGCCTGCCTGAATTATGGCAGACATGTATGCAGGCTCCAGTCTTCACCATACTAGCATGCAGCTGCCAATGCATCATTCTGGAGGTGTGCACCCTTGTGAAGCAGAAAACCACTGGGCCAGAAGCCAGGAGTCCTGGAATCCACTCTCAGCTCAGTCATGAAATGAGTAAGAGACTTCGGGACAGTCACTTAACCTCTGGGTTTCACTTTTACCACCTGAAAAATGAGATCTAAAATTTGTTCCAGCTGTAAAATACTACCTAGCTGAGATAATCCATCCTGTAATTATTAAATAACCCGAATTGATATTGATAATGAAAACATAAAATAAAAATAACAATGACTCAAACTGCAATCAGGAAAAATAGACTTGTTGGAAATTCTGCAAAACTCATGTTAGCAGAAACTACGCCCAGTAACATTTGATAAGAATGAAAACTGACCAGCGACTCAAACTTTTCTTTCAATGTGGAAAATAATTAGTCTCAATAAAATATTTCCAGTGAAATAAAGATGGAAAAATTGGAAATGGTTTCCATGCCTTCTTCAGAAAATTTAGCTTCGTGAAGTTTATTTTAGGAAGATGTTCTTAAAGGAATTCATCAGTGTTATTCTGACTAAAATTTTTTATTTCTAAATGTAGAGTCAAAACTTCCTTGGGGTTGAAATAGCAATTCAATGGTGTAAAAACAAAATATCCTGTTTCAAAAGTAGTGGCAACATCAAAACTGATCATGAACAGTAACTGTGACTTTTGGATAAGGGAAGAGAAAGACTGTAAAAGGAACAGCAGGGTAGCCCTGACAGTGTTGGTCTGGGTTTTCACCAGCCAGGGAGGAAGAGGATTAGATCTTTGATCTACCACTATTAAGTCAATGCACACACACACACACACACACACACACGGGCCACTATTCTATTCTATATTGCTTGCTAACTGAGCCCTTCTGAGCATTAATGAAATATAGATATTTCAGATCTTTCTTAGATATCTTACAGATAACTCAGTCCAAACCTTGCACTTTAGAGATGAACAAGCTGAGAAGAGGCCACTGCCCCAGATGCTGTAATAAGGCAGTGTCTGAATCTTAGAAAGGCAGAGATGCCAAGGGCACATTGTCTTCTAGGCCAGAACCAGCAAGAGGCCGCACGCAGCCCTCCTTCTTCACCTGCCCTCCATGGGCTGGCTGGGGCTGTCTCCGGGTTTCCCAAGGCATCGCCTGATGGGAACATGTGGGGAAGTGGCTCCCTGTCTCTTACCCTGCTGCTCCCCAGGGACAGCTGTCATTCTTTCAAGTGGACACTTTAGGTAACCATCCGGGGACAAGTCTACTTTGGTTTTGATTTTTAAATTAAGAGCTGTGGAGTTTGGCAAAGAGTGAGGTTTCTCTTTTGGCAGACACATTCACATGCTTCTGTTTTGTGTGTCTAAGGCTGAAAAGTAAGTCCATGGCTAAGGCCCGTTTTTTTCATTATCAGACGCTTGATGTTTGGACAGGATTCTCAATCCAAGGCTCACAGAGAATGCCTTTGTTAACACCGGGGCTCTTTTCTCTCCTTAATTCCCCCTCATCTCCACACGCCACCCTCAACCCTACGCGGAGGCATTAAGCGGGCAGGAGCTCTGCCAACATTTAAAAATCACCTCCATAAAATTCAGATCCCTTGTCGTGCGGTAAAACACTCCCTATCACAAACACATGTGGGCCTTGCTTCTTTTGTTACCGTTTTTTTGGCAGCCAGAGGAGGGCCATTTCATCTCTCAATGTGTTTTGCATTCACAAGAGTCAGTGGGCTTAGTGTGATATTTGTCACAATTTCTGAGTGGCGGCCAATCCCTTTGCCCACCTCTGTAGCACATGCCGCCCTGCAGCCACAGCCTGGCCTCTGAACTAGATATTTTATGCACTGAGCCAAGCAGGACACATGTGCAGTGCCAGGCGCTGGAGCGTCTCACAAGGCTGCTCTGGGGGATATAGGTAACAGGTAGCAGAAACAGCCATCAGGAATCTGGAGGATATGCTGAGAGTGCCTTGGTGGGACTGTCATCACAAAGCAGTGTAGCAGACAGGGGGCAAGTGACATGTCCATTGCTCCCTAGCAGCTCAACATTCATGTTGCCCTTAATAGCTTAAATATTAATATTTATTTATTTAAAAAATATTTTATTTATTTATTCATGAGAGACACAGAGAGAGGCAGAGACATAGGCAGAGGGAGAAGCAGGCTCCCTTTGGGAAGCTGAATGCAGAACTCAATCCCAGGACCCCAGGATCATACCCTGAACTGAAGGCAGACAGACCCTCAACCACTGAACCCAGGTGTCCCTAAATATTAATATTTAAACTTTCCCTAAGGGTTGATTTTCAAACATTTTCCCTGATCTTGACTTTTGCTATTTATAATTTTTACTATTTATAATTTTACTATTTATGATTTTCCTTTAATTACTATTTATTATTTATAATTTTCCTTTTATTATGTATACTTTTATATGTTATTTGGGATCATTTACTATACATGATTAGAGATAACGTTTACTATGATGAGATATTGCTCTATGCTAATTGACTTGTTGAATTCCCTCAATAATCCTATAAGGATACCATACACTGTTGTTCCTAAACAACAGACATTTATTTCTTACATTTCTGGAGCTGAGACAAAGTGCTGGCCGGTTTGGTTTCTGGTGTGAGCTCTATTCTGGTTTGTAGACAGCTGACTTCTTGTTGTGTCTTTCCATGGCAGAGACAGGGAGAGCAAGTGAGCTCTCTGGTGTCTCTTATAAGGACACTAACCCCTGCCCTTATGACCTATTTAACTTAAACTACTTCCTTATACGTCATCTTTGCAAATATAGTCACATCATAGGTGATGTCTTCATCACATAAATTAGGAGAGACATAGTTTAGTCCCTAGCAGATAGGTATTATTATCATCCCTATGTTTTAGAGCACTGTGCTCTAATATATTACTGAAGGTAACTCAGAATTTCATGAGTATTTATAAGTATCTCTTTTATATTGCACCAAAGAAAGCTTAACAAGTATCTTTCAAACACATGAAAAAATTACCTAAAGGAGTTTTACCCTGAGTGTTTCCCTTCTATTTAGCTAACAGTCCCTATATTACTGGCAATTAAGTATCAGAGGTAATATGAGAGGCATTGATAAAACTGCTATGGAAGCAGAATGAATAAGGTTCGAATCCCCATCCTATCATTGGATGATACAGGACTGTTTACCTTCTTCAGTCTTTCCTCATATGTAAAATAGAAATGATATTGTATGATTTGCAAGGATGTTCTGATGATAGCCATGAAATACCAATCATGTCTGGCACGTTTGCTCAAGAAGCAAAGCTATTTTATCATTACTGAACATAAATATTGATAGATGAGCCCACCCTTATAACTCCTGTCTTTTATTGGCATACTTTCTCTTCCATCCTCTCTTTTGTTATTTTGCACACAAAATGTATAGTGGTTTTTGACAGGTCTCTTTAAAAAGTTGACATAGATCAGAACTATTGAAACACCTATTTGTTAGAAATTAATAATAATATATCAGCTACAACCACAAGAGAAAACAACCTTAAATGGTCAACAGGAAGATAATTTTTAAGAAAATTAATTACATATATTAATGGAATCCATAGAATATTACTTAAAGATAAATGAAGAATGTATACTGTAACTTTGAAAATATGTATGGTATCATCCTAAAAGAACAGAGCAACAAGTGCCACTTCCTGTCTTGGCAAAGAAACTTGTTGCTCTCAATCTCCCTGCTAAAAAACAAACAAACAAACAATCAAACAAACAAACAAAAAAATGAAAAATAAAACCAGGAAAGCTGGACAAAAATACAGAACATGCCCATTTGAAAGTCAGGGTGACCTATGAAGACAGCCAGGACATGAAGAATGGATTAGTTTCCTATTGTCGCTATAACAAATCACCACATATTCAGTGCCTTTATAACAATATACATTTCTTATCCTATAATTTTGGAGGTTAGAAGTCTGAAGTGGTCTTACTGGACTAAAATCAAGATGTTGGTAGAGTTTCTTCTGAAGGTTTTAGAGGATAATCTGTTGCCTTGCCTTTTTTAGCTTCTAGAGGCTACCTGCATTCCTTGGCTCATGGCTGCTTTTGCTATTTTCAAGGCCAGCAGTGTAGCATCTTCAAATGTCTGACTCATCAGCCTCCCACATCCACTCATCCTTTTAAGTAAGCTCTATCCCTGATGTGGGGCTCAAGCTCATGACCCCAAGATAAAGAGTTGCATGCTCTACCGACTAAGCCAGCCAGGTGCCTCCCCCCTCATTCACTTATAAGGACCTTTGTAATGACACTGAATAATGCAGAAAAATTTCCCCATCTCTGGGTCAGAGGATCAGCACCCTTATTTCCATGTGCAGTTTTAATTCTTTCTTCTGTAAAACATAACATGTTCACAGGTTCCAGAGATTAGGAGAAGGGCTTCTTTGGGGAACCACTATTCTTCTTAGCACAAGGAGCTATGGTTACAAAGCGAAGGAGAGGGCAACAAGATGACTCTGATATTCTGTGGTTCTTTTCCCATCAAAGCAATAGTTGATTCAGGGACCAAGAGGCTACAAAATCTTTATTAACGTGATAGTGAAAAAGCTGGAAACCTGAACAGAGCTGCGGGGAGACAAAAATTGGTGTTCATGGCCTGCCTAAGAGTAGAGGCCCTAGTTAACACTACAAATGTCAATTTAGGACCATGGAAATAGACCAGCTAAAATACAGATTTAAATATAATCAATTCCAGACTTGATCCAAGTGCTTGACCCCTATTTAACTGCTTGACAAAGCAAAGTAAAATCTCTTTAAAAGAAAGTATCATCAGCCAAAAGCTCAAATTATCTCTACAGTTTTACCAGCATAATGTCTGACATTCCATTGAAAACTTGAGGCATACCAGAGAAAAGGATCAAGTTACCATAAAAATAAAAAAAAATAATAAAAAAAAACACACAATAGAATCAGGCTAAAGGGTAATACAAATCTAAGAGTTATCAGCAATGGATATCAAAGTAAATGTGATTAATATGTTTGAGAAACAGCATGATGAGGAGTAGATAATTATCTAAAAGTTGAGATCTATAAAATCGATAAAAAAGAAAAAAGACTGAAATTCCAGAATGACAAAAAATAATTACTGCAGTTAAAAAATAAATGGGCTAAACAACATATTTGGAATAGTAGTAGGGAAGAAGAGAAAACTAAAAGAGAAAAAAGAAAATATCAGACTGAAGAATGGAAAGAAGAAAGAACAGAAATAAAGCTATATGGGATGAAATGAAAAAGTCTAACATTTGCATAATTAGGTCCTAGATTGAGAGGAAAGAGAGAACAGAGCACAAGCAGTTTTTGAAGGGATAATGATTGAGAATTTTCCAAATATGACAAAAGACATCAAGTCTTAGTTTCAAAAAGCTTAAGAGAGCACCTGGTGGCTCAATGGTTGAGTGTCTGCCTTTGGCTCAGGTCGTGATCTTGGGGTCCTGGGACTCAGTCCCACATCGGGTTCCTCGCAAGGAACCTGCTTCTCCCTCTGCCTGTGTCTCTGCCTCTCTCTGTGTGTCTCTCATGAATAAATAAATAAAATACTTAAAAGAAAAAGCTTAAGAAACCCAAGAATAGTGTACATATGTATTTAAAATCACTGCTATATACACATAGTCAAATCTTCTGAAAACCAAAAATTGAGAAAATCTTAACAGTAGTCAGGTGGGGAAAAAATCACCTTCAAAGGAACAGCAGTAAAAAGGACAGCTCACCTCTGAAGTGATGCAAGTTAGTGAACAACAGAATAGTATCTTTTATGTGCTGAAAGACCATAACTGCCTAGCTAAACTTCAATTCCATGAAAAATGAAGTTCTCAACTAAAGGCAACACAAAGACATTTCAGACAAACAAAAACAGAAACTGTTGCCAGCACAACTTTACTAAAGTAAAAAATAAAAGGATTTTTTTTTTTAAGCGAAGAAAAATAATTCCAGTCATAAGCACGGAAATGGGAAAGAGGCTTAAGGGGGACTGAATGGATCAATTTATGGGTAAGTCACAGTGACACTGGCTGTGTAACATGATGCAAGTAATGTTTTGTGGTGTTCAAACTGTATGTGGAATTTTTTGTTTTTAATGATAACACAAAAACCAGGAGACTTGATAAGGAAGATCTAAGGTTCTTGCATTTATCTGGAAAGTGGTAATAATCTAAATTATGTAATTCTAATTAAATAAGTCCAGATATATATTTTATATTACCCTTATATTTTACCCTTGAGTATAATCATTAAACATTAAAAAGTGTTGGCTCATGGCTGCTTTTGCTATTTTCAAGGCCAGCAGTGTAGCATCCAGTGTAGCCTGGGGCACCTGGGTGGCTCAGTGGTTGAGTGAACCCAGTCCCCATGAACCCAGGGTCTGGGGATTGAGTCCCACATCAGGCTCCCTGCAGGGAGCCTGCTTCTCCCTCTGCTATGTCTCTGTGTCTCTCTTTGTCTCTTTCATGAGTAAATAAATAAAATCCTAAAAAAATCAAATAAAAATCAAATTAAAAATATCTGAATTCTTTTTTTTTTTAAATATCTGAATTCTTATATTACTTGTGTTACTTAAAAACAGACAAATAAATACCAAAAATGAAATCCAGAATATCTTCTGCAAATGGAGAGCCTCCACTTGTCCAAGAATTCCAATTGATTTTGGAATCAATCTTCAGAGTTAACCAATTATTGTGATTCCCAAGTCAATACCCAACCCAAGACTGCTTGGGCTCCAGTTTACAGAAGCACACAGGGCAGACAAGCACGCTCATCGCCTTCTCTCCAGATCTCTCTGCAGGTCAACAGACACTCCTCTCTCTGTCCTTCGTCAGCCTCACTTACAGACCTCACACGCATCTTGCCAGAACTGTTTCTGCTCTGACTCATTTAGTTTGCTGTGGCACCAGTTTTTAATTCTTTGGTATAGTTTATCTCCATTTAGAAACTGTAATGTTATAAGTTTTCCAACATAGAGTTTCCCTTTACTTGATCCCAGAAATACATCTCTCAACTGTTTCCTTTGTCCAAGGTAGTTAACGTTGCACGATATTTAAATTTCGTACATGTTGTTAAATGGTGAGAATGATGGGTGGGGAGGGGGAACAGAAGGGGAGCTTTATACGTTAGACTTACCCATACTTCTGCTCGATCTATCATTCCTTCTAACAGAAATGAGTAATGCATTTCATAACTCAGTGACCCTTATGAATATTTTTGTGAGCTCTCATTTACTTTCCCAAAGCAAAGTACTTTTAAGGTTGTATGCTTCTGAAATTAATTTTTATTTGGAGCATGGATTTGCCTAATGAAAAGCTCAAGCGTTTGGAAAGCTGTAATTCCAAATACCTAATACAGAATGGAGGTTTCAATGTTGCCTCAAATAAAAAATTGCAGGAAAAAAATCAGGTCCAGAAGATTTAAATTTCTCCTCTTGACTAAGCAAAAGTATTCTTAATCTCTCCAAAAACTTTCTGGAGGTAAACGGTGGAATCCTCATGTAGTCACCAATGAAGCCCTGACGACCCTTGTGGAGCTGAAGCCTGTAAACTGGAGGCACAGTGGACAGGCTTGGCCAGAGCAAGGTCTGACTCCTAAAGTGAAGGTCACACTAGGGGCATCAGATGGACAGATTCGGTCCTGGGGCTTCGTGTGTGGGACCCAAATAAGAGCACAGATTTGCCAGAAGAGATTACATTGAAGCTAACTTACATCACGTGTTCAAGCTCCCTTCTGTACAAATTCTCTCATTAATGATTTGCCTTTTTGGGCTGAGTATTATCTTTTTGATTGTCGTCTTGTCTCTTGAACAATATCTCACCTTTCATCTTGTTTTGCGTTACGCACCATGTACGTTAAGGAACTCAGACACTGCTCTGTGGAAAGGAGGGCTACGGAAGACACGCTTGGGCTGCTGTGTGACTCTGCGTGGGGCGAGCCAGGCCTTACTGGGATGCAGGCTTTAGTTTCGATCCCACCATCCCCTTCCCCACAACCTACAGGTCCCAAAGTATCTCCGTACCTGACAGAACTGACCCACTTGCCGCACGTAACCAGCCACTTCGGAATCCGATTTAAAGATCTTCCAAACTTTTCTTTCCGCCTGGTTGTATTTCTGGGACCCCTTCCACTTCATGGCCCTCAGAGAGCGCTCTGTCAGGGAAGCTGCCACAATGATGTCTAGTTGGCCATTGTAGATCAGAACCTGAAATGAAATCGAGTTGTGGGCAAACGCGGGACTCAACAGGTAAAGCCAGCATACCTATCTAGGTATAGATAGTATGTGCACGAGAGGCAAGGTCATGTGAGGTTTTCTGATAGTGTGCTCAGAGGCCAGCCCAGTAGGAGGGTGGGGTCATTGTCTTCCAGTTGGCCATACACACCAACAACCTGAAATAAATGCCAGCCTTGGCTCAGCCATTGCAATTCTTTTTTTTTTTTTTTTTAAGATTTTATTTATGTATTCATGAGAGACGGGGAGAGAGAGAGAGAGAGAGAGAGGCAGAGACACAGGCAGAGGGAGAAGCAAGCTCCACACAGGGAGCCCGACGTGGGCCTCGATCCCAGGTCTCCAGGATCAGGCCCTGGGCTGAAGGCGGCGCTAAGCCGCTGAGCCACCTGGGCTGCCCCAGCCATTGCTATTCTTCCAAAAGTTCGAACCTTCACAGGAATCTGCACAAAGGCTTCTCTCAGTTACAAAAGCATTTGTGCTGTGTTATCCAGTGATATCACTTAGATGTACAGCTGTGTACAAGAAGAGGACTGTGGTTACATTTCCGTGGAACGGAGGAACACTACACCATTGGATTTGCACGAAGACAGCATTTCATTAACTTGGCTTTCAGGCTGGTGAGCTGGGCATTCTCTCAGGAGCTGCTAATCCACGCTCTCTCCCTCTGACACTGATTTTACAGTGGCGACCATAATTTTTTGAGGCAGATGGATAGAAGCGGGTACCTCAGATTTGTGACTTGTTGGAGGCAACTATGTTTGCCATGCCACTTCTATGGCCTCCTTTTCTTAGACATGATAGCCACTTGTCAACAATGAGGAATGCCTTTTCTTCCTAGAATATTATATATATATATATATATATATATATATATATATACATATTTTTTTTGCTAAGTTGGTAGAACTTATAGCAGAAACAACTCTGAAACAATTCCAGTCTTTTCTCCAAAAACAATATTCAACTGGCTTGAAAAGAATTCAGATAATACCTAGTGTTGATGAAGTGTAAAATGGCACTACTCTTCAGGAAAACAGTGATCCATTTTCAACAAAAGGATTTGAAAATGCCGAGACTCTCTGTCCCAGTAACCCCAGTTTGTGGAAAAAAATCTATGAAAATAAGCCAAAGAAATAAAAAATATATATACATATATATAAAGCCATATTTATAACCATATTCATACATACATATATATTCATATTCATACATATATATATATTCATTGAGTATTATAATGAAAAACTGGAACACAGTCTAAAAGTTCCATAATTAGTGACTGGGTTAAATAAACTAGGATACAGAAATTCTATGGAATAGTGCAAAAGCATTTAAAATATTTCATTGAACCATGCTGTAATGTGGAAAATACTTATCACATACTGTTAAGTATGAAAGCTGAAAGTCAAATAGACGTCACAACTATGAATATATAAAATAGGCGTACATATTTACAGATATGGAATGCAACTTTTAAAAAATGAATACAGTGGTTAATTGAGGTGGTACAAAATCTGAGTAATTTTCTCCTTTGTTTTCCACTCTTCTTAGGTTATTTTTATGCAACTAAACTGACACGATATTAATTCTCAGAAGATATTGTCTCTCAATCCCTGGCAAAGAATTTTTCCTCAACTCCAATGCTACCTTTGATCTACTTGGAAGTTCTGGTTTTGCTCAAGTGAAGACCTTTGGTTGAATCCTCAAATTGGATATAAAATGTTTTACTGCATATGTTTCCATCTCTGTCTTCCTGGTGTAGGCTTCTTAAAAGGCTTGCCCATAATTAAATAGCCCCGGACTTTTACACACTCCAAATCCTCGAGCAGCAGTGGGCCAGGATTCAGCCTAAGATGAAAGAGTCCTGGGCCTCTGCGGCCGGAGCACCGGGTCTTTTATGTTACCGGGTCACCATCACCACCTCCGCTCTCCTTAAGCAAAAACTCAAAGGAAAAGCTCTTCATAGATTTAAAGCCTCTTTAAAAAACTTAACTCAACTATAGCAATGAAAATTTGCATTGTTTATACAAAGAAATTGCCTCAAAGACCTTGGGTACGTATGGCCCATGCAAAACTCCTACAGCTGTTTTGCCAACAGTATGGAAACAATTACACATGATCTGTACCAGTGAACACGGCTTAAATACTCCACCATTCTAGGAAGGCCTGATTAACGAAGATAATCATCTACAAAGTAATTCCTCTGCTAGAATTCCATGAAAAGATGTTGATTAACTACCAAATACACAAGTGCATCAGGCTGTTTTCCACTCCGTGGCCACTAAATGAAGCTTGCATCTTTCTGTGTGTCTCTTGGAGCTATCTTCCTATCATCAGTATATTTTGAAATTAATTTGAGTTTTTTTTTTATCTTTAAGAGATGCAAATCCACAGGTTACAGCCAAAACAGGCTTATTTGTACAGCATTAGAATACACGTTTGTTGGACTGAATTGAAATGAAATCCATCCCTGAGCTGTGCCCCTTGTTATTCAAGACTCATCACAAACAAGAGCACTAACTCTCTGGAACAAGACAGTGGAGGGCCGAACTGCATAATTTTGTGCATGTGATGTGGAGAAGGCCTACTTTTGGGGGCGAATGGAAATCTTCTTAAAGCAAGGAAAACATTTTTAACTTCTAAAGGGCATATAAGTCAAATGCAAAAAAAAAAAAAAAAAGGAAAAGAAAAGATCAGATTAATGATCAAGTGAAGTGATTTCAAAGCTGGCATTTAAGGCTGCCAGCATTAAATATAAGAATTCCAGAGCTTTTATTTTTATCTAAATGTCACATTTACTCTCATCAGCCCTGACAGGAATATCTCAGTAGCCTTTAGAGCTGGGTGAGTGGGAGAGAGATCTCAGGATCCAGTGACAGTGAGCCAAGAAGCCAGGTGGGGGGAGCTAGGAGTGGGTGGTCCTGATGCCTAAGGGCACATGCTACTCAGCTACCTCTGTCCTGGTACTCAGAGGAGTTCCGGGACAAAGCCTAAGCCCTGATGAGCTGGCCAATTATGAAGGATCTGGATACATTTGCTCCATTTCTTCCTGGTAGGGTGACCAGCTGCCCTGGTCAGCTTTGGCCTGAGGAGTTCCCCAGGAGGCAGGGCTCTCAGGCTAACCCTGTGACAGTCTGGGGCAAACCTCTCCCTGAGGCTTGCTAGTATTTTAGGCAACAAGATCTAAAGACAGAGAGATGGAGACCGACATGAATGCAGCTTTTAGCTACCCTTCTCTTCTGAGCAGAGACTAAAACACACAAGGCATAAGGGACAGACTGGCCAGATGGAGTTGGTTTGCGGTGACAACACCAGGCCACCCCCCGAAACACCCAGTGTCCTCACTTTCTTTCCTGGACAGCTGTGAAGCCTTAATTAAAGAGTAAAGGAGAATTTTCTTTTCTTTTACTACTTAGAGATCTGATCAGTTAGCTTGGTGAAATGGAAGGTTTTGCAAAACATGGAAAAATAACTTCTTATTAAAAAGCAGTGAAGACCAAGATTCCACTGCTTGTACTCTATATTTACAACATTTTCTTTCTTTTTTTTTTAAAGATTTTATTTATTTATTCATGAGAAACAGAGAGAGAGAGAGAGAGAGAGAGAGGCAGAGACATAGGCAGAGGGAGAAGCAGGCTCTATGCAGGGAGCCCGACGTGGGAGTCAATCCCAGGTCCCCAGGATCACGCCCTGGGTTGAAGGCAGCACTAAACCGCTGAGCCACCCGGGCTGCCCTAGTTACAACATTTTCAATAAAGGTGCTTCCAACTTGGGAAAAGAATACATCAAAACACTAACAGTTAAGATAACTAAAATATGGGTGATTTGTTTTGAGTTGACTATTTGCTAGGGTTGTTTGTGTGTGTTAGGGGGGTAAATATAATTAGGATGTTTTTATAATGAAACGATAATAAGATAGTAAGACAATAACACTAAGAGGTTGGGAATCTTGGCTGGCAAAAGGTGGTCTTTACTGAGGAATAAACTCAAATATTACCAGTGCTCAATTTTCATGACAAGATAAATAGCCTAACTAGTTTGTTTGTTGATGACCTTAAAAATCCATTCCAGAATTCAAGCATTTATAAGAAAGATTGGATTACAAGCATCTTTTGTTTGTTTGTTTGTTTGTTTGGTCCAAAGGCAGAGATGAGAAAAGCATTTTTTGCTATTTGCCTTCCGAAGTGCTTTCTTGTACATATGGCTTTATTCTCATACGCTTCATGAGGTCGAGACGGCAGGAATTACAACGTCTGCCTCTACTTAACTGTTAAGGAAACTGTGACACAAGAGGTGCCAGGATATGTCCGAGATCCCAGACTTCCAAACTCCTACCTAGAACTCCTTAAGAAAAGAGAGAAATTCCTTCAAACCAACAAGCATTTACTGACTCCCCACAGCTAAATGTTTAGTGCTACTGGAAGCCTCTGGGAATGGAGAGCTGGTTGAGTGTGAGACACAGTTCACACCTCCAGTTCAGAAACAACCTTGGTCTGTTAGTCCAACTCTGATGACAGCTCTCAGTCATTTCTCACTTTGGCTCTAAGCACAAGGATGTGTACAAGGCCGTTATTCAGCTGGTAACAGATGCCTCACTTCTCTTGTAGGGAGCGCCACTGATTAAGCAGTTGAGGCAGAGCATCAGCTTCCTGAGAACAGGGCTCTCCTAGCACTTTCCTGCCTGCAGCCCTGCACAGGACCTGGCATCCCAGGAAAAGTATTGACACTTACTGGGTAAAGTCTATCGTACTCTCTAAAAGCTTTCTGTAAGGCTGTATGCTGATCATCTGTTGCTTTGGGCTGCCTACATCCACTCTCCCTTCCTTTGATAACAGGACTTGTGCACCTGCAATGGATCCAGCCCTAGTGGAGGCTGTCAATCACAGCATCCTGCCTCCTCTGTACAAGGAATGAGCGCGTGACCTAAGCTACGGCACTCAAATGCTCTTTTCATAAATTTGAATTGTGGGCACAGTGACATAGGTTCCCTGGTGAGTCTGCCCATTAATTTGCCTATCTGGATCCCCAGAATTTTCTGCGGTCCCAATCTTACCTCACTCCACTTTTTCAATTTTTCTGTGAATTCCATGACTTATCATGTCTTTTGATCAATTCTTTTTATGTAAGCACAGTTGTTTCTGTTGCTGGAAGCAGAAAATCCAAACTCATACAACAATGAACCTGTGTCACCCTTGCCCCAGTGTTCAGTAACTGGGAACCCCTGGACTTGTGGCTTAACCTCCCTGGGCTGCATTCCCTTTTTTGGGCATGAAGATGGGAAGACCTACCCACCTCATTGTAGTGAGAGTAAATGAGATGCTGCGCACAGAGTTGCTAGCATAGTGCCTGACACAAATTAGGAGTTCAGTGCGTGTTACGTCCTCCTCCTTTTCAAGTAGGTTGATAACGAGAATGACTTAGAAGACTCAAAAAGCCCTTCTTCTAAAATAAGCCTTCAGAATATGCGGATGGTACTTTAGTGTCAAATACTTGATTGCCAATCTCACTCTTCCAGAAAAGGCCTACAGTAGGAGGAAATCCAGCCAGTATAAACCAGAACTCCATCTATTCAAATGCCTGAAATAACATGCCTTTCACTCCTAATTTTACACACATTGGGCATGGTATCTCAGCAATCTTTTCTTGGTAGTCAGAGCCATAATTTTATAAATTACTCTTTTAAAGGAACTTTTAGTTTTGAAGCATGGGATTCAAATTGCAAGGAATTTCCCCATATCTGACTGCTAGAAAAGTATGGTAAGGATATAGCCTTTGCAGGGAGCCTGCTTCTCCCTCTCCCTCTGCCACTCCCCTTGCATGTGCTCTCTCTCTCTCTCTCTCTGTCAAATAATAATAATAAAAAAGAGTATAGTTTTTAAAAGGACATTTTTGAATAACAGCAGAATGTTCTTATTCTTCTTCTTTTTTTTAAAGATTTATTTATTTATTTATGATAGAGAGACAGAGACAGAGACACAGGAGGAGGGAGGAGCAGGCTCCATGCCGGGATCCCATGCAGGACTCGATCCTAGGACTCCAGGATTGCGCCCTGGGCCAAAGGCAGGCTCCAAACCACTGAGCCACCCAGGGATCCCCAATATTCTCATTCTTCTTATGCTGGAGGAACTATACATGATTTCACAACACCTTCCCCAAAAATCCCATTTTAGGGGCAAGGAGACAAAGGTAGAGGGAGATGAGGTAACTGGTAGTAGAGTCAAGCTCAGACCTGCTTGAGTCCAAAGTGCATGCATCTAACCCTTCCTCTGTCCTTCCTCACTGACTAAATCATTGCTCCCCAAAGGAACACATTGAACAAGTGGTTTGTTCCATCTTTGTAATTCCACAGGCAGGAAGCAAACCTAAAGGTAAGCGTGGAATGAAGGATGCAGATTTATAGTTGACAGCACAGGCTCTGTGGTTTGAATCCTAACTGTCACTTCCTAGCAAGATTATCTTAAATTCCTCAATCTGTCTAGAGGTCCATTTCCTCATCTGTAAAATGGGTGGAAGGGAACTGTATATGACAGAGAGTCTCTGGGAAAATGACATAACATAACGCATGTAAAGCTCTCTGCATTCTGGGGATAAAGTAAATGTTCAATGAGTGCTAACAGCTATTATTATTATCAACACATCTGAAAAGCTCAACGCAGCTATTTAAATAGCTCTACAATATCCAAGTAAGAATTACAATCGTGATTTAGGGTGTAATAAGAGTTATAATTCTCATGCAACTGCACTAGGTCATCAATTTGACAAAACAAACAGTGGGCTCATAAAAGTAGTATGAGGCATGCAGACAGAAGGCTTGAGCTCCAGCCCCAGCTCAGCCTCCCAAGGCCTGGATTTACTAAGTGACCTTCGGTATGTCATCGACTCACTCTGAGCCTTAATTCTCTCCTCTGTGAAGTGGAATATTTATATTCTGGGACTGTTGGAAGGGCCAGATGTGATGTGAGATGCAAAAGTATCCTGTAACCTGAAGAGCAAGGTTTTAACAACGTTGTTGTTACTTTTGATCAAGAATAACCTGGAAAGTGAGTTCCTATAGTGGGATGAAGAGATTTTAAGTTGGCTGCTGTAGGTCTGCGTTGTGCTTACAGATATATACTCATGTAGTCTACATGGTATTGTTGCTGCTCTTGGAATTAGAGGCCAGCACTTAACTACTGGGAGATCTGACCAAGCTGTGGCTGTATTTCCACTCACCCACAGTGAGCTAACCCTGTGCAGTGGCTGAGACCAGCCCCACCCCTTCCTCAGTGTCTCCTCTGACAGAGGTGCAAGGGCACCTGTCATCTCTTTACTGCTTATGCTATTGTTTTTCTTAGAAGAGGAAAATATTTCCCTGTATCTATGTCTTTGTCATCGGTAAAAAAGAAAGATCAATAGGTCTCAATCCAACTCTGTTCATTTATTTCCTTTCCTTCCTGGATCCACAGGCAGCTGAATTTTACTTCCACTGAAAATGGAAAGGAAGTGGCCTTTTGTTTGAGTTGGAGGAAAGAGTGCATGCTCACTTATATGTGGAGTGTGTTTTGTTTGTTTGCTTGTTTAATCTGCTGCTAGGAAATCTCTACTTATTCAATAGTAAATATTCATGGAGAGCCTGAGGACTAGACACCCAGGGTACAGATATGAAAAGATGTGACCCCCTAGCCTCCTAATGCTCCAGATTTTTTTTTTAACTTTCCAAAGCAGAGAATAATTAGATGAGGAGAGGCACGTTTACTCTTTCATCTCATAATTTTCCTAAAAGAGGGGTCAACCAGTCAGTTCCACTTAATTCTTTAAAAAATCTAGTAATTTTAACATTTTAAACCATAAACTTTGCAGCTTCTGGATGTATATAAATCAGGTTTTTTTTTTTTCCATGGATTTAACTCTCTCAGCAAGAAAACCTCTCCCTAGTAAAGACCAGATGAACAGAATCAGATGACAATTAACCTTATTTTACACAGCGCACACCCCTGAAGGGTAAATATTTTCCAGGAAGATAAAAAGCAACCAACCATTAGCCAAAGATAGCCGCAGACCAGTTGACCTGCAGACTCCCCTGAAAACACCCCCAGTCCTCTAAAGTCAGATTCTGACTTCAAGTAAGTTAGGGAGTCGCCCATGATACTCAAAGGGGAAAAAAAAAAGACATCAGTGCTTTCCATGGTGGCTGTACAACAAAATACTTGAAAGAAGGGATTTGGGGAAGAAAGGCATATGAATGTGATTTTGATATATTTTCATTGTCACCAGTAGAAAAGTGTAAGATTGAGAATAAAATGCATGAGGGCCACTTACTGATCTAAGCCTTAGCATTTTTTTTTTTTAAACCCAAACTGAAACACACGTGTTACTGACAGAGAACACAAAGCTTTTCTCTCTGCTTTCCCTACTACTCCTCTACTTATTAGGAAAATTACTGAAATCCCGCCAAAGGGGGCTCTGGTCTCTCAGTACGACAGGAAAGCCAACTGCGCCTTTGTGAGAAGGCTGGATTTCTGTTGCATTTTTAGACGAAAGATTTATGCTTATATTTTGGCCCATTTACAATCCATCATAATACTTTGCAGACAAAGTTATGCTCTTTTCCCAATGATCTAGTGACCTTAATCTCTAACATTTTGTGGTTTCCTGTCTGGGGAAATGGTCGAACGGCAGCCTATGCTATTCCAGGCTGCACAGCGGTCCCCACTTGGCCACTATCTGTCTTAGTTTTGAATGTTCTCCTGTGCACTCATCAAAAATAAAGGTTTTTTTTTCTTTTTTTTTTTTTTAAAGAAGCTTTCCCTACAGATGCTAAATCAATGAAACTCCTACAAAGCAGCCCTCCACACTTCCTCTTCTGGCTGCCTTACTTATCATTCTTCTATTACAAACCCCAGTGTAGCTGGGAGTTCTTTCTGCTGGAGGCAATTAGCATGACCCACCAGTGCCTTTCTCCTGAACAGAAGAGAATTAACTTCACCAATATCCACTTCAACGTAGGGTAATTCCCCAGGGTTTCCCAAAAGCTCAACTGCAAAAGAAAATCTGAATTTCAGCTGTGGAGTAGAATGTTCAAGAAATGTTTGCGACTGGAGACAGTTGTCAAGCTTGCGCGGACAGTGCCTCAGCCCTTGAGGCCCGTTGCTTGCACTTTTGGCTCTACTTCTTCCTGGTGGTTCTGTGGGGATATAGGGCTGCAGTGCAGGAAGCCGGATCCCCCAGGGCCTGCCTAGAGAAGACTGGTGGAAAAATTATGCCACCATTGAATGAAACGGTAGTCACTTCTGCAACCAAGCTGTTCTTCAAAAGGGACATATTCTGCTTCCAAGTTTAAGGAAAAATGAAGACAAAGAAAGAGAGTGAATGAACTCAGAATAAACACCCCCATGTGCCTGCCATTCCCCTACCAGCTGGTTATGCCAAGACGAGTAAAGAAAAACGAAAGTGGAGAAACAAGTTTGAGTGAGCGTCCAGCGATTATACAAATAATGTCTTTTGGCCAAAGAAAATTATTCCTGCCTTCTTACAACTTAACTCTAAATAATTCAGTTGCTTTGAGAGGGGAACAGGAAGCAACGCCAACTTGAAAAGGATCCAGCAAGCCATCACTGCAACCTAGAGCTATTTGAAAGAAAATTTAACTACCTAAAATTTAACTACATGCTTAAAATTACTTCTAATAATGACCCAGAATAATATATTTCCTCTAGTTTGAATAGAAAAGTCATGGGGGCCCACTTGAGGGGATTCTTTGCTTGGCTTCTTGTTTCAGAGTCTGTTCTCAGAGCCCTTTACTGATTCCCTAACCTCTTAAGAGTCGCCTTTGACCCTCATCACAATGAGTAGATATAATGAACTGAAACTGCCCCAGTAGCGGACCTGTCCATCCCCCCAGACAAGTCTCTCTAGAGAGGAATCGTCTTCCCAGGTTGTCAGAATGCCAGCTTCAGGATCTCACCAAGGGTCATCTCCAAAAACTGTCTCATGCCTGCCGTTGTTATTACTCTACTGAAGCCTGGGCAAATAAGCCAATTCTTTCCTTTTCCACATTACTAAATGGTCTTCACTAATAAGTATACATTTGCACTCAGCCCAAGCAACAAGAAACAGCTCCATGGAACAAATGAAAAATACTGTGATTGATAATAATAAAGTCTACAGGTATTGGCCCACACTAATCAAGCCAGCAGCCACATGTGGCTAGTGAGTACTTGGAATGTGACTAGTCCAAATTGAGAAGGGCTGGGATGCCTGGGTGGCTCAGTGGTGGAGTGCCTGCCTTTGGCTTAGGGTGTGATCCTGGAGTCCCAGGATCGAGTCCCACACTGGGCTCCCTGCATGGAGCCTGCTTCTCCCTCTGCCCGTGTCTCTGCCTCTCTCTCTCTCTCATGAATAAAGAAAATCTTTAAGAAAAAAAAATGAGAAGTGCTGTAAGTCTGAGATATACACTGGATTTTGATGACTTCATACAAAGAAAATAATGTAAACTATCTGAATAATTTCTTAATATTGATGCTATGTAGATATAATATTTGGAGTATATTGGGTTAAAGAAAATGTTATTAAAATTAATTTCACCTGTTTCTTTATGTACTTTGAATGTTCCTTCTGGAAAATTTAAAATTACATATGTGGCTTGCATTATATTTCTATTGGACAGCAGCCATGTATACCTTGGGTTTGGTATATCCTGCAAAGAAAATCTGTCCCTTTGTCAACAGTTTCCAAATGACAGATAGAACTTCCAAGGACAGCCATTCTCAGGGGAACAATCTGTAGTCCATCAAGCTGGACTAAGGAAACTGGAAAATAGTCCATGTGCAGGACCAGAGGTATTCCTACAGCCTCAATTATTATGGGAATAGATAGGAGCTGTAGAAAAACCTTGCTGTCCAGTTCCCTTTCAGCTCCCTGCTCCTCGATATCACTGTCACTCAAGTTCAAAAATAAATAACACTGCTATAAAATTGAGTGGGTCCATCAAGGATATTGAGAAGAAAAAAAGGGAAGTGGAGCCCTTGCCACTATGCACTAATATTTTTGTCTGCTCTCCCTTCTGCTGGGGAAGGACAGAGAGATGACCTCCCTGCTGAAGCTTTCCCAAGGACCAACCGAGAGCAGGGTGGTCTGTCACAGGAGAAAGGTGAACAACCTCAACAGGCATCAATTTAGCAGTTTTCAGAAGGGGCACCTGGTGGCTCAGTCAGTTAAGTGTCTGCCTTCGGCTCAGGTCATGATCTCAGGGTCCTGCGATTGAGTCCCATGTCCAGCTCCTTGCTCAGCAGGGAGCCTGCTTCTCCCTCTGCCTGCTGCTCTGCCTGCTTGTGTTCTCTCTCTCTCTATCAAATAAATAAAATCTTAAAAAAAAAAAGTGCTCAGAAGGTCCCAAAGGAACATATGAACACTGGGAAGGGAGGTACTCCACTACTACGTGAGTAGAGCATTCAGCAAGGTGCAGTCCACTTTGGATTCCAGCTGGCCTCTGACACATGTCAACCGTCAGCATTCTCGTCTCCCATAACAAATTTCCCTTCCAGCCTCAGAAGGTTCTAGTTCTCTGCAAATGAAGATTACCTTGCCTTTATATTAGAAGAAATCTAAGAGTAAACAGGGACTCATTCAAGGAGCCAGAAAAGCCACTTCTGGAAGTCTAATTCCTGCCTGCCTACATTAGTCCCCAGATGAGTGGCAAAATTAGTGAAAAGTTTCTGACCAGGCTGATCTCCCCAGGAGAGAAGACAAGTTGCACAGCTCACTTTTCCCTACCAAATTAAAAACAAAACAAAACAAAAAAACAAATCTAATTGACTCTGGGTTGTTTCCATTTTCACCTACACAGAAAAACCTGGTATTAGATGCAAGATTCTCTGCCCCATACGCTCAATAGTGATATTCCATCAAAGCCACCCCAGGAGGTTGCAATTCATTTGGGGGGTGTTTTGGTGGTTTTTTCTCCCAAAACATAGCTCCCCCTTGTTCCTTGTTTGGTAAGTAAAACGCCTTTTCCCTATTTTTTTCCAGAGAATAAGCTCAAAAGGACTGTGCAAATCAGGGTAACAAATAGGAGGACTGTGAGGATGATGAAGGAACAAACATGAATGAATATTCAGCATGAACGGAGCCTGGGGAGACACAGGAAAGTCAAGGCACAGGAGGTCGGGGGCTCCCGCCCTGCTCTTCTTATAAAGCTTGGTTGAAGTTTCTAGCTTTCTTTCAGTTACAGGTCACTCAGCACAGGAACCTTGTGCTGTGGTGTAGACTGTTACCCAGTGACAAGACTTGTGGGTTGCTCATAATGATCAAGTTGACAGCACCCCTGCGGCAGGGGTGTGACTGGGCAACTTCTACAGTGCAGGGCAGGCAAATCCAGTGATGACATGGCTCTGGAAGAGCCTCAGAGGTCATGACTCTGGTTTCCTCAAGCAGCAGAAAGCGTGTGAATATTGCCTCCCCTTGTGGACCAATAGACCAGGTCAACTGCCACTGAATTAAGTCATGCTCAGATGGAAGAAGAGAAAACTCTAGTGGAAAAAAACACTAAGCCTGGAGTCAGATCCTGTGTCAAATGGACTCAAATGATGATGGGGAAGGTTAGAAAAACCAAAACAGGGGCTTTGCATTCCAGCTCCCTCACAACTAAATATGTGACTCTCTAACAGACCAAATAAGCTCCTGGTGCCAATCCATCTATTAAACATTAGCAGAGCTTATTTTTGTTTTTAATTTCCTTTTCTTAAAAAAAATTAAAAATGAAGGCTTTACTATTTTCTTCCCACTCCCCAGAGGATGGTGGTGGGCACACACTGGTTTCCCATGGTCCAGTGTTTTATAACATTAGTGTCAGTGTTTGGCACCCTCTCCTGTTATATGATGGCACGAGACTAGAGATGGAGAAGCTACTGCAGCATGGTGACGGTTATTGCAGAAAAGACACTCCTTACTCTCTGGAAAGGACTACCCCCAGTCTCACCCCCCCACTCTTTCCCTGTTTATCTTTTCGAAGTAAAGTCAGTTGATATAATTGCCTGTATTCATAAAGTTAGTTTTCATACAACTGGATTCAAATATGCATCTCTTAGCTTATTGGTTTTGAGACTCATGGAGCCTACCTAGCAAATGTTATCACCATTTATTATCATTCTCCTCATACCGCCCTCAACCTGCCATATTTGGGTGACTCCAGATTAAATTCTACTTTTCCCGCTGCCATAAATCACAAATGTACTTTCTAATGTTTTGAGTATCATGCAACAACAAAATAAAGCCCTTGCAAAATGATGATGGTGCTCACCAGGCAAAGCAACTGAAAACAAACCAATTCACACAGAATATATTTTCAAGCAGCTTAAACAAGTAAGAGAAAATAAAAATACATGTTGGTTCTCATTTGAACATTTCATCCCAGCATAAGTTTAAAGGACAAACAAGAAAAGGTGTCAAAAGCATGGCAAGTTTGGATAAAATCAGTCTGTTTCATAATTTATGGGTATTCTCTTTACCCCTTCTTCTTCAAAATGCTTAAAAATTAAAGAAACCCAGTAAAAGTTGGCTCATAAAAAAATAATGTTCCTCTTGCACTTGAATTAAAACTGAAACAGGTAAAATGAATTCATAAAGAGCTCTGCAGTAAAAATTGGTTTTCAAATACATACTATTTTTATTTGCCTGGAAACTGGCAGTTGCTTGTCTACAGGCTATGATTACATAAAACAAATGTCCCAGGATTAGCTTCCCTCTCTTTAGCTAGGCTTCACTGGGAGCAACTTCCTCCTCCCAGTTTTTCATAGAATGGCACTGGCATCCCTTCATTGTCTTCAAAGGGTTTAGAAGAAAAGTGATCATGTCAGCTTAAAGTCAACAGAGCCAGACTTTTCCCATCAGGCTTTGATGGAAGCTTAGAGTCCACCTAAAAAGTTGAAGAATCAGACCTATTTAAGGGTTCAACTTTTCCTGTATGCTAGACATTTGTCAAATCTACTTTCCTGGCCACTGCTGCCATTTTACCACCAGAAGATGTCATTAAGGAAAATGCCACAAGCAATTAGAATGACTACTAAAATGAGTGAGATTTACTAGAAATATTTACCTTTCAAATTTCTAAGTCATATTCATTAATCAGGATCTGCCTATTTCTAAACGAAGATCTTTTGATAGCCTAGGATAACTAAATAGAACTCTAACGACCTGAGTGTTAAGATTTTGCTCTGGTGGTAAAGCTGAGAAACATTAAGATCTTGAATTCTGAAGATGCAATTAGTTGAAATTTAATGAGCTGCAGAATGATAAACGACAGGGAAAGGTAACTTTATATTTACAATTTCCTGACAAAATGAACTTTTAAACACAGAAAACTAAGCCCTACCTCAGGGCAATTCAACCTTTTAAAAGCACACGCATATGGAGGTAGGAATTGGCATTTGGAGATGGTACCTCCTGAAACTGCAGTGGCCTTCCGAACAACTTAGAGACAGGAGCAACTTCAAATCCAAGGACAAGCCTTTGCTTTTGATCCAAATGGCCTTTAGGTTTAGAGCTGTAACTCCTGTTGGTTGAAATAATGGTTTCACACAGGAAATACACCACACACACATACACACGCACACACTCACATTCTCTCTCTCTCATGTACACTTAGACTTTGAAAATATAGCTCATATATTTTTGGGAAGGCAAGAACTAAATATAACCAAACAGAGAGAGGGAGGTTAAAAACATACTTAGATTTTTTTTTTCCTACAAGAATCATTACCAGAACAGAGTAACTTCCAGAAAGGACTAAGGACCAGAGCATGGAGTTCTATATAGAGAAGGGTATTCAAAGCCAATAGCTCTTATGGAGTATGGGCTGCATTTCCCAGATTTGAGAGATACGTTTTCCACCCCTGGCCACAATTTATTATTTTAAAAAACAAGAAACATCTTATAATCAACCTATGAGGGTGTGTTTGCTTTTTTTTTTTTTAATGCTGCTTAAGGAGATAGGAACATAATAGATGTAATCAATGGTAATCAGACTGGAGAATTATCTGCAGTTATTAAAATCAAAGATGAGTTTATTGTAAAGACAGCTTATGGTATAATGAACAAACCACCTGTCTTTATTCTGTCATTCTGTCTTTTGTTCCCTCCTTCCCTTCCAAATTTATTCACACTACTATGTGCTAGTTGATATACTAGGCAACTAAATAAGAACCTTTGGTGGAATGGGCCATGATTAAGTTTTTATTTTTGAGTTTCCCCAGGTGCTTCTAAAGCAAAAGCAGCAATGCAAACCACAGCCAAAGTGGAAGTGCAGTTTCAGAAGGGTAGAAGAAGGGCAAATTAAAGGAGTAAGATGTATTAGGTAACATCGACTCTCTGTCAAGCATTTCGACATTATTTCCTTTTTCCCATGACAATTATTTCATCATGAAAGTTTACTAAATGTCTACTACATGTCAGACACTGTGCTGGGTGCCTCGTGTAGAGTGGCGAACAAGAAGGCAACGTGGCTGCCCATATTATGCTTATTGTCAATGAGATAAATAGGATTTTACAGATTAGGGAGTGAAAGGAAAATTTTAAACTCTAGGCAGCTTGACACCTGACACTGAACACACCTTACCATCAATATCAGGGAGCTGGAATAGAATATGATTTGCAAGGTAAATTTATTGCCTGCTTATGAGCATATAGGGCGAGGTAGAAAAAGATTATTCTAATCACCTACTATTTTGGATTATGTAATCCATGTCTTCCTGTGAGGAAAACGGCTGGAATTCTCCATGAGAGTAGATCCGTGTCTTTGTCTCCACCTAATGCCTTGCAAGTCTCTGTCATATGCTGAGGGAGTTTAAAAGTACGGCCATACTAAGCAGTCCACAAGCTCAAAACATGTCAGTTAAATCTCTGCAAAGTACTAATCACAGTCTGCCTCCTTCAAAATTTTATCACGTACCCTATATATATGTCAAAGAATATATGTACTCTATCTGTAGATTAGGAAGCATAATATAAGCAGACATTCATTCACAAATGCACCAGCTACCCTAAGAACAGTGTGTTACCAATATCAGAGAATCTACCCAGAGTACTTCTCCCCTGTCCCAACCATCTGTCTACCCCACAGAGAGAACCACTATGCTGAGGTTTAGGTTTAGAATCATCTTACTTTTGAAAAATGGTTTTACTACCTATGAATGTATCTCAAAATGATATATTATTGATCTTTGCTTGTTTTCATGTTTTATTCTGTATGTATTCTTCTGCAGCATGCTTTTTTTTAACCCAACATTATATTTCTAAGAGTCCTTATATTATTGCATCCATCTATGGCTTATTAATTTCCACTAATGACAAATAATAGCTAAAACTCAAAAGAAAGCATAGGAATAAATATTTATTACTTTGAGTTAGGCAATAGTTTCTTAGATATAATACCAAAAGCATAAGTAACAAAAGAAAACACAGATACATTGGACTTTGTCAGAATTTAAAATTTGGGGGCTTCGATGGACACCATCAAGAAAATGAAAAGAAAGCCCACAGAATGGGAGAAAATATTTCTGAAATCCTATATCTGATAAAGGACTAATATTCAGAATACATAGAGAACTCTCAGAACTCAACGGTAAAAAGGCAAATAATGCAATTAATAAATGGGTAAAGGACCTGGATAAACATTTCCCCAAAGAATTTACAAAAATGAACAATGAAAAGCACATGGAAATTTGCTCAACTCATTAGAGAAATTCCAGTCAAAACCACAAAGGGATAGTTCATATTCATTAGGATGGCTAGAATCGAAGTGTCAGACAATAGCAAGTGTTGACAAAGATGGGGAGAAATTAAAACTCTCATCCATTGCTAGAATTGTAAAATGCTGCAGCCACTTTGGAAAGTTTGGCAGTTCTTCAAAATGTCAAATATGAAGTTACCGTATATCCTGAAATTCCACTCCTAGGGATATAATGAAGAGAACTGAAAACATGTCCATACAAAAGCTTGCACATGAATGATCACAGCAGCATTATTAGTAATAGTCAAAAAATGGGAAGAACTGGTGAATGGATGAATAAAATGGGGGCATAGCCATGTAATGGAATACTATTTGGCAATAAAAAGGAATGAAGTACTGATCCATTCTACATGCACGAACCTGATAACATTATGCTAAGTGAAAGAAGCCAGTTACAAAAGGCCACGTATTGCTTCCACTTATGTACAATGTCCAAAGTAGGCAAATCCACAGAAGCAGGAGAGTAGTAGTTGTCAGGGGCTGGAGACAGGGAAAATGTGGGAGTTATTACCAAAGGATAAGGGATTTTTGGGGATGTGGCAAAAACATTCTTAAATTAAATAGTGGTAATGGCTGCAAACATTGTGAATATCCTAAAAAGCCACAGACTTGAATATTTTAAATTGGTAAATTCTGCAGTATGTGAACTGTATCCTCAATAAAGCTGTTAAATAGTATGAGAGTTCCTGTGTACCCTTTAGGTAGCCTTCAAATTATTAACATTTAACATAACCACCATGAAATCATTAAATCAGAAAATTAACACTGATATTAAAAATTTTCCATCACCTAATAACTTTTTTCTGGTCCTAGGTCACATAGTATATACATTTAGGTTTCAAGTCTCCTTTGTCCCCCAAGTTGTTTTTTTGTTTTGTTTTTCTTTTCTTTTTTCTTCCTCCTCTTTCTTTCTCTCTCTCTCTTTCTCCTTCTTTCCTTTCTTCCTTCTTCTCCACCTTTTCTTTCCTCTTCTTTGGTCTTTTCATGACATTTTGACAAGTACTAGCAATTATTTTGTGAAATGTTCCCTAATTTGAGTTTGTCTGATGTTTCCTCATGATCAAAGTCCTGTTAGATATTTTTTGGAAGAATATCACATTAAAGTTATTGTGTCTTCTCAGCATAATACATCAGAGACATATAACGTTGATTTGTCCCATTAATGGGACAAATATAATATTAACTTAGATCATTTGATTTCTATATACCAGGTTTCCCTACTATAAATTACTAATTTTTCTTTCATCATAAATATTTTGAAAGTGAATACTTTGAGACTATTTTGATGCTATTTCTCATCATAGTTTCATTCACTATATTTAGCCTCCATCAGTGATTCTTGTCTGAAACAACTATTACCATACTATTTGTCAAATAATGATTCCATTACTCCTTATACATTTAGTAACTGGAGTTTCCCCCATTCATTTTTAAATTTGTTTATATCACAAAACCCTGATCTTAGAGCAACGTGTATGTTATGAAACAGAATTATGCTTATTGTAAGCTTTTGGTAATTTTTATCAAGTCAAGAAAGTCTCATATTGTGCTAGGCTGAATAATACTCAATCCCCAAAGATACCCATTCAGTCCTAATCCCTGGAACCTGTGAATGTTACTTTGTATAGAAAATTTAAAATGAATGAATGAACAAAGATAGATACAAAGGAAGGAGGAAGACAGATGCAGATGTGATTAAGTCAAGCATCTGAGATGTGGAGATTATCCTGGATTATCCAGTATGTCCGTAAATGTAGTCTCATGTATCCTTATAAGAGGGAGGCAGAGGATATCTGACAATAAAGCAAAAGAAGTCAATGTGACCACAGAGGCAGAGATTAGAATGATGTGGCCACAAGCTAAGGAATGTCATCAGCCACCAAAAGCGAAAAGTGGCAAGAAATGAATTATTTCATAGAGCCTCCAGAGGGAGTAGAGCCCTACTAAAACCTTGATCTGAGCCCTGTGAAAGGGACTTTAGATTTCCATCCTCCAGAACTGTAAGAAAATAAATTTCTGTAGTTTATGCCATCAAGTCTGTGGTAACGGTATTACAACAGCCATAAGAAAATACTAGGGATACTATTCCTAGTTTGCTAAAAAATGTTATTGTAAATGTTTTTTAATTTTATTAAATTCACCTTTTTGGATCTATTTAGACAAAAACAATTTTTTCTCTTTTAACATTACTATATATGTAGCTTTCATCTTTTTTTGAACATAACTTTTTTGATACACAATTTATATGGATTTACATTTTTATTTGTATTTTTTGGATATTTTTATATATAGTTATTATTGATTTCTAAATTCATGGTATGTGGTCAGAGAATATGGGCTATATAATGCAAATTCTTTAAAATAATTAAGACTTGCTAATTGCTATGTTTACAGATTTATATACATTCATTAAATCAAGCTGGATAATTATATTGTTCAAATCTTCTTTGTCTCACTATGTTCCATTTTGGTTACTTTCTTCTAAACCACAAATTTTATTGGCAGCAATATCTACTCTATTCTTTATTCCAAGCACTGGGTTTTAGATAGATAGATAGATAGATAGATAGATAGATAGATAGATAGATATTTTAAGATTTTATTTATTTATTTGAGAGAGTGAGTGAGCACAAGCAGGGGGAGGGGCAGAAGGTGAGGGAGAAGTAGATTCCTGCGGAGGGAGCCCAATGTGGGGCTTGATCCCACAACCCCAGGACTGTGGCCCGAGAAAAAGGCAGATGCCCAACTGACTGAGCCACCTAAGCACCCTCCAAGTGCTGGATTTTAAATATAACAACTGTATTTTTCATTTTTAACAATTATTATTAGTTCTCCTTCAAATTGGCCTAGCCATATTTTATGGTTCTTTGTTAATTGCTTATTTTTAAGCTCATTATCTATGCATTTAAATATTTCACACATAGTTATTTATATTCTATACCTCATATTTCCTTTATCTGCAGCCCCTTGGATATCTATATCTTTTGTAGTTCTTTCTGCTTATCCTCAGCAATGGTAGCCAGTTTGCATAGTGGGTGATTTTTGATTATGAGCTTACATTTGCATTGAACTTAGCTAATAAAAATCTGAAAACCCAAAATAGCTCTAGGTGTTGTGTATTTGCTTCTGTTTTATTATTAGATAATAAAAATCTGAAAATCCAAAACACCTCTAGGTGTTGTGAACTTGCTTTAGTTGGTTGCCAACCTGGGACCAATTAGCCCCTCCATGTATCCCAGGCTTGGTGCCAGGCTCTCAGGTTAGCAGCTTCACCTTACTTGGGCCTATGGTTCAGTCACTAACTACAATGCTGAGGACACTGACCTTCAGGGCCACTCTGTGTTACTTCTCCTGCTCTACAGAATTCAATTTCCTATCTTTTGTCTTTCTTTCTTTCTTTCTGGTTTCTTTTTGTCACTTTGAGATCTTTTGTTAAAAGCATGGCAACTGGATTTGTTGCATCTAATGTGAATTTAGTTGTGTTTCAATGAAGAGGTCTTTCAGTGTCTACTTTATCATTGTGCTGGAAGTAGAAATGGAGTCTTTTATCAATATACTGGTATCTATACCTCTTTCAATAAGCAGATGATCAAGTCATTTTTGTTTTTTAATTCAAGAGGCACACAGCAAAGTTGAGCAAAAAGCAATACAGTTCTATTATATCTCCTGTCCCCATAGATGCACAAGCTCTCCCACTATCACCTTCCCCCAACACAGTGGTACATTTGTTACAATATAGGAGCCTACACTAATATACCTCTATCACTCAAAGTCTCTAGTTTACATGAGAGTTGACTCGTGCTAGTGTACATTCCATAGATTTTGACAAATGTACAGTGACATGTATCCACCACTGTAATATACAGAACAGTTTCACTGCTCTAAAGATCTTCTCTGCCCTGCCTATTCACCTCACCCTCCTCCCTAACCCCTGGCACCAAGTGAATCTTTTACTGTCTCCATAGTTTTGCTTTTTCCAGAATCTCATATAGTGGGAAACATACAGTGTGTTGCTCTTTCATATTGACTTCTTTTAAGTTTCCCATATCTTTTCACAGCTGGGTAACTCATTTTTAAATTTTTATTTATTTTTATTTTTTTCTAAAACTCAGTAAAAAGTAATTTTTAATTTAAAATTAAATTTGTTTCATGGGACACCTGGGTGGCTCAGTGGTTGAGCATCTGCCTTTGGCCCAGGGCATGATTCTAGAGTCCCAGGACTGAGTCCCTGCATAGAACTTGCTTCTCTCTCTGCCTATGTCCTTGCCTCTCACTCTCTATGTCTCTCATGAATAAATAAACAAAATCTTTAAAAAAATTTTTTTCACATATAACATATAGTTTAATTTTATTTTTAAAATTTTATTTAAATTCAATTAACATATAATGTATTATTGGTTTCAGAGGTAGAGGTCAGTGATTCATAAGTCCTAAATAATACCCAGTACTCATTACAGAATGTGCCCTCCTTAATGTTCATCACCCAGTTACTCTGTCCCCCCCACACCTCCCCTCCAGAAGCCCTCAGTTTGTTTCCTAGGATTGAGAGTCTCTATGGTTTATCTCCCTCTCTGAGTTCATCTTGTCTTATTTTTTCCCCTCTTCCCCTATGATCCACTGTTTTGTTTCTTAAATTCCACATATGAGTGAGATCATATGATAATTGTCTTTCTCTGACTGACTTATTTCACTTAGCATAATATCCTCTAGTTCCATGCACATTGTTGCAAATGGCAAGATTTCATTTTTTGATGGCTCAGTAGTATTCCATTGTATACATATATCATATCTTCTTTATCATTCATCTGTCGATGGACATCTGGGCTTTTTCCAGTTTGGCTATTGTTGACATTGCTGCTATAAACATTGGAGTGCAGGTGCCCCTTCAGATCACTACATCTGTATCTTTGGGTAAATACTCAGGGTGCAATTGCTGGGTCATAGTGTAGCTCTATTCTTAGTTTCTTCAGTAATCTCCATACTGTTTTCCAGAATGGCTGTATCAGCTTGCATTCCCATCAACAGTGTAAGAGGGTTCCCCTTTCTCTGCATCCTTGCTAATACCTGTTGTTGCCTGACTTGTTCATTTTAGCCTTTCTGACTGGTGTGAAGTGGTAGCTCATTGTGGTTTTGGTTTGTATTTCCCTGATGCTGAGTGATGTTGAACATCTTTTCGTGCATCTGTTGGCCATTTGTATGTCTTCTTTGAAGAAATGTCTGTTCATGTCTTCTGCCCATTTCTTGATTGGATTGTTTGTTCTCTGGGTGTTGAGTTTGATAAGTTCTTTATAGATTTTGGGTATTCTCCCTCTATCTGATATGTCATTTGCAAATATATTCTCCCATTCTGTCAGATGTCTTTGGGTTTTGTTGACTATTTCCTTTGCTGTGCAAAAGCCTTTTATACAATGAAATCCCAATAGGCCAGTTTTGCTTTTGTTTCCCTTGCCTTTGGAGACATGTCTAGCAAGAAGTTGCTGCCTGTGTTCTCTAGGATTTTGATGGATTTCTGTCTCATATTTAGGTCTTTCATTCATTTTGAGTCTATTTTTGTGTATGGTGTGAGAAAATGGTCTAGTTTCATTCTTCTGCATGTGGCTGTCCAATGTTCCCAAGACCATTTATTGAAGAGACTGTCTTTTTTCCACTGGATATTCTTTCCTGCTTTATTGAGGATTAGTTGACCGTAGAGTTGAGAGTCCATTTCTGGGTTCTCTATTTTATTCTATTGATCTGTGTATCCGTTTTTGTGCAAGTACCATACTGTCTTGATGATCAACCAAAACCATAAGATACCTAGAAATAAACGTAACCAAAGAGGCAAAAGATCTGTACTCAGAAAATTATAGAACATTCATGAAAGAAATTGAGGAAGACACGAAGAAATGGAAAAATGTTCCATGCTTACGGATTGGAAGAACAAATACCATTAAACTGTAGGGATCCCTGGGTGGCGCAGCGGTTTGGCGCCTGCCTTTGGCCCAGGGCGCGATCCTGGAGACCCGGGATCGAATCCCACATCGGGCTCCCAGTGCATGGAGCCTGCTTCTCCCTCTGCCTGTGTCTCTGCCTCTCTCTCTCTCTCTGTGACTATCATAAATAAAAAATAAAAAAAAAATTTAAAAAAAAAAAAAAAAAACTGTATATGCTACCTAAAGCAATCTATACATTCAGTGTAATTCCTATCAAAATATCATCATCTTATTTCACAGAGTTGGAACAAATAATCCTAAAATTAGTATGGAACCAGAAAAGACCCCAAATAGCCAGAGAAATATTGAAAAAGAAAACCAAAACTGGTGGCATCCCAATTCCAGATTTCAAGCCCTATAAGAGAGCTCATTCTTTCTAGCACTGAATATATTGTCCATTGTCTATACCACAGTTTATTCACTCATCTACTAAAGAACATCTTGTTGCTTCCAAGTTTTGGCAATTATGAATAAAGCTGCTATAAACACCCGTGTGAAGAATTTTGTGTAGACATGAATTTTCAATTCATTTGGGTAAATACCAAGGAGTATGATTACTAGGTTATATGGTAAAATTTGTTTAGTTTTATATGTAAAAAAACAAACAAGCAAACAACAAACTTCCAAACTGTCTTCCAAAGTAGCTATACTATTTTGTATTCCTAACAGCAATGAATGAGAGTTCTTGTTCCTCTATATCCTTCCTAGCACTTGTTGTCAGTGTTTTGGATTTTGGCCATTCTAATAGGTGAGTAGTGGCATCTCATTGTTTAAATTTGCAATTCTCTGATGACAGATGATGTTGAACATCTCTGCATATGCTTACATGCCATCTGTATATCTTGAGTGAGGTTAAGATCTTAAGACTTGGGTGTGTTAAGTTCTTTGACCATTTTTTAATTGGTTTGTTCATTTTCTTTTTTTTTTTTTTTTTTGGTTTGTTCATTTTCTTATTGTAAAAACTTACAGTTTGGGTTTTGTTACCCTGGCATTGGTTCCTATGGAAGTCTCTGCTCAGATAAGTTGTGGTTCTCTGTATTTGCCTCTTTCCAATTTATAGAGAAGTAGTTTGGCCTCTGACCTCACTCTTCTCACAGATCTAGGAAGAGTTGTTGACTTTTCAGTTTGTTTAACTTTTTACTTGTTCTTCAGATCGAGAGGTAACTTCTAAGTTCCTTACATGATGAACTGGAAACCAAAAGTCTGTTAAGTCTTTATTTTTTCTGTTTTTCAGGGTTTCTTATATAACTTTGTATATAGCATGTGCTTAAGACTCTTGCTAAAGTTTGTTGAACACCATTGGTAATAGCTTATATTTTCAAGCACTTTCTAATCACCAGTCACTGTTCTAAGTGTTTTTACATATGTAATCTATTTAAATCTCATAAGAACTCACCTGTAAGTACTATTATTATTTCTGTTTTACAGATAAGAAAGCTGAAGAACAGAGACTTTAAGTATCTTCCTCTAAAGGAACACAGCCACTGAACAATGAACCAGAATTCAAGCTCAAAATATTTGAGAACTCATGCCCATAACCGCCATGCTCTATGACCCAGCTAACTCTAAAAATCCTGCTAGTATTGTGATCTGATTTAGCCATGAGAATTTCAAGGACCACAGGAGTTCTTTGAGTTCCCAGAAACTCATGAAGTTCTTCTTCAGCCCATCAGAGATACTCCACATAGTACTAAAATGAACTTAGTACTAGAAAAAGACTCCCATGGTCCTATGAATGGAAACATGTACACCATTTTCTATGACAAATTAGCACTGAGACTTGCATAAATATAATTTTGAGGGCACTAATGTTTTAAGACAACCTAGGTCATTCTGATTCTATTGGATATACTTTGAGGTTCACCACCATTAACAGACAAGCCAAAGATAATCATTGCCCTGGAGGCAATGGCAGCTGTAGCAATGAATCCATAGTCTGTTGTAACAGCAACCACATTTTACTCTGTGCTTGGACTGACTGCACATTTCGTTCTCTTTCTATATGGAAACATGGTTTATCTATACCACTGATCTATTCTCTTTCTTTCTGACAACTGATTCAGAGCTTAAAGTTTAAAGAATATTCTGATTTCATTGGAATTCATTTTGGTAGGTTTAAGATACATTGGAAACTGGGACAGAGATGTTTACATATCAAAATCCTGGGTCATTTTTAATCAATATGATCTTTATCAACCAAGGGGATATTCTATGGCGATTAGCCAGTATCAGGATAGTTTATATAATCAGGTGAGCTACATGTTCCTTCCTATCCTCACTTGGCTGAAAAAAGAATCATATTGTAGTTAAATTTAGACAGTGAGAAAATGTTCTTCTAGGGGCACACAAGATATACACAGAAATTCCTTATCTGCTCTCCACTCAAAAAAAAAAAAGACTTTGCATTCTTTAATGTTATATTATAGCCCATTATTATGTTTTGAGAACACAAGTGCTCAGCTCTTCTTCTTTTTTTGGTGGGGGGGTAGATGACACCTAATAAGTTATGGACAAATATATTAGATATATTTTTGATGTAACACTAATTTACATAGAATGGATTTTTCATTCATTCATTCATTTGTTATTGACATCTGCACCAGGCTGGTGCTGGAATGGACAGACTGCAATGATAGTCCAAGGTTCTAAGTGTGGCCACAGTGATAGAGACAACAGGGTCTGAGAACTCGGAGAAGAGGACAACCAGTGAAGTGCTTTAAAAAGGTGTGCAGAGAAGGCTCCAAGTAGGCAAGCACTAAGGACCCCAACAGAACCAAACACAAGGATGGTTGAAATTCTGACCTCATCTAGCTAGATCCTTTCTTTCTTCGAAAATATTTCATCAAGTTCTGCAAATTTATAATGGGTCTGTAGATGGCATGCCGCCGACCGTAGATTTTTTTTCAATAGGATTGAATGTCAAGGGACTCAAACTATTTACTAGAGGCAACACCAAAACATGGGCCTCCTTCTAGGTCCGGCATATTTCAGAACACAATCTAGTAAGGGTACATTTGGCAACAGACTTCCCGTACAGTACTGAAGGCTGCACACTGAAAAATCCTAAGGAAAAAGATTTCTAACACAGACCTTGTAGGCATGTATATTCCTCTTGGCAGAAAAATGGTAGTGAAGAGTTTCATTTGAATTAAAGCAATATGTTAGTAGAGCTTTTTGACTGATGGAACTGAAGTATCCTGAACGGAGGCTAGCCTTTTTTCTAATTCCTACCAAGGTATGTTGGTTACTGGTAGCCCTGTTTTTTGTTCATCTCAAACATTACTCTTGCCTCTGCCAGGAAATAGAGAGGAAATGGATCACCTCAGGAGGTAGTCCCCTCTATCATCAGCACACTGACCCTGCAGACCAGGCCTAGGACAGATGATGAGAATTTAGGAAGATCAAAGGAGGAGGTGAGAATAGCAGTAGCAGGAAAGAAAATCACAGGATGCTTTTTTCCTATCTCACTTGTTCTTGGTGTCCTCCTCTCATGGTGCGAAATCTAGGAGTCCATGACCCCTTTGCCTGCATTTTCAGGGCATCACGGTTTCACTTTCCTTTGGTACCTCCAGCAGAAAATCAGACAGAAGAACATCTCAGGTAACAAAGTGCTTGAATTTATACTCCTCAAAACAGGGACCCTCTCTTATTCATTGTTTCATTGTTTCAAGGGGATAGCTTAACACCATTTGGGGCTTAAAGCAGATACTGAAAAAAAAAACTGTGATTGAGCAATGGGAATGAATATAATTATGAGGTAAAATGCACTTTTTGGAACAACCAGTTGATTTCATTTAACCCTGACTTCATTGGGATTAATATTATAAAGCAAGCAATAAGGCAAAATTGGCTTCCACAAGGCCAGTCATCTTGGCTCTGCTGTACCTCTTTTCTCAAGAAATGATGAGAAGTGGCATGTGCCAAAGAGAATTTCATTTGAAGAAACTATCAAGGGATAGTTATTTAATTAGAAGGAAAAAAGAAAACTTAATCCAAAGAAATCAAACAGTACAGGGGGGTGTTATTTGTATTTATAAAATATCCTAAAAGTAAAAACAAAATGGCAGAAGTTGAATCACAAATAAAGTCACCTCTTCTCTGGGTTATCTGCAAAGTTCCTGAAATAGACAGTAACTGAAGTAACTCTCTTACCTTGTAATTGTTCATGATTTCAGCTAACCAGGGCTTAACGGTCTTGACTGTATCTTCTCGCATGTATTTTTCAACTTCAGATCCATCACTAAAGGTCTGGTTTCCCACATGGATGGCTTGCCTCACTTGTGGGAGGGACAAAAAAGTCCCATAGTAATTTTGGTCCTCAGCTTCCTGGCAGAAGGGGACATCAAAAAAATATCAGGGAACATGACCAGGTGGCAGGAACAGCATGCTGAGAAAGCTTCAAATTTCTCGACGGCACTGGGGGTTATTCTGTATGTTAGTAAATTGAACAATAAAAAAATAAATTAAAAAAAAATTTCTCGTAACATAAACAATGATGAACAAGATGAGACCTGACTCTTAACTGGTCTCCATCCAGAAATTTTGGATTTGAGGGTTCTGAGGGAATTGAAATTCTACTAACAGCAAAACTGGATGACACCCCATTTGCAAATGCTCCATTTTCCTTTCTTGCAAACTAACCTTTTACAATCTGTAACTCCAATCAATAACCCCATCTGAGGCAAAGACAGGAAAAATGCAAGAGGTGAGATTATCAAAAGCAATTTGCTCCTTGTCAGAGGCTCTATGGAACGAAGGTCAAATGGACCAGAGGAGCCAGGAGCCAGGGTGGTGGCATGGTGGATTAAAAGCTGAGGCTTTCTTTCCCATGTTCTGCTGTTTATTAAAACCACACATACAAAATAACCAGCTAACCATAATTGAAGAGGGGAAATACACCAAGTGTAAAAACAGATGACTTTATGAAGGACATTAGACAAAAAAAAGTTGTCCATAAGTCTTATTTTTTTAAAAAAATACTGCATAAAAATCTGTGATATTGATAAGCCTGTGATATTCATCATACTAAAAGAAGAAAGGGTGTAAATGCTGTTTTTAAGAA
The DNA here is from genome assembly GCF_048164855.1 of Canis lupus baileyi. Classification (NCBI taxonomy): domain Eukaryota; kingdom Metazoa; phylum Chordata; class Mammalia; order Carnivora; family Canidae; genus Canis; species Canis lupus. Next base: position 18,948,347 of record NC_132855.1, on the reverse strand, counting down.
ATTACAAAAGGATAAAAGAGAGTCTGAGAACAACAATCTTGTGCATCCTCAATTTTTGCTAATTTTTTGAATATATTACTTTGTCAAGGAAAAAGAATTGTGATTACAAATTCTGTTTCTCTTTTGCCTACCATATGGTTTTTTCTTAGGGGAATCTAAATCCAAAACCACAGGGTTGGCAAATTCTATTGAAATTAGCTTTATATTTTATCTATAAAATAGTTCATAAATAAGGCAATTTTAAAAACAAGATGCATTGGGGTGCCTGGGTGGCTCAGAAGGTTAAGCATCTGCCTTTGGTTCATGTCATGGTCCCAGGGTCCTGGGATCGAGCCCCACATAGGGCTTCCTGCTTAGTGGGGGCAGCAGAGGGGGAGCTTGGTGGTGTCTGCTGCTCCCTCGGTGTGTGCTCTCTCTCTCTCTCTCAAAGAAATAAACAAACAAATAAATCTTAAAAAAAAAAAACAAAATGTATTGTCATATGCACTAGATAAAGATTATACAAATTCAAATACCCACTTTGGGTATTTGTTTTATTTGATTGTGTTTTATTTGATTATTTCTGCACAAAGGACATCAACTTTGGTCTTTTTTTAATGGAAGAAAACTACTTGAATACTTTGAGAAATATTCCAAAGGGCTTGAAGTGAGGGCAATACTAAGTGCACAAACCATCTTAAGTTAAAAGTAAGGCAAAGCAAATATTTTCATAAAGGCTTTGGCAATTTTGCTTATCCAAGCTGTCTTAAGTACAGAACAAATAATGTGGACATTTTCAAGAAACTCACTACAGACTTGGCATTCTGGAACCTAATTCCCAGATCTGTAATCCTGGCCTCTATCCTTGACAAAAGAACTTTTGTATAACAAGCTCTACTGGGGGGAAATTGTGTTAATCAGAGGTTGTTTTGAGTTATCTGGAATATCATACATCCTTGATGGTCAGGTTATAGCATATACAACATTGGTGGGAGGAAAATCCTATAGATTAGTAGACCAAATAAAGCCATACAGTTAGGACATGTTTATCTAGTATAAAGTCAACTATAGTGTTTCTCAAATTGGAAGAAATTTGATTTTGCCAAAACTGTTAAGCAAACACTATCATAGTTTTAAAAATGTTGTCATTACCATACACTGTAATATGTTATAGTAACTAGGACATCCTGTGACATTCTGGAAGTAAGAAGGGTTGTTTGTGAAGTCACCATCTAGTAGTCTATCCAGTATCTAGGTCAGGACAGAGAGAAGAAAGAAAGAAGGAAAACATTAGGGTAGGTAAAAACACACAGGCACTTGTCATTGCATTAATTCAATAATTTTCTCATTCTTCCATTATTTCATTCAGTGACCATTTATTGCATATCTTCTGTGTGCTGGACACTGTCCCAGGCACTGGGGACACAGCAGTGTGAACAAGGCAGCTCAAGTCCTCCCTTGTGAAGTTTATATCCTGGAGGGGACCAATAAGCAAGCATTCGTAGGAAAAACATTCAGTATGATAAGAATGATAGGCATTAAGGAGAAAACTAAAGAGGAGGTAGGAGGTGTCATGGGGCATGTGGGAATGTGTGTGTGTGTGTGTGTGTGTGTGTGTGTGCATGAGTGCAAGGGACACTGCAGAGACAAGGAAACACAGGTCTCACTGAGAAGGTGGCATTTGAGTCAACCTGCTGGAAGGAAGAAAGTGAACCATGCAGACATCTAGGGAAAGATCTAGGCAGAGGAAACAGGGAGCCCAAAGACCCTGACTGTGAGAGTGAGCCTTGTAGGGAAGGATTGCCATGACGTGGATCATTGACCGTTCACCATAGTACAAGGAGAGAGGGCAGAGGCTGCAGACATATATGCAGGTGCTTGGAGCTGGTGGAAGTTCTCTTGGGACTTCTGACTTCAAAAACTTGTCATCAGTGGTGGTGAGAGCAGTGAGCATGGTTGTATGCTCACTGTCATGTGAAGCAGGAGAGGCAGACATGGGGTGGTAGACAGGTGCTTTTAGCCAGGATGGTGGTTTTACCAAAGGAGCTGGGATGACCCTGAGTTTCAGTTGGATAATAAGAAACTAAGACCCGAAGGGGCTAAGTAAGGATCATGACATGGTAGTAGGATTGGTGGACTGGAAGACAATGGGGTTGCAGGGCTGTTATTAGAATTGGTATATTCAGAGAAGTGACCTGGCACAATGAGGATCTGAGGTCGTGGAGTGACTGTCAGATTTTTATTTTATTTTATATTTTATTTTATTTTATTTTATTTTATTTTATTTTATTTTATTATTTGTAGTGGGACTGAGCAGCTAAGGTAAAGAGGAGAACAAGATTATCGAAAGAGAGGAAACTAAGGAACTGAGGGGCCAGGTATTAAAAGGATCATTCATGCAGACACTGTAATCACTAGACATGATGACAAGAGTGATGTCCTTGAGAGAGAATGACAGTAAGGCATTCTCAGAGGATGAGATGGAGAAAGCTAGAGAGTGATAGGCAACTACAACAAGAAGTGGTGGGTAGGATCACTTGAGGATGTGAGAGTCAAAGCTCAGTGCTTCTGGAGGGACAGGACATAATCTGAGGGCAGCAATGAGGAGCAAGGAAGACACCCACTCTACCCATGAACCAAGTGGTAAAAAGTAGGTAAGACAACATAGCTCCTGTTTGAGAGGGGGAGTGACAGAAGCAGGGGAGAAGCAGCCGTGGGGCAGAGCAAGAAGATGAAGGGAATACTTACAAAAGAGATCGAGAACATTGGGACATTTTTGGACGAGGATATTGAGTTTGTAAAGGGCTCTTGTAAAAACATGAATTCAGTACATTTTCAAACACCAACTTACAGGAATTCAGGACAGTAGTATCCTAGTTTTACAGGTGAGGAAACTAAGGCACACAGAGGTTAAGTCACTTACCAAGGACGCCTCCCTAATCATGTCAGAGGAGAGATTCAAGCCGAGGCCATGCCTCTGCAGCCTACATGCTCCACCCTGCACACACGCTGGCTCCCCAAGGGGCAGACTACCATCTCTCCTACTCTTCAAATGCTTTCTGGCCATGCTTTTTGGTTTAATACAAAATTCCATTATTTTATTAGATTAGTTTTCTTTACTGAACATGAAGCAACTTAATTTATCCAAATTACTATTGCCACAGGGCTAGGGACCAAGCATGAAAAGGATGGTCATTGTGGAAAGGGGAGGGAGTGATAAGTATGCTCCAGCAGCGTTACGGACACTCAGGACCACTGCCTCTGGCTGTGCAGATTGTGCACTATATGGGGATGCCTGGCTGAGGGGTGAGGTGGGGCAGAGAACAGCCAAAGGTCTGCTTGCCAAACTGCATAAAAGACTTGGGCTGCGCATGGAGAAACAGCCAGCTTTTATTCTCATACAATGGTGGTATCTACTTGCCAAACCCTGAAGCCACAGGACCATGTCAGCCCAGAGGAGGTATCTCTTTCTTTTCTAACTTGTCCACCCAGAGGGGACTCTGTAGGTGGGCAGTAGTCCTGAATGTATGCAGCATTGGGGAATTTATCTTTAGAAATTATCTTCAGAACCAATGGAAATATAGATTCCACCCTTAAGGAAAGATCTGGTTTCAGAAAGAGTCAAAAATCATGTGTTATCAAACAAGTTAAGGTGGGTGGTCAAGACCTGTGAAATCCAGTTTCTGGTCAAAACTTGTTTTACAGAAAGAACTCTGTGATCCAGAACCTTGTCATGGTAAGGGGGACATTACAGGGCCAGAGATGGGCCACTGTGCATCTTGCAGAATGTCTAAATGTCCCAGGATTTTTATAGACTGCCTGAAAGTTACCGCAGGGGAAACACTAGGGTGGGAATCTGGGGAGAATGATTCTAGTCCTAGGCCTGCCACAGTCTATTAAGTGGCTTCTGGCAACTGAATTCAGCAACCCCAGGCTTCCGCCTCCTCATCAGTGGAGTGTGGATGTGTGTGTGTGTGTGTGTGTGTGTGTGTGTGTGTGTGTAGGAGCGGAAGATGGTCTATAAAATTCCCTCTAGCTCAGAGCTACTGCTTTTTGATTAAATCATTTCAAGGGATCAGAGCATCAAACAGCCCTTATTAATTAGGCTTGTGATTTGGACATTTGTATTCTCTTGGGCTTCTGGATTTCTTGGAGTCTTCTAGCGCATACGCTGAAACACATCTGACCACTACTTGCTTCCTTTCCTAAGTATCATTTTATCTATTTCTCTTAAAAGAATACAAAGGTTTTTATGTTAACTCATCACTCAAGATATTGGACCAGTGGTCTTAGAGACATTGTGTACTGTCATAGGTTTGTTGTTTTTGTCTTCTGTTTTTGTTTTGTTTTGTTTTTTGGGCCCTTTTGCTTTGTTTTCTGATGAATCTAGTTTGGGAGAGCTCTAACTTAATGGGCCATCTTCTCATTACCTCTGAATACACAAAATAACCTGAATTTTTCAACAGTTTGGTTAACCCTGTGGGTGCTCAGCCTGTTGCATCATGCACCACGGACATCTTTCTGCTTTCCTTATCCCTTACGGCCTATCACATGTTCTTTCTCTTGACATCACTTAATCCCTGTATGCTTCCTCAAAAACACATCAAATATCTCACTTGCCTATTGGTCTCACACGATATAACATTTTGATATTAATTTTAAATTCTAGAGGTTAGGGGCCCTGGGTGGCTCAGTGGTTGAGCATCTGCCTTCAGCTCAGGTCATGATCCTGGGGTCCTGGGATCGAAACCCATATCAGGCTCCCTGCAGAAAGCCTGCTTCTCCTTCTGCTTGTGTCTCTGCCTCTCTCTGTGTGTCTCTCATGAATAAATAAATAAAATCTTAAAAAAAAATTCCAGAGGTTCAATCTTTTATCCTTTCTCCCTATTACAACAGATAGCCTAAAACCAGACTTGCAAACCGTGTCATTGCATGTTGAAGAGTAATCCTACATGTCCCCATAAGATCCCTCTTCCTTTGCATTTACATTTACACAGAAACTCTGAATCTGCACTCTGCAGCCACACCAGGTGTCCTGACACAGAGAAAGAGGAGGCCAATGGCATCTTGAGGTATGGGTGGGGGCTTCCTGGACGGCTTCAGCTGCACATCTTGCTGCTGTAAGATTTCATGGTAAAGACACTCACTGCTTTGGGGATTTCAGGTAGTACCATGCACCCCGCTTGTAAAATGGAGCATAACCTTGTTGCCCCCTTCTCCGTAAGTTTGTATATCTCCTGTCTTGATCTAAACTGGCTGACCTGCAGTGCTTAGAAGACTATTAATATCAGGCCTCAACCTTAATAACAGTAATGCCATTAGGTAAACTGGTACAAGATATGCTCCCAAGAACAAAAAGACCAAAGTCCTCAAAATGTAATCCTTGCCTCATTTACTAATATGTGAAACACGATGGCTCTATAGTAAAGGTGGCCAAAAAACTCCTAAAAAGGATCGTTGATACATGATCATTGTCTGCATTGGCAAAACAAAACAAAACAAAACAAAAAACTTGCACTCCTGTATGTTCATATTTAGTATAGTCTCAGATTTTAAATAACTTCTACCCCCACGAAAAGGGTGGGGAACAGAACCATATTATTCGATTCTCAAATTCAATTTTAGGGAAGCATTGTGATGATATTTACAAATACCAATGGCTCTTTGTAAAAGTTTCAAATTACTATACTTCATAATCTTTGTTCCTGACACACAGAACATGTGACATTCGTTACACACTGTGGCCACTTCTCCAACTGCAACGTCCTGTGTGGATATCACCCTTCTGAAGGGTTTAAAGCATATGCTGAAGCATATGCATCCACTTTCTGGGTCGCCTTTCTTCTGATTTCCTTGAGATAGGGTATGCCTTTAGGGCCAACACAGCATTTAAAGAAATCAAAACAGTTAATGAAAGACACAGTTAGATAAACACTCCAAGGTGATCACAGGTTTAAAATAGAGCCAAACTAAATTCAAAGAGACCCAGACAGTTCTTTTCTTCACTTTGACCCCACTCATCTGCCCCCTGCTCTCGGACAGCATACCAGATATTCCTTCTCTAACAACAACAAAATGCCCGAGTACCACAGTCCTTCTAGGACCAAGCTCAGATGGTTCTCATTGCTCCAGGGCAATGCAGGCCCCAGAACTCACTTCAAAGGCTTTAAGCCACTTCTCCTCCTTGATGTATTTCACACAGTTATCACACTGCTTCTGGAAGTACTTTCTCTGCTTCTCATCCAACAAGCCAATTTGGTACAGGAATGTTGCATAGCCCTCTATGATCTGAGGAGAAAAGAGAAACATAAAAAACACAGGGAAAGAAAGAGAGAAGCTAGGGAAGCCCACTTTCTTGGTCAAACAACCCTTTGTCATTTGTCAATCTTGTGTTGCAATTAGCCAAGCAAGACAATTATACACCCAGGCACATCCCCCAGAACACACAAACACATTCACAACATGTCTAAACATACACAACACACATTGCACACACAATGCACACACATACCACAAACATACACACACAACACACATATGCAAAAATACAAACATCACACACACACATACACACACATACATGTGCTCCACGTTCATGCTCATATCCAACCTAGGCTGACCTAATGAGTTGACACCTTAAAACACTTGATGAAAATTAGAAGATTTAAGTCATCAGAAAGTCAACTGGGCAACACCATTTCCCTCTATTGAGTTAAGTGTCTCAAGTCAGAGGAGCCTCCATTGGATTCAAGGGGATTTAATCTCCTTGAAAACAGAACAGAAAGGAAAAAGGAGACACCTACCGATTCAGGATCTGAATACGCATCTCCAAGAGCAATTCCTTTCAGGTTGATCTTCATGCTCATCATGGGGTTGGGGTTAAGAATGTGGATGTAATGTGCAAGGGCTGGCACATATTTCCCTGCGTAAGACTGAGAGGGGTGTTAAAATGAACCATTGCAATTTGGTGTTATAAGCATGATGTGCTTAAGCTAATTAAAATGACAGTAAAATAGCCATATCTCCACATGAGACCCAGGTTACCCTACACTGTAAATTCCACAATGGCACAGAGCTGTGCCTCTCACTTCTGCTGGCCTCCCAGATCGTGTCAGTGACAGGCAAGTCACCGGGGAGGTGCACGAGAAAATGACAAGTGGCCATGGAATAGGTGGACAGTCTGATTTCCTTCCAAAAATAAAATAATGTGGACCAGTGAATAAAGTTCTGCCACCCACAGGGCTCTTCTTACCTGAAGCTCCATTTAAAACTGTTAAAAAAAAAAAAAGATCTCAAGGCCAAAATTAAGACTTCAAATCTGTATGATGATGCAGTTTGAAACTTACATGTATTAGAACAAGAGGGAAAGGACAGTCATATGTATTGGCTACTAAAATTGTCACTGGACTATTATCTTTGTTTCCAACCTTTTCAAGAACAAGGTTCTTTTTTCAATTTCAAAATATTGTGTGGACACAAGCATTATAATTCTGCCTCTAGATTACGCGGAAAAGAAAGCTACTCTTCAGGAATATTTTAAAAATAATTTTGTATTTTTTACATGAAAAAGCTGCCTTTTGACATCTCCACTTGCACGTCTAATATTAAACTTCATATGTTCAAAATGAAGCTTGAGGGACGCCTGGGTGGCTCAGCGGTTGAGCGCCTGCCTTCGGCTCAGGGTGTGATCCTGGGGTCCCGGGATCGAGTCCCCACATCGGGCTCCCTGCATGGAGCCTGCTTCTCCCTCTGCCTGTGTCTCTGCCTCTCTCTTTCTGTGCCTCTCATGAATAAATAAATAAAATATTTTTTTTAAATGAAGCTTGAATCCGCAAGCCTTCCCTACAACCTCTCTATTAATGTTAACTCTGTTCTAACTGCTTATGCCAAAATCATGGCACCATTTCTTTTCCTTTTCTTTTTCCTTTTTTAAGTAGGCTCCATGCCCAGCGCAGAGTGCATCACAGGGCTTGTACTCACGACCCTGAGATCAAGACCTGGGCTGAGATCAAGAGTCGGACGCTTAACCAAATGAGCTACCCAGGTGCCTCAGTGCCGTTTCTTATCTCTCTTTCTCTCACGCTCCACAAAAGTCCATCAGTGAACCTTGTCAACTCAACCTATTCTGTCAAAATAAGCCCAGGCTCCAGTGTCTTCATAGACCCCCACTTCATCACCTTGCTCCAGGTTGTTCCATCAACTCTTCTTGCTTGGATTATTGTAGTAGCCTAACCAGCACCTCCCTGCTTTTATCCTTCCCCTCATCCAGTCTGTTTTCAAGAGAGGGGTCTACTAAAACATAAATCTGATCTTGCCACTCCTATGCTCAAACTCTCTAATGACCCCCCCCCCCCACCTCCCTCAGAGTAAAAGCAAAGTGCTTTTTTGGAGGCATAAGGATTGGCATGATCTGGTCACTTCATTAACACTATCCCTTGCAACCCTCTTACTCATTCCTCTCCAGCCCCTCTTAGACCACAGTCATGATGGTGATCTGTACTGGTCCTTCCACCAGGGCCTTTGCATTAGCTTTTCCCAGGGGGAATGCTCTTCCCCCTGATGTCCATATAGTTAACTCCCTTACACCTTCAATGAGGCCTTCTAGGGATGCTTTCCCTGGCCATCTCATCTAAAATTTTAACACTCTCTCTCTTTTTTTTTACATTTTCTTTTTCTTTTCTCTCTTTTTCCATAAAATCCTTATCACTTTTCTATAAACTCTTACTATTTATCTTGTGTATTGTTATTCTCCCACCCACACTAGAATAGAAGATCCACGAACATGAGGGTATGTCTGTTTTGGAGGTTAGTATATCCCCTGTGCCTGATGCTGTTTGATGCTGTTTATTTGTTAGTGCTCAATAAACAGTTGCTGAATGAATGAGTCTTGAATTAATCTACATGCATATGAAAAAATACTAATGCATATATGTTCAAAATAGACTAAAAGCATTGAGTGGGTATATATGAGTCTGCAAACCCTCTGTAATATTTCCAAGGTTCTGTCTGCAAGGGGTCTGTAGTTCAAGGGCTGGGAGCCTCCAAGAGCTTTCATTTATTCCACACCCTAATCATATGCTGGAGACGTCACTATGCTCATATTTCTATGAAGGCCTGGAGGTTCAGAGAAGTTAAGGGTAGAGTCAGAATCAAATCTACTCTGACCTACTACCAAACTTAGTCTTCTTCCAAGGTATGATAAAATAATGTAATTTGCATAATTTATACAAAATCTCACTGATGCAGCTCTCTTGTGCAACAGCAATTATTTAGGCAAAGTATTGACTGAAAACAATGTATCCATTCATAACCGTGAGCACATTTTAGCTTCCTTGTGATAATATAAAGATGTGTTTACATGCTTGAAATTTGATTTGTTGCATAACAGTGCTATATTCTCTTATTAGGAATAATAAGTGAACATTTATCAAATATAATTTCTGTAAGATGAACAAAAAACAAATTTCCTTGAATAATCATTTTACTGGTAAAGATGTATTATATAGTCTTCATTCAGTGATGGTTCTTTAGACAACTCTTCTGTCAAAGGCATTGTGATAGATATTTGAGAAGACACAAAAACACAGAACTTGTGCTTGTAAAATTAATCATGTCTTTTGAAAAAAAATATTATGAAAACTTGACCTCTATGTGGTAGGCCAAAGTTTTATGCATTATTATTCTCACACTGTGTACCTTGCCCAGCACATAGTAGGAACTAAAAACATATTTGATAAATGAATGACTCATCTGACATCACTGCTAAACATTTTCCTCTATTGGATGTTATCACTGAAGTTGTCTTGTTATAATAAGATCAGACAATAAAACATCTCTTTGACTCTTTCTGAGACAGAGGGACATGGACTTTAAATTGCTCTATTGATGGTGATGACAAATTCAGGCTAACACAGCCACATTTTTATGGCATCCTCCCCCTTGCAGCCATCATGCATATCTGGGATATATCCAGGCAGGAAATTAAAAAGGAACACCCACTCAATTTCTGATCATCGACTATGAACAGGCTACCTCTCTCACTTTAATTTGAACCCATTTAAAGTTAACCTTATCTTTCCATTCTTGAAATGATGAAAACAAGGGTCTCTGCATTCCAATCATGTCCCTGGCTAGAATTCCACTGAGGGTTGGCTGCCTCCACATCTTCCATTTCTCATATTAAATCAGACTTTAATTAAAGGTCCTGGAGACTATGTCTGTGGTCTTTCAACTGGGGCTCCGCCTTGGGTTCATCCACTACATGCTTGCCAAGCTGACCATTTAAAGAAAAGAAGATGGTGAAATGGGTAGTTCTATAACCATGTCCAAAACAGATTCCTCAATGTTCAGTCCACATCTGCTAACCTAACGATGATGCTTATCTCATTTTTGCTTTCTAATGACTATCACACACTTCCTTGCCCTGTGTCAGTGTGACAAATCCTTCACTGCTGTTTTCATTAATCATTCCATTGGTTGAGTGGCTCAGGCTGTCACACAGTAGACAATTATAGGATTATTTTATGGAAAACAGACACTGAAACATTATAATGAAATTTCAATTATTTTCGCTATCCTTGTTGAGACTTTTTTTTTTTGCAAGATCAGACCAGTTTATCTTCCTGAATCATTTATTTCTCAATTTAATGATTCTCTGACCACCACAAGCAGTTTAAAAGACAACCAGACAATAAATCAAATGTCTTACTTGCCCAGCTTTCTCTTCTCTGGATATATTTTAAATAGAACAGAAACTTCTATTTGCCAGGGGTGGGGAGTGCAGTTTGAGATGTGGTAGTATGATGGATCAGAAATGAACTATATGGCCCCTTAGGACTTATGATTGTAATCCTGTAATTTTATGAACTCTTGCTTCTTTTGTTCTGAGTTCCGTCTGTAACGAGAGCAACAACCACCGCAATTATCAGCCCTGTGGTCTCTCTGATGTCTTGCTGGTGTTCACCAATGTGGGCAGCAGCTGGCCAATGCAGCCCCTGAAGTCTGTGAATTAACACTAACCTTCTACCATCGGATCAGACCCTAATCTCCAAAAAGCTCGGAACAGCATCAAAGCGATTATAAAAGAGGAAAAGCGTGGCCAGAAACTATTTGAACACGTAGTATTTTCAAATTCAGCAGTGACCCTCCAATGAGGAACTCAACCAGACAAACGTACTCATCTAATACAGTAGTCCAAATTAGGTTAGCAATCGACACATCAAGATTTTCGTCTGCCCTTATCATTCCTTTCTAGTACTTAGAGCAGCTTCCAGCTCCAATTTCCAGCACTGTTGTATGGCTCGTTCTCCTCACAGTGACCACACTTTGAGCTCACCTCTGACAAGAAGGACCAGAGATATTAGGGTGTGTTTGTGTATGCTTGTATTTGCTGGGGCTTGAAGAAGCAATAAACCTCCAGTTTTTCTCTTACATCACACGGATCTCAGAATTCAGCTTGCAATCTTTTATTTCTCCCACGAGAGGAAGAGGTCTCCCCATCACAGCTGAACAGTGGGTTCTGAATCTCTGTCTGCGATCTCTCTAAGTTCTTAAATGATGTTTGGAACAGTCTAATGGAAATCACGTTAGGAGCAGATTGCACTTGTAAAAATAGTCTAGAGAGAATGTAATGCTTGGTTAATTATCCAGATGTGTAAAACCACAATGAACTCGGACTTAAAGAAACTTGTAATTGTGTATTCTGTCTGAAGCCCTCCCCTCTTACATGTTTCTGCAACACTCACAGCAGACTTACTGTACCCCTGCCACCCGGTTACTTTTAAAGGAGGAAAAGCCTTTTCATATCTAAAATCAAGTTTCAATCAGCTCCCCTAGAAGAAAAAAAATCGTGTCAGAGAATAATACTCTAATGGAAACAACGTTTTCTTGCAGAAATGTCACATATGTTAGCTGTTACTATTGTTTAAACTACATTTCTTGTCTACATTTCCCACTAAAGTTTAGTTTTAAAAAAGGGATGCAGCTATATTCATTCTCTCCCTCGCTTCTAGGTATACATTTATTGGTAAAACATGCAGAATCTCTATTGATAATAATGAGCAATAGCCTCTGAAATAAGACACACCTGAACCCAGACACAGAGTGTCACTGTCCACAGGCCCTCGTTCCCAAGTTTTGCCTGGAAATGGAAGAGATGACGTGACAGCCTTAGGAAGGGTATGGTGAGGACTTCGTCCTTTGCTCTGCTCTACCCCCCGACCCCCAGCCACTCCAGCTGGAAGGAATGTCTCTTTGAAGAATTCACTTAGGGGCTGGTAGGAACTCCTTCATGTTCCCAGAAGGAAACGAAGTGAGCCGCCCTTCTGGAAAGAGTCATATCAGTGTGGTGTCCTCTTGCGCTCCCCAACCACAGAATGTTGGTGGAGCCACCCCCATTTATGGGGGCGATAAGAGAATAAGGGGATATGCTTTGAAAAAAGTTTCATGCACACACTGAAAAAACAAAATGGTGAAAAGCCTAAGTGCAATGGAATAATAGGTGACACTGCAGTCAGGAGAACAGGACTGAGTTAGAGCGACCTTGACTTCATCTAGCGTCAGGATAGACTCTTACTTCACTCAGCACCATTATTTTCTCCGAGAGAAGAGGCATTGTCTTTAAAATGGCCAGTTCCAAAAATTAATGAATGGAGAAAGCTGGAACTTCAGTATTGTGGTAATCTCTACAACTTCCTAGACATTTTTAGACCGTGTGTCATCTAATTTCTAGTCCACACTCCTGCAATTAAAAAAAAAAAAAAAGCTTCTAACAAGAGTATGACTTTATCTAAACATCTATTTTTCTTGAAAAAGAGCTTAAAAGAAATGCAGAATCTCTAGGAATAGACATGTAAGAAAAACATTTTGATCTATATCTATTAGTCACATATTTATCCAAAGGTACATGCTGCCTTCCAAATATATATTTTTTTAATTTTTAAAAAAATTTTTTTTAAACTTTTATTTATTTATGATAGTCACACACACAGAGAGAGAGGCAGAGACATAGGCAGAGGGAGAAGCAGGCTCCATGCACCGGGAGCCCGACGTGGGATTCGATCCTGGGTCTCCAGGATCGCGCCCTGGGCCAAAGGCAGGCGCCAAACCACTGCGCCACCAAGGGATCCCCCAAATATATTATATTATATTATATTACTTTGTATTGAGAAGATGCTTCTTTAAAAAAAAAAATCCAGTACAGCCAGTATGGAAAACAGTATGGAGGAGCCTCAAAAAATTAAAAATAGAACCAACACTTATTCCAGCAATTTTACTTCTGGAAATATATCCAAAAGAAATGAAAACACTAACTTGAAAGGATAGCTGCTCCCCAGTCCCCATTTTTATGGCAGTATTATTTACAACAGCCAAGACATGGAAATAACCTTGTGTTCATCGATGGATGAATACATTAAAGACGTTGTGATATACGTGCGATGGAATATCATCCAGTCATAAAAACTGGGGAAATCCTACCATTTGTGACATGGGTGGACCTCAGAGGCACTATGCTAAGTGAAATAAGTCAGACAGAGAAGGACAAACAGTGTTATGATCTTACTTACATGTGGAATCTAAAAAAACCCACACACACAGAAACAAACAAAAAGAGGTCAGACTTGTGGTTACCAGAAGCAGAGGGTTAGGAGGAAGGCGAATTGGGGGAAGGCGGTCAAAAGGGACAAGCTTCCAGTTCTAAGTCACAAATTCATTTTCAATTCTAAAAGGAAATACTGGCAGGTCAGATGAACGTAACTGAAAGTAGACATTTGTCATGAGCTCAAGAGCTAAAGCAGCTTGAATGTCATCTAATAAAATTCAGCAAGTTCCAAGCTATGAAACATAACTGCATTCTGTGGACTTCAAGCTTTTTTATCACTTGAAACTTCCATTTACTCCATAAAACTTTATATGATCAAAGCTTAGTCTTTATGATTAAAACTCAGTCTTTGCCCAAAAGACAGAAATATCCAAAAAGACAGGGAACTTCTTTCCTGTTTGAATAAGGTTGATAAAGCTTAGAGATTCTCCAGAAAATATGGAAGAGGTGTTGACGCCCTTCTATAGACAGGGCACCTGCTCTCTGGGAGACTGCAGATCTTGGAGATGGAAGTTTTGCGGACAGAGCACCCAGGCTGCAGATAGCACCTACATAAGCAGGGTTCCAATCCTTAGCTTCTTGTCTGTAGTCGTTAGGCCCTGGAATCTGGCTGCTTTAGTCCCAATCCTGGCTGAGTGACCTTGGTAAGGCCGACCTAACCTCTTTAAGCCTCAGTCATCTCAGCTGTAGAATGGGGATGATAATAACAGTGCAAACTTCAGAAGGCAGCGACGACATACATGAAACAGGGCTTAGCACCATGCCTGCCATACAGTCCACTTCCAATATTCTCAAAGACGAGCTACAAATAGAACAGGTGAATGATAAGATTCTTGAAGGTCCTTTCTGGCTACCAAATTCAAGCCAGGGCTAAAAGGATAATGGTATAGGCCTGCAAGACAGTTCTCCTCTCTCACTGCTGCTTGTACATCAGTGCTGGAAATGCCTCCATTACAGCTATCTTTCTATAAATCAGGCTCTGTCCTCTATTCATACACAAGCATGTTGGGAGTACGTTTAATGTATCAGATCTTTTCTAATGGACAGTGTGCTGATAAGTCAGAAAGGGGAAGAGAAACAGAACAATCATGATGGAGATGGAGCATGGAGAAACAGGACCTGAGCACAATACAGCGAAGGAAAGAATGGAAGGCTGAGGGTGGGGGGCAGGGTACCTGGCAGCCCTGGAAAATAAGCGAGTAGAAAAGATGGTCCCCAGGGTCTGGGACACAGCGGCAGGGAGAGAAGAGCTATGGGAGGGAGATGAAAAGATACTGGAGAGAAATATCATCAGTATTTTTATCTTATCTAGCAACAACCTGGCACAGTGCTGCTCTGTAACATTCAATGAATGCTGTTCTCAGGACCGTATGAAACAAATCACACAAACACGGCTCTCACCTACCGGGAACCTGCAACCTGAACCCAGTGGACCACGATGATTACAACAAAGGTTGTCGAACTCCATGATCCCAGCAGGACTTCACTCATGCAGATGAAGATAAAATATCCTATTAAGCTCACTGATTTTTAAATAGCATCAAAGTTTTGCCTCTATTTGGCTCTCAAATTAACCATGGTTGCCAAACTGCTTCTGAGGAGAGTAGGCCCCTTCCTGCTGATCAAGAAGAGATGCCCAGTTTTAGCCACATGTTCTGGCATTTTGGATGGGCTCCACGTTTGTTGCCTCAACCACCCATAGGTGCAGAATGTTTCCTAGGAGTGGGCACAGAGCCTCATGCTCAGAGAACAATGGGCAGTCCCCCTTCCTGCCGCCACCTCCCTCTCTGCCTTCCAGTGAGGGCTGTTTTGCTTTAACTTCTAGCTGGGCCCATGGACACTTGAGAGGATTCTAAAGTGTGTCTGTACCTCAAGAACAAGAGCAATCTCACTAATAGTTACTGGCTCAGAAAGGATAACACTTATAAAGAAAGTTAATTATGTGAATTAAATGCAGCTTGTTTCTCTTTTTGAAGTACATTTTTTTCATGCCTTGAGGAGGGTGATTTACAGACACATTTGTCTCTCTTTAGAGAAAATTAATTCCAGTTGGTGTTCTGGGCAGAAATGGGGAGAAGGGAAGGAGACAGGCAGCTCTTCCCTCTGCATCGCACTGCCTGCGAATTTCAAGTTTTTTTCAAATAAGTCTCAATTTTAATAAGATCCTCTACATACACATTTGCTACTAAAAATTGAACTTGCACATCAAAAAAATTACAATCAATTTCTGAAAACCAGAAAAATCTACCTTATGCACAGCCTCCCCTAATTATACTCTAACCAAACCACCCCCCAAGTTTTCTGTGTATTCCTTCTGCACAAATTACCTGGCTTCCAGTTTTTTGATGTTAGGTTTTATCTTAATGACTTCAGGTTTTTCAAACGCCTAGGCAACACTCAAAACCTAGTAGTGCTTTCTTAGGTCAAACTGAAAAGTGGACATATACTGACGTCATTCAAATGTCGTGGGCTTGCCAGGGGCAAGGAGCCTGGGTCTGGCTGGAGACATTTTGCTACTATCCAGAACTTCAAATATCAATTTCTAAACTCTGTCACAATGTTTTAGACAAAGCAAACAATTTCTTTTGAAGATTTCAGGGGGGGGCCTGGGTGGCTCAGTTGGTTAAGCATCTGTCTTAGGCTCAGGTCATAGTCCCGGCGTCCTAGGATCAAGCCCCAGAATTGGGCTCCCAGATTAGCGGGGAGTCTGCTTCTCCCTTTGCCTCTGACCCTTCCCCCTTATGTGCTCTCTCCCTTCCTCTCAAATAAATAAAATCTTAAAAAAAAAGATGATTTCAAAATAATAGGAGAGACAATGCTACATCCCCAAAATAAGTGAGAACTTTTTAAATATCTGAGCCCCTGTCTACATGCATTAGGCCATATGCTTTGGAGCCATAATATATTAATCCAGCTTTTCACCATGAATGGTAATAATAGTCATCATGTGTTGGGTACTCACCACAGCCATCACTCCGTTAAATATTTGAGGAGGATTATCTAATTAAATGCTCAAAACAATCGTATGTAGTAGGTATTGTTATTATTTCCAGACTCCCTTGCACCAGAATCAGGGTGCTGAACAGCTGCTCCAAACCATTCGAGCATCAGGCTAACCCTCATTCATAGTATACAAATGAGAAGGATATTCAGGTCCAGTACATTTGCACTGAAAATCAGAAAACCATTTCTGAGTTTACCATTTATTTTTCAAGGACTGTTCTATTATATTAGCGGCATTATTTGTTTAGCCTCCTAAACAACCCTCCTTAAGGGTATGTGGAAATGGAGTTCTGAAGAGAAAGGATTTCCCTTTTTCCCTTTTGGGAAAAGTCTATCATAACTTTTTTTTTTTGAGAGAGAGAAAGAGGGTGAGTACTACATTAAAATTGAAATCATATACAGATACTTTATGAATACATCTAGGCAACTATAGTTGAACACCTAGCAAAGCAAAATATCCCTGGAAGTGATCTAATCTAAAAACCACACCCTCTGACTATAAGATGAAAAGCAGAGGCCAAGAGAGGTTAAGGAACTTGCTTGGAACCATCCAGAGAGGCAAAGCCAGCAATGAATCTCAGGTCTCCAATTATTAATCCAGAGCTCCTTCCACTTTTCCATTCTGCCTCCTAGCCTTAAAACAAGAGACCAGATGGAGCAAACTGGACTGGAGGAACATAGCATTCTAATAAAATGAACCATCACAGTATTATTATTTAGTGCTCTTCCTTCTAGAAAGAAATGGGACCCTAGATTTAGTGTATCCCGAGTAGTTCATATGAAAATGATGCTGCCTGGCAACTGCATCTCTATCCCAGGTCTTGCCCGCCCTCATTCACATCTTCCTTCATCACTTGGAAGGCATAGGTTTCCTTAAATGTATTCATCCTGGCAGCAAAGGACTTAAAAAGAAAATTGTCCTTTCCTACACACATTCAAAAATTACATGCGTGAAACCACTGAGAGACATGAAATAGACAAATTTTTCATCCAGAATTTGGCAGCTTTGCTGAAAGTCCAACATCACGGTTAACAACATCGCCACATTATTTGCAAGGCAGGAATTACACAGTAAGCGGATCACTCTTATGTTAGAGGTAGACACTGGGTATTTTCCAGGGTTCTTTCCAAAATGACAGGAATGCCACTTCCTGTCGTTTTGTGCAGCCTGCCTCTGAAATGAGTTAGAAGAGAAGGAACAGCAAGGAATTATTGATAGAGGTCCTAAACAATCTTGACCAAATAATTGGCTTTAAAAACACGTAAGGGTAATATGCCAAACAGAACAGTCTGCCAAATAGAAAGAGAAGAAAGCAGGTGGAAGAGAAAGAAAGTCCTAGTTCCATTTACTTGTCATTTCCTTGGAAAAACTGAGACTATTTTTTCACCTTGACTCTCTTACAGTAGACATTTGTGGTTTGGGCTTGCTCAGCATCCTTCCAGCCCTTCCTCTGATATCATCACTGGGATCTTCCCTCATCTTCACTCATCTCCCACTCTCAGGCCTTGTGATTCAAAAGGTGAGGGTTCCCCTATGATCCTACCCCTCCCAGAGCACTGCGGTGGTTCTCCGGTGCTATTATGGCCAGCCTATATGTCCATCCCATTGACCCTAGTTGCTAGTTCTAGAATAGGCATGGGATCCAAATGGATCACATGAGATTCAGCAAAATGGGTAGAATTATTGGGAAAGAAAAGTTGAGCTGATAGGCTATACCTAGAGCTCTGGAGTGGAGTAGAGGGACAAGGGCACCACTGAAAAAAACACAGCTTGGAATGAAACCAGTAAAATGCAAAGCCTAGTGAATAGATCAAGAAAGAATAAGAGACAAATTCCTGATGAAAATGTTTGGGCCATGACCCAACATGAATCAACTCCTCTCCTGTTTTACTTAAGCCATTTGAACAGAGTTTCTGTTACTTATAAATTTAAGAGCCTTGACTAAACACATTCCTCCTCATCTTTCAAAATCCAGTTTAATTGTCACCTCTCCTGCTTGGCATTTCCTGAAGCTCCCATAGCTATTTGCACTGTCCTCGTGTTATTTGTCTTTATAACTATTTCTCTAATTGTATTTTTCATTCAGTATTATACTTATTGCCAGATGTTCAGATTCAGGATAGAGTCAGTCTTATCAACTGTTGAATTTCCAATACTTGTCCAATGCCTCAGACATAGCAGTCACTCAAAATGCGTGTGTTGAATTGAATTTGATTCTAACTACTGTTTCAGTGAATACTGCATCCTTCAACGATTTCCCATTATTTTGGACTTTATTCTATATTAGATATAGATCATCTACATGATCTGCCTGCCTCTCTCATTTCAGATCTTTCTACAGTGGCTCCATGCTTTCCCTTGAGCACACCAAGTCTGTCTCCAACTCAGAGTCTTTGCATTTGCTATTCCTCCTTCCAGGAAAGCTCTTCTCCAAGATAACTGTAGCTATAGCTCCACTAACTCACTCACTAAACTACATGTACTACACTCAGTGTTCTCTCTGATTGCCCCCTTATCAAAGAGCCTTTCTCTGACAGTCTTATGCAGAATAGCACCCCCACCACTCTGCAACCCTCATCTGCTTTATCTGTTTTCATGCTTGATGTATAGTGCATTTTTATTTCTTCATTTATCATTGCCTTTACCTGTACAATGTAGGAATGTAAGAAATTGCCCTGTTTTGTTCATGGTTGTATAACTAGCACCTAGGGATTCTTGTGTTCTCAAAATATTGGCTGCTATACATTTTTAAAATAACCTTAAATTTAAATGGATGAAAAAAGCAAACACTAAAATTGAAGTCAACCTATGCAAGTGAACCTAACTGCATAATAAATTATAACATAGTCGCCCTAGGAAAAAAAATAGAATTCTTAAAACTTTTAAAGATGGTACTTTTAAACCTGTAATGAAATATAGTCTAAGGATATAAGTAATTACAGTAAAAAAATATTGAAAGTAAGTTGGAGGTTTCCTTGCTGGTAATGGTACTGATGTAGTAATTTAAAATCATTTTGCATATATTGTAGGATTCAGCCAAGAGGTAAATACACTGATGCTGTTGGGAAACACAGTCCATAATGTGGGAGAAGGGGTATACAAACACAGAATGGGGAAAGGAAAAAAGAAACTTGTGATGTTGAATTAGATTTATGGGTAGCAGTTTGGAGTCATTCTGTTCCCCAGTTCTGCCTACAGAGAAAGTCTAAAAGAAATGGCATCCCAATAGCAATGAGCATACTTAGTGCTCAGATCTTGGTTTTAAATACCATCTCCCATTAAAAGGAGCCAGGGTTCCTTGAAGAAATGACTGATTCCAGGGTTAGGGCAGGGAGACCAAAGGACAATCCTAGAGCATAGATTTGTGCCAAAAAGCAATGAAATGCTCAAAGACTAATTGAGCCTTGTCAAAAAGACACAAAGCCCAGTTTGAAAAGGCTCCCCCACCTAGTATGGAAAATATGAATATTAAAAATAATAATGGCAAAAAAATTTAACATATCAAACAGAAATGACAAACTATGAGTCCACAGTGATATTTTTAAAAGTAAATAATAGAGAAGAGGAGGGAAAGATTTTTCTCTATAGAAGAATACCAGGTGATTTCTATAGGAAGACAGATTCCCCCCAAAATCACCATTTTTAAAGACTCCAGCAGAATAACTGATTCAGACAGGAATCATCAATGAGTGCTAAAACTATTGGGTGACAGATTTGGGGGGAACAGATTTTCACTTGGTCTCACATTATTTATTAATTTCAAAAGGAAAGGAGTACCTTTCCAATGGTGAGACCTGGCAGCACCTGGACCAAGTGACCAAGTTTAGCATTGCCAATAATGAGGCCAACAGATATTATGTGCCTCTTGATGGGATACAAATGTTTTCACTGAATCTAAGCATTGAGGAAAGAATCAGACAAATTCAGAAAATGGGATATTCTACAGACCGAATGAATGAATCACCATGTCATGACATTTTTCAGTCCTGAAGATGTTGGAAGCTCACGAGAATACATAACTTCAACTTACCTCCCCAGTGGCATAAAAGTCATTGTCTTTATATTCAGGAAACAGCAGGAAAAATTGAACTAATGCACTGCAAAAAGAACAACAATAAAAAAATCAAATGGCATCAGAAGAGCTTAATGCTCCCACTCTGCTACCAAATCTATAGGTTTGACATATAGGTTTGACATTTGAAGTAAGATGCTATTAGGCTGTGAGCTCCTACAGGCATTATATTCAAAGTGTTATGTATGTAACATTCCACACTGGGGATGGTCAGAAAATAATTGTGGGCATACTTTATGAGATTAATAAGTTGAGTCAACACCCTGGGCAGATTTCCAAATCTCTGGGTTTCCAACATGGACCATCTAGCTGTTGAGGAGACCCTTGAGCAAAGTGATACAACCTTTCACCTACTCTTATAGTAATTCTTGGAGGAAGTTCCCCAAACCTTATGACCCCATTAGCCTGGGTTTGTGGTGAAGTAATGAGAACCTTACTGGCTTACCAACCTCTTCCTGTGGGGAAGCCTGAACATTTCCAATGGGGTTCCCTAAATTTCAGCATTTTAATAACCAAAGAACAAAAAAGCTGTAAAGTGGCCATAGTCTACAAGAAAACCATCGAATGACCAGATATGGAAGTAACTGTACAGTGGCATCTAGGCTCAAAAACAAATCACACTAAAGAATGCCAATAGACACTTGAATGAGTTCTGCTGAAATAGATTTCAGCGGACTCAAGGAAGTATTTCATAATAAGCAAGAAAAGGGTAGATCATGGAATGATTCTCTATTTGACCAAAATCTTTCAAAAAGGAAACAAAACTTGTGAAACTCAGAGGCTCTATGAGCGTGCTGGCCCAGATTGCATTGTCTGAGAAACGAAGCAGCGCTTTTGTTCCAGCTTCCTGCCGAGGGACTAAAAGCCATGAACTATCCAGCGAAGATGAAAGGCAAGGAGGCCCTGCAAAACCAGGAGGAGGAGAAAGTTCAAGGGTTACAGGGAGCAAAACTGGGACATTACAACCACTGCAATTCTGGCTGTACTTAATTTTCAAAGGCTCCATAAAAATCCACCATTAAGGACCACTGTAGAGTTCTGGTTATTTCTGTATTTATTATTTATAGTAACTAAAGTCTTTGTAGCAACTAAATCTGGGAGGCCGCACTATATAGCTTCCATGTTTGTGCTAGCAATAAGCTGGCTTTAGCATAGAGATAAAAATAGGAGTTTATTTTCCACTCTTCCCTCTCCAGCCTTCAGGCTAAAAACTACTACTCTGTCTCTCTTCCTGCTAGTTGGACTAGCAATAGACAATTTAATATAGTAAATCTCAATTAAGCCTTCTGCTTTAGCTTAAAGCTTATTTCCTTAGAGAATCTGGTAAAGTTGTCAGGGTTGCCAGATTTAGCAAGTAAAAAAAATACAAGACGTCCAATTAAACTCAAACTTCAGATAAACAACAAATAATGGTTTAGTGTAACTATGACCCAAATACTACATGGGACATACTTAGAGTAAAAAAAGTATTCCTTATTTATCTGAAATTAATATTTAACTGTATTCTGTATTTCATCTGGCAATCTTAGTCCAAGGAGCTAACCTCTCAGGTGGCTTCTAGCTTGAAAATGTCAGGATTTTCTCGCTGAAGTTTCCAAGTCAAGGCCCCACTGGAGGAAGTTATAGTTTTAATTTCACAAGAACATCAGAACAAACATTCAGCTAATCATAGCAAGCTCTTGGTAGGTCTTTTTTTTTTTTTTTTTTATGATAGTCACACAGAGAGAGAGAGAGAGAGGCAGAGACATAGGCAGAGGGAGAAGCAGGCTCCATGCACCGGGAGCCCGACGTGGGATTCGATCCCGGGTCTCCAGGATCGCGCCCTGGGCCAAAGGCAGGCGCCAAACTGCTGCGCCACCACGGGATCCCTTGGTAGGTCTTTCTTAAATGAGAGTGAAGAATGAAAAAAATAAATTTAGTAAAAGTTAGATACACATAGGCCACCCATGCTTTAGTCCACTGTGTATGATTCTTATTCCATGGCAAGAGTTTGCTTAAAAATATAATCTAGAATCATACCTACATAAAGTTTCAAATTTTAGAAGCAGAGCTGCAAACATATGTAATACATAATACACACACACATACACACACACACACACACACATGTCCTTGTGAATGCACTCCATACATTTTTTTGAAAAAGATTTTATTTATTAATGAGAGAGAAAAGAGAGAGAGAGAGAGAGAGGCAGAGACTCAGGCAGAGGGAGAAGCAGGCTCCATGCAGGGAGCCTGATTCAGGACTTGATCCCAGGTCTCCAGGATCAGGCCCTGGGCTGAAGGTGGTGCTAAACCGCTGAGCCACCCGGGCTGCCCAACACTCCACGCATTTATCCAAGCACAAGAGCTAGATGTCCCAGGAAGCATGCTTCTGCCAGATGATTCCATTTGGCAACCTTGCTAGCATTGTGCCAAGGGCCTTATCTAATAACTAGAATTTTAGTTAAAGGCCACCTGGTGGCAGAAAGTTGCATTAAAGGACATCAGGAAGAATCGGAGCTTGCGAAGGACAATGACAAGGAAGAAATTATTGCTCAGATAAATTTTGTAAAAAGGAAAGTTGGTGAGTTCAGGGCACAGAGGGTAGATGGAAATGATAATGCACCAGAGAATCTGGTGAGTTCGAATGGGGTCACAGGAATGATAAATACAAGATGTTCAAAAGAATCCAGGCTAAAATAAGGCCTATGGGCAGCCATCCTCCCCATTCATTCCACACCCAGGAAGGCCAGGCCAGGATCTGCTCTGTCCATGCCAATCACACAGTGTTCTCATTTAATATATGAAACCTATTTCATGGTCATTGTTATGAAGTTTTGTTTAGCAATTGATATTATTTCCTATACCAACTAACAGGTGGAATAGAATAATACTATCATTTCCGTCTGCTGCTAACAAACTAACTTGAGGCATGCTACCAGACTGGCTACTAGACGGTAAGCACCAGAGCAAGGACTTCAGGGCTCCTTGACTGATCTATCACCTGCACCAGAAACAGTGTCTGGCATATAGCAGGCAATTGATAAATAGTGGCAGAAGGAGAATGGCACTAGATAGCATATTCTAAATCAGTTAATAAATGTATTATTTTTTAGTACATTTATTTATTTTTATTACTTAAACCAGAGGGGCATTA
The DNA here is from genome assembly GCF_048164855.1 of Canis lupus baileyi. Lineage (NCBI taxonomy): Eukaryota > Metazoa > Chordata > Mammalia > Carnivora > Canidae > Canis > Canis lupus. Next base: position 18,924,553 of record NC_132855.1, on the reverse strand, counting down.
AGGCTCAATAGCATGTTCCAAATACCCCCAAAATTGAATATTTAAATATGTTGTTAGTAAAAACAACAAAAAAAGGGCAGCCCCAATGGCTTAGCGGTTTAGCACTGCCTTCAGACCAGGGCGTGATCCTGGAGACCCGGGATTGAGTCCCACGTCAGGCTCCCTGCATGGAGCCTGCTTCTCCCTCTGCCTGTGTCTCTGCCTCTCTCTCTCTCTCTGTTTCTAATAAATAAATAAAAATGTTGAAAAAAAAGAAAAAAAAGTTTTACTTCCAAACACAAAGAAAAGCAGCCTACGTTGTGAATGTCAAATGCCTCGTTAAGAGTCTACTCCTTACAGCCATGGACTTTTACTAGTCAAAAGGAATAGGATTTTCAGGGGGGTGGGGGGAAGAAAAGAAAATGGAAAGAAAATAAAAAAGAAGAAAAAAGCTAGGGAGAGAAAAAGAAGGTCCACTCTTTAAACCTGTAGTAACCCATTTATAGGTTTCAAAGTGACCTTCTTATTCCAAACACCCATCTGGAGAGCTGGAGAGAAGAATGTAGTTACAAAGGGAAACAAATAGTGTAAACTATAAAGGAAACAGCTGAAATCAGTTTTCTGCACTACCCTTGATTAGCTATTTTCCAGTTCTAAGAGCCTGAAGCAAAAAGAACTAAAACAGCTATAAACAATGGATGCTTTGAAATAGGTTCTCTTTACATGTCATGCAAGAGGAGATGTACCACATGTCAGCAGTAAATATCCACATGGAAGGTCAATGGGAAGTTGGGACCATCTTTGGGGGAGGGGAACGAGTGACAGAAAAGGAATGGCAGGGTTGCATGCTCTGGCTTAGAGGGCACTGATGCATTTCTCCACGACAGAACCTCCGCCCTCTGGGTGTTTGCTAGTTAAACAACTGAGCTTGTTTAGATTTAAACCAAAAGACGGTCAGAGGGGGTAGAGAGGCATAGGGGGAGAGGTAGGTTTTCTATCTGTAAAATGAGAACACACAGTCACCGCTCACGGTGCTTGAGTAAACTTGTAAGGACAGCCATCACAATTATATCTCTATAGGGGAAGAAGAGGTGCCTGAGCTTGGGCTGGAGAAGGGGGATTCCTGTGGAAATCTGGCTAATATGCTCCCCAGGACTCACTGAACCTGGAAGCACAAGTGTGGGGTCTTAGCTATCCCCCTGGTAAACTGAATGGAAGTGTTAAAATAATGGGACACAGAACAAATAAAGTGCAGAAAACAGCAGCCATATTGTTTTCTGGGTCAGCAAAGAAGAGAGAGAGAAATATCTCTGGAAGAAAGGCCGGAAGCTCCTCTTTCCTCTGTTCCCCCAGCCATCTGCCTTAGGGAGAAAGAAAAATAAAACGGAAAACTTCTGTCAGAGATCAAAACACTCTGACTTCTATTAGATTTACTTTCACTTTAGGGATGGGTTGGGTTTGCTCACCATGCAGAAGGAGTGTTTGCTGCAACCCGGCAATAGGGAAACTGGTTAACTCTTTCAAGCCACTAGGATTCTTTGAGAAAATTATTATGATGCATAATGTGGGGCCCGAATGACCTCAAAGAATTCAGGGCTTGATCTCTAGTAATAATTTACAGACTGGAAAAAATGTGACCAAATAAGAACGGTCACTTACTTAAAAAAAAAAAAAAAAAAAAGTACTAAAAATAGCTATAACAAATATGAGTAAGGAAAAAAAATTATATGTACACTGTTTGACCAGGCTTACAACTTTACATTTTCCTTCCATTTTTTTCTTCTTTTTAGTAAAAGATTAACTTTGTGAGACGAAATAAAAAATAAGAGACTAGTAACAATCTGAGCATGGGAATCATGAATGGAAAGAAAGGGGAGAAAGAAAAGAAACAAGCAAGCATCTAAGAAGATGTTTCCAAGCAAATGCAAAGTTAAAATGCAATGCTGGAAAGAAAGCAAAATCCTCTCAGGCATCTGGCTGAAAAGTTTGAAAATCATCTTTGGTGGAATTATTCTGCTCTGTTTCTATTGTTTCTTAAAGGCTATTTTTATAAGATTACAATCATGCCTTAGGATTCCGGCCTTCCTTGTCATTTTCCCTGCTGCCCAGTTTCACAATTTTCAGTGATAAGAAAACAAAGGGGAAAATAAACCAAATGTGCACACGCATGTATGTGGATGTGAACTCCTCATGTAGAAGTATTCTTTTTTTAAAAAACTTTATTAATTTATTCATGAGAGACCCAGAGAGAAAGAGAGAGAGGCAGAGACACAGGCAGAGAGAGAAGCAGGCTCCATGCAGGGAGCCCGATGTGGGACTCGATCCTGGGACTCCAGGATCACACCCTGGGCCAAAGACGGTGCTAAACCACTGAGCCACTGGGGCTGCCTTAGAAGTGTTCTTAAAATGCTTAAAAAAAAAAAAAAAAAGAAGAAGAAGAAGAAGAAGAAGAAGAAGTGTTCTTAAAATGTCTTTAAGAATGAAATCACGAGGGCCTATCAGTAATAGTTATACTATTGGATGAATCTCCCTATTGAAACAGAAAAACATTTGGTCTGAAGAAAGCCAAGAGGAAGCCTGGTCCTTTTACCTGTATAAATTCCGTGCCACATCATCCTCGTTGACTGCATATCCCTGGGGGCTGGTGGTAAAACTGAAGCCTGTGCCCACCTGAAGGTGAAATAAATAAGCAGGTGTAAACACAGAGAAGCACATGCCCTGGATCCAGCAGGGAGCTACCACACCAGAAGGAAATCAACCTTATTCCAAAGGCCAAGCCTCTGACCTCAGATTTCTCCTCTACCCCACGTACATTTAGCCATCCTCACAAAAGGATGCTGCATTTCACCTTTTTCCTCTCCTTTCCTCCAAACCCAAATACAATATCAGCATAGGGGTCCCTGGGTGCTCATTGGCTGAGCATCCAACTCTTGGTTTCAGCTCCGGCTGTGATCTCAGGGTCGTGAGATGGAGACCAGTATCAGGTTCCTCACTCAGGAACCTGATAATAAGGTCAAGTCTGCTTGGGATGCTCTCTCTCTACCTCTCCCTCTGCTTCTCATCACCCCTCTTGTGCTCTTTCTCTCTCTCTCTCTTAAAAAAAAAAAAAAAAAAAAATCAGCACAAAGCTCTGCCCTGAGGTCAGGGAGTGAGCTTTCTTGATTCCAGAGTGGGGACCCTGTCAGATGTTGATTTAAGGGGGAGGAATTCACCTTTCCTGGCCCCCATAGCAGTATCAGAAGACCCAAAGTTATCTCCTCTCTGAAACCTGGAGAGTGTATTGCTCTGTTCTGACAAGAAGGAACTCTCTAGGCTGGAGAGAAAAAGTGTGTGTGTGTGTGTGTGTGTGTGTGTGTGTGTGTGTTTTGCTTTTTCATTTGTGAGGAATATGGCCACTAAGCCCCTTCACCTTCAGTTAGGTAGGTTTGAAAATAAAGATTAGTTTTAAACTAATATTTCCTTATGCCTAGAGATTCATAGACAATTAAGCTATAAAATTAAGAAGCTAGCAATTTAGTTTGTGTCAATAATTTCTGAAAGGGATGCACCTCAACCAGGCCTAAGTATTTTTGCTTTTGTTTTTGTTTTCCCCAAACACACAAGGGAACAAGGACATTTCATTCAGGTCATGCAACATAAATATGTAATTATAAACTAGGAAAGAGGATGGTTGACAAAACTTGGTGGGAAAGGCAGGAATGAGTATGTTCAACTCCTTTTATCCCTATTTATGTTTCCTCTTTGAACCATCCGGAAAGTGAGAGAAATCAAAGAAATTAGTTAGGGATTAAAGATACTCCTGATCAACAGAAGCTTATCCTAAAGTTACTCTTTTATTTTGTTGTTTACTGGACTCCATTTCAGAAGAACATCCCAAAAAGAATTCCACTTTTTGTTCCTAGATGAGGCTCACTGTGATAAATGAAGGAGACCGGTTTTGACTTTTTAAACCTAGAACTCTGTTAAAAAGATTAGGAATTCTAATACTACATAATAACACAGGATATTATATCATCAGTGGAAAGAAACTAATCCCTTACCCTAGATGCTATAAATCACTGAACAGGACATTTCATAAGATTAAAAATGAGAGAAGGAGACAAAGTAGCAAGCAAAATTCCCAAACTTGGATTTAATGATACATGTTAGAAAAGCTAAATCTCAAGTGTGTTTTTGAACAGATTGAATTTTATTTTTATTTATTTATGTTTTGAATTCTATTTTAAAAAGCAAAAAGACTCTAAGTCTCTATTGCCCTTCTTCCCCTATTTCTTAAAAGTACTTTATAAAAAGAAAAAAGACAAGAAAGGCCCACAGTGACATTTGATAGATACTCACTGGATTATCAACGTAAAGCATGGAGAGTGTGGTGGTCCAAGGAAAGTCTCTGGCACGCACTAGTAAAACAGAGAAGAGGTTTGAGACTGGGTCTTTAACGAAATATCCCACCTAGGACCTAGGTCTGCTCAGGAGCCCAACAAGCCCACCTGTCCCCATCACATGAATGAACTCCTGGTATCCCTCTAACGTTGCTTCATACTTTCACAGTGGAGAACAGACACCAGTACCTTTTTCTTCTCCTCTCCTCTCCTTTACTTTTCCTGGACCCAGAGGGTTTCTACATCTAGAATGAAGTTTGAAAACAAGACCCTGTGCACCTGGTTCAATGAAAATATTCATCAACCACCTATAGGATAAACCCATCTGTCTGATCCAATCAACCATTCTTAACTATCTGGTCCTTCTGAATCCTTTTACCCCTAGCCAATGCTAAAGAGATCAACTCCAACAGAATTGGCATACATGCTTTTATTTTTTTATTTTTTAATTCAGAGAGAGAGAGAGGCAGAGACACAGGCAGAGGGAGAAGCAGGCTCCATGCAGGGAGCCCAATGTGGGACTCGATCCCGGGTCTCCGGGATCATACCCCGGGCTGCAGGCCGTGCTAAACTGCTGCGCCACCGGGGCTGCCCGGCATACGTGTTTTTATACCTGAGTCACAGAATAGTTCACCCTCCAAGTTCTGACCCAGGGAAAGTAAACAATCTCCCTTATCCCCTGAAAATGAGATGGAGGGAAACCAGGTTACAGCCAGGTATGGTTCCTCCTCTCCTTCCTCTGACCCAACCCCCCAACCCATAGCATCTCGCTTCCAAGATATCTGATCCTGCATGCAACTGAACCATAAAGTGTTCAGTTTGTGTGAATAATTAGGGATATGATTCCACCCATTAGTCTCATGCAAAAGGACTCGCCCAAATAGTAATAGATACCAACTGTTTTCCTAAGCCCAGATTGCTTGAGTCAGCAGCTGACTGCAAGAAAACAGCTTAGAACCTTTCACCCAAATTTCAAGGGGAGGAAGCAGCACAGCCAAGATGCTCACTATGGTGGCTCCTCCTTCTTGGATCGACATTGCCAGACAGCTATGTTTTTCTAATTGAAAACTATTAAGCTATTCCTTGTGGTTTCATGTACACTTTCAATTTTTTCCGGAGCAGATACAAGGTTCAGGTGAAAACTTCTCCATAGGAAGATAGAGTCCAAGCAGTACTTACAGGTCATGTTACTTGTGACAAAAAAAGGTCCATGTTCCACAAAGAGTCCAAACATGGATGAACCTCCTGGCCCTCCTTGCAGCCAGAGAACTACAGGAGCAATTGCTGGGTCTACCTAAAGGGACAGAGAAGCTAGTGACCACACAGAGTACTAAGCAAAAGAACACACTCAAGCTAACTTATCCTGATCCTGTGTCTTTTACTGCCTTGATGACATTTCATAAAGCCTTCCCAGACCTCAGTGACCGCTCCCCATGACAAGCAAAGTGCTGGTTGTCTCTTATCTTAAATTAGTATTTGCCTCACAATGCTAGTATCTATCTTGCTCAGTTCAGTCTTTCCCTGCCAATAGCCAAAAAACCCACTAAATATAGAAGCTTCGCCTCTGTATGCCCCCTACAAACCCAGCACACTATGCCTAGGGCACGGTCATATTTTTTTTAGCTGTTTAAACTTGCGTTTGACCAACAGATTCCCAAAGACACATAGCAAAGAATTCACCCTCCTCGGTGACAGCTTGCCCAAACTGCCTTTCTGATTTAATTCACTAAGAGGGTGTTCACAAGGACAACAGCAACTTTATCCACCACAAGGAAACTGAGAAGAAGCACACAGGCCCAGAGTGGTTTAGCCAATGCAAACAATAGCAACAAAACCCTAAACAAGGATGAATTGATTGGGGAGATAAGGAAGAGGTAAATGAGAAAAGGTCATTGGCAGGGGTGGGATGACAAAAAATGAGCTTCTGGCTGTAGAATCAATACCATCAACCTCAACGACAGAGGGGTCTTTACTTCTTTCATATCTCTTTACATATTTATTGAGCACCTCATATGTGTCAGGCACCATGCCGGAAGTAGCTACAAAGCAGGGCAGTGAGTGAAACAGCAACAACATCAACAAACCACTCTTCCAATTTACATTTTCATGGAAATGCAGACTGTAAGTAAGTAAAGGAATAAACCCAATGATTACAGAGTGTGTAAAGGAAATAAAAGTGATGTTAAGAGAGTGGGTGAGGGGGTGCCTGGGTGGCTCAGTAGCTTAAGTGTCTCCCTTCAGCTCAGGTCATGATCCTGGGGTCCTGGGATGGAGTCCAGCTTTGGGCTCCCTGCTCAGTGGGGAGTCTGCTTCTCCCTCTGCCTCTGCTCTTCCCTCTGCTTGTGCTGTCTCTCTCTCAAATAAAGAAATAAAATCTTAAAACAAAAAGAGAAAGTGGGTGAGCGCAGAAAAGTATAGTGCTTCCTTTAAACCCAAGTGATCATAGGAAGGACTCTGAGATTCTGAGCTGAATAAGACCTAAGTTCTAGAACGATCCAGCCACGAGAGGAGCCAGGGAATGATGCCACAGACAGAAGAAAATGGTGGAGGAAAATATTTATGACAGAGAAGAGCTGGATGTAAGAGCTGTGAATGACAGGACATCTGGCCCTAAGTGAATCCTCCAGAGCTATCTGGAAAGAGCTCAAAGTGGCTCTGGGGAGGCTCACAGTTGGATGTGACAGTGAGTGTTCACTGGGGGTTGTGGCTCATTTGAGGTCGGTCAACTGGGCTCAGCAAGCAAGGATCTCATTACTTCAGCTCAGAATGAAATCCTGCAACCCCTTGCTTAGCCCAGTCACACAGAGACCAATGAGGATTTCGTTTAAAGGTCTGATTGGCCTGGCTATGTCTGTGTGGATGATGTGAGAAGGCTATGGGCAGAGGCAAGACTAACCCAAGGGGAGGTGATCTGAGGCACCACCACCAGGAACCCGAAGAGCTGACCAGAGGGTTCTAACCGTGAGGACAGATGGGGGAGAGGGATTTCTCTTCTCCAGTCATCAGAAGTCTGACATAGTCCTTTAGCAGCTTCAGAAAGGGGACAAGGGGACCTTGCAGAAAGGAAGGCACTGGTAAGAACAGCTGTCAGCTGGTCATGAGCCTCTCTAGGAACAGGAGCCTCTCTAGGAACAGGAGCCTCTCTGTGGGTTTCCTTGGGGTCCACTCTCCAGCATCAAGGAATTAAATAAAACTTGTAAAGCCCTTGGAATAACACCTAATGTCTGATAGAGGCACAGTAAGTGTAAAGAATTATTATAATTAAAGAAACAGAAAAGGTAGGGGCCCAGAGTCAGGCTGAGAACTCAGATGAGCAGGGCTGTAACTCTTAAGAGTCAGCCCAGTATAACAGGTAAGTATGTGAGCTCCTGCCCCACATTGGATTCAAATCTGGGCTTTACTATCCACTAGCTGTGTGACTTTAAGCAAGCGGCCTAAGCTCCCGGAACCCCAGTTTCCCCATCTGTTAAACAGGAATCAATAATAGTACTTACATAAAAAAATAATAGTACCTATGCCATATAGTTGATGGAAGGACTAAAATTAATCTTCAAAAAGTCTAGTGAGTGGCATAGAGTACGTGTTCTGCTCATGTTGGCTATTGCTATATTAAAGAGACCCTAGGAGTTTATAGATGGTTTTAATGAAAATGATCCCTATATGAGAGAATAGGAAAAGTGGGTTGCTGGGTGTTTCTCCTTGCTCCTTTGGCTGATATCTTCCCTGGTTGGTTTCTCACTAACCTCTTGCCAGAAGTCCAAATGTCCATAAAGGAGTCAAGAGAACTAGGGTCTTGTCTTACAAGTTGAAGCAGGAACTATTAAAATCAAAGATGGCTTTCTAAGACTGCTGTGGGGACGTAGGGTGAGCCGTGACATTGGTAGCCACAGATTCTGGTTCTACTTGGCCACAATACAGCTGTGTGATCTTGGCCCTCAGATCCTTCCAGCGCAGGTTCCTCATCAAATAGTAATAATGCCCACCTCCCAGGCATGAGAAAATGTATCATGAAATGATATTGCAAACTCTGCTGGACCGAATAAATAGAACCAGCTCTGCTCTAACCCTCTTGGCCCCAACTGAGGGTGCTTTGTATGAATAAGGGATATTTAGCTTTCCTCAGGCCCTCTAATTTGCTCTTTAATACCACTCAGCAAGACCACCTTCCATTTGTATTCACGCAGCAGGGGAGCATATCAGAGGTCGAGAAGCAATGCATCTCAGCCTCCCTGGGGATGTGACATACTGTGAGTCCACCCATTCCAGTGGATACCCAGCCCCCACTTCCTTCCTAATGTGCAGAGGCGCTTCTAGAAGCCACAGTGTGCTACATGTAAGCCAGCGGTTCTCAACCATGGCCACCCATTATGATAGCTTTATTAAAAAAAAAAAAAAAATGCAGTCTAGGCCCAAATCCCAGTGATTCCAACCCAAATGGTCTGGGGTGAGGCAGGCATGGACTTTTTTAAAAGTCCCCAGGTGGTTCTGATGTGAAGGCAGGGCTGAGAATCTGTGCAGGCAAAGGAAGTTTGTCCACTCTGGTGCCCAGGCCCTCTGGTCTCTGCCCTACCCTCCTCTAGCTTTTCATGTCCCTTCCTGTGATCTGGCACAATGATGGGACCTCTGGGCTCTCAGAAAAATAGCCTGACCCTGAGAGGCCACACTACAAAGTGAAGTCAAACACATTGGTGCCAAACATATTTATTATGCAACTTTGAAGTACAGGACACTGCATTCTTGGAATGCTTCAATAATAAGAGATCAGCATACACACCTCCAACCTCAGCTGACCTTGCTCCTCAAATGTACTTTCCTGAAGGAGGTGAATGAGCTCAACAACCCTCGAGGAAGCCCATGTTTAAAGAAAACTCCATGCACACATCTTTCTACCTTGATATGCCAACCAACCTATGAATTAATACTGCCCTTATCTGGGATGAAATGCAAAAGTCAGATGCTGGAAAATAAAAGTTTACATATTCAATGCTAAAATCCTAAGAGTAGGGACACCTGGGTGGCTCAGTGGTTGAGCATCTGCCTTTGGCTCAGGGTGTGACCCTGAGGTCCTGAGATGAGTCCCACATCAGGTTCCCCACAGGGAGCCTGCTTCTCCCTCTGCCGGTGTCTCTGCCTCTCTCTGTGTGTCTGTCATGAATAAATAAATAAAATATTTATAAATAAATAAATCAATCCCAAGAGTTAGTTATATCACAGCGTGAAGACTTTTGTAATGTGATAGGACATCCTGATGTCACACATATAATAATTACATCAATCATAATGGCATAAAGCTATTGTGTGATGATTCATAGGGTGATCTATTTAGCTCTCAACTGTGAGAATGTAGCCCTCTCTCACTCTCCACACCAACTTAGGAAAGAATAAAAGTAAATGAAGACATCCTGATCAGAACCACACTGCAAAACTTAAGAACAAATGAAGTAAGAAACAATTGCTTTAGGGGAGGTGGGCGGGGGGTGGGGTGACTGGGTGACGGGCATTGAGGGGGGCACTTGATGGGATGAGCACTGGGTGTTATTCTATATGTTGGCAAATTGAACACCAATAAAAAACACATTTATTTAAAAAAAAAGGAAACAATTGCTTTAATTCATTTACAGATTTACAAAGGTCAGGACTTTTAAAGTATCTATTATTTTGAAACTATAATTTAAGACTGTACAGAACAAGAGGAAAAGGACATTTATTTTCGTCAAAAGTTTTAAAAATTTTCCTTAGAACTTGTTATGTTATTAAGAAAGCACTTACTCTTAACTAATATTTTTTAAAAATATTTAATATATGTATATATTTAATATATATTTAATATTTAAATATTTATGCATTTAAGTATTTTTTAATCCCCCTTACCCTACCAATCATGGTCCCTAGAGATGATTATGAAGATGTTTAATCTTCCAGATTTTTCTCTATGCCCCCCCCAGCACACACATATATAAATATTTTGTAGACGTCACATATCCTTTGTGTGTAAATAATTTTTGTTTCTGAAAAGAGGATCAGAATGCATAGTATTCTATATTTGCTGTACTCACTTAACATGTTATGAAAATCTTTTCATAACAGTACATATGATCATTTAACCAAATAGTATGGCATTTTTTAATTCAACACAATGTATTAATGCATTTAACATACAACATTGACAGACATTGTTCCAAGGCTGAGGATGCAGACCAGATCATGGACAGACAGGTAGGATACATAATGGTTAAGAGCATGGATTTTGGCACCAGACTGCCAAGGTTTGAATTCCAACTACTTTTTTTTTGAAGATTTTATTTATTTATTCATGAAAGACCCAGAGAGAGAGAGAGGCAGAGACACAGGCAGAGGGAGAAGCAGGCTCCATGCAGGGAGCCCGACGTGGGGCTTGATCCCAGGACTCCAGGATCATGCCCTGGGCCGAAGGCAGGTGCTAAATCACTGAGCCACCCAGGGATCCCTCCAACTACTTTATTTTACAGCTGTGTGCCCTTGGGCAAGTTGCTTAACTACTCTGTGTCTCAGTGTCCTCTGCTTGAAAATAATAATAATAATGTTGATCTTATATGGTTGTGGTACAGATTCAAAGAGTTAATGTATGCACAGTACTTACAGCTGTGCCTGGCACATCTGTTTAAATGATAGCTCTGATTATTTTGATTATTTCTCTGGTGAGGTGGGAAGACAGGTAATAAATAAGTAATGAAATAATTGGGTGATCTGAGAGAGCAATGGAAAGCCATTATATTGAGCTCTTAAAGAAAGTGTCTGCTGAGAGGCTAACATTTGAGCTAAGATCTGAAAGATGAGTAATCTCCTACTAATAAGCATTTATATATTTAATTTAAAAAGAAAATAAAATCTCTATTAATGACCTATAGGTATGAGTCGTGTGGTGTGAACTGATGATGATGAAGAAGGGACAAAGAAATTCTAAATATAAAGGAAAGGACAAAGGAGTCATAAATATTTAAGTGAGAAGTTTCTCCACCAAAAGACGAGTGTGGGCACACAGGTCCCACAAACCTGCACCTTTTGTTGGTGAGCAAGAAACTAGGGTTTTGCCTCAAAAGCCCTTTAAATTCTTCTGGTGACCCCTGGTGGCTGATTCATGAACTTGGACACTCCTTCCTCAAGGGTTTGTTCCAGAATGAAAAGCCCAGAAGGAAACAGGTATCTATTTAGTTTTTTAGAATCTCTACAGATGGACGTTTTACAGTGTCTCACGTTAGCACATTCCAATATTTATTCATAACAATGGTGAAAAAAATCTACCTTCTGTCTAAATAGGTTATATTTGTTTGGTTTGACATTCTGTACATAAAGGATTCTTAGAAACACCAGTTTCTTCCTTTCTCCTTGTTTCGAAGTGAGCACACAAAAATACATGTGAACAGTAATGAAACCAAACTCTCCTGCCCTACTGCTCCCCACATGGACATGCCCTCCATGGATGGTGTCCTCTTATGCTATGAGTCTTCCTTTTCACCCCACTCCCCATCAAACCATACTCACCTTCCGTCTGTCCTCCTAGGCCCCCACTGTATTTCCTGGTAGAGATAACCTCCTACTCAGGCTTTACATGTATCAACAAAGCAGTGAGTTCATATACTGGGGGGTGGGAGTGGTAATAAAAATTTGCCAATCTTGGTACTCTGAAGTAGCTTGATTGCATTTTATACACAGGACATATGGGAGTGACCCTAGGGAATCCTAGGTATCTCAGCAAGTATTAGAGCAGCATTGTCTGCCAATGCCCAGGGTACGTTCTAGCCACCCCATTCCTCCCACCCACCCCATAAGGAATACCATACTTTGTAAGTGAGAGCAGGAACCAAGCCACTAACAGACCCAAATCAATGGTACCGGTTAAGATGAGAAATGCAATTAGTAAATTAATTAAAGCTCACTTCACACTTCTACATGCAGAAGCTGATCATTTGCTTGGTTTAAGTAATGTATTCCATCTTAATTGAAGTCATTAGTACCCCAAGTAAATGTCTTGAAATTCCCCCACGTAGGTTTGAATGGACTCCCATCTTGCCACATAGACCCAAGTTCAGCTGATACTTCAGCTGCTAGACTAATGGTTTAATCAAGGCAGGGTGTTGTTTTTTTTTTATTTATTTAAAGCAACTAGTTTTGTGACTAGAATTGTTAGCTAGCTAACTAGTAACATTTTTGTTTTACCCACACACTCTCAATATATATGAACTGCTCGCTTAAAACATTCTGTGCTGTTTGGAGGAATTTTACTTACAGTGGTTGGTGTTGACCTCTTACTAAATCTCCCTTTACTGTGATTGTTGCCTCTGCACCATCAATGGAAAACTAACTTCCTCAAACATATTTTTCTGTTTTGAGGCTTTCTTACGTCACTACCAAGCTTATGCTGACTCTCCTTGAGCTTTGAGTCATCTCATTAATCTGTGCCAACTTACACTCCGCAGAATCTTCTCTACCTTTCTCCTTCCGAGTACAAAGGCTCTCATTCCTTCATGAGAGCATTATGGCTTCTCTGTTGGTGTCTCCTGCCAGAAAGGTGGAATTTAGAATGAATGGGAGTATAGGGGTGGGTATCAGAGAAAAGCCTGACTTTCCCATTCTTGATGCAAACAAAGAAATGGCTGAAAAAGTTAGTCACTTTCTTCCTCCATTTTAATCAGGCACACAAAGGTTTCTGCAGTTCTAATATTTCTATGGATGGAATGATCTATAATGTATCATTTTCAGCTATTTTCTTCTTGCTTTGTCTCACCTACCTTCTATTCTTACAGACCTCTGATGCTTTAAATACAATAATAGCAAAGAGAAGATAAACAGTATAAGTCTGAAGACAATGTCTATGACATCCAAATCTTTGCTGTATGACTAATGGATTTGCAGCCTTCTGTGGCAGACATATTTTAAGAGATCTGTTTAGTCCACAACCCCTTCTCTAAGAACTGACCCTCCATTTATCAACAGAAAAGGCCCACTAGCCATGTTTATATCACATGAAACTACACTCTCAGCATTAGCTGACTGGATAAAGAAAGAACACCTGATCCAAAGTGGGCCGGTCACACCTGCCCCTAGCAGAAATGCTATTTGATCTCTGTTGATGGCATGATTCAAGGACAGGAAAAGGTGGAAACTGTAGGGTAGCCATTTTCTGCCAGATACCTGGAGAAACAAAGCATGTTAATCTGCCAAGAGAGAAGAATGAAGCACAGATGAGTGGTCCTATGGTCTTGGACAGAATAGGGCCGAGATAGAAAGATTGGCTGCCCTGGCTCCCAATGCCTTTCCAGTTGATCCCACTTTCTGCTCTTGATGTCTCTGGGTAGGAAAGAAGGATTTAGAATGGGTTGGCTAAGGGTGCCCAGGGGACTGAGTCAGTTAAACATCTGACTATTGATTTCAGCTCAGGTCATGATCTTAAGGTCATGAGATTGTGCCCTACATTGGGCTCTGCACTGGGTGTTGAGCCTGCTTGAGATTCTCTTTCCGTCTCCTACACCCACCCTCTGCCACGCATTCTATCTAAAAAACTAAATACAAAAATAAATAAAGAATAGGTTGGCTATATTAGTTAAGGTCCAATCAGAAGACAGAAGCCATATAGTAATTTAAATTTTAAAATTTCCTATTTTTAAATTACTATTATTTTTTACATGAAAACATTGACCCTTAATTCTGTTACAAGTTCCAGTGTTGGCTCTGGTCCCCAACCACCATGGGTATCATATCCACCCACTGCTGGGCAAAAGTGGAACTGCAATGCCAGAGGGGTCTGCTTCCGCATGGGCCACATCCTCAGTGTTGGCCAAATACCAGCATGCTGGATTTGCTTCCTGTGTCCACCAAGGAAGAGGGAAATTTTAAAGAGATATTCATTATAACAGGGGATAACCATAAATATGTAAGGAGAACCATAAAGAATACCCTGAGCTGAGTGCCCATGGATGGACAAACTCATATGGTGAGGATGGGGCTCTTCCCAAGGCTTATGTCCCAAGGTGTAATGCTTACATCCCAAGGCTGTGGTCTAGACCTCACTAGAGAAAGGGTGATTGTACCCACTGGGTGGCTGAGAAGTTCACTGGGTTGCCTGGCTCATTACTGGCCAACAATCCATGGGCAAGCAGGAAGGGCCTCCAGGGAAAAGTGGTCTGTGGCTGGTGGGAGAGTCTACTGGTTTGAGGGTGGCACACCACCTGAGGTGCACAATATCCACACTGGGAGGGCTGTGAGAAACTAGCCATGGGTATAGGTAGTCAAGGCTGGTGGGGGGGCTACAGAGAGGTGGCTTAGGAAACTTAGGGGAACCTGCTCATTGAAAAGGCCTGGGATGTATGGTGTCCATGTTGAGGGAGCTGAGCCAGGTGGTCACTGAGCCAGAGCCAGGACTGTGAGCTTGCCGAGGGTCTTTGTGGTCTGGGAGCCCAGCTAGGGCAGGGCATTACTACTGGATGTCCTCACACATGCACTGCTGACAGACTGGACAAACAGGGCCAAGAGAAAGCAAAATGCAGGACAAGGAAATGGGAAGAAAAGCCAATGTCCTCTTGCAATGTCCCTCCAGCACCCTCTACTGACAAAGCTTAATATCATGTTTGCTACATAGGAAAAATGTTTATAGCTGTTACGGAGCAAGAAAAAGGATAGAATTGAAGCTAGTTCTAGTTGTCATAAGATACCATAGTCACAGCCCAAAAGTACATGACAAGAGGCTATAGTAGTTATCTAATGCTGTATAACATGTATCCAAAACTCAGTGGTTTGAGACAACATTTATTCTCCCATATGCTTTCTGTGGGCCAGGAATTTGGGGATATCTGGCTGGACAGTTCTGGCTCGGGGTCTCTCATGAAATTATAGTTCAGATATGAGCTGGGACTATAGTCATCTGATTTGGCTGGATGAACATCATCCAATGTTGGTGCTGACTGGTGAGTGAAGGACTCACTTCCTCTCCATACAGGTTTACCCACACGTGGTCGCTTTAATGTCCTCCCAATGGTAACTGGCTTCCCTCAGGGTGAGTGATCCAAGAGACCAAGGTGGAAGCAGCACCGCCCTTGAAAATAGCCTTGGACGTCACCCCCATCGCGTCTTCTATAGTGTATAAAGACCAGCCTTGATTCAATATGGCTGAGGACTGCAAAAAGCATGGCTATCAAGAAACAAAGGTCACTCTTGGAGTCTGACTACTTCACCCTCTCTCAGTCTTGGTGATTCCTCAATATGATAGTGAACTTCCTCAGTCACCAGACACTCAGATTCCAGGAATCCCAGCCACTCCCCTTGGCCAGGGGAGCAAGATGGGGCCCTTAGTAAAGGGGTGTAGGCCTAACTCTAAATCTCTCTGGTTTGGACTCCATAATATTTGAGGCAAAAATCCAATAAATCATCTATCTTTGATATCTATAAGACAAATATAGGGTATCTTTCTCTAGTGGGAAGAATTCTAATTGTAAAAGTAATCACGTCACGCCTTATCTTCTCAAACAAGGAAAGCCTCATTCTTGCCTTATAATCTCTACCCAGTAGCAATAAATCCACACTCTTCACTGATGTTCAGCGACTTCCGATTTAGAATTGCCCCATTCCTGATCTCTTCTAACCTCCCATATTGCAACTGGTTTAGTTCTGCACAATATTTGTGTTAATAAACAGGAAAACTAATAATGATAATGATGAGGATAATGAAATAATAGCAATAGAAACTCTACTTACTACGTATCAGGCATCAGTCTAAGGCTTTCCCACATTCTTTCATTTGTTCCAAAACCGGTGTCAGGTAGGTATCATGATCCTCACATGTGGTGTATACAAACCAAGGTTTTGTACAAGCCTGACTAACTCAAGAACTGTCATGTTAATGCCTAGTCTAGCACCTTCCATGGCCAGTTTTCTCAGGATCAACATACGATGATCAAAAGAAAAGATTTCACCATCAGAGGCCTAGTTTTAAATTCAAAGTTCTGCAAATTTCTAGTTGGGCAACTTGGAGCTAATGATTTAATCTCTGTAATCCTCTTCATCTATTAAACAAGGATAATAATTGCTTTTTCGTGTGGTTATTGTAGGGATGTAATAAGAAAATGCACAGTGCTTAGCACATAGTCAATGTTCAATTAACAATAGTCATTATAATTATGACGTTTTTATTGGCCTCATTACACTTTTTTCTACCATGCCAAATGCCTATTATTCCTCTTGCATATTGCATCCCCACTGCACATCAATTTCCAGCTCTTGAATCCATTATGCACTGATTTGTATACAATAACAGAGAAGTCTCACAGAACTAACAGGAAGACAAAACTAATTTGAGAAACACCATCCTCCCCAAAATACTCAGAGGATATTACAAGTGTGGCATCCTTCCTGGATCTCTTATTTTCTCTACCTTCAATTTTTGTAGAGGGTCATTTCTCTCCTGAAGATAATATCAGCTGCTTCCCTGTGACAGGCAAGGAACTAATATTTCTGCCAAATGAAAGGTACTCTTCCCCTGTCTGGGTGATCACTGCTTCTCCTTCTCACATGCTTTATCTTCTTCACCCAAACTGGCCTGTTTCATAATTTACAGCCTGACTGGCTTGGCAAGAATGGTTACTTTGGGGCCTCGGATGCCAGCTGTGTGTGTGGGCTCCCCAGGTAAGGGGGGCTCAGAACAATCTATCCTGGCTGCCACTTGGTGACACTTGTCAGTGGTACCATCTTTCCATCCTGCTTGTTTCTCTCCTGAAGCTGAGCCTATCACTGCCAATAGAACACGCTGCACTCAAGCATCTTCTTTCCTGTTGTGGCGGCCTTGAGTTTATATCTCCTGAGATCATCTTAGAATAGGTTTAAGGCTATAGTCCTGGGCTCAAAAGAACATAATCTGGCCAGGGGACACAGAGGTAGATCTTCATTTAATTAAGGGGGGACACTAACAGCTCAGTCCCTGTTTAATGCAGTGGGGGTTCAGATGTCAGTCTGGCAATCAGGACAAGGTACAGAATCTAAGCCCATTTACCCAACTGGCTTTCCAGTCCCAGTGTACGACCTATGCTCTAGATGAAGCTGTACACCTGCTCAGAGGCAACCGAAGAAAGAAATGACTGAGTCTTTGTTTTGTTTTCATTTGACCACTTCGCTCACCATTAATTCCTGTTTTCATAAATCTGGATTATTACTATCAAAGATGCAAAATACAGAAGTCAATGGGGGAACTTCCTGGTATCAGAAACAGCCACTAAAGCAGAAGACGAAGTCAGAAGTGGGGTTTCTTGGGGTTAAGGGAGACAGAGACCTCAGGGGAAATGGAGGAACACCAAGCAGGATTAGAGGAACACGAAGCCATTTTAGGAAAGTTGACCCCACAGGCTACACTCCTCTCTTCAGGCTTGCATTCCAGCCCTCACCCAGGTGGGTGCATGGGACAACCCATCACCCCCACTTGTACCACTTTAGCTGGGAGAGGGGTTTCTTTCTGGTAAAAGGGATGTAGATCACTGTGGGGCCAGAAGCACCAGAAGCAGGACAGTGGCCTGTAGGCATGAACCATGGTTTCTCAAGCATGGTCCATCTGGTAATTCTACAACTTGTTGGCCTCTTCCAATTTATAAGTCAGAGTCTCTGGGGAGATTTGGAAATAATTCTTAAATACAATAAAATGTGGGAATTACTGAGAGAGAACATACTAAGAATCATAAATCTAGGCAAAATTTTCAAGTACCCATTTTGCACAGAATAATGGCCTTAAAAGTGTCCATGTCCAAATACCCAGATCCCATGAATAGGATGGTTAAGTCACACGGTAATTGGGAATTAAGGTAACTGATGGGATTAAGGTTGCTAGTCAACTGACCTGAAAATAGGGAGATTATCCTGGGTTATCCAGTGGGCCCAATGTAATCAAAAGGGTCCTTAAACATAAAAGAGGACAGCAGAAGACAAGAGCCAGAGAAGGTCATGTGACCACATGGAGTTGACCAGAGTGTCGCAATGGGAGAAGGATTCAGCCTCCTTGCCAATGCAGGCTATGAAGACAGAGGAAGGAGCAATGAAGCAAGGATTCTGAGCAGCCTCTAGAAAACACAAAAGGCAAGGAAACAGATGCCTGCTAAGAGTCTCCATTAGGACCACAGATCTGCCGACACCTTAATTTTAGCCCAGGAAGGCCTATGTCAGACTTCTGATCTACAGAACTGTGAAATAATAAGTTTGCATTGTTTAAACCACTAAGTCTGTGGTAATTTGTACAGCAGAAATAGAGAACTAATATAAAAGCTTTATGATAAATGCCTTTATTCAATGATATTAAAAGGCGTGATATTAAAAATGCACATATATAGCATGGTTTCTGAAAGGCATAAAGTTTAAGAGATTTCCAAGAACACACACCCAAAATTTCCACATGTTAGAATGAGGTCATATCGCATGAGGCTTAATTTTTTTTTTTTTCTTTTTTTGCATGAGGCTTAATTTATACCAGTTCAGTCGTATTGGATATTTGGATGTCTCCCTCCATGCTTCTAAAGATCCATTCTCTACTCTGCTCTGTGCCCTGGTACACAGGCTGCTGAGGACTGGTCTCCCTCACCTCTGTTTCCCAGATGGGTTCCACCAATGGGAGGTAGCAGCAGGAGTCTGGAGGGCACTTGGGTGCCAACATTGCACCCAATGAGTTCTCTCCTTTGATTTTGTGCTCTAAGCACCTCACTTGCATACTCAACAGTAACACCAAGGAAAAAATAAAAAACTCTAGGGTCCAGCACAGTCTTCCCAGAGTAGGTGAGAGCCGGAAGACTACCATGAGCCCAGCCAAAGAGCGTCTGGAATACCTCACCAATTCTTACATGTTTCCTCCCATCAAACAACTATGTGGTCAACTATGTCACAGGCCATGGCTGGGAAGACAAATGAGAAGTTAAGAAAATACAACCCAATAGTACCAACAAAAGCAATTTAATTTGAAAAAAACTACCCTAGAGTAAACAAATTTCATATATGCAACGTTGCTATATGCAAATCACATGCAAATATAAATACAACCCTCCCTAGGGATAGCTTTTTCTTTGTTTTCTCTAGTTTCTAAACCAAATCCAATTTGGAAAGTAAAAATAGAAAATTATCCTGTGGTGGGATAAAATTTATTTGTAAATAAAATTTATTTATTTATCTCAACACCTCTACCAATACCGCCCCCCCCCCGACCCACAGTACCCATTAGCCTAAAGTGATTTGTTCATGCTGAAGAATTGTGTGACACTGCCATGCACTAAGTAAGATGGGTAAAGTACAAGAACATACCTGGCCGTGTGTGTGTGTGTGTGTGTGTGTGTGTGTGTGTGTGTGTCTGGGCCTGAGAAAGTGAGGGATCCGTCTTTTAGGAAGCCATCCTAGATCTGCAGTCCTCCCTACCTGTCCAGCAAAGACTCCCAAAATAAATTGTTCTCTCTCTTCTGTGGCCCCACAGAGTCCTACTCAGTGGCTCCTGGATGCATGAAGGGGTGAGTACAAAAATAATAATGAGCACTGCAAAGTCCGTGGATGGAGCAGCCATGGAAGTCCACAATGTATTAACTCTCGACGTGCATTACCTGTGTATTTGGGGAATCTTCCACTCCTTATCATCCATTGGCTCCCTACTGCCCATCCTTGCCCAAGATATTTTTAGAACAGAACAATGACAGAATGATTTATAAGAAGACTGTGGCAGGAAGAAGGTGATAATGTGAATATTCTGAATAAGGCTGCAAGGAATTTAAAAGTTGGACCTTCCCTGCAAACATTCGTTTCCTTCACATAAACAGGAACACCAGAGTCACTGGCACTTATTTTTAGAAAAAAAATCTAAAAGGTGCAAAAAAAATAAATAAATAAAATAACAGTCCCTTGTTTGTAGGCTAACATTTCTGCCCTGGGGCAGCATTCTCAGCTGGAGAGGGGTAGCGTCCTATTAGGGCACTCTTAGCAGGCCTACCTGAGCCGGGAAGAACCAGAAGAAGAGGTTGCTGTTGTAGGTTTTATTCACGGTGATGTAGCCAGCGTAACTCTTCACATTCAATCCTGAGAAAGCAGTGACCAAACTCTTTGTTTTTGCTGGCGGAAGAAAAAGTTTACCCAGGGATTAGAAAAAATAATACAGTGTGAGCCATCTCCCTCTTGGCCTGTCTTCTCCTTCCCAGGGGCCAGGTCTGGGATGGATGATCCAAAAGGCTACAGAGGATTGGCACAAAGGTACTTACTGTAGCAAATTCCAGCCTCTCCTGGTCAATGCCACATACTCAACATTTACAACTTAGCCAAGGACAAGTGACAGTTTTGACATTTTTTTGCGTGTGTGAACTATAAGATTTTTTTTTTTTTTTTTTAAGAAAAAGAGAATAGCACCTATCCTCAGCTCCAGTCTGAAAAGTAAGCCGTGGTATTCGCATTTGGGTCCCTGGGAAGGCCAAAGCAGAAGTCACCCAGTTCCAAAAGGTGAGGCAGTTGCAAGAAAAACAACATAGCTAAGTAGCTCTTGGCCTCCGGAAGGCCTGTATCTCCACACTCTCATTATTATGAAAGCAAAAGGCCTGCCAGTTGCATTAAGGGAAATGGGCTGACGCATGTGGGCAGGGTGGGAGGCTGGGGAGGGTAGGGAGGGGCAGCCAGCGAGGCTAGGGGTGACCTCGTGGCTGCTCAGAGGAAGCCAAATAGGACAACAGGATAGTTGTAGAGAGCAGAGGTCATGGCTTTTTATGGCACCAAAGGGCAGGAACATGGAGGGGGAAGAGGGGCTGCTCAGATGGCTTGAGAACGTCCAGGAGTAAATAGTACTATGAGGTGCAAATACTTTATTATTTATTTATTTATTTATTTATTTATTTATTTATTTATTTTTAAGATTGTATTTATTTGTTGGAGAGAGAGAACATGTGAGTGGAAGAGCAAAGGGAGAAGGATAAGCAGACTCCATGCTGAGCACAGAGTCCCACAGATGGGGGGCTTGATCTTATGACCCCGGGATCAGGACCTGTGCCAAAACTGAACCCAAGAGTGGGATGCCCAACTGACTGAGCCACCCAGGCACCCCTCGAGGAGCTAACACTTTAAGGCCACAGTCCTGAGGGCTTTACATTGGGCGGTAGGTATAATTATTAGCCCCACTTTACAGATGAAGTTCAGAGAGGGTAAGTAACTTGCCTGAGGTCACATGGCTAGTAAAGGGGAGCTGGGATTCAAAACTAACAGTCAGGCTGCAAGGCTGCAGAGTCTGTTCCTTCTCTCATCCTGCTACACTGCTCGGGACCAGAGAGTTATTCAGAAAGCATGGGTGGCAGGGAGTGAGAGGAGGAGCAGTGATTAGGAAAAGAATGGAGAAGAAACAGGAAACAGATGGCAGGGTGTATGGGGAACTAAAAGAGGAGGAGTCTGGGTGAAGAGAGGCTCCTTGGTGGTGACAAAGCAAGCATCCCCCAAAAAACTAATGATTCAAGAAAAGCTATTTATGTCTGACATGTATTAAGTTAGAAACTGGTTAATAGAGAGGAACAGGTCCGGAAGCCTGGTCCTTCACACATGCCACCAACTAAAGATGCCCTTAGCGGGGTGCTGGAGCCCAGAGGCTCTGGAGTGCTGTCAGTGCCTCTTCCCAACCTGGCACTCAGCAACATCCCTGCTAGCATGCAATGAACTGTGCTAAGGATGTTTATACTCAGGGATGGGCGCTACAAATCAGGGCCCCGCCCCTCAGAGCCGCTTGTGAAACTTAGCAGCACACCATGACCCAGGGGCTGCAAGTTTCTCTTTTAAAAAATAGTGTCCCTCCCCTCGCAGGGAGACTCTCCTCTAGAACAGCACCGTTTCCTTTCCTTTGCCCTTTGCTGATCCTCACGCTGCTACTGGCCGGCCCTGTGGTCCTTTGGGCAGTCATTTAACCTGTCCGCGCTTCAGTTTCGCATCTGCGAAGGTGGATGACCTCATGGGTCAATGAGAGTAAGAGGCCGTACATGTATAACCTTTAGACAAGAAGCTGGGTCTTCGGGAGCTCAGCTATTGTTACCTGGGGAATGCACCTGCTGATTAGAACAAGGAGCAGAGGCGATGGGGAGACAAAGGCAGGGTTTCCACGGCAGTTTCCAGAGGGTCCTGCTAAGCCAGTAGAACAAGGACACAGGTTTCTGAATCGGGCAGACCCAGGTTTGCGATTCCAACTAGGCTCCCTGACAAGTTGCTTTATCTCTCAGAGTCTCTCTTTCCTCTTATGCAAAATGTGAGTACTGATTTCCCCACCCTGGGCTTTCTGCGAGGATCAAATGAAGAAAGCTGCACATAAAATGAGACTCCCCCAAGGGAAGAGAAGATTGTCACTAGCTCGCATGAGCCTCCCCACCTGCAGTCTAGAAGACTTTGCTTTTTTCTGGCTTAGTCCAGTTCCCCCAGGGAAGATCGCTTAACTCAATTCAGCTTCTCTAGCTCTTTCTGTGCTCTTTCCAAAGAGATCTATCCTTCCCTACCAGAAAAAAGGCAAAGAAACAAGAAAGGGAGAGGGGCATTTTAAGAAAAGGAAAAGGGAGATGTTTAGGGAAAGTGGTATGTGCCAGCCCACACCCTTTCCCCACCCAGCAGCCTTGCTTCCCTCCACCCTCTTTTGCTTCCGCTCTCAATTAGCCCAAAGAAGGATCACCCTCCAGGGCTGGGCAGCCTTTCAAAACCTTTTTTTTTTTCTTTTGGCCATTTAAAAATTGAGATCTAATGCACATATAATGTTATATTAGTCTCGGATGTGCAACCTAACCATTCAATATTGCAAAGTGGTCACCACAATGTCTAGTAGATACCCATCACCACACATAGTTACAAGTTTTTTTTCTTATAACAAGGACTTTCAAGATCTATTCCCTTAGCAACTTTCAAACATGCAATACAGTATTGTGAACTATAGTCACTCTGCCATACATTATTCTATCCTCAGGACTCATTTCTTTTATAATTGGAATTTTGTACCTGAAACGCTTCTGACATATTTTCCCCCAAACTATTAATCTTCTCAAAATCAGAGAACCACGCCCCCCCCCCAAAAAAAAGGAGGATAGAGAACCGAAGATGGAGGGGTTGGGAATAAGTGAGATGTGAATCACAGAGAGGTAAGTGAGCAGGAGAGGATTCAAAAAAGAAGACTGAGAAAAATGAGAAAGGTCAAAGTAGAATGAGAAAAAAAGGAAATATATAATAGAAAGGAGCTGGCGGGAATGGAATATGGGAGAGAGATGATTGAATCAATCTATCTCTCTGAGGCCAGCACAGCACAAGGTCCGCTGGCCTGCTCTGAAAATGACTCAGATGCTCTCCCAGCCCCTCCTTTTCTGAGGATTCCAAAGTTGCTTGCCTGCTATCTTTTACTCAGGTACATTTGCTGCCTTCCCTTCTAGACCAGAGGCTACTGGAAAGCAGGGAAATTGTCTTGTTTATTTTTGTACCCACAGAGATGCTGATTTAAAAACTTAAAGACATTCGATGCTCACTTTTTAATGAATGTTAGTGAATGGATGCATGAATTAATAAACTAAAACCTGTCGCACTGACAATGCACTAAAATCAGCATATTTCTACAAAATCTTCCTAAGGAAGGCAGGCCTTATGAAGATCTTAAGAATTTAGAAGAACTTTTCCCTGCCTCACAAAAAAAGTGTTTCACTCCATTTCAACTTTTAAATTTCCCTTAACAAAATCATGGTAAAATAATTAAAAGTTCTTTCAACTAAAATGATATTTCATACTTTCAAATGTTGGGTTCATCCTTCCAGAGCCTATTAATGGAATGTGGAAAACAAATTCCCAAGATGTAGGAGTTTCTTACTTCCTGGAACTATGACTCACAATACAAATGTTCAAAACAGTTAAAAAAAGGAAAGGTTTTCTTTGAAGTGATTTCACTTCCTCCTTATTATTTACTGCGGTTACCAATGTTTGTGATATTAACACTTTGAAAAAGTTTGGAATGTGACCAAAGAAGGACTTGAACCCCCTAGTCAGGGTGCACATCATATTCACAAAGACTCCAGGACGGAGAAGATGCTGCCAGACCATAAGTCATAATAAATTTACACCTTATAACAAAATATTCTTTAAAGTTTGTGAAAAGGCTGTGTCTGTTAGAATTTTAAAATTTGCCTCCTTTATTCATTTTGCTTCAAGGGTTTATTCTAGCTGCAGAGAAAGCAAACATGCAATTACAATTACGCAAAACTAAATCAGCTAATTGGGAGATTAAAAAGTTAAAAATCCCTTTGTCTTTTTGTGAATTACTATTTATCTCAAGAATGTTCCATTGCGATCCTAAGACTCACGTTCCTAAGGTTTTGACAGACTCAATAAACAAAAGGGATTTAGGGGAATGTGCTGACCATCTGTCCAGGGTTTCCTGAACTTTCAGTAAAGCGGATGAATAAAATTATCCTTAATTATGTTATCAGGACTGCATTTGAATACCCAGATGTACCAGATTTCAGATCAGCCACTTAAAATTCCATTCAAAGATTCTGACAGTGTAACAGAACTGTAGAAAGTGACATTACATCAGATTTACTATTTTAAATGTTGTCCCTCATCAGATGGTGATCCATCAGAGTTGGCACAGAAGGACAGAGGATGAAAACTACCTCCCTCAAGAGTTTCTTCACTGCTGCTGATGACCACAATGGTGAATCGCTTGTAGGCAACAAATACAAGAATGGGAGGGATGCGGAAGGTCTCTCGGATGGGCTTCTCTATATTCTTTTCACTTGCTTCTTCCAGCTATATGATGTGACACACCATCACAGTTGTCTTCACCAAATGCCTCTATTAAAACTATACACATCCCTTCTCCATCTGCCCAAATCTTACCTAGTGCCTTTCAGCTCTGGATCTAGTCACACATCGCAGTGGCTCATAGGTGGGGTTCTGGAGTCAGCAAAGATAGGTTTTAATTCCACCTTTGCCATTTACTATCGTTAAATGGCCCTGAGCAAGATACATAATTTCTCTGGGCCTCAGTTTTCTCATCTGTAAAATGGGAACAATAATTACGCCTTCTTCATTAGGGTTGCCCTGAGTATTAAATAAGCTAAGATGTGGGTTACACCCATCTCTGGCACGTAATAGGGTCTAAAACTTAAATTCCGCAAATATTTATGTAGTGCCTATTACATACAGAAATTGTGCTAAGTCCTGGGAATATAATTATTAAATATTAGCCATTTGCTATTTTGACTACTACACCAGTACTATTTTCTGGACTCTACCAACCAATAGGATAGCTTCCTTCTCAAAATTTCCAGCATGCCTACTTCAAATGTAATACTTTAGTGTTTTAGCTCACTGCCTTATTCCTTGTTTCATGTGTGTGCATCTGGTCACTTCAGAATAGCACAAGAGTCTTGGGGTGCATGGGTGTCTCAGTCAGTTAAGTTTCTGCCTTTGGTTCAGGTCATGATCTCAGGGTCCTGGGATCAAGCTCCTCGAAGGGCTCCTTCTGCAGCAAGGAGTCTGCTTCTCCTTCCCCTTCTGCCCCTCCCTGACCTCATTCTTTCTCTCTCTCTCTCAAACACATAAAATCTTAAGAAAAAAAAAAGAACACAAGAGTCTTAAACAAAAGGAAGTAAATTACAGCAGGTATATTACAGAAAAGAAGTCAAAAAACCTATGTCCTAAACGCATCTCTGGTATTCTTATCTACACCTCCTTGGGCAAGTCATGTAAGGTATTGGAGTCTTGAATTCCTCTCACCTATGGATTGATAGGACTGTTTATGAGTATTCAACTCCTTTTCGGCCCTAAACTGAAAACATGCTTTGATTTATTGTTAATGAACATAATCTAAGTTGTCAGTGCCCATTTTTTTAAAGAAACCAAAAAAATGGTGATCCATTTTGGTGGATTTGGATATTTTGCTTCTTCATATATGTCTAGCAATGTGAGCCTGTGCCACTGGGATACCATCTTTTCATGACTTTTCCACATCAAATAAAAATGAATCTTTTTTTTTTAAAGGACTGACTACATCATCAACTGTACCCTGATGTACACTGACTACACTACTAAAGTTTTTCGCCTTCTCTTAGAAAAGAGATAGGAGATGTGGAATCATGTGTATGCCAGAAGACATATGACCAGAACTCAAAAGCACTTTTAAGATACAAGAATGTGTTGGTTTTAAAGCAAACGAAACAAAAATAAAAAATAAAAAAAATTGATGATATCCTATTGGCTATGATTATATTTCAAGTAAAGAAAAGTTGCTTTATTTTAGAACTTTTCTATAGAGGACTTATTTTTGACTTTATTTTTGATCTTTTTTGATAGACTTATTTTTGATCTTTAAAATAAATATTTCCCTAAAATTTCCAGTATCACTTCCACATTCTCATGCTATCTACCAACCTAGCAGCCTCCCAGTCATTAACTAGGTTTTCCCACCTGTGATTAGAGATAAACTTCAGTCCTTCAAAGCAAACGCCCCCATCTATGTGCCAGCACCATGTCTCTCATCTACTTAAAGAAAGTACTCCTGGGGCACCGGGTGGCTCAGTCAGTTAAGTGTCTGACTCTTTTTTTTTTTTTTTTTTTTTGACTCTTGATTTCAGCTCAGGCATGCATGATCTCAGGGATGTGGGGTCGAGCCCCATGTCGGGCTCTGCAATCAGCACAGAGTCTGCTTGTTCCTCTCCCTCTGCTTCTCCCTCTACATCCTCCACTGGCTCACATGAGGTCTCTCTCAAATAAATAAATAAAATCTTTTAAAAAAAGAAAAAGGCAAGTACTCCTGAAATCGTTACCCCCACCTTGATCAACTTCCCCCTCTGTTGGATCATTCCTATCAGCAAATACATGTCTCTTACCTTCTTAAAAACCCTTCCTGCCCCCACAGCCCCCTCCAGCCACCACTCCATTTCTCTGATTCCTTTTACAGACAGCATCTCAGAGTAACTGCCTCTGTGCTATTTTACAGTTCAGGAGCCTACTAAAGTCCAGAAAGACAAAGTAATTTATCTATGCAGTGATTTTCCTAAATATAAAAAAAAAATTAAGAGCAGGGGCATATCATAAATTTTAATCTCTGATGATAGCAAATGACACACTTTTCCCTATGAGTAATATTATAGAAAACCCCACAATTTCTAAATAAAAAGGCATTCACAAACACTAGTATTTATGGAGCAATGTACAGGTTACAAAGAGTCTTTATGTGCCTTTTCTCATCTGATTCTTAACATTCCTGCAACTTGACTAAGAGGTTATATTCCATCTTGTTAATGAGGGAACTGAGGCCTAGGAGGTTTGGGTAACTTGCTGGGCCGCGCGGCCCAACGCTGTGCCTGTGGTCAGAGGCTGAGGAATGAGATAGGGTGTAAATCCTGCAGCTACCAGTTGGTGTCCATGTGACTCTGGCAAGTAACTTAATCTGTCTGCTTTAGTGTTCTTGTCTGTCAGTCAAATGGATACAACGCCTTGGGTTGGGAACCAGTAGCTGACGTGTATGGAGTTCTAAGGAGAGTATTAACTTTATTAAGTCCCAATTGTGGCCAGGCATTATGCTAGTTTTATAAATAGAAGTGTAAAAATACCAGAATATATTTTGAAACCTGTAAGATAATTGCTTTAAAAAAAAAACTGTTGGGCAGCCTGGGTGGCTCAGCAGTTTAGTGCCGCCTTTGGCCCAGGGTGTGATGATCCTGGAGACCAGGGATCAAGTCCCATGTCGGGCTCCCTGCATGGAGCCTGCTTCTCCCTCTGCCTGTGTCTCTGCCTCTCTCTCTCTCTCTCTCTCTCTCTTTTTCTCTCTCTCTGTATCTTTCATGAATAAATAAATAAAATCTTTTTTAAAAATGTTGAAAATATGCCAATGGTTTTCTGATTTTATTAAACTTACCTTCTTTGAGTTTCCCAGCTTCAATGTAGGGAGTAAGAAATAATGGCTTTCCTACGTCTCCCTTATGTGGTACGGAAACCTGAGCTCTTTTGTATAATGAGTGAAAGAGCCCATCACCACCAGGGCAGAACATGAACAGGGCCACCAAAACAATCGCCTTCCACGTGGCACCAACCATTCTCCTAGTCCTAGGATGAAAACAACAAATGAATCCAAAGAGTAAATATTTACCAGCCTTTTGACATACAAGATATTCATTTATTTTCATTCAAAAAATATGTATATTGTAAAAAAAAAAAAAAAAAAAAAAACCAACCCAAAGTATATTGTGTGTCAAAGCCCCTTGCAAAGCATCTTGGATACCACCTGAATAAAACAGACCCAACCCCTGGTTACCCTGAAGTGAATAGTCTAAGGGGCTGTTCATGGATTTATCATTATCACTAGAAACAACTTACATTTCTAAAACTGTGGTCTAAAAAGTAAATTCAGTACAGGATTAGATAAAGCCTCAGGACAACAAGGACTCTAACTCATCACCGAATGAGTTGGCGGAGACAGTTATCGACCACAGGAAGGGAGAGGACTGAGAACACACCTCAGACTAGGAGAACCCAGGAAGACCTTACCAATCGGATGTGAGTAAAATGTGGGTGGAACCCAGATGGGCAGGAGAAATAGGGAAGGCATCACTGATGGGTCAAACAGCTTGAGCAAAAGTGAGACTTCAGTTGTCCATGGGTACTTTGTAGAGAAATTTAAAATAAAATGGATTTTCCGCGTACCCCTTCTCTTACAAACCATAAACTTTGATTCCGAGAACAAAAAAGAAAGAAGGAAGAAAGGGAAGGTCCTAAAACTATCCCCTATAGCTAGCTATTAAGCTCAAGACCTACACCTCAAACTTTATGAACACAGCTCCTCAAGGGTCTTCAAATCTGGAGTTTGCCTATTTATCTCAGCTGATAATAATAATGGTTTAAAATTGTATGATGAGTTCCTTAAACTTCTACATAAACATGTAACTTGTATTTACAATGGACTTTCCCATGTGTCTTCAGTTTATTTGAATATCTTAATAGCCTGACCGAGAAATCAAACATTACCATCACCAATTTTAGATAAGGAAAACTTGATTCAAAGGACTATCTTATCCAAGGACATGCTGAATCCCATCAAGGCAAAGACCAGATTAAGGTAAATCAGGGGTAGAGGCAGGGCTGGATCTCATTTTTTTCTGAAATTTTGATGTTTTGTTCATCATGGATTTTTTTTGTATTAATTTTGATGTTTTCCAAATATTGCATTAAAATACTATGTATCATGATTATTGAGTTTTTCGGTAATCTCTTGAATTTTACCTTGGGCAGGGGCCTCAGTTGATTTACCTTAATCCTTAATGCTAAGTGTTATGATCCTATATCAGTGCTATTATTATTCTGCACTACTAATTAAGCATGATCCAAATTCTTAGCTCTAAAGTCTAAGTAAAGTACATGAAATGAATAAATACTTTACTCATTCAGGTTTCTGGATATAGAAAGAAATATATAATTATGCCAATATAATGTCTGCTTTGGACTGCTTAAAATAGTGCTTTAAAAATGCCATGCCATTAAAACATCTAAAAACATGAAATGTGTAAAAATCTATTACTACATGCTTATCACAACCCAAGTTGGCACAACATGAAAATACTGGTTGTAACAAATTTTAGACACAATTCTCCAATAAGATAAACATTTATAATTATAATTTGATCGAATATATAATGCTTGTCAAATCTTTCATGGTTAGCTTAATAGAATTCCCCATACTTCATGTAAACAAGCCCAACCAAATATAATATGTAGCTAAAAAATGGTTTTGCCTATTATTGACTATAATAAGGAACAAAATGAATTTAAAAACTGAAATTAGTCCCAAGAAGCCCAAGGGTAATGACCACTATTGCACTGATAAAACTTTTTGTTTTTTATTATGTGCACTTATTACACTGATGTTTTAATAACATAATTACTTTCAAGGAATACTTAAAATCAACAATCTTACTAGCTGGTTCAGGGAAAAAAATCTGTGGAATTAAAAAAATACTGGAAGAAGCTCTTCCAGTAAGAGGTGTTTTGTTTTTTGTTGTGTGTGTGTGTGTGTGTGTGTGTGTGTGTGTGTGTGTGTTTTTCCTGGCGGCAGAAATAAGAACCTAATCACACCATCTAATTTCTCAATCTTCCTGTTGCAAACCTCCAGCTCCCTTTAATGGAAGTCATTAATATTTAAATAACCAGGGTAGTAACAACACTTCCCCTTGTAAGCAGATGTTGACTCAAAGATGTTAAAGAAGGAAAGAGGTAAAACTCATCTTGTTTTAATTGACATAAATCTAATACGTAAAAGTAAGAGTTGGGTCAATTTAGCAGATCTCATTAACATTTAATCAAATAACTATTAGACTCATGGTTTCTCGTGTTGGTGAATTAAAGCAACAACATACTTCATTTCATAATTCCCATTTAACCATCAGAAATCCTGAATTGTGCTTGGCTGTCACCTCTCCTCACAAAAATGAAAGCTATAATCACAAATGGAGAAGTTTTTTTTTTTTTTTCTTAAATCCTTCTCAAATGTTTTTGCTTATCCTAAATTAGCCTGAATCTTATCATGTATTGAACATTTATTGAGTACTTTCTAAACAAAAAACCTGGTACTAGAAGCTATTGCCCACAGAAAGTGAAAAAAAAAATAACCATACAATTTATCATGTCTATTTGAAATAATATGAAAACATTGATGCTATTTCCAGTTCAAATACATCATATTGAAGGATTCAGGCACACTGTTCCTCCTAATGTTTAGAAACATAAAAACCTAAGTAAATACAAAGCAACATTGGCAGAATTAAATAACCTAAAGGTCAAAAGTATATGATTTGCTAAAATTGTCTTACTAAACTTTAAATATTATGGTTGGCAACCATATGTCCAAAGTACAATGTTTTTCTATAAACACAGCTATTTATCATAGTGTTCCTTAGAATAATAAAAACTGTCAACACTGCAAACAATTTAGAATAAGTAAGTTGTTGTACACCCAAAAGATGGAATTATACACAGCAATTCAAATGATGAGAATATTTTGGAAAATATATTAAAACATTAGGAAAGAAGACCAATTATACTGGATATATGGTAGTTTCTCCTTAGTTAATACTTCTTTGAAATTTCTAAATTTTCTATAAGAATTACTCTTATAATTAGAAAAAAATTAGTTTTTGGTTTTGCTTTTGTTAAGATAAAGTGAAGCAACTGAAAGACATGGCAAAAAATGCTTGTTCCTTATTCCTTGTTATACCTGGTTATGACCTCTTGCGTTTCCTAGGAATAAGGGTTCTGTTTGTTCTTTATTAACATTCTTCTTTCTTTAACATTCTATGAAGATGTGTCTTGATCTCCTAGAGCCATGGAACCTCAAGACTCAAAGTAAACTTTCTCTTTGGTAAATTATAGGGCTCTGCATAAATGTGAGCTGCTTTATAATAATAATTACTATTATTATATTGTATTTAATTCTGCCTGGAATAGAGTCCATAACAAATGTGTACATAATTGGTATTGGCATATATTTGTTGAATTGATGTGTCTAAATAGTGAATCATATTTTTGACAGATATGAGATATTAGATATTCATGTGGTCCAATTCTTTCATCTTGGAGACTAGAAAACTGGAGTCAGAGAAGTACGTAAGTGACTTAAGATTACACCATTGGCAAGTAGTAGGGCCAAGACTCAAAGCAAGAATTTATTTATGGCTGTAAATCGAATCTGCTTTCCACACTTCCATCTTTGGTCACAATTATATTCAGATAATTCTGTTATTGTCTCAATAGATAATTAACAGCCTGTAACACTCCTAAACCCCTTTCTCAGATCATTAGAGCATGCAATAAAAAATAACAAATGGATAAACAGAAATATTAATAAGTAAATCTTCCTAGAGAAATTTGTTTTTTAGAAACAGTTGACCTTAATCCAGGTTTTGTCAACTAATACACTGACACTTCAGCAAGACAGTGGACTTCTTTGAATCCCAGTCGATGCTTTTAAAACCAATGGTTACTTTCCAGGATCTTTGAGAGCTAGTTGTTCAACAAAGCCATTTTTAGAAATTAAACTATAAAAGCTTACCATGTAATAAGTTTTCTTCAAAAACATAACTAATAAATGCCTAAAACTCATCACTTCATAACCATTTACTACATTTTACCAAAACTCCAGGGTTACGGTGTTTGTAGGGGTGGGCAGATGACATAATGGTTTGCTACAGTGCATTTCTTTCCAACTCTGTGAAGTCTTGTTGGTATCCTAAAATCTGCCATGGTGGGAGTAGTTACACCTCAGAAATCAGCAAACACCCCCACTCCCAGAGAGCTGGTTTTTAAACATTTACCTACACATGGTGATGTCATGCTCCTAATTTGAAAAATGAGCTGGAAACTACTTTCCATCAACTCACACTCCAATTCCAATTGAAGTGATCACCATTAGAGACAAGAGAGGACAATCCTGCCAAGTTGTCCTCTGTGTTTGAAAACAAGCGTGAACATGATCAGATACAAGGCTTCTAGACAAGAAACCTGAAAAAGCCACTGGAAACTGTGGTTTAACAAGTGAAAAAAGAATCAGGAACTAAAACTCCAGAATGAGGACAAAGAAACAAAACAGCAAATTATTAAGCCACCCCTGTTCTCTCCCTCCTGCTTCCTTCTTTTATATTATAGATTATTCCAATGAAAGGATAGGAATTGTTCATGTAATAATTGCTGTATGTGCAGTAAAATAGCTATTTGGATTCCGGCTCCATTTTAACTGTCTTTAGTAGCTCCCAACATAGTAAAAACATCCCCCCCCAAAAAACAAAACAGGCCAGCTAGTAAAAGACATTTCCATGAAATTTGTAATAAAAGAAAGGTACAAAAAAGTGGTTCCTCTACTTTAAAAAGATTTAAGCACATCTCAAGATTATTCAAGCATATCCAAAGCACCCGAATCCTATAATGAAGAGCTATTGTGCAACCCTCACCTAAATACCAAATCTAGCTCTTTTGCTAAAAGATTTAGATGCAAACAAGTGGTCTATTTATTTATACAAACAAACCTTTATCTAAGAAAACAAACTTCTGTATAAACAGACTTTTATTTTGAGGGATCCACTACTCATTTTCCTCAAGACATCATTTGAATTTCTCAAATTGATATTTGAAGTACTCTTTTCCCAGGAAGGACATAGTACTAGACACACAAGGTGAGAGGTGGTGATAGGCAATCTTCTGCTGAGAGGGCAGTGAGACCATGCTTATCTCCTTTTCACAGGCCACCCCTCTGGCATCAGACAGGGGTGTCTAATCTTGCTAATGACTTAGTTGTTCCCATTCTCGCCATCTTATTTTTGGACTCAAGGGAAAGGGAGGTAAACTTGAGTTATGCAGCAGGTAGAGGATGAAAAGAATTAGGAAGAGGAGGAATAATATTATCTGACACAGCAGGAGGAAGCTTTACCTTGAAGTCTCACTCCAACCAGAAGGAAAATTTGAATGGGGGGTGGTGGGGAGAGTAAAAAGTAGACATGTCTCAAAATGTTAATAACAGTTTTAAAACAGAAAGACATCCTCATGATCCTCATGAGGCCTCGTCATAGTAATACCAGTAACAGCTACCAATCATTGAACATTCTCTATATACAAGGAAATGTGCTAATTGTTTTATATTTTTCCTCCCACTTTAGAGATGAGAAACTAATCCTCAGAGAATTTAAGTTATTGGCCTAAGTTCACACCACTAATAAGTGGTAGAGCAAGGAGTTAAGGCCAATCATAATCAGTCTACAAAGAATATTCTACAGTCGCAATACTGGCATCTCCCAAAATGTGCTATGTGGGCCAGGGTCCCTCCTCCTTATTCAGGTAAATCTGGAAGTATTATATATTATATCCCTGCAGAATTAAACGATTATGTTGCTAAGAAGTTCTGTTGTAAATAAATCTGTTAAAACTTTAGCCCAGTATTTCCCAAACCAATAATTTTTGATCAGGAAAGAGTTCTTATTTTTTTGTAATAACTAAACATTTTATGTAATGCACTCTGTGACCTTTACTTATTCAACAAAACATGGTGGTGAAACATTTATACCCTTGGCCCTTCCTGCTGGGCTAACACTTCAGTTATGGTCTGAAAACGTCTCTGAGTAGAGCTAGCTTTAAGGATACAATGCAAAAGCTCTGAGGTACGACTAAGTTTTGTTTGTTGTTGGTTGATGAGAGTACAGGCACATGATGAGTTCAGAGGGTGCTCAGGGCCAAAATACATAGAGTTTTAGCTGTATATTCATATTCATTAGCATTAGGGAATATTAGGTCTAATCAGAATTGTGATATGTGAAATGATGGCTCTGGCTGGCATCTAGCAAGTAGACTACAGGAGAATAAGGCCAGGGTATCAATTAGGAGACTGATATAATATTCCAGGATAGATGGCAGAGGCTCAAGCTAGGAAGTAGCGGTGGGAGTGATGAGAAGTGTGAGCTACATTTTGTAGGCAAACCTACTGGTATTTACTAATAGACTAGATGCAATGGCTGAGGGGAAGAAAAGAAGTAAGGATGACTCCTAACTTTTTTTTGCCCAGAGCAACTTCATGGATTGTTATGGGTGGCATTGTGTCCCCAAAAAGATATGCTGAAGTGCTAACCCCAGGACCTCAGAATGTGACCTTATTTGGAATTAGTGTCTTTGCAGATGTAATCAGTTATATTAGAATGAGATCATACCAAATTAGGATGGGACTTTAATGCTATGTAACTGGTATTTAGCAAAGAAACACACAGAGGAGAGTGCCATGTAAAGCCAGAGAAGACAGCCAAGTGACAGTGAGTGCAGAGACTGGAGTGGTGCATCTAATGAGCCAAGAATTACAAAGGATTGCTGGCAAACATCAGAAACAAGAAGAGTCAAGGAAGGGTCCTCCCTCCACCTCCTTCTAGAGATTGCAGAGGGAATATGGCCTTGCCAACATCTTGATTTTGGACTTCTATATGAAACAATAAATTCTGATGTTTTTAAGCCTATCGGTTTCTGGTACTTTTTATAGTAGCCCAAGAAAACTAATACATGGATAGTGGGACTAATAAACAACTGGAGGCTAAGAAAAATGTGGAAGGAGGCAGGATGGAGGAGGTAAAATTTGAGTCATCAACAATAAAATGGAAAAGAGAAGCTAAATTGATTTCTTATTAAGATATGTCTGGTATTATTATAAGTCAGGATTTCCCACGGGATCCTTCATGAAATATTAGCTCAGTAAGATATTAATAGATTTTAAAAGGGCAAAAGTTTGAGAAAATTTGGGTTAAACAAGCTTAAATAGGCTTCCTGGTTTCAGAACATCTCAGAGCCTTTAATTTGTTACTGGGCAAATGTGTTTATTTGACTGTGATACTATTCTTAGAGAGGTCCTGACTCCAGAGGTTTATACAAGACCTATTCAGATGAGGACACTAATTCCAAGGTAGAACAATTTTAAATCCTGGGCTAATTTTCTTAAGCTCCTACTTAGCTATTATTAGACAATAAAGCTGGAATTCGAAGCCAGATCTAGGTGATTCCAAAGTCCATGTATTTTACATGTATCACTGTAAAAATGATATAATATAAGAAAATCTGCCTCCACATAACTTTTGACATTATATGAAAGCAGAATTCTGGGTAAACTTGATTATCTCAGCATTTGCAAAACTTATAGGTGCTAAAATTGCAAGTGACTTAAGGGCATGTTTATCTGCAAAGCAGTGAAAATCACATGCCCAGAGAATGCTTTTTCTAGTGTACGTCTTTCAGTTTTGAAAACAATTTTTTAGGGGTAGCTGAAGCCCTCGGTCCTTTAGGACTTGGGGCAAAAGCACTATCTTTCAATGAGAAATACTTTTTCTGATGTAATTAGCCCTATCCTTCTTAGGATTAGCCTCCTTTTTGCTATCTACTGTAACTAAATTTCTCAAATAAAAACTTAAGATACATGGTGTGGCAAATACAAGTAGAAGACCAGGCACAATGGATGAGAATATTTTAAATGAGGATGGTCTTGGGAAATTCTGCAATGTCTTCACCTTAACCACCGCTCCCTGAGATGACAAGAAACTGTTCCCTGATTCCAAAACAGACATATTATTGCAGAGAGTAACTGCTACATAATACTCCCTTAGTTGAGTCTAATATTTCCTCATCTCCTTTTCCACACATTGCTTCATCTGGTCTTCAAAGTAGTTAGTGGCTCTCTAACAGAGACCCATGTTGATGGAGTAGAGCTGAGGTGGACTCCAAGTTCACTGGACCATCCACTCAATAAACACATATAGTTGACCCTTTATCAACATGAAGGTCAGGAGTATGACCTCCTGGACAGCTGAAAATCCATGTATAACTTTTGACTCCCCCTCAAATTTAACTACTAATAGCCTACTGTTGACTGGGAGTCTTACCGATAACATCAACAGTCAGGTAACACATGTTTTGTATGTTATATTATATACTATATTCTTACATTAAAGGAAGCTAGAGAAAATAAAATATTATTAAGGGGCACCTCGGTGGCTCAGTGGGTTAAGCGTCTGCTTTCACTTCAAGTCATGATCCCAGGATCCTGGGATCAAGCCCCATGTCAGGTTCTCCCGCTTGGCAGGGAGCTTGTTTCTCTCTCTGGCTTCACTCCTGTGCTCTCTCACTCTCTCATTCAAATAAATAAATAAAATCTTATTTTAAAAAATCAAACCATCCCAAATACCTACACACAGGTAATCAGAGAACAACAAAGTCATGGACTACTTAGCAAGAACAAAGAAATACAGAACTGAACTCCTTCATTAATTATTTTAAAATCAAGTATGCATAGTATCCAAAGTGGAGACCATAGAGAAAACCCACAGACTTGTTGATCTGGTTCTCCTGCCATAGAACCACCCTCTACAATTATCTCTATAGCTTCTGAAAAGTAAAACAAAACAAAACAAAACAAAGAAAACAAACCAAAAAATACTATTTTCACTCTCTTCCTTACTGCATTCTCACTTCTGTTGTACCATCTTTCCCCAATCATTAATGATTCCCAGATTCCCAAATTCAGAGATCTTCATCTTAATTGCCTTCTCTGACACATTGACATTACTGTTTTAGTAAATTTGCCAAATCTGTGCAATGTGTGCTTTCATGGGTCTTCTAGAATGTTTTCTTTCATGGTTCCCTCTTCCTCTGCCTTCCCCTTAAATATTGGGTTTCCTAGGATTCTATCCTTGGTCCACAGCTGATCTCCCTCCACACATTCTCTCCAGGGTGGTCCCATTACTCTAGGTAGAACTTCTACTGACAGTATTCAAATAACTGCTCTTCTCTGAAGCGGCAGGCTTATCTACCCAGCCGCCTGCTGACATTTTCACTCGATGCCCAATGGGTATATTAAACTCAACTGGTCAAAATGGAACCTGATCATTCTACTAAAACACAGTGAATTGAACACATTTATTTCTGTTTCCTCATGAATCCACTCTATTGTGAAATCAGAGACATTTTTTTAAAGGTATAAATCTCATGGCCAAAGAAAACAGCAAACATGGCAGATCAAAATTTTGTTGTTACTGTTAGATGGAAAGTGAACAAAGTTTGCAGAGAATGAAAGCAGAGTACCAATGGGAAACAAGCTAATTCACGTCACAAAACCACAAAAAAGCAAATGGTAAGTACCAGACACTGCAGAAGGCAAGGGGCAGCATGGCACCAAAAACAGAGGGACAGGTTGAAGTCTGTCACAGAGGGTAAAGCCTCAGGCCCCACCTGACCCTGGCAGAGGAAGAAACTCCTTCTACAGAAAACTTACTCTCTGAAACATCAAGTCAGAAACTCTAGACTTGAGAATATGAAATACAGGAAAAGTTAGAGGCATCCAATTTAAAACTAAGAAAGTCTACATACTAATTGCCTCTGGCCTCTCCAACATTCAGCTCTAAGAAAGCTGGCAGCCAGGACTATATGCCTCTATCTGTCACCCTATGCAAGAGAATGAAGGATTCTTCTCTCAAATATCTAAATCTACTGGGAGAAAAGTCCTATACACACTTACTTGTACTCCAACAAAATATCTTGGACCCCACCAATCAACTTATCAGGGAGCCAGTGAACTGCTGGCAAATCCCTTCAACACAATGGAGCTTCTAATCAGCAACTTTCTCACACTTAATATAAAACTAGAATCAAAGAAATGCTGGACATTGGAAGAAAGCCTTTAATTTGAAGGAAAAAGCAAAAGAAATTATTTGAAGGGAATAAGATCAGAAGAAAAAAAACATGAGTGGAATAACTCTTCAAAAACAAAAAAATATATATCTTCAAGGAGATGAGAAGGTATTGGATTCATTAAACAATAGAATACTGCCTTATAAAGGAATGAAGGACAAGAACATGCTCCTGAAACATAAGATGGTAGCAATTTTAAGGTTTTGATAAAAGAGTGGGATAGTAAATACACATAAATCTCCTAGAAAATATAACTCAAAAGAAAAGGGCTTTAAAAAATAGGAAGAGAAAAGATAAGATAATTCGGGGATTGGTTCTGGAAGATCAGCATCCAACTAATGAGAGTTCTAGAAGAAGAAGGCAGATACAATTCAGGGGAGGAAATTATCAAAGAGATAATACACAGACACATAGCAGAGGTATGACTCTCAGGTTTAAAGGGACCACAAAGTTCCTAGATTAAGGAAGGAAATGACACAGAACAGATTCTAGAAATAAAGAGACTGTCACTAACTTTCTAGAGAGAGATAAAGAGAGAGACATAGAGATATCACAAAAGAACCAAGATGTTATTAAGCTTTTCAGTAGCAGCAACAACTAGCAGCTGGGAAGATATGCCTCCAAAATACACGATAGCCAAACTGTGGAAGGAGCCTCGGTGTCCAACGAAAGATGAATGGATAAAGAAGATGTGGTTTATGTATACAATGGAATATTACTCAGCTATTAGAAATGACAAATACCCACCATTTGCTTCAACGTGGATGGAACTGGAGGGTATTATGCTGAGTGAAGTAAGTCAGTCGGAGAAGGACAAACATTATATGTTCTCATTCATTTGGGGAATATAAATAATAGTGAAAGGGAAAAGAAGGGAAGGGGGAAGAAATGTGTGGGAAATATCAGAAAGGGAGACAGAACGTAAAGACTGCTAACTCTGGGAAACGAACTAGGGGTGGTAGAAGGGGAGGAGGGCGGGGGGTGGGAGTGAAGGGGTGACGGGCACTGGGGGTTATTCTGTATGTTAGTAAATTGAACACCAATAAAAAAATAAAAAATAAATAAATAAATAAAAAAAAAACAAAATACTAAGAGGAAAATAATTTTCAAGTTAGAATTACATGCTCAGTCAAACTATCAAACAAGTGTGAGGATAAATTACAGAAATCTTCAGGTAGATATAAAGTTTCAAGAAATCATTTCTTACACTACTCAGCAAGCTACTAGTAGATGTGTTCCACCAAAACAAGGAAGAAAACCAAGAAATAGGAAGTTGGAAATTTCACTAATAGGGGAACTAATGCAGAAGAGAAAACCCAAGATGACAGCTGAGCTACCAGTGCAGGTCAGAGCAGCAAGACAGAGCAATCCACCAGCAAGATCCCCAAGGGGAGAAAAAAAAGAAAAAAGATATGACTATCACATGAGTTTTTGTAAAAAATCATATCTTTTTGTTTTGTTTCTGTTTAAGTACGATTTGCCAACATATAGTATAACACCCAGTGCTCATTCCATCAAGTGCCCTCCTCAGTGCCTGTCACCCAGCTACCCCAACCCCCCACCCACCTCCCCATCCACAACCCTTTGTTTGTTTCCCAGAGTTAGGAGTCTTTCATGGTTTGTCACCTTCTCTAATTTTTCCCACTCAGTTCCCCTCCTTTCCCTTATAATCCCTTCCACTACTTATTATATCCCACATATGAGTGAAACCATATGATGACTGTCTTCCTCCATTTGACTTACTTCACTCAGCATAATACCCTCCAGTTCCATCCACGTTGAAGCAAATGGTGGGTATTCATCCTTTCTGATGGCTGAGTAATATTCCATTGTATGTATAGACCACATCTTCTTTATCAAGGGATAAAAATCATATCCATAAGGATACTACCATTCTGTCAGCAGCTTTGGACAGAAGTCCTGCTAGTGTCACAGAAAACTAAGCAATCCAAAAAGAGGCAGTTATTCACTTGATGAAGAGTATATAAAACTGCAAGAGAAAGGCAATGTAATTAGAGCATATTACCTGGTTCAGCAAGAAGTAACACTTGAATCATAAAGTAAACATCAGATATGGATTTAGCAACAATGAGACAGTCTATAGCCAATGAACAGGGTGGGGGGCAGGGAAGTTGAGATATAAGCTAAGAGTGCTAAATTCCCACTTTGATTAATAAGTTTATGAAAATATCTCAAATTGAGAAAAAAAATGTAACTCTTAAACCAATAAGTCAAGAAATAGACTGAGTAGATTAGTTAGAAATTTGGAGTTAAATACTAGAAGAAACAGACAAAAGAGTCAGAGGACCTGAGTGGTTCAGTTGGTTAAATGTCTGCCTTTTGCTCCAATCATGATCCCCGGATCCTGGGATGGGGCCCCATGTTGGACTGCTGCTCAGCGGGGAGTCTGCTTCTCCCTATCCCTCTGCTGCTCCCCTTGCTCATGCTTTCTCTATCAAATAAATAAAAAAAAATCTTAAATAAAAAAAATAGTTGGAGGAAATCTTACAGATAATGGAAGGGTGGGGAGTGATAGGGAAAAGGACTAAATTTTTTTTTGATAAGAAGTGTAATAGGACTTCAATTTTTCACCTACATTTGTGTATTATGTTGATAAAAATCAAAAGCAATTAATAAGAACTCAAACACCAAACTTAGTATCTTCTTCCCTAAACATGTACCTACTTCTCTGTTTTCTGTCTTCCTTAGAAATACCGTCCAAGTGCTAATACCTTATGTTTTAACTATATCTCTCAGTTAAGCTGACAGTATGATCCAAAGGTGGGAAGTTAAAAACAAACAAACAAACAAAAAAAACACAACAAAACCACAAGCACAAAATGACATCACTTAGGCCAAGTCCCCAAACGAGGGCTTAACCCATAATCTAATTACAGTTTCAACTTTCCCCATAAATGTAGTCCTAACTAGTCAATCAGGGTTTTTCTGATGGGTACTAGTGAGTCTTCCCCCATGGGAAGATGAGGTCGTCTGCATGATAAGACCCCTCCTCTCTCCCCCTAAGAGACAGATGAACAATTCTTTTCTTTTGCTAATAACTTTCTTTCCCCACTCTCCTATAAAAACCTTCCATTTTTTACAGCTCCTCAGAGATCCTCTCTACTTGCTAGCCCAAATGCTGAAATTCAGAAATCACTTAATAAACCCAATTAGATCCTAAAAAAAAAAAAAAAAGGAAAGGACAGAAAAGAAAAGAAAAAATGAAATACTCTCAAAGCACTGAAGCTAGAAAAGCTAGAAACTCCAGATTCTTGATTTATCTCTCTCCTTGCTGCCTTCCCATAGCCAATCAATCATCAACTGAATCTCAGCTGTCTTTCAAATTTGCCCTCTCCTCCTCCTTAGCCCTCCTCCTGTGTCCTAATCCAGGTCTTTATCATGATTTGCCTGCACCACTGCAAATCTCACAGCTGCTGATTCATGACCCTGACCTTAACTCCCAGTTAGATGAATTTCCCCACACTCTTCATTTGCTGTTGTCTTTCCTATTTTCTTGGGCCAGGGGTTTTACACCTCTTCAAACTCTGTTACTTGGCAATGGATAACCAATACTTAAACAAGGTATCAGCATAATAGGGCAGGGGAAGTCAATAGAGGGCAGATCGCAGACAGCCTGGAAGCTCTTCAGAAACTTTATCCTCTAGTGACTGGAAACTACTGAGTGCTCTGTATTTTGAATAGAATATTACGATGGCAGTAATAGGGATG
This sequence comes from Canis lupus baileyi, assembly GCF_048164855.1. NCBI lineage: Eukaryota > Metazoa > Chordata > Mammalia > Carnivora > Canidae > Canis > Canis lupus. The sequence continues at coordinate 18,882,251 of NC_132855.1, read as the reverse complement.
GATTTATTGAAAAGAGAGAAGGCATAGATACCAGTTAATAGGCTTTACAGTAATGCAGAATTAAGAAGATGGATCCTAAACCAGGTAAAGGCAATAGTAAAGGGTGTGGATTTAAAAATACTTAGAAGGTAAAACTAGCAGAACCTTGTGAGTGATGAGATATTATATGTCGGAATAAAACAGAATGTATGCTGATTCCCAGATCTGACTTAGATGGCTGGGCAGATGGTGGTATAGTTAACTAAGATCTCCCACTACTAGATTTTGCCATGAATTATACTAGCATTAGTGCACTAACAGGTGTGCATGTATATAAAGGGAGGACTGAAGAATCTGAGAAAGCGAAAATCAGCCCTTCTGATTCTCGCAGTGTTCCCAACAGAAGAGTGACAATGTTTCTACATGGCCAAGGCCACACTGCAGGTGCAAAATGACTGACAATCCTTTCTGGGGAGTTGCTGCTTTCTTTCTTTTTTTTTTTTTTAACAATAAATATTTTTTTTGTTGGTGTTCAATTTGCCAACATACAGAATAACACCCAGTGCTCCTCCCATCAAGTGTCCCCCTCAGTGCTCGTCACCCACTCACCCTCACCCCCCGCCCTCCTCCCCTTCCACCACCCCTAGTTCGTTTCCCAGAGTTAGGAGTCTTTATGTTCTGTCTCCCTTTCTGATATTTCCTACCCATTTCCTCTCCCTTCCTTTCTATTCCCTTTCACTATTATTTATATTCCCCAAATGAATGAGAACATATAATGTTTGTCCTTCTCCGATTGACTCATTTCACTCAGCATAATACCCTCCAGTTCCATCCACGTTGAAGCAAATGGTGGGTATTCTTTCTTAGCAACGTGTCCCCAGCCCCACTTTGTTCCTCCCACCTCCTGAACCAAGACTGCTGTGATAGTCAGTTGCTGAACTGCTTTGAAAGCGACCACCACCCCCACTTCCCTGAGCCCTCCTTTGTCTCACTTAGCACAAGGACAAACCTTTCACAGGCCTCGTCCTATGTACCCAGTCCCTTGGGTATATGCCCTCCTTTGCTGCAGGTAAGCAAATAAAACTAATTTTGCATCATTATAAGTGAAGACAAGTCAGAAAGACCATACAATCAAGGGGGAAGAGACAATAAATGTAGAACCTAGAGGGCTGCTGATGGCTCTATATATTATTCTGTGACAAGAAAGCAAGTCTTTGCCACCATTCTGGAATGTACAACATTTGATTATAAAAATTTTCAAGTTCTCAGAAAAGATGAAACAATTGTACAATGTATACCCCTACCTAAACTCTATTATCATTCCACTGGTATTGATTTAGTGCCTACTATTTGCCTGGAGCTAGGCTTACCTGTAAAGACATAAAAAGCAGAGTGAAATTAGGAAACAAGAAAGAGTTTGATTTGGGTGGAGCACAGAGTTTGTAAAGGGGTCATGTGACCTTGGTCTGTGCAGTCATGTTGGAGTTGCATGGAGGACATTGAATTTCAGGGTAGGCAGTTTATACTTCACCCTAGTTGCAGTCAGGAGCCACTGAAGACATTTAAGGAGGGGAGTGTGTTGTGCTTTCGAAAGCTCATTCCAGCATTGGTGTTAGGCTGGAATGGAGAGAACCTGACATCTGAGAGCTAAATTAGGAGATTTTTGCAAAAGTCCTGGGACAAGTAAAGGTTGAACAGCTAACAGAATAGATTGGAGAGAGAGGAAAATGAGAATCGATCTTTTGGGAGCTGGGTTTACCGACTCCCCCAGAGAGCCAAATAAGATATGTCCAGTGGTCCTTTTGAAAGATAAATAATGGAATATATGGAGTCTCAAAAGAGAAGGGAGGAAAGGCTAACCCAGGATGCCTACATAAATATTTTGACCTGTAAATAATGCTAACAATTTAAAAACAGCCACCAATTAGAATCAGAATATGGAGAAAAAGTTAAGAGATAAGTCCCAAGGATATTGGGAAGATAAGATGCTAAGAATTTGCTCTTTTAGGCCAATAGATCAAAGGACTTAAAGAATTATCCCCTCCCGTTCTCACCTCACTTCCCAAGTTCTGGTTTAAAGCAATAAAAGAAAAGTATATGGTTTCAAGTACAAGGCTATTCCTACAATATCTCCAAGGGAGACAAATCTCAATGGTCTGGTTTCAGTTCAGTTATGCTTAGTAGGTGGATTTTATGGTGAAAGCACCTGATCACTGTGAACTGAGTCCATTATTGCTTAAATCTTTGGACTTGCAAATATATAGCATAAAAGTTTAAACTTCGTTCCTAGTTTTGGCCAAGGTACAGTTCTTAGCACTCTGTCCAGCTTACTCCCTCCCAAATCTATGTAGATGTTAAGGAGTCATTCTTCCAAAGGTACCTTTCAACCTATGAGAAACTTACCTACTTTCATTCTTTTAAACATTCTTAGTTCAGCCCATGAAAAACCCATATTATTAAACCCCTGGGAATGCTAAACTGAAATAGTCACATTTGCTCTTTAAAATGAACTACACTTCTTATTAAGAATGGGTCATTACCTGTTTACCTTGGGAATTTCAGTGTTAATAAATGGGTATCTGATGCTATCTGGGGCAGTAATTAAGCTCTTCTCTATCTTCCTTCAGTACATACCAGGATTGTATTCAACACGCAATCTTTCTTCTGACAAATCATATGCTTTCCAAAACAAAAGCAAAGTCATTAACAAAACACTGTCATGCTCTTTGCTTCTTGTTTTTATTTTCTCAAGGGGAGTGAACCGGTAAGCCCTGTGAACTTCCTAAATGCTCTTCTAAGTTATTTGAACTACCTGTCAGTCAAAACCCACTTATTCCTCAGGCTATAAAGTCAGTCTAGGAGAACCCCACCATAAACTGGTTTATAAGTTAGACTCATATATTTTGTGAGACCAGTCATGCCCTTCCCAAAACCCCAACTCCTACTAAAAAAGAGAGAGAGAAAGAGAGAGGGAGAATGTAACAGCTTCTCGCTAAGAACACTAGCATTACATTATAAAGAGTTTCCACTGGACTTAAAAGTGGCCTGGAGTACAAATCTAGAAAGCCCAAACAGCCAAAGGGTCTTGACAACTGTACAGACTTCCACATGCCAACAAAACCAATGTGACCTACCGTTGCCAAAAGTGTAAAGGTTTCTGAACTTTCAACTTTCTTACAACTTTCTTGAAAGTTGCTTTTCAAGTTAGCAAACTACATTTTAGCTGGATGGGTTTCTTTTTTTCTTCCTTACATCTCCGTTTTTTCTCATCTCACACCAAAAATGGTAAAAAAGCTAATGGTACATATAAGGGGAGGAAAAAAGACAAGTGCCTTTAAAACGGGGAGACCGCAGCTTAGCAAACTTAAAACATTTGCTCAAAGTCACCAACTAACAAAATGTATGGCTGAGATTTGAATCCATAAATATACCAAAGCCTATTTATTTATTTATTTATTTATTTATTTATTTATTTATTTATTTATGCCATGAGGCCAAAGCTGACCTAAAAGGTACTGGATGCTTCTATTTGGCTTCTATTTGTCTTTACGGGGTCCCACTGGCTCCTAGGAACTCCCCAGCAAGGGCTGAACCCACTTGGCTGGGAGCTGTCCTGTGCACCTCAACAACCGCCCCCCCCCCTTGAGTTTTCTCCTAATCCTGTATTCCAGGTCTCTCTCCTGTGCTTTGCTTCCATCAGCCCAAATCCCCTTTTGTGGGGCGCTCACATCAAAGGCATCTCCTGCTTCCATTCTCCCCGCAGCACCCACGGAATCAAAGCATCCCAGAGAGATGCGCTGAGGCTGACTGAGGCAGAGGAGGGTCCCCGCTTTGCACCGAGAGTCACGGGGGACCCCAGAGCTTCGCGCACCCCGGGCCGACTCCTGAACAGGGAGGTTTCCCGGCCTGGACCTGGACTAATCACCCCCCACCCACCCCACCCCCCGCGCGCGCCAGGGCCTCAGACTGTGCAGGAGCCTTCGGGAATGTTCCCCGGCCCGGTGCACCCAGAGCCTATGCCAAGCATCCCGCAGTTCCCCAACCTGGAAAACCCGGAGCCGACCGCGACCTCCCGGTGCACGCGGCCCCCCGACCCCCGCGACCCCCCGCCCCGCGCTCCCCGCCGCCCGGGCCGCCGCCGACCCGCGCGCCCTCGGCTCACCCCAGGCCTCCTCGCCCCACCGGTCACCTCTACCCTGCGGGGCGCGGCCCTGCGCTCCTCCCGCGCGCACGTGACCCAGACCTGCGGCGCCAAAGGCCGGTCCCCACCTCCCCTCCCGTGACCCGGCCGCGCCCCCCGGAGAAGCAGCAGCGGGCACCCCAGAGGGGGATCCTGAAAGGTAACGGTGCAGCTCTGCTTGGTGGGCTCCTTCCTATGTTTGGATTTTCCCCTCCCACTTTTTTAAAGCTGCTATCAGAATCTCCTTTTAAGATTTTATTTATTTATTCCTGAGAAACACAGAGGCAGAGACACAGGCAGAGGAAGAAGCAGGCTCCCCTCCCCGACCCCCCCCAGCCTGATGTGGGACTCGATCCCGGGACCTTGGAATGGACGGAGCCAAAGGCAGATGCTCAACCACTGAGCCACCCAGGTGCCCCAGCTGCTCTGACTTTGAACATTGTATTTATTTATTTATTTTTAAAGATTTTTATTTATTTATTCATGAGAGACACAGAGAGAGAGAGGCAGAGACACAAGCAGAGGGAGAAGCAGGCTCTATGCAGGGAGCCCAATGCGGGACTAGATCCCAGGTCTCCAGGATCAGGCCCTGGGCTGAAGCCCGGCGCTTAAACAGCTGAGCTACCCGGGCTGTCCATGAACATTGTATTTAAAAGTTATTCCTCACACTGGTGCTTGCTAGTCCTGGTGCTTGCAAGCCCGGTACTTGCATCTGGAAACCCGAGTGGTGTTTTACTGCCACTGTTGAGAAAGGCCCCTTGCAGTCACCCAAAGTCCACACTTCCAGTCGCGCTGATCCCCAGAGCTCACAGGGTGCCGACATTGTGTCAGGTGCTTTTCCCACAGTATCGGGTGGGAATCTTATATCCTAAGATATATTCTGTACTAAGATGATCTCCGTTTTGCAGGCAGGAAACTGAGACTTGGGTTAAGTGTCCCATTCAAGGTCACATCTCTTGTAAGTGACCTCAGGGGGTATTTTTAACCTCCTTCAGGTACTGGGGCACTGAGGCAGACCTTGAAGGAAGACAAAATCTAAAAAGGTAAGGAGATTCCAAGAGCAAGTTAAGACAAAATGCAAGAATGTCATCATTTGCTGCAAAACCAGCAGCCGAATGGCCCAGCCGACCCACTGAGCAGGGAAAAAAAACAAAACCAGTTCATTGTTATTTTACACCATTTACATTTTGGATGGTTTCTTATGAAACTAAGGCTAACTACAGCACTAATTTTGTAACCTGGGACAAATTATTTAATGTCACTGAGTGTCAGTTTTTTGGAGAAGCAATCTGGGGATCATGGACACTCCGAAACAAGGTTTGGGGAAATATGGATTTGTGGCAGGTGGCTCACAATGGACTCAGTCCCATGGATGCCTCACTCTATGTAGAGGAGTACAGCCAGTGGAGGACCAGAGGGGGGGGCCTTCTAAATTGTGGGCCTTAGCTCAAAGAAAGCTACTGGTCAAGGAATACTGGTCATGGAGCCAGTTAAATGAAAACCAAACTGAATTTTACAGTAAATAGAAAATGCATCATACTTACGCACATGTATTCAAAAACAGGTGTCATCATTTTACTGCAATCTTAATAACTTCAGAGGCATAAATGCTGCAACTTACAAAAACATTACTTGAAAATTTAATTAAACATATTTTATACTTATTCAGTTTTGTGAATTTTGAGTAACACATTTTCAGTTTTAATTTTTGTTTCATTTCCCAAGTGAAAAATGGCATACATTTATTAAAAGGAAAAAATTACATCTATTAAAATAATGAAAACTTAGAGCCAAAAGAAGTAAACTTTCAAATGACAGTTTTGTAAGTGTGTGGCATGTATACTTCTGAAGTTATTAAAGCCTAAAATTGCAGTAACGTACTTGAGGCGCTCTGTACTTGAGTTTGCGGTATGTGGGGTTTTGTACTAGAGATTAGCTTAGATTTTTAAAAAAACAGTGCACCTGGGTGGCTCAGTTAGTTAAACATCTGAGTTCTGCTCAGGTCTTGATCCTGAGGTCCTGAGGTGGAGCTATTGGCTCCAGCAGAGAGTCGGCTTCACCCTCTCCCTCTCCATCTGCCCCTCCTCCTGCTTGTTCTCTCTCTCTCTCTCAAATAAACAAAATCTTTAAAAAAAGAAAAAAGAAAGAAAAGAAAGAAAAGAAAGAAAGAAGCAGTCTTCTTTAAGAAACCTGAAGTTCAGTTGGAGAGATGAACCACTTAAATTGATCCCATAATACAATATGATAAGAGCTTTAAGGGAGGCCTATAAAAAGTACTGCTGGTACAGAGAACAGGTACCAAGTGACTGGCTAAGGAGCCAGGTGACATGAGATGACATGAAGCTGGGCATTAAAAATGAATAGACATTATGGGGAAAGGGTATAACACAGGCAAAGAACATAACCACTTGTGAATTGCTGTTGCATTCTGGGAGTGATTGACTATTCGGGGCTACCGGATGCACTCAGGATGGGTTAGCAGTTGGCTAAAACAGATATACAGAAATCAGAATGGGAAAAGCTTGAATGTCCAGCTACAAACACTGATGTCATTCAGTTAGTAGACTGGGAATTCAAGTTTTTTTTCTTTTAAGTTCAATGTGCCAATACATAGTATAACTCCAGCGCTCATCATATCATGTGCCCTCCTTATGCCTGTCACCGAGTTACCCCACTCCTTCCCACCTTCCTCCCCTTCTGCAACTTTTTTTTTTCCAGAATCACGAGTCTCTAATCGTTTATCTTCCTCTCTAATTTTTCCCCACTCAGTTTTTCTTCCTTCCCTTATGGTCCCTTTCACTATTTCTTATATTCCACATATGAGTGAAACCATATGATAATTGTCTTTCTTCGATTGACTTATTTCACTCAGCATAATACCCTCCAGTTCCATCCACATTGATGGAAATGTTAAGTATTCATCCTTTCTGATGGCTGATATATTATTTTATATATATATATATATCACATCTTCTTTATTCATCTGTTGAAGGACACCGTGGCTCCTTCCACAGTTTGGCTATTGTGGACATTGCTGCTATGAACATTGGGGTGCAGGTGCCCCTTCAGATTACTACATTTGCATCTTTGGGGTAAATACCCAGTAGTGCAATTGCTAAGTCGTAGGGCAGGTCTATTTTTAACCTCTTCAGGAACCTCCACACTGTTTTCCAGAGTGGCTACACCAGCTTGCCTTCCCACTAACAGTGTAAGAGTGTTCCACTTTCTCTACATCCTTGCCAACATTTGTTGTTTTCTGTCTTGTTAATTTTAGCCATTCTCACCAGTGTGAAGTGGTATCTCATTGTGGTTTTAATTTGTATTTCCCTGATGCTGAGTGATGTTGAACGTTTTTTTCGTGTATCTGTTGGCCACGTGTAGCTTTTCTTCAGAGAAATGTCTGTTCGTGTCTTCTGCCCATTTCTTGACTGGATTGTTTGTGTTTTAGGTGTTGAGTTTGATAAGTTCTTTATAAATCTTGAATACTAGCCCTTTATCTGATATGTCATTTACAAATATCTTCTCCCATTCTGTAGGTTGTCTTTTGTTTTTGTTGACTGTTTCCTTTGCTGTGCAGAAGCTTTTTATCTTGATGAAATCCCAAAAGTTCATTATTGCTTTTGTTTCCCTTGCCTTTGTAGATGTATCTTGCAAGAAGTTGCTGGGGCTGAGTTAAAAAAGGTTGCTATCTTTGTTCTCTTCTAGGATTTTGATGGATTTCTGACTCACATTTAGGTCTTTCATCCATTTTGAGTCTATTTTTGTGTATTGTGTGAGAGAATGGTCCAGTTTTGTTCTGCACGTGGCTGCCCAATGTTCCTAACACCATTTATTGAAGAGACTGTCTTTCTTCCATTGGATATTCTTTCCTACTTTGTGAAAGAGAAGTTGACTACAGAGTTGAGGGCCCATTTCTGGGTTCTCTATTCTGTTCCATTGATCTATGTGTCTGTTTTTGTGCCAGTACCATGCTGCCTTCATGATCACACCTTTATAATATAGTTTGAAGTCAGGCATTGTGATGCCCCTAGGTTTGGTTTTCTTTTTCAACATTCCTCTGGCTGTTCGGGCTATTTTCTGGTTCCATACAAATCTGAGGTTTATTTGTTCCAACTTTGTGAGGAAAGTCCATGGCATTTTGATAGAGATTGCATTGAATGTGTAAAGTGCTCTGGGTAGCATAGACATTTTCACAGTATTTATTCTTCTGATCCATGAGCATGAGCATAAGCATGTTTTCCTATCTCTTTGTGTCTTCCTCAATTTCTTTCATAAGTGTTTTTTAGTTTTTAGAGTACAGATCCTTTACCTCTTTGGTTAGGTTTATTCCTAGGTATCTTGTGGGTATTGGTACAATTGCAAATGGGATCAATTCCTTAATTTCTCTTTCTTCAGTCTCATTGTTAGTGTATAGAAATGCAACTGAGGAAATCAACTTTCTTAATGAAGTAAGATAAAATAGAATAGAGGAGGTATATTAATTTCCTAGGACTGCTATAACAAAATACTAATAACTGGGTGGTAATAAACAATAGAAATGTATTGTTTAACAGTTCTGGAGGCTGGAAGTCTGAATTAAGGTGTCTGCAGAGCCATGCTCCCTCTGAAACTTGTAAGAGAAGGATTGTTCTCCCCTCTTCTAGCTTCTAGAAGCCCCAGGCGCTCTGTGGTTTATGGCAGCATAATTCCCATCTCTGCCTCTGCGTTCAAGGATGTCCTCATGTCTCTTCACATTATCTTCCTTCTATATGTGTCTGTCTCTCTGTCCCAATTTCCCCTTTTGATGAGGACACCAGTCATATTGTACTAGGACCCACCCTAATGACCTCATTTTAACTTCATTACCTCTATGAAGACCTCTTTCCAAAGAAGGCCACATTCTGAGTTACCAGAAGTAAGAGTGAGGACTTCAATGCATCCTTTTTAAAGGACACAATTAATCCATGCAAAAAGAGAAAATATCAGAGTAAATCATGCTTTGTGACACTTTGTTTCAGTGTGTGTGTGTGTGTGTGTGTGTCCTAGGTCATTGTATTAGCTTACTATTGGTAGCATACCAAAATTACCACAGAATTAGTGTCTGAAAGGAACACATTTATTCTCTGGGGTTCTGGAATCAGAAGTCTCAAATTAATGTGTCAGGAGGACTGCATTCCTTCTTGAGGCTTTAGGGAAGAATCTGATTCCTTGTCATTTTCATCTTCTAGAAGGTGCCCACATTCTTTGTCTCCTGGATGCTTCTGTCTATCACTCCAACCTCTTGTTTCTGTCCTCATATCTCCTATAAGCTAATCCTCCTTGCTCTCTCTTAGAAGGATCATCGTAACCACATTTGTCCCACCAGTTAATCCAGGATACTCTTGTCATCTCAAAGTTCTTAACTTAGTCACATCTGTGAAGTCCCTTTTGCCATGCAAGGTAATATATTCATAGGTTCTAAGGGTTAGGACATGGACATCTTTGGAGGGAGGCATTATATATCACAGTCATAATGCAAACTGTATTTGTTACTATGAGATATGGTCAAAATAGCTTGAAAGCCACAGCACTGGAAGCCTGAATTTTTTTTATTAAGATGTATTGCTTATTTTCTTCTTATGAGCATAATACATGATCATTAGAGAAATATGAAGATATGCAAAAAGGTTAGATAAAATTTTTGTTGTGACTTCTCAGAGATAACCAAATGATGTATTTTTATTTAATCTTTTATCTATACAAATATATGTTATAAACAAAAATGGAATCATATCATATGGAGTTTTTTATCCTGCTTTTAGCAGTTAGCATTATATCCCAATTATTTCACACGTTGTTAATTCAAAAACATAATATTAGTGACTGTATAATGTTGAATCATATGAGTCTATTATAATTTATTCAACCATTTCCAACATTTGGTCATTTGAATTGCTTCCAATTTTTTCATATTATTAATTCACTAAGAAATATTCTCATATAAATAATTATGTGCATCTGATTATTTCCTTAGGAGAAAAATCTGGAAAGCAGAATTACTGAGTCGGAGGGTCTTTGGAAGGTTATCCAAGTTCAAAGAAGAGAACTCTGTTGGCAAAATAAAGTACATGGAGCAAAGGTGTGGATGAAGGTGACAGCCACGGGAAGAGCCGAGTTGGAAGAGTCTAGTACAAAGTACAGATAATCCCTGCAAAAGAGGATGAGCTCTTGGGCCAAACTGAGTGTGGTAGTCTCTGTATGAGTTTCCTAGAACTGCTGTAGCAAATTATCACAAACTGGGTGGCTTAAGACAACACACATTTATTCTCTCACAGTTGTGGAGAAGTCTGAAATCAAGCTGTTGGCAGGGCTGCTCTCCTTCCAGGGACTCTGGGGGAGGATTTTTTGCCTCTTCCAGGCCCTGGGAATCCTCAATGTTCCTTGTGTTGTAGCTGCATGTCTCCCATGTCTGTCTCCTTTTTTACATAGCTTGTTTCTCTGTGTTTCTTCACGTCCTCTCCTTTTCTTTTCTTGTTTTTTTTTTTTTTAATATATATTTACTTATTTGGGGAAAAAGAGATAGTAGGAGGAGGGGAAGAGGGAAAGAGAGTCTTAGGCTTGATCTTAAAACCCTGAGATGATGACTTGAGCTGAAACCAAGGGCCCAATGCTTAACCTCATCTTGAGTAGTTAGCTCTGCAAAGACTCTCTTTTTCAAATAAGGTCACAGTCTGAGGTTCTGGGTGGGCATGAGTATTGAAGGTGATACCATTCAACCCACCAGAATCTCTGTGGAAAGGAAGGTACAACTGTGGGAGGTATTTAGATACACTGAGAGGATATGGGAATGGCTAAGCATGGGGTAGGCAAAAATGATGAGTCTGTATATTTTCTTAGTTAACACTTAGCCTGTCTTTCTTAACATCCATTCTTCAGTGGACTCAAGCATCTAAAGGCGCGCATCTGGTGAACCCATGAACGATTCTGTTCTGAAGCCACCCTGCAACAGAGATCATGTGTGCTTACAGCCAGACTGTGCAGATACAATTGTCAGTAGCATGAGAGAGATATTTTAATATGTGTCTTTTCATAGAGAAAAATGTCTCCCTTCTCTTCACTGCTCACTAGCATATCTTAGTATAGTTGGCTGAACATTTCTAATGCATAATTTTACATTTCTCCCCAAATTACCATAATTGTAATCAACTTAACCATTGAAGAATCAAAATATGGAACTTGTAGAGAAGACTCAAACTACTGAAAATAATATTTTTAGCTTCTTTCTTGTACTGAGTACTCAATAGTGGACAAAAGAATGGCCTTGCAAAGAAATTGGTTAAACCTTCTTCTTTGATTGGCTTTTCTGAAAACAAAGTTTTAAAGTTGTCAGGTTGGGCAGATGAATGGATAAAGCTGGATATATATATATATATATATATATATATATACACATATATATAATGAGCTATTACTCAGCCATCAAAAAATGAAATTTTACCATTTGTAACAACATGGATGGAACTAGAGGGTATTATGCTAAGTGAAATAAGTCAATCAGAGAAAGACAATTAATTATACGATTTTACTCATATGTAGAATTTAAGAAGCAAAACAGATGAACATAGAGGAATGGAGGAAAGACATAAAATAAGACAAAATTAGAGAGGGAGACAAACCATAAGAGACTCTTAATCATAAGAAACAAACTGAGGGTTGCCAGAGGGGAAAGGGTTAGGGGGATGGAGTGACTAGGTGATGGGCATTAAAAAGGGCACAGGATGTGATGAGCACTGGGTGTTGAATAAGACTGATGAATCACTGATCTCTACCTCTGAAACTATATATTAATTAATTGAATTTATTAATATCCATAATAATTAATTATTATTGAATAATAAAATGAATGATTAATATTCATAATAATAAATTCAAATTAATTGAATTTAAATTAATATATTTAAAATATATATTAAAAAACCACAAAAACCCAAACAAACAAACAAAGAAGCAAAGAGTTGTCAGATTGGAGTGCCTGGCTGGCTCAGGTGGTAGAGCATGTGACTCTTGATCTTGGAGTTGTGAAAGCAAGCCCCACGTTGGGTGTAAAAATTACTTAAAAATAAAATCTTTAAAAAAATAATAAAGTGTCTTCACTTGAACTTAAAATAATTTTTTTAAAAAAAGAAAAGATTGGGTTCATCAATCCAGGTGACTTCAGGGTTCCCCCAAGCCCTTGTATTCTCTGCACTCACATATTCTGGGGAGACTCTGGTTTGTTAAGCCCTAATGGTTTAGAACATGAGTTGGACCCAGGTTCAACTAGAACCTGCCATCTGGTGACCTCAAGTAAGTGACTTCATCTCAGTTTTCTCATCCATACGTGGCAAAAAAATAGTATTAACTCCCTTGCAGTGTTATTAAGAGGGTGAAATGAGATAGGGTACATAAATACTTGTCATACAGAATGGGCTCAATAAATGGTAGCTATAACAATAATAATGATGATCACACAGGCTTATGACTGTCATTCTTTCCAGCTGTCTCACCCAAGATCCTGAATTGCATCCTCTCTCTCACTGTATTTCAGTGTATCTGGACACCACAGAAAAGCGTGCCCCTCCCTGACCTATGGCCAGAGCTTTGCAGTGTGCCTTATATTCCAATTAAGAAGACACAGAGAGGAGCCCATTTACACGCCTCCGTCAGGTAAATACAATTCCAGTTGTCTAGCTTCGGAGCTTTGATTTCACATTTGTAGCTGCTGCCACCCAAGATAAATGTGGACCTGTAATGAAAACAAGGGGAATTGATTAATCTTGTAGACAACCATGCCCCTCTTACAAGTGTCTGTGTCTCTCCCTGCACTTGTCAAGGCTTCTGCCATTGTTCCTTTTCAGTGTTGTTACATATCTTGGACGGGCAACCCACGGCTTTGAAAACAGCTCACAGGAAAGAGGAATGTCACAGCCTGCACATGGTATTAACTTATTCAATAAACCATCAACTACACTGCTTCCGAAAAGAAGCTAGATATGTCACATTCACAAAGTTGCAAAAACATCATCATGCTGTTGAAAAGGAGGGGAGCAGAGATGCAGCTGATATAACCCCATGGTGTTTCTGCACCTCAGCCATAGCCTTGAGAGGTAGACCCAGATGGCCCTGACCCCACTGTAAGACGCAGCTGCGTGCCCTGGAACCTTAGGGAAGTGCTTCAGTCTCCTTACACTTTGGTAAGGAAGGGCCACCTCCTAAGACTAGCCGCAGGCTACAGACCCAGGGAAGTTGTGGCTAATTACATGGTAATTACGTATAATAAGTGCTTCTGCTCTCAGCATGATTATTCTTCCCTGGGTTGCTTGCCTCCTTGTGTCTGGTTTATGTGGGGGAACAATGCCCAAATTAATCTAAGTCTTTTGTGAATGAATCAGTTTATGTTCTGATGATCCAGCACCCTTTGGCAGCAGGTGTTAAGCCTTTCTAACAAAAGACATATTTTTGGTTTCCCTTTGGCTGTGCTGAAAGCCGGGCAAACAAGACTTTGGAGGATTAAGGATGAATTATGGGATTAATATAGACTTGGCCACCAAGGACCGTAGTGCTAACCCTGTGTAAAGCTGTGAGAAATCATCACAGTGAACCTTTGCAGGGCTTCATGGTTTACCTAGCACTCTTCCTATATATCATATCTTTAATTTGCACAGCAGTCCTGCAAAGTATATATTGATATTATGATGAACCTGCCCGTGTGCGCAGTATAATATCTGATTAAGGGCACAGCGAGGCTTTAGGAGTAGACTGGTAGGGATTTGAATTCTAGCTCAACCACTCATTAGCTGTGTGACCTTCACCATGTTAATTAACCCCTCTAAGCCTTAGCCTTCTCATATATGGAAAGAGGACAGCCCTACAGGGCTGATCTGAAGATTTAATGAAATTATGTATAGAGCTGTTAGCACAATGCCTGGCCCATAGCAAGCAGGCCATTCATTGGTTGAAGGCAAAAAAATTTGCAAATGATCAACAAGAGATCAAAGAAACTAAGTAGGGAAAATGGCATGTGACATCTCTGCTTTTATCTTTCATTCAAATTTTATTTTATTTTCCTCTAATGCAAAGAGTGGTTTGCTTACTAATAAAATACTAGTATGCTCTACTTACTAATAAAATATTAAGCCTATGATTAATTGGATGATTCAAAGCAGAGTTGACCTAGAAAAGTGACTTTGCTGGTTCTGTTGTCTCTTGAGTCTGTCAAGAACCTCAAGGACTAAGTAGTATCACCAGATAAAGGAATGCAGATAAAATAGGTGAAGGATAGTCCTTGCTAGGAATACCTAAGCAATTACCTAAAACCTTATGTTGTATTTTATGTATGGTGGTTCAGGCTAAACTGCTCAGACCCTCCTGCTTGGCTAACTTCTATGGATTTAAAGGACCATTCCCTGACTTTGAAATGGCTATGCCATAGTAGCATACAGCAGCTGGGTGGAGAGGAAGACCAGTTCTCAGCTCTCTTCCTTTTCTAGTCTTTGTCCCTAGCTACAGTCTTTCTCTCAACCTTGGCTTCCTTATCTGAAAATGGAGGCTATAACACATCTCCTATTCCATCCACCAACCAGCCCCTTGGCCCCAGAGGCTGATTGAAGCATAGGCGAGATGAGGGCTATTAGGGCACTAGGTGGACCGCACGGTGTGTGTCGTGTGTGGCACAGTGGTCACCAATGTGATGGAAATTGCCTGTGCTTAATTTGTATCCCCTCCAGCCTACCCAGAGATCTATCAGGAAAAAGAGTAGAAAAGGAATGATGCCTTCCCTTTCTTAAACAGACTCAACACCTAGGTCTTAAATTCTAGACTTCTTTGCACCAAGATGGTTGGAAGAATTATTAACCTCGCCTTTCCTCTTTCTGTGCACCCAGTTGTTTATTTCTCTCAGGAAATTAAAAAAAAAATTTATTTGTTCATTTGAGACATACATATATATATGTATATATATACATACATATTTACATTTATATATACATCAAAAAAAGTTTATTTGTTCATTTGAGACATATATATATATATATATCCCCCAGATATGGGGCTCAATCCCAGGACCCTGGGATCATGTCTTGAGCCAAAAGCAGATGCTTAACTATCTGATCCACCCAGGCACCCCTCTCTCAGGAAATTTTTGACAAAAGTGAGCAAACTAAACAAAAATACAGTCTATCCTCATTGTTTGTGGATTCTGGATTGACAAATTTGCTTCCATGTTTTAGATAACAGGGCCCTCAGAATTCCTCACCCACCTGTCTACAAGAACCTGCTTCCAGAGCCTGCGGAGATTCATTCTTCACCTGGTTGGGGAGGCTCCTGCTATGGGGGTTGGATATTCAGGCTGGGCTGTGCGGGAGCAGGACAGGCTAAAAGACTGTCCAGCTCTATATCACCGTGTTCCAGCATAGAACCTCAAGGAGTCTCAAAATTCTAAATTCAAATCTGGTTCCCCAGGTTGTTATAATGGCATGTTTTTCAAGATAAGAGGGTCGAACATATTTCATTTAATAGTTTGTTACCTTAGTTTTTAACTTCTAAATATTTGGACACTTGGCATGTGGACCTCCATTTATACTCTTATCCCAGGTCTCCCAAGAAAAAAGCAGACTTGGAAAAAAATAAAATTGTTGTTGATTTAAACTGCTAATATTTGGGGCCTGTTTGTTACCACATCATAACCTAGCTTATTCTGATGTTTGTAACTGAAGAGGTGGTGGCAGGTTTTTCAGTTAGAGAAGTTTTAAAGCCATATGTTCTGGAATGTTGACATGGATGCGAGGAGGGACTCAATCCAGCGAGCAGTCCTGGGAGACTCTGAGAGCATTCCTGTGGTCTGTGGTACAGACTGAGGGAGGCGTGTCTGTGTAATTTGCCTGGGGCGGGATGCCAACGGATGAATGAGCATCAGTCAGCTGCACTGAGTAAGTGAAGGAAAATATGGGCAAGGGAAATTGTGAATCTTGGGGATCAGGGCCCTTCTCATTTATATGAGGGTATAAGCCAGCATGGGTGTCAGATCTAAATGAGAAAGCGATATTCTCTCTCTCTCCTCCCTACCCTCTGAACTGATCGATTTTGGACTTCTTGCCAAACTCCACAACTGTGAACTCAAATTGGATTCTTTTTCAAAAATATAAAAAGATATGACATTTCTTATACTCCAAATATCACAAAATAGTACACACTTGACCAATCTATAAAGTGCTATTGTTATTACCTTAACTTGGTTTACACCATTTCAGAAAAAACAAATACATTTTCATGACCTAAGAGAAAAAACAATTTTCAAAAAAAGTAAATCTCTTTCCAAAGCTAGAAGGAAAGACCAGGGCAAGAGAAGAGAAAGGAGGGCAGCCCCGGTGGCGCAGCAGTTTAGCGCCTCCTGCAGCCCAGGGCATGATCCTGGAGTCCCAGGATCGAGTCCCACGTCAGGCTCTCTGCATGGAGCCTGCTTCTCCCTCTGCCTGTGCCTGTGCCTCTCTCTCTCTCTCTGCATCTCTATGAATAAATAAATAAAGTCTTAAAAATATATTTAAAAAAAAAGAGAAGAGAAAGGAATAAGAAAGATATTGAGCTTTTACTATTGGCCAGAAGCCATGCTAGGTATATCATACGTGTGATCGCACTTAGACCTCACCGTATCTCTACATAGTTGTCATTACATTCTTCATTTGAGAACAGAAGTAACTAAAACACAAAGATGTTCAAAGTTTGTCCACGGTCAGAGAGCTACTAAATGTTAGAATCTAGATTCAAACACATTTGATCCCAAAGCCCTCATTCTTTTCAAAAGTTTCAAATAAAATTTGGGCTGTTGACATCACCACTCTGCTTCTGTTTCCAAGCCCTGTCCCTTTAGCAAGGTCAGCAATGGGCAGTTCTCCCTCATTTGGGACCAGGAAGTTGGGCTGGCTGGAGGGGAGCAGTTGACAAATGTCGTCTCTGTGGTGGCTTTCTTATAGGTGCAGGGCAACTGAAGAAGACAGTCCCTAAATATCCTCTATGTCCAGACAGTATTAGGGTTTCCTGTCAAGGTCTGGGCGCTGGGTGATGAGTCCTGAACTAAAGGGTCCAGAGGAGGCTACATGGCTCCTACAGAGCACACCAAGCATTTACCCTATGGCTGTTGGTTAGAAAAGTTATTTTTACATTCAACCATGTTTTTCTCTCCTTAAATCTGAAGAGGCCCGAGGGATGGAACAGCAAAACATGATGAGATGGAGAAAAGCTTAGATAATGTGTATAAGGTTATTCCTAGACCTCAGAGGGAGGCAATTTGAAAATAGTATGTTTAACTTGAGTTTTTCTGACTTCAAGATCTTTTCTGTCTTCCCTTCCTCCCACCCTGGACTAGTCTGTTTTTCTCCGTTTGTAAATCCTCATGTGGCATGTCACCTTCCTTGCAGATCTGTGACAAAGTAATCACATCTCAGTGTTAGGTTCCATGTTCTAAAAATGTCAAAACAAATCTCAATGATTAAATGCCATGAATTAAGCTTGTTACTTACTTCTCTAAAATTGATATGAAGGATACATTTTAATTAGAAAATTATAAATCTAGGCTGCAGTATCACCAAGCCAACTGCAAAATCGGTATGAAGTTCTAACCCTGAAAAAAAACAAAAAACAAAAACAAAAAGAAACCAAACAGTTAAATCCTGTCTAAAGACAACAATCTTGTTAAATAACCAGCTGCATCTCATCTTATTTCATTTGGGTTGAAATTTTTCCCTGAGCTATGTGAGGGTAAGATATCTCTTATAAAGGTCATCTATGAGTAAACCTTTGAATGTTTTCTCTTTAGATGTCTATAAACTCTAATTAAATCGGCATTTGTCACTGTGATTTTTGACCAGGGAGCTTTTCATTAGTATGGAAGTGACTGTTACTCTCCAACACAGCTTACACAGAGCATTACACTAAATTTTCAGACCTTTTATTCTGTGTAGCTAAAGACAAAGTCCAAGAAGTCATAATTCTTTATCAAAACTGAGAAGCGTTTTATGCATCTGGGGATTTGTCCAGAGAACCCTGCTTTACGTTTTCAACATTAAAATCCTGCCACTAGCTGCCACTAGCCCCATACGTTTAATTTTACACAAGAAGGACGTCTAGCAAACATCAAAACAAAACCTGCCCTTCAAGCTTAATTTTCTTTTTTCACGCATTTGGCCACCACACCCCTTTGGTATCAGCAGGAAGTAATCTCACCTATGGAAAGGAAGCCAGCACCCTAACTGTGCTGACAAATTATAGGGAAGTGAAAGGCTTAATGACTGCTGAATGTTATCCCTTTTTATTTCCAAAAGAAGACTAACAAGACGTGGATGGAACTGGAGGGTATTATGCTGAGTGAAATAAGTCAATCGGAGAAGGACAAACATTATATGGGCTCATTCATTTGGGGAATATAAATAATAGTGAAAGGGAATAAAGGGGAAAGGAGAAAAAATAAGTGGGAAATATCAGAAAGGGAGACAGAACATGAAGACTCCTAACTCTGGGAAACGAACTAGGGGTGGTGGAAGGGGAGGAGGGCGGGGGGTGGGGGGGGACTGGGTGATGGGCACTGAGGTGGGCACTTGACAGGATGAGCACTGGGTGTTATTCTGTATGTTAGCAAATTGAACACCAATATAAAATAAATTTATTATTAAAAAAAAGAAGAAGACTAACGAAGAGCTTTCTTTGCTCTCACTTAACATCCTAATCGCCCAGGTCTTCAGTTTACACTACTACTACCCACGCTTCTGCAGAGGAAGGAAAAAAAAAAAAAGAATGAGATGCAGCCCCTCCCCTCCCTTGCCACACCCATTGAAACCTGTCGTGCATCCTTAATCAATCCCCCAAATTGCTGTGGGACTGTACAGTCCTCCCCCGTCCAATGCCCAGCCCCTGCTGGTGTAGGGAGCTACACAGCTTGTGGTAAACTGCTATCCATTATTCCTCTATATTTAGAACTTCTCTAGAGAAATGGCATTATCTCAGTCACGAAGCTGAAAGCTACTTAAAGTTAGTTTTCCACAATTATTTATCCACAGTCGGCTTCCTGCACCCTTCATTCACCTTGCTTACAAAAATATTCACATCGATGCCCAACTACAGAAGCCCAAACTATTGAAATATCACCTCGTAGAAAATTGACAATGATTTGCATTTTGCTAATGTTGGAACAGGTCAGAATGTTCTTTCTCTTCTCTTCTCAATAATGTTTCATGGAAGGTAAATACTACCCCTTCCACCAGTGAAAGGCTGCTCAATGACCTGAATAAGATCTGGTGATAGAAAAAATATTTTCAGTGATACTGAAGTCATTTTTCTGCCAGAACAAATTAGTCAGTAGGTATTGAGTATGTCACAGAGATTTTCAAGAGGCACTTAGGAGGATGCTAAAAAAAAAAATATTCCTCTATGTAGATTATTAGAAATGTCATGGTGCTAATGTAAAAACGTGGTGGTAATCTTTCCGTTTCGCTCTTCCCTGTGAAAATACCGTTTCTCGCTTGTAATTCTGCTCCTGAAAGAGAAAATGTCGTTTGAAAATGATTGCAAAGAGAACGAGAAAGGAAATTTTATAATTTAAGCTGGAAAAGCACAAGATGGAGGGGTAATCAGATAATGGAGGTAAAGACACAATTGCGCTATTTCTCTAGAGTTCCCATCTCTACCTAGAACTGAATAAGGAAGGGGGCCTTGGGCTGGATTTCTAGGGAGCTTTCCTGGGGAAGAAGTGTGTTAAAAACAGGATGAGTTCCTGAATGAATGGATTTATAATTGAATGGATGACTGGAAGGCTATGATGGAGGATTGTCTTCCTTCAGATACTCTGGCATTTGAAGGAAAGGCAGTTTACAGCACACACATAACATCTGGGACCTCAGATCCTACCATTATATAGTAGAGGGTATAACTGCTACTTTTCTGGGCATTGAAACAACTAAATAAGATAATGTGAAGAAAGCATCTAAAGTGATGTCTCGTGCATAATCATAGAAAACTAGAGTAATGTGTCAGGCTGTGATGCATGTGTGGGGTGGGGGTAGTAGTTAAATCCTGAAAATTCAGGCAGAGGGGCTGACTCTCTTTTATTGGGTAGCCCGGTCTTTATGTGAGAGCATTACAATCAGAGTTTGCCAACCCTAGAATAAAGGGACTCCTTGGCATCCTCTACATGATCCATTTTCTCATTTGTAGAGTTGACTGTGTGCTTGTATGGACAACTTAGGCATTTCTCCCAACTCTGCTATAATTTGATATTAGATATGACCATAGGGTTAACAATTTAACATCATAGTGTTGTCTGGGATTTTGCTGGTTCCTTCTGGTTTCTACTCAAACTTAAAAAAGAGTATTAGTAGTAGTATTTGTGATTCACCATTTTAAATATTTACAGATGCTTAACTCTTGGTGAGATTCTTTGACACTCTACCAGATTTAAACTCTACATATAAAACATTCCTTTGGGGACTTTTATTTTACTCTGATAGTAAAAACTTCCAAAGAATGTGACTTTAATCTGATTTCCAAATGAAATCTCATCTAGCAATTGAAATATCCTATGTGATTATTACCCTGCTGGAAAGTACACTTTACCCTAGGGTATGTGCTATAAGTGAAAATTAAAACCTAGCTGTCTATATTAAAGCCCCCTAAGTCATTTGGTGGCTCTTCAGTATTTGTGAGCTGCGTTCTCCTGCTGGGCTGCAGCCTTCCCAGAGCTGGTTGAGAAGGAGCTCCTGCAGCCTCCCGCAAGCAGATCTCTTTATCCAAGAATCACAGTGTTGAAATCTGCAGTGGACCTTGGGCATCATTCTCTTCAGTTTCCTCAATCCGCAGAAGAAGAAACTGAGCAGAAAGGAGCTTACATGGTTTTTCTAAGATCCATAGTTGGTTAAAGAAAGAGTCAGAGTTACCCCCCCAGAATCCCTGCAGCATTTTGAAACTGCAGGGCCCACCTGGTCTTGAAGATGAGAGGAATTATTCTAGGCCAATGTGCTGTGGTTGATGGAATTAGAAAACTATCCCTGTTGATGGTTGTTTCAGATGGAATAAAAACCTATTTTTTAAAGTAAAATATTTAAAATATGCTTTACTTTGTAACATATAATGTACTGCCATTGAACCTGGGTCCCACAGTGTTGTGATGTGCATTTAATCTGTGTTTTATATTTAAAAACTTCCAGTGATCACCCCCTTAAGACTAACAGTTTGGAAAGCAAGGTAATTCAAAATTATTAATTCGATTCTTTTGAAAATGCACTCTAGTTCACAATAAATGTCTCCTTCAAAGAAGCAGAAAGTGGAATCTGCGTTAGCTTGAAACTCTTTGGAGTCAAAGGATCTTAGAGCTAATCTATCAATCTCTCAATCAATAGAGCCAATTTATCAGCCAATGCAGCCTTTTGTTTTACAGAAAAGAAAACTCAGCCCCATTGAGTTTACCAAAGTCACACAAACCAGTAAGTGGCATAATTGGGATGTATAGACTGTGCTCCTTTCCTGTTTAACTGAAAAGCCTCACTTAGAGCAGGGTAGAATCATTACTTCATAAATATTTTCTAAATTTGTATAAAATTTATAACTTAAATCTTAAAAACAGTGTGTTGATTCAGCTTACTTGTCAGGGACTGATCATTCCCGTGGCATTGTCCTGATTACAGTTCTCACAAATAAACATTAACTAGAAAAGACATATTAATGTGATAATAACGATCAACAATAAAATTAAGGAGATTCATCCTTAATTACTTAAATGCTAGTGCTATATTTTGGTGTCAAGTGTGAGATGACAATGAAATATAAAGTTGATATCAAAGGGAACATTGGAAATAGGCATATGGAGGCCCCCAACTTTGTTTCAAAGAGAAGCAATGGCTCACTTCCCTTCAATATAGAGATTATCTCAAGCAAAGGTTGGGAGACCCATGTTTCTAGAAGTCTGGAGGCAGGGAAGGTCCCTCTGTAGAATGGAAAAATGGGGTGTCTAATATTAGGTAAACTCTTCCCACAAGTGTTCTCAAGGCTCTCCTTCACTCCCTTCAGGATTTTGCCCAATTGCTACCTTCTCAGTGAGATAGCCCTGACAACCCTATTTAATCTATCCCTCTATTTAACCAATCCCAAACTAGGACTACTGATCCCTTTTACCCTGCTCTATTTATTTTCCCTAGTACTTATCTCCTGCTCATTTACATGTAACTCACTCATTATTATGCTAGAACATAAGTTCATGACCACAGGAAATTGTTGTTTTTGTTCACTAATGTACTAGAAGTGTCTAGAACAGTGCCTGACATATAATAGGTTCTCAAAAAAATATTTGTAGAAGGAGTTAATGAATTGTCCCCAAATGGCCTTCTTTGGATTTTGAAGACTTTTTCTTCTGATTGGTGGTTTGCTTCTTCCTGGATATGCACTGTCTGTCAGCATAGTAAGGGTAGACAAGCAGGCTTTATTATTATCTACTTTAGTGAAAGATAAACATTGTTTCTCTCTGGCTTCCTTAATATCAGTGTGATATTTCAGCCCTCGTAAATATTTCTACATGTTTAAATCCTACTCGGTTTGCTACCTTCTATATTCAGCTATTCTAAAATGTGTACTAAGCACTCACAACGTGCAGAGTTGGTGCCAGACATTCAGTAGTGACAAGGAGACATGAGGAGAACATTGTGAGACTTAGACTGGTGTTGCCTAAAGCTTCCCTAATTTCCTGATATTCCCCTTGTCTATGCTTTTGTATTCTCCGTGGCAGACAAGATTATTACCTGCTTATCTATCATTCATTCTTCCTGTTTTCTATCTCAATTTAGTTTGGGCAACAATGTGCCCAGAGCTGAGTCATGCTGGCCTCAGCTAGTCATGGCATCCACTTCCTTTTTGCCAGAGATTGTTCTGCAAGTCGGTATATAACCCAGTCCTGGTCAGTGAAATGTAATGAGAATTCCAATGGAGGGCTTAGGAAAGATTTTTCTCTCTCTTTTTTCTTTTTCTTTTTTAAAATGTTATTATTTTTTAAAGGTTTTATTTATCTATTCATGAGAGACACATAGAGAGAGGCAGAGACACAGGCAGAGGGAGAAGCAGGCTTTATGCAGGGAGCCTGATGCAGGACTGGATCCCTGGACCCTGGGATCACAACCAGAGCCCAAGGCAGATACTCAACCGCTGAGCCACCCAGGCGCCCCCCTCTTTTCTTTTTCAAGGATTGTATTTATTTATTTGGGAGTGAGAGAGAGCTCAGAGAGAAGAGCAGAGGGAGAGGGACAAGCAGACTCCTGCTGAGCGCAGAGCCTAATGTGGGGTTTGATCTCATGACCCTGAGATCATGACTTGGGCCAAAATCAAGACTCAGATGCTTAACCAACTGAGCCACTCAGGTGACCCAAGATTTTTCTCTTTATAGACTAACTGTCAATAAAATGTTCATTAGAAGAAGGTCAGTGAGAAACTGTGATACACATCCAGTGACATGGTCTTCATGATGTACACTGGAAAAAAGAATACATTTTTATAGGCAACATGACTCAGGTATCCCTGGTGAAGTGATACTTGAACCTTTTGTTGTAAGACAGACTTAACACCAAAAATTTTAAAACATAACATTTTGCAGATGTGTTTGAGTGGTTGTTGGGCCTTTGTAGAGTTGTAACCCTAGAGCAGGGCGGAACACAAGTAGATGTTCAAGATTCTCTAGGCAAGTCAAATCAGGGTGAGTGATCGAGAATTTCTAGTAGTCTTTGGAATTTCCTGCTGTCAAGGAAAACCCCAGAGCTGCTTGAGCTAGAGGTGTGAGTGCATTTTGGTTGCACTATAACTATTTAAGCAAACTAAACACTACAGCTAGAAGAAGCTTCAGGGGGACAACTGATCCTCTTCATGGTATATGGAATATCTCATTGTTGTTTTATTTTGACTTTTCCTGCTTACCTAATGAGACTAACCATTTTTTAATAAATTTTGTTCCACTCTATTTAGTCTTTCATAAATTGCCCATTATAGCCTTTATCCATTTTTCAATTGGTTTCTTTGTCTTTCATTAATCAATTTGTAGGAGTTCTTTTAAGCACTTTGGATTCTCATCTTTTGTCAGTTTCATTTCAATTTTTTCCCCCAATTTATGGTTTTTCTTGTAATCCTATGGCTCTTAAAAAACCTTTCTATTTTAGAAAATTTCAAACATATACAAAAATAGAGAGAGTAGTATAATGAACCCTCATGCAGCCATAATAACCCAGTTCCCACAATTATTGACTCATAGCCAGTCTTGTTTCACCTGTAATCCTCATTCATTCCCCTTCCCTGTAGACGACTTTGAAAAAAAATGCCAGACAGCATGTAATTTCATCTATAGGTCTCTGAAGATAAGAACTCTTTGTTATTTGGAGACTCAGCTTTGTATTCTAATCCATTCGATAAAAATCAAAGTTTTGGTGATTGTTAGAACATCATGAGGAAAATTAACTCAAATTATGGCTTGATTTTCATCAGTAAGTAAAGAAATTTATCTCACAGGGAATAAAATGTGGGCTTTTCTCTGTCTTACTCATTTCAGTTTTCTTACTTACATACCTATTCTAGGTAATCTATGCGTTGTATGTTCAGCACTGTTGTTTTTTAAAGGTACTTAACTCAAAATATATGGTTTTGTGCTATGGATAAAGGCATTACATTGTTACAATTATAGAAGAATCTGGAAAGAGCATTCCATCATTCAGTCCCTTCAAATGCATCATCAAATTACATCTTGTAAATTATTCATGGACAATGTACTCTGTCTCTCAGAGTTTAACAATCTCATTTGCATACCTCTCTAAAATGGTGTTTTTAATTGTTATTTTTAAGCAACACTTCATTAGTGATGTCTGTTTTTATAAAAATGTCTAAATACAATGATTTTCTGTTAAAAAATAAATGCAACTGTTTTATTGTTATATTATCTTCCACTTAAAAGGAAGGAAAAGAAAAAAAAAAAAAAAAAAAAAAAAAAAAAAAAAAAAAGGAAGGAAAAGAAGATTAAATAGCTGGCTGTATATTGAAGAGCAACTGAAGAGAGCAACACAGGATCACTGGCTTTTTCTGCCTTTTCTCCTCTGGTTTCATATCCTTGGAAGGCTGGGATTGTTTGCAGCTCTGTCTCTTTTCCTGAGGGCCTGCTTGACACATTTGATCCCACAAAGGTCCTCCCTTCCCTCTGATGCTGCTTGCTACAGTTGCTGTGCCTGTAGCTCTCCTTGCCCTCATTCCGTGGTTGTCTGACAGGGATAAATATGATGTCCTTTCGATCCTTGTATTTGACCTTCTTGATTAATCTGGCACTCCCAGACTTCCAGCTGACTCCCATTCTCTGGAGTTGTACATACTCCATAAGAATCTTATGGAGTAGAAAGAGTTCTCAGAGCTCTTGCACCTTGGCCACTAGGTGCTCTCTTGGTCACCTTTTGTTTAGCAATCGACCACTGCTGATCTAATTAAACTCTTCTTTTGTTTTAATATCTGACATATTTCTCTCCAATCTTCATTACCAGAGCAACTCTCAGGAAGAGGGAATCTTCAGACAGGATTTTATATGCCTCTGTTTAAGTCAGGGCTCCTCAGAGAAACAAAACCAATAGGGTATGTATATAGATTTGTTATGAGGAATTGGCTTAAACAATTTGAAGCCTGAGAAGTCCCATGATCTGCTGTCTGCACGTTGGAGATCCAGGAAAGCCAGTGGTGTTATAGTATGAGTCCCAAGGCCTGTAAACCAAGGGAACTGATGGTGTAAATCCTGGTCCAAGGACAGAAGAAGATAAGATGGGATTCACCAGTTCAGCAGTAAGGCAGGTAAAAAGGGATAGATTTCTTCTTCCGCCCTCTTTCATTCTGTCCAGGCTCTCCGTGGTTTGTATGATGCCCAACCATGCCGGGGAGAGCAGTCTTCTTTACAGAACGGGCACCAGTTCAAGCGCTAATCTGATCCAGAAGCACCCTCACAGTAACACTCAGGAACAGTGTTCAATCTGGGCACGCCGGAGCCCACTCACATTGACACAGGGAATTAATCAGCACACTTCTCTTCATACCAATGTTCCTTTTATCTATATCCTTGATAAAACATTTGTTCTCTTTGATCCAAGAGATTTGCCTTTCCTTTAATTAATTTTGGGTATTGTAAATATTAGGCACCACCTCCACCATGCATTATTCATATTTTCTCCAATTATTCATCCAATGGCTCATTTAAGCAACTTGTACCTATCCCCACTTTATAGTGGCTTTTGCATATTTAATGAATATTTTGAAGAAAGACCATCATTCATGACAAATATGTGTCTTCTAGCACCTTTGTTCATGAGCTCTGTGGAATGCTTCTGAGTGACTTTCTGTAATATCTAACCTCAGGCAAGAGCAACTTACACTGCTCTGTGACTCAGCTGGTCCATTTCTCTAATGGATACAAACCCACATTTCTCTTTTTGAAAATGACTGTTTATGAGGTTTGTCAATCAAGATGAAGGGTGCTGAACATAATGAACTGTCGGTTTGGCTCCCAATTCTGACTCCTGATTGCATAGTCCTGCTACTACTTATATATGCACGGCTTCTTCACATGAAATAACGGATGACACCACCTTACAAGCTCCCCGCTACATTCTTTCTGCCACACTCCTAGAAACTAAAAAGCCCTTAGGAGTACCCAGGGGATCTCACAGATCTGTAAGAAGAACAACCTGTTAATTGAGCTTGGTTATTCTATGGGGAGATCATCCAACATAATACATGCATAATGGAATAACATACAGCATTAGCCAGCTCTGAGCCCTCAGGCTGAGCTTGCCAGAAGAAAGAGCACCATGTCATGAATAAGCAAAGAGGGTGGGGAATCCCAGAGGGAATGGAATTTGCCCAGAATCCTCCTCAATTTAGCCCTGAGGTTTTTATCAAGGGTCTTCTGTGTACAGAACGTAAGGTTAGAGACTTTTAATATTTCTTTCACTTGTGGGCAGGGGAGACAAGCTCTAAGACCTTATGGGATGCCATTTAATAAAATTCCACAAACTAAATATTTGCCAAGAGACAATTCAGAACATAGAATTTGTTGCAGCCAAATCCAGGCGTGAGTTATAATTAAGAAAATGGCCAGTGTGTCTCCAAATAACACTATTTCATTTTTCCATATAAACACACACCAAAAAGGACTAGGCCAATAGCAGGTTCAAATGCCAACATTGCTATTTTAAAGATAGCCATTCTTTGATTTGGAAAATGTAAATATGGCCCCATCTCTCACATGGCTATTGTCTCCAGTGTATGTAGTATGACAAATAGTGTGACAGGAAAACAAATAGTATCTACCAACAGTGCAGGATAACAAACTGGTGTTCCTCCTTTTCCAGTCAGAGTTATAAGATTTGGGGATTTTTTAAAGTACAAATATATGAGCAGCACCCTATCTTTTGAATGAATGGAATGATAATTATCTTAAATAAAATTTAAGGGATACTTATAAATGGACAGTCCAAAATGTTTTCTCCATATTTGTATCACCGTACCTGAAATTCACTACATACTCTTAGGAACTAGCATATCTCTCAAGTTTCAATCCCTAATAGTTTTAATGAAAAAGATAATTCATGAGCACATTAATCAACATTATCATCCTACTGTGTAAGATTTTCCACGGAGACATGTTTCCTTTTTGGGTTCTCAGAGTTTGAGATCGGAGAGAGGAGAGAAGATGATTCACCTAGAGCATGAAGTTTTCCTTGGGAAGGACCACAAGATAAATAAAACTGGTATTTGAGGTCTATTATGTTCCAGGTATTGAGCCTGAGGCCATCATGATCAGCACATGTCCCTTATTATCCTGGACACTGATATTTTCTCAGCCAAGCCTCTTGTAGTGGCAGAGAATGAAACGGAACTTAAAGGGTTGTCTTTGTTTTAGTTTTTTAAGTTAGATAATTAAAAAGTCTAGAAGTTACTTGTTTCATATACATCTGGTTCTGGGTGCTTGAGCTATGGCTTTAGAATCTCTACTTTTTTCCTTTTTCTTCTGAGATTTTGTTATTCTCAAGCAGGTTTTCTCCTACACAGAGGATCTCCAGGTTTTCATGTCCTGTCTTTTGGTTTATCTTCTCAAGTGGAGAAACATACTCTTTTTCTTAACTTCTATTAATCCCAAATAGAACTTATAAGGGACTTGAATGGGCCCTGCTTAGATTTGTGTTCACCTCTGTGGTAGGGCTTTCTAGACCAGCACAAGAACCCATGTTCCACCAGGAGATCTGGGTGGAGTCAGTACTGGGCAATTAGAGTGGGCAGAGACATGAAAACAGAAAGCTATGTTCGTTTGTACCACTGTAACAACATACCATAAATCTGATGTCTTCAAGCAACACAAATCTATTAGTTCATAATTCTACAAATAAGTCTGATCTGGGTCTTACCAGCCTGAAATCAATGTTGTCTACAGGGATGCATTCTTTCTCAAGGATCCAGGGAAGACTCTGTTTCCTACCTCATGAAGATGTTGGCAAGATTCAGTTCCACGTGGTGATAGATCAAAGTCCTCATTTCCCTGTTGGCTATTGGTCATGGTCACTCTCAGCCTCTGCATTTGCTTTCTCATGGCCTCTTTCATCTTCAGAGTCTGCAACAGTGGGTCAAATCCCTTTCCTGTTTTGAATCTCTCCTGCTTCTTCTTCCACTGGATTTCTCTCACTACAGCTGGGGAAGGTTCTTTGTTTTTAAGTATTCTTTTGATTAGGTTGGACACACTCAGATATTCTAGGATAATCTTCCCATCTCAAGATCTATAACTTTAATCACAACCACAAAGTCTCTTATGCCATGTAGACTAACATATTCACGCATTTTAGGAGTTAGGATGAGGACATTTTTGGGAGGCCATTATTTAGCCTGTCAGAGAGGGTAGGAAAATGCCAAAAATAAATGATCAAATCCTTATTTTTAAGGAAGGAAGTATTGTAACTGAAGCTTTTCAAGTATGCCCTCGAATATAGTTCCTACAATCGGAACTTAGCTGATTTAGTGGGAAGCCCCCAATTCCTGTATCCTTGACTGTAAAGAACAATCAGTTCTATTTGAAAGGTTGTCTTCCTCAACTGAGTACTTGGTGTGCACGAGAGAAAACCCATGGATGATGAATGAGGAAGGAGACAACCATCTAGTCAACCAGTCAGCCAAATCATGTTAACATACTTGGATAACATTGCCGCCTAAATGGAACTCAGAAGTACATAGGACTTTTTTTGGGGGGGTGGGGGGTGGGAAGGGAGGATTTCCTGCAATGATTCTGTCCTTTAATGAAACATCTTAGTTTAAACCATTAAAACTTAGCATCAGCTTTTCTCCAGGATGCAGTCTCACTGCAGTCTTAGTAGCATAAGTAGGTAGGCACTTGGCTGATTTCTGTTATTTGATTGGTTGCATCTAATTGACCAACTTTCTGGCCTAGCAATGCTCTGACCTCTAAACTCAGACTCACCTTTGGTTATGATAAGATCAGTGTCTAAAGTTTGCATTAGTATACTATAACAACCATCTATTTATTAATCTGTATATCTATCATCATGTAACCATCCATTCATCATTTGTCAAAAGAATTTTGTTAGAAATAACTAAGCTTTTGGATTCAGCAAAACTCTCAAAATCAATTTTATTTCTCTTGCAGTCGGAAAATGAATTTTAAATTATTCATGTTAACACCCTCCAGATAAATTGAACTTCTAGAGTATTTAAGAGTATTTAAGAAAAGGTTAGTAAAGTCCGTCTTTTACATTAATGGATTCCATTTCTAAAATATTAATTTCACATTAACCATTGCTTTTTTACTTCTCCAGCCGTCTCATCAGCAATTTCAAGAATCATTAATGTTAGTAAGTAAAAAAATAAATTATTAAAATTTTAGCATTAGAAAACTTTTTTTTTTTCCGACTTTTGTTTCTGGCTAATGACTCACTAGCTGTCTGGAAGAGCAGTTCTGTTACAAATCACCTAAAAAATGCTGGATAACATAGCTTCTTTTTTCTTTTTCTTTTTTTAATCATAGCTTCTTTAACAAAAAACAAAACAAAACAACAACAACAACAACAAAAACACCTTTTTAAATGCATCTTTGAGCTTATAGGAAAATAAGGGAAATCCTCCCAGGCCAGCAAAATAAGACAACAGGAACCCAGAGAGGCACTGAGCCCTGCAGCTGGCATTCCCCTGAAGGCATCTGCCAGGTGCTTGTGACTTTGAGCTCTGGCCTTATCTTCGGTGGCCATGTAACTTATCCCACAAACCAGAGTGTCTGCAAAGTGAGAGGTGGTGCTGCTCATAATAACGTTCTTGCTTAGGATACAGAAAGCTGCAGGAGAATGGCACTCCCATCTTCATAAGAAAATATAGAACAGTGTACAAAATCCTAACTTTCCTGAACTCATCAGAAGGCTGAGGCCATAAGGCAGTAAGGAAACTGAATTTCAATGGATAAAAAAACAAAAACAAAAACAGAAACCAACCCTACCACCACTTAGAGGAGAGTCAGGGTGCATGAATTGTTTTGCTTTTGACAGTGCATGGGAGGGAGAGACAGCTACCATGGAGTAGGGAGGAGATATTTTTTAAAAAATGAATTGCTAAAGGCTGAGTATCAGTTTAGAATAATCGGGGGCCCAGACACAAGGGGAGTTGTACCCACTCCCAAGTTCCAAGTTCTTGAGAAAGATTGGGATTGGCCCGGACACTGGAGAAGACCCCCTCTGGGTGGCACAGAATGCAGGAAGAAGTTGCTACTGATGCACCTTCCTGCTCCTCTCCTAGGAGGTGGAAGTGCTAAGCTATTGGGGAAGCAACAGCAAACCTCTGGTCTTCAGTGTTGCTGAGGAGGAAACAAGCAAAACCACATGCCTCTGGAAGGACACACCCTTTTCCCCATATCAGCATTCAAAGACTTACTATCCTGAGGAAAGGTCAGAAGCAGAAGCCATCTGCCCTCTTGGAGCCGCAATGAAATTCTTTTGGGTTTGACTGCTGCACAGTAGCAAGCAGAGATCTGCCAGGCCTTGGGGGAGAAGCAGGAACCTCTCTGGACAAGGGACTCCATCTGTGTAGTCCAGCTCTCAAGTTCTCAGGGCACAGAGCAGGGTGGATTATGGGGAAGGGGGGATTTAGAAGGGGCAGAAAGATGATTAAGATGATTAAAAGAATGTGGGAGAGAATCAAAAGTTAAAGGACCAAGACACTATGAAAAACAGCCCAAGAAACTTGAAAAATCATGAGATGAAATCCTAAAAAATGAAATATTAAAGAATTGAAATTATATATTCAACTCAGTTGATAAACAGCAGATTAGATAAATTGATATTTACTTGATGGATAACCAGCAGAAGAGAAAATTAATGAAAGGGAAGATAAATCACCTACAATAGAGCACAGGGAAACAAATAAATGAAAAATATGAAAGGCAGGTTAAAAAGCATTGAATGGGAAGGTTTAACATATGTCTAAATCACTGAAGGTTTTGAATAGGTAATATTCAAAAAGTTAACAGCTATTTTCCAGAAATGAAAAAAGACATGGCTCCTCAGATTCATGAGGTCAGTGAATCCTTAATGGAATAATGTCACACCTAGACATACTGTAGGAAAACATCACAACCACCAAACAGAGAGGGGGAAAAAACTTTTAAAAGCAACAAAAAAGAGAATATAGACAAAAATAAATAATAATTAGATTAATAGTAGACTTCTTTTTTGGCCAGAAAACATTGTGTTTGTCAGAACACAATGAACAGCACTATTTTCAAAGTGCTGAAAGAAATTAACCTTCAGCTTGTATTCTATACAAACCTACATTTTTATTTGAAAGAAAAGACCAAATGAAGACATTTACAGACAAAAATTGAAAGGAATTACAACTAAGAAATTCTTTTTTTTAAGATTTATTTATTTATTTATTTATTTATTTATTTATTTATGATGGACACAGAGAGAGAGAGAGAGAGAGGCAGAGACACAGGAGGAGAGAGAAGCAGGCTCCATGCCAGGAGCCCGACGTGGGACTCGATCCCAGGATTGGACCCTGGGCCAAAGGCAGGCGCTAAACCGCTGAGCCACCCAAAGCATATGGTTTAGGAAGAAGGAATACAGAAAGAAAGTCCAAAGGACAACAAAGAATTGTGAGCAAAGAAAATCAGAAACTTCTGTTTAAATCTAAACAGCGTCAATGCAAAACAGCAATAACAATGTCTAACTTCCTGTGTTGAAAAAACAAGATTGAGCTAAAATACTAGAAGAGCAAAACCTAGGGAGCCAGGTAACTAGAGTTAAAGCAGATTCGTGCCCTACTATTGATGGTCTGTATGGTATGGATGTAGATTAATATTAGGCTTTGTTAACTCAAATGTGTATCTAAAAATGTCTATGGCGATTTTTAAACAGATAGCAATAGTTAATAACTTCCAAATGAATAGAAAGAAAAATGGAATGAGAAAAATTCAATTAGTGCAGAAGAAACCACCAAGAAATAAAAATTCATGGAAAGAAGAGATAAATATAAAAAATAATCTCCTCGAGGTAAATTTTTTTTAGCTAGCAAACATTGTCTTCAAGCACAGAGACAGTAAGAAATGCACTCACTAGGAAACTTATTCCTTTCTAATCTTCAGGTTGTTTAAAGTTATTCATACCATTGGGGTGCCTGGGTGGCTCTATTGGTTAAGCGGCTTTTTAAAAAAATATTTTATTTATTTACTTGAGAGAGAAAGCACACAAGCCAGAGGAGGGGCAGAGGGAGGGGGGGGAAGCAGGCTCCTCATTGAGTTTATATTATTTTTTATATTATTTTTTTCTACTTTATCAGATCTTTGAGTTAGTGCACATGAAGATTTATTTACTATTTCCAGCCAATTAATTTAAGAATTACAAAAATTACAAACTTTATCTAATCACCATCTTATTTTGAAAATATTAAAATAATTTTACATTGTTAAACATTTGAACAATCTTCTGTTATTTGTCTTACATTTTCAGTTTATTGTTTTTCCCTGAAGACAGTGGAAACACCATTGAGGATTAAAATGTCCCTTCATTAAGTAGTTTAATTTCCACATAATCACATATCATGGTTACATATGTTTCATTCTTAATATTCCAAAGTCAGTCTTTACTCCAATAGTTTTTTTTTATTAGAAAGGAAAATATCATTTCACACCAAGCATTTTAATAATACCATGATTCAAATTTTAAACATTTAAAAAATATGACAGAAATCTAATATACAAAGAAGTCAGTAAGTTAATATGGAGACTTAAATCTATAGGACATCACATTAAGGCAAATAATGAGCCAAGAAAAATACCTTTGCCACAAATTTGACCAAAGTTCATTATAATTACTATACAAAGAGTTATGACAAACCAGTCATAGAGAACACTGACATACTAATGAAGGAGCACTATAATCCAGTGATAAAGAACTCAGGCTCTAGAGGTAGTTCAAATCCAAGTCCTATCAATTGCTGTGAGATCTTGGGCAAGATCCACAACTGCCATTCACCTCTTAGAGTTCTAATTTATATTACAGAGGTACTAAAAGTGACCTCTGCAGTATAATTGGGGAGAATAAATAAGATCACACACCTACAACTCTTGGTGCTGTCATTGGGACTCAGTACTTATGATTATTCTGGCAAAAGATGTGAATAGGCAACTTGCAAAAGAAGAAATATAAATGATTAATAGGCATAAGCAAAACTTTAAATATCACTATTAATCAAATAGATACAAATGAAAACAGCAATATGATACCATTTTTTCCTCACAAATTTGAATTTAAAAATATTTCTAATTCTCAATTTTGATATGGATGGGGTGAGTCCTGGGAATGAGTATAAATCGGGACAATTTTTTCAGAAGGCAATTTGGCAATTTTTATCAAGGCCTTTAAACATTTTCATAGTCTTTGACCAAATCCAGTCATTACTCTACTGCAGCGGATACCACTCACATTGTGTTTTGAATTTGCACCATTTATATAGGATACACTGTGTCTGGTGCTCTCTAGCTGTGTTCAGCTGGTGGCCCTACCATTGACATGTTCAAGTTATAGCAATCAAGCCTAAGAAAATAAACATAAAGTCACCCACGATTTATGTGCAAGAATTTTTATCCCAGTATGAATCACAAAAAGCAAAATCTGCGCAACAGTTTAAATTTCAATCAATAGAGGAATAATAAATTAAATTATATACAATGGGATTTCAGATAGCCATTCAACATCACATTAAGAATATGTAATGATGGGCAGCCTGGGTGGCTCAGCGGTTTAGCACTGCCTTTAGCCCAGGGTGTGATTCTGGAGACCCGGGATCAAGTCCCACATTGGGCTCCCTGAATGGAGCCTGCTTCTCCCTCTGCCTGTGTCTCTGCCTCTTTCTCTCTGTGTGTCTCTCATGAATAAATAAATAAAATCTTAAAATATATATATATATATATATATATATATATATATATATATATAAAACGACATGGAGAAATTTTAATGACTTCATTCCAAAATGAAGGTAGATTTCTTATGGTCTCCAATTATAAAAGTAAAATATAATCACTTAAAAATTTACACAATATAGAAAAACTAAAGTAGTTGTAATTTTTTCAACACACAAAGATAGGCACTTTTGATATAGGTTCTAACAAGCTTTTTTTCTACAGTATGTTCATATTCCTACATAACATAAAATGCAGAAAACAAACTAAAAAACTGCTAATCGCCCCAGGGAGAAAAATATGACAACAGCATTAATGTATTTATGCATGCTGGTGGGAATATGGACGTTTTTATTTTTACTTATCTCTCTTTTACCTCTAACATGCCCACAGTTAGCATGAGTATGTATTTTATAAGAAAAACATTTTAAATAACATATATGCAGTAAGTGATCTGATATTAAGCTACCTTAGGACTATTTTTTTCAGTACTCTGAATATAAAATATAGACATTCCTTCTGTGAAATGAGAAATAGCACTCATTAATCATTTTGCCGTCTTCCTCTTAATGAAGACATGCAAATGCATATGCAAACAAGCTGAACTTCTATTATGAGACTATGACAGGGAGCTCTGAAAAAGAGAAGGTAATGATACAGTTTGAAAAGTAGGAGGGCAGAAGAAGGTTAGCAGCGGAAAAAGATTTCTACTCTGAATGCCTTAAAAGAACTGTATAAACCTGATAGTGTTCTAACAATAATAAAATTAGATCGCAAACAGCATTAAGAGACAAAAGCTAGTCATTAGGGTATCACACATATAGTTGTAACGGAATGGGGACATGAAGACTCAAATCAGAATGAAAATGTAGAAAGTTGTAATATTGCTCAGTCTTTTCCCAAAGTCTTGCCAGATCATCATATTCAACTACTTGTCAAGTTCCGTCAATATTACCCATGTATAACTCTAGGATATTTTTATCCAATATCACACATTTGGATCAAAACTGAAAAAATCATTTTAACATTGAAACATTTTGTCTACACAACTGCATGTTCTCACATGTCAGGAAACACAAATTGAGTAAACTCGGTTTCCCCCAAGATCATTAACTTCCAATAGGAAAGGCCTTAATGTCACAGGAGGGTAGGAAGCATTACACTTCTCGATATAACTGTCCCAAAGAGAATTGGAGCTAGGCTTATAGAAAATTAAGTTCCTTGGACAGGGCAGAAGACAGTATCAGAAAGCATCCTATCGTGTTAACTCTGCTTCTGCCCTTTTGTGCAGAAAATCAGGACAGCCTGCCACCATCAGATGGCTTGGGAAACCAGAACAAAGATAAACACTCAATTGAATTCTACAAACTTTTTTGAAATTCGTTTACAGGAAAGATTGTTGGGTTAGGGAAGGGAAATGTAAAAATGGCAAAACACCCTTGATGCCCTCCAGAATCTTTTCATCTCATGAGAAAGCCAGGTGGAAAGACAACTGCAAAACGCAGCAGAATTTTTTAAAGGGCTGAATCGGAGGTATAAACACAGGACGAGATGAAAAGACAGTCCCATAGAAAGGGGCTGTAATCTCTCTTACAATGCTCATGGACCTTACCACTCAAAGGATTCTCAGAGTAGCATCACCCAGGAGCTTGAGAGAGAGGTAGACACTTAGCTCCCACCCTCGGACCTCATGAATCAGAATCTCTGAGGGTGGCACCCAGGCTTAACAGATCTCCAGGTAATGTTTATAGGTTCTGAAGTTTGAAAAGCAACATTGATCGGAAGTAGAGACACTTGTGATGTAGGAAGACATGAGCTTTCCTGTTGCTTGTTTAATAATGCATAATTTAAAAAAATCAATGATTATATATGCTCACTGTAGAAAAATTGGAAAATCTGGAGGGATGCAAAAGGTGAAAAACATTACCCTTATGAATTATTAGGATTCTTCAGAGAAATAGAACCAATAGGGTAGATAGATAGATAGATGGATAGATAGATAGATGATATAGATATATGCATACATGTCTATATATACATGAATGCTCATGGAAATATATATTGGCTCATGCCAATTCCTCTGT
The DNA here is from genome assembly GCF_048164855.1 of Canis lupus baileyi. NCBI lineage: Eukaryota > Metazoa > Chordata > Mammalia > Carnivora > Canidae > Canis > Canis lupus. Next base: position 18,845,524 of record NC_132855.1, on the reverse strand, counting down.
ATATGAAGGCGCATGCATATAGAGTCTGGTAAGTCCCAGATCTGCCGTGTGAGTCAGCAAGATAGAGACCTAGAGAGCTGATGGTTTATTTACAGTCCAAAGCCCAATAGATTTGAGTCCCAAGAAAGCCAGTGTTTCCGTTCAAGTTCAAAATCAACAGAAGAGCAGATGTGTAGTCTGAAGGCTGTTAAAAAAAATTCTTTCTTACTCAAGGTAAGGTCAGCCTTTTAGTTCTAGTCATCTTCAACTGATTGGATGGGGCCCACCCACATTAGGGAAGGCAATCTGCTTTACTCAGTCTACTGATTTAAATGTTAACCTCATCCAAAAACTCCCTCACAGAAACACCCAGAATAATTTTTGATCAAATACCTGGGCACCCTAAAACCCAATCAAGTTGACGCATAAAAATTAATCATTATACCTGAATTAACTGCTCTAAACATTTTGGTTTATTTAAATTGCCACCTTTTTAGTTTCAACCCTGAGGAATGGTAGTATATGTGGATGGGGATACATTTTTTGGCTATAAAGAGTCAGCTAAAATACTTTGTCTCTCTGCAGCAAACACCACTGGAAGTGGAAGGCAGGTGAATTCACCTTTGATACCACTGCCTCCTGTCCAAGCTGAGAGCTTCATTTTCATATATTCATAACACATAAGAAGTTGAGGGTCTTTTTTTTTTCCCTAAAGCAATTTTTTTTTAGCTGTGGTGTGAAGTATTTCTCTGGCATAAATATCACCCTTCAACCCCATCTGAGCTGAAAATCCCATTTCTAATCTTCTTTCTGATTGAGAAATGATAGAGTGGATTTGCTGGCAAACATCTGCCTCACTGACAGCTAGCTGCTCCTAGTGGGAGTGGCTCTGAAGTAAGTGAATGCTTATTCATTGAGAAATATATTTTAAAAATCATAATGTGGACAAAATTTGAAGATGAATTGTCCCATGTTGATTAAGAAATTCTTTTTTAAAGACTTTATTTATTTACTCATGAGACACACAGAGAGAGAAAGGGAGAGAGGCACAGACACAGGCAGAGGGAGAAGCAGGCCCCATGCAGGGAACCTGATGTGGGACTCGATCCCGGGACTCCAGGATCACGCCCTGGGCTGAAGGCAGGCGCTAAACCGCTGAGCCACCCAGGGATCCTGGACCCTGATTAAGAAATTTTTGTGTGAGGGACGCCTAGGTGGCCCAACGGTTGAGCATCTGCCTTAGGCTCAGGGCATGATCCTGGGTCTGGGATCAAGTCCCACACCAGGCTCCTTGCAGGGAGCCTGCTTCTCTTCTGCCCATGTCTCTGCCTCTCTCTGTGTGTCTCTCATGAGTAAATAAATAAAATCGTTTAAAAAAAAATCTTGACAAGAACTTGATTCTTGATCTCTCCTTTTATGAGCAGAGACAGTCCTGGCAAAATCACAGAGCAATGTTAGCTCCTGCCATTCCCTGTTGACCTCTTTGATATTATAATCTTTTCTCTACATTCCATCTTTCCTGTCAGTGGTTCCAAACTATAGCAGTATGTTAGAATCACTTGGAGGTTTGTTTGTTTAAATACTGATGCTTGGTTCCCACCCACTGGCATTTTGATTTGTTTGTTTTGGGGTGCAATCTGGGCATTGGGATTTCTAAAGGCCTTCTGGGTGGTTCTGATGTGCAGCCAGAGTTGTGAACCATTGTTCTAGGATCTTCGTTACTCAAAGTGTGCTGATGAACCATTTGGCATCACCTGGGAACTTGTTAGAAATTCAGATTTCAGGTCTGCCCCACATCTGCTGAATCTGAATCTTTATTTTAACAAGAGCCCCCCGGGCAAGCTATAAAAGTATTAAAGCTTGCATACCCCTGTCCTATGTGTTGGTTTTCCCCTTAGTATTAAAATCAGCTTTTGGAAAAAAAAAAAAAAAAAGAAAAATTAAGAAAAAATAAAATCAGCTTTTGGGATAAGGAAACTTACTCAGGTGAAAATAGTTATTTGGTTTAATGTCTTAGTTCCCCCCAAAATGATTGATTATAGCATTTGTTCACAGCGCTGTTTAAGTCAAAGCAGTGAAAGTTCTAATTTTGGAACTTCCAATATCTGGAAGCTGAATATGATGGAGTTTTTGATCAGAGAGCATTCTTGGTTCCCTGAAATCCCCTCACTTGGGCAAACACCTTCTTATTCTCCCTAACACTATGCTGTTATGTTTTATGTTAGGACTTATGTGTCAGAACATAAGTCCTGCAAAGTCTCCAGAGTCTGGCCTGCCCAACTATTTGTGCTTTAGGCAAGGAATAACAGTATCCTTCCATGAAAAACATGAGTGTTTAAAGCAAGGAAGATGTATTTTAAAGATTTCATTTCTCTCCTAAGTAAAGGCTCACACAGGAAAACACTCACCAAAAAAGCAAAAAGAAACTTCTACTAAAGGTAATGTTTTTTTGAGCATGCTCTGAAAAAAATCAGCCAAAGCTGGGTTTGAATTAATGCCTCTAACCTTGATCAATTATTTACCCTCTCTCATTTTGGTAAAGTGGGGATGATAGTACCTACTACCAAGGTTGTTGTGCATGCTGATTAAGATGTAAAGGATGGCTTTTGGCCTCAGTTTCCCCAAAAGGAACATGAAGATCATGATTTTCCCTTCAGGCTGGTTGTGAATATATGAGAAGGTATACAGAGTGCTGAGCGTGGTCCTGGCACACTGCAAATGGTTATTATGTGGCAGGTGACTTTTCTGTATCACCAGGTAGCAGTACTTAGAGGGGTAATAATACTAATGGCAAGGGACGCCTGGATGCCTCAGTAGGTTAAGCGTTTGACTTCAGCTCAGGTCATGACCTTGAGGTCCTGAGATTGAGCCCCACGTCAGGCTCTGAGCTCAGCTAGGAGTCTGCTTTTCCCTCTCCCTCTGCACCTTTCCCCACTTATGCTTGCTCGCTCTCTCTCAAATGAATAAATAAAATCTTTTTTTAAAAAAGTAATGGTGGTAATAGCAAGTCATCAGATGTTGGTTTTCTTCCCTTTAGCTTATAGATGCCAGATTTGGCAGAGAGATTAAGTAACCTGTCTACCCACTGTCACTGCATACTTTAACATTCTACGAGGATTCTTATCCAGGGAAGTTGGTGAGGAAACGTCCCCATGTGAGGCATTATCATCTTGTGTGGGGTGTGTGTATGTGGTGTGCATGTGTGTGTGTGTGCGTGTGTGAGAGAGAGAGAGAGAGAGAGAGAGAGAGAGAACCTGAGTGTACTTTCTTTTCTTATATTCCACATACTACTCCCTGGAGATTCTGAAACACTCTGCCCTAGCAACACGCACTCATTCCTCAGGAACAGTTATAAAGTACTTGTATATTAATATTATTTAGAACACTCATACATTGTCTTTTATATAAAGATGAGGCATTTTTATCAACATTTGAACAGATAAGTACACTAAGAAAGAGCAAAAACGAAGTTCCTTATCCAAGGTTACTGGGTGGTATGCAGCAGACTCAGGATTTGAACTGGATTTATCTCCAAAGCCCAGGTCTCTCTCCTATGTCATAATGTCCTCTCATACGAGTGATCTAACAAGCAGGGGTAGGTGGAGATGAAAATGACTTTTGCATCAGACCATTATTCTCCCAGCCAGCTCTGGGAAAGGCGGTGTAAGCACACCATGCTTTGCTCTTAGGCCCAGACACCCAGAACTCCTAACCAGGCTTCTATGTGGCAGACACGATACTACATCTATTTTTTCACAAATTCTGTGAACTAGGTGTTATTACCTCATTTTAATGATCAGAAAACGAAGATAAAGTAACTTGCTCAAGGACACAGAGCTAATAAATAAGGAACTGAGATGGAATGGGATCCGTCTGACTCCATAGATACACATTAAATTTTTCCGAAATCATTTCTTCATGCATAGTTTTACAAACCAATCCGGAATATTTGCAAAATGCTAAAATATGTTTCCTATGCCAGAAGACTGACCCAGATATTTTGTCTCTTAGCTTTCCTCCAATGCCCACTTACCTTCCCTCCTTAAAAAAAAAATTAAAAAGATTTTTCTGTTTTGTTATTAAATCTATAACTGCCACGGGGAAAGAAATGAAAATATTGATTCAGAACTTTTTCTGGAGAGTGAAGGCACAGAACGTTCAGAGTATCTGCTTGGTTTCCTGAGCTGACAAGCTAAAATCGTGAAAAAAAAAATGCCAGTTATCTAGAAATAGACTTTGAGGCTTGGAGGTTTTATTTTTTAAAATATGCTGAAAAGAAAGCTGATACCAGAATGGATAATACCTGTATGTCCCAATTAGAGTTCATTTCCATAACTTGAAACCTTGTCCCAGCAAAAATGTAAATGTCCAGAGGCGGAGGGGATCGTACTATAGAATACCCAAGGGCAAGGATGTAACACTCCTATATCTCTCTTCCTAGGACCCACTATACTCTCTGACACATAGTGAGTGCTCAATAAACATTACTGAATGAATTATTGAATGCATAAATTCAAGAATAGTTAGCAGAGAATAAATGCATCGAATACTTTTATGAAAGCAGTTGTTGATAGGACAAGAGCATCAATCCATAGGTATCCAATCCCCTAGATGATAATGAGAAACAAACTCACTGCACGCTTCTGCCCACAGGAGACTTAGAGCACTCTTCACTTTAGTTTATCCTAGATTTCTCTTAGGACATTGAAGGCAGAAAATCTTTTTGTGATCTAAAATGTCAGAGAACGAGCCAGAAGATGCAGCATGCAGAAGAAAACATACTTCATGAGTTTCTGCATTCTCTTGTGAGTTTCTAAACTGATTTTTTTCCTTGGGAGAGAAAGAAAAGCTCTCACTTTTTTCTCTTTCTCCATCTTTCAAGTCCAAGAGGCTGTAGCTGATGGTGTGACACAAATGTAAGTCTGTGTGTTTACACGTGTGTCATGTGTTTGCGTCTGATCCTCCCTCCTCCCCAAGTTAAGTGGTTAAATAGGAAACTCGGGGTGATACCCCGGAGCCCCTCTGCACTTCAGTGAGGAGAGTCAGGACACCTGTGCCTGTGGCATATCTGTCGCCACTAGGGGTCCCCAAGCAGCAAGCGATGTGAATTGGGAATTGGGTAGCTGAGGCAGTCTCCCTTTGTCTGCACCCCAGGTGTGGACTCCTTTTGTTCAGAGGCTAGGCTGCTACCTGCAGCGCGGGAGCTGGCTGCTGGGGAAGCCCCCCCCCCTGGGCTGCCTGCACAAATCTGAGGAAATGAAGGCCTTCTCAGCTTCTGCCTCTAGTTATGCCTCATGTTACTCCCGAAGAGCCAATGTTTTCTCTTTAACAGAACTAGGAATCTTTGTATTAGAAACACAGCTTAAACTACAAAGGGGAATGTTTCTCACTACAACAAGGAGTCTATCGATATTGAGATGTTGAGAAATTGATGGCAAAAAGACCAATTTCTAGGGTACAGTAGAGTGTTTGCCATAAAATATTTAAAGCTAGTTGACAAATAGCCACACTATTCTTCCTTGAATGCCGGCCACTGGATTAATCTTGAGAGTAAGGAATATTTCATCCTGTGCTTAGCACAGAGGGAAGGAATGACCTTCACAAAGAAACACCCCAGAGTGCCTGAAACATGGGAGCCCAGCTCCAACCACAACAGTCACTTCACCCTGTGGTGTTTTCTTGTCTGCTTTCAAACTTCAAAGGAACAGTAGAGCAAAAATAAACAAATTACAGCAACATAAGAGCTACTCTGTAAACAAAAAATTATATCAGTTGTAACAGCCGGTGGTTGGGGGTGGGGATTACAAACACTTGCTCCATCAAAATTGTATGCCTATATTTTCACAATTTCAGTTTTTCTTGTTCATAGCAAAATAGTGTCATTACGCTCCCCTTAACTTCTTCTTGTGCTCCAGATATGTTACTCATCTTGTTGCTTGGTGGTCAGAGCTACTGATGTGAAAAGTCCCTGGAGAACATGAGACCCATTTATGGATTTATTAGTTCCTTGGTTTACTCACTCCACAAATATCTCCTGACTACCTACTGTGGGTAGAGCCTGGTAGAGAATACAAAGGCGGGCCAGACAGGGATCCTGCTCCTGGGAAGCTTCTAATAGAGAAGGGAGATAAAGTACATGTTCCAAAATTACCATCAAAACAAACCAGAGCGTCTGCCAATTGAGAGGTATCGGGGAAAGACTAGAAGGATTCATTAAAAGGAAAGCTGGTTTCTGGCTTGGGGATCAGGGCAGATTCTCCAGGAAGGTGCATTCTACTTACCTCCTCACAGCATAAGATGCTCAGCAGGGAGGACATGGGAAAAGGCCAGTGTTGACAGCCCTTGGTTGTACTGGGCACCGTGAGAAGGGGTCGCAGGCGTGAAGGGGAGAATAGGAAATACATATGGAGAGGGAAGGTGGGAAGGCTTTAGATGCTAAATTAGCTTTCATGCTAACAAAATGGTAATTGCTAATAATCCTCAACAGACCAAAGTATTAACAAAAATTCTTTCCCCGCCATAAGCCTTTTAATATTTGAAGAAAGAGTAGACATATCTTTTAAAAATCCTACTTTTCAAACAGGCCTAAGATTTTTGCAGCACCAGTATTCCCTTTTCCACTGACAAATAGGCATAGGCTAGAATTAATACCCATGAGTGAATGTATGAATGAATAAAATACATGAATTGATATCCTTATTGTCTCATTTGGAGAAATGCTTTGGAAGGCCTACAAACAGGTGTGTGAGCCTACTGAAGAGGGGTTAGCATCTTATTTCAGCAACCTTTTCCTAATTTACTGACATTATAAACATTTTTGCAAGGAACAGCCAGCCAGCCTTTAGGTCTCTGAAGCTAAGAAAAATGATAGTGAGGGATCATGCCTGCTGAGTTTTCTCCATTTGTTGGGGCTTTAACAATCTAAATTATTGATCAACTTTCAGATTTTAGTTCTGAACCTGGAGCTTTCCATTTGTTCTTCAAAATTATAGGCCTCCGATTTATGGTTCATCTCGGACCAACAAGCTGAACTTCCCCAGTCGTCCTGTCTTTATTCAGTGAGCATATTTGTTGGCCTTGTATCCTTCTTCTGGTCTCTGAACCCAGTGGAAAAAAAGCGAGTCTCTGTTTCATTCTACTTTTGTACAGCACAGGATGGCCGTGGGGTAGTACCTTCACAACAAGTGCTCCTTTGTCCCTTTCCTTCATATTATCTCCAGTCAGTTTGAGGTAATAAAAGCAATCTACTTCACAAGGCCATGCTTTACTTTCCCTAACTAAAGACTGCAAAGCTCTGTGAAGGTAAATAGTATCATCAGACTACAGAAATAGAGCTTGACATCCTTTCGTGAGACCTCAGGGATGAATAATGAAACCTGTTGGGTATTGCCCAATTTGGAACAAGAAAGATATAAACCTCGGGCCAAAGATTAGACATTTCCTGTGGTAGAAGAAGTCACTGCTGATTCGTTATCTCCAATGCAACGGAGAAAGCAGAAGTTATTTGAAGCAAAGATTTGGCCTTTCCGGTACACAATTTATAACCACCTATGGAACACAAACTGTCTGCCAGGTACACCGTGGCTTTATACGCTTCATTAAGTCTTTATAACACCCTACATTATCAGGATTTGGGTTGCAGGTAGAGAAACTGAGACTCAGTGAGTGTAGTAATTTGTTTAAGGTCACATACCTAATAAATGGTGGAACCAGAGTATGAATTCCTGTGTTGTTTTTCTTCTTTTTCAAAGCCCGATAGGTGTCAACGCTATTGGGTGACATAGCCAAGCCAGTCTACCTTCTAAAGATCTGGAGGGATACATGGATTGCTAGTCAAATAGTAGATGTGTTTTTGATCAGAAGAACTTTGGGAAAGCAGGAAGTCATTTGTGATGGAGAGGTTAGTGTGATGGGCCATATATCCCTGAAGGATTCCAGATTAGCCTACTTTGGGGGTGCATTGTGCAACAAGAGAAAAAAAAAAGGATGAGTGTGGGTGCCTGGGTCTCCTTATACCAGGCAGGGATGTTCCAAGTTCCATGTAGATGAGGGTCAGGAAGATTCAATGTGGCTAAGGTGGACTCATGACCCCTCAACTGTTGAGAAACCTGCATTTAAAAAAAGAGAGAGAGAAAGAGAAAGAGAGAGCGCTTTATTGGGAAGGTGCGCTGGGATGGCATCCTGAAGGGAATTTTTTTTTAAAAAGTTTAAATCAACTAGAAAATGTGACATGAGTGCATATTATGATTATTCAACATTTATCATTCACTGTACGTTGGATGCGTGGTTGATGTGAGCCCCCTAGGACTGTCTGCTGTTCCTGTGTCACTCCTGATAATTTTTAAATTGACTCTGTCCTTTTAACCACGTTTTAAAAAATTGAACTACCCCAATGTGAACACTTTCCACTTTGCTACATAATGAGAGTACTTTCATTCCTTTAATGTTTGCGTTTTCCTTTGATCTAACAATTTCTGTTCAGATTTCACAGTTTTCTGTTGCTTCAGGATTGAAAGCACCGATTACCCTGCTGGGAGCGTGAAATAGATTTAAAAAAAAAAATCCGTATGATATTTCCTCCCAGTGAAATTAATTTACGTTTAAATACAGGGGAAAGGTACACACCTTGCGCTCAAGTCTCTTTCTCTCTCGCACAACCTCAGCAAGTCCTTATCCTGAAAGGAAGGGCTCGGTGGACCTGCTGCCAAGTCTTTTGTGAGGATCCTTTACCAGACGAGTCAGAGAACCTCTTTCTTTGGACACCCGGGCTTTGTGTGGGCCTGATGACATATTTGGAACATCTCTATTTCTTTGAAGGGCAACCTCAAAAGCCCAGTGGAGTGTCCAGTGGCTGGGGCGGGGGGCGGGAGGAGGAGGAGGGGGGCCCCCCGGAGAGGTGTACTTAAGCGCCTCTGGATCGGGCTCGCTAGGGTGTTTGCAGGGTGTTTTAGGAAACACACCTCGCAGGGCAGGGACCGACAGCTGCAGAGTAACAAAGGACAATTTGGAGGGGGGTGCAAGAAGCGCTCCAGGGCCGCTCGGGCGCCCCAGGGCCCCCTTTGCCCGGCACCGTGTCCCCGGTGACCTCGCCCTCGCCCTCCGGTCCCCCACCCCGGCTGTCTTGGCCCGGCCGCGGGCGGCGAGCCCCTCCGCCGTCTCCCCACTGCCGGGTGCCCCCAAACCGCGGAGCAGCGCCGCGCGCGCCCCGCGCCCCCCGGCGGCCTCCCGGGCACCCCGGGGTCCCGCCCCCCTCCCCCGCCCCGCAGCCCCCGGCCTCCGCCCGCGGCCCCGGGTCTCCGGAGCTGTCAAGCCCGCGCGGCGCAGAAGCAGCCCCCGAGCTCCCGCGTCTCGGCTCCTTCCTTTGTGTGCGCGCGAGCGGAGCCGGGGCGGAGGGAGCGGGGGGAGGTCGCTCGGAGCGCCTGGCTCCCGCCGCCGGGCCCGGGCCGCTCGGGGCGCCGCCGGGAGGTGCGGGAGCTGGCGGGGCGCGCGCGGGGGAGCGCGGGGCACCGGCGGGGGCTCGGCTGGAGGCGCACGGCTCGCCCGCCCCGGCCGCCCCCAGCCCCGGCCTCCGGGCGCTCGCACCTACCCCGGGCCCCGGAGGGGAGCGTGCACGGGCGCGGAGAGGGACGGAAACCACAAATAAATAGCGGCGGCGGGAGCGCGTCATCTGGCGGAGCAGGAAGTGCAAGCGGAGTCCGGAGGCTGGGGCTCCGCGCGCGTCCCCAGGACTTTGCCATGGGCTGGGGGCCGCGGGGGCAGCGGCGGCGGCGTCCGCACCCGCACCGGGGCTGAGCAGCAGCGACGCGCGGGGCGCGAGATGGCAGCGTCCAGCAACTCCAGCCTGTCCGGCTCCTCCGTGTCCTCCGGTGAGTTTCAGCCCGTGGGACGCGGCTGCCGCGGGGCTCTGCCGCCCCCTGCGCGCCCCGCGCCCCCTGCCCGCCCCGCGCCCCGGGATGCGGAGAGCCTACCTGTGGCCGCCCCCCGGCCCCCGCATCCCGGGCCACCCGGTCTCTCCCGGGCGGGCGCCCGCTGGGACACTTGTCCCGTCTGCCCGCGGCAGCACCTCGGCGCCCGGCCTCCGGCAGGCGGGGGTGGGCGAGCGGCGGCGCCCGGGGGTCCTGGGGGCGCGGCGGCCGCGACAGGCGGAGGGAGCCGGAGCCGCAGGAGCCCGGCCCGAGGGGCGCGCACGGCTCGGGGGGCGCGGGGGGCGCGGGGGGCGCGGGGCGCACGGACCCGCTCGCGGCGCGGCGCCCGCCAGGCCGGGGGGGCCCAAACCCGAGGCTCCTCGCACACTTGATTTTCTTTGTTTGTTTCAGAAATTAGCTCCGCGGAGACACGAGCGCGGGGGCACGGTTTGAGACCCGGGGAAGGAAGGGATACGTACAGTCGCTCTGGTCCTGATTGAATTCGGGCGACTTAGAGGAAGGAAGGTCGAGCCCAACCTCCGACAATTTGCCGCTTTACAAGCGTGTGTGTGCGTGTGTGTGTGCGCGTGATTTTCCTATGTGGCCTCTTGGACATTTTCTTATGATACTCTCTGTAATTTCACTTTCCAGGCATACGCTGGGTTGTCAAGTGGGGCTGAGCAGAGGGAGGGCTTCTTTCAGCTTTTACAGGGTTGGTCAGCAGGTCTCCTTGAAGGGGAAAAAACTGCTAATGAGTCTGAAGGACTAGGAATCAATAGGAACGGACCCTCTGGTTTCTGAGTATGACAGGTTTCTAATCAGAATGATGCATTAGGTAGGATTCTTCTACCACTCTGGTCGCTGCAAACTTTAATGACAGACCCTAAAGGCACAGCTGAGAAGACATTGGAGTGTGGCGAACAGCGTACAGGGGTCTACATGGTCTTGAAATCCTAAGGAAAATCCTGAGTATGTTAATATGGCATTAAATCCTAGTGTGTGTGTGTGTGTGTGTGTGTGTGCGTGCGTGTGTGAGCGCGCTTGTTGTTGTTGTTGTTGTTGTTGTTGTTACAGTTACTCAGTCATTAAACTCAGGCGAAGAATCACCTGGTTGGGACCATGGGATGGGGCAAGCCTGTCGTAAATCAGCCCAATCTATAGATGTGTAACTAACGTAACCATAAATACGAGGGGAGTTTGACTAAGGTGCGATTGTGATGGGACGCAAGGTGATCCCTTGAAAGCCATCTGTTATCTTTTTTGGCAGGTTCAGTTCCAGGGAAATAGCACTTCCTTTCTTGATCACTGCCAACTAATCAAAAGCACAGTGTTGTTAGGCATATGATATAGTTCAAGTTTCTGGTAGTAGCAGCCAATGGGGCAGAACAGTCATATCTTATTAAGAGCAGCAACAAGTTGACTGCCTGTGGTTTTAATTCTGAGAACTCAGCAAATGCTACAGCGTATTTTTAGTGCCCCCAAACCACTGCTGCTGCTTTTCGATTCATTTTGGTTGACTAACGTTGAATTTAAAGTACAGTGATGTTGGCTTACGATTAGCATATGGTTATTCCTCTCAGAAGACTGCCCACTAGAAAAGGGACTGGTAGGGGAGAGGTGGCAACGGGAAAGAAGAACGAAGAAGAGACAAGAAGTCAGTGTTATCACATGATTTACTGATGGCAGAAATTACAGATGCTGTAGCATCTGAGTGTTCAGATCTTGGTGTAGCTTAAGAGACCTGATTGAAAAATTGAATTCAGGCTTCAGAAAAATACGTGGGTTTGAAGTCACACAGAACTCGCTTTAGATGATGGCAGTTGCTTTGCAGATAGGATACGGGAGCTTAGATGGCTCTCCTTCCTGCGGGAGTTACCACGATTTTAAATCCTAGTGGCAACTGGGAAATGACATGGGCACCGAAATTCAAAAAGTGGGCAGGGATATATGGTTTTGGCGTGCATCAGACTGGCCCGTGAGCTTATATTTTTCAATATACCAATTAATGAGACCCTTGGTCTTGAAAAATACAAGAAGCTGTAGTTCTCTTTTTAAGCACATTTGCCCGTGGTGTGGATCATGAATAATTCAGATGACACAAGCAATTCACACCTGTGAGAGGTGTTGGGCACTAAAGAATAGAGCCTGTTTGTGGTGACAGCTGCGTTCTCCCAGGCAAAGGCCAGAGTCTGAGAAAATAGGACACTCCATCCATCAATTCATCACCGTTTTCACATAGGGCCTACTATATGCCAGGAAGTAAGTTATAACCCTCAGCTTCAAGGAGGCTGAGTGAGGAAGGTAATTTTAGGATTCCTTCTAGTTTTGAAGTTCTAGGATTATTGTTCTTGCATTTTGGCTGCATCATTCACCAACAGGGTCAATTGGAGAGAGTCACTCCACTTTTCCCAGCTTCAATTTCCTCATCTGTAGATAAGGCTCATGTTAATAATGGGACCTACTCATAGGAATGCCGTGTGGATTCAATGAGATAATGTGTGTGGAGCATTTAGCATAGGGTATGGCACTCAGGAAGTGTTTGGTGTGAATACATTTTGCTCCTTTGAGGAATGAAATAGAAGGCACTTCATGGCTCAGACTTCAGGTGCAGAAAGAAATCCAACACACATAAAATTTGCCTCTTACATTGCATGTTAAATTTGATCTTGAGGTTTGAAGTCTATTAAATAAGCAGTTATTAAGCGTATTGTAGGTTTCGGGCATTGTCCCAAGTGTTTGGAATAGAAAGACGAGTTAAGATCCTTTGCCTCATCACCCAGCAGCAGAGATGGACAACAAAATGGTAATGTAGGGGCAGCCCAGGTGGCTCATTGGTTTAGTGCTGCCTTCAGCCCAGGGCCTGATCCTGGAGACCCAGGATCTAGTCCCAGGTAAGCCTCCCTGCAGGGAGCCTGCTTCTCCCTCTGCCTGTGTCTCTGCCTCTCTCTCTCTCTCTCATGAATAAATAAACTATTAAAAATAGTAATGTATATTCCTGTTGGATAAAATGAATTATGTGGAGGAGAGTACAAGGAAGAGTGATTCCCTCAGTATGCAGGGGTCAGTGGAGGTGACCTGTGAGTTGGGACTGAAAGGATGAGTGGGTTATTTTTTCCAGAGAACAGAGGGGGGAAAGATATTTCAGGAAGAGGGAAGAGCTTAGGCAAAGGCCTGGAGATGGGAAGTCCAGAGCCTCATTTTCAACTTCCTTTCTTAGGGCTATGGATCCATTTTGTAGGGGGTATCTCTTCTCTGAACAGTTAAGCTTATAGATTCATTAGCATCATGCAGAGAGGTGTCAGATCCCTTAGTGTTACTGCTGACGTAGGTAGGGGGTTTTCTTTCCATTCAGGTAGCTGTGAGTTTGATGGAACAGCTCTGGAAGCTTTAGGACATACTGGGGCAACTGAGCAGTATAAAAGGAACAGTGGATTCTGTAGCGAATAAGCATATGGAGAGGTGAACTCGAATAATATGGGTTAAACCTCTCTTGGAGGAATAGATCTGGAAGATTTAGGTTTGGTTGTGTTTGCACAGAGAGTCAAGATCTAATAATTCACTCAATATTAAGCTCAAAGTTATCTGATTTTCCTGAGAATATGTTCTCACTTGCTGTTGTTGAACAACAACACCCAAGTGTGTCATTTATTCTACTTTGCAACTGAGACATAACAAATGAAATAATCAGGTTAAAATTAATTTTTAAATACATTTTCTAAGAACTGTTCAGAAATTTTCTTTTGGAATATTCAATTATGTGTAGAAGAAATTGCTTTGCCTTTGTTTTAATGATAACTACTAGTAATTAAATTTCACAATCACCTAGATTGGCAGGAAGGTTTGATTACCTTTATTATTTTAAGTGGGAAAGAAATCACTATCCTTAAGATTTTACTCTAGCCTGTGGTACTTGATTATACTCTGAAATAAACAATGGTTGATTTGCAAAATAGTTTTCTTAATAATCATGGGTTGTATTGGCTTTTGTAATTGAAATAAGAACTTTTTGCATTTTAGTGAAGTGATTGCCAAATGGGTAATTTCACAGAAATAAAAAAGAAAGAAAGAAAGAAAAGAAATAAACTCAGGTAAAGTAATAAATAAAAAAGCTATGAGACGTTTTCCAGTAACTGAACAAGGTAAAAATTAAATATTAAAGGGACCTCCAGGATAAGAAGTTGTTAAGATTTTAAGAACACAAATACACCGTATTATAAAAATTAAATCAACATAGACTTTTTAAGTTAACATGCAGATGAAAAAAGATAAAAATCAGTATTTTTGTGTAGAGTCATTGAAACCTTAATTGGGAAAAGAACATTCCTAAATGAATTGAGGCATTTATTTCTCCAGATTCTATACAGTAGTAATGTGGACCAAATAAATAATGCTATTTTCTGCTGTCACACTGGCTTGATCCTAGAAATGATAAACAGGAATTCTCATTACTCATTATTGGAGGGTCAGAACCAGTGACGTATACAAATCTTTCATATCCGTAGATACAGAAGGTAAAACTATAATAATGCTGCCAAGACATATATATATATAAAATTAGAAACTCCATGGATCCAATACTACAAAACAATATCTTTGTTAAAACAGACACTCACACTTAGAAGTCTTCTCTTGGACCCCTGAATTATTCAGAAATACTCAATACCCAATTTTGTGGGAAAGAAATGTCTTTACCTTTGTTTCAGTGATAACGGCTGGTAATTTAATTTCATAATTACCTAGAGGGTCAGGATGATGATTTTTGTTGTTTTAACTCACCCCCAAAAATTACGATTTCAAAAAAATTGCAAATTAAAAAAATCACACACACAAAAAAATCACAAAGCCAAAACTAATGCTCTGAAAGAAATCATTCACTCGATGGAGGGAGTATTGTTCTTTGCTATTTTTCTGGTGACCTTCCCACACCTCCTTTTAACCTATTAGATTTTTCACTGGCCCTTTGAAGTAAACCAGATGAACCCAGCGATAGAGAATCTGAGAGCAAAGACTTTTCTTAAGCATGACTGCATATTTGCTGTGTTTGACAAGGGCCCACTGATATGTGTACATTTGCCAAAATGCCATATTCCCCCCCCCCCATTCCCACAAACCCAATGAAGTGTTTTAAAAGATCCTGCCATTTGTTCAGCTTTCGGGGGACACAAACACCAGGTATTTTCTGAGGCCGCTCCATGTGGGATTTAACTGGACAGTGTGTTCTTTGAGCTGCAACCTGGGGCTTGGCCCGGGTGTTAGCACTGCTGAGTGCCGGCTGCTGCTCTGCAGGATCTCCTGTTTCTGCACAATGGTGAAAATAACCGGACATGGGGTTTGGAACACCTAGACATAAGCAGTGTCACATATGTTTTGAAAAGGAGTTTTTCTGCCAGAAGATCAAGATTCTTGCCAAGATGGTTAGAATCAAAGAAAGAGAAAGGGACCTAGTGATAGACCCATTATGATTAACAGCATCCATCTATCACCCACCCATCATTTATCTTTTATGAATGTATTCACATTTCATGACTCCTGAAGTGTGTCATTTAATTTTCAAAATGAATGGCTTTCTTTCTTCCTTTCCTTTTCCTTCCTTCCTTCCTTCCTTCCTTCCTTCCTTCCTTCCTTCCTTCCTTCCTTCCTCCCTCTCTTCTTTTTGTTTTCCCACCCGTTATTATGTTGGTCAGACTTCTATTTAGAATTTTCTTTTTCATCAACCCTGCGCTTGGTCTTACTTGACTATGAGTTTCCAAATCCTCTAAGCACCATCCTGCTTCTCTTTCCATTTGCTCATTGGAAATGGAAGCTGGTATTCTGTTTCTCACATGGATTCTGGTCAGGGGATCAGATGGATGCCTCTATCTCTGATGCAGGCTGGTTGGTGTGACCGAACACACTCATGTGTCTCAAAGTTACTAACAAAAGCAAAGGTGTTTTTAAAGCCTCCATGGCCAGAGGAAAATCCAGTTAGGAAAGTGCTGGTCCCCCAGGCAGTCCGCTCTGCAATGGGACCCATGTATCTGTTCCCTGGGATCTGAAACTGAGGACCCGGCATGTGTGCATTGCCACGGGGCGATAAAACTTTGCAGCTCTGTACCCACCAAGAGTTGTGCAAATAGCCCGCTTTTCCCCTCATTTATTATTAATCGAACACCTTTGTGGGGGCCAATCTTTGAATAATCTTTACAGCGTGGCCTAATTACAGCCTTGCCTTGCTTCAGTAGCTTGGCCTGTCCAAGTCACCCAACCTCAGCCATATAAGGAGTTGTTTTAAATCATCCAATGCCTAAGTTCCCATAGACATTCTCTAATAAAGGTGTTCAGTGAATAGCCTTATTTAAAATGTAATCATCTCAGGTCAGAGGTTATACTGATAAGATTCTTGGAGTTGAGACATCCTCTACACGTTATGTAAGCTGCCAATCACCCCTTGCCTTGGTGAGCCTGCTGGGGAGGACACTTTGCAACAAGAAAGGCTGGATGCCACTTTCCTGCTGGAATCCACTAGATTTGGAGAATCAGTCAGCTTCCTTCGGCTGGCAAGAAATCTCCCTTTCTGACATGTGTCTTCATTAGATATTGCAGGCGGAGCTCTAAACTCAGAGTCAGAAGATCTGGATGCTGAAACCTTTAACTAGCGCATTGACCAGGGCACTTAAACCCTTAACTAAGGCTCTTCGAGAGGCTTCAAGCCCTGACTGTGACCCTTAAACCATTAACCAGGACTCTTGAACCCTTAAGGAAAGTTCCCAAACCCTTAACCATAGGCCCTTAAACCACATACTTAACCAAGCTGTACAACTAGCTAAGGATGTGTGACCTTTGGTAAAAATAGCCTCTGAGCTTTAAGTACCTCACTGCAAACTGCAGATATGACAGCCTGTTTCCCAGAACTGATGTGAGCATTAACGGGGTGATAGAAGTATTGTCTCCCATAGACCTGGCTATCCTATCTGCTCTGCAGATGCAGATTCTTCCCCCTTCCTTCCCTCCTGCCCTGAACATCAGTGAGCCTCAGTCCTCTTGTCTTTAAACCAGAAATAGAGGTATCTGATGAATTTACCCCACAGGGTTGTCATTTCTGAAGCACTGCTTGGGAAACTGCTTAGTAAACTGAAAAGGCAACTAGCAATACTGAATGATTACTATGTCTCACTCTGTTTACATGTAGTCCTTGGAGTATTTCTTTAAGGCAGACCAGGTATCCCCTTTTGCAAACAAACACATAGGTTCAGAGAGGACATGGGGCTTGGATTCGAGGTGGTAGGGTTGGAGGAACGACTCCTTAATTTCAAAGATCAGGTTCTTTCCTCTTGAAACATAAAGGGTTGGTTTGTGTTTCTATCTATGTTTTGAAAGTGTCTGACATTAAAGTTTAAGGCTGAAATGCATGCTCCTTGTTAACAGAGAAAATACAGTAATACATCTGTGCTTTATTTTGATGCCCTTGGTAGTTATCCAGACCCACACTGAACCTGACCAAAGCTTAATCTCACTACCGTTGGGACCTGGGAGATATTACCGAGTGAATACTCTGTAGAGAGATCGCCTGGGAAATTGGATTTATGGATATCTGCTCTTAAGAATAATCTCACAAGGTGAAGGGTCTATAGGTGTTCATGTACTATTCTTGCAACTTTTCTAAGGTTTGAAAATTTTCCAAATGAAAGAAGACTGAGGAGTAGAAAAGAATAGTACAGTTTGCCTCCAATTGATTGTCTTCACTGAAGTCTTAAAAGCATTCCATCTCATGCGAGCTTATCTAGTCTTGTGATCACCTCATGAAACTCCCAGATTCTGAATCCTCAAGGGAAGAATATATATTTCTTAACTTATATCTTAAGCGAAAAGTAAAGGAACTGAAATTATGGAAGGCATTCAGGTAGACCTATGCAACACTTCTACCTGAGAAAATGTCTTTTCCCTCCCAAGCTCGTTTGACTTTACATATCATTATAGGTTTCAAGTGAGGAGGGGGGCTTGCAGGTTGTTTTAGCAGATTCCAGAATTAGATACATAAGAGAATCAGGGCCATTCAGCTAGTTGGTGGTGGAGCGAGAGCTGGAACTGACAACTAGGACCCGTGTTCCCAGAACATTCATTCTCCATCCCCTTTCCTGGCGCATCCTAAGGAGTAGCATTATCCTTAGAGAATTTCTTACAGCTGTTTTTTTCTGTCTGGCTTCATAAAGGCTGTTCTGTTTAATTATTTAATATTTTCAAAAAAAGAAGTCATAAAGTGCTTTGTATTTTAAATGAGCCTTAGATCTCAAGGCTGTTGTTGTGCCAATAGAGGCACAAGGACTTAAGTGAGCTAGCGTCTGCCCTATCTATATATAGCTGTGCTGTCTAATATGGTAACCACGAGCCACATGTAGCTGTGGTTTAAATTTAAATTTAAATTTAAATAAATTCAGTTCCTCAGTTGCATTAGGCACATTTCAAGTGCTCAGTGACACATGTGGTCCATGGCTACCATATTAGACCATGAAGAAATAGAACATTTCCATCATCCTGTGAAGATTCTGTTGGGCAGCTCTGGTAAACAGGGAAGGTGGTTCTAGGACAGGGACCTTACTAAAGTAAAATAATAAGCTACAGATAGGAACCTTGATAGAATGTTCTCTCATTCCTGTATTTGCTCATAGTGCTGCTTTGGTTATATTTCACTAATTTTGCAAATTGGTTTTTTTAAAAAAGTAATTTTTTCATAACTTTGAGGGGAATTGTGGAATGACAGCTAGAGGATGATGTTAGGGAGTAATTAAAATGTTTATAAACTCTTCTAGTCTTGAAATTGGATTCAAGCCTTTTAAAAAATTCTCTAATTTCCCTAATGACAAATCCATCTCTTTTTAAAAAAATCCCACAGTGAGCTATAATTTTGCCCTCAAAGAGGAAAAAAAAATTGCCCATGTCCAGAAGTAGTTTGAATCTTATAATTGTATCTCTTCCAAAACATCATAAAGAAAATAAGAAAATTGTGAACGTGTGGACTGAGGTTGCTAGTGGCATATCCAAGCCATGCTATTTAAAGGAGGTTTTCTACCAACTTGGCCATCAGCAAACCATTCGCCTAGAAGTATTTTACTACTGCAAAAGTCCCACATATGGGGCAAAGCAAATGCACTGGTTTTTAGAAAATAAAGTTAGCTTTGAGAATTAGCACATTTAATTGGAAGAAAATGAATGCAGATAAGATGCAGGAACATGACCGTTCCTAAGAAAAGGAAGCTGCCCTCCTTGAACTTCTGTTACCATCTTCAAGTGCAACCAAAAAATGGAAAGGTAGATGGTATCTTTAAAGGGTCAAACAACCATCAAGAAAGAGGTCAATGTTGAGGCCATTGGATTCAGACATAATAGCCAGAGGCCCGTGGCCTGTATGGCTTAGTCCTTATTGACATAACTCAGATCATAAATTTAGGGTAGTGTGAATCACAGTATCACTTGGGTGGGTGATGACCATTTGCAATTCTTTTCTCTGATCAGAGGCCCAGTACCTGGATTTCATCTTGCCTTGTACAGAGAGTCCTTCTGTACTCTCAGGACTGGCTGAGCACTGTGTTCTTCAAGGAAATAAAACCTAGCGTTCCTTATTTATTTCACGTAATTGCACACTAACAATATAAAGTGCTTTTTCTTTTTTCTTTTTTTTAATGATGTGTTTATTTATTGGAGAGAGTACACCTCAAGTACATTCCTCACTGAACTTGGAGTCCATCCTGGGGCTTGATTTCACCACCCTGAGATCATGACCCGAGCCGAAATCAAGAGCCAGCCACTCAACCAATGGAGCCACCCAGCTGCCCCTAAAGTGCTTTTTCTTGAATAGTTTTGCTTCTGAGGAATACACCCAAGAGATCAATGTTTGGGACAAGAAAACAGAAAATAGGGACTATGGGTTGAAGGGTGAATCTTCTGCAACAAATACTAGAATGTGTGGCTGCAACACGGGCCTATAATAGTCTGACCTATAAGTATCTCAAGACTGAGGCTTGCACTGCCCACATGAGCTGTTTAGCTCTTGAAATGTGGCTAGTGTGACTGGACATGCACTGCAAGTGTAAAATACTTACCAAGAGTTTGAAGACTTAGTACAAAACAAAAAAAAATATAAAATATCTCACGAATAACCTTGTTATGTGGGTTATACGTTTAGATGATTATATTTTTTGGATATTAGGTTAAAAAAAGATATTGTAAAAACCAATTTCACCTGGTTAATTAAAAAAAAATGTGGTGAGGCACCTGGGGGGCTCAGTTGGTTAAGCATCTGACTCTTGGTTTTGGCTCGGGTCATGATTTCAGGGTCTTGAGATCAAGTTGGGCTCTGCACTGAGCATGGAGTTTACTAAAGATTCTCTCTCTCTGTCTGCCCTTTCTCCTGCTCATACTTGGGTGCTCTCTCTCTCTCTCTCTCTCATAAATAAATAAATAAATAAATAAATAAATAAATAAATAAATTCTTTAGAAAATTTAATGTGGCTGCCAGATTTTTTAAGATTAGATACATAGCTCACATCATATTTGTATTGGACAGCCACTGGTCTGGACAACTTGAGTGAGAATGTTCTA
Organism: Canis lupus baileyi; assembly: GCF_048164855.1. NCBI lineage: Eukaryota > Metazoa > Chordata > Mammalia > Carnivora > Canidae > Canis > Canis lupus. Next base: position 18,825,065 of record NC_132855.1, on the reverse strand, counting down.
GCCTTTATCAGAGAATGTACCACATGAAACCTGCCGATTCACTGCTCCATGGCTCCCATAGTTGCTGCCCTGCACACTCTCCAAGCTAGAGAAAGATACCCTCTCTTCTGTGTGGCCCAGTTCAGCCCCCATTCTCAGGTACCTGTTTTGTTTTAGTGCCAGACATCGAGAGATGTCCTTCATTTTTCTGGGCCTGTACAGAGATTTTGAAATGAGGTAATAGAGAGAGAGATGGAATTGAGCTCCATCAGATTCTTGTTGATACAGGTTTTGTGCTTTGTTTTAGGCTTTACTACTATAATTCTAGACTTTACATATTTACTTGTTAGATTTATGTGTACTCCTCCTCCGAAGAAAGCCTGTAATGCTAAGAAGTTGGGTGAACAAGACACATTTTTCTCCTGACCTGTGTAGGAAATTCTTCTCTGATAATGTTTGTACCGAGGCTTCTTGCCATGAATATGTATATGTGTATAAAACATGTATATGTGTGATCTATGTCTGTATACATGTATATATGTCTATATGTGCATGTTTGTGTGTATACGTAACATCCAGAAAGCAGAAGGAGATGAGGTTTCAAGCAAAAGTTATTTCCAAACCAAATATATAATATATAAAAGTTAATATCAAGGGAAAGGCAAAGTCAAGCCTAGCATTACTTTTAGTAATGAAAAAAATACACTTGGGATTATGCTAATGATGTGTAGATATTAATACACATAATTCGGCTGCCTAATATTGATTTAAGTTGCTCATTCAAATTCACTTTATTATAGAAAAATTAGCCATTTTGTTTTATAGTGTTTGTCCCTGCAGACAGTGGAACTGTTAAGTCATGTTTATTGGGTAAATAACACTATTTTGCTGACTTTCATATGCAAAGAGAGCATTATCATGTCTCCCACAGGAAGTGCCCTGTGAGTTACTGTTTTCTGGCTGGGGACCTGCTTAGTTCAAGCCAGGTGTCCTCTCTGTTATCTCCCTTAGGATCAATGTTCAAGGTTGAATGTACTGTCAGTGGTCAGGGCACAGAAGTTTTTTCTCCTACGTGACGTGAACATCCCGAGGCCTGAACTTTATCCACATGAGAGCCCCATGCTTGCTTTAAGCAGCCAAACTAACCCACATGCCTTTTTCCTTTTTTTCTAAATATGAATTCTTCCTCAGAGAAAAAAAGCAATTGACAGGGGCTTTCAACTCTCTTGAAATAATATTGGATTAAGATTAGGAACATAACCACAGCAAATCCTAGGCAATTACCAGCGGAAGACATGATTTGGAATTAGACAATGTAATTTGTCATAAGAATATAATAATTGCCATAGTACTTATTTGGTTCAGCATTCTAACCCCAGTAAAAGCACTAAGAGGTATTTTATAAAAATGCTCAGCAGACTTTCAAGGAAGAGATGCCCTGCAGACATCTAACTTTTCGTAAATAGCTGAGTGTAAATCTGTCATTCAGGAATTCATGTAGACACGTTTCTGAGAGCATATGTAGTTTCAGCTTGTGATCCTCCTTATAGTAATGAGTTCCATCCATTTTCCACCCCTAGAGTGGACTGATATTTCTTTTCATTGCTTTAAATTTTAGTCTCTGAAACTTATTTCTAACATCCACTCTTGGGTTTTGTAAATAAGTGTGGGTTCATTTGAACCCCAGACTTCAAGAGTGGTATTGTGTGGCAAGTATTGGGAAGCTGAGTTGCTGGTCCAAATACCAGCACCAACTGGCTATCTTAATTTGGGTCCATCTGCAATTTCTTGTCCATAAAATGGGCTAATAATTCTTATGGAAATCAAATGGAATAGTGTCTGTGAAAGAAATTTGAACTTGGAAAACTTGTGAACAAAACATAAAAATCTCTGATCTCATGAAGTTTCAGTCATATATAGACGCTCTATTGATTCCCCTCTTGGGTGATAAACAATCGCTCAGAGTTCATGATTCTCTAATATAACTTGAAAAATCTCATGTAAATATATTACCTTGCTCTTCACCAACTTTTCAAAACCTTGAAGTGTTAAGCCCATTGGGTTAGAATTTCTCCATTCAGTGTATGATTCCATTGTGCATCCTACTTTCCCATAAACATTTTAAATTAGCTCAGACAAATCTCTCATTTATACTTTCTGATCCAGTGGAGTGGCTCTTTTTAAAATTAAGTTTGATGTAATATCCAATCTATGCAAGTAAATCTCTGCAACAGACATGGAAGTTATGAAGCACAACAACAGAACTCTCATTCGGAGTCACTCAGTCTAGGAACATCACCTACTTTCTCCCTTCCGTCCCTTCTTCTTTCACTCTCTTCCTGTAAAGGTAACCACTATGAATTTCTTGTTTACTATTACCTTCATTTTCCTTCTTTCTTTAAGTAATTGAAAGAAATAATCCAGAATCTATGCTTCAGAAAGGCAGATGTTTTTGTCTGTTTTGCTCACTGCCAATCTCTAGTACCTAGAACAGTGTGTCGCATGCAAGAGGCACTCAATAATTGTCGAGGAATGCCACTTTAGCCCCTCTTTTATCTCTTATATGTAAATCAGTTCTGTAAGGTTCCTGTCTCTGGTTCACATTAGCTGCATGCCTTTAATGATTTTTAGAAAATTAGGAGTCTTTTAAAACTCATAATATGGATTTTTTGCACTTAAATGCAATAGGAGACTCCCAACAAAATCACATGGTCTTCTCCGAAGCAGGACTGCTTCTTAGAGTTGATTTGTAGTTCGTAAGTACTTTTCAGGAGTGAATAGTGAACCACTCAAGGAATATAAGTAGTAAAGCTAGAGCTGAACAGGGAGAGCCACAGAAAAGATTTTAGAAAGTGATACAGTGCACGTGCTACAGCAGGTGTGAACCTTGAAAATGTTATGTGAAGGAAGCCAGTGGTAAGAGACCACATATTGTGAGTCTACCTATATGAAATATCCAGAATAGACAAATCATAGAGACAGAAAGTGGATAAGTGATTCCTAAAGCAGGGAAGGCTGGAGGGAAATTGGAACAACTAACTGCCAATGAGTATGGGGTTTCTTTTGGGGGGTGATGAAACTGTCTGAAATTGATTGTGGTAATGGTTGCCCATCTCTGTAATATACTAAAAGTCATCGAACTGTACACTTTTAAACAGGTGAATTGTAGAGTCTGTGAATTCGATTTCAATAGAGCTGTTGTTAAGAGAGGCAAAAAAAAATTGATAGAGCAGGGCTGAGAATGGGAAAAGGTTTAAAGTGAGCAGACAGGGAAAAACCCCATAGATCAAGTCCTTCCTTGATGGATACTCATAAACAGATAGGAAACCTTTTTTCCATATTCACTGATAGCAACACATGGGGGTAGCCCTCCTCTTCCCATTTTTATTCCTATAGTTGTCTGTTTCTACTGACAGCTCCCCACCTCCTCAGAAGGTTCCATTGAGATGCGTTCTCTGTGCTTGGTTCCCGGGGTCAGCTCAATGATGCCTCTTTCCCCAGTGCCCTCAAAGGCTGCGATATCCTCTCTCTGGCTGAGGAATGAGGGCCAACAGCAGGTGATTTTTAGATGATTTTTAGATTTTTAGCAGGTGATTCTGCTGATGCTGGGCAAAGCAATCAGTGCATTTCTCATGACTGGTTAATCAGATTTCTGTGCAGATTTTCAAGCCCTGGGCATAAACTCTTGACGCCCTCAAAGCGGAATGTGAGTCATCTGGGAACCCAGTTTCCTACTGTGTAACCTGGGTACTGCTGAGTTTACTAGTACAATGATGCTTCTGTTGCTGCCTCCAGGTACCCTCACTAGATGGATGCATGTGCAGGCGTTTCCCGGGGTATGATCTGCTGGCTCTTTTGTTGTTTCTAATCAAAGAGTGGGCACACTTTGATCATGTCAGATCACAGCATTGTACTGTAAATACTTCGTCAGAAATATTACACAGGTACAGTTGTCTTGGATGTTCCAATAATGTTTACTGTAACTCTGAACAAGTAAAGAAACATGCATTTGCTCAGACATGTTATAAAATATGAATATTTCAAATATGAAGTCTTCCAGAATCACATATAGTTCATGATAATGAATCCAACCAATCAGTATTTGAAAAATACCTGCTGCTTTAGAGTGCAAAGTTCCCCTCCCTGAGAGTTTAGTGACTGCTAGAATAAGATCGACTTTCTGCCTCTTAGAGGAAAATCTGGCTCTGGTGGGGAGCTTGTGGAGATAAAGATTGGCATCTTGGGGGGACAGAGTCCCTGCATGGCCACTTTCATGAGCAGGCTTCAATCTTAAGTCGCCTATAGGAGTTCATAGCAAGGTTGACTCCCCTTCAAACTATTCATGGCTTGTCCTTCTTACTCGTCGTGGCACAACAAAGGTTGGCACCCTGCACCCCCAATACAAACAGATACCTATTGATGGGAGTGTGGAGGCAAAGCAAGTACTGAAACATCCTCTTCCTTAGGTTCTCATTCGGAGTATTTTCCTGGCACCCGGGGGAGGAAGTGAGTATGCAAGACGGTGAATTTGTTCTTTGGTGTCCTCTCCCCGGGGGAAATCTGGCTGCCTTGGGTTCCCTACCCAACAGCACATGGAGGCCAGGGGCATTGTGCCTGGTATTGGCCTCTGTACCTGCTCTGACATTTCACTCCAGGGGTGGATTTTATTCCCCGGTCCTCCTATAGTGGTCCGCCTTGATCCGTGGTTTTGCTTTTCATGTTTTCACATTTTCATCATCAACCATGTTGGGGAAGCAAACTGTCCTGTTTCTGATGAATCAGCGGAAGGTCAATAGTAGCCTAACTCTACCTCGCAGTGCTTACGTCATCTGCCTCATCTCTGCCTCATCTACAGGTCATCATCTCACATCATCCCAGGAAGAAGGAGGGTGAGTACAGTGCAATAATATTGAGAGACAGAGATTGCATTTCTGTAACTTTTACTACAGAATATTGTAAGTTTCTATTTCATTCTCAGTTACTGTTTTTAATCCCTTGCTGCGCCTAATTTATAAATTGAACTTTACCCTAGGTTTGTATATATAGGAAAAAACAATAAATATGAGGTTCTCTCTGTGGACTTAGGAACCCACTGAGGGCCTTGGAAGGTGTCTCCCCTCCCCCATTGGGTAACGGGGGTACCGCTGTACTTTCTAACATCACAGGCCAAGCTTTCCCTAACAAAAGGTGCTCTTCATGCAACTTTCTCTTGCTAACACCAACATGCATGACACATTCATGCCTCCTTGCTTCCTCCGTAGAACATTTAAAGGTGCAGTTATTATATGGGTTAGGAGGTTTCTGCTGCAAATACAGAAAACACTGAAAAGAAGTGGAAGATAGGGTAACCAAACACTGTGGCATCTGACTCTGTTGGCTTCTCTACAGTTCTCTTGGCTCTGTCCTCTTGGTGGAGGAGCTTTGCCCTGAGCTTCTCTTTTCTTTTGGTGTCAAGATGACAACAGCACTACCTGGCATCACCATAGAAAGGGTAAAGAAGTACAGGTTTCCCCCACTGTCTGAAAGTAGATTTCCTATGAAATCTTTTTTAAGCCAAAATGATACAAAGTGAAGAGGCATTTTTTATTAATTTATATGGAAAAATCTGTGAGTGTTCCCAGGACCAAAAAATAACCTCTCTTTGACTTTTCTGATACCTTAGGATGCAAGATTGCTAATAGATGTACAAAATAAATCAAGACAAAACACAGATGCTCATAGATACCATTCAAAGCTACGTGGCTAGATGCTAAGATGCTGAGTCTAATTTTGGGAATGGAACATTGTGGGACCACTCGCACTGCTGGGGGTCTCCACTGCCTTCATAACTGCTCACTGCAAAACTAATGCTGAATACTATCTTTGCTTTTCACCCCCTTTTTTTTGCAAAAGCAAAAATCTTTTGGGGGTTTCATTTGGTTAGTGAAAATGTAGGTTAGTGTAGGTCTTTTGTAAAAGAGAAGTTGTGTAATGCAAACTTTTTTTTTTAGTGCAAACTTTTGAACAACAGGGGATACCTGTAGTCTCTTTCTCATTGCTGTGTGAAAAGTGAGAAAGCCTTTCTCAGAAGCTCCTCTTCTCCCAGCAGACTTTCCCTTGCCTCATTGCTCACAGTTTTGTCACATGCTCATATGCAAGGCAATCACTGGCAAGGAGATAGGATTTCCATGATGCTTTCTCTCTAGACAATGACCTCCTTCCTGGAATGGGGATGGGGCTAGCCTCTCCCAAAGGGGTGAGGACATCTGAACAGTACAGGGTTCTGTGAAGGAGGACAGAGGAACCAAGAGTGTCCGGCACAGTAATGTCATGAAGATCCTCAGTCTTTGAAATCTCTAAGGCCACCACAGAAATACTGAGAGTTCTAAGAAACCTGGCCCCTCCCACTCAAGGGACTTATTATAGTCTAGTTGAGAAGCAGAAAATTGGTGAATGTATTTAGCCTGTAGTAATACTCATTCTGCGACCAGAATATTTCTGCTTCCCTTCCAAATTAAAGTGACTCACAGCTTTTACTGATGCCTTGCTTTCATATGTTAGTGCTTTGTGAATTGAAGCACTTTGTTTTATGGTTATGGAAAAATATTAAGTGTGATTCTGGATAGATTCCTTAGCTCTGATGAAAAGTTAGACAGGAAGGACTGAAGGTTTTGATTTTTGACTTACTTTTTTAAAAAATATATTTTTTTTATTTATTCATGAGAGACAGAGAGGGGTGGGGGAGGCAGAGACAGAGGGAGAAGCAGGCTCCCTGTGGAGCAGAGAGCCCAATATGGGACTCGATTCCAGGACCCCAGGATCATGACCTGAGCAGAATGCAGACGCTTAACCTACTGAGCCACCCAGATGCCCCATTCTTGACTGACTTTAACATCCCTGGGCCTGGTGTAAGTTGGAATTGTTTTATTAGAAATTCAGAGAATAGTAGATAATTCAACCACTCCTGGTTGCTATGGCAAGGAATTTTTTAAAGCTTTGATTTATGAGAAATAGTGATCATTAGGAGCTCTTTGTTTTTAAAATAGAGAGCCCTGCAAATTGTCAAGCCTTGAGTGCAACAAATAGATGATTGACACCTAATTGGAGAAAGAATCTCAGGTTATTTCCAAAGGAAGAAGAACAGGCAGGCTTTTGGAGCACAGATTCCCGTTTTTCATTTTTATGGCAGGCCAGAGTGTGTAAAGATCATTGGACAAGGAATCATGTGGCCAGGTCTGTGCCAGCTCTAGCCCAGTGTTTGCTTTTCATATGGCCTGGGGCAGATTACATTATCATTTTGTAACTTTTTGATGCTCGTCTGTAGAATTATTAGGTTGGACCAGATCATCTTGAAAGTCTTGAAAATTTTATGATTTTCTGACTCTTGCCTATTTCTTCTTGCCAATTTATGGTACATTGGTGGTATCGCCAAGGGAACAAGCCTCCCACCTCACACGCATACTTCACATAGCGGTTACCATTGGCACCATTTGTTTCAGGCACTCAGGGTATAAAGCATCACTACTCTTGGGTATCTGTGCTGCACTCACATTTCAGGCCTCACTCTGAGTAAAGCCCAGAGATATTCCAAGTGTGCTCCAGGGCAATATTATACAAGCCTTTCGGAATGCGACCCACACTAAGAAATACATTTCATATCACAAGCCAGCATATATACACACACATACCATCCACACACACATAATTCAGCATATATTTATTTATTAAGTATTACCATGTTCTAAGTGTTAGAGATATTACTGCAGTGAAGGAAAAAAAGACAAAAAAATGCTGCTCTTTGTGAAGTTTCTAAATACAGAGAGATGATAAACAAAAGAAAATATATGTAACCTATCAAGTATGTGCATCATAATTTTATATAATTATGATACAGATAATTCATAGTTCATATAGAATGCTAGAAGGTGATAAGTTCTATGGAGAAAAATAAAGAAGGAAGGGAAATGGGAAATACTGGAGTGGGGGTGGGTCTGAATGTTACATTGTGTGATCAGGGAAGCTCTTACTGAAAAGCTGACATTTGATGGTGAGGCAGCCAGCATGCAGATATCTGGAGGAAGAGCATTCCAGACAGAGGGTAATTACAGATGTCCGGCTGCAGGAGTGTGCCTGGTGTGTTCCAGGAACAGAAATAAGGTCAATGGAGCAGGGGTGAATAGGAGGTAAATAGAACTGGGCAGGAATGGGGGGCAGATCATGGTGGGCCTTGTAGGCCATTGTTAGGATTTGGTACCGAGTGAGGTTGGCTGTCCCTGTAGGGTTCCAGAAGAGTGACATGATCTGACTTGGGTTTTAACAGAACCACTCTGGCTACCATAGTGAGAATAGATTAAATGCAAACACTGAGTATGCATAGGCACTCACACACATACAGAGACACCAGCTCTGCAAACAGGGCTTCCCCCTGTCCGTGTGAGGTGCTCTGATATTATTTTTTTCTATGATATTTGAATTCGTTCATCTAAAAACTGGTCAGGGCCCACAAGTTGATTTCAGAATCCACTATAGGATGGCAACTGGCAATTTGAAAAGCAGATTATAAATTGACTTAGAATCCCAAAGATGTAGTAGATCGAGCTTTCTTGGTCAAGGCATAGTTATAGTGTACATGACACCCAATCGAGGCCTCATCTTCATATTTAATAATGGTTTTCAAGGAGCTTTTGTTCATTTTTTAGCTTACACTGAATAACACTATTTTATTGAATGATCATTTAAAAGTTTCATGTTTTTTTTTTTAATTATTTATTTATTTATTTATGATAGTCAGAGAGAGAGAGAGAGAGAGAGAGAGAGAGGCAGAGACATAGGCAGAGGGAGAAGCAGGCTCCATGCACCGGGAGCCCGACGTGGGATTCGATCCCGGGTCTCCAGGATTGCGCCCTGGGCCAAAGGCAGACGCCAAACCGCTGCGCCACCCAGGGATCCCAAAAGTTTCATGTTTTCCTACAATTCATATCTTAAATTACTTTTTATATAGAACATTTCAAATGTATTTAAAGAGAAAAGTATAATGAACACCCCTTTAACCGACTTTAACAATGATCAGTTTGTATCAGCTCTGGTGTCCTCTAAACTTCACCTGCATCATTTGGATTATTTTGAAGCAAATCTCAGGTCTAGTATCACTTCATCTGTAAATATTTCAGTTGCTATCTTGAAAGATAGGGACTCCTTTTTAAAAAAAATGTACCACATTACTATTATCTTGCATGCGCACTCACACACATACACACACAAGTCATAACTCTCCCTCTTAGTTTGATCAGCAGTGCCTGTGTTCACTATTCTGAGGAGGGAAATACAAGTGACTTTAATGAAAGGAAGCTGTGGTCATACTTTCTCAGTCCCAATTCTGTAGATGGTGTTTCTAGACACTGCCAACACCTCTGTTTAAGAAATACTTTCTTGCTTTCAAAAATGAGTCTGTTTGATCCTGTTTCCCGTTTGTAGTTTCATTTCTACTTAAATATGGCCTCCTTTCCTGTGGCTCCTGCCTAATCAATGGTAAGCTGCTTGAGAGAAGGTCCTGGGTCTTACCGTCTTTGTACTGCCTAGTGGCTTAACATGGTTCCTGGCACACAGCACCCCTCACACTTGTGTTAATGTTTTACTTCCTTTCTAAATGTGGGGCTGGAGTAACCTCTCCTTGGCCCTCTGGCCCATGACTCCTTTGGCCATAGGTTGCAAAACCTGACTTTTCAAACCCGACTTTTCTAGGAAGCCTCACCTCTACCAGGATGGAAAGCTTTCTGGATCAGTATTGACTTGTTGACAGGAGCCTTCAGGTTAATATCAATTCTTACAGAGCAGTTTTTGTCCTTTCTATTCCTTGAGTTTATTATCCTCACTCAGCAGGGTGTGGTGTTTGTCTTCCTGTGATATCTGCCCTAATCTCCACCAATTTATTGACCAGAGACCAATTTGATATGAGCTCCATTACTAAAAACATTGTCATTTCTGAATATACATAATAGTCATAACTTCAAATGGAGGTAAGTAAATATTTTTTATGTTTAAGTATATGGTATATACAAATCCTGTGTTGAGTCTCCCTTATTTACCTAATTAATTACCCAAGTATTTTATCTATAAAATTGGTAAGGTAGGTGGCAGTATTCTGAGATCTTCTTATCCTTGCTTTCTCCCTTTTTCCATTCTCTCCGCTGTAAAAATTAAGTGCATGTTTGGTGTCAGCCACCATGTGTGGCTCTGGTGACATAAAGGGATAGGAAGCAGCCTCCTTGTAACTTCTTGTTCAGAGTGTGTCCCCAGCGCATTGTCACTCCATAAAGGCAGGGACCCTCAGATCACTAGCAGAGGGCCTGCCACTTCGCAGCTTCATCAAAACATTTTTTTGGATGAAAAATTGTATGAATGGAGACATAGACCTCATCCAAAGGTATCTACAAAGTCCAAGGTGTGGTAGTGAATTTGGAACTTTGTAGAACTGGTGAAGTCATTCTCAGTTACGAATATTTATAGCTCAGAACACTTCCCTTAAGTTGCTGCTGCTCTTGGCCGTTGTCTTCTGAGTGTTTTGTACCCTCTTCAAGATGCCAGAAGTTCTGCATGGGGATCCTTACAAACAGGGCCACAAGTCTGGTCTCTAGACTGAAAACAAGACAAGTGGGAGGCTGTCCATTGCACTCACTGTCTCCCTCTCCTGCATATGCAGTTCTGCTAGATGAAGCCCTTCCAGCTTCTTTCTCTCTGGTTCTGTAAGTGTCACAGTCTTAGGAGGCCTCTCGGATGTCCTGATTAAGGGTCTTGTTTAGCTCAGAGGCAGGCCTGTAGTTGTGACTTCTTACCACAAGGAAAGCATTTTTAAAACCATCACACAAGTCTAAGTCGGTTTCCCCAGGCTTTTTCTTCTGTAATTCAATTTTATGTTTATGCTGTGCCAGGAGACATTTACTACTGGTTAAGCAGGAATTAAAAATACTTGTTGCTATGTCATTCCAAGGATTTGCTGTGGTTGAAAGTAATGTCTTCAGTGTGTGTGTGTATGTGTGTGTCTGTGTGTCTGTGTGTCTGTGTGTGTGTATGTGTGTGAATATCTGTGTTTATGCACGTGCCAGGGTGTGTTGGTGAGTTGTTCTGTGCGTGCACATGTGTGTGTCTGTGTCTGTCTAGGTTTGTGTGTGTGTCAGTGTATGTATGCCTCTTTGTGGGATGTGGGACGTATGTGTGTGTTTGTGTCATAAGGCAGATTCAATTTCCAGGGGAACAAACACATTCCGAGGACCACAACCCTATGGGACAAGCTTTTAACTACTATATTTTCTTTTGGCTTTAAGTTATTTACTCTTCTTCCATAAGCAACTGATTTTGAATATGCGAGTTCTTTTAGAGATTGGAAATTATATCATTTATCATTTTAATGGTTATATATAATTAATCTTATTATGTAAACCAATTATTCTTAATCCCCAGGTGAAGTTTGTAACTAAGCCTACATGTAATTCTCCAGATATGATGAATGACAAGTCATAGAATCAAAATTTCAGAGAAGCAGCTATTTTGGGGGGCTGGAACATCTTTTTATTTTAAATAGGCGTTTTAGTTGCTTGAAAGAGTCCTTGTAGATTTCCTGCAAAATTAAAAAAGCAAGAGGAAGAGGAAATTACAATTAATAGTCTTAAAATTCCAATTAATCTCTCAAATAGTGATTAATTTCCAGAGACATGGAAACTCTGCAGTATATCTGAGAGAAAGGAAAAGACAATTAGGATTTGGGAAATTGATAGAGGACACGCGGGTAGGTGGAAGTCCCATCAGGGTTGAAGATTGCACTAGCATTGAGATAATTGACAAGGTTGGAAGCCTGCCAAAACTGTATCTTGTGTTGGCTCTTAATGGGACAAATGTGCCCATTTTGAAACCCATTGACCATATTTCCTAAAACTGTCTATTGTCTTTTTGGAAGTACTCAAATAAGATCTGGTACCAAATTAGAGTACTTTCTTTGTCACCTTTTAGCTTATCATTTGGCTGAGGTTTTGTTCTCCACCCTTGTTCTTGCTCAAGGGCATACTTGGGGCTCTGCTCTTCCTTACAATCAGCATCTCACAAGCTGGTTCAAGTCTGTGTTGGTTTAAGATAGTGGGTGTTTTAAATTTCTGAGACCACCGACATAGCTTGGAAATCACAAGGACCAGTTGATGCACCAACTTTTTCCTCTATAAATGGAAAATTGCAATTTTTTGTGCAAATTATTGAGGACAGGATAGATTGGAACAAAGGGATAATTAGCATGTTCTCAGAAAACTGGCTCTACTTATAAAAACTACTGATTTTTAACATGCAAATGCTAAGTTCAAATTATTGAGTGAATTCAGTTTTGAATCCTTTGGAACCTATTTGTATGTACCTGAAGGTTTAATTACATGTAATAAAGATGATGTTAAGTTTTTACAGTAGCATGGCTTTTGATCTGCTCTTTCTCTCCAGTCTACTAACAGTCCTCATTAGGGGAAAAAACCCTTCAGAGAATGAGACATATATATCACAGTCCCTTGAACTTCTAAACATATGCAGCACTTTACAGAAATAATGGGAGTAAACTAACCATTTGTGGTCAGCTGGAAAACTCAACTTTCAGAGGGATTTGACCAGCTATACTGACCTAGAAAACTAAATAAGCAGTTTGGAAAATCTGGTTTGTACGTATAATTATTTTTATATTATATCAGGCTGTGCCTTACAAAGAGCAAACCACAGTAGTTATCTGACCTATTGCTCTACCCTTGCCTTTTCTCCAACACAGTAATTATGTAAGACTCAGCATGTTTTTCACTAAGTATATGTATACGGGACATTCCTTAACTCCAGCAGCCCTCTATCTGGAGGTTACTCAAGTGCTCTGTATCAATCTGTCAGTCTGAATGGAAAAGAAACCTTAAATCAGGACCAATGGTAACATTTATAGACAAGGAGGACCACTGGGAAAATAAAAGTATTTGGCACTATTAGCTGAAATGTCTCAAAAGTTGTGATGAATGAGGTATTTTTAATTAAAATAGAAAATTAATCTTCAACATGAAAGAGTCCTAACAATGCTTTTCATTTGAATATAAATATTTGGGTGGGATATAGGTAACAGGATGTCTGTAGGGCCCTATAGTCCTTTGGGTTTACTGTTTTTAATTCTGGTTCTTCTTCTAGTAGCTTGGAGCAAATAACAATGATTTCCTTTAGGTTGTATGCATGTTTCTAAGGATATCTGAATAAAAGACACATTTCTGGTAATTTACCATCTCAGCTTCAACTCTTGAGCAGCAGGCTGAAATGCAATAACTTATCCTGAATGTGAATTAATGCACATGTGCAAAGAAGGTATGTGTCTCTTCCTGGATTTGAAGGAACTGACAGTAAAGCAGTTTCATCAGTATACCCTGGATGGCTTATCATTCCTGATTAGCTAGCATTGCAATTAGAAGACATTTACCTTTTGCTTAAAACATGACAGTGACTAGTGGAGTTCAAATATTCATAAAACAAAGCTGAGCCTATAGCTTTAACCCTCTTAATCTTACATTTGAAAAAAAGTTCAAGTGAAACAATGAATTGGAAGTAATTGCAAAGCTATAAAAGGGCCCTGAGTCATTTTAGTCATATTTGGGATTGTGACATCTTCCACCCACCCCGCCAACCTTTATCCCCACCACGCAGCAGTACCTCTGTTCTCAGCTTCTGGGTTGGCTCCTTTTTCTTCTTTAGGCTTGTGCTACAATCATAAATGCTAGGTAGTGTAAATTATGCTTAGTGAAGGTGGGCATGAGGATTGGTGGAATCACATAATGTCTGTGTTAAAAGGTGATGTTCTAAAAACCTTTAAAGGATCAAAGACTGATCCAGTGGTTCTTAATCCTGATTCACCAGAGATAGTTTTTGGAAAAACAGTGACCTAGACCATATTCAAGACCTAAAACATTAGAGTTTCCTAAGGTAAGGCTGAGAGATAATAAATCAGTCAAGATAATAAAACTATTCACTATTTCCCTAGCATAATGAATGGTGAGTCAAGCAGAGTCATGTAGATCCTGGGACAATCAAAGGATGGTCCCTGATGCCTGTACTGCCTAGAAGTTTGTTAGAATTGCAGAATCTCAGGCCCACCCCGTACCTACTGAATCCGAGTCTGAGTTTTAACAAGATCTCCAAATATTGTTTATGTACTTTAAGAAGCATTTACTAAAAGCCATTAAATAAATGAGAGGGAAATAAGGAGTGATTAGGACCATGATTAAGTGAGGAAAAATATATCCATACAATGAAATTTTGCTAACTTCAATGAAGTTTGGGAAGCGTTTTTGATGACTTAGGAAATGCTTATACTAGAAACTTAACTGAAAAATAGAGAATTGTATCAATAGTATTATATGATCTATACACAAACATTTAAAGAATTTCCACTTTGGAAGTCCTGGAAACAATGGTGTAACTGGCATTGGACTTATCCTTCTGTTATAAAAAAAACTGTAAAAGATGAATATAAACAACTCTTTCAAGCATTGGATGACAACCAATACAGAAATACAATTAATTGAGTGCGAGGTAGGAGAGTTCCCTAGGAGATCCCACATGCACACTGGCTTTCCTTTGAGAGCATTTTTCAAACCAAGGTCCAGGAAAATAGAACCCAAATAGAACTCCTATCTCTAGGCAGAGGAAACAAAGGTCAGGCATTAAGGATTTGAGGGTCAAAGTCCCAGAGAGGAAGGAGCTATAGAAGAGAAGCCCTAAATCTATATGAACATCTCTTTAGGCTCTTTGGCCACCCCATAAACTGCATGTTGCAGAGTGAAATCGGGAAAGTTTGACAGAGAGAAGGCTGGTGAAAAGGCTAAAGATTTCAAAGGCTGTTGGTATTAGAGAGATGTAGGAGTTTGGGCTCAGGGAGAGTGGCCAGACCTGGATGAGGAGTACTCTCAGCATTCATCTGAGGCTCTAGAAGGCTGGTGTGTGTGTGTGTGTGTGTGTGTGTGTGTTGAGGTGGGGAGTCCTTGGGAATAAGGATTTTACTCATGCCTTGATAGGATCACGGTGACCCACAGATTATTTGACATCTGAACATACAAAACTCAGCCTTCCATAGAGAAAAATGACATAATGCAGTTTACATAGTATTACATCTATGTTGTATATCATAAGGTTATTTCAACTGTGAAGAAACATAAAGGTGACCAATAATAAAGCAGGCATAAAAATAGACCTGGAGATGAACCAGATGTTGAAGTTACTAGAAATGGGTCTCAAAATACTTATGATTGTTATAATAAAGATAAATGAAAATGAAAGAAAAGAAAGAAAGAAAATGTCTTCAGGTAAAAGGAAATTGTCTCAAATAGGAAAACATAATTGCAGGAAGGAAAAAGACCTCCAGAAATGGCAAATAGATGGATGAGTATGAATAAATATGGTTTATAGCAACAATAACAATAAAAATTTTTGTGTTTTTTTTTTTTACAATTTTTGTGGTATTTATAACATCTGTAAAAGTAAAATAATAACACAAAAGATGGCAAGGGTAAATTGAAGTTAAACTGCTATAAAGTTCTTGCACTGCTTAGGAAAAGGTAAAATTACAAATTTAAAGAAGACCAAAATAAACCAAGGATGCAATTTGTAATGTTTACAGTAACAATTAAAATGATAATTTAAAAACGGTAGAACTAAAATGCTTATAAGGAAGAGAAAAAATTTTGAAACCATTTGATTAATTTGAAAGGAACTGAAAAAGAATGCAAGAGCAAAGAATAGATGGAAAACAAATTGCAAGATAGTAGATTCAAAAGCAACCATATTAATAATTACATTAAATATAAATGTTTTCAACATTCCAATGAAAAGATAAAGAATGTCAGAAGGGATAAAGAAAACCAACTGTAGTAGGTTTAAATTTTAAGGCATTTTGTAGGGACACAGAAGGGTTGAAAAAAAAAGGTTAGAGATACATATGCTAGCCAAAAACTAACCAAAAGAAAGCTTATATCAACATGTTAATATCAAAGTAAATTTGATTTATTTTTTTTTGTAGCTTTTTTTTTTTTAGTAATCTCTACACCCAACATGGGGCTCAAACTCATGACCCTGAGATCAAAAGTCACTTGCTCTTCTGACTGAGCCAGCCAGGCACTCCTCTAAGTAGATTATAAGGCAAGAATTATTATGAGAGACAGGAGGGACATTTTTTAAATGACAAAGGGAAATTATAACAATCCTAAATCTATAGGCACATACTGATATATTTTAAAACTATATAAAGCAAACATTGGCAGAACTCAAAGGAGAAATAGACAAATCCAAGGCCCACAGCATTCTCATTATCCAGATAGATATAGACAATCTACTTAGGCTTCCAAAGAAACACTGAGTTGTCATTACTACTAGTCCCCAAATTAACTGCTATTCTTTCTTGTCATAGATGAATTTGCATCTATTTTTGAATTTTATATGCATAGCATCATACAGTAATCACTTATACACTCTTTTGTATTGAGATTCTTTCACTCAACATTATATCTTGAGATTCATCTATATACTGTACCTACCCATGGTTCATTCTTTTTCACTATTCTGGAATATTGCAATCTCTATATACTTACATTTTCTTTTCTTTTTTAAAAAAAAGGTTTTATTTATTTCAGACAGAGAGAGAGAGCATGAATGGGGGGAGAGGGACAGAGGGAGAAGCAGACTCCCCACTGAGCAGGGAGCCCAACTCGGGGCTGGATACCAGGACCCTGAGATCATGACCTGAGCTGAAGACAGACACTTAACCTGCTGAGCCACCCAGGTGCTCCTATTACTTACATTTTCTGCTAATGATAGACTTGGGTCATTCCCAATTTGGGCTTACTATGAAAAAATAATGCTATGAATATTTTGGTATGCATATACATACATTATCTATTATGTATATGCCTGTAAGTGGAGTTAGTGGGTCATGGGAGCACATATATATTGAGCTCTACAAGATACTGCCAAACAGTATTCAAGAGTAGTTTTACCAGTTAATACTTCTACCCAACAGTATATGAAAATTTTAGTTGTGATATGTCTACACCACTCCCATGTCCCATTTCTTGTTGACTTGGTTCTCTAAAACTCTACAAGCAGTAATATCCAGTGCTTTTCTATTTCAAGAACAGGAAGCTTTTCATCAAGTGAAAAGTAATTACATTTGACCAATGTTAAAACCATGGCAGTAGCAGAAGTAGCAAACAAACATGACAGGAGAGACAGTCCCAAAGGATATTCTGAAGTTAGATCATCCTAAGGCCACTTTCTGAAAGAGGAACGATTAGGTGGAACTGCTCTCCCAATTAAGAAGGCCTTCCTTCTTAATCATTAACTTAATTTTCCCCCCCAGAAATGTTCCAATTATGAAAAATTATGGAACAATTTCTGATAAAGTGATATTACATGTGAACACAGTAAATGTAACTGCAAAGGGATAGATTTTTAGGCCATCATCAGATACTACTAAATTTTAACTAAGTTACTTACACAACTGATAAACATAACTAAGTTAGGATGAGAACAGACCTCACAATGCAAACACTTTTTCTATGTTTGTTGAATGTACAAATGGTTTGTTTTTAAAAACCCTGTGTTGCTTAAGGAGAGATCCCAGGAGACAAAGTCAGAAACCATTTCTGTTGTTAAGGTGTGACCCTAATCACTTAATATCTCTGTACCAGTTTTTAAGTATCTGAGAAACAATGGAATATTATATCCTCTCTGTTTACCAAAAAGATTATTGTGAGGAGCAATTGGCATGTCTGTAAGAGCTAATCCATGTGGAGATTTAAAGTCAACAAAGCATTTTCCACATATTTTCATTTTTATGTTTAACATAATCGTATGGTTGGTAAAATGCTATTCAAATGTAAGGTATGTTTTTTATATGATAAGTCATATTTTTCATATGATAATCATATTGTTATATGTCTTCTGTCATAAGCAGAACCCAATGCAGTTTAGTTTATAAGTACATTTTGTTCATTCTCCTTTGCCTCAGTAGAAAGGGATGGAGAGTATGATTCATAATGAGTAAAACACATATCATCTCCTGGAGATAGAAAATAAGGATAAAGGCAGATTTCCATTCAGGAGAATTTATTTGGGCTTTGGAAGTAATTTAAAATGGCTATTCCCTCTGTTGGCAATTTGTAGCCTGCCTGAGTTGACACCTCCATTTTCAATCACAGCAAGATTGCTTTTAGTTGCAGGGAATTGCTAAAGCCAGAGCTCTGAAACTCAGAAACTGGACCCTTTCAAATTCCTTATAGATTTCAAACAGAAGGAATAAGAACTCGATCTTCTTTCCTGATTGCCATCAAATGCTTCATGAATTATTTAAATTAATCCAAGATTTGTCTAAATCAAGAGGGCGAAAACACAGCCTAATTATAATATTGTCCTGTTATATCTGGGCATAGTGGGTTAGCTGGAAAGATATGTTAGCTATCAAATATGGAAACTTTATTGTAAAGTAGTTGCTGGACTTTTTATGTACATATGAGATCTAAAAAAGACAATATTGTATATTATGATTAAGTTGCAGGTAAGTCAATAAAACCAATATATGAGAAATTTTGTGTGTGTGTGTGTGTGTGTACCTTCTGATTGTCCATCTGTATGGAGCTATGTACACATATGTTTAGAGCAATACTTCCAAAGATTCTCTTTGTAAAACTGAATTAGAGTCTATAGGATTAGCATTCCTTTTGGTTTCTATCTTGATTTTCCATGATGTAGAAAATCTAGAAGTACAGCAAAGCTGGTAATCTCACTACTTCTCTAAGGTAGAAGGAGACTGAAGCTCATCATCTGTTATGAGCTCTTTGAGACCCATTTTGAGGCATCACCACTAATCACACAGGAAAAGGCAACTTACCTCACATGGGGGACAGTTATAATTATTGAGTGGGTGTTACAGTCACTGAGCTTTACTGTAGTTAAAACATTATTCTGAGACATGTCCTACAAGCCATGGGATTAGGCCTTTATTAATAAAACTCCCCAAATGGTATTTGCAATGTGTCATTCCACTTGAGAAGATAAATAGGGCGGAATTAAACTAACACAGAAAGATTACTTATCTTATAATTAAGAACATTGTACAAGAATGAATTTTGAATTTATAGCAGTTTCTGGGTTGGCTGAAGAGACATATTAAATAACCTTCCTTTTTAAAAAAATATCTTTTGAGACATAAATTCTCTGTGGGGAAAAAACATAGAACAATGAGCTGTCTTTTTTCGGTTGATTGCCTGTAGTGTTACAAATGCTTTGAAAAATGAAGGGAAATTTAACATTTCAAAATGATCTTTCAGAAATCTATTATTATGAGTAGGGAAAAATGAATTAAAGTCTTAAAGTATTTAGACTTTCTGGAAACTTCCATGATGTAAGCTAGGTAAGTCTAGGATAGACCAGCCCACAGAGTGTGGTGACATGAAAACACAGACATGAGTCACTGATTTTTATAGTCAGCTAGAAAAGAAGCACTTTTCATGTAATTAAAAAAAAAAAAAGAAAAATAGACACTATTTCCTGACATGAACACAGTTACTATCTTAGTTTCTCCTTGGAAACTTTACAGAGCTTTATCCTGTTTATTTACCGTGCACAGTGACGCAGAGCATCAGCTTGGGTCTGTGATTTTGAAGATCTTGGCTAAAATGTTTTATATGTTCATAAGCAAAGCAAAGTAGTGAGTTAAACAATAGCCCAGTTTATACCATTAAAGTAAAAATATCAACATATGCAAGTCAGAATCAAATTCATACCGGTTTACCTATGGTATGAATTTTCAGGTTTTTTCTGGAATTATCCTGGGGATCTTAATATTACTTTTAACTTTTTTATTACTTCTAACTTTCTCAAGATATGTCCAGATAATTAACATGAAGAAGATAGTTTTATTGTAAGGTTAGAAAATGGATTTGGATGATCTACTTTTTCTCTTTGTTCCCCCTAAAATGAATTTAAGTTGGTCTTTAATTTTCCCATCTGCAAAATGGAGGAGTAAGCCTGTCCAAAGCTGTGAAATACATAGAGGGCATTCGTGTTTTCAGAAGCAAGTTGTAATGTGTACATATGGGCATTTTCTATCATTTTGTGCTTTTGAAAGGAATGATAGGAGTTCCCCTATCTCAGGTCATTAGATCTATGGTAAGATGTGACACGATGATGTCATTTTGTTAGAATATTCTGGAACTATGCCACCTCAGCTTTACCACAGACTACAGCTGTTTTGGCAGAGTTAGTGGGTCTTGTTTCCCTACTAGCTCCCTCTATAACAGCATCCCACTGGCAGCAGGAAGCTTCTTGAAGAAATGTCTCCATGCCCTACTGAGCACTGTAGCCCACATAAAACCATAAACTTTTCCATTTTCATTCTTTTGGACTTGCAGTCACTTTCCCAACTCAGTGATCTTCTTTCTGTCATTAGCCACCCGAACTCCATTAAGTTGTTCTTTGTTTCAAGGAATAGAAGCATTGAGCTTTTTGGTAAGGGTTATCTCCTGTCCAGCATTACACCTCCTCATGGCAAAAGCCCCCCAGCTTTCTTATGGGTGCCCACTTTTTCCTAACCACTTCAGTCCATATAAGTCCAGAGCTTCTGAGGGTTACCTGAGTCCAGCTTTACTGAGAAGAGCTTCCAGGCCTGGGCTAGAAGGGGCACAGGACCCAACCGGAACTAGTAGTTATTTACTCTGGCTTTCACTTGCTGGATTGAAACTGTGGTCATTTAGCTGTCATCCACCTGGGACCTGGGATGGACTGCACCTCTGTTGGGGCAGAGCTGAGAAATGGGACCCTGTGTCCCGATTCATGGTTTCTGAACTTGAATCCAGTAGCAGCTGAAGCCTGACCCCTGACCTTTGAGCTACTACAGCTTTTTTCCCTTTAGTTTAAGTCCACTGGAACTGGGGTTTCTGTCATCTGTCATTTGCAAAAGAAATAATGCTAAGTGATACAAGCCTAGAATCTATAGTCCAAGTTCAAAAGAACTTCAGAGTTCAAAAGTTTTTCAAAAAAACTTCTTTGTTTTATACTGTGTATTCCCACTAATACATCAAGGCTGCAAAACCTTTCTTTGCCTGTGGATGCTGGCGCTTACCAAACTGACTGTTGGGTTTGAGGCCTTGGGTTGAACAACAGATTAAATTCTCAGCCCTGAATATATTCTAAGTGCCAAACATAGTATCAGGTTCTTTAAGATCAGAGTACCTACCAGTCCTTGTTTCTTTTTTCCTTTTTTTAAAAAAGATATTTATTTATGTATTTATGTATTTATTATTTATTTATTTGAGAGAGAGAGAGAGAGAGAGATAGCATGCACACATGGGGATGTGGGAGTAGAGAGGGGCAAACAGATTCTGCCCCAAGTGTGAGCCCAATGCGGGGCTTGATCTCACAACCCTGAGATCATGACCTGAGCCAAAATCAAGAGTTGGACACTTAAATGACTGAGCCACCTATGTGCCCCTACAAATCATTGTTTCTAATTCACAGAGAAGCTGCCTTAAGAAACATATATATACACACAAAACTACATATATAGATGTACATATGTATATGTGTGTGTTATACCTTTAGAAACACAAGGCCAACAATATTTGATTCATTTCACCTGTTAGATTAAAAAACCCAATCTTCCCATTGGGCAATACTAGGAAATAAATACATCAAGCTAGAGGATTTGATGTGATCAAAGTCCAAGATGAGTTGGCTGCAGGCACAGTAGGAAAGGGGGTTGTCTCCTGTGACCCCAGGTTTCTAGGAGGCCAGTCCACCCACACATGCCAGGGCAAGGTGCCAGGTGATTGAGCCTCTGGCACTGGAGCCCCATTCTCCTTCCTGCACTCTCATTTCACGCCCTCTCTTCCGTTTGCTCCCACTCTGTTCCAGTTTGGCCTGATTTGCAAGCAGAGTGACGTGCTTTGCTTTCTGGCCCATGAACTCAAGGATGGAATTAATATCCAGCTTTAACCCTTAGAGCTCCTAGGCTCCCTAGCCTGTTGAATCAACTCCTGTCCACTCTTGACCTCTTCCCTGGGCTGAGAGTGCTATTTCTGTCTTCTTTGCAAGCATCCGGTGCAATGAGGAAGAAGATTGAGATGAAAGAGTAACACATAGAGAAAGGACAAAGGTAGTATCTTCCCACACATGTCTTTACCTTATCTAAAAATACTTCCAATAGGGCAGGCAAGATGAAGAAGCCAAGCATGTGGCATATGCTTCCTAGTGTACCAGACTGAAATATTATACACTTGGATGACAAAGTCTGGATATTACAGCCATAAACATATGTAAACATTTTATGTTTTGCTAAGAAGGAAAAAAATCACTGATGATATATTATCTTAGCTGATGATGAAGATCAATTAATCATATTCCCAAGATCTAGATAGGAAAAATGACAGCCACTTTAGCACATAGCTACAAGAGTAAGTATGATGGTATTTTTTTAATTTGGCTTGATTGTCACCATTTGCTACAGCTGTGTTTTATAGATTATAGACTCCTAATACTGGAAGGAACCTTTAGCTGAGGGATTGGAAAATGAAAGCCTCCTGGCCCAATCCAGCCTGCCACCTGTTGTTGTAAATACAGTTTTACTGGAACCCAGCCACATCCATGAGCTTAAGTATTGTCTAAGGCTGCTTTCACATATACCAGCAGGGCTGAGTATTTGTGACAGTGACGATAAGGCCAACAAAGCCTAAAATATTTATTCTCTGGTCCTTTACAGAGAAAATGTGCTGCCTTTGCTTTAGAAGGTGATCTGAATTCATTTATTTTCTGGGATAATTTTTTGTTGCCTCAGAATAGTATTTTTTGAGTAGGTAAAGATTTCTGGGGATGAAGATTATATTGCCTCCTTGTATTCTGACTCTTAGCAACAAAAATTTTTTGTAAAGGCAACTTGCTTAAATCTTTCATGATACAATGTAAACCTGGTTCCTCTTTAAAAAAATCTAAAAAAAAAAAAACAAAAAAACCTTTAGTTGGGTTGTTTTGTTTCAGCCACTCAATGAAAGCTGTTTGTGTATTTAAAGATTATCAAATAGCCCAGTTTTTGTCTCTCCTCCCTCACTCCCCACCAGGATGAAATCCATACCTTTTTACATTCCCAAACCTTGGAATTTCTTTGTGTGTGTGTGTGTGTGTATGTGTGTGTGTGAGTGTGTGTGTGTGACTTATCTATGAAAGCTTTTCAGTTCCTTGTAATGATATTTCTTTTACCTAGAACTGGACATTGTACTCTGATAATATTTACCCGTTAAAAGTACATTAAGGTGTATAATCAGCTTGCATCTTGGAACGCCTTGTGAGGCCAGCTAGTGATTTTACTATGCCCATTGTGCAGATGAGGGGCAGTGAGGCTCAGCAGGTTAGATATCTGGCCTGGGATCACACAGCCAGGAATTGATAAACCATTTGCTTTGCAGTGAGCCTGGCAGGAGGACCTGTAACTGATCCAAGCTATATTGCATGTGTCTGACACAATACTGCTTGCTTTGGGGGGCGTTATTTTGTCCTTCAGTGTGGATCTACTGGCTCAGCTTCAGCTCACTGTTGTTTGTACATGGAGCCCGTGTGAAGTGAGCCCTTGGTCTGCTATTTAAGTATCGTTACCATGTTCTGAGGCTACGGCAAACAAGCTATGTGTTAGTGGAAGAACTGGAGGAGAGTAGGGTTAAATTGGCAAAAATGCATCACCAGTAGGAGAAAAGGTGTGTGCTTTGCAGGGAGGAGGGTGTTCAGTGGTGCAATCTTTCTCTGAAAAGGGCAATATTATTTAGGTATCTTTTCAGCATTCCTCAGAGCCAGCCCATCCCCATGCTCTAGCTGTGCCATTTGTTTTCCTCCTCTGATGTACTGAATTTAGTCAGTCTGCCAAAATTACTTTGATTTTGGAGTCTAGCTTTGAAGATATTCTCTGCAGTTCTCTTTTCTCATTACCATTTGGTGTTAACATGAAATTCTCTCAGAGTCATTAATGAGGATGTTAAGCAACAAAAACAAAGAGATATCTCCTTAGTAAAAATATATTGTTCTCAGCCAAGTACAAAGACAGCATAGGGACACTGCTATGGAAATATGGGGAAAAAAAACCCAAAAACAATCGTTGCTGCACTTTTGGGGGTGGATGTTTTCTGACTTATTTACTTTAGCCTTTTCGATGTTTCTTTGGGGACCAAATTATAGCCCTGATACTATCATTAGCACTTTAGATTATTGGTTACAGGGTATAAGGGAGATGTAAGCTGGTTCTTGAACATTATGCATTTTTAGTTAAATTTAACAGCATTTCCTTTTTTGGTTGTATGTTGCTTATTGTTCACCTTTTATCATGGTGTGTGATCATGATTCCTATATGCAGAGATCATCTTAGTAATTGAATTCCTCATTGTATGTCTTCAGGTTATTATAGTTTAAGTATTTATTTTTATTACTAATAATATTAGTCAATCATTTGAAGCATAAACCATTTTTCCTTACACAAACAGTGGCAAAATTCCACCCCCCCCCCCTGCCCCGCCAATGTCTTTGTTGCTGAATCATATAATACTGGTGATTGCTTGGAGCAGAAAAGGCACACTTGGACTACTGAGCCCCCTCCCCCCCCAACTGCAGCTGAGAGAGGCCAGTGAGGAGGTTTATCTTTGGGTTTTTAAAGCAGATTTGTAAACCTAGGACATTTTATGAGGATGTCATTGGGAGAGAATAGATTCAGGACCTTGTCATTTTTATAGAATTAGAGTGAGATGGGACTTTAAAATAGGAATTTCTCTTTTCTTACCTTTCTTCCACTCTTTCTTTAAAAGCTACTTTTAAAAAGAACATCATTCCTTTGTATTTCCTTAACCTTCTCTCTAGTTGAGTGGCCAGCTCTTATTCTCATCTGGTCAGATTTCTTCTCATCCTTTTATGTGTACGGCCAGGAAGCCTTCCTAAATCATTCTCCCAGACTCACAGCTGCCTTCTCCCTTTGAGAAACAATATACCCTAGCTCTTCTTCTTCTTCTTCTTTTTTTCCCTGTAGTGTTACATTCAACAGATACAATTTCCATGTCTAAGAAGCAGTCATCCTTAAATTTTGCAGGCTTAATTTCATTCTGGTAGTTTCAAACCTACAAACGACATAAGTGACCTGATATTTATTTCCATCTGAGAACAGAGCACATCTTTTTCAAAGTGTTGGGGTTTGACTGAGGCCATTCCTTTCTGTCGGAGCTGACTGCGTGTCCCCTTGGTGTGCACTCACATATTTTAGACTTGTCGAATGTCCGTTGAATGCGGATGCCATTAAATTTTGCAGGCTTCTTTCTAAACTGTTATTTATGCACCCTATGAAAACTTCAGGTATTTTTATGACAGACATTATTTTAAAGGAACAGGGATGACAATGACTATTCATTGATTATTTTCAATGAATTGTCTTTATGTCAGTAATACAGTCTTGAGTTTCATTGTCCTTTTTTGCTTGAAGGTTTTCATTATTTCTACAATTTATATTGTTTTTATTTACCCCCAGTTAATGCCCTTTTTTCTTTAATTTTTCTCAATATTACATTTAAGAAGAACAAATGAATCACGGAGATTCAGAGCTTAAGTTCCAGACCCTCCTCCTGTCACCACACTTGTTGTATGACCTGGGCAAGAAACATCATCTCTTTGTGCCTTAATTTCCTTTTCTCTAAAACGATGGGAATAAATTACCAAACTCTGTCAGCGGTTACAGGATTAAGTAAGCCATATAATGTGTTCAGAAAGGAGCCTGGCATATAATAAATGCTTAACAAATGGCAGTGATTATCATCATACTTATTATTGCCTCCCAAAGAGTAAGCATCAAGTCAAACACATAGTGTCTTCAAAATCCCTTACAAAATCTCTTTTTTTAAAAAAAAGATTATTTATTTGAGAGAGAGCGCACACAAGAGAGAGAGCATAAGCAGTGCAGAGGGCAGAGGGAGAAGCAGACTCTCCACTGAGCAGGGAGCCCGACACAGGGCTCCATCTCAGTACCCCTGAGAACATGACTCAAGCTGAAGGTGGATAACTGATTGAGTCACCTAGGTGCTCCCCTTATAAAACCTCTTAATAGAAGTATGTGCTCAAGGAATGTGGTAAGTAACTGTGGTAGGCACAATACTGGCAAGATGCCCATATCTTAACCTCTGGAGCCTGTGAATATGTTACATTACATGGCAAGGAAGACTTACAACGGCAGGTGGAATTAAGGCTGCTGTCCGCTGACTTTGGGGTGGAGAAATCATCGTGGATCTTCTGGGTGGGCCCAGTGTATCCATAAGGATCCTTTAAATGTGCAAGAGGGAAGCAAAGGAGTCAGTGTCAGATGGATTTGAAGCGAGACAGTCTCAAAGGGCTATTGCAGGCCTTGAAGATGGAAGGGGGTCACCAGCCAAGGACTGTTGGCAGCCTCTAGAAGCTGGAAGAGGCAAGGAAATGGATTATTTTTTCCCTAAGGCCTCCAGAATTAACACTTCTCTTCCAGCACTTTGATATTAGCTCACTGAAACCGATTTCAGTCTTCTGAGTACCAAAACTGTTATATAATAAATTTGTATTATTTTAAACAATCAAGTGTATGGTAATTTGTTAGAGCAGCAATAGGAAACTAATACAGTAACCACTTGGCTGGGTAAAAAGATGAATTATTTAAGACAATGACACCAAAGAAAGACACCAGTGAAAAAACTTGTACATTAACAAGATATAATGGCTGGAGCCATTTCTTAAAGCAGTGGATTCTAGACCTTCATTGATCACACTCACTCCTTTAAAATATTAGTTCACACACAAAAAAATATTAGTTCACACACAAAAAAATATTAATTCACATATACATAAACATAAAATTTTGTTTAAAATTTTATGAGGCCCACAAACCACACTGAAGCCCTCCATTGACCCCAGATTATGAACCTGAGTTTGCACGGTATTTGTTAAGACTTAGCGAATGACAAGGCTTTAGTGATGAGCCCTTCTGTACTCATATTCTCCCTTTCTTAGGAAAGACTTATCATCACTAGAGTAATTAAACTGATGTTTTAAAATGTAATTTGAAAACGAAGATAACACGAGAGTGATGGTTACCTTCAGTATGCCTTATTTCGAAGGTCTTGTTTGTTTTAGAGCAGTCATGGAAACAAGTTTCGTCTCCATATCCTAGCAAGTGCTAACGTTTAAATAGAAGATAGCACAGGTATTGTGTCCACTAGCATAATTTCGTTCATTCATTCAGTAAGGTTTGATCCAAGACTGATTAAATACTTGGTATGGTATGAGGAAGGAAGGATGCCAATGATAAAGAAGCTGGATGTAGACCTTGTTCTGGAGCTTACAATCCTCTTCTGCTCTTTGTTAAAAAGTAAATACCCTCTTGGAAGTATGGCTTAAAGGTCACAGTCATTGTACACTTTATAGTGAATGAGTCTATCAGATCTCATCTTGAAAGAAAGCTTTCACTGGAGTAGGATAGGAAGTTAGATATACACCACAAGCCTGAGGAAGAAGAGTGGGATTTCTGTTAGAAGATAAGAAAGGATGATAAGAGCATCAAGGGCCAGTAAATAATACCTTCTCTCATCTTGGATTGCTCTTCCAATAGTTCCTATTCTTTAAAAGTCTCTGTAAAGAATGTATAAGTGACAGAGAGGCTAAGGGATGTTCACAGGCCATCAGGATGAGCCCAGACCTGGTTTGAAGCCCATCTTGGTGATTCAGTGAATACATGGGCCACACTAGTGTGTCCGGCATTTCTCACAAGCCTGTGCTAGAACTAGCCTTGGCTGTTCTTGAGGTGGTTCTTCTACAGGTGAATAAGCCAGCCACAAAGTGAGCTATGATTTCAGAAACAATGTCAACATCTTTGACCTTAGCTTGGTTCCATGAACACCTAGGACATTCTCAACCAGGATTTGCCAAAGGACAAATGTGGGAGTAAAAGCAAAACCTTATACTCCTTTCCGATTGCTGCTCTAACAAATTGCTCCAAACCTCATGGTTTACAACACAAGTGTACTCTCTTACAGTTTGAAGGGTCATAATTCTAAAATGGGTTGAAAGAGCTGCATTCCTTCTGGAGGCTCTAGGGGAGAATCTATTTTCCTACTTTTTCCACCTTCTAGAGGTTGCTCACATTCCTTGACTCATAGCCCTACATCACTCTGCCTCTGCCTTTGCTTTTCTTACATCTTCTCTCTCACCCTCCTGCCTTCCTCTTATAAGGGCTTATGGGATTATATTGGGCCTACCTACCCTGGTCATCTTGGATAATCTTCCCATCTCAGAATCCTTAACGTAATCACATCTGCAAAGTCCCTTTTGCCATCTAAGGTAACATATTCACAGTTTTTAGGGACTAGGATGTGGATGTCTTTGGGGCCATTATTCTGCGTACCACAAAGATGACAGCATCAAAATAGCCAGAGTGCTTTGCTAAAGACCTTCAAACTAATGCTTCAGCCCCATCCAGTTTTGGAGCCAGAAAACCTTTATAACCCCAAGATGGCCCATTTTCCATTATAATCTATGTGATATAAAATGTTTTAATGTGATTAGAATTAGCTATGTCTTATCTCACATTTGGCTCAGTGGGGAAAATGGGAAAACAGCAGATTTCTAGGCTCTGTGCCTTGCCTTTGCAGGTCTGTAAATTCCTCATTAGATTCCTGACTGTTTCAGTAACTCCTCATCCCATTGCCTTTTAGAGTATGCTTCACACTGCATTTTTGGACAGATATGACATACCTTTTCAATATATGTTTTTCTAAAGCTGTTATGAAGATTTCAACTTAATGTTCTCATAGTTAGGTGTCATCATGAAGCTTTGTATTTATTTTTCCAGATATCTTCAAAAGTCTGGTGGAAAAGAGAAAGGGGGAGGGTAGCATTTCAGTGGAGCAAAGACTTGCCAGAAACTTTCATGGGTTCCTTTCTGTCTTAACATCTACCCTCCAGGCTTAAGCAGAGAGTAAAGCAAGTCTCAAGGCCAAGCCTGGAGGTAGGAGATCAGCTGTGAGCCAGGAGATTAGGCAATGGAGCTGGAAGCCTCAGGACCAGACAAATGGCTGTTTCAAAACCAGAGAAAAAAAGAAGAAAAATGAGACAAAGGAAGGCCTGAATAAAGTGTACTGTAGAATGGACACATCTTGTGCATGAAAAATTCTGGCCACAGTCTTTTATATGCGATTCCAAAGGGCCATGGCAAGGTCTAAAAGGAGCAGGCTTGGTCTTTGCACAACACAGTGTTGTATATATGGTGTTGTAAGTTGCTGTCGCTCAATCATTTGAATCTGTGTTACTCACACTTTGACACCCACCCTTTTTAAGGTGAAAACTTAAGGCCTAATATGTACATTATCCCCAAATTTAATGTTGTCAGGCAGACTACTAAATTTTTGTTCACTGGGAATGATATGTAAGCATGCTCTTAAAAAGATATATATAGGGGATCCCTGGGTGGCTCAGTGGTTTAGCACCTGCCTTCAGCCCAGGGCGTGATCCTAGAGTCCCAGGATTGAGTCCCACATCGGGCTGCCTGCATGGAGCCTGCTTCTCTCTCTGCCTGTGTCTCTGCCTCTTTCTTTCTCTCTGTCTTTCATAAATAAATAAATAAGTAAATAAATCTTAAAAATAGAAAAATAAAAAAGATATATATTATATTTATATATTTTTATATTAAAAGATATATATATATTCATTTATCCAACAAATATTTACTGGTTATCCAATATTTCTTATACTATGTGTTAGGGATTCCTCTAGGCACTGAAGACACAATATTTAGCAACACACATTGAAGTCCTGTTTTTGAGGAGTTTCTATTCTAATTTGGAGTTATAGACAACAAATAAAACAAAGAAAATTTAGAGAAGGAAAAATAGAGCAAGGATGGGGATGTCGGGTATTGAGGAGGGTTGAGTTTGAGATGGATGATCAGAGAGAGAGGCTTTCTGAGTTGGAGACCTTTTAGTAAAGCCCAAAGGAAATGAGGCTGGTTGTGGATACCTAGTGTGGAAGAACCTCCTAGACAGAAGAATGGCAAGTACAAACACCCTGATGGAGCATCATGCCTAGAATGTTTGAAGGACAGGTCAGTGTGGCTCAAGTGGAGTGAGTGAGAGGGAGGGAAAGTAAGGGATGAAGGTGGCCTGTGTGAATGGAGTGAGATTCACAGGTCATGGGAGGTCTTAGAGATTACAGCAGGGGCTGTGTCACTCCAAGTGAAGGGAAAATCATTGGAAGGTGCTGGGTAGAGCAATGGTGTGACTTGACTTTCATATTCATAGGATTGTTTTGGCATCTGTGTTGAGAATGGATTGTGGGGTGCATAAACAGAATTAGGGATAGCATTTGGGGGACTATTCCGATAATCTAGGAGAGAGATGATGGCTTGAACCAGAGTGATGTCAGTGGGGCTGGTGATGTGGAGTTGAATTCTGGGGATATTTTGAAAGAAGAGCTAGAGGAGGATTTGCTGATGGACTAGACATGAGGATGAAAGAATGTGAAGTTGGGAGTGACATCAAAGTTGTTAGCCTGAGAAACTAGAAGAAGAAAAGGAGGTGGTACATTTATTGCAATGGACAAGATGGTAGGAAGAGCAGATTTCTCTCATAGGTAGGAACCATCAGTGGTTCAATTTGGATATATTCAGTTTGGTGTACTCATTAGACATAACAAGTCAGCATGCCAATATATGTATGGGTCTGAAATTCAAAAGAGAGATCCTGTCCGGAGATACCATAGAGCCACCGGTTCTTGTCTTCACTATTGCACTTCCTAAAAACCATTAATTCTGGCTTTCACTTTCACTGCTTTTCACAGCACCTTTACATTTGGCCTAAGTAACAAAGGTCTTAACTCTGTTGTCCCCTTGGTTCCAGGCTTCTGTCCATATTCTGGTCTGGTTTTTCTAACTTCCATCTGCTTCCACCAATGCTTGGATTTTCTTGTTGAGCCTAGACACAGGAGGCTGTGTAGTGTCCAGAGAGTTAAAGTTCTTGAGTGAAGTGGAAGGCATGGTAGATTGTAGAACATGTGCCCCATTTACAGAGGGCAACACTGTTCTGCTCCCACTGGGTGTTCCAGTCAGGGAGAAGAACCCATTGTTGCCAATTCTTCTAAAAGTTAAGCCAGAAATCTAGTTTTTTTTTTTTTCAATGTGCAGTCTCCTAATATTTAAACATTGGCAGTTAACTCACACATTTTTCAAGACTGTGGGCCAAATAAAATATATTTGGGGACCAAAGCCAATCCACAGGGCAGTCAGCCTTTCACCACTGAGGAGCCTCTTAGACAGGCCAATTGGCTGGGTTTGGGGTTTGGCCCCAGACAAAACCTCTTGGATTGTCCACCTTGGTTTCCCCCAGTGCAGGCAGAGGGCATGAACTACCCACCTTAGGGAGTTTCCAAGGGACACTCTTCCTTGGGCCTGGCTCCTAAGGGTCCGCTTTTTTGGGAAAGATGACAAGACACCTTCCCCAGGACCTATCTAAAGAACATTCTGTGGCCTGTTCTCCTTCATCCCTTTCCCTTGTAATATTGTACCTCACTTCAAAAACAGAATGAGTATTGATCCCATCTTGTAGGTGAGACAGGTAGAGACTATTGAATCAGCACCTCTGTCTTAAATCGTTGATGGTAGAAAAGATTGCAAAATAGTAGTTGAATGACAATCTGAGGGAGAAAGTTAGTCTCAGGACAGGTATAAGAAACTATATATTTTTTCAACAATTATATATTGAAAACCCACTAGATGCCAGTTCTTTTACTATGTGCTGTGTGTACAGAAAAAGGATAGAACGCAATCTGCTCTTAGGAGAGTTACAGCCTAGTAGAGGAGACAAATATGACAAGAAACACATTGTAGCAGTATGAAAAGAGCAGCAGGACAGAGATGCCACAGAGCAAGGACCAGGAGTAGAGGGAGGATTTTTTTTAAAGGTTTTTTTGGAGGCAGTGATAGCTGGGGCAAATTTTGAAAAACGAAGTCTGTCATGTTGACCACTGGGGGGAAGCATCCTAGAAAAATGAATAGTATGCGTAAGGCTTGAGAGGGATGGAACAACATGGAGTTTAGGAACTCTAGTCACCTCAAGAGCTTAAAATGTGAAGAAATAGGTAAAGCCAGGTGTGATAGGACAGGGTAAGAAAGAATACCAGGTCCTGGGTCCTGAGGGCTGTGTCAGAGAGGGAACACTCTTTCCCCTTCTTCACTAGAGGCTTCTGTGGTGAGCATAATGTTGGTTGAGAGGCAAACAAACAAAAATCCCATATAGTTTTCCAAAATTTATGCCAAGAGGAGAGCCACTATCCATCTGAAGCCATCTAATAAAAATTTTGATGTAACTTTAATTCCCTTGAGACCTCATGCCATTCATATATGACATGGAGCATAATAATATCAAGTGCTTATGTGGCGTTTACTCTGCAAGACATCGTCCCTAGGGCTCTATATACTGATGCATTTATGTAATTCAGTGAATTCTCAAACCACCCTGTGATGTAGTGGGTCTCAATGTAGTTAAGTGACTTGTCCAAGATGGTACAGTTGTGACAGAGCAGGCATGGAACCTATGCAGCTGCCTCTAAAGTTCTTGCTCTTAGCTATTTTTCTATAATGCTTGTGTCCGCCATGATGGTCTTTCTCACCAGAGGCTTTGGAAGGTGAACAGTAAATGTCCAGCAACCAGAGATAGGGCTGATGGGTTTATGTAAAACCACATCTTTGGCACTGTTGAGAGTAACAGTTATAAATGCAAATGATCAGAGATCCTGCCTTAATTCAAAGGCAGCTGTGGCTGCCCTCTGTCTACTGCTGGCTTCTGTGTCACGTCCATGTTTATATAAAACAGTGCAGCCCACAGCCACATATTCTAAGGCAGTCAGTGATCTGTCTTGGTGGAAACTGAATCCCTCCATACTTCAGATAATTTTCTTCAAAAACTTTGGAGGGCTGGGTTCATGTGGGTAGACTCTTTAAATTGAATCCCTTATGTTCAGAAAGCATTGCAATTTCTCTTTTGATTCTTATTGTGCATTAGTTAAAAGCCATCTTGGATAAAGAAAGGCACAAGCTTACATGCTGAAATCCCAAAGTAAGATTCTTTGACCGTTGTCTGAAAAAGCCTGCAGCACTGACTCTTCTCCTTAAAAAAAAAAGGAAAAGGAAAGAAAAGTGAAAGAGTCAGATGGTATTTCTATGAGGAAAGCAGTAAATGCGGTTCTCAGAGTGAATGCTTGTCTTTTTCTAGCATGACAACTTTTTTTTTTTTTGAAACCAACTTCAAACCTTCCACACCACATTAAAGATATTCCAATGTGCAGGGAAACAAATTCATTTTCATTAATGCCTTTACTGCTTATATAATCAATAAACAAACATGGAAATAAATATCACTGTGGGAGCTATTTGTAAAAATTGAAAAATAGACATATTTTGTGTTTTCTGTGGGGTAGCTTAGTTATTTTGGAATTCCATTGGAAGATGATCAGTTGTTGGTATATTTTAGAAATATGGTAAGGGGAGGAAATTACTTTTCAGAAAACAGAACTACCTTTTTTTTTTTATGCTGTGGAGAAATGCAAAGAACAAAAAAAGTGACCTTTTATTACTTCGTCTTCTGTCCTTATGTCTCATTTTCCATTGAACACATCTAATTTTTGACATTTTTCACCAACTTGAGATCACTATAGCCCACCTAATGTAGGTGCACTTCCCTTTGGGTCACAGGCATAATCCTGAAAAGTTACACACAAATCAGTTTCCTAAGTTGAATCATTTAAAATGCACTCACACAAAAAGAATTTGAAAGGTATTCTATGGAGCATCTTTTGGAAAAGGTGTAAAAAACATTTAAATGAAAATATCTCAATTTCCCTATTTTTAAAATCCAGATTTCAATATTTCAGTTTGTCATAAAGCAGGCATGTTTGTATTTATAAGGGACATAATTTTACTCTGGGTATGCTATACAGATTCTGAATTAGAAGAATCTTAAAATACTCCAGAAACTTGCTTGCAAAATATGTGCAGGTAGGTGTTATCACTTGTAGTTGTTATCACTTGTGAACAAATCACAACGGTGAGACAAGAAGAATTGCAGCAAGCCTCAAGGCTATGGAGGGAAGAGAATCCAAAATTCCCACGTTTTTTGTTAGTGTGCTTGCCAGTATATCCTTTCAATCCAAAATTATATAACTTAAGTAAGTCTGAAGTTAACTGTGGTTCTTTGCTCTCATAAATCTATTTTTAGAAACCAGAAGTGCACCCAAGTCAAGCTACCAAGCAGGGTCCTGCAGGAGCTGAACATTTAGTGCCTCCTTTTTGAAAAAGAAGTTGCCCTGAGTAACAGCACACTGGATTGTTCTATTGTTAACATTAAGGAGGGGACTTCCTGATTTTTTTCCCCTCATTTTTATTTGGTGGATTCTGAACCAAAAAGGAAACATTGAATGGTGCTTAATTTCAAGTCTATGGGTTAATATATTATTTTCTTCCCCCACACCCACTTTCCCTTTGCCCTGCATATCCTAAGTGGTGAGTTTACTTATTTATGCTCTTGCGCTCTCATTTCCGAGTCTGGGATTTCCCCTTCTCCTTCTTGGTTGTAATTTTCATGTAGAAGAGAGACTGCTGGGAGAGAGAAGGTGGCATAGAGAGCAGAGGTGACCATGGTTAACCACTCTCCTTGGCTGGAGAACAAAACATCTGCAACTGTGAAGACACAGTTCACCTCCCACGCAGAGGGATGCATTAACCAAGTGACTCTTGTAAGTAAGTCACTGAAGCCTCCCCTGACATTTCCATTATTCTCTGTAAGAGTTTTTAAGTAAGTGTTCATATATTAAGACAGGCTGACTCCAGCGTGATGGCTGTGGGTCTTGTCTTCGGGAGCAATGTAACCTAGTGGCAACACATGGAGGGGTGTGTTGAGGATGGGGAGGCTCTGGTCTGGACTCAGTAGGAAAGAGTGCCCTGATTGATTAGAAATGTCTGCCTTGGGTGAGGGATAAGGAAGTGGTGGTGTGTACACTAAATACTGTAGTCTCCCTGCTGTGGGCGTTCCAGTTCCTGACTGGTAATTGGGAAACCAGTGATTTTATCTCAGTTCTGCCCCTAAGTTAGCCATGCAGCTTTGAGCAAATTCACTTCCCTTGGCCTTCCTCTCCTGGTTTCTCAGCGGGGAGTAGACTCTATGAGCCTTCCAGTTATCAAATTCTGTGATCCTGGGCCAGGCTGCTCATGACTGTCCATTGTTCATGAAATAAGTTCTCAGTCTTCGTCTTGCCCTTTTAGGTTTCCCTCAGTCTGACCCTACCCTACAGGCCATGTTTTCAATTTCCTATCCATACTGGCCAAGCCAGATACCCATGATTTCTCAAACATGCTTCATACTTTTCTCTTATGATCTCTTTTCTTCACTAATCTATCTCAATATAATGTCTGTGCCTTCCCTCTTCTCTTGATTGACAAAATTCTGTTCATTTTTAAAAAATATTTTATTTATTTATTCATGAGAGACACAGCAAGAGAGAGAGAGGAGAGGCAGAGACACAGGCAGAGAGAAGCAGGCTCCATGCAGGGAGCCCCATGTGGGACTCGATCCCCAGACCCTGGGATCACGCCCTGAGCCAAAGTCAGATGCTCAACCGCTGAACCACCCAGGCATCCCCCTACTCACTTTTTTAAGGCTCAGTCTCATAGAAATTTTTCCCTTGTGGAACCTTTAATGCTTGACAACCTATTCCAACTGGCTATGTGTCTGCTAGGTTGCATATGGATCTTGTCCCAAGTTCATGGTGGGCAGAATTTGTGTCTCATGCACTCGCTGTCTGTGGCTCTCTTCAGTCTCTAATTAGGCTAACAAAAAGTAGTAAACATTTCTTTAAAGAGCAGAACAAAAGCCAAAGCACAGCGATAGAAATAAAATGGCAAGGAGAATCACTTAAGTCAATACACTAGCACCTGCTGAATTTGGCAACACAGGATGGCAGGTACTTCAATGGGAGCAAGGAAGAGTTAGAGTCTCTGCCTTCAGCGAGCTTGTGGCTTATCAACCTCAACATTGTCATCACCATCATTCATCATTCCACTTATTAATATCTTCCATTTATTCAGTACATATTCTTTACCAGATCTCTTGCATACATCCTAAATTCTTAGAACAGCCATACCGGGCATCATCACCTCTATTTTAGTGATGAGAAAGTTTACCCAGAGAGTTTAAGGGACTTTCCCAAGGCCGCACAGCTGGTATGAGGATGCCTGGCTTCATAATTTGTGCTGATTCTAGTATATGCCATTGTCACCCTAGAAGGGGGCATACGACCAGGACGGGCAGCTTGTTAAGCATGCTTTCTACTTTCTCATCTTCAAGCCTTTGCTCATGCTCCCGGGCCACTTGGAATGCCCTCTCCTTCCACACTTCTCAGCTTGTGCAAATGCTTCCCACACTTCAAGTACATCAGTCTCAGATATCTCCTTCTTGGAACCTTTCCTGTCTTACTCTTCTAGCTGGGCCCCTGATAATGTGGGACTGTCTACATTTAAGTAAAAGGAATGGATTAATGCCAACTTCGTCTCTTTTTTCATTACAAGGGTTCTAAGGCTGAGGTAAGAACATCTAATGAAAAGTGACCAGAGAAGGCTGTTCCATTCAACGAACATCTGTTGAACAGTTGGCAAAAACCTTGGTAGCATACAGAGGAAGACTCTCCCAGTATTAGAACAACTGTTCTCTGCTTTATAGAAGAGGCTGTGTTGACACCCATGATGATATCATCGTCTGGGATTTATGTTGTATGGAGAGAATTACTTCTTGCCTTGGGCAGAAGCAGAGAGGTTCCCAGAGTTCTCTTGTCCTCTTCCTGGTCCTGATCCACACAGCCCAGAGCAGTGAGAGATAGGCAGTGGGGTGCAGTGGACAGAATCTTAGAAGGATTTACTTGCTGGAAGTTGCAAAACCAGAGTAAGTTTCTGGAAGAGTGTTAGAGCTTCTTCTCTCCTTCAGGAGTGAAGGGTCAAAGTGAGGCCACTATTGGCAGAGTTTATATTCATTGATCTTCCTATGAGTAAATAGTGAGATTGGTGTATGGTTTCTACATCTTCCACAGGGACCATTGACCCATTGCTTCTAAGTGCTGTGGATTCAAAGGTAAATAAAGCACAACTGTGGCCAAACAGCAGCTCATGTAGCTTAAATACAGTATCACACACATCACTTGGGTCATGATGGGGGTGTGCCCTAATACTCTTGGAGGCAAGAGGAAGAGGCAATCTGTTGTGCCTAGGAGATTTGGAGAAGATTCCACAGAAGTGGTGACACCTTTGCCTGGACTTGAATGGAATTTTCACCAGGCTAAGAATGGGTGGGGTACAAATGGTGGAGGGCATTCTGGGAAGAGGGAACACAAGCACAGAGAGTAGAGTAAACAGGATGGCATATCTGGAGCTAGGAGACTGCAGGTGTGTGGTCGGTCCCGTGAGAACCACAAATTGTGGATTTTCTGTTTCAAATATTGCTGATGTTTATGCAAATAACAGAGTCACCCAAAGAAGATGCCAGAATAGGCATCTCCTCCCTGCTATATCAGGCACACAGGCATGCTGTCAGTACCTCCCTCCTCCCCCCTTCACCATTTATGAAAGTCATTGCCCAACACCCTCCAGAGAACAAGTGCCCATTTGTCTTGTGCCCACATGCTTCTCCAGCCTTCTGCCCCTGGCCAGCCTGCCCCGCTTCCTGCTCTTAGCCTGCCAGAAGGATGCAGGCTGCTGCGCCGTGCAGCTGCAGGGGCATCACGCACATAGACCACCCTGGCACCCCAGCATTGTGGTGTGCCTGTACCGTGGCCTAGAAGCGGCCAGAACTTGTTTCCCTTCCTTACAACGACTGCCAGCCCCTGAGTAACAGAAAACAAAACAGAACAAACAAAAGCCTTACTGGCCCTGATGGTACATCACAAGTCCTGACCTTTTATTAGCCAGTTTTGACCTACATCGTATCACAGCCTGATCCATTGAGACAAGAGCGTTGACACTGTTCTATTGTTTCCTCTGCCAGCTTTCCCTTCTGTGGCTTTGCTTTCTAATTAAAGACAAGACAAGGCAAAACAAGAATCAAACCCCAAATCTTTCCCAACTTTTAATTCTCAGGTGGTCAGTGTTACACATTTTATTTTTGTTTTGTTCTTGCTGTCATTTTTAGTGAAGACATTATTTTGAAGAAAGAGCATTATTGCATGTGGAGCTGCGTGCTTGCTCTACCTTGTTCAGGCACTGATGCTTGAGGTGAACTAGCACACCATGCCTGGGGAGAGGAAAGCTCAGAGAGCAGCCAGCTACCAGGGGGTTTCACAGGGGGCTGGGGGGTGCCTGGAGCTTGGAAAGAAGACCCTGTCCATTGCAGGGAAGTGCACTCATTGGATCTGACTTTCCTGCAGATGATGGGAAGAAGTCTGGCTGGGCATCTGGAGGGTGAGGTCCGGAGGGCCTGGAGGCAGTACTAGAGCAGGCAGTGATGTCAGCAGGAAGCAACATCTGATATCTACCCAGAGACTGAGCTCCAGACTGACCACCTGGACACTAGGCCCTCAATCAGACTTGCCTTCAGACTGCTCACCTGCCAATTAGTATCTCTATTCTGCCTCCAGCTCATTACCCAGAGCTTCCCCAATTCTCTCTAGTGTCCTTTTCTTCCTCTCCACTCTGCTGCTGTGACCTTAGTACAGGACCTACATTCCCCCCCACCCCAAGTTATCATTATTGGCCTAGAGAGATAAATTCCCTGACTGGAGACTTTGCCCATCACATCTGCCTTTGGGCCCCCACCAGATGTCTTTACCCGAAACACAGCTCTGGTCACATCATTCTCCCACCCATCGATCTGGTGTGGTTCTTAAGCTGGGCATTTCAAGGCCGTGGTGGTCTGTGTTGCTTCTTACTTCACTCCCTGTCTCATCCTCTGCTTGGAATATGACTGCCTCTTGTGCTCTGAATATTTCCTATAGGTTCCTACTCTCCTCTTTTTTGTCCCAGGAATCTACTGAGGAGCTTGTTAAACATACAAGTTCTCCACCTTGAGGGACACACACCGGTAAACTGGGACTGGAATCTGGGTACTTCATGTTTGAAACTCTGGCCCCATGACTGAATGAGCCAGGTTCAGCAACCAGAGCCTTTATCATATCTTCCTGTGTCCTGGAGTCCTGGGGTGCTTCTTCCGTCGCTGGGACTTTATCAGTTCTTCAGTGTTCAGATCAGATGTGACTTTCTCCTTGAAGAGCTTCATGATCTGAGCAGCCAAATATGAATTCTTCTTCCACCCTGTAGGTTGGTCCTGTGACCTTTCTGCTCTGAGCCTTTTGTCTTTTTTCTGGTTGATTATAAGTTCCTCAAGTGTAGGGAGTATATTTTATTCATCCATGTGTATCTTGAAGCTTTTAGCAAAGCAACTTATATTTAATAGCTGCTCTAATGTAAAAGGTGTCATGCAATTGCACAATCAAGTAAAACCATACTAATACTACATTCACGTATGTAGTATTTTATATCTACAAGAAAAGAAAAAGGAGGATATCTCAGGAATGGTAGTGGCATGAGTATCTTGAATCAACTCTGTTTTTTCCTAAATTTAGAAATGTGAATTTAAACAAGTAGCACTTGTAGTTGTTAAACCATGTATAAGAATTCTTTTCTTCCGCCGTTTTTCCTACTCAAGAGAGAGTATAAAGCTTCTCAATATATCTCTATTGTCAAGACCTTACTGATGTAACCTTATATAACATGGGTTTATGATCTTACTGTTCGTCTGCAATCATTTTTTCTGTTATATCTGCATTTGTTCACCGGCAGAAACACCAATTAGCTCAGGTTTCTGTTAACAGGCATGTTTTATGGCATTCTCTGAGATGAAGGGAAGATATCAGGAGTCAGCTGTTTATAGCTTTTATAGCAACATCTTTATTGATACATTCCCATTTTTAATATCCTTTTATCTGCATTTCAAAAATGAAATTATATATCCATTACTAAAATTAGATAGGAGATTTATTGGATTAGAGGTGCTTTTTTCCTAATCCTTAAATGAGCAAAAGGTACTTCTTTGATAATTCTATAAGAGAGTTAAAATTCCTTTTTATTTTAAAATGTTACAGATAGGAGATTAACCTAGTTAGCTTCCCTGATAGAAGGAGTGCATGTCTCCAGGAACCAGGCAAAGCCAACAGAGGTTTCCGCTTCAGGAATGTACAGAAGATATGGGACTTGCATGAATTATAGTATGACTCATTAAAGAGTATAAAAGTACTTTACAAATAATTAAATATTTTAGATCAGGGACTGAATTCCCGTTAAACCTTGACATTTCCTACTATGAAGGTTCTTCCCTTTTTTGCATGCCTGAAACTTCTTTACAGTTTAGTAATATTTCCATTGTATATTAATTATGGGCACGGATGGTAAAATTGAATGACAATAAAAATAACAACAAAAAAAAAACCCACTTCTGATTTATGTACTTACTGTGCAGGGTATGTTGCAAGGGATTGTGATTTAAAATATTTGCCTTTGATAAGACCACTTTTTAGGGTTGTTATAGAAATAAGATGTAGTAAAATACCTAGCATGTTGAATGCTAAATAAATGCTAGGTTGTATTTTTTTAAATTTAAATCCAATTAATCAACATTTAGCATATTAGTTTCAGAGGTAGAGTTTAGTGATTCATCAGTTGCGTTAACACCCAGTGTTCGTTCCATCAAGTGCCCTCCTATGCCCATCCCCCAGTTACCCCAGCCCCCAGCCCTCTCCCCTCCAGCAACCCTCAGTTTGTTCCCTGTAGTTAGTGTCTCTTATGATTTGTTTCCCTCTCTGATTTCGTCTTATTTTATTTCCCTTCCCTCCCACTCGGTAGTATTTTTAAGATAACTTTGTGCAACATAAGTGCAGAATATAAGAGAGTAAGTTAAGACAATCCACACATATTAGTAATGTTTGAATAAACAGACATTTCACTTTTTCTTCATATACTGTTTTAAGATTCAAACATAAGGAAATATATCAGTATGTGTAAACTGTGAAAGTTTATTTTCAACTATGAAAGTGAAACCAAATCTAGAACTAGTAAGGTTTGTGTCATAGAAGTAGAACTTAGGGGGCCTGGGTGGCTTGGTTGGTTGTCTGCCTTCAGCACAGGTTGTGATCCCGGGTTCCTGGGATCAAGTCCCACATTTGGGCTCCCTGCTCTGGAGCCTGTTTCTATCTCTGCTTCTCTCTCTTTCATGAATAAATAAATAAAATCTTTTTAAAAAAGAAGTAGAACTCAAGACAATATAAGACTTGGTACATGACACTTATCTTAAAGAGCTAAGAAATTAAATCAGGTGACAGTGGTTTGTTGTGTTAGCTTTTTGAAGGTGTTTTGAATTTTATATCTCAAGAATCCTACATGTGGTATGTACAGGTTTATACATAAACTCATTGTCTTTAACCTCCAAACAGCTGAAGAAAAGCCCTGAGTAAAGGCTCTGCCACTGTAGGGGATTAAGAGCAACCCCCCCCCAAAGTTCATGTCCACTTGGAATCTCAGACTGTGACCTTATTTAGAAATAGGGTCTTTATAGATGTAATTAGCAAGGTGGGGGTCATACTGGATTAGTGTGATTCCTAAATTCAGTGTTACTGATGTTCTTATAAGAGGGTAGAAGACACAGACACATAATCAAGAAGGTTTTGTGAAGACAGAGGCAGAGATTGGAGCAGCACTGCCACAAGCCAAGGAGCACCAAGAATTGTCTTCAACCACCTGAAGCTGGAAGAGGCAAGGCAAGATTTCTCCCTAGAGTCATCAGAGGGAACATGTACCTCCTGACCCCTTAATTTCAGACTTTTAGCCTTCAGAACTGTGAAAGAATGAAGTTCTGTTGTGCTAAGCCAGCCAATTTGTATGGCTTTCTTATGCCAGTCCAAGGAGACTAATATAGCCACTTATCAGGGGTGCACTGAAATGCACACTATTTTCTATCCTAAAATGGGCACAATAAAACCAACCACACAGGATTACAGGAAGATTACATGAGACCGTCTGTGTACAAGTATTCAATATGTGGCTCTTTGTTTTAAATTCTGTTTCTATGCACTGAAGTGCTATCTCTTGTATGGGATGGAATTTCACTTTAGGGGGAGAAAACCCTATTTTCCACAGGGCCATCCAAAAATGTAAGTGACATCTTTGTGCAATCAGCTTCCCATCATAGAAAAGATTTAAGCAGAGTCATAGGCATCCAGGGTGTTGAGGACAGTGTATTAGTTAGAGAATGCATTTTAGTCCAAGTAACAGAAACCCAACCACAGTGGCTTACAAAGTAGGGATTAACTAACAAAATTCTCACATAATAAAATATCCTGAGTTAACATCCTTAGTTAGGATCAAAGCACCAGGGTGCCACCAAGGACCTAGGTTCCTCCTCTCTTTCTGCCCCTGCCATCCTTACATGTCCTTCATCCTTGCTGCTTGAAGTTGGCTGCCCTACCTTTAGCCCCACATGCTCTCATCCCAACAGGATGAAGAAGATTGTGTCCATAGCCCACATTAAGAAAGCAAAAATTTTCCAGAAATCCTCAGTACCTTTAAATTAATTCTCACTGGCCAGAATTGAGTCATGTGACATCCAAATGTGAAGGTACCCAGGAAATTCAATTTTTAGCTGGGTTCAGTGCTACTTTGAACAAAATAGGTCTTCTATTTGTAAGGAAGGTATCATGGATTTAGGGTAGCTCCTTAGCAGAGTTAGCCATAAAAGAGATTCTGGAATAGGTAGAAGATTGGAGGAGATGAGCTCTTCTAACTATAAGGATTCAAAGATGCAGTTAGTAAAACATTCCCTACCCTATTCCCTATTCCCTACTAGGTCCTTGAACCTAGTGTATATTGGAGACAGGTTCTACAGTCCACTGTATGGGTTTGAATCACTGCCCTAACCCTTACCAGATATGTAATTCTGTCCTCTCAAAGCCCTAGTTCCTTCATCTGTAAAATAGGAATAATAATATCCACTTCACTCTTTTTTTTTTTTTTGCAGATTATAGGAGTTTAATATTTAGAGTGTTGATTATAGTGTCTGGCCCTAGTAGATGCTAAATAAATGTAGCTACTCTTTTCCCCACTAGATGGTAAGTTCCGTGAGGGCAGGAATTGTGTCTGACGTGTTCACCATGATAGCTCAGTGCTTAACACAAGTCATCCTTTAACCGATCTTTGTTAAGTGA
Organism: Canis lupus baileyi; assembly: GCF_048164855.1. Classification (NCBI taxonomy): domain Eukaryota; kingdom Metazoa; phylum Chordata; class Mammalia; order Carnivora; family Canidae; genus Canis; species Canis lupus. The sequence continues at coordinate 18,781,757 of NC_132855.1, read as the reverse complement.
GCGAATGGTTAAGGCCACCAGTGCTAATGTGAATATGACGCACACTCAAGATAAACGAGATTTGTCATTTCTCAGGTGAGGTTTTGGTGCACGTATCTGAAGCATCTTCTGTAAGGATGGGGTGGGGACAATCTACATTAAAGGAAAAGAATGAAAGAATGAGGATAAGAAGTTGTTTTGATCAATGTTACTAGCTATAGATAACAGAAGCTACACTACCACATTTAAGCAGAGAATGGTTTATTACGAGATATTACGAACCTAAAAGAACCACGACTACTCTGGCAGTTACTCCCTTGCTAATACTGCTTATACTCGGCTTTGGTGTCACTATGTAGTTGGACATGAGAATCCACCATAGCTGCCCCAGACAATCACACACACACACACACACACACACACACACACCCCAGGTCTGTAAGAAGAGCCAGTCTCCCTGTACAGCCACTGCTCTACATCTACTCCTTCCAAATCTCATGTAAATGTGTCTGCTTGTCAGAGTCTAGAGTCCATGTCACATGCAGACCTGTAGCTGCAAGAGACACTGGGAAATGTAGTTTTTAGCCTCCCATCCTCTGGAGTCGAGGCAGGTTTGCTAAAAGGGGATTGGGCAGGGTACCTAGCTAGCCAATGCACAATATCAGGCCCAGAACTTGTTCTAAGCAGCTGTGCATGGTTGTCCCAACAACACAGCCTGTAGGTCATAGGAGGGTGAGGCCATGTGCAGGAGGCATTGGAAGATCAGAGGAACACAGGGAAACATTCAGGCCCACTTATCCCATGAGCTTGCAGAACAGACACCCATGACTGGACAATCGGTCGCTATTAGGGGACACAGAGAGTCAGGGGGTGAGGAGAGATGGAAGTAGTTGTCCCTGGGCATGCATGGGTAGATTGTGTGCACAGGGAGATGTGCTTCTGCATTCCCCTCTGCCTGGGAACTGACCCAGCTGCCCACTAGCACACAGAGCATTGGGTCCAGGCAGGGTCAGCAAGCTCATCTTGCTGCCCAACCAACCTCATCCATCCCAACAAAGCAGGGATGGCAAGGGAGTGGCTCATGTGGCAGCTGTACAGTGTGGCTCCCTCAGCCCTGGCCTGTTTGACCTTCCAGCTAGTCCTAAAACGTGGGCTGTGGGAAGGAATGATCAGGAGGCAAGGAGGAGAACTTTTTGTTAGTAACTGTAGGTCATGAGGCTGGAAGGAATAAGCTCAATGATTTTTCACACAAAAAAACAAATACCCTAGAAACTTGATGGAGATGTGCTTTTCCTTCTTTTTCTCCTTTTGTCTTTTTTTTTTTTTTCAATTTCAGTTGTGTTTTGTAGACTTGTATGATATAGGCAGTGGGACAGCTGAGCAATTAGTTGAAATTGATCTTGTAGACAGCCAATGTGACAAGCTGGATGATTCTGGTTCAGAAAGGATCTTTTAGAGAAAAAAAAAAAAAAACCCAAACCAAAACAAAAAATCCAGTCATGATTTATACCCCCTGCAGCCCCACTCCTTTTTACATACTCTTTTTTTATAGGGCTTGTGGAGGATTTGACTGATTTCTTGATATCATTTCTTTCTTGGCAAGTCGTGTACATCTTGGTCCTTCACTTGTATACCTTCTGTAAGGATGGGATCTATTAATGCAACTTTGCGGTATGCAAACATCATTTTCTAGAAGCAGATTCCATGTAATGCCATTAAATGCAATCAGAAGTTACCAAGCATCTTACTGGAACTCTCTTCCAAATGTACCTAATCTAATTTACCTTTCCTTTGGTATTTAAGTCCCTGACAGTTGAAGCGGACATTTCTCAGAGCAGTTTGGCTTGTAACAGGTGCCCTGTTTTATATTTCTTTCCTCTTCTTTGTTCATTTCCTATTAATATCTCAGTGTGCTGTTACAAGGGAGCATTAACCATTGGGTCACAGTAAGTTCTAGACACATGCTGTCATATCAGAAACGTTCACTTGACTGCAGTGTCATGGGTGTGTCAGATGTTTGCTGGGTGAGTGAATGAGACACAGTCCTGTCCTCAAGCCCTAAATGACTTCTCATCTTTTTTAGAATCACAGAATCTTGTGATCATGTGAGAACACTTTAATAAACCTGGAGTTTCATGACTCATCTGCACATGATTTTAGTGTTTTTCAGTTGAAAATGTTCTTTTTTAAGAAAGAAATGTTTGCACACAAACATTTGCAAAGAGGGAAAAAGCCATTTCCCATACTTTCTGCTTAAACACAATTACAATATTTTAACTCTCACCTCGTGGTTTAAATTTATGTAGAGCAACATGCCCCTAGGTGATTTAATTATCTGCTTCTGATCTCATCACGAAGACGTAGTGGAAGCCTGGGGGAAAATCTTTTCATTCCCCAATATCTTCTGCTAGGAAGCTGGTGCTCGAGGATGATTTGTTCAAGGAATTATTTTACAGCCCATTTACTGTTCAGCATAAATTATAACTGCATCAGGCTGGTCTAGTAAGGATGCTCTTTGATGATCTTTTGAGACCTAGATACATGAACTCTAGGGCAAGGGAACTCGAACAGTCTAGGAGCCAATCCTAGAGTGTATGAAGAGAAGCTGACAGGCCCTGGACCCAAATCTACCTGTAGGACTCTCCATTAACCAAAGACCTTTTAATGGTAAGGAGTTCTGGCTGCACATCCTTTTTGTCACTGGGGAAACAAACATAAAGGAGTAGACATGGTACTTGCTAAGACTCAAAGCCATGCAGGCATAGGCATGGGTTTACCTTAAATACATTCTGAATAGAAGCAGATTTCCTTCAGAATTTTTGGCAATGGCTAGGACTGTCAAGTGGCCTTGCCATTAAAAACCTATGCTGGGGGCACCTAGGTGGCTGGGTTGATTAAGCATCCGACTCTTGGTTTTGGCTCAGATCATGATCTCATGGGTTGTGAGATAGAGCCCCATGTCGGGCTCTGCACTCAGCTGAGAGTCTGCTTAGTGATGTTCTCCCTCTGATCCTTTCACTCCAAAAAATGAATAAATAAATCCAAAAAAAAGAAAGAAAGAAAAGAAAACCTATACTGCTTTCCCAAACTGTCTGTCCTGAAGCTCAGGCTCCCAGTCTTCACTTATTCACCTGCGGTCTTTGCATCAGACCTGAGCACTGTGAGTGAATGACCATCTAACCTCACTAAGGCCATTTGCCACAAATCTCTTGTGTGGTCCAGCCCAGGCCTTGTTTCCATTTGGCTAGGTTACATCATGGTGTCTTTTTACAAGTATCTTTTTTTTTTTTTTTTTAAGATTCTGTTTACTTATTTATGAGAAACACAAAGAGAGAGAGAGAGAGGCAGAGACATGGGCAGAGAGAGAAGCAGGCTCCCTCCTGGGAGTCCCATGTGGGATTTGATCCCAGCATCCCAGGATCACACCCCGAGCCAAAGGCAGATACTCAACTATTACCGAGCAACCCAGGCGTCTCTACAGGTATCTTTAAATCACCACTTCTGTGGCCTGCTGTCATCTCAAAAACAGTGTGTATAAAACTGACTTCACAGGATGTGTCACAATTCAGCTCAATAGTCTACACACCTTTCCTACACCAGCAGCAGCAACAGCAGCTCTGCTCTCCTTGTCACTCATGCTCATCTGTTCTGACGGTTCCCTGTCTGTCACCATCCCTTCATCTTGTTTTCCTTTCCCTTCATCCACGTGTCCCTGCACCTAGATTGTAACAATAATCTCCTCCACCCTGAAGTGCTAGAATTGGAAGGGCCCTTTTGCAACTAATCCAATATCTTCAGTTTTCAAATGAGGAAATGGCAGCTCCAGAGAGGTTACATGAGTAGTTTTGTTTCGAACTCATCAGGTCTACTGTCTTTCCCCTGGGTCTTGTGTTCCTTCCACTCTGCCAGCTGATGTCCTGGTCACCTGCCTCCAGTCTCCCCTCCTTCTGTCGTTCTGTGTACCCGGTGCTCACATTTGCTTGGCTGAAATGTTTCTTTCATCATCTCTCTCTCATCTGCAGATTTTTGGAGGTCTCTACTGCCAGGACAACTCAGGATATGCTTTATCATCCAAACCAGGATACTTGAGAGTAATAGAGATGCTAGGACAACAGATACCTACCAGAACGGTCCTGGGCAAACCAGGACTCGCAGTCACACTTCATATAGCCTAGATCAGAGATTCTAAATCAGAAAGACCAAACTTTGCCCTTTGGAATTGAAGGTTTTCCACATTTGGGTCCCAGTTACACACCTAAGCTCTGTCCTCAGTAATCTACACAGTGTCTTGCTGCAGCTGGCTTGCTCATCCTTCTCCGCACACTTTATGTGTATTTCTGCTTGGGAATCTGAGGGTTTTCCTCTGCTGTCTTCAAGGGCCTCCTCAAGGCCCTTTTCTTCCATAAAATCTTCTTCTCAGTCAGTTGCGTCTCCCGAGAATGTCTAGCTCCTCCACAGTCTCGCACTTGCTGTCTCTACTACTAATTTGATCCTTACAAGTGGTGAAACGAGGTGTTTTGATTTTTTGCCTTCGTGGTGAGGATAGTCTCTCATCAGATCCTCTATAAATTTAATGTCTACTTCCAAAGAAAGAGACCCACAAAATAACACAAAAGGAAAACATGAAAATGAATAAAACATTCAAAATGGAAATCAGAATTTTATTTTACTCATGAGTGTAGGAGACTGCTCAACCTTTGCCGAGGGGACTCCAGCATTATCTAGCAGAAGTACCAGTGCAACCGCACTTCCGTCTACACGCTGTTGAGACAAAATAGGCGTAAGCTCATTGTCCAGGCATTACTGTAACTCCAGAAGCTTGGAAACAACCAAGTGTCCAGCGATGGGGAACTAGTTGAATAGACTGTGATACAGCACACAGTGGAGCATCGTGTGGATATAAAAGAGAGTGAGAAGGAAGATGCCAATGTAGGAGTATGGAGAGATTTTTAAAAAATATTTTATTTATTTATTTGAGAGAGAGAGACAAAGCATGAGTGGGGGGAGGGGCAGAGGGACAAGGAGACTCCCCACTGAGGAAGGAGCTCTTTGCAGGGCTCCATGCAAGGCTCGATCTCAGGACCCTGAGATCATGACCTGAGCTAAAGTCAGATGCTTAACTGACTGAGCCGCCCAGGCGCCCCCTGAAAATGGAGAAATCTGTAAGACATAACAAGTGGGGAAGAACAAGGAATTGTGTGCTACCACCTAAATACCTTTAATTTAATAAATACCGTGTTTTGTGAATTTATTTCTTTTATAAAGTGTAAAGTGTGATTAATTTTGCTTTCCTTCACTAGCACTATTTTCATGCTTGAATTTGAGGAACTAGGAGCCATCCAGGAAGGGATATCAGAGCTATGTTTTAGAAAATTCTTTCTGCCATGAGTGAGCACACTTTGGAGTGAGGAGGGGGAAGTCTGGGGAAGGCAGGGCCACAGGGTGGGATCAGTGCCCAGGCTCCCATCCTGCAGCCCTGGATTTTGCTCTGTTGACCACATTTCCTTATAAGAAGCTTATCCATTTGTTGGCTCCATATCTCAGTGCTCCCCTCTTATTGCCCCTGGCCTTCAAGAGTTTAGACTTTTGTTTTCAGATGAACATTTCATTCAGCAGTGTGATTTTCCAACCGGGTAATTCTGGACACCAGACTTGTTTTATTTGATGACTGATATGGTGGTTTCCCCCAATAGTGGAAGCAGGGAAGAAACAGATCCTTTGTTCCTCTCATTGCGTTTCATTCCATGAAATGTAATTTACAGATTTTTAAGAATGTCATTTGGAAATAATCCCCAATTAATAAGCCACTTTGCGATTTATTCTATTTTTTCCTAACAACTTTGACACTTGTGGGGAAAAAAAGGTTAGGACATGATTTTTTTTTAAAGGCAGATATCTAGAATGACCTGTTGCAAGAGGACATGATGATGATGATGATGATGATGATGGTGTAGGAAATAATGATTCCTCACCCCCAACCCTCAGGTCCAATCAGTTATCAACCATAATAATAGATGTTCTTGATGAAGTGCCTTCAGGAACACTCTAGTCAGCTGGCTTTTTACTCTTCTTATGTTTCATCATATGATCTTATATTATTCTTCCAACAACTCTTTTATGAAGGAAACTGAAGCTCAGAGACGCTTAGTAACTTGGCCAAGGACACCCAGCCTATTTAATGACAGGCCTGGGTTTGAACTCAGGTCTTCACACTATAGAGCTGGTGTTTGCACTGTATACACTGCCTCCCTAACTGCGCCAAACTCTATCACTCCTACCTGTCTGCTAGTACCTTTCACATCATTTTTCAACCCTGCTGAGAACAGTTATGAGCATCATCATTATCGCTCCCCTGAAGTAATGTGATTTCCTCTCAGTAAGGCTCCTTCAGATTTTTTTCTCTTATAACCTGAAGATCCTCCTTACCACCCTGAGTTCCATCTCCCTAAAGGACCACAAGAATCATTCCTCCACTTCATATATATTTCCAGAGAATCTACCCAATATATGGTGGACCTTTTTCCTCAAAACACTATTCCTCAGAACATAGGACTTTGTTTTAAATTTGAGTTCTTGCAAACTCTTGTTTTAACTAGAATTAGAGCTCACTTATTTAGAATCACAAACATTGTTAGGGCAGGACACAATAGCTTGAAATTACTTAAAATAAGTACCAGCATTGGATGCCCATAGGGGTCACCTAATGGAATGACTTTTAAAGGAAGCAAATTTACATAGCTTTAGTGTAAATTCATGGACTCTGCCCTCAAAGAACTGCACATTAGATAGGATTGTACACAAGCCTTTTCGGATCATTTTGGAAAGCAGTAAAGTGGTGATCACTTATTTTGTAGTGCTCACGAATACATATCAATGGGCGATAAAATAAAAACTAGCCTTATGTTATATAAATGCACAATTGAAGCAGTATAAAATTTCCAGTGACAGCATCATACACAGATTCCAAAGTGCTTTATCTCAAATCAGGTGAATGGATGTGGAGATGGAGGGCTCCAAAAGTTCGTTAGATGATCAAAAGGTAACTCTTAACAATGACCAAGAATTGACAAAAATGTGTATCAAGAGTTTAATAAAATTGTGTCATAAAATGTGGGAAAGAAAAAGAGCCATATTTCTAAATATGTTATCTTCTACAATGTGTGGTTGTGAATATGCACATGTAAATTAAATATTATAAATGGAAAATTAACTATTTCATCTTTAGCCTTGAAAGTTTATATGTTCAAGCTAACCAGAAAGCTGTTTTCCTTATTTTCTCATTGAGAAAGCAGGGAGTTGCTTTATTTTCAGGGTCACCTCATTTTCACAGATCAGCACTGTACTCGTAGAAAACCAGATACAGATCTTGCTCTCAGGACACTAACAATCCAGGAGAGAAGTATAGCAGTTACTATTGCCATAAACCTCCTCAAATTTAGTGACATAAAACAATAACCATTTTATTAGGTTCATGGACTCTGTGGATCAGGAATTCCAGAAAGGCACAGAAAGGACAAATCTGTGTCACTCCATGATGTTTGGGGCCTCAGCTGGGAAGACTTGAAGGCTTAGCTGCCATCATTCAAGAGTGTCTTTACTCACTGGCACTGGGCTTCCTCACAGCATGGCAGTCTTGAAGTACTCAGACTTCTTACAAGATAGCTCAGGGCTGCAAGCACAAAAGTTCCATCAAACAAGGTAGAAGCTCCATTGCCTTTTTCTGCCCTGGTCTTTCTCTCTCTCTCTTTCTTTTTTTTTTAAGATTTTATTTATCTGAGAGAAAAAGAATATGAGTGCACAGGAGAGTACAAGCAGGGGGAGGCAGAGCGGCAGAGGGAAAGGTAGAAACAGACACCCCACTGAGCAGGGAGCCTGATGTGGGGCTCAATCTCAAGACCCTGGGATCATGACCTGAACTGCAGGTAGACACTTAACTGACTGAGCCACCAGGCGCCCCTGACCTGGTCTTTTTCTGATAATGCCTATTCATTGTTATTCCTGCCAGTCTTTTGATTACGTTCAAGTCAAAGGTCTGTCCAGATTCGGGGGAGGAGGCCTAGACCCCACCTTCTATGGGAGGAGGGAAGCATCAGTACCACATTGTAGGAGATCACGTGGGATGGAAAATACTGTTGCAGGCCATTTTTGGAAAATACAATCTGACCCAAAGAACTTTGGCAGGCCCATATATAACAAAGAAGATAGAAAACATAGCAGAAGTGGTGTGGCGTTAAAGCAGAGTTGTATGGATGAGGCTTGGGCAGGGAGAAAAAGGGGGATGTGGACACCTGGGAAAGTAGTGACAACAGTCAGATGTAGAATTAAGAGAACCAGGCAACCGGATGAAGATGTAGGGTTAGGGAATAGATGGCTAGATATTTTGGAGTCTGGGGGTCAGGGAGAAGGATGTACCTCAGGCAAGATGGGGAGACAGAGGCAGACAAGTAGATGTGGGAAGGAGGAGGTCCGGCAGCTGTTCACACTAGCACTAACCATGTTGAAACTCCATCTATCTCCTCATTTCCACCCTCATCATTCTGCACCCATCATTCCTGAGACCCCTCCCACATACATACCTCTTTGTAGTTTCCTCCTAACGGCTGCTTCCATTGTCCTTTCTGCTCTCCTCACCTCTGTATGTCTACAGTATCCCTCTGCAGCCTGTCTTCCAGCAGAGCATGCTTGACTGTTTCACAGGTCCTGCTGTCTGCTCTTAACCATATCCAATGCCATTGTTTGGTGCATGCATAGCATCTGACTCTGTACTACCGTTTTCTCTTAAAATCCTCCCATTTCTTGGCTTCATTTGGCTCTCCTTCCAACTGTCTACCTGCACCAACTCAGTCTCCTGGGTTGGCTCCTTTGTTTCAGATGGCTCGTTATTTTTTGGTGTTCCTCAGGGTGTTTTCTTTGGCTATTGTCCCTGCTTATTCTGCGCTCAGCATGTGAAGGTCAGCTTCTGGTGGACCATGGGCCCCTGAAATAGGATAAGAATTTTGCAAGCATATGGGAGTAGACATATATCTCTAGGGTATGATCCATAGCTTCATCACATTCTCCAAGTCATTTCTGAATTAAGAAAAACCAGAAGGCTGAGACCCACTGCTTTCTGCATATTTACTCCATGGCCTCAAATTGATATTCAGCTCATGTCACTCCCTTAAACTTTAGGATTCCTCCTTGGTTACATTCGAGGCTCTTCGGGGAAGCTTAAAGAAATGCGGGTAATCAATTGAATCAGAATCCTGGGTATGAGGTCCAGTGGGGTAATACATTTCAAAGAGAATGTTAATCCTGTTTTGTGTCAGTCAGAAAGATAACCCTCATGGTTAATACTTTAAACTATTTTCTCTTTACTAGGCTAAAATAAGTTACACCACCTTAAAGAGAATTGCATTATATCAAGATTAGGCTGTCAGTTTAGGTGACAAAGATCTGGACTTTTTAAAAAAAATCAGTACTATAGAGATTAGATAGAATATAATTGTTTTCTTTGGGTTGACTTCATTCTGCAAACTAACTCCTTTCTTCTTTGCCTAATTTTTTCTTCTATTTTTTTCTATGAAAATGAAACTTCCTTACTAAAAAGAAAGTAGATTTTATTGGGTACAGTTTTTAGTTTTGCAAAATGAAAAGAGTTTTGGAGATGAATGGTGTCGATGTTTGCACAAAAGTGTGAATGTGCTTAATGCCAATGAACTGTACACTTAAAATGGTTAAAATGGTATGACTCATCCTTTAAACCACAATTTAAAAGATAATTTAAAAATTTTGAAAATGGATGAAAGAGTTGACTGTTAATTGCAAAAAAAAAAAGCAACTAGATTTAAATAGAATAAGTCATTGGCCTTTTAAAAGAAGGTTTGTTATTTCTCAGGAAAAATCCAATCCATTCAGAAATGATATCAAATCTATTTCTATTAGTCACAGTGAAATCATGCGGGTGGAAAGTACCTAGAGAATTCCACAAACAGGCAAAAAGAAAAAAACCCTGTCTCTACCTAATTCAGTTCATGGTAACCAGACCATAATTGCCCCCACCACCATGTGTATTTCCTAGACAAAAAGAAAATGAAAACTCACTGTAATTTAAGAACCAGCATAATTCCTAAATATACTTTCAGTTGGGATGGGTATATTTTAAAAAGTGATCGAGAAGTTACCCAGAGGACTGTAGTCCTTATGGTTTATGTGGTATAGTGGTTGAGCTCACAGAATCTGCAGCCAGAATGCCTGGGTTTTATTCCAGACTACACTATCAATCATCAGCTTGATCCTCAGCAAGTTGGTTTACCTGCTTATGCCTCCATTTTCTCACCTGCCATATTGGTACCAACCTCACAGAATGAAATGAGCTAGTACCTGTGAAGCACTTAGGACAGAACCCAGAGTTTTTACTATGTCCTCATCACATTGAGTTTTAGGGGGTTCTGGTTCAGCAAACATCTCCTGACTGTTGACTATACATTGCTAAAGAATCACAGAACATACCATGAAATAGACTCTCCTTTGAGAACCTGAACATCCTCCCCACCCCCACCCATGAGGTGTCATGGCTATTTTACCAGCACAGTCCATGATGCAACCCTCATTCCTTCCACTTGCCTAGACACCACTGAACATTCACCCATTTATCAAGCTTCAAGTTTCCTGAAGGCTCTGAGTTGCCTCCTGACTGGATATTCCTCCTCCTTCCTCTGGGCACTCTTCCTCCTCCCTTGGGAAGCTGCAGTCTTTGGGCCCTCGATTTCCTTTCCGCCAAACATCATAGAACGTGTTAGTGTTCATCTTCTTCAATGAGTTTTTGAGTCTTAGGGTTTCTGACTGAAGTCGGTTGTTCCTCTTTTCATCCACTGATGTTTTCAGACAAAGTTTATAAAAGATGTCCTCTTCATCAAAATAACATGAAAGGACTTGCAGAATAATATTGCTCTGACAAAAATGTGTCTCAGAACCTAATTGAGATTCCATCTTGACAAGAGAGAGCAAAAATAAAAGAAGCCGCAAGTACTGGGACGCAAGATAAGAGTGAACACAGTGCTTAAGAAATCACCCATTTTCATCTGGGGAAGAGGAGGCAGCAAGCACATTTATAATCTGATGCCAAAGAAGACAGCACAAGTTTCGTTTGCTCTTCTAGATGAACCTGACCAAAGTCCCTGACCAAACGCATAAAACCTCTTGAAACCTTGGTCTGTTCTGAGTATTACTTTTGCCTCCTTAAGGATCCTGACTGTGGAGCTAGGCAGGCTGCTAATTAACTAACAGAGCTTTGTAAACTGCTTAAGAGATGTGAGTGGGCAATAGGGACTCCTGGAGCAAAGACAAGATGATTAAATAAAAATCTTCTCTGATTAGGATAGATCTACCTGCTTGTCACTCCCGGAATCCAAAGGATTTTACTGGAAATGGAAGGAGTCTTCTCAAGAGAAATGGAATGAAAGGAGTTTTTCTGGGTCCAGGAGCTCAGCGCCTCTCTCTAGCATGTAGGGAGGAGAGTCCTGTAGCCTGGGCAGTGAGCAAGAGCTGAGGAATACAGAATGTTGATGCCAACTAGACTAAGTACAAAGGACACCCCTTTCCATGGTGGACAAGTATAACAAGAAGGAAAAGCCTTACATTTTGAGTCAACTCATAAAGTCTGATTTAAATGATAAAAACTTGACTGCCACTTGAGTGAAAATTCACCTCAAAATTACCTAATTCAGATATTCTGTATGCCATTGGCTGGGTGACATATTGCCCAAATGACTGCCAGATGTGTGTGTCTTCTACAAAGCAAACTGCTGATACACTTACAGCATGAGGTCTCTAAGCAGAGTTTCCTAGGAAACTGGGCCATCAGCAGAGCTTTCTCACTGAGCATTCACCAGAGGGGGAGACTCAATAAATAGTTCCTTTTTTTCCTTAAGTTTTCCATTCCCACCTCCTCTCTCTCTCTATTTTACCATCCCTCATGTCAAAAAAAGAATGGATGATCTAATAAGATACTAAATAAGTAGTATTATTACCTATGAATGGAAAGAATGTATTTCCTAAATTTCAATTTGGCCATATTGCCTATCAGATGGACCAACAAGATAAGAGTTGTGGAATTATGCATTTTTCAGAAAAATCTATCACTGGTGGTCCCAGCAGGTGGCAAGATGATGTGAGAAGAGTCAAGTGAGATCTAGCATATATTGACTATTTGTATGCAAGATATTGTGTTCCGAGGTGTAGACCCCTAACTTAATGAGCTCCCTGCCATGACAGGCATTGCCCTATTTCACAGTCCGGGGAAGTGAGGTTGGGAACTGAGGGTCACCTAGCCAGAAAGAGTGAAGCAGGATTTTGAGCCCAGGTTCATTCCCCAAGAGGTCCCACTGTGGCCCAACCTCCATGTGAATGACAGGCTTGTTCTGAGTGCTGCCCTCCTGTCCCCTTCCTCCCATCCCTTCCCACCCTAACTACTGACCACACAGCCAACGACAAGAACCAGAGCCCCCTCCAGAAGCCTCTACCAATTCAAGCAGTGATATCCCTCACATCCAGCCCTGGCCTCGATGATCATCTTTTGCAAAATAACAAATTGACTATATTGGCTTTTCTCTCTGTTTAAGGTAGGAAGCTAATGTCATTTTTTGAAGTTCTTCCTATCTCTTAAGGGAAGGACCCAGTATGGGTCAACTCTCTCCATCCCCTTGATGCTTTCCTCCCTGGCTCAAGTCCAGCTACCCCTTGGCTCCAGGAGCACTTAGAACTTTGTACTCATTTGACATTCTCACAAGTGCCTCTGACCTCTCCTGTACTTCTCCATGGCAGGCATGTTGTTGGGATCCACTTCTCTGTACCTCTGTGGGACAACCCAGGACCTTCTGCCCATGAGGCACTAAATAGGCATTTCTCAACAGTTTATTAAAGGAGGCAAAAAGCGAACTACTTCTCTCCAGGGAGGAACTGGAGGGATGTGAGTCCTAGCACCCAGAACCAGGCACTGGTACTCTTAAAATTTCTCTCGTTTATTCCATGACTTGGGAGGCCAATGTGTCCCTGTTCTGGGAATCTTGTATTTGTTGCCTGTGTGAACAGTCTATGTTGAGTCAGGCCACAGAATCTTCTCCATACCATAGAATAAGGAGAGGCTCCAGAGCATTCCATCTACATGTGCCAGGATCACCCAGCCCATGTTTTGGCGGCTCTGTAATTTGGATGACTCTCCTTGAAGCAGGACGGCCAAATCAGCTTCCTGCTGATAACAGTAATCAGATTTCATAGCAAAGTCCCCAGTTAGGCAGGGCAAACAGAGAGGCAGCCTGAGCTATCGATTTGTGTTGGGGAAGGTTTTTTTCCATTGAGATGGCTGAATATTTTGTGCTAAATCCTTTTTCTTCCCCATACCCTGCATATTTTTCCTATGCATGATATGGGACAGAAGTCATTTTAATTATCTTCTTTATTTTATTTGCTTAGTTAAAACCCCGGAATTAAGGTTTGGGAAACAAACTGTCCGTATTTAATATATGTGATTGGCTCAAAAGTGTCATTTATTTTAGATAACATGGGAGGAAGTATAAATTATTTGATAGCATAGCAGCATTTTCAATGGTGCTTTTTATGTCTTTTGTATTTCATGCCATTAAAAAATAGTGTCTTCCTGGGTACCAGCATTGGCTACAGAGTATGTTTTTCTTTTTTTTTTTTTTTTTCAGGAAAAATTACTAACTATGCCATGCATTTTAACTTCTCTTAATCTTTGCATTTGGAAGAGAATATTCTCTAGGTAGTTTTGAAGATAATAATAGCACTGAGAATGCACGGATGCCTCTGTACCGATTCCCAAGGAAGGCTTCTCCAGATGTGGAATGCCATGGGGAGTCAATCTGGTTTGCATAATTGACAGCTGCCAGCCTGTAATCCTCTGTGCTAAATTGGAGCTGCGGCCACAGAAGGCAACACGGCCGCTGGGCTGCTGGGAATCAAGTCCCTGCACTTGCATGACTTTCCTCCTATCACCGTGGGCAGGGTCCCGGCCCCTAACACAGGGTGCACTGCTCAGGAAAGGAGGGGACCCTGTAACTATTGCCTGGTAAGCTGAGGGGTGGGGGGCGCTTTGATTCACTCACCTGGGCCATAGTTGGCTAATCGAGAGTTACCTTTTATTGGATTGACTTTGGCATTTTAATCTTAAATTCTTCAGAGACCAGTTCTTAAGATGAGGCAGGGCCATGGATTAGAAAGACTGAGGGTATCAGCCAAATGGAGAATACTGTTCCCTTTCAGGGAGCCATGTGGCTCCTGTTCTGGTCCCCTCCACTTAATGACTGTTAAACCTTACACCAAAACCATCTTAAGAGCTTTCTGGCCCTCTGTCCCATCCTGGTTTGTCAAGTAGGATGATACCATCTGTCCTACCTACTTCACAGGCTTGTTCTGGGATCAGAAAAGTTAATATAAGTGCTTTGTCCACTGTGAAGCCAATTTAAACAATGCACAGATGGATCAACAAACAATCTCTGGTATATGTGGTCTCTGTCTTTCTAATTCTCTTCCTCTTTTGAATTTTATGGCCTCTGTCATCAATACTTCCTGATAATAATGATAGCTATCATTTGCCGAGCGCTATTCATGTGCGAGGCATTGAGGTACACGCTTTACAGGCATTATTTTTATTTAATCCTCACAATCGCTTTGCTGGTTGGCACTCATTGCTTCAGTTCACATAAGCACTGCGTTCCGAATCCATCACGGCCTTCTATAGAAGCCCATCGCACTTGCCTTTAAGCTGCTTGTGAAATGAAGGAGCTACATTCTTCATTTCCAATTTTGACAGTTTTCAAATGGCTTAACATGTTATCAATTGCTGAATCATTTTTTAATGTTTGAGTGCACCATAGGCCAATAAGCATGGAGTGTATTTGTGGCGACAGAGCAGAGAGAGAGAAAGAGAGAGAGAGAGAGAGAGAATGACAAAGGGAGAGTGAGAGAGGGAGAGACTCTGGAGAGAGAAAAAGAGAGAGTAGGGGAGAAAGGAAGGGAGAGAGAGACTATGTGACTGACAGAAAAAAGATGTAATTTTGGGGCACCTGGGTAGCTCAGTGGTTGAGCGTCTGCCTTTGGCTCAGGTCATGATCCCGGGGTCCTGGGATTGAGTCCCGCATCAGGCTTCCCGGGGGGGGGGGGGGGGGGCAAGCCTGCTTCTCCCTCTGCCTATGTCTCTGCCTCTTTCTCTCTGTGTCTCTCATGAATAAAAAAATAAAATCTTAAAAAAAAGAAAAAGATATAATTTTGTGTGTGATAGGTATGGTACTTTTCTAATATGCAGATAATCCTTAAAAGCATAGAATTAATTAGTTAACGGGCTTTTGATGTTCATAGTGCAGAAGATTTGGAATTACATGATCTTGATAATCTTCATAAAAGATTAGAAGATGCTTAAGAAAGACAGTTCCCAGCATCTCAAAACCTTGCTGAACAGAAATAATGTCAGTCGAGATGGGGTGGAGGAGGTGAGAGGCAGGGGAGCGAGAAGGGAGGGAGATGGGTAAAATGGTTTCAGAGATGCTTCACCAGCAACGCTCCTTGTATCTCCTTCCTCGTCCCCATGTATTGCCTGCCTTAAATTCAGCTGAGGCAGGTCCCCGCCTGCCTCTGACAGCAAGGACACAAGTTCCAGGCACCGGGTGTGTGCTTCCAGCCTGTTACATGGACAGGTAGTCTTTAGGCAGCCCATTTTAACACGGAACCTGACGATTCCAGAGGCTACTTCAAAGATGAAGCATTCTGCCATTGGTAAGTGTTAGAATTTAGGAACTCTTTCCCTTTCCATCTCGCAGATGCCCTCTGGGCTGGGTGTCCCACTGGCTGGATGCCTCTGAAGGGCCTCTTAGGTGAAGCCTGCTTGGGAACCTGAGCATAACCAGGCCAGATGTGGGAGTTTTGAGTCGGGTAGGAAACCAGGTTCTTTCTGTCCAGGCCAACAATTGAATTTGAGGTTAAGAAATAGCATTTGTAAAGAAAAAAAAAACAAAGAGTGGCTTCTCTTGCAGAATCATTTCTTGTGTTTCAAACGTTGATTATCCAGTCTTGTGCATTATCTAGGGCTTCTGTTTCTGCGCTTTCTTTGGCTGCTTTGCCTTCTCACATTGCATTCTTCCATTCTCTCTAGAAAACAGGCCAGGTAAGAGACATGAGCTAAGACTCAAATCTGATCATTTTGCTGCTAATAAGCAGGTCCATTAATGATTTTTTTCTTGCTCCTGGAGTGCAGGGAAGGGGCATTTCTGATTAATCTTTGCACTTCTTCCCACCAGCATTTTACCCAGGTGTCTAGGAGGAGCTCAGTGATTGTTTACAGGTGTGTTAGATTGAAGTGAATATTTTATTCTGATCTGCAGGACAGAGATGGAGACAGTGCTCCAGCCTCATTTTTTTTTTTTTGGTATATTTTTTTATTGGAGTTCTATTTGCCAACATATAGTATAACATCCAGTGCTCACCCTGTCCAGTGCCCCCCTCAGTGCCCATCACCCACTCCCCCCATCCCCCTGCCCACCTCCCTTCCACTAAATCTTGGTCGTTTCCCAGAGTTAGGAGTCTCTCATGTTCTATCACCCTCACTGATATTTCCCACTCATTTTCTCTCCTTTCCCCTATAATCTCATTTACTATTTTTTATATTCCCCAAATTAATGAAACCATTTAATGTTTGTCCTTCTCCAATTGACTTCACTCAGCATAATACCCTCCAGTTCCATCCACGTTGAAGCAAATGATGGGTATTCATTGTTTCTAATGGCTGAGTAATATCCCACTGTATACATAGACCACATCTTCTTTATCCATTCATCTGTCGATGGACACCAAGGCTCCGTCCACAGTTTGGCTATTGTGGACATTGGGGTGCAGTCATCCTGCCATTTCACTGAATCTGTATCTTTGGGGTAAATCCCCAGCAGTGCAATTGCTGGGTCATAGGGTAGCTCTATTCTTAACTCTTTGAGGAACCTCCACACAGTTCTCCAGAGTGGCTGTACCAGTTCACATTCCCACCAACAGTGGAAGAGGGTTCCCCTTTCTCCACATCCTCTCCAACATGTGTTGTTTCCTCTCTTGTTAATTTTCCCCATTCTCACTGGTGTGAGGTGGTATCTCATTGTGGTTTTGATTTGTATTTCCCTGAGGGCAAGTGATGCGGAGCATTTTCTCATGGGCTTGTTGGCCATGTCTGTGTCTTCTTTGGTGAAATTTCTGTTTATGTGTTTTGCCCATTTCATGATTGGATTGTTTGTTTCTTGGGTGTTGAGTTTAAGAAGTTCTTTATAGATCTTGGATACTAGCCCTTTATCTGATAGGTTATTTGCAAATATCTTCTCCCATTCTGTAGGTTGTCTTTAGTTTTGTTGACTGTTTCTTTTGCGGTGCAGAAGCTTTTTATCTTGATTAAGTCCCAATAGTTCTTTTTGCCTCTTGTTTCCCTTGCCTTCATAGATTTATCTTGCAAGAAATTGCTGTGGCCAAGTTCAAAAAGGGTGTTGCCTGTGTTCTCCTCTAGGATTTTGATGGATTCTTGTCTCACATTTAGATCTTTCATCCATTTTGAGTTTATCTTTGTGTATGGTGTAGGAGAATGATCTAGTTTCAAATTGGCAAAGAAGTCAAACTCTCTCTTTGCAGATGACATGATACTGTACATAGAAAACCCAAAAGACTCCACCCCAAGATTGCTACAACTCATACAGCAATTCAGCAGTGTGGCCGGATTCAGAATCAATGCCCAGAAGTCAGTGGCATTTCTATACACTAACAATGAGACTGAAGAAAGAGAAATTAAGGAGTCAATCTCATTTACAATTGCACCCAAAAGCATAAGATACCTAGGAATAAACCTAACCAAAGAGGTAAAGGATCTATACCCTACAAACTACAGAGCACTTCTGAAAGAAATTGAGGAAGACACAAAGAGATGGAAAAATATTCCATGCTCGTGGATTGGAAGAGTTAATATTGTGAAAATGTCCATGCTACCCAGGGCAATTTACACATTCAATGCAATCCCATCAAAATACCATGGACTTTTTTCAGAGAGCTGGAACAAATCATTTTAAGATTTATGTGGAATCAGAAAAGACCCCGAATAGCCAGAGGAATATTGAAAAAGAAAACCAGAGCCGGGGGCATCACAATGCTGGATTTCAGGTTGTACTACAAGCTGTGATCATCAAGACAGTGTGGTACTGGCACAAAAACAGACACATAGATCAATGGAACAGAATGGAGAACCCAGAAATGGGCCCTCAACTGTATGGTCAACTAATATTCGACAAAGCAGGAAAGACTATCCACTGGAAAAAGGACAGTCTCTTCAATAAATGGTGCTGGGAAAATTGGACAGCCATGTCCAGCCTCATTTGTAAGGGGAGTTCTGAGGTCCTGGAACCTACAGAGAAAGTGGCTACAGTCTTTTCACACTTGGAAGGGGACACCTGATCTGTGTGGTTCTGTCTGCCTACACAGTGACAGGCTGGCATTTTGTGTCCACCATCACAGACACGGGGCTCCCTCTGTGTGGCCTAGGCGCTGGCTCATCTCTGAGCCCCTGGGTCTGTGTGCGCCTTTCTCCCATTGTCAACCTATTGATGTGCATCTGTCACAATCCTTTTGAATCATTATTTTCTCTCCAGCCCCTGTCATAGCATTTGTTGATTGATGGTCCAGGCAAAAGTGGCAGCTCTCACACGCATCTGGGCACTGCCTGATGGAGAGTAGAGTGGTTGAGGAAAGCTCCTCTCTCTGCCTTGCCAGGGAGAATGAACAACTGTGAATTTCCCGGATCCATGTCATAGGCAGAACAAAGGCAATTCAATAGTACGGATTTGGGGGTAAGGCAGGTAATAAGACTACAGAGGAGAGGACCTGCACCCAAACTAAGAAGGTGGTGAGTCTGAAGCAGATGGATGCTTGGCTGGAAAGCTAGGGAAGGAAGGCATGCTTCCGCCAAGAGAAAAACATCAGATTCTTCTGAATCCATGGTTCTTGCACTTTTTAGGTTCAGGACCTTGCCATTCTTTTACAAATGATGGATGGCCCCCAAATACTTTCTATGGGTTACATCAATTAATACTTACCATATTAGAAATTAAAACTTTGAAATTGAAAAAATAAATTTCAGATCTTTTTGAACAACATGCCAATTGTATGTTAACATAAATTATTGTTATTAAAAAGTTATGTTTTCAAAAAGTACTTAGTGAGAATAGCGTCATTGTTATACTTTGCTGAAAAATCTCTTTAGCATCTGGCTTAGTGAGGGACAGTTGGATTCTCTTGTCTGTTGCTATATCCTGTGTCATGTATCTTCTGGGAAAGTCTACTGTACACTCGAGAAAGAATGAGATTGAACAAGCCAGATAATGTCATAGTGTTTTTAGGAAAATAGTTTTGACCTCTCAGACCCCAAGGTGGTCTTAGGGATTTCCAGGGTTCCCCAGACCATCCTTTGAGGACTGCTTCTCTAGGTGTAAACTCCCAGAAATTTACCTCTCTCCATGCTTAACATGTGGCCATCTTTTATAATGACATTTCTGCTTTAGCAGAAAGTGGGTAATGGTGAGCCAAGCGGATAATTCTTTTTAAATCTTTTACCCTTTGAACAGTGCATATGAACATTCCACAAAGCATCACAGAGGCCAACTAGAATAAGATTGACATTGAATGTCCTGTTGGGCAGTCTGGACAAGTTCTTGCTCATTAACTGGCAAACAAGATAATCCGGAGCATGAGACAGTCTCTTCTCTGTGCTTTTCAGAATGTGAATCTCAAATTGTGTGAGCTCCACTTGGCCTGGCCAGCACATATGTTTTCTCTCTCTACGATCATGGAAAGCTTTATAAGAGAGGAACAGCTGCTCCATGGCCTCTCTGAGCTGTGTGTTTCCAGGACCCCAGAGCAGCTTAAATCTGCTTTCCAAGGGACCAATAACTGGGCAGTTTACCGATTCATCTGGTACTTCCTGAGCAGCACAGATTCATCTCACTTCATCTTAACGCCCTTTTTCATGCACTAATCAAGATACTGACAGCGCTGTGACACCAGCAAGATGAGCATGAATGTAAAGTGATGATTTATAGAGATCGTGATCTAGCTTTGCTCAGGCCAAGACTCTCCTGCTAGGGAAGGACAGTGGGTCCAGCCAGTCTGCAGCCAATGTGCAGATCAAAGAAAGGCTGCTAAAAGACAAAACAAACCATGTTTTTATGTTGTTCTAAAGTTGGAAGATGTTTTAAATGTGTCTAGGAAAAGATTCAGGGTCACTCTCTGTCCTTTGAGAAGACCGACCACACTGGTACTCCCTTTATCCATGGTTTTGCTTTCGGAGGTTTCGATGACCTGTGGTCAACCACGGGTCAGAAGCAGATGCTCCTCCTCTGATATATCATCAGAAGGTCAGCCGTAGCCTAACTCTATGTCACAGCCTGTGTCATTCCCTTCACTTCATTTCATCACATAGGCATTTTAGCATCTCATATCATCACAAGAAGGTTGAATATAGCATAATATGATACTCTGAGAGAGAGACCATATTCACATAACTTTTATTATAGTACATTGTTATAGTTGCTCACTTTTATTATTAGTTACTGTTTTCATAAATCAAACATTGTCATAGTTATGTATGGAAAAAACATAGCATATGGTTCTGTACCTTCTGTGATTTCAGGCATCATAGGAGGGAGGGTCTTGGGACTCACCTGGTGGGTAAGGAGGGACCACTGTACATATTTCAGTGCTCAGCCCTCTCCAAAACTGGCAGAGGGATGGTTTCTGTAGATTCAGCTACAATCACAGAATTTTTTAGTGAGAAGGAGAGTTAGAGATTCTCTTGTGTGAAGAAAAGGGTGTGTGTGTGTGTGTGTGTGTGTGTGTGTACGCATGCGCAAGGGGGACAATGTAAGAACAGTGCCACCACAGCAAAGGCCTATGGATATTGTCTTTCTTTGCTGACCACCAAATCTAGTTGTGCAACTCAGGCACCACACTAAGGAAGTGTCATTATCCATTTCCCATTTTCTCTGTGAGCCTGCTTCTTAGGTGATTTCTTAACCTGGGTCTCTGTTTCCCTATCTATAGAACGGATGTAACAACAACATCTATCTCATAGGGTTGTTTAGAAAATCAAAAGTCAGGGATCCCTGGGTGGTGCAGCAGTTTAGTGCCTGCCTTTGGCCCAGGGCGCGATCCTGGAGACCTGGGATCGAATCCCACGTCGGGCTCCCGGTGCATGGAGCCTACTTCTCCCTCTGCCTATGTCTCTCTCTCTCTCTCTCTCTCTGTGTGACTATCATAAATAAAAATTTAAAAAAATCGAAAGTCAGTAAATATAAAAATTCCTTAAAGCACTGTGTAATATACAGGAAGCACAAAATAAATGTTACCATTTATTTATTATTATTATTATTACTTGACATCTCTGAAACTGCAGTTTTCCATCTGCAAAGTAGATTTTCCAGGTTAGTGTAGGGATAAGTTAGAGAATATATGGCCAAGTCTTAGAAAAAATGTCAAGTGCCATTAAAAGTAATACACTGTATTTTGGGGGAAGTTGACAGAAGAAGTCAATTTTTGTACCTGAGTGTTTTCCCATGTGTAAGATTCCAGTCCTTGAGCGGTAACACATGATTTTCTGCACTGTTTTGAAAATAGCACAGTTAATTTTGATCAAGTGAATATATAATACCAACTGGAGTAGAAGCAGCAATATAATCTCAACTAGTAATAACGGTTAATATTTGCAGAGTGTTTATCTTATGCCAGCACTGAGCTAAGTATTTTACATGTAATAGACTGTCTTACTTCTCACCGTAGCTTCTTGAAAGAGGTGCTGTTATTATTCCCAGTTTGCAAACAAGTAAAGTGAAGTTGATGTTTCACCAGCTGGGCCAGGATTGAACCCAGGCAGGCTGGTTCCCCAGTCAGGGTAGTTCTCCTTAACCAGTCTAGTAGCAGAGCCGGGAGGTTCAGAAGGAGGTGAACGGGGATTGCATCCTAGTTTGGTCTCAGCTGGCCACAACGTTGTGCTTTGCAAGTGAAAGAATTAGATCATTCATCCTCTTTAGATAAGGTGAAAGATAGGACGTTTTATCTATCATCAGTATTTATGAAGAGAAGGTGTCTGCTGCTTAGCGGAGTAAATTGTTACTGAGACATAACCCAGGGATTGAGCCAAGGATAGATTCGTGAGACGGGGGAGATCAGATGCAAGACTCTAAGAGCTCCGAGGAGACCCTGAGATCCTATAAAATAAGACACACAGAGTCTAATTCAGGGCCGAGCCCCTGGCATGAGGTAGAACTTTCACAGGCAAAGAGGTGCAGTTTTTCTCGAGTTTACTAGGGACTCTCCTAGGGGGCATGGATATCATTTCCCTGTCTCAGTCCAACATTGTTTGGTGGAACAAGATTATGCCACAGCAGAGGCATGGCTAGCTCCTTCTGGGGAGGCTGTACAACTTAGGAAAATAGAATGGGAGCTTTAGAGTTAGAGAGGCCTGAATTTAAATCTCAGTTCCGCCGTTTAAAAGCTAGGTGGCAGGACTCCTGGGTGGTACAATGGTTGAGTGTGTGTCTTCAGCTTAGGGCATGATCTTGGGGTCCTGGGATCGAGTCCCGCATAGAGCTCCCCGCAGGGAGCCTGCTTCTCCCTCTGCCTATGTCTCTGACTCTCTCTCTCTGTGTCTCTCATGAATAAATATATAAAATCTTTTTTAAAAATAAGATAAATAAAACCTATGTGCTGTGCAACTATTTCATTCTCCAAGTCTTCATAGAATGGCTATAAAGATTAAATAAAAATTGCGTGTGAGTAAATCTCTTTGCACTTTATACGCACCCAGTAAATGAAAGCCATTAGCATCAGTGTTACCAATAGGATGAGAACTTCCTACTGGCTTGTTCCTGGATTTTCCAGTAGTATCAAGAGACTGTCCCTTAACCATGGCTCAACCCCCACCTGTTTTAGGTCATCATATGTGATGCTAATTTTAGGTTCAGGGCTCCGTGGGTAGGGGACTGGTATGGTTCTAAGCCTCCTTTCCTTACACATACATGTATTAAGTTCAGGATGGTATTGACCAGGCTTTTCTGGAACTGGCCACTCAGCTTGATCCTGTTCTAGCTCAAGCCTGAAACCAATATGCAGGAAAAGATGTCCTACTGCAAACAGAGTCATGCTGTGGCTGGGCTCAGGGATAAAGTCATGGTTTACCATTTCCTGATTTGGAGAGTCACCAAATCCTGCCAGGGTTCCCAAGAACTCTAGTTATACATTTGAGGGCCCACCCATCTTTACAGCAATTGGGAGAGGTTACTAACCCTACAAGACCTAGGCCTTTTTGTGAAATGAAGGGACCACCCTATCTGCCCAATGCAGGTCATTAGCTGAGCAAGTAGCCCTGAGAATTCTGTAGCATGCATGCCCTTCACATGTTAGTTGAATGGTCGAGGCACAGATATTGTTGGAGCACCTCTAGGGGCCAGGCTGTGTGCCCAAAGAAGTCCTCTGTGTGGAGGAGACCATAGCCCTCCTTGTATCACCTGGGTAAGAGTTTGGCAAACTGATATCAAACCCAAACTGGCATGGAGGTCATGCAAAGGTGGGCAGAAGGCAGATATCTGCAGGGCAGGTACCTACAAATGTGCCCAGCCCCAGCATGTAGTCCAAGCAGCAGGACTTGGGGTTTGGTCTCTCACAGGCATTCACCAGACCCTACCAGAGCCTTGCAAGAAGACAAACTGCTTCTGTCCATAATGTGAGCCAGGGCTCCAAGACAAGGAGCCCCAGAAGCAGGACCAGATGTGCACAGAATTTAGCCATGGGATGTGTCTCGAGCTCCCCTGGACCGCACACCTGCTCATGCAGGCTGGCAGTTTAGTCCTTGCACCTGCACCGTGGCTTTTCCCAGCAATGTCTTAAAGATGCTGCTTAGCTTCTGACGAACATGTCTCCTTGGGCACCACATGTGGCAGCCCTGAGAGTTCCTCCGGCTGCTGTAAACCAGGATGGAGTTAGCTTCTCAGCCCAGGTCTCCCCCATCCCCTGTTCTGGCTACCTTTTATCAAGTGCAGTCATATGCCACACCACTGACAGCCCTACCAGCACTCATCCCTCTGACCCTCCCAGCAATCTATGAGGTAGGTTTTGTTACTGTGCCCATTTTATAGATGGAGAAACTGAGCTGTTGGGAGTTGAGTTATGTAGGTCAGATAGCTGGTGAGTGGCAGAGTGAGGATGCAGCTGAGGGATTTCTTTCCCCAAAGTTTAAGCACTGAACCACCCTTCCCTCTGACTTACTCATCTGAGATGGAATCTGATTCTGTGACTTCTTCAGATGCCTCTCAGAGTTGCGGCAACAGGCCGGACTAGGGGTTTGCAACCTTGGCTCCACATTGAGATAATCTGGGAAGCTTTAAAAAGTACTCATGCGTCAACCTTGCTACCAGAGATTCTGATTTCTGTTGGTCTGAGAGGCAGCCTGGGCATTTTCTGGACCAAAGGTTGGCAAACTTTTTCTATCAGGGGCCAGATAGTACATATTTTAGGCCTTGCAGGGCCATATGGTCTCTGTCACAACTACTCATCTCTGCCTTCATAGCGTAATAGCAGCCATGAGCATGGCTGTGTTCCAGTAAAACTTTATTTACAAAAACAGGTGGCTGGCCAAAATGGGCCTGTGAGCCCCAGTTTGCCAATGACTGATCAAATCAGGCAGCTTGTTAGTAGACCCTACCCATCACCAGTAAGATTAGAATTCGTCTTACTTCGAAGGATCTGGTGTCTGTGGTGTCTCGGGAGAGCGCCCCAAACACCCCCATACCCTCTCATCCACTGCCTTCCTTCAGGCTCGGTGGTGTTGGCTCACTGTCTCCCACTGAGCTTCTACAGTGGCCTCTTTTTTTGTGGAGGACCTTAACTCCCCTCTGCACCACTCCTCCCCTCAGGGTCTGAAATCTTGCCATGAACCATCACCTGTTTGGCGGGGGTCTTTTCTGGCTTGCTACACTTTTCCCCATGAGGAGTCAAATTGCCCCCCTTGATCTTGGCTGGAGGCCAGATTCTCCGTAATTAGGAAGATTAGCCGGATCTGTGAGGCTGCCACCTGTTTGATAGGAGGACTGCCCCTGTATGAGCATACCTCCCCTTGCTGGCTGTCCCCCTGGCTTGTCTCCATCCAGAGCAGTCCCCAGGGAGGTCTAGCCCCCTCCTCTCCTCATCCAGAGCCCCCTTCTTTCCCTTTCCAACTGACCTTCCTTGTCTGCCTTGTGCTTGTAGCTTGAGTAATAGCATCATTTTCGCCTGAAGAATTCAGTCTATCAATTAAGTTTTTTAATGGAGTATTAATGTAGTATTTCTGAAATTGTGGGTTGTAATTATTTACAAAGTCAAAAGGACAGCGGGAAAATAAAGCTGGTGAATTGCTTGTGGTGATTGAAATTATGCCCCAGCCTCATAAAAATATAAAAACCAAAGCATGCCTGCTTTTATCTTCCCTCATATGTCAGCTGTCCTTGGTAATGGGGTGCACAGATACCACAAACATGCCAGACTGAAAGAAAACAATTAGTAGAGGTAGAACCTAAAATATTACCAGTTCATGTACACGAAGTATCCATAAGTTAATTGTTTAGACATCGAAATGCATTTGTTCGACAAACCTTCACTGAAACCCTAATTTGTTCTGTGTGTCAGGGATACAGGGTAAGGCTCAGGTGCTAACTAGAGATAGACCATCAGAGAGAGGAAAAACTACAAACTACAGCAGAAATCCTGTAATAGGAGCATGACATAGCTCTGTGGGCATGAGAGGATGGAAGTTTGAGGTTTCAGGGAAAGCTTCTCCCTGGGTGTGAGAGGTGGGTTGGTTAGAAGAGGTTCCCACCTGGAAAACAGGAGGAAAGGCATTGTGGGCAGAGGGACCTACAGGTCTCAGGCAGGAATAGGGTGTGGTTGTGTGATGGGAGTGTGTGGTTCTTAGAATAGTGTAGGAGTTGAGTCTGGAAAGCAGCAAAGGAATGTGTAAGCCAGTCTGAGAGTTCAAGCTTTACTGGGTGACAAGAGCCAAAAAGGCTGTGAGTGTGTGTGTGTGTGTGTGTGACCTACTTCAGTTGTTTTCCACTAATTTAATTTAATTCCATCTAATTTAACTAACAATATAAAGCCCAGCATGATGTAAAACTATAGTAACAGTCTTCAAAATGTTTGTTGAGTGAATTAGTGAAATCATTCCCCAAATTCCTCATTTCACCCATTATTTCTATGTCTTTTGTGTATTTTTCTTGCTCTCTCACTCACATTGCAGGGTTCTCATCACATCTCATCATCGATGATTCTGGACTGTCCAAGGATTTCTGATCTAAGCACTAGGAATCTTGTATGCATGGGTAGTGCTGCCTTTATAGGTTTTTTTTTCTTTTTTTTTTTTTCTGGAATTCCAGGGTGAGCCATCCATTTCATTGAGTGGCTCCCTTGTCCATATTTGAAGAGCTTTTCTCTGGGGTTGTTTAATGTCGGTAGAAAAGAACCCCTCACTGTCTGGGGGGATCATTAAGACTGCTAGTATTTTAATAGAAGGCTTTTAAGTAGGGGATTAATACAATCCAGTTTCTCTTTTAGAAGAATCTTCTGGTAGCAGTGGGATCCCGAATCAGAGTGCAGGGCAGAGAGGGAAGCAGAGGCCCTTTTAGGAGGCTATTGTAAAAATAAAGAGGTCTTCAGCTAAGAACATGGAGGCTAGGATAGAAAGGATACGGAAGTATGATTCCTCTTGAGAGATTGAATTAATTGGATAATGCAGGTGAGTGAGGATGAGTTTTTTTGTGATTAGAAATACAGAAGAAGAAGTAGTGCTTTCAAGGGGTGGGGAAGGTCATAAGCTAGGGCTGGGGCCTGTTGAGATTGAGGAACATACAGTCGGGGTTTCCCATTGCCTTTGGGTGATGAGGGTTGGAGGTGACAATGAAACACAGGTGGTAACTACATCTACGGAAGTGAATGAATTAACCCAAAGACAGTGTGAGAGAGAAGGAAAGGGAAGAGAACAGGTCTAAAGCAGAAACCCAGAGAACACCAGGATTTAAGGAACTACACGGAGGAAGAGCCGAGAGAGCAGACAGGCTTTCTGGGTCAATCAGTTATGAATGGGGCAGTGTCGATTAGGGTACAGGGACCTGTTTACACCTGGAACTGAAGTAAGATGTACCACTCGATGAGCTACAGTGTATTTTGAATACCCTGGGCACCTTGCCATGACTCCTACATTTAGGATGTAAGACTCCATTCATTTGTTCTTTCGTTAGTTAATTGAGCAAATATTCTGCTGATTATAGAACACTCGGCCGGGCATTGGGTGTAGACCTGGTTTCTATGCTTTGTTTCTTATAGTTTAGCAAAGAAGACAGACATTCAGCAACAAATTTGGAAGCAGATATTTTCATGGAAAGCAGTAATAGTTATCCCTACAGATCAATCCCTTGGAGCCCTATCCACCCATAGCCTCTAAGAGATGGGCTGTTTTTACATGGGTGGGGGGGATGCCTCTGTGTCCTAACCTCCCCTGAGTTTTGCAGATGGCCCTGGGGCCAGTGCCTCTTCCTGGTGTCAGCTTCCTGGCATACGACCTGCACTCTGCCTGGGTTTGCTGACAATCCAATAAGCGCCACCAGTTTCTGCTGCCTGGGGCCTGAGGATGCCTGGAGCAGTGGGGACACTCTGGACTCCCTCCCCGCCTCCTACCTAAGCAGCGTAGAGACAGTCATGTTGACTCTCAGTGGCATGATAGAACCAGTCAGAATGGGAGCTATGACCTCACCTGATTTTCGCCGAGCACGGAAGATCTAGCTGATACTGCATGTCAGCTCATTTGTCCATACAAGCTGCCTGCGTCCAACCGTATTCATTACTACTGGTTCTTCTGTTTGTTTTGTAAACTCTTTTCATGTTGGAGTTCAGAATCTGGTAGAAGAAAAAACTAATTAAATGGATTCATGGTTATCACTTATTGAGACATCTCCTCCATTCAACTCAGAAAAGTTCTGCTGAGTACCTACTGTGTGCAGGGCGCAGGGCTGAAATTATATTTTGCAAGACTGCAGACATCCACAGCACTGTTGGCTGTTTACGTTGACTTCTGTAGAGTGAAATTGCTTTGCCTTTTCCCTTCGCTGGCCTCTCATAGTTTTCATCAGCAAACTAGATTGCAAACCAGGAGCGATTCACTTTGCGCAATAGAAGGGTTCCTGAAAATTGTTTTTGAAAATGAATTGTTACCAAATGAATAATGTTTTAACTGTACTAGGGGATTTTTCTATGAGAAGGAAGTTCAGATGCTGAATTGTTTTCAAAGGTAAAACATTATTTTCTGATTTATCTGCTTGGTAAAGGAGAAATTTTAACCTACAGGGAAAATAAGTCAAAATTTAATAACTTCAGGAATCTGAAACAATATCAAACCAAACCAAACCAAAACAAAACAAAAAACAATTTTAAGGGCTGAGGCAGGGATCCCTGGGTGGCGCAGCGGTTTAGCGCCTGCCTTTGGCCCAGGGCGCGATCCTGGAGACCCGGGATCGAATCCCACATTGGGCTCCTGGTGCATGGAGCCTGCTTCTCCCTCTGCCTATGTCTCTGCCTCTCTCTCTCTCTCTCTCTCTCTCTCTCTGTGTGTGACTATCATAAATAAATAAAAATTAAAAAAAAATTAGGGCTGAGGCATAGTGAATGCCAACAAAAGGAACCAATGTCATGTAGACCACATCTTAGAATGTCAGCTGATCTGAAGACATGGTCTTATTTGTGGGGCTAATGGCAGCAAACGTTGCCAGCGTAATAAAGATAGGAATTATGAGAGAAGCAATGGAGAAAACTGACAGGGGGAAAAAGCACAGAGAAAAGAAGAATAACAGTAGGTGGTAGAGACACCCAAAGGGGCAGAGGAGATTATAGCCAAATGGTGAGAGTGGCAGCAAAGAGAAAGGCTAGCTGATAGGACAGAGCGCAGAAGCCGGCTCTCTATGAAACAGCCCCTGCCTGCAAGCACGTTGACCACAGGATGTCTGATGACCCATGGGTTGTCATTCCCAAGGACCCCATTGTGGATGAACTCCTTTAAGCCTCCTAGCAACCTCTTGAGGAATTGATGGTCGAAGTAACTAAGACACAGAGAGGCCGAGCAGCTATCCTGAGATCTGAATCTGTGAGTGGAAAAGCAATGTGTGATTGGGAGACTTCTAGGGTGTCCCCTGCCCAAATTTCTCCTCTTAATGTGGACAGGTCTGGTAAAGATGGCAGGCTTTCACTCTCTTGATGGTATGGCAAGGAGAAAGTGATTTTGAAGATGTAAGTGTGGGCCTTCATTCGTTGATTCTGAATTAAATCAAGAGAGTGAGTCCCAGGGTGGGCCTGACCTAATCAGGTGAGCTCATGATAAGAGGGTCCAGGCATTCCGTGGAGGGAGAGAATCAAAGCAAGTGATTCTTCTGCTGATCTTGAAGAAAACAACAGCCATGTTCTGAAAGTCTACGGAGGGGATCACGTGGCAAGAATCAATCCGAATGCCCTTAGGAGCTGAGAGTGGTTCCTGGTCAATAGCTCCCAAGGAAATGAGGAGCATGGTCATCAGCCTCAGGGAAATGAATCTTGCCAGTTTGGAGGAGGACCCTGAGCTTGAGAAAGAAGTACACTCCAGCTGACATCTTGATGTCAGCCATGTGAGACTCTGAGTAGAAGACCCAGTTAGGCCCTGCCTGCGCTTCTGTCCTATAGAAACTGTGAGTTAGTAGGTACCTGTTGTTTTAAACCACTAAGTCTGTGTTGCTGTGTTTTGCACAGCAATAGAAAACTATTGCACTAGGATTTGAACTCAGGATTCCGGAGGCAGAGTGCACCTAGGTCCCCTGTACTCCAGCGTGCCTTTTAGAAGTCATGTGTCAGAATCATTACTACCTAGAACTTCAGGGTTGAACAGGAATCTTTGAGATCAGCCAGTCCAGCTGCCACAGGTCCTCTCGGGCACCTGTCACTGCCACTGACGGCCCAGGTCCAGCCATAAGCGATACAGAGATCAAATGGAATGCTTCTTTCCCAAGACAGCTTATCACATCCTTAAAGACAGTTCTCATGTTTCACATAAACATTTCTCTTTTCCAAGCAAAACATCCTCATGCTCTCCCAGGAGTTTCTTAGTCCCTTCACCGTAACAGTCACTCCTTTCCTACTGAATTTCAGGTTGCCCCTGTTTTTCTCTTGGAATACGGTCAAGGACTAAAGCACAAAACTGGTGTGGTCTGCTTCACATAAAATACAGCATACCCGACACAAGCCACAGTCCAGTTGTTCCGTTGCCTTCAGGACAGCATAAGACCACATTAGATTTTTTTGGTAACCACAGTGCAGTGTTGACTCATACCATGAGTAGAGTCAACCAAAACTCTTTTTTTCACACACAAACCTGCTGAGCTGTGTCTCCACAATCATGAACTTGTACATGTTTATTTTAACCTGAATACAAGCTTAACATTCATCACTAAT
Organism: Canis lupus baileyi; assembly: GCF_048164855.1. Classification (NCBI taxonomy): domain Eukaryota; kingdom Metazoa; phylum Chordata; class Mammalia; order Carnivora; family Canidae; genus Canis; species Canis lupus. The sequence continues at coordinate 18,751,220 of NC_132855.1, read as the reverse complement.
CTGTCTCATCAGGAATCTGGTACATATCTTGCTTGGTCCTGACTATGTCATCCAACACTATTGCTCTTCTTCCCAGCATCCCCTCAACTCTTAATTATTTGACCAGTGTGCCATAAATATCCTCATGGAGATATTGACAGAATTCTGGAACTGGACAGCGCTGAGGTCAGAGTCCTCTGGCACCATTTTGATGGCCCACTTCCAGTGCTTGGGTCCTTCAAATAGTCACAAATCCAACTAATTGTATCATCTGCTGGCAGTCATCCAACTCATAAAGGTACCCTCAGAAATGTAATGAAATATTTCCTGGAGTCCAGGTACAGGGTATTGAGTCTTGTTCCCCGATATCCCAGCCAGGAGGTCCTGATAGTTCCTAGAGAATGCTCACTTTGCAGCATCAGTTCCAGGTTGGGCATCACATGCACCGATGGTGGCCTGGTCCTCCTTGGATAAACATTTCCTCCTACAGCCCCAATCTCTGTCACCTTTCTTTGTTTCCATTCAGACTCCCAAGGAAAAAGATAAAGATGATTTAGAGGAGGATAGTCAACCTTGGAGTGCCTAAACAACTGAGGCTTCAGAGAAGGACCAGATCCTAAGTGTTTTATGATGAGAAGTAGACGAGGGGTTCTGGTGTGACAATCAGGACACACGGAGAGGTGCACAGTTATAGGCAAGATTGGCATCTGGGGTGGTGAGGGAAATGAGACAGGGCTGAGTATGGTCCTGCATTTTCCATGGGGCAGAGAAAAAGGCAGGTGTCTTTTGTAGTATCACCTTCCTTTCTCCTGTCCTTTTGCCCTTTCTCCACCAGCCCTGCCTTATATGAAAGGTGAGAAACAGACCTACCTTATAAAATAGAGGCTATGGCCCTTGGCAGCCCTGGGGACAGCCTGTACTCTGTGTGAGATCTTGGGGTGGATGAGCTCCCAATATCCCCCGTAAAGAGAAGATTCTGATTCCATGGGTCCATTGAGGAATCCTAAAACTGATGTGAATGGGCCTGGTAAAGGTAGTCCATGGTCATAAATATACCATGATTGTCCTATCTTGGTTGATTTTTTTTCATATACCTTTCTTCTTTGTACAAATGAAAGTTGCCATGCGTCTTATGGAGTACTTCAGAAATGATTCCTGAAGACCAAGAGCTCCTATTGGGTAATTGAAAAAGAAGTGTTTTAATTCTTGTGGTGAAATTTTACATTGTAGTGTTCACCAGTTGTGTCTACCAGCCAGTATCCATTAACAATCTGTTAACTATACCAGTTTCTCTCGGGGTGTTTGGGGGAAATGTCCACTTTCTGTCCATGTGTTTTTGGTGGGGTTGCCTCCACCTTTCCTGCTCCATGGGGGTAGGGGACCCAGGTTTGGCCAGTCAGAATGTTAGCATTCTCTTATATTTGACTCAAGCCACTGAGATGCAGGGAGACTTTTGCTGGGACTTAGGAAAAAGAAACTCTTAATCTTTTTGGCTGGACCTTGGAGCTGTCAGGTTTTGAGGCTCAAGTTGTTTTCAGCTATCTTGCTTCCAGAAGGGGAGAATCTCAAAGAGAATTGAACCACACAGGCAGCAGAGATGAATGATAGAGGAAAACTGGACTCTGGCAATATGAAAAGGCCATGATGAAAATCTAGACTTTGGTGATAGGAGGCAGTGATGAAAATCTAGACTCTGGAACAAGGCTACTTGAGTTTGAATTGCTCTACCATCTATTAATGGGGTCACTCAGGACAAGTTAGTCTCCGTGCCTCAGTTTCTTCATCTGTAAAGTGGGAATCATTAATAGCTACTCAGACAGTTGTGAAATTAGGCCGGTCGTGTAAAACTCCTAGAGTAGTCCCCAGCATGGATCACATAAGTGTTAGTCACCATC